>NC_135784.1:38874660-40074660 GCF_051106095.1 Pogona vitticeps
GACTGCAAGGCTGGTTTGCTGTGATCCTGGATCCATTTCAGTCAGGCTTCAGGCCACGCCCTGGTACAAAAACGGCATTACTCACCCTGTTTGATGACCTGCTGAGGGAGGCTGATGGGGGTAAACAGTCTCTGTTGTTCCTTCTCAATATCTCAGCCGCCTTCGATACCATTGACCACAGTATCCTCCTGGGGAGATTCTCTGAGCTGGGAATCTGTGGTCTGGTGCTAGCCTGCCTCCAATCCTTCTTGGAGGACAGTCCCCAGAGAGTACAGCTTGAGAAGAGTGTATCGGCTCAGTGGAATCTTAATTATGGGGTTCCACAGGGCTCGATTATCTCCCCAGTGCTGTTTAATATCTACATGAAGCTGCTGGGTCGGGTCATCAGGAGGTATGGGGCTTTGTATCATCAGTAAACTGATGACACCCTGCTCTACATCTCTTTTTCTCCTACAACAGTGTCCCTTCAGCACTGTCTGGAAGCTGTATTGAAATGGATGTAGGTAAATGGTCTGAGGCTGAACCCAGACAAGACAAGTCCTGAGGGTGGGTGGCCCCAATGTCAGTGGTTTGTGGAACTCCCTCTCTTTTGGGGGTGTGACTCTCACCACAAAGAATTCGGTTTGCAGTCTGGGGGTGAATCTTGACCCAGCACTTACCATGGAGACCCAGGTAGTGTCAGTGGTTCATACTGCCTATTTCCATCTTTAGCGGATTCCATCTTCAGCTGCATCTATATCTCGATGTTAGGGCACTCACCACTCTGGTCCATGCACTTGTAATCTCAAGATTAGACTACTGTAATGCGCTGTATGTGGGACTACCTTTGAGATTGATGTGGAAGCTTCAAATGGTGCAGAATGTGGTGGCCAGACTTCTTACTAGGGTGAGAAAACATCAACATATCTCCCCTATTCTGGCTAGCCTGCATTGCTGCCCATTCATTTCCACAGTGATTTCAAAGTACTAATGATGACATATAAAGCCCTAAATGGTTTAGGAGCTCAATATCTTGTGGAACGCCTTCTCCCACCTATATCTACCCGTATCACTCGCTTTAGTCAAGGTGGGCAGCTGATGGGCCTAATGCTGAGGGAGGCCTGAAGAGAAAGAACAAGAAAGTGGGCCTTCTTGGCAGTGGCCCCTCACCTCTGGAACAGTCTCCCCCCAGAAATTTGTCTGGCTCCCTCGCTGGGTGTTTTTAAAAGACCTGGCTCATTAGGCAGGCCTTCCTTCCTGTCAACACTTATCTTCAATGCTGTTGTATTTTATTTTATTATTCTTGAGTGTTGTTAGCCGCCCAGAGTAGAATGCGGTCTAGATGGGTGGGATATAATTTAAATAAATAAATAAAAGTAAATCCTTATTGTACCTCTTCTGCATAGTTCTCATTGTCGTGGTTGTTCTTCGCACATTTTCCTGTTCCTGTTTCTCAGTTCTGTCCTCCGGTTGACCAGTGTCACCCAGCGGAAAAGAGCATTGGATATGGAAAGGAGATTTTTATCAGCTGATGGCGTTGATCTATATATCCCTATACTCTGCCTGTTGAAAAAAATTACAAACATACCAGTTAGAACTCTATTGATAATTTACACTGGCGTAAGGGAAATCACCTAAGACTTGGTGATGAGCCACTACTCATTAACAAGATAGAGTTTTTATTCCTTGCTAAGCATGCATCTGATAATACAGTCAGCTGCATGTGCAGGAAATCAGCCAGCATCTTGTTAATGAGCAGCAGTTTGCCACCAAGGCGCACATGATTTCCCTTATGCAAGTATAAATTGCCCATAAGATCTTAGCTATGCTGATTTATGATAGATATGGGTTCATATTTGCATTTGTCTTACACAAGATTTTCGTGGGCACCAACATTTGCAAACAGATCTAGGTCTTCAGATTAAGAAGAACCACCCCTAAGCATTCTAAGCAATGGTAAGCAATGGTCTGTTATATCTCTGTAGTGCATATGGTTGCACTTGAAACATTATTTTTAAGCCTAGGTCCAAGAGCCCCATTCTGCCACTGCTCTGGTTTGGATGCCTTCAGTAAGTAATTATATTAATTCTTCTTGAATGTAGCTTTCTCAGTTCTGGTCCATTACGAAAACGGTGAACATTCAAACAATATTACTACATTTTATTCCTCTGACTGCTTGGATCTGGAAGCAACGTTTTTCTATGTAGCACAAACAACTCTTGTCATCTAGGACAATCTTCCTTTCAGTATATCTCTATGGCCCAAATTCACTTAACCTAGTTAAGTTACCCTGGCATAACACAAATGATATAATTATTGGGAGTGCATTGCTGTAAGGTAAGAAATTGTTGCAAACATTATCAATTGTATACATATTTGTACAATTCAGTGTGCAACAGATAACATCTACAGTGATTTCCTAAGTTGGGGCAGTTTATCTCCAAAATTACACCATTGGCATGCTACACAAAAAGATCTTGGCCTGTGCTTCGTAAAACACTAATTGGTGGTATTTTTCACTGGAGCACTTCACACATTAGATTTGCAAGTGAATGTCCAAGACGATTTCTTTATACCCACCCTCCACACACATACACACACACACATTAAAGTGACAAATATGTGTTTTGCAATTACGTGTATCACGTATACTCAGAGAAGTTTCAGGTAGTCATGACTGATTGCAGTTCCTTGTTAAGTTTACATTCAGTGGCCTATCAGTCAGAGTGTGTAAATTGCCACCAGTTAACTTATTTCTAATAGTTCAATGTGTTTTTGCAATTACTGATTTTGCTATTATTATTATTATTGTTTGATTCATGTGCAGCAGACAAGAATATGGCAACCAGACCAGCTCCTGGAAAAATGGAATGGATCATTCCCCTCATCGTAGTCTCAGCCTTGACATTTGTGTGCCTCATACTTCTTATTGCTGTGCTAGTTTACTGGAGGTGAGCCTTTTAAAAGTCTCTACATTAAGTGACCGTAAACACTTTATAACTATCTTTTGATTTCTCTGGCTTATTGTTTTATTGGTGGAGCTATGCTTTTGACAGACGCACAAGGTATGCCAAGGTATGCATGCCCCAAGGTATGCTTTGCTTAGGCAATATCTCTCTATTTTCCAGTTCCTGAGTTTTGTGTCATGAAAAGGTGCTGTGCTTTGTAAGCACAAAGTTTCAAAGACCCCAGCTAACAGGTCAGGTGGGTGCAAGCCAACATCTGGAGATATAAGGTTGGCAATTTGTGCCTTAGAGCACTTGTGCCAGTCAAGATATTCATGGGCTAGAGATGTGGCATAACGGGTGACTCTGGGCAATATTGCTGGAAGCTGTTTCAAACAGCAAGAAGATACACCACATGGTCCTGTGCATGTTTCATCAAAAGTAAGGCCTAGGCAAGGCTTGTGGTGGGGATGGGTGTTCTATCAATGTCTCCTCATACATCTTACAAAACCACAAAAGAGAGTACCCTTGAAGTGGCTTTTTGATGTTGACAGTGGCCAGTGGAAAAAGAAAGGAATGGTTAAAAAGCACAGCGCTGATGGGTAAATGTATTGCAAACACTACATAAATTAAATTAAAATGTGGGCAAATAGAAATTGATAATAATAAGCATACAAAGATAACTTACTAAATACTGATAAGCGCCACTGATATGTAGTACTGAGAAACTTGCTAATTATTATAAATAATTCAAAAAGAGCAATTCTGTCATTTGGCTGCTGTTACGGAGGCATATGCAAACCTGGCACCAAAGTGAACTTTGGGCTTGGGCATTTCCCTTGCCTCTGGTCTGGCCATGAAGAGGCATTTGCTTCCATGTTAGATCAACTACAGTTTGTCATGACGTCTGAGCCCATGTCCAGTGTGGCTCTTCTTAATGGTAGTTTGTTGCAAGAAGCTAACTTTGAGCCATAGCTTATGAAGTTGTCTTGTTTCGGGTAAACTATAGTTAAGAGCAAGCATAGTTTTGGATGGTGGACATTTCAGAAATGGAAGCAAAAGCTTTTTCTCTTGCAGTCTGACCAGAAGAGGAAATTAGAGAGTGAATGCAGGCTTCATGGTTTAGCATCATAGTTGATCACAGCCTTTGACATAGTGGTTGTTCATATCAAGGATGGATAGAAGTCTTTCTCTTGACTATAAAAATGAAGAATGCACTCTTTCAAATATTCTGTACAAACCAACCACATTTGTCAAAGACAGTGTTTCTGATTGGATCTATTGTGCTTTGTACAATACTGTAGAGTTCATCATCAGTTTACCCTTTCCCCTTTGGAAAACCGAATAGCTTACTACAGTGTATTTCTTTCTTTTAATATTGTTTTGACACAAAAGATCAGGTTTTAAAGTTGTGAAACTGCTATCAAATTAGGACTCGCACAGAAAATTAACATAGACTATAATAGGGCAACATGTGGAATTGTTTTGCAAATGAAGCCATCAAAGCAAACAACCTGAAGATGAATTTGAAGGAAATATCAAAATAAATACCACCTACATACACATTCTGTGTGTTTTTCTGATAAGACCTAGCTGATGTTGGCTGTTCTTCTGGGGGACGGTCCTCTTTGTCAAACAGGCTTTTCCTGGCCAGATCCAGACACCTCCTTAATTTTTTCTTGTAAGAGAAGCAAAGGGAAGACATAGGAGAAATGGATTTCCCTTTGGCACTACATGATGTAGGAAATAGAACTTTTTGTCATTTTATGCACACACACACACACACACACACAAACATGCATTTGAAAGGCAGGATACTTTGAAAATTATGAGAATATAACATAATTATGGCATAAATACAGCATTGATTATAGAAGAAGCCTTTGGTTGCCTGTAGCAGTAACAGTCAGTTTTTTTATATATGAGTTAATTGAACTATGAATTTCTGTTTTAGAAGCTAAACACGGTAGCAGTTAGTTGGAATTCCAAAGACATCACCAGTGTCTAGGATATGGAAGCAGAATTTTTATTTTTTGGACTATGACTCCTAGAAGCTAGCAGCCTAGAAGCCATCAGCCACACAATGATAATACTGTACAATAGTTGTTTTGAGCACCACAGCAATTGCAGTGAAGCATATTTCCAAATGAAAATCAGAGTGGTGTACATAGCATGTTCGGCTGGGACCCAGGTGACCTGGGCTAAAAGACCTGCTTAGCCATGGAAATGTAGTAGAGGATCATACTGTGAAAACACTAATTGAACATCTCATGTACCTGGAGAACCCTGGACAGGGTCACCATTAGAAATGGGGACAAACCAGCAGTTCATGCTTGTTTGGTTGCTGGGCATCCAGTTCAACACATCGCTCCCTCCAGCAGGCACCCAGTCAGAGGCAGTGCTGTCCCACCTCCTCCAGATCCTCTCTCCAAGTGGGCACCTGCCCAGAGGGGATGGGGTGCTGAACCACGAAACAGCTGTGCACGTGTCAGTTGAAGTGGCATGAACTGCCAAGCTAGGGGTTTGTGCTGATCTGTAGTCACCATAAGTCAAAAAGGACTTGATGACACATGACAACAGCAGTATTTTATTTGGTACCTGTAGAGTAGTGCTTCCCTACCTTCGGTCCTCAGAACGACAACTCCCAGAAATCCTGGCCAGCATAGCTAGTGGTTAAAGCTTTGGGGAGTTTTACTCCAATAACATCTGGGGAACCAAGGTTGGAAACCATTGCCATAGAGCTTCATGGGGAATACGCACAAGTCCCAAAGAATGTATGAGTGTGGCTATGAGGCCACAGATACAAATCCTGTCTTCAGTTCTGACAGTCCTGTTAGCCACTCTCATTCCATCCCTTTGTTTGGGACTCATGAGAAAGCACCACTGAGTGTGTGCATAGAACATCTTTGCACAAAGCCAGAACCTGCATGCCTTGCACATTCTCTAAACATTTTAGGAGGGTCATCTGATACCTCTTCATCATTATCATATGATGTTATTAGCTCATGCTTCCCAATCATTTTCTTCAGTGTTGAGCAAAGCAATGCCCATGTGGTTTGCCCATGTTGCCAAGGATTCTTCCTCCAGTCCATGCGGTTCTCCAGGGAAGAAAGGGTGAAATGTGGCTTATATTCAGCAAATGCAAAAATAAACCCTGGGTTGCTGCCCCTTCTTTACATTACAAAAATGGAGTAAAAGGAGGAAAATAGTAGAATAGATTTCTAAGTGGCTATTAAGAATGGGACAGATTTGGATTTGCTTTGCTGTGTTCATTTTTATGGCCAGCTAGATCATGCGATATAATGTAGAACTTAGGTTGCCTTAGTTGATTGTATTACAATAATGCAGCTTGGCTTCCACATATGCTTTGTTGGGGATATACTTGGGATGGAGAGGCTGCCATGAATCTTGGCATCTTTCCAGCGTTTCCTCAACTGTGATTTGTTGGAAGGAACATCTTATGTTCAGGAAAAAAAAACGCACATTCTTTCTGTAGTTTTGAGATGCTTAAAGTACCATGAAGAATGTTCTAGCTAGCTTCTGCACACCAAAAATTATACAAAATGTAAAGCCTCTGAATGACCACTACATTCTGAATCCAGAAGAATGGAAAAGGAACTTTGTGCAGTATGTAGGATCTGACCAAGGTTTCAAAAGTGGCTTGTTTTAAGTATGCATTGAATTGTTTTAATTGTATTCCAGTCTTACTAGATGCAGTTCTGTGCAAATACTTGTTTTCACATGTGACACAACTCGCGAAGCTTTTCAAAGGGTATATATTGAGACTTCTAGTAGAGATGAGGTGTAAATATCGTAATATTTATACAGAGAATATACAAGGAATGTATAGGATGTAGGAACATCAAATATTAAGAATAATATTTTAAAAATATTGGAGACATCAAAGTTTTGAGGACAAAACATGGTGGATCATGCCAAAGCAGTGAATAAGGAACTCCCACCTCAATTATATCATGACCAGTCACCACACAGTGTTTCTCAAACTTATGTCTTCCTGTTATTTTGGACTGCAGGTCCCAGCTAATATGGCTGATGGTGAGGGCTCACCGCTGAGGTAGTGAAGTCTGAGTTAAGCAACCAGTAGTGATTGCTTAAGATTATACTGTCAAGTATTATACCTAGCATGTATAAGATTTGTGAAGGAAAATCATATTTTGCTAATTCTGTTACATATTTTCCTGTTTTAGCCAACCAGTATTTTGGAGAAGTGAATGTCATTCTATTGTCTGTTATAGGCAATAGGAACTTTAGCTTTGATCAAAAAATTCCAACCCTCTCAGCATGCTCAGAATGAACTGCTCTCTTTTCCACCAGATATCTCAGCTGTGAACAAAGAGTTAGAGGACCGATGTGGGGGAGCTGTGACCTGCAAAATTTTACTGGATTATAGCACCCATCGTCTCTTTCTATTGTTCATGCTGGTTAAGACTGATGGAAATTGGAACCTGGTTCCAGCTGGACAGTCACACAGGTTCCCCTGCCCCATACTGAATCAATTATGTACATAGCGATCCTTTTTCCATAAGAGGGCACAGTTGAGAAAGACTAGCAGATGTGGCAAAATGAACCTTGACCCTAAACTTCGTTATGCTTGTATGGTCAATGATGTGTAAGAGAAATCTTCTATGTGATTACTCTATGTGCTTAATGCCATTCCCTTCACAAATATCAGCCTCTCTGGTAGTAGGAAGAAGTAGTGATAACTTCAAAGTCCCCTTCCTTTCTTCTTTTCCTTCCTTCCTTCCTTCCTTCCTTCCTTCCTTCCTTCCTTCCTTCCTTCCTTCCTTCCTTCCTTCCCTCCCTCCCTCCTTCCTTCCTTCCTTCCTTCCTTCCTTCCTTCCTTCCTTCCTTCCTTCCTTCCTTCCTTCCTTCCTTCCTTCCTTCCTTCCTTCCTTCCTTCCCTCCCTCATTCCTTCCCTCCTTCCCTTCCTCCTTCCTTCCTTCCTTCCTTCCTTTTGGGGGGAGGCAGGGACTGAATTCCAAAATGAAGAGAAAAGATAGGAACAAATTTTGTATTTTATTATCAATTTCTGCCTGAGTCATGGCTACCTCTGGATGTTGTTGCTAGGGTGATGTTGACATGACCTTCTCACACCTCCTTGAGCTGCGAAGTGGGTCAACATGCGATGTGTCTCGAAGCTGGAAAATCTAGCAGTGAGCCTTTGTGTTTCAAGCACGGTGCTTTTCCTTTCTAAGAACTATGTGCAGGTGATTATGATCCTGTGCTCCCTTATAGCACCTTATACTGTCAGTCATTTCTTGCTTCCCTCAGAGAATACACAAGCAGTTTCAAATTGCCAGTAGAAGAGAAAAGAAACAATAAATCTCCCCTTTTACAATGTTTAACCTGCATCACTTTTCATATATGTACTAAAACGAGGATCCCACCCAGTCTCAGCGTAAGCGTATTATAGGGATTGCCTTGTAAACGTTCATTTGACATTGGAGGTGTTAATTTTACAGGGAGCTTCTCGCTCGCTTGCCTATTCCTTTAAAAGGAAGACTATAATATTGGGCAGTGGTTCTTAACCATTGTTACTCGGATGTTTTTGAACTGCAACTCCCAGAAACCCCAGCCAGCACAGTTGGTGGTGAAGGCTTCTGGGAATTGCAGTCCAAAACTCCTGAGTAACCCAAGGTTAAGAACCAGTGGTATTGGGCAGCTCTGGACACACAGAGAGAGTTTTTTCTTTTCTGCTGGGTTGAAAGAATGGATTATACTTCTGGGCATGCTAGATCTGAGTCATTCAATGGGGACACGAGAAAGGGCCTTCTCTATGGTAGCTCCCAGGTTATGGAATATTCTCTCTTGCGAGATCAGGCTGGCCCCCCTCCCTTCCAGACAGGCTTTTAACAATCATGACTGAACCCCTGACTGCCTTTTTTTTAAAAAAAAAGTTAAAATAGTTTTTGTTGTTTACTTGATTTTAATTGTTCAGTTGTGTTTTAATTATAATATAGTTTAATCGTCTTCTTAGCAACTGTTCTTTAAAAGAACCTTGGCTTGAAAGGGTGGAATATGCAAAGAATGTGAAGACTCAGTTAAAAACATTTCTGGGTTCCTGACAACAGCAAATTAAATAGGAGTTGAATTATAACCACTTCAGACTTCCAGCTAGGAGGAAATTAATTCACAAGTACAGCTTCTGTGCTTTCTGATTCTCAAACCTCATTTGGTTATCACAAATCACCTCTGAATTTCTCCAGCCATGCATCTCTCTCTAAATAATTTGCTGCCTAGGCACAGCTAACATGTTTACACTCTAGGAATGTGTTAAACTTATTTTTTTTTAATAGCATAACCACCCTCTTAAATTGACCAAAGCATAGTAGCATTATTTATTAAGTGTTACAGGGCTTAGAGATATTTAAAGATTTTTGAGAAATAACTTTGTTTTGTCCTGTCCTCTACCTTCTCTGGTGGTGTAACCACACTTCTTGAAACACAAGACAGGCCTCTCTGAGGAGGCTCAATCTATTCATCCTATGCTACATTGATAAAAGGGAGATCCTCTAACTACTTGCTTATAGAAGGGTTGGCTTTCTAATAACCAAAGGAAATGACTCTAAATCCTTGGAAAATGAGGAAACACATGTACTGTGGCAACCAGGGGTCTTGTACTTCAGGGAAAACCTCTGCAAAAATTGTAGACCTATCATGAAATTTGATCATCAGAGAAGCAATAATTGTCCACAGTAGTCTAATTAATGGGATTTTTTTTTTCAGATTAAAAATTGCAGGAAATGAATTGATCCATAACAGCTTTTTTAAAATGTTGTCTTCACTTTACCTTCTTAGACACTATGAAAAAATAAACTTCTTAGATTGGCAAGGTAAAGCACCTAGTCACTTTGGTTCATTGCTCCTCTATCATGGTTTTTCTCTATCCCCTTATTATTTGTCATTACAATGAATTTTCTGGTCTCACAGCTGTTCTGAGAGGTTAGTGATATGCCTTCCTCCTCCTTGCTGTGCTTGAACGGTCTACATAGCAAAATGCAACTGTCCAAAGTGGCTGCCACATCACATGGCATCATATAGCAAACCTTTGGCAGCCTTTTCCTCAATAATGGTTGACTCTTTTTCAGTATCCTTAGGAGTTTTCAGTTGTTATAGTAACAAACCCCTTGCTGCTGAATCGGTCCTGAGATGCCAGCTTCAGGCTTTTAAGCAGCACAACTTATCTGCATTAGGATTCCTCCCACCCTGCACACCCAAAATCACTGTTTAAAGATTACTTTATAACATACTTAATAGTAAACAAGGTAGTTTGTGCATGTGTGTGTTCACTTATCCATCCATCCATCCATCCATCCATCCATCCATCCATCCATCCATCCATCCATCCATCCATCCATCCATCCATCCATCCATCCATCCATCCATCCATCCATCCAGTTTGTATCCCGTTCCCATTAGCGTCGTAGCACTACTCTGGGTAGGTTGCAATCTCATAAAAAAAAGAAAATATAAATATTAAAACTGATAACAAAAATCCTTTAAAAAAATAAAACCAGATGGCACCAACTAATCAAAGTGTGGATGGAGGAAAAGAGGGGAGGGAAGTAGTCAGCTGGGGTTGGTGTGGAAAGCCTCCCTGAAAAGCAGTATCTTTAATTGCTTCTTAAAAGCCCATGGGGAGGGGGCTAGGCGGAGCTCCTCTGGAAGCTGGTTCCATAAGGTTGGAGCCACTGCAAAGAAAGTCCTATATTTTGTAGAGGATTTATGAGCCTCCCTCAGGGTGGCCACCTGGAGGAGCCTCAACTGGGATGACCTTGTGGGTCGGGCAGATTACATTAAGGAGAAACACTCCAAGTAACATGGGCCCAAAGCATGGAGGGCTTTGTATGTGAATGTCAAAACCTTGAACCTGATCCGGGACACCATGGGCAACCAGTGGAGGTGAGCCGAAACTGGAGTGATGTAGTCATATTTACTTGCACCAATCACTAGTCTGGTTGCTGCATTCTGGACCCGCTGAGTCTCCGGAGCAGGTTCAAGGGAAGCCCCATGTAGAGGGCATCGCAGTAGTTGATCCAGGAGATAACTAGGGCCTGCACCAAAGTCCTGAGGGAATCCTTGTCTAGGTAGGGGTGAAGTTGGGCAATTAGCCTAATCTGGTTGAAGGTTGAGCTGGACACAATTTCAATATGGGACTCCTGCGAGAGAGCTGGGTCTAGAAGAATGCCAAAATTACGCATTTGGTCTCTAAACTGGAGGAGAGTATCATCCAGCCTAGGGACCATCCCTACCCTATTGGAGGTCCCCCCCCCCCAGGAGCCAAATCTCTGTTTTGTCTGGGTTGAATTCGAGCCTGTTAGACCTGGTCCATTCCAGTACTGCAACCAGGCAGCGCTCAAGCGTCAGGATGGCATCCAATGTAGAGGTGGCAACAGAGTTAGAGCTGTATGTCATCAGGATACTGATGACAGCTTACTCCAAAACTCCTGATGACCTCCCCCAATGGCTTAACATAGATATTAAACAACATTGAGGACGGTGCCGATTCCTGAGGAAACCCCCACCGAAGGGTCCAAGGTGCCGATACCTCCTTCCCTAGCTGAACTCTTTAGACAAGGTCCTCAAGGAAGGATCAGAGCCAGCTTGATGCTACGCCCCCAATCCCTACCTCAGAGAGACTGTCTAGGAGGATATCGTGGTTGATGGTGTCAAAAGCTGCTGAGAGATCTAGGAGTACCAACAGGGTGCATCTGCCTCTGTCAGCTTCCCTTAAAAGGTCATCCTGTGGCTCGACCATTGTCGTCTCAGTACCCCATTACGACCTGAATCCAGACTGGAATGGGTTAAGGCAGTCCTGCTCCTTCAGGTATGACTGCAGTTGACCACCACCCTCTCAATCACCTTGCCCAGGATCAGACGGAAATTGTTAAGATTGTCTGACGCTAACTGGGGGCATTTGATGATTGGTCAGACAATGATTTAAGTGGGAGGGACGCATTCCCTCCCTCAGTGATGAATTAATAATGTTTATTACCCAATCAGTCATAGACCCTTTCATGGCTCTGATCAGCCACTCTGGGCAAGAATCCAGTGAGGAGGCAGTGGGTCTGTCAGCTAATCATCACCGTGGAAGCTTCCTCCTTTACTACAGAGTCAAACTGAACCAACTGGGCGTGTACTGCCGAAACCTTAAATTCTCTTAATTCTCATTCTTTTACTCTTTGGCTTGTTTAAAATGCCACTTACCATTTATTAAATCCACATTTGTTTATTTTTAATATACTTCTCCCTTCAATAACTCTTAAGGTTAGGAGTGCCAGACCCCACTGTAGTTTAAATCCGAAGATAATCCTTATGTCTCCCCCAAATGTTCTTCGAGAGTAATGCATTCTTCCAGAGCAGATTCAACCTTTAGTAGATGAGAAACACAAAAGCCCATTCTTACTAGAGGAGTTATCACATTTGAAAAAAAATCATCAGCTTGAATTTTGTGACCAGTCTGACAATCGGAACCAGGTTCAACAATAATTCCATGTAGCACTTACGTCTCTTTTTTTTTTGGGGGGGGGGGGGAGGGGGGTAACTGGAGTTTTTTTGGCAACTGCTGGAGCCCTTGTGCTCCAGACAAGAAATAAGATGATGCTGTAGACAAATAAGATCAAGCAGACAGAGAATCACTGCTAACCACAGCCATCAGCTGAGATTCTAAAAAGATCTCACAGGAACATCTTTAGATAAAAACACAGATTCCTTCACTTACTTCACCAGTTAGTAAGGTGGACCTTCTAGATATAGGTGGTCCTCCTAAGTAATGATCTAATGGACACTGCTCTGCAAAAACCATCACTTGGTTCTCTACTCTTTTTAGACCTGTTACAGTTCAGAGTCGCAAAGATTCACCAGTCTTAACTGCTGCTCATTTTTATATATCTTTATTCATTTTGCATGAAATGGAAGAACTATTTTCAGTATTGAGGTGAATTCCTTTCTGCTAGTTCCAAGATCTCCCTCCTGTGAGTATGTCAACACCATTCTCTGGTCCTTTAGGAGCCTGGCCACTATAATATCAGGAGTACTCTTCCCTCACTCTGTCCCCCTTTTCTGTCTGGCAAGGAAAGGGTTTTTGTGTTCTGACAGTCATCACCCCGGTGTGATAATCTAGGACAGTAATTCCCAACCTTGGGTGAAGGCTTCTGGAAGTTTTAGAACATCTGGGGATCCAAAGTTGGGAACTAGGAGAACAATCTGAC
Organism: Pogona vitticeps; assembly: GCF_051106095.1. Lineage (NCBI taxonomy): Eukaryota > Metazoa > Chordata > Lepidosauria > Squamata > Agamidae > Pogona > Pogona vitticeps. Next base: position 38,887,818 of record NC_135784.1, read on the forward strand.
ATTGGTGTCTGATCCTGCCATGGGTAGCATTAGGGCTGGGTGAAGCCAACAAGGGAAAAGTCACTTAATGACCAATGACTGTGGTTCTTGTTATATTTTACTGGTCAAATATGGCTGGCTATTTAGAAGACTGACAAGAGAAACTAGGCTATTAATTTAGATCAGCTCAGCTAGAAATATCTGCATTTCTTAATTTAGGATATGTCGAAGGACTTCTGTTTATCAGCTTTATATACCTTTTGTCTCTCTTTGTTTAGAGGGTGTAACAAAATAAAGTCCAAGGGCTTACCCCGATATTTCCGTGAAGTCTCTTCTTCTCAGGACAGAGGAAAGAAGGGGAACAGGTGAGGGAAGTTAAGTTTACATAGGTGGACATTTTACTAACCTTTGATTTGTTTGCATCTGTGAAGTACATGTTTCTACACTTTTGTAGAAAATGTTCCAAAGTTCTCATGGTAGATTTGAATCAATAACCTAGTTTAGCTGATCCAATAGTAGTATTAGATTGCTGTAGAAGGTTTGCACAAGTGATAATTTCGAAAGAAATAGCCATGTTAGTATTTCTCAGCCACTTGGCAGAAATAAAGGAGGAAAAGAAAAAAGAAGAAAAAAAAAACAAGAAAAATGCCATAGCACTTTAAAGACTATCAGATATATTTCAGGGTGAGCTTTTGTGGATCTATATCTACTTCTTCAGACAGAGGGAGAGCTGTCACATGTCCCCTCTATTTATTCCCATGGTGGTGAGAGTCATTTCCACCAAAATGGGACAGATGTCAGAAATTTTCCTCTGTCACAACTTGCGTTTGTGTGACAGCCAGGTCTACCGGGCATAAAATCCATCACATGATTAGGGCTTGCAACCTGAAATAATTACCAGCCTGATGGTCTCCTTCTTGTGTCAGTGAACTATTTTATCTGTATCTTTACCTGGAGACAGTTCTCATCCCCATGGGGGAAAAATAAAGGGGATATATTGAAGTGGACTATAGTGTACAAAGGCTCATACTAAAATAAAGCTGTTAGTTTTTAAACTGCTACAGTATTTTGCTCTTTGTTTTTTTCTTCTTTTCCTCTTTATTTTGCCTACATGCTTAAAATCTGTTGTTTTAACTATACAGTATTTCTTTAAATTACCATCACATTTTAAAAGATTTACAATAATTATTAAGACAATGTTAACTTTTTTTTACAAATAATGTTTCACTCATAAAAACGTGTAAGAAGAATAAAGATGTTGAACCTTTTTTCCTTGCAGTTAACATTATCTACAACAGTATGTTTCTAGCCTTTAAGTACCTTGCATACATGTATTTTGCTTTTGTAGGAATCTCAGTTTGTGTTCATTCCTCTTTTAAATCAAGATGGGTGGATGTTTGAGCTTCTCAGTAATCAGGGTTCTGTAGCATGTAATACATTACAAATGTAAGATATGGAGCAGTGATGGAAGCAACAGTATTTAAAACTAACTTGAAATGGCAATGGTAAATAAGGATGGATGGATCAAGCTATATTTGATCTGTGCGGTTTTGTTTATAAATGTATTCCACTGCTTTGATATATTGACCCATGTGTACATTTTTACTCTTTAAAATAGTATATTCGTTTTATTCTAAAATATGGTTATCTTCTGTACTTTTTAATAGAAATATTTGCATTGTCTATGCATGTTGGTGCATGTTTAAAATCTGGATTGCAAAATTAGGGAAATATGGAACTGAGAGTACAGCTGTAATCTGATCAGCATTTTACTTTGGAAGTTATGATTGGTATTAATTCACCTCCAAATTCAGGCCAAAGGAAATCCAAGAGCATCTCTAATAGTTTTGTTATAGTGCAGCAGTGGATTAAAATGATTGTTTCAAAAAGGAAAATTGCGCTTCTGGCAAGATGCCATTGTTCAGTGTGTTTGGTGGAGGTAGCTGATGTGTGAATGTTCAGCGCTGAAAGACATATACCTGGTCTACACACATGTGGTATAATAACATATTATGTTATCATTTCAGAATTTCAAGGGGAAAAAGCAATTTTTGAACTTTCTCCCTAAAATTCTCCCTTTAATTAAAAATAGCACATAAAGAGAAGATGCTCCAGTTCAGTGGTCTCAACTGTTAGTATCTTAAGTCCCTCTAAATACAGTGGTGCCTCACTTAACAACGATAATCCATTCCAGGAAAATCACTGTTAAGCGAAAACATCGTAAAGCAAAATTAAAAACCCCATTGAAATGCGTTGAAAACCATTCAATGCATTCCAATGGGGTAAAAACTCACCGTCCAGCGAAGATCCTCCATACGGCGGCCATTTTCGGTGCCTATATAGCGAGGAATCAGTCCCTAAGCATAGCCATTTTAAGCACTTGGTGGCCATTTTGAAAACCCAATGATCAACTGTTTTGGAAGTACATCAAAGCAGGGAACCGATCTTCGCTAAGCGAAATTCCCCCATTTAGACCATTGTTTTGCAATTGCAATTGCAACCGCAAAAAGATAGTCATAAAGCGGATTTGTCGTAATGGGGAGCAATCGTTAAGTGGGGCACGACTGTACTGTGTCAAAGAACCTGAGGACTCCATGATAAAAATGGATACTAATTTTTTTACAGACATTCTGTGAATATTTTTGCCACTTACAATAAACTGATGGGGAAAGAGAACAGGGGATTTAGGAGGAAGAATGAGTTCTGAAGTTACTATTACTGTGCCAGGAGTTTACAGGTGAATGAATGCCATATAGAATTAATAAGGAACAGCACATCGCAGTTGTAGGAGGACATGGATATTGAAAGGGAGCAATGTCTTAGCCATTGGTATGTCTTAATTATTGTTATGAAAACACTGTTTCCCACCCATCTGTGCCCTACCAGGGGTTTACATACATCTACACGTTCTCCATGTGCCTCTGGTTGAGAAAAACAGCTCTCGTCCTTCTTCCCTATTGTGCTACTTCTTGTTTCTTTCAAGTTGCCTTTTATGTGGGGAAATACTTGTAAACGTGGGTCCAAATGCAATCAGAATAACATAACCCATTCTGTCCCCTCAAGAGACACCCCCCACCCCTGTGTGCAGTTGCTCACTATATGGAACTTGCCTGTGGGTTTGGATTGTTTAAAAATGGTTTTTGAAGGATTGCACACAATGATACATTGCATCAAAGCTGACATTCTTTCGTGATCTGTGTAAAATACTTTCATATATAGCTCTCTATAAACAAATTACAGTCTAGCCTTTTGTAACATATATATATATATATATATATATATATATATACACACACACACACACACACACACACACACACACACACACACAGAGTCTAGCCTTTTGTTATATATATATATATATATATATATATATATATATATATATATATATATATATATATATATATATATATATATATATATATATATATATATATATATATATATATATATATATATATATATATATATATATATATATATATATATATATATATACACACACACACACACACACACACACACACACACACATTGCTGAAACAACCCAAAGTTATAAAACACAGCTTGACCATGGTTAGTGTCAGCCGTGGAACAAGGTGGGTCCTCCAAATACTATTTGATTGCAGTTCCTACCGGCAGTAGCGTAGCCAGTGCCAGGGATTATGGGAGTTGGAATCCAACAGCATCTGGAGGACCAAAGATCTCCCACACCTAGTTTGAACGAGGCAATGGTAAACCATACTCAGTTGTATGAAAGTAGTGGCTTCCTCTCTTTTCTGACAGATACACTGAAAGGAAACGGGTGCCAAGAGCATTCATGCCCAGTTTTTTTTTTCCACATAGTACAGTGGTGCCTTGCTTAACGAGGATAATCCATTCCAGCGAAATCGCTGTAGAACAAAATCCTCGTTAAGCGAAATAAAAAAGCCCATTAAAACACATTGAAAACCCTTCATTGTGTTCCAATGGGCTGAAAACTCATTGTCCAGCGAAGATCCTCCATAGGGGTGGCCATTTTCACTGCCTGTAAAGCGAGGAATCTGTCCTAGAAAACAGTGGGGGGACATTTTGTACACACGGCAGCCAGTTTGAAACCCGACGATCAGCTGTTTTTAGATCATTGTAATGTGAAAATCGCTTTTGAGATCGCAAAAATCTAATCGTTAAGCTATTTCCTCATTAAGCGAGGCAATCGTTAAGCGAAGTACCACTGTATTCAAAATTGTTTTAGAACTATATGGATAATATAACAATTGGTATAGGATCACAGATCTGGAAGATGTTGCATTTTTGGTCTAGTTCTCCAAAATTTCCCAGGCAGCACAGCCATGGCCGGCTGGGAATTATAATCCAAAAACTTTCCAAAATCCTTATATGTTACATCTGAACAAGACCACAATGTCAAGATAAATGGGGAGAGTAATTTGCTTCTAAATTTTGTCAAACTGGGGGTTAATTTTAGGTTCTTACCACAAGATCACACATATTTGGAATGGATTCTATAGTCTAGAATAAGGCTTGAATATTTAGTTCTTTAAGAAGAAATGTTTCATAACTAATCTGTAATGTGCAACGTTTTCCCAAATTTAAATATGCAGACATCATTTGGACCCACTCTTAAGGTTTTTTAAGCATTTAAAAAAAAAGAAAACTAATTTTATTATCATTTCCTTAGTGTAATATGTATCTGCAAATCAGATCTAATTTAATTTTGGCAATATTTAAGTTAATATTAAAATACTTTGCTTTCTGAGAAAAACCAATTGAATCTCCATTAAAATCAATCCTTACACAAAAGAACATTGTAAGGTGAGTGAATAATGATTGAGCTATTCATTTTTCATAAAAGAGATGAGATACAATTTCTTCTTGTTAAAGAAAAACATTGTAATTAGAGGAATTTGCTAATTGAAAATATCGTAGCCAGGCTCTCAATTTTTGTCATTAAATAGAGTATTTAATTGGCATTCAGGTTCTGAATTTAAATACGAAGTAAAAGGAACCTTGATTCACATGATTGTTTACATGTAAAATAACTAAATTAAATATACTGACAATATTAAGTAATATTTTTTTCTAAAAACACAAGACACATTTTGTAAAATTATCATTGAACATATATATTTTTAAAAAACCTTTTTCCTAATTTACATACATAGTACTCCCTCTAAATACATGTCAGCTCTCTTAATTAGACTGCAGTGAAAGCATTTTGAATGTCTGATAATTGCAATAAGAAATTATGTACCTATTTTAATTCTGACATTTAACGCCAGTCAGTCATCTTTCATATATTGTTTGCCTACAGTCTGTGTCAAGAGGTACAACTCAGTCCCATCTGCCCTTTCTAAGACTGGAACGAGTGTGAATTCTTGCAACTTAGGTGACTAGAGACTTCTCAGAAAGAACTGAGTACTCCAGAGACCATTTGATCCAGTTCTGTTAAAACACCACTGTTGGCACACATGAGTCTGGATAAAATCCTAGTGGAAAAGATAAAGCACTTAAGCATTTCCGTATTTACCGGTGTATAAGGCGACTGGGCGTATAAGACGACCCCCGAACATTCCCAGTCAGAATGTAGAGTTTGTTATATACTTACTGTATAAAACTACTCCCTCTTCTGCATGCCTGATTCTGCTTTGGCTGCATCATGGGGAGAGTTCCTTTTGCCCCTTTTGGTTCCTTTTCTGAGAGATCCAGGGTTTGCTGGAAGAAGGAACAGCAGAGAGGCGGCAGCCATTTTGGAGAGGCGGCAGCCATTTTGAGAGGCAGCAGCCATGTGGTCGCATCTCAAAATGGCTGCCGCCTCTCTGCTATTCCGGACAGTCAGCTGTTGGGCGTTAGAGTCAGGCTTTTCTGTTGGGTGCTAGAGTCAGGCTTTTCCCAGGCTAGGAGCGGGGCTCTACTTGGTCTTACTACCAGGTAAGTGAATTCGCTGAGAGACAGGGAGGGTTTGCTGGACATGCACCCGGCGTACAAGATGACCCCCCCCCACTTGGAGGCATGTTTTTCAGGGCCAAAAAGTCATCTTGTACACCTGCAAATATGGTATTTGTTTCCAGAAGCAGAGGTGAATGGCCTCCTTTAAGCATTACCAGAACAGTGAGCTCAGGATGTTGGTTTAAAGACTCACTATTGGATCTGGCATATAATGTGTGAACAACATTAGAGATGAACACAGTTTGAGTTTTTTTTGGGGGGGGGAGCCTTTTGTTTTTTAATTTTGTTCATGAGCAGCACAATCCTGTACATCCATAGCCAGACGTTCCATTGAGCTCACTGGTACTTATTTGCAAGTAAATGGGTATAGGATTATGGCCTAAGGTTACAGGTTTAATTTTGTTCTGATTCTCTCATTCTATTTCCTTCTTACCCACATGTAAACCACTTCCTAATCCAGACGTATGGGGGGAAAAACTAAAACAGAGAACAGTTTGAAGTGGTATGATATTTTGCATGTCATGCATGTGTCAGTCACAGAGAAACATTTGCTGTAGCCATAAATTAAGAAAGCCATGCAAGTGGTAATCTTTGCTGGCTTTTACTATATGCTAAGTACAATTATGGGAATAAATACAAGAGGAGAGTGTAACCATGTCTGCACCCATAACAGTTACTGCTTTGGAGCACTGGATAGTAGTCTTTTTCACATATAACATTTTGCAAACCACAAAATCCAGGAAATAAATTGTTTTTTCTCTGCCATGATTCTGAAACTTCACCTTCTGCATGAATATCTCCAAATGACCTTTAACCTTCAAACAATAAAATAAAAACAGCTAATGTGTAATTAGAACATCAGATACAGCCCTAGAAAACCGGAGAAATTCAAACTTGGCCAATGAGACTTACCATTTTAATAACTGCAAGCTCAACCTCAGTGAGGACCCACATGAAACCAAGAATGGTATGCAGTTTATCTTACAGGTTTCTGAAACATAGACAACACATTGTGCCATTACAGGAATAATAACAATGTGGTGTCAGGTCAGTTCTGACTTATGGCAACCCTTTTCATTGTTTCCCTGATAGAGAATACTCAGGAGTAATTTCCCATTCCCTTCTTCTTCGTGGACTTCCTGAGACTGTGCAGCTTGCCCAGGACTACACAGAATTGTTCTTCTCGTAGAGGGCACAGTGGGGAATTGAAATCACAAATTCTGGCTTTGCAGCCAGATGCTTAAACAATTGAGCTATCCAGCCAGCAAATCCATTAACATAAGGTAATTCTAAGGGTTGCAGCAGTGTAACTGCAATTAACTAGTATTCCTGCTTGTGTGCTGGTTGTGTGACTTGTCACACAATCAGGAATACAAGTAGCAATTCACTTTTGTTGTTTTTTGTTGTTTAGCGTTTAGTCGTATCTGATTCTTTGTGACCCCATGGACCAGAGCACGCCAGGCCCTCCTGTCTTCCACTACCTCTTGGAGTTGGGTCAAAGTCATGCTGGTAGCTTCGATGACACTGTCCAACCATCTCGTCTTCTGTCGTCCCCTTCTCCTCTTGCCCTCACACTTTCCCAACATCAGGGTCTTTTCCAGCTACTCATTAATCAGTGGCAATTTGCTGCCATGTGTTAAGCAAGTACACTTATACCAGAATGTTTTATTGGAATTAAGTTTCATTGCTTGTCAGTGGACTTCATGTGCAGATAATTGTATGGAAGATCACAGCCCCTTAGCCCTTTTGCCCTCTTTCAGAGTGTGTACTCCCTTGTGGTGAAGAGGTAAGGCCTCTGACTGTGTGTACATAATGGGTGCCTTAAAAGTCTATTAAAAGCCCTCAGTTAGGGTATAGTTAATAGCCCAATGTTTAGACTAAGCTCTGTTTAAATAAACTAGTGCTGGCAGAGTTGTTTGAGCAGCAAATGCATAAATCAGATCAAACAGGGAGTTTGAGTTTTGAGTCTCTAGTATATTATTCTCATCAGCAAGTGTTTGCTTTTTGTGAATTGTTCAGCGCTATGCCACCACCACCACCACCACCCCGCTTCCCTCGCCAGCGCGAGCTGATTCAGCTGTGACAATATAGCATTAACGAGATGGCTGTTGATCATATCACATGCATGAAAAAACAAGGGGAAGAGTGTTTTGTTTTCTTCCCTTTTAAAATAACAATTTAATATCCGTTTAAGTGGTTTCATCGGAGAGCAACTGACAAGCATCACATCTCGGGGCTATCTATTGTGGCATTCCAATTAGGCATTTGAGCAGCAGACTGTCAGCAAACTGGTTATCAGCCTTGTGTGATTATAGCACGGCAGGGCCTAATTTGGAGTTGGGGACCTATTTCCACCCCCCCAGAACAATTTCTAATTTCCATACACCAGCATTTAGCTTCTACATGACTCGAAGGGGGGGGGGGGTGCATGCTTTGTTCTCCTAAGCACATTTTGCATCTCATTGGTGCATTGCAACTGCTGCTAGGGTGGGTGGGTCGGCAATGCAGAGGGGAACAACGAAAGGATGTTAATTAAACATCGCATATTCCTGTTCACGTTTCTTTATGAAAGAGAAATGACTAATTTGTTAGTCATCTGAAATTATCTCCCCCTGAATGTCTTGGGCTGCTGCTGTAAGCAGGTCAGCCTGACCGTGGAATAACGCCTGCACTGGCCATTTTCAGAGTTTAGTCTGCAAAACCGTGATGTTCTTTCTACATGGCTGTAAAGTAAATTCTTATACGGGTTTTTGAGAGGAGTTTTTCCCAGCCTTACCTGGAAATGCTGGGGTTGAATTTAGAACGTCCTGCAGGCAAAACATAGGCTTTGTCAGGGAAGTACAGCCTCTTCCTCCAGGATAATTGTTCAGGATAAGAAGCTTATTTCCTTTGTCCCTATCATTCCCATCATTGCTCCTGTATTAAAATAAAAATCTTCTTTATTTGAATTCTCCAGAATTTGCACTTCCTGTATAATTAATTACTACCATAAACTTCTAAAACTGACTCTTTAAATGTTACTGTATTCCTTGATTTTTTCCTGCCTTTTTACATAATCCATTTTTCTTTGTTAGCAGTCTGACTTGCTCTGTTTGAGGATTAAATGTGAAACCTCAAGTAAAAAAATCAAGAATAAATAAAAGATATTGGTATAAGGCTCAAAAAAAATGGAGGTTTAGGTACTGTATTCCTAATATAAAAAATTATTATATAGCGAATCAACTAAGATTTATTGGAGATATTGTATATAACAAAGGAAGGTTAATTTGGTGGGATACGGAATCCTCAGAAATAATGGGAATATTGAAAAGTATTTGTTTAATGTAGTAAAAAAGAAACACAATAAATCAGGCAAACAACCCTTTTTTAAGAAACGTGTTAAATGTCTTGAACAGATATAAAAAGAAAGTTATGTCCCTTTAGTTCACCACTAGAATTAGTGACTGAAATAAAGTACTGTATTTTCCCAGCAAACTTGAAGGGTTTAGCTGATTTGTTTAAGGATAAAAAGTTGCCAGATTGAAGGATTGGATGATTAAAATGAGATTGAAGGATCAGATTATAGTTAAACTTGAAACTAATAAACTATCATGGTATAATTATAACCAATTAGATAGCTGGACAAATGAATGGTTGAAGACTAATTGCAAATGCAGAGAATGTACTAAGTATGAACAATTTCTATCATCACATGAAGACATGCAGAAATATGCTTTGAGGAAGGGAGTAATTAGTAGAATGTATAATCTAATTTTGGAACAAGAGGAAAAAGAGACTGAAATTCTTTTTGAAATCATTTGGGAGCATGATTTAAAGACAGAAATTAAAACAGAGGATTGGACAAAAATTTGGAAAATGAGAGTTTTAAGATTAATGTCAATAATAATAAAGAAAAATTATTATTATTTTAAGGTGGTACATGACGCCTGTGAAATTGAACCTAATAAATTCATACTATTCTAAGGCCTGTTGGAAATGTGATGAAGAATTTGGCTTGTATGTGGTGGGAGTGTAAATTGATTCAGAAATTTTGGAAATTGATTTTTAAGGAAATATGTGATATATTTGGAAAAGATATTGAAATTTAATTCTAAAATTGCTTTGCTTTCAATTTTTGATAAGATAGAACTTGATTATTGCTCAAAGGAATTGATTTCTAATTTTATGACAAGTGCTAGAATATTAATAGCTAGGTTATGGAAAGATAAAAAGGGACGTGGTGGTGCTGCGGTTTAAACCTCAGAAGCCTCTGTGCTGCAAGGTCAGAAGACCAGCAGTTGTAAGATTGAATCCATGTGACGGAGTGAGCTCCCGTCGCATGTCCCAGCTCCTGCCAACCTAGCAGTTTGAAAGCATGTAAAAATGTGAGTAGATAAATAGATGCCACTATGGTGGGAAAGTAAACAGTGTTCCGTGTCTAGTCAAGCTGGCCACATGACCACGGAAACTGTCTACGGACAAAATGCTGGCTCTATGGCTTGGAAACGGGGATGAGCACCGCGCCCTAGAGTTGGACACAACTGGACTAAATGTCAAGGGGAACCTTAACCTTTACCTAAGGAATGATATTAAATTAGAAGATTTGTATAATGAAGAATGGGACATTGTGTTAAACGATAAATTGACTACTGAATTTGAGATGAAAAGAGGGGAAATAAGTTTTACTATTTTATGCTATTTGGGATAGATTTATTGAATTTGTATTAGTGAAAGGAAAGGGGAAAGCCTCTAAGCAACAATCAATATAATTTTGGAAAGGCGGTTCATAGTAAAGTATTGCTCCTGTGGGTATGGGAGTGTACTGTGTTTTAGATTGTATTAGTAAGTATTTTGTATTCTTGTATTTGTTTTAGAAATTTAAAAAAATAAAAAATGTGAAACATCAAAGGTGCCCTCAATCCCTTTTTGAATTTTTTTTTCACTTTTTTCCTTTTTTGTGCAAATTCTTGCAGAAAGGTGGTTTGACGCAGTTTCTCTTTTGATCCAAGACATAATTTTTACTATGTTTTTTAACACAGCCTCATTGGAAAGTTCTAGAGCTTCTGCGGTATTAAAAAAACCCACTATAGAATAAGGCCCCTCCCCCCTTGTATAAGTATCCCTTCAACCAACCAAAATGGCCCAACCAACTTCTAAGGCCACCTTACAAACCAAAGCAATGGACAAGGCTCTTTCTGAAACCTCAAAACAATGTCCATCGACCACACCATCCCAGTCCAAAACTCCATCCACTTTGTCTAAAACTTCAAAAACCCATAAATCAAAGCGCTTGATACCGAAATCCTCAACATTGAAGCCCTCCACTAAATGTCAAATTTCCACCAGTCTCTTCGGTTCCAGAGCCTTCTCTGCCTAAAAGACCAAAACAGCATAAATCTAAAGCTGCAGTCATTTCTCAGCAGCCTCAACAAACTGCCGAATCAATCTCTATTGGTTCACCTTCTGTCAATGATGGAATCCCCTCTCATCACTCCTGCTCCCAATCTCCAGAATGGGGTAACAGAGTCAATTGATTAACATCTTCTCCTCCCAGTCCTCAACACTCTGTTCTTTCGAGCAACCCTTCCATAGTTGCTTCCCCTGACAGGGTCAGCTCCGAAGAACAACTAGGGACCATACCTTATTCGGTAACATCTGATCGTCCACCACGACCACCTCAGAGACATCGGCCCCAACAGTCCCTGGAGACATCTGTTTCATCATGTGTGGCTCAAACCCACATTCAGCATTCTCACTGGGTTGCCAGTTGCTCTATCCAGCTCGGCCATACCTTCTCATGGCAGGCCTGGATCTTGACAGCCGTCGGTGCTGAAGTGGCCATATCAATGTGACCCACTTCAACTCCAACTTGCTCCCTATCTGGCATCTAAAAGACCCAGGACGGTTGAGCAATTTCCTTCTATACACAAGGCTTTTACAGCTCCAGCCTCCCAATATTTTCCCGCTAATCTAGACAAGGGATATCATTCCTCTCACTCAGCATCTCCAGCGTCTATATACTCCACTATATACCAGCTTGTCAACAACCTCCGTTTCAACATCACCGAGACACAGGCTCTGATATTGATGATCCTCGATATCCATCCTGGTCCATGGACACTCGTTCTGTCCATCTATCAACGCACAATTTTCGTCGCCTGATAGAACCAAGCTGTTGAACTCAACATCACTATGACCCCGAGTTCGACACTGACATTCAACCATATCAAACAATGTCCATGGACACTTGGATGACATCTCTTGATATCAAAAATCCTCGACACAGACAAATGCCCATGGACATGCCGCCTCCATCAACATCGAGCCACAAACGTCAATACTATGACACTCAACCTATCGACACCGAAGTCGATCGACAATCCATCAACTCCCAACACGATCCTGATAATTCCGATCGCAGATCCAGACCTCAGACACCGTGAGTATTACTTACCTCACCAGAATCCAACCTTGTCAATGCCAATCCACCATCACTTCCAAACTTACGCCCAACTTATGATCCATATGGCTAAGTCTCTCAATCTCCAAATTCACCATCCTTTGACAGAACTGGCCGAACATCTATACAACCCAGTTTCTAAAGATACAACTACTCCAGTTCACATCTCTATGCTTCTGTCTCTACTCAGCACCACTTAATGATCCTGGACAAAGCCAGCCTCTTCCCATACCATGTCTAAACAAATCGATAACTTCTACAGAGTTCATGATCCTGGAGTTCTATTTCTTCAAAAACAACCAGCTCCAAACTCTATTTTTGTTGATGCCTCACAATCCAGATCTCGACATCGACAGACCCTCATACCACCAAATAAAAACAGTAGAAGGATTGACTCAATGGGAAGATGGCTTTATTCATCAGCAGCGTTCACAATGTGTGTCGCTAACTAGCAGGGAGTCATGGGTGCATATCAACGTTTCCTTTGGGACAATTTGTCAACTTTTGTCTAATCTTTGCCAGAAGATAAAAAAGTATTCTCCCAAACCTTTCAGCAAGGAGATCTTTCTGTTGCCAAACAACAGATGCTTTCTGCTAGGCACACGGTAGACACCACAGCAAAGTCAATTGCCACTTGAGTAGCCTTACAATGTTTCTCTTGGCTAAGGACAGCTGGCCTGGCTGAGGATGCCCGTGCACGTATCGAAGACCTTCCATGCGATGGGGCAGGCCTGAAACTGATGATATTTTGGAAAACGTGCAAAAGAAGAGATCAGCAGCCAGACGTTGGGGAGTTTATTCATCTTACCAACAACGCCCCCAACAAAATCAATGGAGACGACCTTACCAATCATATTAAAATTTCCAACGTGATCCTCCAAAACAAACATCTTATACACCGTATTTCAGAAATCAAAGAAATAAACCCCGCCAACAACTCATTACTAGGTGCAACAACTGCAAGCCCAAACATCACGTTTGACGCTCCCATGACTGAGATTGCACACCACTCCACCCATCCTGCCCTCTGGAAACACCTACCTGTCTGGGAATCCATCACTACAGATGCCTGGGTACTGCCCATCATCTGTGACAGCTACCACATCCATTTCTTCCAACTTCCTCTAGCAACACACGTCATCACTCCACCATCTACAACCCTACAAGAGGAAATAAGAAATTTACTCCTCAAAGACACCATCCACCCGTATCACAACAAAGGGTTTTTCTCTCGCTATTTCATCGTACCCAAAAAGGACGGAGGTCTTCGCCCTATATTAGACCTACGAGAGTAAAACAAATACATAATTACCACAAAATTCCGTATGGTTACCCTCAAATCAGTTCTCCCTTTACTCCGCAGAAACTACTGGTTCACTGTCATAGATCATGGTGGTGTTTTCCTCCCAACCTATCCATTGGATGGCCGTTTCTACAACCACAACCACAAATACAGGTCACCATCAACGCCAGCCTCACAGGCTAGGGAGCTCACCGCAAATCTCTCAAAATCCATGCCAAGTGGTCTTACATAGAGAAATTGCTTTACAGCAACGAATTAAAGCTGTTGGCGGTTATAAAAGCTTGCAAAACTTTCAGAAAACTCCTCGCTGACAAGATGGTACAAATTGCCACCAACAACACCACAGCGACGTACTATATTCTGAAACAAGGTGGCACCCATTCTCCAAGTCTCCTCTATTTAGCGGTCAACCTCTGGGAGTGGTGCCTAGCACGTAATATCTGCCTCATGGCTTTACACGTTGCTGGCCACGATGACTTGGCCGATCTACTCAGCCACACAAATTTTCAAGCTCAAAAATGAGAGTTAGATGCAGATGATGGGGTAAACCAACTCTCGACCTCTTCGCCTCCCGTGTGAATCGGAAGTGCAAACAATACTGCTCCTGAGCCGGCATAGGCAAAGACTCCCAAAGAGATGCATTTGCAGGCCAATGGCCCAAGACCCTCACCTTTTTTCACCGTTCCCGTTCTCTACAAGGTTGTGGTTCGCCTACAACAAGACAAACCCGATGCCATCGTTATAGCCCCTTGGTTGCCAAGACAACTCTGGTTTCCAGTCCTTCACAATATAACATCAGACATTCACCACTTCCCTCGCCTGCCCCACCTCCTCACGGAGAACAACGCCCAAGTACTCCACCCAGACTTACCTCTTCTGCACCTGGCAGCGTGGAGGATTCTGCTAATGAACATCCTCCATCAATCAAAGAAGCCCTCCGCTAGAAAGGCTTGCCTGTATAAATAGAACACCTTTCACTGAATCTTCTTCATTGCCTTCTATCACCCATCACTTGCTATTGTTCTACTTTTTTTTTTTTTTTGCTTCATCTCAAGTCTAGCGGCCTTTCCCTCTCTTCCTTGAGAGCTTACCTCTCTGCCATAGTTTCTTATCAGCCCCTAACTCTCTGGCAGCTGATTTCTTCAAGCATCCAAAATAAAAACGTTTTCTTAAAGGTCTATCTCATATCTACCCAGTTACTCATCTGCCTTCCCCTGAAATTATTTTAAATGGATACCTACCTACCTACCTACCTACCTACCTACCTACCTACCTACCTACCTACCTACCTACCTACCTACCTACCTACCTACCTACCTACCTACCTACCTAAGCTCTATGTATGAAAGTGTGCATCCTGTTCTGACCATAGCCAGAAACTGCCCAACATCAGCTTCTGCTATTACGTGACTGGAGTAGAGAGATCTCATAGTTCTTGGAATAGCATTGCATATTGTTTTGATTTTGCCAAAATTTACCTTGGTGGCAAGAAGTGTTCTTTTTTTCTTTTCTCTTTTTTTCTTTTTCTGGTTATTACCATGATGGTGAGATCTGCCCTCCCCCCTTCAGCTGACTTTCATCTTTATTAAGAATTTTTCAATTTTCTGTGACAAGTGGCAATTTTCCTTGATTCCGGGAAAAAGCAATTTGTGAATTTAACTTTGTTCCTAGTGGGCAGGGAGCCTGGAGGAAAAGCACCGAACTGCTTTGAAGAATAGCATGGTGTGCGGATTTTTAAAAGGTGTTTTTACTTGGCTAAGGTGGTTTGTTTTCAGCATGTTGATCAATTTTCTTAAAACAGCAATGCACACATGAAGTGATTTACGCAGTGAGAACAGAAGCGTTCCTTACACTCAATAGGACTTTAATCGGATTTGTATATAAAAAAATTGCTTCGTATCTGGCTAGAGCCAGAGATCAGACCATTGACTCCCCACTGTGCCTCCCAGGAGAAGGATCTCCCTGCTGGCCTTGGTCAAGCTGCACACTCCCAGGGTACCCTCCAGAAAGACTCAATGATAAACCACTTCTGAATTAACTTGACTCAATGTTGTCATCATTATTTATATCAATGTTTCAGAACCTCAGCTCTTTGGCTTGTTAGGCCAAAATTCATTTGGCATTTGACTGCAAAATTCATTTCCACACTGTGAGCAGTTTGGGTTATTAGAATCTGTCACGGCTGAGATTTTATAGCCCTGTCATCTTGCCCACTCCCTCTGCCCACTTGCCCAGTCCTCGTATAGTTGCAATTCAGGGATCCTGACATATACCCGTTATAGGGACGTAAAGTGTAGCAGTTTGATTAGGCTTCCTGGTTTTGTACATATTTCTCATCTCCCTTTCCTGTTCATTAGATTTTTTCCCAGCTGTGGACGCTTTCTTTTGGGTCCTTGCAGTGAAACTCTGTCACAAAGTAATATTTTAGGGCCTGTTACCTCACCTGTGAGGGAGAGCACGGATGCTACCCTATGTGAGCACAGTATTGCACAGTCAGATCAGGCAGTCATTAATATTCAGTGGATTGGATGTTTGTGTAGGCTTTCTCTTTGTAGACTTTTGAATTACAAGAGCCCACATGCATTTGCTTGTTGAAGTCAGTGACTAATGACCCCACTGAATGCTTTGTAGACTGCTGGCAGGTGCCCTCCTGAAGCGAAGTCCACCAGTCACTGCTTCTTCAGGAGCCCTCATTTAGTTCAATAAGGCTCGCACATGCTGGCCTTTCACTCAATGTCAAATTGGCCCTGATTTGCATGCCTTAGTTTTCAGACTACAAATGCCTCCCAAGGTATTAACACCAGCTTCGGTGTTATCATGTATTGTGGAAAGAGCAGATGTTTTGAAGTCTAAAACACCTACTGCACCTGGCCACATTTGTATGGGATACCATCACTATAATCCCTTGTTAAGGAAACTGTGGATTATCAAATAATCTGTTTCAGAATGCATCCTCTAGGAGGGTTCAAGGGCTCCTCCTTAGTTCACCACCTCCAGAAGATGTGGTACTTGGAAACAAGATGCCTTTGAAGGTGGGCCAAACTAAAGGAAGATAGGAGTTGTGAGTCATGATAATTATGTAGAGCAGTGGTTCTTAACCATTGTTACTCGGATGCTTTTGAACTGCAACTCCCAGAAACCCCAGTCAGGACAGCTGGTGGTGAAGGCTTCTGGGAATTGCAGTCCAAAACTCCTGAGTAACCCAAGCTTAAGAACCAGTGATGTAGAGCATCCATGTTCAGAATTGGTGCCTCTCTAAATACTAGTTGTTGGGCAAGACGCAGTGGAGAGTGTTTGCCTTCCATCCCTACGTGAACATCTGATTAGTTACTGTGGGCAGCAGGATATGGATTAGCTCAATCTTCAGTGTGATCCACTACCTCTCATTTTATGTTTTTGAGTAATGTTTTTCCTTAACCAATGTATGTGCTAGAAATCCTCCAAGAGGGAATATTATCTTAAGCGGTGCAAAAGCTGAGGGATCCAGTGGTTACTGAAGAGGGCAATTGAAGAGTGCAATAAGTTGGTTTATACACCTCCTCTCTCATGGGGGACCACTTGTGGGTGGGACCTGACCATCCTCTCTCTTTTACTTTACCCTAAGGAGGCTTCTTGCTAGAAGAAGAGGTCATTGAGGTTGTGATTCCTAGGAAATTTACAGTTATCCAGGCTTTCTCCTGTGCAGCTCCCAGATTGTGGAAGGCTGCAGTCTGTTTCTATAGTCACTGCATTTAAGAGAGGTATGAAAGCAGGTCTTTGCAGTTTAGCCCCTTACAGTGTTTTCTTTACTATAATGGCATTAAAGTTCCATTGGCTTGAGCTGTTTTTTATGCTCTTATTAGCTACCTGAAGCTGTGTTTTTAGTGGAAAGTAGGATTAAAATGCAAATTATCAACATCATGTTGTTTCTGGGTAAAAGAAAAGAAGCTGGAGACCTACTGTACCAGCAAGAATAAGATTTTTTTCCCCTTTGATTTATGCATAGGCTTTCCCTCCTCCCCTCTCCTTTGCCTCTTCTCATCCTACTCTTTCAGTGCTGACTCCTGGGTTTTGCAAACATAAAAATAATGTTAAAATAAAACTTTGCTAGCAGGGGACTCTGTAGCAGTGTGAGGGCAGAGAGCTTCTCAAAGATCCCATAATACTCTGAAAATGTTATGCATCTATCCACCCCGATCAGCACGGCTTTAATCTCAGAGTGTTGTAGGAGCCTCGTGGCACAATGGTTAAACCGCTGTACAGCAGCCAAAACTGTGCTTCCAACCCGGGGTACAATCCCAGTTAGCCGGCTCAAGGTTCACTCAGTCTTCCATCCTTCTGAGGTCATTTAATTGCAGACCCAGCTCACGGGGGGGGGGGAGTATTTAGCATGCATAATTAACTTATAAACCACCCTGAGAGTGCTTTAAGTGCTTCAGGGTGGTATATAAGTAGCATGCTGTGCTTTGCTTTTGTCCCTTTATTTTTGCCTGAGTCTTCCCCATATGCATAACAGTCTGTCTGAGATCTGAGCTCTCACGCACTTATTGTTCCTTGTAGAAAGCCAGCCAAAAATAGATGCATACAGGGATTGGGGAGGTGGTGGTGAGAGAACGCCGGGTCTGCCTCAGTGAACACACTGCTTCCTTTCAAAGAACAACAGAGTTCTCACTGATTTGCAGAAAACATGTGGGCCATCTAATTAGAATGAAGAATGCCGTTTTGACTAGGAGGTAGTGGAATTGCTCCCTCACTACTTAAAGTATTTTACTAAGTTTGGAATAATCTTTTCCCCCACCTGGTGCCTTCCAGATGTGTTTGACTACAACTCCCATCACGCCCAATCAAGGAATTGTAGTCTCAACCCATCTAAAATGCACAGGGTTAGGGATGGTTGTGTGATGCTATCACATGAGTTCAAGGATTTAGTCATTCCCCTTCCTGCCCCCCCCCGGCTATCCCAGTTCCTTAACACAAGTACAATAGCGACACAATTCCCAGACTTCCAAATTCTATCTTAATTTTTTTTGTGTGCTATTCATCCTTGGTATGTGGTTGCACCATGCAAGTCTAAATTCCTTGTTCTCAAATTCCCCATTCAGTTGGGTTCCTGTGGCTGAAAAAATATGGCTGAAAACAGAGGGCAAAAAATTGCAAACTTAGATTACCCATCCCACTGACAAGAAGTCCCAGACAAGGTTCAGAAGCTGCCATGCAAAATACTTGTTTTGCTTTAGTGAGAAATCTCTTTTCCTTACAGCCAGGGCCATGCCTTTCTGATAGATCATTTCCAGTTGGCAGTTCCTAGTTTTTGTAGTAAATTGAAGTTTTGTGATCTTTAGGACGTTATTTGCTGTAAGGCCACATTATATGCGAGTACATAAATATGTGTATGCATTCTGATCTTCCCACGCAGAGGGAACTGCCTTAGTTCCAGAACAGAAATGATGACTGCAAGAGGCATTTATTTCACATACTTCACAACTCTTAAGTCTGTTCACTAAAAAAATTAGTCGTGTTTAGCCTGATAGGGTCCCGGGTACCTTTCTAGGATTTTTTTTCTCACAATAATTACATTTTAAGCAACCATTACTAAAAGCTATCTTTGCTAAAAGATCACTTGTGTGCATGTAATATTTTTTTCAGTCACCTTACCATAAAAAAGAGGTGTACTTTGCTTTTCTCAAGTGTCCTGGCCCTACCTTTAGGCAGAGCAAGGCCACTGCCTCAGGTGGACATGACTGGCAAGCAACATTTACAGCCACTCCAGGCAGTCCTCTGAGCTCCCTACTTGTTCTCTTCACTTGTAAGGCAAGGCTGTGTGTGTTGGATTGCTGGTCTTGTCCTTGCAAACCGGCCTGTTGCTCCTAAGTGTAGTGAGGGATGCTGAAGTTAGATTCTGCTGCCAGTGCACTTGGCTTCCATATGTGTAATGGAGAGGCGCACTAACTCATTCAGGCTGCAAAATGTTGTGGATTGGCCCTGCCCCTCTCAGAGGCAGAATACATTCTTTCTATGCAGGAAGCCCCACGTTTAATCTGAAACATCTTTACAGAAGAGTAGGAATATCTTATGCCTGGACAGCCATTCCCAGTCAAGGTGAACAGTTCTGAACAAGATGGATCAGTGCTCTGTCTCACAATAATGCAGCTACTCATGTTCTCTCAGTCACTCTTCTCTCCATTTCATATTTGAAGTTACTTATGAATAGCCTTAAGATATGCACCACCATTTTCAATAACCACAGCTAACTTTTAAACATAATTTATCACCACGGGTAGAAGTGTGTCCATGTGTTTCTACTGAGAAAATATGACTCATGGTTAAATTCAAAACTGAAAGAGCAGAGCTTGGGGGTGGGGTAGGGGAAGGGGGATTTGCCCAAGACCGTGTAAGAATTGTCTAACCATAGTTAAGTAATCAGACAGCATTATGTCTGCACTGAACCTGTGGGATGAATCAATTGCAGCAATTCAGGTTGTCAGTTCAGGCGTTCATAGATATTTATATGAGAGAATCTTAAAGTGTAACCAGCTGCAAAGCTTGCTAAATGCTTATTGTCACAGTTGAGCAGGGGTGGATAGAGACTCTGATTTTATTGTGTGCGTATCTGAATCCATTGTGGGTTTTATTCTGAACTGAACCTGCTGGAGGAATAGAGTTCAGCACCTTGGATAGCTCCTGGCTCAGAAATGATTTGTGGGCCCCATCATGTTAGAGGCACAAGTCACACTTGCTTTTGGTGTATGGTCAACTGGTCCAGAAGATGAACATGGACCCTATTCTGTGGAACAGTTATCTGATTATGGGAGACAGTGTCCACAGTTGCGTTCATGTATGCAACAGAGAAAGGGCAGCCATGCAATATTGATTAGCATTCTTCTCCCCCAGCAGGCTGCCCTTCAAGTAACTGGTTGCACATGGGTTATGGAACTGGTCATATGGACAACCATTGATTGACTGTGTGATGGGCAACCGCCAGAAAGGAATAACACTGCTCAATTGCCCTTGCATATTCATTTTCCATTACCAGGATTTTGACCATAATGGTGTGAATATCATCAGATTTTATGTAGACGCAAAAGCAGTTTTACACAGTTCCTGGAAAACAGGATTATTTTTAAAAAGCACTTGCCAGCATTTGGCAGATATTATATTTGACTTATCTCATGTTTAATGCCTGACAAATAATTGCTGATAAAACTCACAACCGATCAAATGCAGAAAATGGACATAGGGAAATATATTTAGCTGGCACTGGGAAGAACTGTTTGGACTACCTTCTAGTCATGGGGGAAAATAACCATGGCACACAAAGATTATCCAATAGACAGACTTCTGTTAATCCGGTTACCTTTTCTTGATGAAACTGGATCTTCAAAATAAAATAATCTGTGCTGAGTGTACCTATGCAAAGACTTGGATCAGACTCGTTTTGTTACTGTGAAATATCATTACCTTTATATAGAATGCTCTGGGGATGGGGACCACAAGTGTATTATTAGTATTACAAGTTTGTATTATTATTATTTCTAATTTTCTTTGTTACGCTTCATTGAAGAGTATTTAAAAATGCTGAAAGGAAGAGCATAATATCCTGATCCATCCATGGATTTTTCTGAATATTTCACTCAAAGGAGAAAATCCCAAATGCACCAAACACAGAAAACACACACACACACACACACACACACACACACACACACACACACACACACACACACACACACACACACACACACACACACACACACACACACACACACACACACACACACACACACACACACACACACACACACACACACACACACACACACACACACAGAGTATGATCCATATTCATAGCTTTTCCTGTAACAGATTTACTCCCCTTTGTGTCCCCAAAGTGTTTGTAGTTCAAAATAAAGGCTGTCCATGTAGAAACCACCCCCCTCTTTAGATAAGAGGGAGGGAGGGGAGGGGCTCACAGGAGGGGACAAACGAACTTTGTAACAACACTGATTACATGTCACATATCTCAGACTCCTATGCATCAGTTAAGCAAAGGACATTCTTTAAAAGAGGATTGGTGTGGAAGCAGCTGTCTGCTTTCTGTAAAACCATGCAGTGAAATGTGATCTTTGGTGGCTGCATATTGTTTCAGTGGCTCTATGAATTTAGCTGCCATTGCTTTCATTATTTATTAAGTGCCATACGGGCACAGCTTAGAGGGGGTGCCAGATGTCACTGTTAGGATAATCCTGAGAGCCTGTATGGTGAACTTAGCAGCATGTCAGACTTGAACCTGGATGGTTTGAGTTTAGATCCCTATTCTGCTGTGATGCAAACTAGGTAGCCTTGCCTTAGCCATAATCGCCCTCCAGCTATTCCTAGTGGAGGAGAAAAATAAGGGATAACTCACAAGTACCGCTGGTGCACTTGTAACTAAACATATTTGTATGTTTTGGACATTTATGCATTTATTGGATTAATATCCCACCTTTCTCTCAAAAACAGGACTAAAGGCAGCTTGCAGTGAGATGAATAAAAACGAATCCACATACTAAAACACAGTTATATTTAAAAAATATAAGTTAATAAAATAATGGAAATAAATGACAGGAGCCACTCAGTAAAGCATATATTTCTCAGCGCTCAATCAGTAGCCAAAACACTGCCTGACTGAAAAGGTCCTTGCCTGCCCAGGGAAGGAAGAGATGGAAGGAAGGAGCCAGCCTTGTCTCCCTCAATACTGAGATTCAGAGCCTGGAAGCAGCCAGTGAGAAAGCATCTTTCACATCTCTGCCAAACCTCCCTCTGAAGATGGTGGCAGAGCACAGAGAGGTAGGGCAGACTAATGTAGACTGTCAGGTTCTGTTTGGCACCAGCTTTCAAGGACTGCAGCTGGCTTCTTCAGAGGCATGGACAACCCTCAGGTGAGAGTCGTGATTTCACTAGGGCTTTACTCCATTTATCTGCTGAAGAGGGCCTCAGGCCACTCACATTTCTGCCAAACGGAACTTGTTGACCTTTCACATGCCAAAGCTTTCTGCTTTGTTGATTTCCCATAATTTAGAATACTGTAGCTTGATACCCCAGTCGGATGGATCTGGACAGTGGGCATTCGGTGATATAAATATGGCTGCATGGAAGGAGATGGCGGAATACCCATCTATAGGTAGAGCTTGGAGGAGCTGCAGGATGGAGAACATCTCACAGATTTCCCCAGCCAGCAGCACTGGCATTCTAGGAGGTGTCGTCCAAAAAAGGAACTTTTCCATGCTCTTCCTTTAGTACACTTGGTTGGTGTTGGTGAGGTTCATAGTGGGGAGAAAGTAAGATAAAGCTTACTTGGGGGTGGGAGGTCAGGTTCAAAGAACGTTTCAGAATAACTACCAGAAGGCCATCATAGGTTTTGTGTGGAGATGTTTTAAATGTCTGACCTGAGAACACGAGCCTTAGTCCCACCATGGCAAATACATGGGGCTTCATGGCAATTTTCATAACTTCATGTGAGATATTGGTCTGGCCTTTTTGAAATCTGGGATGCATTGTCCTTTCCCACCCGTCCCGGGTTTTTTTTTGGGGGGGGGGAAGCCCTGTCTTATGGATCTGGAAACAATGGCAGCAGAAATTGCTTCGCTCGAGGCTGCGGCGCTCAGGGGGTGGAGTGGGCTTTACTGTGTGGCCATAATTCCAGAAGCTAGGGACGCAGGGCAGAGAGAACTCTCTGACCCTTTCCAAAGAGGAGGCAGGCGTGGCCCATGTGCGTGCATACGTGTGTGTGTGTGTGTGTGTGTGTGTGTGTGTGTGTGTGTGTGTGTGTGTGTGTGTGAAAGCTAATTGAGGCAGCAGCATGTCAGGAGGCTTTGCACAGGTGCTGAGGAGCAGTTCATTAAGTGGCGGCAGGAAGAGCGCTCTCTCTCTCTCTCTCTCTCTCTCCCCCTCAGCTCTGGCCTGGCTATTGTTAAGAGCTCCTGACAGCTGAGAGCAGCCCCCTTCTCTGGTCACAATAGCTGCTCACGCTGAGCAAGGCTCATTAAATATTCAGTCCCAGCCTCAAGCAGCTCATTAAGGCAGCAACGCGTGCGGGTGACGCGGCTGCTGGTGCTGGAAAACCCAGCCTTGCTGAGCATCACCATGCAGAGGCTCATTGGATCTCTGGATGCTCTTCTCCTCAGTGCCTTCCCTGTGATGACCAGCTTGTGCTCCCTGCTTTGCATTAAGTACAGGTAAAAAAAAAACGAGGAGGAAAACAAAACCAACTGATGTGGGGCCGCTGATGTGGGTGCCTGGAGCACTGGTGTATTGCATTTGTATCGCCCTCTGGCCTTTTTGGAGTTACTGTTTGGGGTCAGCCGGTTGACATCTTCCAAAGGCTTCTGTGAAGCAGCAGCAGCTGTGGTTCTCTTTACTTTTCTGGAAGAGGAGGGAGTTGGACCAGGGACAGCACAACAGCAAGAGATTTAATGAGGCAAAGTTTTTTTTTCTTGTTGAGATTGCAGCTTTCCTAAGGAAGTCGTGTGCCAGATGCTTGTATTGTGCTTTAGACACTGTCCTTTCTCCCTCCCAACCCCTTGGCATTAAGCAGTTACTTTTCTGCACAAGATGGAACCTTTCCAATAGAAGTTTTTGTTTTTAATCCTCCCTTGAGAAAGGCTGTTACTAGACAGAAATAACTGGCTCCCAAAGTTCACTTTGTAAGTGCGTACCGGAGAAGCTACAGTGCGTACCGGAGAAGCTCTCAGCTGTTTGACATCCTGAACAATGTAATTGCATGTTTAATAACAGATAAGAAACAGAGCTGCCTTAAATGTTGATTTTTGTGGCAAAAGGTAGCTGCACCTCTCAGTTTCCAACTGAGAGCCCCTGACATCACAAAAGGAGAAATGTAACGTATTAAGTGCATCTGTATGTTGGGAGAGATTCCTTGTTTTATTAAAAATGCTCTGTGCAGACAAAAATATCATGATGTCTTGAAGGGACTAATGACATCTCTCTTCCATTCACAGAAAATGTTTTCAAACAGCTCATTTCTACGTAGAAGACAGCAGCTCCCCACGAGTGGTGCCAAACGAAACCATTCCTGTTATTCCCATCCCAGGTAAGGAAGGCCGGATCTCTGGACCTGACTTAATTGGTTCATGCTCAGTTTGTTCAAATGACAAATCACCGTTTATACTTTATCAGGACCAGGAAAATCAACTGCATCCCCACAACAACTGGCTTCTTTCTGTATTCTAACCATCCTATGTTTCACAGACAATCTCCTGGAGTTTTTCAGTAAACTCTGTAAGTGGCATATTCTTTTCTGGATCAGCCACAAATGGGTTTGACAGCTGTGTGGAAGAAGCCACTTTATATCTTATATGTGCTACGCTCTCTGGGCTCCCCTACAATGTCATTAATCAATGGCTCACCCCCATCTCCATTGTTCACTGTAGTTTAATAACTACACCTTCCAGCAACTAAGAAATGGAGTCTAATGCATACTTACACTGTAGGAAGTCCTTTTTTCAATGAGATTTACTCCCAAGTGAATGTTAATAGGATTGAAGCGTAAGCAGCTCTCTGTCTGTGGAAATGAGGATCTTTGATGGTGGTGTTTATTGGCCATGCTATGACCTGTCTATGGAAGTATCCTCTTTGCTATGTATATGATACCTTTTTGTGCCTAAGCTATGTGATCAAATTAGGATCTTGAGATAAGTAAGGAGTGGACAGTGTCCTGAGGTATGGCAACTGCACAGACACCCCAGACTTCAGAAAGCCCAGCCAACTTTTTTTTTAACTTTAAAAGAGGGCCATCATGATACCTGCAGATATGTGAGAGACCTTAACCAGGTTTCTTCCCCCAGACCTGTTTTAGGCATGAGTGCTTTTTCTAGTAGTACTAATTTCCTGTTTTTAAACTCACCTTGCACCTTAAAAAGGTTGAGGGCAGAATTGCCTTCCACTTCCCCGCCCCCAGGGCACTAGGGGACTTCTGAAGTAAAATGCAATTGATATGCACTGGTTTTGTTTGAGGTAAGTAAAATTGCATACGTTTAGGCTGCAAATGTAAATACAGCTACCATAAGGGATGCCTTGTTTCTGAGTAAATATGTAAATACTCACAGTTTTTGTAGCCATCAATGAAATGAATGTTGTGGCACATCAAGAAACCTACTGAAATAACTGTTAAGCCCTGGTAAGATTTTTCACTCCTGCACAAAAGCAAAAGGACAAAGGCTTTGTTGTCAGTCTCAAAATTAATAACAAAAAAGTACTTTTACACCCCACCCACCCCTGGGATTTTGCCTTTTTATAACCTTATATATTACACACAATCCAAGCTAAACATTGCAAAGTTTTGTGCAAAATGCATATATTTTGCACAAAAACCAATTCCATGAATGTTGCCTTGAAATGCAAAATATGCACAAAAACACATAATTTCTTCTAGAAAGGAGAAGAGTGTTTATGTGCTTCATTTGCACTTATAAGAAGAAAATCAGTGAAGATTTTATAACCCTACTTTTGAGTAAACACACCTACAGTATTTCTGCCAGAGTAGATTTGTTTGTTCCTAGTTTTTGTTTATAAACAAAAAATAAAAATAAAATCAAGATGCATCTTTATGATTTCTTAGAATTCCTAGTGCTACTAATACTTAATACCACTAGCATGAAGTAGTTGTACATGGAATGACTCTCAGCAATAAATACGAGCAGTATAGCCAGATATAGAAAGACTGGTATATTGCCTGTAATATATCGCTTTTTATTTCTTCAGACAATGCAGCCTATTCATGTCCTTTCCTTGAATGTAAAATATATTGTAACAAAATTATATTCCTTTCATTTCACTTGCTCTGTGCATTTCAGCTTGAGTTAGACCACTGGACTTTAGAGTTGTAGGATTAAACACAAAAAATAGATGTCCTCGATGTCAGCAATATTGATCTAGATGTACTGTACTAGTCATCTAACTCAGTAGAAAGCAGGTTCTTGTGTTCCTGCTCTCTTGGCAACATGTCTGTCTTTCCAAGATACTTGCCTTGTGCTCAACTGACCCATTGGTCCTTCTGACCCAATACTGTCTATGCCAGCTAGCAGCTTCTCACCAGGGTGACAGGCAAGGCTCTTTCCACAAATAAAGTTGCCTTTGGAAACACTGGAAACATATTGGGGATTTTTTTTTTTTTTTTTTTTTTTGGAGATTTCAAGATTGAACTTTGGATCCTTGGCATATTCCATATTTGTTTCTGTCCAAATACACTTTAGATCTTCTAATAAACTGTTTTAATCTGAAGCAAGGTCAAGGGCATAAGAAAAAGTTAAACATTTAGGAGTCTTGGGTGAATTTAAGGTGGATAACCTTGGACTTCGTTTGTAAGGTCTGGAAGATTTTTGTGGCAACATGACCTTACCAGCTGAGACAACCTCTGATATTTGTGAGTTAGCTTTATAAAGTGGTTGCCTCATCTTGTATATATGGGAAAGTTACTTGGAATGGGTTGCACGTCTTATATTTCCCAAGAATGATCCCATTAGATAGATTCTGAATTGCTGCTGGATCAACTTTGAAGGAGTGTCTTCAGAAAAGTTCTGTGGATAAACTGTTCTGACATAGCTTTTCTTTACACATGCTATCCAATTTAGCATGAAAGCATCATGTAAGAATTGTCTTTAACTAGAGAGTTCTGGAGAGCGCATCTGAGGGAGACTCAGTTTGGGGAATGCTGCCCTACTGTAACTAAGCTTGACATTTGTGTGACAACATTTTCCTATACTAGAAAAAGATTGTGCGTAGCCCTCCGAGTAGGGAGTGGTGCTATTTGTTCTGTTTGGTCTTCTGTTTTGACAACTGGCCATTTGATTTTCCAGTTACAATGGTGAAGGACTGCCCTTTAACTTGTACCCATGCTTCCCTGTCCAGTAGAATTTGGATACAAACATGTGTGCACATGTGTGGTTATGGAAATGTTGTGGGGGTCCCTTGTTCCCTTAGTTTATGTACAGGTAAAATTGGCTATTGTAAATAAAATAGGAATTTTCATTTGACAAATGAAATTCTAATTTGGCAAATGGGTAAAAAATGAAAAGAAAAAGCTAGGGAAGCTCCAGCCTCCAAATGTTGTTGGTCCATGTTCCATCAGTCCTAGCCATTAGAGCTAATGGGGAAGAATGATGGGAGTTGTAGTTCAGGAACATCCAGAGGTCTCATGTTCCCAATCTCACCCATTAAAAGAGCTGCCTATAATTATGCAAGCAGTGTTGTTATTTTCTTGTGCTGGCAGTGTGTGATGTACATCCTTCTACCAACTAGCAGTCCTTTATACCAGCAATGATGTGATTGCTCTAAAAATAGGAATACAATAAAATATTCTTACTGATCTCCTGATATATCTTAGAAAACTTGTATTCTATAATGTATTACTTCCAGAATACTGGACATTCCTTAAATGGCACATGGTCTTCCTCCACATTCTTGTACAGGTGATGTGGCACATTCAGGGGCAAAAGCTATACTATAGGCGTACAAGTCTAGCTGCTAAAAGTTTCAGGGTTCAGGGACATACTCAGCAGAATTTAGTTTGTAAAAACTTTTTATGGATTGTTGACTAAGGCAGCAGCCTAGCAGAATAACTCCCTCCCCCCCAAAAAAAAGTGTGTTGTGTTCAGAGCATCTCACTTCTCAAATAGTATCATCCAGAAATGCTTTGCCAAAAAAAAAATGACATAGGAGAATTTTTGTTGTAATAGATCAGGTTGGCTAAGACCAAGAAAAGAAAAAAAAGGTAACCCAATGGCAAAATAAAGTAGATTTGTTGGGACGCTTTCATCTTTCTCAGCTTAAACACATACACACACACAAAGCTGCACATAGCCTGTAGCCTTAAAAATCAAGGATGTAGCTTATTGTTCTTCAGAGGACTGTGATGTAGAATGCTTAGCCAGTTGGTCTGGTACTGTATGGATTCTGCTGCAAACAGGACTCTGGGGAAAGCAAAAATATTTCATCCTGATGCAGGAGATTTTAAAATGTTAATGCTTTCCCATGGAAAGAGCACTTAGCCAAGTACACGGTAAACATTGTGACTCAGCTCTTTATACCATATGCTAGTCACCCTGGTTCCAGATTTGAACACATGTTGTTTATATTATTTATTAAATAGGTGTTTGGGTTTTGTTTTAGAGCAGACAGCATATTTTTCAAAATTTGATTCTCCCACTTACTCTCTGAAACACTTCTATTCAAGGAGGTCTTTACAGTCCTAGTTCACTGGATGTGTCAATTAGCTTTGCCCAACCTAGGGCCTTCTATACATGCTGAATTGTCACCTTGACCATTCCCAACCAGTATAGCCGTTTGGGATGAAATGAGCTGTAGTGCTCTACACATACCTCAAGAGGTAGCTGGGTGCAGACCATGTCTTGTTCTTTCTGAGAGAAAGAAGCAAAGGCTCCTTCCTCAGGGACATCCCTACACTCTAATAATTTATTTCCAGAAATACAAGTCTGAATACATCTCTACAAGATGATTTTGGATTTTTCAGAAAGCATATATTGGCTCCAGGTCTGAATGCATGTTATTCATTTAATTTATTAGGTACTGCGAATAGGTTTACATGTATATCCCTACTCTACACTAGTCTAATTTGAGAATATGGTTTGCTACCAATTAGGAATTCATAAAACTCTAATTATTTTTAATAGGATGATGTAGTAAACTCATCATTAAAATTTTCAGATATTAATAATAATAATTTTCTGAAAGAGTGGAGCCAGATTACAGAATTAATTTTATATATCTTATTAAATCGATAGCCTACCCCCTCTGCCAATTAAGTGTCATTCAAGTCGGCTTTACTTCCATAGAGCTTGTAGGATCTAAAGCATAAGACTTTTCTTTGTCAGATCCAGTGGAAAGCACAGGCCTAAATGTAAACCATGCAGTTGTATGCTCCTATTTGCCTAGAGTGGAAGGGTGTTATGTACATCATGGGTACACAACTGTGGTCTTGCAGATGGTTTTGGACTACAATTTACCCAGCAGCCCTGGCCAACATAGCCGGTGGTATGCAGTGGTGGAAGCTACAGTTCAAAGACCACAGCTGCCCACTACGTACTACCCAGTAGGGGTGTGGCCATCAGCTGATCTTCACAAAGGAGAGCTTAATGGGGAATCAGGATAGCTGTCAGCCCAAGCAAGGTATGCTATGAACATACATAGGAGGGTTTGCTGGGATAGGGACAACATCCTCCCAGCTGTTTTCAGAGTACAGCCTTTATTTTGGCCTATACAATGAGTAGAAATACGGTCAATAACCCTCAGTGGGAAGATACCCCAAAACCCAGGAAATCGAAGGTGAGGCGTTGTTTTGGGAAACAAATTGTTCTTGACTGGAACAGATTAGAGCTAAGCATGCTGTTTCTAAAGCTTTTTCCCCCCTGGCTAGACCCTTAGTATTCATGGGGCATGATCAAGAATACCTTAGGGATCATCTCCCCCTGTATTAGTCAGCCTGCACTCCAAGATTTCAAGGGCACACCCTTCACAACTCCTTTATGCAGAGATGTAATCCATGAGTACAAAAGAAAAGGTCTTTCCAATATCCTTGTAAGATAGACTAGCACTTCTTGTTACCACATTCTGCCAGATGGCAAAGACCTTGCTCTTTAGGCAGGCAATGTTGCATGCATTTGACTGATAACTTAACTATACTGTCTGGTTTTATTATGTTATTCTTATGTAGTTTTATTTCAATTTTTTTTTGTAATTTTAGATGGATCAGTTCAAATTGTTACCTCCAACTATGGTAGATTTATTTCATGACTAGGACTGGTTAAATTCACAGTTATGTAAGTCCTTTTGATCGAATCAGCTTACTCCGGTCGGGACCAACTTAGTTTGCATGATTTTTATAACTGATTGTCATTGCTAAACAGATAAGAGCAATGCAAAGACACTAGGAAAGCGGGTGGGCTGGAGGAATATGACCTTTAGGCATAAAAGAATAAACGTCAAAATTACCCCTTAAAGTGAGGAATTCAGAAGTGTTCATGTGTATAGAAAAGTATGCATGTATCTCTGAATCTAGATATAGAAAAAGTAATAAAAGCACTCATATATGCGGTACCTACAAAACCCCTTTCTTGGTCTGCTGGAATGGCCTTAATCTCCTCCTGATGCCTTTTTTCAGCCATCACCACCAGACCAGAAACAGCCTTAAATCCCATTCCCCTGAGCAATTTGCTGAGTGCGGTTTCGCACCTGCCTGCCCATCAGTTTTGACTCATGTGCAGTCATTTTGCTGAAAAAGCCTCTCTCTCTCTTTTTTTTTTTTTTTTTTGAGGTTAAATGGGAAATTCTTCCTTTTGATTCTCTTGTCCTGTTGATAAAATGATAACACGTTCTGAACTTTTTCCCAACCCTTTAGAAACAGTCAGAGAATGTGAGAAAAAAAATCTTCTCTGCTTTACTGATTCAGGAAGTGACATTTTAACAAATGCCAGTTCCTTAAAGTAACCATATCAGCCGCCAGTACCCCAGGCAGTCTTTTTAAATGGATACTTAAATATGTCCCTGTGGAGCTATACATCTGTTTCGTCCAGCTGGGTAGACTTAATTTCATTTAATTATAGAGGCGGAGGAAATTTGACCATGTATATCTCTAAAGCTGAAATACCTTTCCATTCCCCTCTTTCTTAAAACCAGCCCTGTGGAATCCTTTAAGATCACTGACAGCTTCAGAACACGTGGTATTAATGACTCATAGTATAAAATAGCCTTCGAAGTACAGTACAGTAACATTATCTAATCATTTAGATTCCTTACTTTCCACTGAAAAATGTACTTCATGATTGAGTGTGAAACTAAATGACCTATAGGTGTGTGCTAATCTATGCACATTCTGTCCTGAAGCTCAGAGTCCTAATTACAATTCATAATTATCCTTACTGTGCAACCTAGAGGAACACAGGCCACAGACAAGGATCATTAGCTCAGTTGCCCCACAGTTATTCCACACTAATATAAATCAAAACACATGGGTCTCATTGGGGATCATGCCCTGAGGGGCAGGCAGAACAACTGCTCCTGGGCGGCAGAGTTATTAAACATTGTTAAATGGGCTGGCTTTACTGTTCCACGCACGCAGTTTTCCTTGGCTTTGTTTTCCGTGTTTCATAACCCACTTAGTTTGGGAGGGCTCCCTATAATCTTTTCCTAGACCTTATTAAAATAAAAATAAGAGACGGCAATTTTGGAGAAAGCCACAACAGTGGACCAGGCTATCAAAAGATCTACATGTGCATTAAAAAACATTGATGATTAAACTATTTCCTAATGCTCACATGAATACAACTTTAATTAATATATGCACACAAACTGCAAAGCAGAACAGGGAAATTTACTTTTTAAGAAATAAGTAGTTAGAATTATTTCTCCTCCCCATCATGTAATTAACTACCATAAAGGCTACAGATTTTTAAAAGTGTTGAATTACTTTCTAATACTTCAAAAGTACTTCTGCTTGTTCCTCTCCTGTGAGAACTGGATGATATAATGGCCTTTTTGATTTTGGATGTGACAGCTCTTACACCATGATACTGTATTCTATCCAAACCTATCTCCAAGATTCATCAGCCAATAAATTCTTCTCCTATTTGCATGCCTTTTCCTGCTCATTTTACCTTGAGTTATCACGTGTACTTTTTGTTGCTTACCACTGGATTGAAGTACTCTAGCTTTCTGTGCTTTACGATTTCTCACTTTATTAATTTACTTTTGCAATTCTTCATTAGTCACCTTCCCATTCCAAGAAATTCTTATCATCCTGTGATAAAACCACATTTCAAATCCTTCTGTCTTTTTGTAGCAATCTGTTATATATAGTTCTTGCTATCTATCTATCTATCTATCTATCTATCTATCTATCTATCTATCTATCTATCTATCTATCTATCTATCTATCTATCTATCTATCTATCTATCTATCTATCTATCTATCTATCTATCTATCTATCTATCACTGTACAATGAGTATATTCAAGAGTTTTACAAATTTTGTGGCAAATTGCTTTCTTAATCTCAAAGAAGCTGCTTCAGGCCATTTCCATTTTTATTTTTATTGTGAGGTTATTTATTTATTTATTTATTTATTTATTTGTTTGTTTATTTATTTATTTATTTATTTATTTATACATACCCTGCCTATCTGGTCTTGCAACCACTCTAGGCAGCTTCCAATGCAACATAAAACAACTAATAAAAATAACAGAGGAATATGATTCCACTATTCACCAAACAAATTGCATTGTACTTATATTTGTTAACATGGTCCACAATTTCATTTTCCATCTTCAGCTGAGCTTGAGCTGCTGAAGGAGCTTCCTCTCCTCCCTCCTGAAAACTTAGTTTTCTCAACATTCATTTTTATATCATGTTTATTTCTTACTTCATTGATTCTGCTAACTTGGCTATTATTTTACTTTGTCAACTCTAATACTGTCTTAGCTGCATATTAGATATTGCTGATGGCGCCTCTGTTGGACATGATACTACCATTTGAATCAGCAAGTACTTCTCAAAAATGTTCTTGAAGTACAAATTAGAAAGCAATGGTGAGAGCTTATGCCCTAGTCATAGTTCTTGTCATATGTCATCTGATCTGCAACTGCAGGTCTTTGATGCTGGAATGGTTATCACCTATACAAAATTTAGGCCACTAAAATCAAGGCCACTGTTTATCAAATTACTGGACATTGTCAAAATTCTTGTAGTTAGTAAAGCAAGCATTCATATACAGCTACATAACATGTTATCTCACTCTGCAGAATTATGCTTCCCTGGTTCCAAATACTAATTAGACTCTAAAGTGGGTGTCTCCTATCATTCTACACAGTTCTTGTAAACTGTGCCATGCATTTTTTTAAAGAAATCCCTAAGAAAAATGGCTCATTATTCATTTATTCATTCATTCATTCATTCATTCATTCATTCATTCATTCATTCATTCATTCATTCATTCTGTAACTGCAAGTTTTGGCATTTCTTTTTTTTTCTTTTTTGGGTAGCACCACAAAAATCAATCTCAGACCCATTTCAGGAATGATTCCTGTTCTGTAGAGTTGATTCAAAAGATTCAATGCAACATTTAAACTGTCATCTTCTATTAGCTTTAATAGCAATAATTCCATGTCACCAACTCAGTTACAACTTATGACAATGTTTACCAGGATTTCCTAGGTATAAACTACTCAGAATTGGTTTACCAGTGTCTTCTTCTGGGAATACCCTGGGAGCATGCAGCATGCCCAAGGCTAAATAGCCTGGCTCTTCTGACAAATCAGCCTCCTGGCCTCTGGCCCTACAAAGCTTTATCCAACCAGCTATCAGCCTTAGTATTTCTATGAAACCATCAACAAGTCTTGCAGTTTTTTGCTAGCCTTATTGCATTTTGGATTTCACGTCCAGTGTATCACTAAATCCTAATCTTACATTGCAGTTGGGACATGTAATACTAGATATAAATAAAGTAAAAAGCATCAGATAGATAGAGAATCAATTTTATAGTCTTGGAGCCATCTAATAAAGGCAACCTCTTGTATGTACAATCAAACAGGCCTTTTGGTGGCCACAACTTCTGAGTTACTTGCAAAGTGAGACCCTGTGGCATGAGACCGTTTCTGAATATATATATTTTGCATTATCATATTCGATCTTTTGAGAAGTTGGGGCAAATATGCAATGAGTGGTTATTCTCTATATTTCATTTCATGTACATGGAAAATCACTGAGCAAAAACATGCATTTCACAGCTATGTTTTAGTAATTTCCAGAAGCAAGGGCCTGATAGTTCCTTTGCAGAAGAGTGTTTTTTTTCCATGTGTAGATTAGTGTTTAACATCCAGTAATTAATTAAGTTTTAATTTCATTTTATTTTAAAGGGGATAAATATTTCAATTCATAATACATCTTTTTGTCCTGACATGGCATACAAATGTACTGGCGTCTATCTTAAAGTCTCTGAGCTACACAGAGCAAATATCAAAACTAAATATGCTATGAAATGTTATTATGCAGTACCTTGTTAAATTTATTGAATACTGGGAATAATAGACGGAACCTGTTTTAAGTGGTGGTGGTTATTTTCTTTTTTCCACTAATGAACATAGGGCTGATGTTAGGCAGGGAGAAAACTAATTGCTCAAATGGGAATATGCATTGAGCAACTGTTAGGTTTCCTAATTAGCCTTTATAGGATTTCATTAATCTCTTCAGTCGACTAAAAGAGTTATGGTCTCTGAAGCACATTTATCCTGAAATGGGGGGGGGGCAGGTAAGGTGGAGGATTTAACAGTAACCACAAGATAAGAGCTTCCTAGAAGAAGCACTTTCCCAGTATGTTTAGTTTAGCCAGTTCTGAGGAGCTCTTCAGAGTGTATGAACAAAGATCAAATGCCTTCAAAGAACAGGATAGAATTTTCAGACAATGACTATGTCTTGGAATGCGGAACTCTCAAGTTCTACTTACACATGACTGTCTGTTTTTCTACAATAGAGTGGAAAATAGATATTTGCAATAGATATTTGCAAGATCTATAAAATAACTGTGTAGAAGAGTCCCAAAATGAGCAGTTGCATAAATTACTTTATGGGGCAGCTCGCTGAATAAGAAAAGGGCAAAATGGATGTGGGTCGGCAATAATTTTTGTCTCAGGTGTTTTCAGCTCACTTAGTAGAATTCAGAAACTTCAGTCATAGTATTGGGAAGCTCAGCCTGAAGATTATCTGACTGAATTACGCATATCTGTGCTGAGATACTCACATTCTTGAGAAAGAGACTGGTTTTCAAAGAAAAAAAGATCACAAGTACCACATACTCTAGCTTGTATAATACTATGTCCCTGACTCTACTGGGGCATAGTTTTAATAAGGAGGAGTGTGAAGTGGGGGGGTCATCTTATTGTGATGCTAAGTAGTGTTCTGTGCCAGCATCAATCTTCCCACTGTTAAAAAGTTTAACCAGACAAGGATGGGGAACTTGATGGGAATAGAATTACTAGCAGAAAGGTTTTTGTGCTGTGTGTTAAGAAATGAAGAGGAAAGTGAAGAAGAGAGAGATGAAGAGGAGAAAGACCAAAATGGGAGTGAGGAAAAGGAAGAGCTGAATTTGGAAAGACAAGATAAATCAGGCCAAGATGGGAATGAAAAAGATAGAGAGGAAACACTGAATTTAGAAAGAAGGACATCGCTGACTGGATATATTTCAGACCAAGAAGATGCATCTTCCTTGTCTTCAAGTAGTGGTGTGACTTGTTATATTATATTGGAACTGTTGTCTGTCCTCTGCCTTTGTTCATCTGATGTACTAATGCACCATAATACAGGAGATACTTTGGAGTATGACCATGAGTGTATCAGTATAAAAGCAGGCATCAGATTGGATCCAGACAGGAGCAGACCTCTTGAAAACAATGATCATTAATACAGTAGTGACAAACATAATTCCTGTTTATTTCTTTAGGTCTGCTCTGGGTCATGACAAAGGCTAGAACCAACCGCTTGGGCTTTGCAGCACTGAGTTACCCCTTCCTTTTATTTTCATACTTTGGGTTTAGCTAGGGGCTTTTCATGGTACTTATTGCATGTATGACATCAATATATATCTAAAAAAGCCTACAGTATAATGTGCCAGTTCCGTAGCGTAGAAGATACAGATCTGTACTTAGGACATGTAGAACAAAAGAAAAAGCATCCTGAAAGCTGTCATCTGTGATGCTAATCTCTGTTGTTTATCTCTGTTGCAAAATATGTTGTAGAACTATTTTTTTTAAAAAAAGATGGTACAATTTTGTAAGAAGGCAAAAAAGAGTACATTGAGAGGTGCAGGTTTCTGATTGTAGGCAAAAAAAAAAGGATTCTATCGCTGAATAGCTCAGTGGTTTAGGTGTCTTCAGATGTTGGGAGCTCAATTCTCCACTGTGCAATTCTCGTTAACAGGGGCTAGACTCGATAATCTACAGGGTGCCTTCCAGTTCTGCAGTTCTAAGTTTATTATTAAGATTAGTACAGATCTTGGGTAGAAATTTTATCTTTCCTTCCCTGTCTCAAACATCTGCTCAATGCAAGTGGTGTGGAAAGTGATCTACTTACTAGGATGTTAAATAGTATCATAAAAGAGATTATCAACATCTATTTATCAATGAAATTTATCAAATTAAGTTTTCAGATGTGTTTTTCCATATTGTTATGACATAATTAATGCATACTAGATGGACACCTACTGAAAAGTGGAATGTCAACAATTCCCCAGATGTTAGTAGAATAAGTGCTGCTGGAATCTCTAGAGGAATATAAGGAAATAGCAGGTTGTTACAAATTCCTCGATACCACAACTGAAGATGAAGAATTTTCAGTTTTCATTCAGAAGGTTGTAGCTATGTAGGTCAGGCTACAACCTACTAAACAGTACAATTCATAGCATTATGCAGACTTATAAATGCATATCTTCCATAGTAAAAAAAATCACATTAAATTTTGACTCAGCTACAAAGTTACTGGGGGATGTGGTGGCGCTGCGGGCTAATCCGCAGAAGCCTGTGCTGCAGGGTCAGAAGACCAGCAGTCGTAAGATCGAATCCACGCGACGGAGTGAGCGCCCGTCGCTTGTCCCAGCTCCCGCCAACCTAGCAGTTCGAAAGCATGCAAATGCAGGTAGATAAATAGGGACCACCTCGGTGGGAAGGTAACAGCGTTCCGTGTCTAAGTCGCACTGGCCATGTGACCACGGAAGATTGTCTTCAGACAAACGCTGGCTCTATGGCTTGGAAACGGGGATGAGCACCGCCCCCTAGAGTCGAACACGACTGGACAAAAATTGTCAAGGGGAACCTTTACCTTTACCTTTTACAAAGTTACAGAATACCATTTCCAGACCCTGGCTTTTAGCAAAGTACTACACAGAAATGTTTTACAAATCTTAGATGAGTAGGCTTCATTACTGGAAAATGTGAATTATAGAGCTTTTTTTTTCATTTTGCAGATGACATGGAAGCCATTCCTGTCAAACAGTTTGTTAAGCATATCAGTGAACTATATGCCAACAACCAGCATGGATTCTCAGAAGACTTTGAGGTATGTGTTAGAATCTTTTGATTTTCAGGTATGTATGTATGTATGTATGTATGTATGTATGTATGTATGTATGTATGTATGTATGTATGTATGTATGTATGTATGTATGTATGTATGTATGTATGTATGTATGTATGTATGTATGTATGTATGTATGTATGTATGTATGTATGTATGTATGTATGTATGTATGTATGTATGTATATAAAATATGTTTTATCCTGCCTTTCTCCTTAAGAGGATTCAAGGTGGCTTACATCATTAAAATACAATATGAAAGCTAACAACAGTGAGTATACAAATACTAAAACAGATAAAACAAATACCATACAAAAACCAAATGCAATGCTAAAAAAACATTCAAAGCAGTAAGGTACAACAATCAATTTAAAAAACCCACTCAAGCAGCCATTCACTGAGGGAAACCTTTCCTGAAGAGAAAGGTCTTTGCTTGTGTAAGGACAGCAAAGATGGGGCCAGTCTGTCCCCCAGTGGGAGGGAGCCTGAGAGCAGCAACAGAGAAGGCCCTTTCCTGAGTTCCCACCAAATGGACCTGTGAAGGTGGTAGGACCGAGAGAAAGGCCTCTCCTGATGATCCTAATGCTCAAGCAGGCTCATAAAGGGCGATGTGTTCCTTGAGATAGCTTGGGTCCGAGCTAAGGTATGTCTCAGAAGCTTTTAGGACAGTGTATGTGTTCTGCACAACAATTTGTTAAGAAAATTGTAAAAAAATGGTAGGGAATTAACAGAAGCAGAAGAGATGGCAAGAATACACAGAGGAATTATACCAGAAAGATCTGGATGTCCCAGACAACTAGATAGTGTGGCTGCTGACCCTGAGCCAGGCTGAGCCAGACCTCCTGGAGAGTGAACTCAAGTGAGCCTTAGAAAGCATGGCTAACAACAAGGCCAGTGGAGGTGATGGCATTTCTGTTGAACTATTTAAAATCTTAAAAGATGAAACTGTTAAGGTGCTACATTCAATATGCCAGCAAGTTTGGAAAACTCAACAGTGGCCAGAGGACTGGAAAAGATCATTCTACATCCCATTCCCAAAGAAGGGCAGTGCCAAAGAATGCTCCAACTACCGTACAATTGCACTCATTTCCCACGCTAGCAAGGTTATGCTCAAAATCCTCCAAGGTAGGCTTCAGCAGTATCTGGACCGAGAACTCCCAGAAGCACAAGCTGGATTTCGAAAGGGCAGAGGAACTAGAGACCAAATTGCTAACATGTGCTGGATTATGGAGAAAGCCAGAGAGTTCCAGAAAAACATCTACTTCTGCTTCATTG
Organism: Pogona vitticeps; assembly: GCF_051106095.1. NCBI lineage: Eukaryota > Metazoa > Chordata > Lepidosauria > Squamata > Agamidae > Pogona > Pogona vitticeps. The sequence continues at coordinate 38,926,868 of NC_135784.1, forward strand.
ACTATGCAAAAGCCTCTGACTGTGTGGACCACAGCAAATTATGGCATGTTCTTAAAGAAATGGGAGTGCCTGACCACCTTATCCATCTCCTGAGAAACCTATATGTGGGACAGGAAGCAACAGTTAGAACTGGATATGGAACAACTGATTGGTTCAAAATAGGGAAAGGAGTACGACAAGGCTGTATATTGTCCCCCTGCATTTTTACCTTATATCAAGAATACATCATGTGAAAGGTTGGACTGGAGGAATGCCAAGCCGGAATTAAGATTGCCGGAAGAAATATCAACAACCTCCGATATGCAAATGATGGCAGAAAGTGAGGAGAAATTAAAGAACCTCTTAATGAGGGTGAAAGAGGAGAGCGCAAAAACTGGTCTGAAGCTCAACATCAAAAAAACCTAAGATCATGGCCACTGGTCCCATCACCTCCTGGCAAATAGAAGGGGAAGATATGGAGGCAGTGACAGATTTTACTTTCTGGGGCTGCAGGAAGTAACTTGAGTCCCATGCTACTTAGAGCAGTACAGAATTGCTTCCACCAATGAAACACAAGTCACTTCACTTAGGGCCTCAGTACTCCAATTCTTACAGGAGATGGCAGCTCCTCACCACAGTTCCTATGGTTCTTAGAATGTTGCTTGCTGAGTACAGCAGCATTGATTTTGGCGTTGCAAGCAACAGGAGACAAGAGTCCCGTGCTGCTCAAAGTGGCATGGGGCCCTTGTTTTAGCATTTAAAATAAAACACACACTCCTGTGTCCTCTAACTAACTATAAGTAATAGTTGTTTCTTCTTACAACAAGAGAGTAAGTAACTTTGGCAGATCAATTACTGTACTCCCATGTTACTCAAGAAAATGATACACTGGGGGAAATTCTATTGTGTAAATTTATGCGAGCAGAAGTTGAGGATGTAATCAGCTAGCACTAGTAAAATTTAATTTAAATTATGTGAAAGATTTCTATCTCTCCATTTTAGGTTCCGGGCTCCTTAGGGCTTCCTTTTGCCCTGAAAAATTGTTTGGTGGCCTTGGGAATGGGGTCACCCCCAGTGGGAAAGGGACATCCAGCACTAATCTGTTGGTGATTGAAGGCTCTCCCCCCCCCCCAAAAAAAGGGAGTCTTTGGGAGCCTTGAATCCTAAAATGGAATGGGTGGGGTGGAAAGGATAGGAAGCTTTCAATTAATTTAAATTAAATTTTACTGCTGGCAGCTGATGACATCAGCAGCTTCCACCAGTGTAAATTTACACCAGCAAGATTTGGGCCATTGTGTGTAATGACCTTCCCTACAAAGCTCTGAATAGAAACATGAAGATCAGCTTCTTCTCCAGCCTGCTCTTGTCTATTCAAGAAGGACTATTTGAGAAGACTGAAAAACATATCTGAGACTTACGTTAACATTTTATTTGTTTGTCTTATTTTTAGGCTGCCTCTCCCCCTATAAGGGGTTTCAAAGTGTAAATATTTTCCGTCTTGGATGTTAGATCTAAGCACAAAACAATTAAGCAACATAGTCAGACGCCTCCAGTGTAATGCTAGCTCTCGAAATAGGAGGCCAAAAGATACACCAGAAAAGCTAAACACATTTACAACTTAAGCACCGAAGTTCATACTGCTCTACAACTCTGCAGCTGACTCATCTACGTTGTGAATGTACAGCCTCCCATGGTCTTATATAATCACTGGTTCAGGCATAATGATGGTGGTAGACTCGGACTCTAATCAGCACTGCCAAAAACAAAAACCAACAGTGATTTCCAAGCCAGTATCAAATGATGTTGCTTCCTTGTGTTCTTCTCGGTCTGCTCACAACTGGGCTTTGAAATTGCTGTCAGGAAGGCAGGGTCTTCAAGGCCTCTTAGCCAAAAATAGCATGCAGCTGTTGTGCCATCTTCACCAGGGCATGAGAGGAGAGGAGAGAGAGAGAGGGAGAGAGATGGTTTTTAGGGTCCAACGTTGTTTAATAATCAAGTATTACAAGTGCTATGACTGAGTCATAAAAGGCAGCTGTGTTCACAAATAAAACACTGGCAGAAAAATTGCTGGTTGAATACGGAACATCCCTCTTCCCTGCTGTAATAAATATACGGCTGCCACCATGGTTCTTAATGTGGCCCTTTCACACCCAACTTTGATGCCTTTGGGTAATAGCCATTTTATGGCTGGTCGCACTATGTGATAATTCAAAAAAAGGGGGGTGGAAGGTGGAGAAAACAACCAAAACAAAATTACAAGAAGAAAACCTATTGTGCCAGTCATAAGCATTTCGTATTCATGAGGACGGCGGCCGTGCAAGGTGTTAAAAGTGATTTAGTTACATTGACTATTGGCTGGATGACTGAACAGAGATATTGAGGCATTTAACAATGTTGATGGTATTCAGGACAAACATTTATCCTCGGGAGAGTCACATTTGATAGGAATGATCAGATGCAGTGCAGTCTCCTCAATTATTTATGAATTGAGGCCCCAGCCCTATTCATCACAGCTGGGTTTGACACCATTTAATTATTCAAAATAATCAGCAACACATCTGTAAACTTGCGCTGACTTAAAGTGGGCTTTGCTTCATCTGTCTCGGAAATGACTGCCATTAACAAAAAGGCAGGCAGCTTCTGTAGGCGTTGTGCAGCCGTGTAGCCGAAATGGCTCTTCAGAACGCCCATCTCCCAGGCCGCCTGTTAGTTATTCAGTAAATACGGCTTTGCCTATTAGTTTCGATTTCTGAAGCTAGATATTGCCACCAAAGGGGGAAATAATAATTTTCCTACTGTAATTTTAAAGCCACCATCTCTTCCACCCCCCCTCTGGGATGAACGTGAAATAAGGCTACAGGGAATGTACAAAGATCTCGTAATATAATGAACTACTTCTAGTTTATGTAGAATTGTCACATTCCCAGTTGCTGTTCATATATGTAATTGCTTTTGGAAGGGTTGCTTCTTGAAAATTAGCTGTGACCTTGTATTTGTTTAATGTTCAAGAGGTACACATACAGTACAGATTATTAGTTATGTTTTGTATCCCACCTGTCATTCAGTGGACTCGAGACACTGAATGTCACTCGGCTGCTCCCCACTTTGTCTGCCTCACAACAGTGATGTGAGGTAGATCAGGACAAAGGAATCATCCAGTAGATGTCATGACTCAGTCAGGACTTGAAACTTGATCTCCGAAATCTCAGGCCAATTCTCTAACTCCTACACAACATTGCCCTTATTATGGCTATCCCGATTTTGGCCATCTCTGTTTGATGTCAGTGAACTGAGGTTCAGAATATATTCAGGAAGGAGAGAAGTTGTTCAAAAAAAAAGTCACTGCTGGTGGTCTAGAATGGGCTAAGCCTCCACTAAGGAGATGCATAGCTGGTACTGCTGCCCTTCTGTTTCCATGCCCATCTTCAGTGCCATTCATCTGGAACATGTAAGGAATCTCTCTGGCTTTTCCCTCACGAGAAGAGCTTAGGTACCCTGTTTCCCTGAAAATAAGACCTAACCTGAAAATAAGACCTAGTGTGGTTTTTCAGGATTCCTGTAATATAAGCCCTACCCCAAAAATAACCCCCAGTTAAGTGAAACCCTGCCGTCCACTGTTGTGCAGCAACCAGAAGAAGATGACATGACTGTATTTGCATAAATGTAGATTGTTTTATGTGGTGCACAAGCCTCCCTAAGGAGCACTTAGCACTCGGTCAGAGAGTCTCACAGGCCACTTACCTACCACATTTGCGCTGAGGCAAGTCCCAAGACTTCAGCAGTGCGTAGGGTAAGCCCCTTGAACAAGTCTGACCTTAAAAGAACACTTTACTTTTACCCAGTACTTTGCAAGTGCTGACACATGGGCTTTGTGGTTCCTTAGAATTCACAACAGCTCAGCTAGGTAGGACTCCTAAAGATAACTAGTTTGTGGCCCTCTCCACTCCCTGGATTTAGCCAGACCCAGCTGTTCAAGAGACCAGTTCTTTTGTAAGAATTTTTATAATTATTTTTAATTAGAAAAATAGAGTTTCATATAATCTATTTATATTGCTCAAGCTTTAGCATAAAGAACACATTCAAAGAGTATTACAGTTAAATAAAATAACTAGTCCCCATTAAATTAAAAAAACACTACTAAGCTGGGTTAAGGTAGGCTAGCCCCACCTCCTTTCTCTTTACTTACATTATTTTCCCTTCAAGCCACATGCTCAAACCATCAAGTTCTTTTTATCTCCCATCATCATGGAATCAAACTTCTCCCACATAACCCATCATCCACTTTCTACATTCTCTAACTCCTCCCTTCTTGACACTTCATGGCCGTTAACCAATTAGCCTCAATGGGCAGTAACATCTTCCTCCACCCTCAATTCCCATGAAAATCCAGGTGTTTTTTCTCTTCTCCAGTTAGCTCAGAATGTTGAATGTTCCATGGCCCTTTTATCTCGAACCATGGCAGCTTTATCTCAAACCACGCTGTAGCGGTCTTCAGCAAAACACTCTCATAGCACTTAGAAAAACACATTCCAATGTCTCTCAAATCATCTTCACACAGAACCTGTCTGACTCCATCTTACATTTCTCTGACTACATATCCCACACTGCTTCAACTCCATCACATGAAAAAACCCATCCCCTGAAAATAAGCCCTATGCGTTTGTTGGAGCAAAAAATAATACAAGACCCTGCCTTATTTTCGGGGAAACATGGTATGTATGGAGTCTGTGCTGTCAGAGAAACACTGGGCTTCTGGGCTCTGCTGAGACACACCAGCACCTCTACTTCTGATCATGGTAGCTCAGCAGCCCAGAAGTTCCTCCACCTTGTTAGAGCAAGGTGTCTTGCAAGGTGAACCTGTCAGCACTTGGTCAATAATAGGGTCTTTCTTATCTTCCAGAGTGTCCAGCAATTTAGGCCAGCTTTAAAAGGTAATTAGACATATTCATGGTTGAAAACGCTATCAAAGCCTATTGGTCATGATGGGCATATATTACCTCTGGTATCAGAGACAGTGTGCAAATTAATGCAAGTCATAGCCTTCCTGTTTTGATTATGAGCTTCCAGTCATATTTGACTGGTTATTACAGGACACAAGAGAATAGTAATTGGTGTGCCTTTGGTCTGATACAACAGGGTTCTTTGTCATGTCTTGTCCAGTTTTGCTGGTCTTCCAAGAAAGATGGTGGGATGGGACAAGCCATTGCAAGCTAAATCCATTGCATTGTGCAGTAGCTCAGTTAGTTACAACAGTAGCCCTGGTTATTTATTTCCAGACTGAACCATTCTGTCCTTCTTTGTGAAACACTCTCAAAAATCCACTATAATAATCTTAGAGTGTTTTACGTACTTGGTGTTCTTGATTGTACCTATCTTTCGAAAATTTTGGCATGCGGTGGTGTATGATGAGCTCCATAAATAGCTATAATGTCTGCCGCTATCGGTGTCCTACCACCAAGTCTTAATGAGATTAACAAGACATTAATCAAATATAGTAGTAGAATTGGTCTTGGCCATGCAAGGTTCCTGTACTAACATCTTTATAAGTGGCAGAAGCTTTCTTCCTGTTGTTGGAAAACATGATGAAATGATCTGGGGTAGGCTTGGGGAACCTTTGGCCCTCCAACTGATTTTGCTCTTGGCCCCCTCCCAGCTTGACAATGATTAATGACAAAGGATTGTTAGATGCGTTCTTGAAAATATCTGGACCTGGACGTGATCTACAAATTAGATTGGGTCTCAAAAGCAGTAAAATAAAGAATAAAGTAGTGGTAGAATCTGGTCTTTGGGACTCTGTGCTTCTCCTGCCCTTTGATGCAGAAGTCATCTTTCATTTCTTTCATATGCTGCTTAGCTCCTACATTTTCTGCCAGCATCGAGGCAGCCTATTTAAAAAGCCTGGACATACAGGTCATTTGGGAATTTGTGCGTGAGAAGAAATCTTTACCCATCTTAATGCAGAAGTCTCTCCCCTTTCCACTCTGGGGAACTTTAATCTGGCTCTGTCCTTCACATTTAATGAAAGAGAATTAAGAAAGGGAATCCCCAAAGATCCAGCACTGAATGTTTATAACATGCATTGGATTTTAGAACCCAGAAATTTTTTGTTCGCTTTTGTTTGCTTTGCCTTGAACTTGTTAGTGGGTTGTCCATGTTTGCTGTTAGAAAGGTTAACAGTGGTGAATATTCTGCCTGTGGAGGCCTAGAAGCTTTGATTCTATCCTAACTATGGGTCTGAACTGGACTGGATTTATGCTGTCCACCTTTCTTCCAACAGTAATTGAAAAATGTATTTGTATGTTCCAGTAGGAATACTAAGAAGAAATAGCACCAGCCCACAACATCCGGTGAAAAAATTTCTGTACTTGCCAGTTTCCTTCTACAGCAGACCTGGGCAGAATGCAGCCCAAGGGCCACATACGGCCCGCCGGTCATTGCTCCAGTCCGGTGTTCAAGCACTTGTTCAAGCCCAAGACAGACTGGATTTCTTTCACTGAACAAGTTGAACATCAAAACCATTTATAGCTTTTTGTCTAAAGTTGATCAGTTGCTTATCTTTAACATACCGCACAAAACCTCTTTAGTATTTGTGAAGATTAACAAATTTAAAATAAAAACAATCATAACATCACTGTTTCATTTTATTTTTAAGTAAAGTTGGTTTGGCCCCCAAACACAGTTCAGATTTTTCATGTGGCCTCCTTATAGAAATGAATTGTTCACCTGTGTTCTACAGCAGCAGTTTGCTTTTGGAGGCATTTAACTCTGCATAACCAAACAGCCCCTATGAAAGGGGAGGCCAGCAGGGCCGTTTGGCTTAGGTTTTGATTCAATCAAGGGTACAAGACTGTCATGCATTTTGTGAATAAACTTTAAAAAAGCATGCCATTCTTCACATCAAAACATTTCCCCCCTCTTCTCAGACTATGAGGGTGCCTCACAATGTGAAATGGTCTGGGCCTCATCTGAGGTCTTGGAGGGCCTACGTACAAGGAAGTGTGGTAGGAGTCAGGGTGCACACAGAAGCTCTTTCCTCCCATTCCCTTACAGTTGGCTTCTCTTTAGACCTTTGCTCATCAAAGCCACAAGATACAGGGATGCTGCGAATGCTTATACAAGTTTATCTGCATTTGGAAACCCCTGGTAAGAAAAGGTTCCCTCAAGCTTCCAGCTGCTTGAGGAAGAACAGCATATCTCTGGTTCCTAGATTCAAAGTATATAGTGTGAGGTTTTTAAAGACTGGGCATGTTCTTTTGATATGTGGGGCAATATACAGTCTGTCTCTCTCTCTCTCTCCCCCCTGTAGGCCAGAGAGAAGTATTTGTGTCCTTTCAAATGGTGATGACTATTCCAATCAGGGCATGCTCTAGCAATTAAATTTACAATAATATGCGATTTAAGTAACTAACAATTTGCTATCTTTTCTTGACATCCCAAGTGTCAGTCTAAGGCAGCTGCCTGACCCTTCCTAATGACAGGACCAGCCACGGCACTCCAGATGCTTTTGGATTGTGATTCCCACCAGCCCCGGTTGGAATAGCCAGCACCACCTGAAGGGCTATATATACTTCTCTCTGTCCTAGAGCAGTGGTCCCCAACCTTGGGCCTCCAGATGTTCTTGGACTACAGCTCCCAGAAGCCTTCACCATCACCTCTGCTGGTCAGGATTTCTGGGAGTTGAAGTCCAAGAACATCTGGAGGCCCAAGGTTGGGGACCACTGCTACAGGATACAATCTCATTCTTTGGATTTGTTGTCTGAATAATTTCTGAAAGTTTCAGACTGCCTTTCCACCCAAAGCAGTCCACTAAACAACATAGCTCCATGGTACAAACTGGAGTGGAAAATAGGTTGATGTTCTTCCAAGCATAGAGATTCCTGCTTATACATGTTTTCCCTCAAAGTTTCTTTAGACTGACAGTGAAACCAAATTATGGTGGTGTTCTCAGCTTGTTCACTTTGTCTCAGCCTATATTAAAATGTCTGTGTAGTCAGCCATACCTGAGAAATTTCTAGCTCATTATGTCACATTATTGGGCGTGTAGCCATTGGATTTTACACATAAATTTAGCAAAAGAATATTTGAAGTTTATAAAACTAATCAGCAACTTGTTTCAGAGGAGCGTTGAAAATGAATGAGTCATTAAACCTGGGTGTATTAAATCCCAATCAGTGGTAGCAGAGACCATATAATTAAAAGCTAAATTAGCCATAATGACACAGAATACTTTTAACTATGGCTAAAGGTTGATTAAAACCAAATGTGTTGGATGCAAGAGTTATCGGCAATACATTCCAGTGGACACAATTAAAAGAACCATAGCCATTCATCTTCAAACAAAAGTAGCATTCAGAGGAACTGAACATTGAAAATATGACTATAGTAGCCACCCTGAGTCAATTAGTGGCTGAAATCCTGTTGCTTTGTGTAGTATGTCTCAATTAGAGTTGGCCCATTAAATTGGTGGGAATTTAGTGAGTGAACTCTTCTGTAAGTTCCTTTGATTCAGTAGGCTTACTCTACTTGCAACTTACTGTGCTAAGCAACAGGATTTCAGCCAGTGGATCGGAAGCCATTCCTGATCTCATATTACAGCTATCTTGCCACCATAGTCCGTCTCCCTAAGTTGGGAGAAAGCAAAATATAGAAATAACTTTCAGCACAATGGACCCTTAACCCATGCTCTAGAAGTACAATAAAGCAAGGTTCCATGTGCTTCCAAGAACATTGTCCTTATTGTTCCACCTAAAAAAGTTAGAGTAGGAGGAGGGTGGGCACATTGGGGTTGTATCTGCTCCCCTATAACCCCCTCCACACAATGGAATTGCAAGCTCAGAGGTAACACCTGAACACTGAGCAGGGTTCCTTGCTGATCAGTTTGATTTGATATTGCTGCTGCTGACCAATGGTTTAAATTGGAAGTAGTATTGGTAAACATGACAGGTGCCTGTGTCTCCTGATGTCTTAATATAAGCCATTTTCCCTATGAGATTGTCCATAGCTAGCCACTGAACACTATAAGAATTCCCTCCTTGTAGAAGCACAACCACCTAATACAGACAGGCATGCCAGACCAGAAATTTTACAGGATGTTCTTTTAGAAAAGGCAGTGCAAACTTTTCTGTTGCTAAAACGACTCAATGTGGTGTAGGTGATACAATGACAACTTAGACTCAAAAGACATGAATCTGAATTCCCATTCAGCCTTGGAATCTCATTGGAAGGGTGGCTTATGCTAAAACCATGCATTATATATCTTACTTACCCTATTAGAGTCACTATAAATTGGTTCTGACTTGACAGCACAGAACCCGCCCAAAATGAGCTTATATCTTGATTTGGAATGCATGAATTGTTGGAGAGATTTGTCACTTGCTTATTTAATATTTTGTGTGGAGAAAATATGGAGAGATCTGCTTAGTCTTACCCTCTTCCTTGGAGGAGGAAAAAATTATTCTAGGTGTTTCTTGGTTAAAGGAAACAAACCTTTACTGACAGTTCAGTAAAGGAGTATATTTTTCTTTATACAGTGTGGAACTACATCTCCATACACCTTAATTGGGGGACAGAAAAATGGAGGAGAATGTAGGTTAAAAAGTAGCTTTTTGGACTGTAAACTGCCCAGAGTAGATTTGTCTAAATGGGTGGTATAAGCATAGGCATCCTTCAGTCTCGAGAGACTATGGTAACATGCTCTGAATCGAGGAGTGTCCTCTCCAGAGCATGAAGCCCGGGTAAGGTAATATGGAGGATAGGCTGTTACCCAAGCAGCAGATCCCCCCTCTCCACATTGCTGAAATGGTCCAATGGAAAGGCAAGAGCCAATACAACTGGTTCCAGCAATGTCGTGGGCTGAGGGCGAAGGCCAGGTCTGTTTGCGGGGATGCCTTGCTGAGTTTTCTTTTCCTGGGCTTTCCTTTTGTCTCCTGAGCACATGGCCTGGGGGTGGGGCCTAGGGGTGGGACTTCCTGCTTTAAATGGGTGGTATAAAAGCCAAATAAATAAATAAATAAGTAAACAGGCTTTCTCAAGGATTCTGAGGCATGGGGCTGTGGGGAAAGGCACTGATACTTAAAATTAGTAGCAGATTGATACCCAGTGTTAAAGGAGCGGCGTACAACCATCAACTCTAAAGAACAACATTTAGCAAGATTCTTACTATGTAAGAACACTACAGTACACATTCTGCATTTGCAGACTATCCCATGAATCAAACTGCAAATGAAAACATGAAGGACCCATCTTTCCTCAAAATCCAAGTTCATCCTTGGAGTTAATTGTTTTTGAAATCCAGTTTCTCAACCAGTAGTTCCATTCCATATCTCAATAGAATGATAGCTTTCTCAACCAATAGAGTTATCTCCTATCTAAATGGAATCGTAGCTTTTTTTTTTTTTAAAGAATAGCTAGAATAGTTCTTTCTTCTGCTTGATGCGGCCTTCAACTAAAATAAAATTTGATTATAAGAAACAGCAGATTTTGTGTGCTTCTCAGAAACCTCAACTGTCCTATAAGCCCAGACATTTCTGGCTTTAGAGATCATAATCCATTATAATCAAATACAGTATGGTTGCTTTATTATGTATTTAATTCCTCCATTCCTCCAAAGATTTCAGAGGTGGTACACTGTCCCCCCTCCCTGTTATCCTACCAACCCTGTAAGCTAGAGGAGGCTGAGTGAGTATCCCCAGGATACCCAGTGAATTTTGTGGCAACCTATAGCTTGAAAATGGATTCTCCACACCTATTTTCTCATTTTGGCTATATAACTGTACCACAGATAATAATTGTGATGGACACCACTATATTTTGCATTCCAGTCAGTCCTTTACTAGTTCAACTTTAATTAGTTCTGCTAGCATAGTTAGTTGCTTAGGGAAATATATGCTAGCATGTTTTAACAAATTGCTGTATTCTACCTTTGAAAACACATCCCAGATTTTTCTCCCACTCATAATCACTTCACAGAAAAAGCTGTCAGATGTGACCAGCATCTCTCTTTTTGTAAACCTGGTCTCTACCACCAAATCTCAATTCCCCTCTCTTAGCTCTCATGGGTTCAGCTGAGACTCTTATTTTAAAAAAGGAGAAAACCATAAGCCTAAGCATTGCTAAGGTTAATTAACAGTTCTGACTCTGGCAACCAGCAGCATTCGGAGACGTCCTTCAAGATATAATAGCAACTGATCGATTTTCTGTGATTATTTAAAATTAGGGTTGGCGATACCATGGCTTATACTGAATTTCATTCCTAAAGTGTCAGGTTATATATATTTTTTGTTTTGTTTGTTTGTTTGTTTGTTTGGAGTGAGTTTAAATCCTCACTGGTGTTGCTGAAATGACTACTGTGGTACAGAGTGAAATGAAGTTGGATCAGTCACGTTTGTTTAATAGAAGGGGCACTGGGCCTTTCAAGATCAAATTGTACTTCAGACATTTGTTTTGCTTTGTTTTACTCTATAATGTATAAAACTATTGATAGCGAGGAAATATAAGGAGTATTAAGGAAAATGTAAGGAACCGTCGTCGTCATAATCAATTGCAAATAACCAAACCCACGGAGCCATTTTCAAAATAAACTAATAGTGAAGTGGTCGTCCCCAAGTAAAATATCGTGTGTGGTAATGAGTGCTAGCATGGCTCAGAGAGGAACAAAAACACCTATCTTCTTTCTCTATGCCATGCCTAATTTTAGAAACCTCATTATTACATAGCTTCTTACTATACCAAAGCTTCTAATAATGTTTTTTTTCCTGTAGGGGAGTTGCTACAGCCAATATGTGCAGGGGCCAGTTTATAAATCTCTGTCTTCACCACTAGCTCCACATGCAGTTAGACAACTATATGCAACAGGGCTCATCTCTTTTCAGTGCCTTCAGGGGACTGGCTGAATTTAGAGCCATTTGGGCCCAACCCTCCCTCCCCCCCCCAAAAAAAAAAAAACTGAATAGAAGGCAAGGGCAAAACAATTCAGGGAAGGGAATGAGACACCCCTCTGCTGGTGGCTACTGTTGTTACTATTTCTTCTTGCTCTTCACTTTCTTCTAGACTGATGTCAGGAACATATAGCCCCACAGATGATGATGTTGTTCTGCAGACCCCCATTAGGCCTAGCCAGCATAGTTGATGGCAAAGGATGATGGAGATTGTTGTCCGACTCTATCTGCAGGTCTGGATTTTTCCTGCCCATGTGGATTACTACAGTATTATCTTTAAAGCTAATAGTTAAGGGGATGCAGCCATACTGGTGGAATTCTGGCTGCCACTCCCTTCTTCCTTTCCATAATGTTTGCAAGAAGGATGTTAAAATACACCCAGGGGGAAAAAAAAGACAGTAGGGACCCGAGTGCCCCTGGGGCTAGACCACTGGAGTCTCTAACAAAGCCAGTAGGTTTCAAAATACTTTTTCCCCCAAAAATGAGATAGGACTTCCAAGAAGAGCTGTGAGGAAGTAAGCAGTCCTTACTACCATTACAAGCCGAGATGAGTATGAACCATGGTTTGACGGTTCATGCCGGTTTGGCCCTCCAGCCGCACAGTTATTCCGCTGGTGCCCTGGCTTCCCAGCCCCACCTCCTCTGGGAGGTGCCCACACAGAGGCAACAGCACAGTTTCCTGGCCCTGCCTCCTTTGACGGGCACCCATTCAGAAGTGGTGGCATGGCAGAATGGCTGCACAGCTGGCATGCCGAACCAGCAGCCCGTGCCCGTCTGAGTCCTAATTTTAGAAATAGATCAGCAAAGTATCCTCTGCTGTGTCATCTTTGGGCAAAGTGGCGATTTTGCTAAGTTGGGGGCAGATGTTTATGCTGATCCCTTCTGCAAACCCTGTTAGGGTTACAGGCATAGAGCTGCAATAAATGTGGACATTGAGGGACTAGTATCCCTTGTCGTTATTTTGCTCACACAAGAAATGGGATCTACTTAAAGATAATTGGAGTTTTGAAGATTTTTAAAGTATTAATATTTGCATCTAAACAAACCACCTGCTAAGGTTCAGAGTTTCAGAATATTGCCTTGAGACATACACCAGGCATGAGCAAAATGGGGGCTCCAGATGTTACTGGACTACAGTTCCTATCAACCAATGTTGAAAAATGATGGGAGTCGAAATCTGACAACATCTGGAAGTCTGCTCTTTACCCTCCCCTTGACACACACTGCAAAAACAGAGGGAGCCCATTGGTGTTGAGACTTTCCCTACCCTCCTTTCTCCTGCTGTCCTACATGGACCCATTGCTGAGTGGGAGAAGCAGGAGGAAGGACTCAAGAGTTAAAAAAAATCTACCCCCCTGCTAATTAATTCCTCCCATTAGCCAATCTGTAGGGAACAGCTCAATGAATCTTAGAAATGGGCAAAGTTCCAGAGCATTCCCCACCCCTCCACTTCCCTGCTGCTCAGATGCTTCCTGCTATTCACTGGATGTACCTGCCTTGGAGGGAAAAGGGAGAGAGATAAGGGAGTGGATCAGGAGATAAAGGGATCCATTTTCCTTTGATGGTTTACCTAAGAAAGGTGCTCATTCAAAAAGAAACATAGCGACTTCCCCAGTGGTCAAGGAGCTTTCAGAGTCTACGGGTGAATAACTGAGCCCAAATGTTTGAAGGCTGTCCATTGTTCTGAGACTGTGATCAGCCCCCAGTATCAAGGTAGCCAGTCCAGCCAGCCTTCCACTCTAAACCTGGTACTGTTGAATGCCAGGTCTGTATCCAACAAACCTCAGGTGATCTACGACCTCATCCTGGAGGAGGATGCAGACCTGGCATGCATAACCGAGACCTGGATTAATGGGGAGGGGGGTCCTCCCCTGGCTCTCATCTGCCTGCCCGGTTGTGCTGTCCAGCACCAGGGTAGACTAGAGGGGCGGGGGGGAGTAGCCATTGTCTACAAATCCAACTTAGAGGTTACTAGGCGCTTCTCGGTGGTAAAGCCAGGTCTAAGGCACTCCACGTGTCGATAGGGGCTAGGGATGGTATTGGGATTTTGCTGGGTTACCGCGCTCTCCGCGACCCAGCCACTTCCCTACCGGAGCTAGCCGACTTTGTCTTCGCGGCATTATCCCGGAGGCTTTTGGTCTTGGGTGATTTCAACGTGCACGCGGGGGCAGAGACCACGGGGCCAGCTCTTGAGTTCTTGGAAACCATGGCTTCCTTGAACATGTCCTTATATGTCATCGGCCCCACCCACGTGGGTGGCCATACGTTAGACCTGTTTTTTTCCACTAATTGGAGCGAGTGTGGTCTGGTGGTGACTGACCCTGTGTCGGTCCCCTTGTCATGGTCAGATCACCACCTAATAAAATGTAACCTCTCAGTGGCACTCCCCCCTCGCAGGGAGCAAGGACCTATTTCTATGGTCCGACCTCGAAGGCTACTGGATCCTGTTGGATTCCAAGAGGCTATGAGAAGTGTTTTGGATGACCTGGCTAGCGCTCCTGTTGAGGCTCTGGTTGACAGCTGGTCTACCGCTGCCACTAGGGCTATAGACACGATCGCACCTAAACGCCCTCTCTGGCTCAGAGCTCAGCCTGCGCCCTGGTTTAACCAGGAGCTCCGAGCAATGAAGTGACATAGGAGAAGGCTAGAGAGTAGGTGGAGGAAGAACCCAACGGATTATAACTGGATTGCTGTCAGGGTCACAACTAACCTTTACCTGAATAAGGTAAAGGCTGCATGTAGATCTTTCTTCGCTAACCGGATAAGCGAAGCGGCCAACCAGCAGGCGTAGTTATTCCGTATAGTGCACGACCTATCCGGAACTGGTTCAGGTGATAGGCCTCCCCCTAGTTTTTCCCCTGACCAGTTTGCAGCCTTTTTAAAATCTAAAGTGGAGGCCATCCGCCGGGAGCTCTCTCCGTTTTTAAAAACAGTGAGTCGAGCAGAGATGTCCAGCGCTCCGTCTTGCCCGGTGACTTTCGATTCTTTTCAGCCTGTAACGCCTGACTCTGTCACCAGGGTGCTTGATCGCTGTCAAGCCACCACCTCCTCTTTGGACCCTTGCTCCGCCTGGCTAATCAAAGCAGCCAGGCCAATAACAACAGAATAGGCCACAGTAATAATAAATGAGTCTTTCCTTGAGGGTAGATTTCCATCTGCCCTCAAGGACACACTCATTAGGCCAATAAGAAAGAAAACTAGTTTGGCGGCGGACAAAATTGGCAATTATAGGCCCATCGCCAACGTTTCTTTCATGAGCAAAGTGGTCAAGAGGGTGGAGGCCGATCAGCTCCAGGCTCACCTGGACGAAACAGATGCCCTGGATCCATTTCAATCGGGCTTCAGGCCACGCCACGGTACTGAGACGGCATTGGTCGCCCTGTATGATGACCTGTTGAGGGAGGCCGACAGGGGCAAATTCTCTCTGCTGGTCCTCCTCGACATCTTGGCGGCCTTCGATACCGTCGACCACGGTATCTTCCTGGGGAGGCTCTCCGAGTTGGGAATTGGTGGCTCGGCACTCGTCTGGCTCCGTTCCTTCTTGGGGCACCACTCCCAGAGAGTACAGCTTGGGGAGAGCATCTCGGCCCTGTGGAGTCTCAATTGTGGGGTTCCACAGGGGTCGATTATCTCCCCAATGCTGTTTAACATCTATATGAGGCCGCTGGGCAGGGTCATTAGGGGATGTGGGGCTTCGTGTCATCAATATGCTGACGGCACCCAGCTCTACATCTCCTTTTCACCAACTGCAGGTGATGCTGTCCTTTCCCTTCAGCGCTGCCTGGGGGCCGTACTGTAATGGATGCAGGAGAATGGGCTAAGGCTGAACCCAGACAAAACGGAGGTTCTGAGGGTGGGTGCCCCTGTGGTAGGTGGCTTGGGTGACTCTCTTATGTTTGGGGGGGTACCTTGGCCCCAAAGAGTTGGATCTGCAGTCTGGGCATATATTTGGACCCGACGCTCACTATGGAATCCCAGATGGCGTCGGTAGTCCGCACTGCATTTTTCCACCTCTGGCGGATTGCTCGGCTGCGACCCTATCTCGACACGGGGGCGCTCACTACCTTGGTGCATGCGCTCGTAATCTCCAGATTAGATCACTGTAATGTGCTCTACGTGGGGCTGCCTTTGAGGCTGATACGGAACTTCAGGTGGTGTGGAATGCGGCAGCCAGGCTCCTTACAGGAGTGAGGAAATACCAACACATCTCTCCAACGCTGGCTGCATTGCATTGGCTGCCCATCTGTTTCCGTGTCAACTTCAAAGTTTTAATGCTTACTTATAAGGCCCTAAACGGTTTAGGACCTCGATATTTGGCGGAACACCTCCTCCCACCAAGGTCTACCGAGATCACCCGCGCGAGTCAGGAGGTGAGGCTGGGGAGCCTGACGCCGAGAGAGGCCCGGAAGGAGAAAACACGAAACCGGGCCTTCTCGGCGGTGGCTCCTTGCCTCTGAAACAATCTCCCTCTGGAGATTCGCACGGCCCCCACACTGGGCATCTTTAAAACCCAACTAAAAACATGGCTGTTTCTCCAGGCCTTCCCTTCAGCCAGTTCTTGATTTCTCTCTTACTTTTCCTTCTTTATTTTACTGCTGTTGTTGTTTAATTATTATGTATTTGCCTATGTTTTTATTATCTGATTTTATATTGGAAGCCGCCTAGAGTGGCCCAGTGGGCCAGATAGGCGGGGTATCAATCAATCAATCAATCAATCAATCAATCAATCAATCAATCAATCAATCAATCAATCAATCAATCAATCAATCAATAAATAAATGGTGTTGTAGGTTTTTCGGGCTGTCTGGCCGTTTTCTGGAAGTTTTTCTTCCTAACATTTCACCAGTCTCTGTGGCCATGGGCATCTTCAGAGGACAGGAGTCAGAGCTCTTTCTGAGCCCAAACTTTGATTTTGACTTCCCCACCTGAAGACTCTTGCACCCTTTGACAAGGAAAGGTTGCTGCAACTGCCATCTCTATATAATCGCTTGGATGGCCAATCAGCTTGATTATTTATATTTGATATATACCTTCTGCTGCATGCCTTGAGGCTGGAGTCTAGAAGGCCAGTTGTTTCTTTTCTGTGTTTGAAATGCGCCAAAGCCATCTGTCTTTTAGGAGAGGGGCAGCATTGAAAAATCTTAATGAAAACGTTTTGATGCAGATGATGAGAGGGGCAAGAGAGGGAGAGGAAGGGAGGGAGGGAAAAGAAAGGAATGAAGAAAAAAGAGAGAAAGAAAAAGAGTAGGGGAAGGTTTTGAGGAAAATAGTGGAATGATAAGCAAAGCTGTATAGACAGAGAGAGAGAGAGAAATGGGGGAAGATAGCAGAATAAGGAAGTGAAATACTAACAGCACCTTCTCATCCCTCTTGGCCATGCCTCTTCAGCCACAGGGTCACTTCATGCTCTCCTTCCTGTCCTTTGAGGTAAAGACGGTGGACAGGTGAGCTCAGTCAAAAACAGTGTTGGTCAGGCCCAACTAGAGCTGGTCAGGCCCAGTTGCCCGGCATCTGAGGCCTGACCAGCTTTGGAAAGGATGCCTCTGAGCAGTGCATGCATGTAGAGGACCCGGGGGGGGGGGGAGAGAAGAGAAGAGGGAGATTCTTGGGATGGAGCAACACAATCTGCCATTTCTGATCTCCGTCATCTAAGATTGCCTCCTTCGTGTGTCTAACGGAAAGACCAACTATGCTTTTCACCTTTCTGGTGGTGTTCTTGTTTTGCCTTGCCTGTGTTCATTGCTGGGGTTTCGCCCCGCCCGACACTGGCATGTGCCAGACCACAAATTATCCTTGAGGGAGTGGAACTCTTGAAAGGAGGGGCGGGCAGGCGACTCTCTCCTGCTGGCAAAGAGAAGTTCTGTCCCTACAGGAACGGGTAGACAGCTATTAGTAATCACGTGCAGTCAAGTCCATTCTGATTCACTGTGACCCTTTTCAGGGTTTTCAAGGTAGAGAATACAGTTAGATCCCTGTATCTGTAGGGCATCAGTTCTAAGCTATTGTATATATCATTTGCTATTACGTTGTTGTAATAGCAAATGATATATACATAACATATGTATATATCTGGCTCCCTTTTATGGCCAGTTCTGGTAACGAAAACATGGAAATGTATTTCTCTAGCAAACATTATACTGTACATAGCATGGTCTCTGGCTCCCTCTGGTGGCCAGTTTTGGGATTTGTACTTTTAATGTTTTTAATATTTTCAGACTGTGGATAAGTGAATCAGCGGATACTGATCCCATGGATAAGGGAGTCCTACTATACTCAGAAGTGGTTTACCATTCCCTTCTTCTGGGGGTTGCCTGGGACTGTGCAGCTTGCCCAAGGCTATGCAGGCTGGCTTTACTCACAGATGGCATAGTGCTAACCATGTGCATCGCCACCTGAAGTTCACTCTGAAAAATGTACTTCATGATACAATGCAGTATATGTTGGCCCTTAGACTGAATAATTTTGTCATTTTACCAACCTAAATTGTGTGAAAAATATAATTATAGTTATAATTGCACTGGTGTACCTGTCAATTTATCGCATGTAGTGATTCAGCTCAATAGCCCATCCTCCTCTTCTGAAAACTCATTCATTCTTCCAAATCCCATTTATCTCTAATATTTCATGTTTTTATATATATATATATATATATATATATATATATATATATATATATATATATATATATATATATATATATATATATATATATATATATATATATATATATATATATATATATATATATATATATATATATATATATATATATATATACACACACACATATATATACATATATATATATATACACACATATATATACATATATATATATATACACATATATATATATACATATACATATACATACAGTGTGTGTGTGTGCGTGTATATATATATATATATATATATATATATATATATATATATATATATATATATATATATTCTGCATAAGCTTGAACTATTTGCTGTTTTTTTCTTTTGTTTGGGTTTCTTCCCTTCCTAACATTTCCAATGGTAATTCCCTCCACCACTTAGTTCCTGCTTCTCTTATACAGCAGATGTGCTACACTAATGACATCCCTTCTTAGTTTATTTATTTATAAATAAATTCTTAAGAGCATGACCACTCTATAACTCTATAAAAGACTGGGGATACTGGCTGGCGATGGTGGGCATTATTTTTAAATTATATTAGCAGTGGCATTAAATGTCAATGTTGATGTGTAAGGTTTCTGGTTAAAAAGAAAGGTATACTTTTGTGTTATTGTACTTAAGAATTCCTTGTTATTTAGCCTTCCTTCAGTAACTAGCTACCTGTGTGTGATTTTTAGGATTGTTATGCATTGCTGCTTTGACTGGGTTTTAAATATAACTTGTGTTTTCCATTTCTCAGAGTGGCATTTCTTCTTTTATTAATGTTTGAATACTTATTGTTCTTACCTTCAAATGTTGTCTTTTAACAATGTAAACAACTGTTGTATACTTATTGTTTTCAGCTTTAAATACTGTCTTTCGATGTTGTATGCCACCTTGGGTCCTTTTCAAGGAGAAAGGTGGTGTAAAAATATTTCAGATAGATAGATAGATAGATAGATAGATAGATAGATAGATAGATAGATAGATAGATAGATAGATAGATAGATAGATAGATAGATAGATAGATAGATAGATAGATAGATAGATAGATAGATGACAAAAGGCTTTCACACAAGCAAAGCCTGTAGTCATTGCTGATCATGTGGGGTCTAATCAGCAAGAAATCAATGCTACTTTAAAGAGGAAAAATAAAACTAGCAAACCTGTTTTGACTTTGAGGAGAGCCATATTGTATGCTGATGGGTTGCATTGTGTTGCAACTATTGTATTGTGTATATTGCAAACAAGAAAACTCATCAATTCTAACAGTCCTTTTGTTGACTTCTCTCCTTTTACAATATATTTTGATGAACAGCATACCTTTTATGTATGAATATATCTGACTCTTAATTATACTAATTAAATACTAAATTCAGATGGTGCTAAACTGCATACACTTCCTTTTTAAAGCAACTTTCTATGCATGGTCTTCTTCCCCAAGCCTGCACAATATCCAGTGTGTCTTTTCCAAGTAGTGGCTTCGTTTCTCTTCTATAGCACTAAACTGACCAAGAGGATTTTTTAAAAAAAATTAACTGGAGATATGCTTCTTTAAATAATAATCATAATTCTCCCACCTTTTAGCTCCTGAAAGTGTTCAGATTGCAGTTAGGCCCTGGGTAAAGGGCTAGCAAAAAGCCTGTGACCACACCATGGTCCTTTCTAGTTGCTGTTAAAGGAGAGCAAGAGAGGGAGAGACAGATGTGAAACCTTTTTGTGGAATTTTGCACGGGAGTGAATTTTAATCACCAACAATTTGATCAGCTACTAGGAACCAGGCAGTGTCTTTAATAGAATGAGAATATGTTTAAACTGCATTATGCTGAAAGAGTACTCATGGGGAAGAAAAATCAATTACACCCCAGTATTTCAATGTGTTCTGAATGAGCTGTTTGCAAAATGAGACAAACAATGTTTTGCTCTCATCTGCCTTTTCCAATTTAATTATTTTCTTAACAGGAAGTGCAGCGTTGTACATCCGACATGAACATCACTGCTGAACATTCCAATCACCCCGACAACAAGCACAAAAACAGATACATCAACATTTTAGCATGTGAGTAATGACGGCCTTTAAGAAAAGCTGTTAACAACAATGACAACAGCAACTGTGCATCTTGTAAGAACGCCAGTGTGCTCAGCATGAAATTAGTTAGAGCAGCAAAAATGAGTTGTCATCAAAGGGACAAAATGACCTCCTGAGTCATTATGAAAAAAGATAATGGGGATAGGTTGACACTGGATTTTTTCCCCCCAGAATAACCAAGCCATCCAATCTAGAATAATAAATGTCCTTCTTCTCCCCCCCCCACCTGCTTTCTAGTTTAAATAGATCTAGATATGATGAGTCCTGAAAAGTGGCTTATGGAAAAACTATTATGAATCAAATAATGTGAAAAACCCTAGACACTGGAATTTCCTCTCTTCTCCTCTGCAGCTACTTCCACAGCCCACAATTCTGTTCCAGGGGCTCTCCTGGAGATTTGAGGAGGCTTGGAGGGATGATGCATTCCATTGATGGAAGACTTCCATCAGCAAAGTAGATACCTAGGGACTTCACCCTAGGTGCTAATTTGACAGTCCCCAGGCATTATATTCATAAAAGGTCTGCTGCATTTTGGGCTTTTCCAGGAGACTAGGCAGAGACTCCTGATCACTTGCTGAGCACCTCTCCCACTTTTTTTTCTGGCCAGCAATGTATTTTTGCTAGTGGAGTTCCCCCTGTATCTTTTCTTCATATGTTAACAGATAGAAAGAGTTGGCTTAGTGTAATTCAGCTTGCTAGTTCTCTGGCTAGTGAATTCTACTCCAAAAAAATTCAGAATTATTATTCCCTAATACATTTCTTTTCTGTCCCTTTTTTGTTCCTGGCAGATGATCACAGCAGAGTGAAGCTAAGACCTTTACCGGGAAAAGACTCGAAGCACAGCGACTACATTAATGCCAATTATGTTGATGTAAGTTGCTTTTTGCTTTCTTGTCTTTTTTTTTTTAGAAGTAACTGTCCTACAGAAAGATCAGAAGCCATTAGTGTTTGTAGACTTTTTTTTTTGCTTTCCTGTATTCAGCACCAAACTCTTCCAACATTCAGCAGGAAAGGCATCTATCTCTGTAATATATACATTATTAATACAGCTGCCATGTGGATACTTTCATCTTCCTTTGCATTGTGGTTTTCTTTGAAGGGTTACAACAAAGCAAAAGCCTACATTGCCACCCAGGGACCTTTAAAGTCGACATTTGAAGATTTCTGGAGAATGATTTGGGAGCAAAACACTGGAATTGTTGTCATGATTACCAACCTTGTGGAAAAAGGAAGAGTAAGAGCAATGCAGCTATTTAGTTGCCATTATTTGTCACTGCTCACCAGAAATGTATAGCTGTTTTTTTCAGTTCTGTGAAGGAATAGAATTTGCTCCATTAACTATAATGTAAAATGTAGCAATGAACGGCTATAATTTTAAGGCAGGGAGTGGGGGACGGGTTAGCAGCGTTAGTCAGTTGCTACAGAAGCAACAGGATTTTGTGGCAACTTGAAAGACCAAGAAAGTTTATTTGACATGAGTTGTTATGCCCACAAAAACTCACTTCCTCTCTACCACCCACTTCTTCAGACTCATAGCATGCAGCCTTAGTTGAGGCTACCCTCCAGGTATCTTAGGAGCTAGACTGGAGACCACATAAGGAAAACTTGTTAGTTTCTTAGCTGCCATAGCTGTGTAATAAGAGATGGCCTTCGTCAAGGCCATTCCTTCCCAGGTCTGCAGCAGACGGATTGTGGGGGGATTAGAGGGGTGCAGCAGTGGGCAAAACCTTGGGACATCTGGGATATGGTTGTGGTTGATTACGAGTCTTAACAATGATGGTTGAACTGTCCTGAGGTCACAGAAGGGCTGGATAAGCTGAATGGCATCGGCTCTGGCATGATGCTCGAAAAAGGGATCAAAGAAAGACCCTGAGAAGGGTGCAAGCCATAGAAAACAATCTTAAAAGCGGAAGTACTAAGAAGAATTCCAACGGTTGTTGTGTTCCCAGCCACGTTTATGTATAAGCCACGAAGACTGTGCTCAGAGTGGCTGACATTATAATGGGGAGCCCACAAAATAACACAGCACCATTAACAAAACAAAGCAAAAAAAATCAGTTATGCTTAAGCAGATCTATACAAAATAGCACCACAGTTCATCAATTCTGTGACATTCCTTTAATATAAATGTAGAACTTGTACCACTATACCACCCTAAGAGCTAGGAAAATATTTAAAAATTGTGTGTACTATAATGAATGTATTTCTGCAGTCAGCATATCAGAGCAAGCAGCCATTAAAAACACACACAAACACACTCTTCCAAGTTTATACACAGCCTTTAGAATGTTTATATAATCCAGAAAAGTTAACCAGGTCTACAATTCTCTGATCCAGAAGATGCTCTTAAGTCCTTTCACCCTAAAATCAACAAGAGGTCAGACAATGGAGATCAGGTGTCACCCCTGCTGTTTCCCGGAGAGATGGAGCATAAGGACAGGGAAAGCATCTGCAACGAATCATGTAGGACAGACTTCCATCCCTTGAAACCCACGGAGCCAATGACAGAGGCAGGGCTTCCCACTTAGCCTACTAATAGAATGTGTGGCATTGTTGTTCTCTCTCACTTATTTCCACTTACTGGGCTAGAAAAGAGAAATGGGATCAGGGCTGTGGAAGACAGCCATGTCCTCCCCAGTTGACCTCCTGCTGAGGCGCCATTGCTGTTTATGGTCTCAGGCAAGAGAAGCAGGGAAATGGAGGAAGGGAATATGTGTGTGTGTGTGTGTGTGTGTGTGTGTGTGTGTGTGTGTGTGAGAGAGAGAGAGAGAGAGAGAGAGAGAGAGAGAGAGAGAGAGAAGAGGTAAAGGTGACCTGAATCTGGAAGAACAAGGAGGGCTACAGTTCATATATTAATGTGAATTAGCCAGCTAGATCCAGGTTTGCAGATCCCTAAATGCTGCTAAGCCTACATCTTTTAGCATGTATCAGAAACAGATTTTCTGTACCATCTTTTTTTTTTGTCATCAGAGAAAATGTGACCAATATTGGCCAACAGAAAACAGTGAAGAATATGGCCACATCATTGTCACACTGAAGAGCACAAAAGTACATGCTTGCTACACAGTCCGACGCTTCACAATCAGGAACACAAAAATGAAAAAGGTGAGGGACGTCATGGCAGCCTGGCTTGAATGAAAAGTGTACAAGTGGCACGTTGCTGTTAAATATGACACACCTGGCCAGACAGTAACTCTTCGAGGAAATGCCAGCTTTGGAATTGTTTGGGACACAGCAAAGGGTTCTTAAAAACCAGGAGGATGGAACCATACATTTCTAGAACTTAATTAGAATAGAAAAACTCAGAGGTTGAAAGGCCTGAATAAGGTGGGATATGTTCTTTTGAAAGGTAAGGGTTAATGAAAGCTACTAGATCAGTTCAACTTCTGTCTTTGTACTTCTGCTCTATAGCGAAGGTTCTTGATTCAGGCCATAAATCAGAATGTTCCTCTGAACATGCATGTTCTTGCCCATAACTCAGAGACAAGCAGATCAAACAAATTGACAAGAATTGGGACTGAATATGTTTTCCATGAGTTTTATTGAGTGCTATAGAATTACTGGGATAAAAACCAAGTAGATTTCCACCATGCCTGGGGATCCCTATCCTTACACATGCTATTGGACTCCCAACTCTCACCAGAACTACTCCTTATGGTCAGTGGCCAGGGATGATGAGATGTGAACTCCTGATCAACCCCCAGAAAAAACTGTGATATGTCTTCTCTAGGCAGATAAATCTTGCAAGGTCTCCAGTAGGTATGGTTGCACCTTCTCTGAATAATGGATCAGTGCTTTAAGGCATTGGTTCCCAACCAGATGTTCTTGAACAAAAACTCCCAGAAATCGTGGACAGCAGAGATCATGGTGAAGGCTTCTGAGAATTTTGGTACAGGAATATCTGGGGACCCAAGGTTGGGAACCACTGCTACCAGGCATCTACTCAGTATAAAAATATGGCTTTTGATTAGTGGAATCTAATGAGGACCAAGATCTTCCTCTAATCAGTTGGTTGCTATAGAACTCTCTTACAATCCTTTTCGACAAATGAAAATGATAGGTTAAAACTTGCTTAATCTGTGAATACAGGTAATTGTCTTATACTGAATCAGACCTTTGATCTGTCTAACCCAGTGCCATCAACTCTGACTTGCAGCAGTTCTACAGGGTTTCAGATAGGATTTTTTCCTATCACTACCTGGGACCATGCTCTGGCACTGAGCTGTGGCCCCTTCCCAATACAGACCCTTTATTCCCACATAGTTTCTCATTCAAGTATTAACTAGGTCCAGTTCTGCTTGGTTCCCAAAGTCAGACAAGATCAGCCCATCCAGGGTGATATGATTGTTCCAACATGATCCAGTCCAGTGCCTAACTAATGTATTTTCTTCCTGCCATGTGTTTCATGTGTTCTGGATCAAAAGGGGAACCCTAAAGGACGTCAGAATGAAAGGACAGTCATTCAGTATCACTACACTCAGTGGCCTGACATGGGTGTGCCTGAATATGCACTGCCAGTGCTGACATTTGTGAGGAGATCGTCTGCCGCCAGGACTGCCGAGATGGGTCCAGTGCTTGTGCACTGCAGGTACATCTGAGTAACCTCAAATTTCATTTGGTGGGCACCATGTTGCAATCGTTTCCTGTAGTGAAGCTGTCATTCACCATATTTGCATGTGCATTAGAAGGAGACCAAAGAAGACCTAGATTGGCACAGTAAAGGAAGCCACAACCTTTATTCCATGAGACCTGCGCAAAGCTCTTAATTTCAGAACATTTTGGAGCTCGTTAATTCACAGGGGCTCCATAGGTCGGAAGCTACTTGACGGCATAACAATATGGTCAGTAAATCCTCTACAAGCCATCTCAAGAATCTTGGCAATGGAGGGAATGGCCATTCCCTGATGCTTTGGTGCCACCGAGACTTCATCTGAAGTTTCTGGAGTCCAAGACTAACTTCCTTCACTGCATCAGCCATCAATGCCAATTTAAATCCCCTTAAGATGTCAGTAACTGGAAATTGTGCAATTTGTCACAAAACTTGGTGTTTTTCACTGCAAAGCAGAAATGGGCAACACATGACCCGGAGCATGGGCCAGCCCCAAAAGCCTTTCCTGCAGCCCCTCAAACTTGCTTCCAGATTCCCTCCACTTTCATTGATTAGCTGGCACCTGCTACCATTGTATCTCCATTTCTCCTTCTTCCTCTCCCTCTAAATAACTCCCCTCCCCATGCCATGCCATGCCATGCCATGCCATGCCATGCCACCACTGGTAAATCCCCTTCTGTCATTTGCCCAGACTGCTCCTGAGGCTGTTACCATTGCTCCTTCTCCTTTAGACTTAGGGAATTGCAGCTACAGTAACTCATGATCATCGGTATGGGGGAATCTCAGCAGTCAATAGATCGTTCCCATATCACATCTCCTCCAGTACTTCTACAGCTATTTACTTGCAGCAGATTCCCAGCAAAATAATTCACCAGATAATTATTACCTTCCAGCTTTTCAAATGAACGGCAGTTTTGAAGTGCTGTATTATTTTTGGCCTCATTTTTTCTAAAATTACCTTTGGTGCACTCCTGTGGGCAGAATATAATTTTTCAGTAAATAAGTACTTTCATGGTCTGGCCAGGCCAGATTAGGTCAGTCCATTTAATGAATGAATTCACAGGACTCCTTAAAATATGTTTTTGATACAAACTGAGGGGCTTCTTGCAAAAAGCAGTTTGTTCTACATGTATTTCCTGAATTTGCAGGCGTTTGCAATTACCACATAGTCTTATTTTTCAGAAAATCAGAAAATGAAAAATCTGGTAGAGCCCATATTCATCTGTCTTTGTATGTTAACCTTGGAGACGATCAGTTCTCCTTGAATGTGAACCGTTTACTAAGACAAAACATGGAAATTTCCCATGTTTGATGTATTGAAAAGAAGAAGGATTATACCACAGTGTACAATATGCAAGAACTAAGCTGTACATTTTGAATTTATTACAGCCACTTCCAACCATAAGTCTAGAATTTTGTTTCTGATTTAAATGAAAGCTATTCCGTACGCAGTCAGCAAGTGAAACCTTGAGGAAAATACTTCACATTCCCAGGAGTTAAGATCAAATTGAAGGCTGTTTATCATGTATTGTAAACATTCCAGAGACCTAACCCTCGTAGAAAGGAGTTGAAGCAAAGCCGAACTCTTCTGCCCCCTCCTCTCCCCCAACAGCTTCCTGAAAATGATACAGAAAGGTGTGTGTGTGTGGGGGGGTTGTCCTTATAGTTTAGGGGCCTAAAGAGGAAGGTGGCAATTTGATGTTTGTATGAGAATCTTTTTGCTCTCATCCTTCTGCACCAAAGCCCAACCATTGGGCTGAACGAAGAAGGGTTTTTGCATCCTCCATATAGTGTTTTGGAGGGGAATGCTCAGTAGAGAAGCTTTTTGGAACTTCTCTCCATCAGCCCCAATGTCATTATTAGTGAACCTAAACAAACGTGTGTATGCTTAGAAGCCAATGTAGTGTGGAGTGCCCCACTGGTACTTGGGATGTCTAGTTTTTGATCTCATATCATCCACAAAATTGACTGGGTGACCTTGGGCTAGTCATGTTTCCACTGCCTCAGCTACAGAGTGGTTGTTGTGGGACTGAAGTGCAGAGTGTGACAAACCCAGACCTACTGGGATCTATCACACAGTTACTAAGCTGCCACCAACCATTCCCTATAATAAGTCACACAGACCAGGGATGGATTTTTAAACAACAAAAGAATAAGGTTTATTTTAAATACAAACAGGGTAAATAAAACAATCAGGTGAATAAAATAAAGTAACGTGGCTTATTCTCACACACACAAGCATACAGTTTGGTTCACCTAGAACCTTTAACTTAAAGCACAGACCCTGAACCCATCAGTTCTGGCTAACCAACAGACCCCTGAACCTTTCAGGCTGGTACTCTGACACACAGTAGTACCCTGTCAGACACCCAGACTCCCACAACAGCTTCTTCTTCCCCAGCTGCTGCTTCGTCCCAACCCAGTGTCTCACAGTCTGTCTCAGCAACTCCCTTCACCACACAGGCATCACATATTTATACAGTACAGCCCCTCCTCCTGATGTCCCGCCTTCCACTCCCCATAGGATGGAACTTTCCCTCCAAACCCATGACAGACAGGTAACATCAGTGCTGTTATGTAACACCTCCCCTCTTTAAAAGTTGTTTTGTAGGGGGAAAGCTAAAAGTGCTTTTCACCAAAAAAACAACCTGCATAAAATACACAACAACATTTATACATACTAGATAATACTTACATATACTTACACTCCAAGTTAACCATAGCAAATATGCATTTAAACATTTTACCATATACAGTACATCAATTTACCTTTATTAATACCAACCAAATTCAAAACCAGGTACATTTTAACTTTTTGTTTTCATTATATACATATAGTCCATGTTCTTTCGCCGTCTTCAGTCTTCAGGTCTTCTTGATAAGGCGTCAGCAACACAGTTCACTGACCCTCTGACCACCTTCACTTCAAAGTCATAGTCCTGTAGGTTTAAAGCCCACCTCATAAGTTTGCTATTGTGGGTTTTCATTGTCTTTAACCATTGCAATGGTGAATGGTCAGTACACAGAACAAAATGTCTTCCCCAGATGTAAGGCTTGGCCTTCTGGATCGCGTAGACTATGGCCAAACACTCCTTCTCCACGGTTGCCAAATGTCTCTCACCTTTTTGAAGTTTCCTACTCAGGTAGGACACTGGATGCTGGTCACCATTCTCATCCTCTTGGCACAGAACTGCTCCTACCCCGCTGTTAGACGCATCGGTGTAGATGATGAACTCCCGGTCGAAGTCTGGAGCACGCAGGACAGGATAGTTGATTAACGCCTCCTTCAACCTCTGGAACGCCGCCTCACAGTCGCTGGTCCACGGGATGCGGTCATCAGCCTTCTTCCTCGTCAGATCGGTCAGCGGAGCCGCAATCTCGCTAAACCTCGGGATGAACTTTCTGTAGTAGCCCACCAACCCAAGAAATGATTTGACTTTTCTCTTGGTGTTGGGTCTAGGCCAATCACGAACAGCTTCTATTTTGGCCTCCAGGGGTTTTATCATTCCTCCCCCTACCATGTGACCTAAGTATTTTATTTCTGGGCTACCCAGCTGACACTTGCTGGCCTTTACCGTTAGCCCTGCTGCACTTAACCTCTGCAGCACTAACTCCAGGTGTATCAGGTGATCTTCCCAGGTATTACTGAAGATCCCTATGTCATCAATGTAGGCCACTGTAAAGTCACTGAGCCCTGCCAAGGTCTGGTCCATCAGCCTTTGGAATGTGGCTGGTGCATTTCTGAGACCAAAGCTCAGGACTCGAAACTCATAGAGACCAAAAGGGCTGCAAAAGGCAGTTTTTTCTTGATCCCTGGGATCAATTCTTAATTGCCAATATCCCTTTACCAGGTCCAATGATGAGATGAACCGACAACCCCCTATGGTTTCAATCAGGTTGTCTAGCCTGGGCATTGGGTAGGCATCAGGAGTGGTTACACGGTTTAATTTCCTGTAATCGACACAAAACCTAATGCTCCCATCAGGCTTGTCCACAAGGACTATCGGAGAGGACCAAGGACTAGAAGAGGGGACGATTATGTTCTCCCTCAGCATTTCGTCCAACTCCTTCCGCACCTTGTCCCTATAGGGTCCCGTTACTCGGTATGGGGATACTGCCTGCGGGGGTGCATCCCCTGTGTGGATCCGATGCATCACTCCCTTCACTATCCCCGGCTTGTTGGAAAACACCTGTTGATATTTTCTAAGCAGCATTTTTAGTTCTTGCTGCTGGTCTTGGGTGAGTGCAGGACTGATCTTTACCTCCTCTGGGTTGTATTTTACTTCCCCTCTACCCTCCCAGAAGGGTAATTCAGCTTCCTCACTCTCAGCTGCTTTTATCGCGAATAAAACCCTCTGTTCCCCTCTGTAGTAGGGTTTTAGGGCATTCACATGAACCACCCTCCTTGCTTGGTTCTCCTCCTGCTCTATTAGGTAGTTCAGGTCTGACATCTTGGAAATGACCCTATATGGTCCTGCCCATTTGAGCTGCAGTTTATTCTCTCTGCAGGGCCTAAGCCAAAGCACTTCCTCCCCTGGGTCAAAGTGCCTCTCTCTAGCTTTGTGGTCATACCATGTTTTCTGTCTGACCTTCTGAGCTTGCAGGTTTTCTGCTGCCAGCTCTAGATTTCTCCTTAGGTCATTCATCAAGGTGTCTATGTAAGTCACAACGTCTTGTGGGTCATCCTGGGTGATCTGCTCCCAATTTTGTTTGATCAAATCAAGGGGCCCTTTCACCCGTCTCCCAAATAGAAGTTCGAATGGACTGAACCCGGTACTGGCTTGTGGCACTGATCGATAAGCAAACAAAAGGGATTGCAGCTTCTGGTCCCAATTGTTTGGATTCTCTGCCAAGTAAGCCCTAATCATGCGCATTAGAGTCCCATTGAACTTCTCAGTTAACCCATTACTTTCCGGATGATAAGCAGTGGTTTCCTTGTGCTTTATTCCACAGATTTGCCATAAGCGTTTCATGAGCTTTGACGTGAACGATGCCCCCAAATCTGTGATTATCTCTGAGGCAAATCCCATCCTGGACATGTACCCCACCAAAGCATCTGCCACTGTGTTAGTTTCAATATTAGTCAAGGGTATGGCTTCAGGATACCTTGTGGCATGGTCCACAATTGTTAGGATGAACCTGTTCCCCCTCTTTGTGGCCTTGGGCAAAGGTCCCACAATATCCACCCCTATGCATTTGAACGGAGTGTCAATCACAGGCAAAGGGCACAGCTTTGCTTTGGTCCTGTCGCGGTTATTCCCCTGCCTTTGACACACATCACATTGTTTACAGAACTCCCTGATCTGCTTCCCTATGTCAGGCCAGTAGAAATTCTGTGTGATTCTCTGCTGTGTTTTGTTCACTCCTAAGTGTGCAGCAAACATGTCAGAGTGACCTCTCTGTAAGATCATGGGGCGATACTTTTCAGGTACCACCAGCTGACTTCTGATCCCATCTCCCCCTTTTGAGATATTTCTCAGGGTTTCTCTATATAAAATCCCCTTTTTCTCCAGAAATCTCACTGGGGTTTCAGGTGTTAGTTGCGCGTCAGTCACCTGTTCAAAACACTTTTGGAGAGTGGCGTCTGCCTTCTGCTCCTGTCCAAATCTGCTGTCTGTGGTTAAGGTTTCCACCACAGCTTCTGAACTCCCCTCTGCTTCCGTCTCTGGCTCATCATTACCCCCCTGAACTGTCCCTGTGGTGGCTTGTGAGCGTGTAATCACTAGCACCCGTTTCACATGTTCAGCCAGGTCATTTCCCACGAGCACGGCTGCTGGCAGAGTAGATGAAATCGCTATCCGCCAATCTCCCCTCCAGCCTTGAAAGTTGACAGGTACCTCTGCTACTGGCAGAGAGATTATCTGCCCCTCAATCCCTGCCACCTTCATGCTCTCATTTGGGATTATAAACTCCCTAGGGATGATATCTGGATGGCATAGGGTTACTTGGGAACAAGTGTCCCGCAGCCCCCTATACTGACGGTCAAGTATTCCTACGTCCACCCCTGCTGTCTCAAACAACTGAGAATCTGTTTTTATCAGCAAGCAGCGCTTTACCTCCAGAAGAGGACCATTTTCCTCAGCCTGATCAGCAGAGGCAGCTGTCCCAGACTGAGTAGCCATGGCAACAGGCTCCCTCTGTGACACTGAGCCTTGCTCTTTCTGGACACAGAACACAGCTTTTGGCTTGGTCCCACTAGAATTCTGAGGCACCATTCCTTTTAGCTGCTTTAATTTTTCACACTCTGAGATTAGATGACCCTTTCCCTGACAGAAATAACATTTTCTAGTGTATTTGGATTCTCTCTCCTCTTGTTTCGGTTTTCCCTCCAAATTCTGAGGGCTTGGTTTCATGCCTGAGGGCTTCCCTTCACCATGGGCCCCTCCCCCTTGCTGGCTTTTCCCTGGTCCCTGAGAGTACTTGCTGTAGGTTTCTTTGGGTTTACCTACAGATTTCCCCTCACCCAAGGGCTTTCTTATTTGGGAGATAAAATCCGCGATTTCTGCGGCTGCTGCCACAGATTTCGGTTTCCTTTCCCTCACCTGGAATTTCAATTCCCCCTGCAGGACTGAATAGAACTGTTCCAGGGCTATCAAGTCTTTAAGCTGCTCATAGGTCTCTATTCCCTCCTGCGATAGCCATTTCTCAAGCAGCCTCACCAGTTGGGCCCCCACTTGGGTAAAAGTCTGTTCTGGTTTCTTGGTGAGGGACCTGAATCTTTGTCTCAGCTGCTCTGCATTTATCCCATGTCTGGCAAACACCAGTTTTTTAAACTCTGCAAAATCTTTCATCAATTCCTCAGGCATCTCGGCATAAACCTCAGCCAGGCTACCACTGATTAAAGACCGCATGATGGTCATCTTCTCAGTTTCCCTTACTGAGAAGTCCACAAACGCTCTTTCCACTAAGGAAAAGAACACCTCAGGACAATCTCCCTTGTGGTACACAGGGAATTTCTTCAGGTCAGCCTTAGACAATTGGCCTCCCTCAGAATCCCTATTATTATTATTGTTCTGGTTCATCAGTTCCAGTTTTCTTAATTCAAACGCCATTTTCTCTCTCTCCAATGCCAATTCAAATTGTCTCTGTTTCTCCCTTTCCCTTTGTTCCATTTCAAATTGCCTTTCCCTTTCCTCCCTTCTTTCTCTCTCTAATCTTTCCTCCATTTCCCTCACCCTCAGCTCATGCTGTTGGGCTAGGAGTATTTTTCTGAGTTCTGGGTCCTGCTCTCCTGTGCTGTCACCTTGCACTGAGCCAAATTCCTCCTCAGAACCTTGGTCAATCTGGGGGTCTTTCACTTCACTCATTTCTGCTACTTGGCTCCGAGTCAAGGGCATAACCCCCCCCTCAGAACAGGCTGCTTTAAAAAGTCAAGCCTCAAAATAAAACGACCACTTTTTTCCTTTTTGCCTCAGAACCAGCTCTCCCCAGAGATTGCTGCTGTTCTTCAGCACTAAATTTGCAACAGTATCGAGTCAGAGCCTACCCCCCTCTGCTGGGCCTCTCAGCTGGCAAGCTAGCTCACTGTTGCTACGCAGTTTTGCCTCAGCGTTTTCCCGCCAAAATCAGGCTGCCTCAGAGCACCTTAATCTAAGTCTCCCCAGTTGGCACGTTCTTCTACTAGTGCACCTCCCCGTGAGGTACACCTAGAAGATTACCTACGCGCCTCAGACTGTCCCTGACTAGACCCCCCTTGCTCTGGGCACACTTGCCAAGGCTTTGCTGGACCGCTGGACAACTGGACCAGTCGTATCCCACACGCTGGACACCAATCAATGTGACAAACCCAGACCTACTGGGATCTATCACACAGTTACTAAGCTGCCACCAACCATTCCCTATAATAAGTCACACAGACCAGGGATGGATTTTTAAACAACAAAAGAATAAGGTTTATTTTAAATACAAACAGGGTAAATAAAACAATCAGGTGAATAAAATAAAGTAACGTGGCTTATTCTCACACACACAAGCATACAGTTTGGTTCACCTAGAACCTTTAACTTAAAGCACAGACCCTGAACCCATCAGTTCTGGCTAACCAACAGACCCCTGAACCTTTCAGGCTGGTACTCTGACACACAGTAGTACCCTGTCAGACACCCAGACTCCCACAACAGCTTCTTCTTCCCCAGCTGCTGCTTCGTCCCAACCCAGTGTCTCACAGTCTGTCTCAGCAACTCCCTTCACCACACAGGCATCACATATTTATACAGTACAGCCCCTCCTCCTGATGTCCCGCCTTCCACTCCCCATAGGATGGAACTTTCCCTCCAAACCCATGACAGACAGGTAACATCAGTGCTGTTATGTAACACAGAGGAAGAGAGAAAATGTACACCACACCTTGAGCTCATCAGAGGAAACCTGTAACTAATGATAATACATGATAAATTGGTAATATGTTGGCCAAAATCCTGTTGTATAAGGTAAGCAAATCATAGGTTTTTGGTCTGTTCCTCACCAATAAAGATTCCCTGCTGCAATTCTTGGGGGTATGCATACATGCACCAGGCCCACAAACTCCCTAAAATTGTGGCAGGACTCTTTATTTACTGGCAAGAAATGGGCTGAAAGTTGATGACTTTGCCTATGTTACAGAACAGGAATTCAGCCATTGTATCAATGTTTGACCAAGGACAAGTGTTGTTATCCTTGGTAAGTAACCAGGCTTTTTCTTGCAACTTTTTCCTTAGTGCTGGTGTTGGCAGGACTGGTACCTACATTGTCATAGACAGCATGCTGCAACAGATAAAAGACAAAAGCACAGTTAATGTTTTGGGTTTCTTGAAACACATCAGGACACAGCGCAACTACCTCGTCCAGACAGAGGTAAAAATGCAGAGGCAAACAGACAATTGTCACCAATTAAATCTTGCTAGTGTGAAAGGATTTCCACCAGAATATTTCAGCTTGTTACAGACTACAAGTTCCTTGAGTTTCTCTATTGATTCAGCCTGGAAGTATCTGCAGTTGTCTGTTATTTGACCAGTTACGCAGTGCATTTAATAAAGTAAATACTTCACAAGTTTTTAAAAGGAAAATCGAAGCACTAAACCTCATAGTGTCGAGTATTAAACAAAAAATGAGACTTTTATATATAAACAGTATAATATATAACACAGAAGAATGTCAGCCATGCTAAAAATGAAAGAAGCATGGAAAGAGCAGGTCACAAACGGGAAGAAACAAACAAAAGTATGTATTTAGTTAGTATATGTCTATATTGCTGACTTAGTGCAAAGCACTACTCTGAGCGGTTTACTGTAAGACAACATAACAGGCCCTCCACCCCATATGCCAATGTTAGACACCTCTAATTAGTGGACAATAAATTTTAAAAAAGCAAATTATGGCAAAACAGGGCGTACCTACTAATTTAATTTAGGTAAGGATGTCTTTGAATGCCTCTCGCAACAAGACAGTCTTCAACATCCTTCTTAAAACAGGGGTGGGCAATTAATTTCTATTAGGGGGGGCCACATGAAAAATCTGAACTGTGTTCGGGGGCCGAACCAACTTTAAAATGAAACAGTGATGTTATGGTTGTTTTTATTTTAAACTCGTTAATCTTCACAAATACTAAAGAGGTTTTTTTTGCGGTATGTTAAAGATAAGCAACTGATCAACTTGAGACAAAAAGCTATAAATGGTTTTGATGTTCAAAACTGTCCGCGGGCCGGACAGGAGCGGCTCGCAGGCCATATGTGGCCCTCGAGCCGCACTTTGCCCAGGTCTGTCTTAAAAGAAGGGATGGAAGAGGCCTGGCCTACTTCTTCCTTATTCCATAAGGAAGGGGCCACCAACAAGAAGGCACAATTTCTGGCAACAGGCTTCTTTGCCTCCCTTGGTGTGGTAACCCGGAGAGGCAAGGCCTGTGAAGAACGTGTGGTACCGGCTGATGTTTGGAGGGAGGTAACAGAGCGTCTCTCCACAGAACCTGGAGAGAACCACAGATCCTGAAAACTAAAGCCAAAAGCCTGCTGCTTATATACCGCCCCATAGTGCTTCAAGTACTCTCTGGGCGGTATACAAGTTAATTATACAGGCTACACATTGCCCCCCCAGCAAGCTGGGTACTCATTTTACCAACTTCGGAAGGATAGAAGGCTGCGTCAACCTTGAGCCGGCTACCTGGGATTTGAACCCCGGACCGTGAGCACAGTTTTGGCTGCAGTACAGCGGTTTAACCACTGTGCCACGAGGCTCTAATGTTAGTCATATTATAAATATTGTTGCAAAACTAAATTATTGCCTCCAAAATCCCTCCATTCCACTGACAATGTTTTCTTTGCTCCTGTCCTAGGAACAGTATGTTTTTATTCATGATGCCTTGTTGGAAGCCATTCTTGGGAAAGAAACAGAAGTTTCTGCCAACCAGCTACACAGTTATGTTAATAGTATCCTCATACCTGGAATTGGGGCTAAGACTCGGCTAGAGAAACAGTTCAAGGTAAGCTCATTTTCTAAATCCTCAACCCCGGGCCTTTTGGAGTGGAAGTGACCCAGTTCAAGATATTGCATTTGGTGTTTAAGATGCCACAAGGCTTTCTCTTCCCTCTCCCTCCCTCTCTCTTTTGTCTGATATGCTTGCACAGCTATCTGATAGTTTCATAAAATACTATGGACCTCTCTCTTTTGTCTGATATGCTTGCACAGCTATCTGATAGTTTCATAAAATACTATGGACTATACCTATATGAGAAACCTAGGTGGTCTTTCAAATTGGTTTGACTGTCATTGCCGCCCAGAGTAGACCTTTGGTCTAGATTGGCGGGGTATAAATCTAATAAAATAAATAAATAAAAATAAAAATGGCTACCTTTCCATGGACCAGGTAGGCTTACACCCTCAGCTAGCACTGTGAATCAGTGTGACCAAGAAACTATTTTGCATACTTTGGCTCCATGCTTACCACCAGGGACTATAGCTTGGGACTATCTCACATAAGGGATTTAAAGAGAACAGAGAGAGTTTTTGGTGTTGCATAGTGGGTGAGCAACTGGATGATCTTAAGTGTTTAAACACAGTCATGTTGCCCAACTATAACAAACCCTTTGGACAATTCCTGATTCTGAGGATGGAGCGTGTGAGGGGCTGATTGGGAGGTAGGAAGATGCCTTATGTTGAGTCAAACCATCGATCCATCTAGGTCAGAATTGTCAGCGATGACTGGTAGGATTCTCTTCAAGATTTCAGGCAGGATTTTCTTCTAGCTCTACCTGGAGATCTGTGAGATTATCTGGTGGCCTCCTATCCAAGAACTCATCAGACTGAACCCTTCTTAGCTTCTAGAGTTTGGTATGATCAGGTGTTCAGAGTGGAATACTGGTCAGGGTCCAGGAGGATTCATTCCCTCTGAGTCCCACTCCTAAGCCAACAGATAGGAGGCCCTGTGTGGGAATTGGGCAAGTGACTGGAGCACCTTTGTTTGCCAGAGGTTATCTTCATGAGGCAGCACCAGGGGTCAGCAGGACTATCTCACTCATATCCAGATTGCACGAGGCATCCACTTTATAATTTGGTGCTATGGCAAAATATCTGCCATTCCCAATATTGCTACCTGAGTACCCAAGCTAGGGCAATGATCAGTCAGTAGCTGAACTATACAATAACCAGATCTCACTCTGTGCACACCAGTATAAACCCATTGCCATTTATAACACATCCCAGTCTATGTTTGGTCACTACTGCCATGACAGAAGGCTTAAAGAGACATTTTATTTGGATGCCTCACAGTCACCTTGGAGAGTTAGTGGAACTACCTCCTCCTTCCAGATGTGTTTACCACCTTTATTAATCACAAAGCAGCTACTTCTGGTTTCAGTGGCAGGTAGGTTCAGACTTCGAAGAGTCCAGGGGACAGAAAAATGCCCCCCCCCCCCGTCCTGCAACAACCAAACTGAAATGTATCTGTAATCAGAAGAGAAGCAAAATGTACATTCTCCTAGTTGCATTGTCTATATAACATCCAAGTTATGAAAAATGCAAGCAACTGTTCCTACTAAGTGTCTTACAGGCTGGTCACAGAAAGCTTACTTTCTATCACACAGCGAACCTGGCAAACAAACAAACAGCTGCAAAATAAGTGCTCTCACCTGCAGCATTCCTGTTCACAGCAGCCCTACAGAGGAGAAAAGATTCCTTTAACATGGCCTTGTCTTGGTATATTTTGAAAGAAAAGAGTTGTTGTTGTTTTCATTTCCTGACCTGATTCTGACCTTCAGATGCCTTGCAAGCTTTGGAATATATCTTCAGAAATAGTTAAATCAACATTGTCAGACAAGGCTAGAACAGAAAATATATTTTCTGCTTTCAATACATATATTCTGTCTTCAATATACAGTGGTGCCTCACTTAGCGATTGCTCCGTTTAATGACGAAGTCGCTTAGCGACGACTTTTCCGGAGCGTTTTTGCACTTCGTTTAACGATGGTCCCTATGGGCAATTTTTGCTTAGCTATGTTTGGGACCATGATTCGCATAGCGATTAAATTTTGGGTCCCCTGTTTCGCTTAACGATGGTTTAAACAGCCTCATGTTTGCTGTTTTTTAAATGTTTTCCTGTTATTTATAAAGTTAGAGTTTACTGTTTAAAATGTTTGAAATCATAAAGTGCATTTAATAAACCCTTTGTTAACCAAATTTGACTTTGTTCTGACTCTTTTTTAATTTATTGTTGTATTTTTCCCCATTGAGATGCATTGAATAGGTTTCAGTGCATTTCAATTGGGGAACGGTGTTTCGCTTAGTGATGTTTCCTATGGCGATTTTTGCTTAAGGACAGCAATTTGTTCCTATTGGAACAAATTATCCGGTTTTCAATGCATTTCAATGGGAAACCACGTTTCGCTTAGCGATAAATTGCTTAGCAGCGATTTTTTGGAACAAATTAACATCGCTAAGCGAGGCACCACTGTATATTGGCTACGCGTGGGTATGTATTTTTTGAAAGAATGACAAAGAATTAATCTGTTTTGCTCCCATTTTATTTAAATCTCCTAGCTGGTGATGCAATGCAACGCAAAATACGTGGAGTGCTTCAGTGCTCAGAAGGACTGCAACAAAGAAAAGAACAGGAACTCCTCCGTGGTGCCATGTAAGATCACATCTTCAAGTCTGATTGCTGCATAAATTCCTTCTGCTTAAATTCTGAATTACGTTTGTATGAAGCGACAGATGCCCTGAATGGGTTTGCTGTGTTGAAGTTCTTAAATGTAAATTGTGGGCTCTGATGCTGGGAACAAGTTAATGTATTCCGGCACACAAATACAAATCCAAAGTTTCAGAGTTCATAGATATTCAAATGAGAGTTTTTATGTTTAAAATATGTTCAACAAATGTAGTAAGCCAACTTATATTTTAGGAAATATCTTCTAGAAATTGTCTCAAGCCAGGGCATGTGATGCAAGGCCAGGGATTATTCCCTGTATGGCCAAGGTGTAGGGCAAGTCCCTTTTTGGATTAGAACTCCCAGAATCTACCAGCTTGCATGGCCAGTGAAAATGTGTGGCCCTCCGAATGCTGTTGGAGAGCAACTCCTTGTCCTTCACTGTTGACCGTACGGCTAGAGCTGATGGGTGTTGCCTTCCAAGGGCTTCTCTGAGGGCCGGATTTCTCATCCTTGCACAACATGTGGGGCTGGAGGGAGGCTATTTGCGGAGGAGGCTCAACAGGGAAGGAGCGGGGAGGAATCCGGCCCTTGCTTTGCATTTCTTCTGTGACTTGGCACTAGATATGTGTTTGCAAGCTAGCATGTCGGATGTGGTTCTGGCTTCCAGCAGCCCACAGCTACCCCTAAAGGCTAATCCAGTAATAGTTCTCAAACTAATGAATGGCCCGTGTGTCTTGGTGCAATGTGTGCAGAGAGGTGCACACTCACAGGAGCTGCACTCTAAGCCCAAGTTACCGTCGGGGAATTCTTAGGATCTCCTCCTCTCCTGAGTGATTTGGTGCACCTCATACAGAAGAGAGATGTTGGCATTCTGGGGATCGTAAGAAGACCGACATTTTGTTCCTGAAACTACAGTCATCATACAAACATCCCGCCCTGCCCTGCCACCTTTCGTATCATTTGTTTTATACCAGTTCAAAATTACTTATTGTGCCTGCATGGATACAGGGAGAAGTGGGCATTGTGTTACTGTGTTGGTACTAGGATAGCATAGTATGAACTGTTTGATGTAGAGTTTTTTGTTTCCATGTTGCAGCTGAGCGAGCAAGAGTGGGACTAGCGCCATTACCAGGAACGAAGGGAACGGACTACATTAATGCCTCTTATATCATGGTAAGCAAACCAACATTTCCCTCCATGCGGCTCAATGGAAAGCAACCAATTTGGTCTCTAGAGGTTATTGCAAAAATTTCCGCCTTGTGTTCCAGAGAACATTGTGTAACACACTCTCCACCATCATAGGCTCTGCTTAAAAATAGAATTGTCATTTTTATGACTTAAAAATTTAAGGACAGAACACACATTCATGGTTCACAGAATGCCCAGCTCTTAGCACCCTGCTAAGTCGACATAGGATGAGTTCAGCCTTGTCTTCTAATTCTCATTTCCTTGTTAACCCTTCATCAATGCAAAGG
Source organism: Pogona vitticeps (assembly GCF_051106095.1). Classification (NCBI taxonomy): domain Eukaryota; kingdom Metazoa; phylum Chordata; class Lepidosauria; order Squamata; family Agamidae; genus Pogona; species Pogona vitticeps. The sequence goes on from NC_135784.1 coordinate 38,966,712, forward strand.
TTTACTACAGTGTGTCACCTATTGCCAGGAATGAGAGGATCCGGCCAGAATGTCTCCCATTCTGAGTAATAACCAAGATTCTGCTTGTTATGAACCAAGAGCTGTGGAATAGTTGAAGGGCTCATTCAGGAATCAAATCCCTGCAAACCCAGCTCTGTGAGTCACATATGCAAAAGGAATGGGCCATATCCTGTATTTCTAACCCTTATGGTAATTTATTAAAATGGGCAATGCATTGTTTTCAATGTTCTCATTGGCTGAAATCTTGTTTCTGCAGGTATCATTTCATGTAAAATTATCAGGTGTTTACACTGAGACAACAAGGTTTTGAGCAATTGGATGGTGCAATCAGTCATGTGACGCCCATTGTAACCTTTGCATTTCATAGACAGCTCTTCTGCCTTGGCACTATTCTAGTTCATGCAGGTATAATGTCAGGTTACACTCGTGTAGCCGTGGTACAGCATTGCAGTCACTGTGGGTCATCTACAATCTCATCCTACAGGAATTTTTAAAAATAATAATACATCTTGAGTGCTACTTGTTTCATCAGAAACTAAGTGAATTATTAAGGAATGCATTGTACCTAGTAGCACAGCCCTGGAGCCCATTATATTAAATTGATATAAATACTAGCTAGCTGTACCTCTTCATATTGGTTTCCACATGTGCCCTCTGTACTCAGCAGGTTGCTGTTCTTGAAGCAAAGCAATCAGTTCTATGGTACGTGTATGTGTGGGGAAAATATTTTCCTTTTACATGTTGTTAGGACAAATTAACTCAGCAGGGAGCTTTAAAAATGTAGCAGTCTAGTTTTGTCTGTTCTCATCCATGAAGTTCAGTGTTCCCAGTTATGAACCTATGCACTAACGGCTACATCTGATTTTCTGCTTTCAAAGGGTTACTACCGGAGCAACGAGTTTATCATAACGCAGCATCCTCTGCCCCACACAACGAAAGATTTCTGGAGAATGATCTGGGATCACAATGCTCAAATCATTGTCATGCTTCCAGATAACCAGAGCTTAGTAAGTGATTTAATTTAATGATGTAGCACAGCAGACAGCAAGAACTGGTTCACTTAGCTGTATGTTCTGGCTGCGTTATGATGGAAAGTGTAGTGGATGTCTCCGTTAACAACTCCATAGTCCACAAATGTCCAAGGAAGCCTGGAAAAAAACACTGCAAGAGGAAGAAAAACTGCAAAAACCACCCCTTGCACATAAAAGTGTTTCAGTTCTGTGCACTCCTCTTGTGAAGGCAAAATCTATCCACCAAGCTTTTTATGGGGGAAGGGGGGGAGAGACTGAATCCTATCATTAACAATATATGATAAAGTCCTTTCTTTTCTCTGTCCCAATTTCCTACCATTCAACTTCACCGATAACCCCACTGAGTTTTATCAGTATATGGGACAGAGAAAGAAAGAAATCAGTTATTCCACACTATGTACTGTTGTGCTTATAGTCCTTTCATACAAAGTATATTATTTCCATTAAATAATATCTCATATGTTATCCTGACATTCTGCAAATTTGTTCTGTTGTAGAAAAACAGATGTAAACAGTGGCCAAAATCCTGTTGCTTAAAGTAGTAAATTGCACTAGAGTAGGCCTACTGAGGGACGTGGTGGTGCTGTGGGTTAAACCACAGAAGCCTCTGTGCTGTAAGGTCTGTAGATCTTCAGCTGTAAGATTGAATCCACGTGACGGAGCGAGCACCCGTCGCTTGTCCCAGCTCCCGCCAACCTAGCAGTTCGAAAGCATGCAAATGCGAGTAGATAAATAGGGACCACCTCGGTGGGAAGGTAACAGTGTTCCGTGTCTAAGTCGCACTGGCCATGTGACCATGGAAGATTGTCTTAGGACAAACGCTGGCTCTATGGCTTGGAAACGGGGATGAGCACCGCCCCCTAGAGTCGAACACGACTGGGCAAAAATTGTCAAGGGGAACCTTTACCTTGGCCTACTGAATCAGTGGAAATTTGGTGAGTCACCTCCACTGTAACTACCAGTAATTCAAATGGTACTTACAAAGGAGACGGCTCATCAGATCCTAACTGCTTCAGTGTGCCCACTCTGAGTGACTTTAGCAGCATAAATTGCAGTAAAAGGAGATCCATTTGAATCAGTGGAATTTACAGTGTTGACTCACTAAATCCTTATTGATTCAATGGGCCTATTCTAGGATGATTTAGTATGCTAAGTAACAGGATTTTGGCCAGTGTGTTATTTCACATTTCTTTATTTCTTAAATTTTTATACTTCCCCATTAGTGCAAAGCACTATTTTAGATGGTTAACGATCATTCCAGCTTGAACATCAGGGATTTCTTACTACAAGTTTAGATTTACAAGAACTACTGTTGCATTTCTAAATATATATATATATTGCTTTTAAAAGCTGAAATTCTGTTGTGCTGTTAAGCAAAAGGTGCAGTTTTTGGAGGCGAACTGCTGCAAGTTAAGGAATCTCCATAGACATGCTCTGTTGCACTCCAAAATGTGCAACTTGGTGTGCAACAGTTAGCATCTATGGCGATTTCTTCATATGAGGACATTTGCCTCATATGTTACACCTTTTGCATAGCACTGTAACGGGATTTCAGCCAGTCTTTGAGAAAACTTATTTTTGGTTTTCACAGTTTATTGGACTCTTCCCAAACTTTAAAACATGTCTCATGAGTTCCACTTTGTAATTTTTAAAAGAAGAAAAATGGATCTGTAAATCTGTGTGTTGTGTGTGTTTAGTCGTTTAGTCGTGTCCGACTCTTCGTGACCCCATGGACCAGAGCACGCCAGGCCCTCCTGTCTTCTACTGCCTCCCGGAGTTGTGTCAGGTTCATGTTGGTTGCTTCGCAGACACTGTCCAGCCATCTCATCCTCGGTCGTCCCCTTCTCCTCTTGCCATCTGTAAATCTAGAAGTCATTATTGAGATAGCCTCAGTCTGGTTCACTTATTGTCAAAGTTCAAGAAGAGATGGATTCTCAAAATGCGAAAAAAGGCCAGGCTTGTTCATTAAAACCTTGCAGTGCATTTTAGCCAATATATTATTTTGTGGTTGCCTTCAGGGGCAATAAAATGCATTGGTGAAATGCAGTGGAATGTTTTAAATATGAAATTTTTTTCATGTCTTGAGACTCTGTCTACCCTGGATTTCATGGGACTTCCTATTTCTTTTATTTTTTTTTCAAATATCTATTTCTTCACATATCTGCAGGCAGAAGATGAGTTTGTCTACTGGCCAAGTCGGGAAGAATCCATGAACTGCGAGGCATTTACTGTGACCCTCATCAGCAAAGACAGGCTGTGCCTCTCTAATGAGGAGCAGATCATCATCCATGACTTCATCCTCGAGGCTACCCAGGTATATAAAAAATCCTCCAGACGGGAACCTGGATTCTGAATTACATTCAAAGCACCACTGATGTCAGTTAACACTGGAGTTGAGTGATTTTCAATGAGAGTGGCTTAATGTCTCCATTTGGTCATGGTGAACTTGTTATCATCTACACTCCTTCATCCAGTGGTTTTCTCCTGTCATACCCCAGGATTATGGTTTCCCCACCCCCCAGTATGCCATTTCCATTGAAAGCTGTAACATTCCAGTTTGATCTGATCCAGAAGTGAAAATGCTTCTCAAGCAAAGGCTTGATATTTTTTTAACGAGCTTACTGAGTTCCATGCCCAATTGCTTCCTTTAGAAACTAAAGGTAAATATCACAGGCAGTTCCCTGTAGTTGTCACAGAGTTGTGGAAAGCAACTGATATATAGACTACACATGGTCCAGATGAGAAGAACTTTATATCATAGTGTTGTTGAGAAGGCAGCATTTCTCCTTCAGAGATACTAGCTTCTCTTGAGCATTCAGTGCAAGTTCTGGAAAATTAGAGACTCAAGCATTTAATCGAAAAGGTTTGCGCTTGAGTAGAGACATCTGTTTTTCTTTATGCTGTGAGCTGCAGCACCTATCTAGGATCACATTTATTTCCAAGTAGGCAAACTAGTAGTGAGCTGTCTGCTCCCTGCAATGCCTTTGGGCCTTTTATTATTCCCACACTGATACATGAGTATGTTCACTGCAAGACCAGGAAGAGCTGCTAGGGAACAGATGGCAGATTATGAAAGACAAAGCAGAACAGGAAAAAAATTGAATAGCATGAGCTATCAACAGACTCAACTTTTAACTCAGAGCATATTTATCAGATGATGAGACCCCCGCGCAGCGTGAAAATAAGTAGTATTGCAGACCTCATGTTGTCCTATTTTCCTGTCTCTTTGTTCTGGCTCATCACATGGTCTAGTGGGAGGGCCTAGTAGTTTGAATCCTGATTTTACTGGAGCCTGTGTCCATTTTGGCTGGGAAGGAGGCGAAAGGTAGGCTTTTTGTGGAGAAGTCTGTTTTTTCCTGTCTCTTTGTTCTGGCTCATCACATGGTCTAGTGGGAGGGCCTAGTAGTTTGAATCCTGATTTTACTGGAGCCTGTGTCCATTTTGGCTGGGAAGGAGGCGAAAGGTAGGCTTTTTGTGGAGAAGTCTGTTTTTTCCTGTCTCTTTGTTCTGGCTCATCACATGGTCTAGTGGGAGGGCCTAGTAGTTTGAATCCTGATTTTACTGGAGCCTGTGTCCATTTTGGCTGGGAAGGAGGCGAAAGGTAGGCTTTTTGTGGAGAAGTCTGTTTTTTCCTGTCTCTTTGTTCTGGCTCATCACATGGTCTAGTGGGAGGGCCTAGTAGTTTGAATCCTGATTTTACTGGAGCCTGTGTCCATTTTGGCTGGGAAGGAGGCGAAAGGTAGGCTTTTTGTGGAGAAGTCTGTTTTTTCCTGTCTCTTTGTTCTGGCTCATCACATGGTCTAGTGGGAGGGCCTAGTAGTTTGAATCCTGATTTTACTGGAGCCTGTGTCCATTTTGGCTGGGAAGGAGGCGAAAGGTAGGCTTTTTGTGGAGAAGTCTGTTTTTTCCTGTCTCTTTGTTCTGGCTCATCACATGGTCTAGTGGGAGGGCCTAGTAGTTTGAATCCTGATTTTACTGGAGCCTGTGTCCATTTTGGCTGGGAAGGAGGCGAAAGGTAGGCTTTTTGTGGAGAAGTCTGTTTTTTCCTGTCTCTTTGTTCTGGCTCATCACATGGTCTAGTGGGAGGGCCTAGTAGTTTGAATCCTGATTTTACTGGAGCCTGTGTCCATTTTGGCTGGGAAGGAGGCGAAAGGTAGGCTTTTTGTGGAGAAGTCTGTTTTTTCCTGTCTCTTTGTTCTGGCTCATCACATGGTCTAGTGGGAGGGCCTAGTAGTTTGAATCCTGATTTTACTGGAGCCTGTGTCCATTTTGGCTGGGAAGGAGGCGAAAGGTAGGCTTTTTGTGGAGAAGTCTGTTTTTTCCTGTCTCTTTGTTCTGGCTCATCACATGGTCTAGTGGGAGGGCCTAGTAGTTTGAATCCTGATTTTACTGGAGCCTGTGTCCATTTTGGCTGGGAAGGAGGCGAAAGGTAGGCTTTTTGTGGAGAAGTCTGTTTTTTCCTGTCTCTTTGTTCTGGCTCATCACATGGTCTAGTGGGAGGGCCTAGTAGTTTGAATCCTGATTTTACTGGAGCCTGTGTCCATTTTGGCTGGGAAGGAGGCGAAAGGTAGGCTTTTTGTGGAGAAGTCTGTTTTTTCCTGTCTCTTTGTTCTGGCTCATCACATGGTCTAGTGGGAGGGCCTAGTAGTTTGAATCCTGATTTTACTGGAGCCTGTGTCCATTTTGGCTGGGAAGGAGGCGAAAGGTAGGCTTTTTGTGGAGAAGTCTGTTTTTTCCTGTCTCTTTGTTCTGGCTCATCACATGGTCTAGTGGGAGGGCCTAGTAGTTTGAATCCTGATTTTACTGGAGCCTGTGTCCATTTTGGCTGGGAAGGAGGCGAAAGGTAGGCTTTTTGTGGAGAAGTCTGTTTTTTCCTGTCTCTTTGTTCTGGCTCATCACATGGTCTAGTGGGAGGGCCTAGTAGTTTGAATCCTGATTTTACTGGAGCCTGTGTCCATTTTGGCTGGGAAGGAGGCGAAAGGTAGGCTTTTTGTGGAGAAGTCTGTTTTTTCCTGTCTCTTTGTTCTGGCTCATCACATGGTCTAGTGGGAGGGCCTAGTAGTTTGAATCCTGATTTTACTGGAGCCTGTGTCCATTTTGGCTGGGAAGGAGGCGAAAGGTAGGCTTTTTGTGGAGAAGTCTGTTTTTTCCTGTCTCTTTGTTCTGGCTCATCACATGGTCTAGTGGGAGGGCCTAGTAGTTTGAATCCTGATTTTACTGGAGCCTGTGTCCATTTTGGCTGGGAAGGAGGCGAAAGGTAGGCTTTTTGTGGAGAAGTCTGTTTTTTCCTGTCTCTTTGTTCTGGCTCATCACATGGTCTAGTGGGAGGGCCTAGTAGTTTGAATCCTGATTTTACTGGAGCCTGTGTCCATTTTGGCTGGGAAGGAGGCGAAAGGTAGGCTTTTTGTGGAGAAGTCTGTTTTTTCCTGTCTCTTTGTTCTGGCTCATCACATGGTCTAGTGGGAGGGCCTAGTAGTTTGAATCCTGATTTTACTGGAGCCTGTGTCCATTTTGGCTGGGAAGGAGGCGAAAGGTAGGCTTTTTGTGGAGAAGTCTGTTTTTTCCTGTCTCTTTGTTCTGGCTCATCACATGGTCTAGTGGGAGGGCCTAGTAGTTTGAATCCTGATTTTACTGGAGCCTGTGTCCATTTTGGCTGGGAAGGAGGCGAAAGGTAGGCTTTTTGTGGAGAAGTCTGTTTTTTCCTGTCTCTTTGTTCTGGCTCATCACATGGTCTAGTGGGAGGGCCTAGTAGTTTGAATCCTGATTTTACTGGAGCCTGTGTCCATTTTGGCTGGGAAGGAGGCGAAAGGTAGGCTTTTTGTGGAGAAGTCTGTTTTTTCCTGTCTCTTTGTTCTGGCTCATCACATGGTCTAGTGGGAGGGCCTAGTAGTTTGAATCCTGATTTTACTGGAGCCTGTGTCCATTTTGGCTGGGAAGGAGGCGAAAGGTAGGCTTTTTGTGGAGAAGTCTGTTTTTTCCTGTCTCTTTGTTCTGGCTCATCACATGGTCTAGTGGGAGGGCCTAGTAGTTTGAATCCTGATTTTACTGGAGCCTGTGTCCATTTTGGCTGGGAAGGAGGCGAAAGGTAGGCTTTTTGTGGAGAAGTCTGTTTTTTCCTGTCTCTTTGTTCTGGCTCATCACATGGTCTAGTGGGAGGGCCTAGTAGTTTGAATCCTGATTTTACTGGAGCCTGTGTCCATTTTGGCTGGGAAGGAGGCGAAAGGTAGGCTTTTTGTGGAGAAGTCTGTTTTTTCCTGTCTCTTTGTTCTGGCTCATCACATGGTCTAGTGGGAGGGCCTAGTAGTTTGAATCCTGATTTTACTGGAGCCTGTGTCCATTTTGGCTGGGAAGGAGGCGAAAGGTAGGCTTTTTGTGGAGAAGTCTGTTTTTTCCTGTCTCTTTGTTCTGGCTCATCACATGGTCTAGTGGGAGGGCCTAGTAGTTTGAATCCTGATTTTACTGGAGCCTGTGTCCATTTTGGCTGGGAAGGAGGCGAAAGGTAGGCTTTTTGTGGAGAAGTCTGTTTTTTCCTGTCTCTTTGTTCTGGCTCATCACATGGTCTAGTGGGAGGGCCTAGTAGTTTGAATCCTGATTTTACTGGAGCCTGTGTCCATTTTGGCTGGGAAGGAGGCGAAAGGTAGGCTTTTTGTGGAGAAGTCTGTTTTTTCCTGTCTCTTTGTTCTGGCTCATCACATGGTCTAGTGGGAGGGCCTAGTAGTTTGAATCCTGATTTTACTGGAGCCTGTGTCCATTTTGGCTGGGAAGGAGGCGAAAGGTAGGCTTTTTGTGGAGAAGTCTGTTTTTTCCTGTCTCTTTGTTCTGGCTCATCACATGGTCTAGTGGGAGGGCCTAGTAGTTTGAATCCTGATTTTACTGGAGCCTGTGTCCATTTTGGCTGGGAAGGAGGCGAAAGGTAGGCTTTTTGTGGAGAAGTCTGTTTTTTCCTGTCTCTTTGTTCTGGCTCATCACATGGTCTAGTGGGAGGGCCTAGTAGTTTGAATCCTGATTTTACTGGAGCCTGTGTCCATTTTGGCTGGGAAGGAGGCGAAAGGTAGGCTTTTTGTGGAGAAGTCTGTTTTTTCCTGTCTCTTTGTTCTGGCTCATCACATGGTCTAGTGGGAGGGCCTAGTAGTTTGAATCCTGATTTTACTGGAGCCTGTGTCCATTTTGGCTGGGAAGGAGGCGAAAGGTAGGCTTTTTGTGGAGAAGTCTGTTTTTTCCTGTCTCTTTGTTCTGGCTCATCACATGGTCTAGTGGGAGGGCCTAGTAGTTTGAATCCTGATTTTACTGGAGCCTGTGTCCATTTTGGCTGGGAAGGAGGCGAAAGGTAGGCTTTTTGTGGAGAAGTCTGTTTTTTCCTGTCTCTTTGTTCTGGCTCATCACATGGTCTAGTGGGAGGGCCTAGTAGTTTGAATCCTGATTTTACTGGAGCCTGTGTCCATTTTGGCTGGGAAGGAGGCGAAAGGTAGGCTTTTTGTGGAGAAGTCTGTTTTTTCCTGTCTCTTTGTTCTGGCTCATCACATGGTCTAGTGGGAGGGCCTAGTAGTTTGAATCCTGATTTTACTGGAGCCTGTGTCCATTTTGGCTGGGAAGGAGGCGAAAGGTAGGCTTTTTGTGGAGAAGTCTGTTTTTTCCTGTCTCTTTGTTCTGGCTCATCACATGGTCTAGTGGGAGGGCCTAGTAGTTTGAATCCTGATTTTACTGGAGCCTGTGTCCATTTTGGCTGGGAAGGAGGCGAAAGGTAGGCTTTTTGTGGAGAAGTCTGTTTTTTCCTGTCTCTTTGTTCTGGCTCATCACATGGTCTAGTGGGAGGGCCTAGTAGTTTGAATCCTGATTTTACTGGAGCCTGTGTCCATTTTGGCTGGGAAGGAGGCGAAAGGTAGGCTTTTTGTGGAGAAGTCTGTTTTTTCCTGTCTCTTTGTTCTGGCTCATCACATGGTCTAGTGGGAGGGCCTAGTAGTTTGAATCCTGATTTTACTGGAGCCTGTGTCCATTTTGGCTGGGAAGGAGGCGAAAGGTAGGCTTTTTGTGGAGAAGTCTGTTTTTTCCTGTCTCTTTGTTCTGGCTCATCACATGGTCTAGTGGGAGGGCCTAGTAGTTTGAATCCTGATTTTACTGGAGCCTGTGTCCATTTTGGCTGGGAAGGAGGCGAAAGGTAGGCTTTTTGTGGAGAAGTCTGTTTTTTCCTGTCTCTTTGTTCTGGCTCATCACATGGTCTAGTGGGAGGGCCTAGTAGTTTGAATCCTGATTTTACTGGAGCCTGTGTCCATTTTGGCTGGGAAGGAGGCGAAAGGTAGGCTTTTTGTGGAGAAGTCTGTTTTTTCCTGTCTCTTTGTTCTGGCTCATCACATGGTCTAGTGGGAGGGCCTAGTAGTTTGAATCCTGATTTTACTGGAGCCTGTGTCCATTTTGGCTGGGAAGGAGGCGAAAGGTAGGCTTTTTGTGGAGAAGTCTGTTTTTTCCTGTCTCTTTGTTCTGGCTCATCACATGGTCTAGTGGGAGGGCCTAGTAGTTTGAATCCTGATTTTACTGGAGCCTGTGTCCATTTTGGCTGGGAAGGAGGCGAAAGGTAGGCTTTTTGTGGAGAAGTCTGTTTTTTCCTGTCTCTTTGTTCTGGCTCATCACATGGTCTAGTGGGAGGGCCTAGTAGTTTGAATCCTGATTTTACTGGAGCCTGTGTCCATTTTGGCTGGGAAGGAGGCGAAAGGTAGGCTTTTTGTGGAGAAGTCTGTTTTTTCCTGTCTCTTTGTTCTGGCTCATCACATGGTCTAGTGGGAGGGCCTAGTAGTTTGAATCCTGATTTTACTGGAGCCTGTGTCCATTTTGGCTGGGAAGGAGGCGAAAGGTAGGCTTTTTGTGGAGAAGTCTGTTTTTTCCTGTCTCTTTGTTCTGGCTCATCACATGGTCTAGTGGGAGGGCCTAGTAGTTTGAATCCTGATTTTACTGGAGCCTGTGTCCATTTTGGCTGGGAAGGAGGCGAAAGGTAGGCTTTTTGTGGAGAAGTCTGTTTTTTCCTGTCTCTTTGTTCTGGCTCATCACATGGTCTAGTGGGAGGGCCTAGTAGTTTGAATCCTGATTTTACTGGAGCCTGTGTCCATTTTGGCTGGGAAGGAGGCGAAAGGTAGGCTTTTTGTGGAGAAGTCTGTTTTTTCCTGTCTCTTTGTTCTGGCTCATCACATGGTCTAGTGGGAGGGCCTAGTAGTTTGAATCCTGATTTTACTGGAGCCTGTGTCCATTTTGGCTGGGAAGGAGGCGAAAGGTAGGCTTTTTGTGGAGAAGTCTGTTTTTTCCTGTCTCTTTGTTCTGGCTCATCACATGGTCTAGTGGGAGGGCCTAGTAGTTTGAATCCTGATTTTACTGGAGCCTGTGTCCATTTTGGCTGGGAAGGAGGCGAAAGGTAGGCTTTTTGTGGAGAAGTCTGTTTTTTCCTGTCTCTTTGTTCTGGCTCATCACATGGTCTAGTGGGAGGGCCTAGTAGTTTGAATCCTGATTTTACTGGAGCCTGTGTCCATTTTGGCTGGGAAGGAGGCGAAAGGTAGGCTTTTTGTGGAGAAGTCTGTTTTTTCCTGTCTCTTTGTTCTGGCTCATCACATGGTCTAGTGGGAGGGCCTAGTAGTTTGAATCCTGATTTTACTGGAGCCTGTGTCCATTTTGGCTGGGAAGGAGGCGAAAGGTAGGCTTTTTGTGGAGAAGTCTGTTTTTTCCTGTCTCTTTGTTCTGGCTCATCACATGGTCTAGTGGGAGGGCCTAGTAGTTTGAATCCTGATTTTACTGGAGCCTGTGTCCATTTTGGCTGGGAAGGAGGCGAAAGGTAGGCTTTTTGTGGAGAAGTCTGTTTTTTCCTGTCTCTTTGTTCTGGCTCATCACATGGTCTAGTGGGAGGGCCTAGTAGTTTGAATCCTGATTTTACTGGAGCCTGTGTCCATTTTGGCTGGGAAGGAGGCGAAAGGTAGGCTTTTTGTGGAGAAGTCTGTTTTTTCCTGTCTCTTTGTTCTGGCTCATCACATGGTCTAGTGGGAGGGCCTAGTAGTTTGAATCCTGATTTTACTGGAGCCTGTGTCCATTTTGGCTGGGAAGGAGGCGAAAGGTAGGCTTTTTGTGGAGAAGTCTGTTTTTTCCTGTCTCTTTGTTCTGGCTCATCACATGGTCTAGTGGGAGGGCCTAGTAGTTTGAATCCTGATTTTACTGGAGCCTGTGTCCATTTTGGCTGGGAAGGAGGCGAAAGGTAGGCTTTTTGTGGAGAAGTCTGTTTTTTCCTGTCTCTTTGTTCTGGCTCATCACATGGTCTAGTGGGAGGGCCTAGTAGTTTGAATCCTGATTTTACTGGAGCCTGTGTCCATTTTGGCTGGGAAGGAGGCGAAAGGTAGGCTTTTTGTGGAGAAGTCTGTTTTTTCCTGTCTCTTTGTTCTGGCTCATCACATGGTCTAGTGGGAGGGCCTAGTAGTTTGAATCCTGATTTTACTGGAGCCTGTGTCCATTTTGGCTGGGAAGGAGGCGAAAGGTAGGCTTTTTGTGGAGAAGTCTGTTTTTTCCTGTCTCTTTGTTCTGGCTCATCACATGGTCTAGTGGGAGGGCCTAGTAGTTTGAATCCTGATTTTACTGGAGCCTGTGTCCATTTTGGCTGGGAAGGAGGCGAAAGGTAGGCTTTTTGTGGAGAAGTCTGTTTTTTCCTGTCTCTTTGTTCTGGCTCATCACATGGTCTAGTGGGAGGGCCTAGTAGTTTGAATCCTGATTTTACTGGAGCCTGTGTCCATTTTGGCTGGGAAGGAGGCGAAAGGTAGGCTTTTTGTGGAGAAGTCTGTTTTTTCCTGTCTCTTTGTTCTGGCTCATCACATGGTCTAGTGGGAGGGCCTAGTAGTTTGAATCCTGATTTTACTGGAGCCTGTGTCCATTTTGGCTGGGAAGGAGGCGAAAGGTAGGCTTTTTGTGGAGAAGTCTGTTTTTTCCTGTCTCTTTGTTCTGGCTCATCACATGGTCTAGTGGGAGGGCCTAGTAGTTTGAATCCTGATTTTACTGGAGCCTGTGTCCATTTTGGCTGGGAAGGAGGCGAAAGGTAGGCTTTTTGTGGAGAAGTCTGTTTTTTCCTGTCTCTTTGTTCTGGCTCATCACATGGTCTAGTGGGAGGGCCTAGTAGTTTGAATCCTGATTTTACTGGAGCCTGTGTCCATTTTGGCTGGGAAGGAGGCGAAAGGTAGGCTTTTTGTGGAGAAGTCTGTTTTTTCCTGTCTCTTTGTTCTGGCTCATCACATGGTCTAGTGGGAGGGCCTAGTAGTTTGAATCCTGATTTTACTGGAGCCTGTGTCCATTTTGGCTGGGAAGGAGGCGAAAGGTAGGCTTTTTGTGGAGAAGTCTGTTTTTTCCTGTCTCTTTGTTCTGGCTCATCACATGGTCTAGTGGGAGGGCCTAGTAGTTTGAATCCTGATTTTACTGGAGCCTGTGTCCATTTTGGCTGGGAAGGAGGCGAAAGGTAGGCTTTTTGTGGAGAAGTCTGTTTTTTCCTGTCTCTTTGTTCTGGCTCATCACATGGTCTAGTGGGAGGGCCTAGTAGTTTGAATCCTGATTTTACTGGAGCCTGTGTCCATTTTGGCTGGGAAGGAGGCGAAAGGTAGGCTTTTTGTGGAGAAGTCTGTTTTTTCCTGTCTCTTTGTTCTGGCTCATCACATGGTCTAGTGGGAGGGCCTAGTAGTTTGAATCCTGATTTTACTGGAGCCTGTGTCCATTTTGGCTGGGAAGGAGGCGAAAGGTAGGCTTTTTGTGGAGAAGTCTGTTTTTTCCTGTCTCTTTGTTCTGGCTCATCACATGGTCTAGTGGGAGGGCCTAGTAGTTTGAATCCTGATTTTACTGGAGCCTGTGTCCATTTTGGCTGGGAAGGAGGCGAAAGGTAGGCTTTTTGTGGAGAAGTCTGTTTTTTCCTGTCTCTTTGTTCTGGCTCATCACATGGTCTAGTGGGAGGGCCTAGTAGTTTGAATCCTGATTTTACTGGAGCCTGTGTCCATTTTGGCTGGGAAGGAGGCGAAAGGTAGGCTTTTTGTGGAGAAGTCTGTTTTTTCCTGTCTCTTTGTTCTGGCTCATCACATGGTCTAGTGGGAGGGCCTAGTAGTTTGAATCCTGATTTTACTGGAGCCTGTGTCCATTTTGGCTGGGAAGGAGGCGAAAGGTAGGCTTTTTGTGGAGAAGTCTGTTTTTTCCTGTCTCTTTGTTCTGGCTCATCACATGGTCTAGTGGGAGGGCCTAGTAGTTTGAATCCTGATTTTACTGGAGCCTGTGTCCATTTTGGCTGGGAAGGAGGCGAAAGGTAGGCTTTTTGTGGAGAAGTCTGTTTTTTCCTGTCTCTTTGTTCTGGCTCATCACATGGTCTAGTGGGAGGGCCTAGTAGTTTGAATCCTGATTTTACTGGAGCCTGTGTCCATTTTGGCTGGGAAGGAGGCGAAAGGTAGGCTTTTTGTGGAGAAGTCTGTTTTTTCCTGTCTCTTTGTTCTGGCTCATCACATGGTCTAGTGGGAGGGCCTAGTAGTTTGAATCCTGATTTTACTGGAGCCTGTGTCCATTTTGGCTGGGAAGGAGGCGAAAGGTAGGCTTTTTGTGGAGAAGTCTGTTTTTTCCTGTCTCTTTGTTCTGGCTCATCACATGGTCTAGTGGGAGGGCCTAGTAGTTTGAATCCTGATTTTACTGGAGCCTGTGTCCATTTTGGCTGGGAAGGAGGCGAAAGGTAGGCTTTTTGTGGAGAAGTCTGTTTTTTCCTGTCTCTTTGTTCTGGCTCATCACATGGTCTAGTGGGAGGGCCTAGTAGTTTGAATCCTGATTTTACTGGAGCCTGTGTCCATTTTGGCTGGGAAGGAGGCGAAAGGTAGGCTTTTTGTGGAGAAGTCTGTTTTTTCCTGTCTCTTTGTTCTGGCTCATCACATGGTCTAGTGGGAGGGCCTAGTAGTTTGAATCCTGATTTTACTGGAGCCTGTGTCCATTTTGGCTGGGAAGGAGGCGAAAGGTAGGCTTTTTGTGGAGAAGTCTGTTTTTTCCTGTCTCTTTGTTCTGGCTCATCACATGGTCTAGTGGGAGGGCCTAGTAGTTTGAATCCTGATTTTACTGGAGCCTGTGTCCATTTTGGCTGGGAAGGAGGCGAAAGGTAGGCTTTTTGTGGAGAAGTCTGTTTTTTCCTGTCTCTTTGTTCTGGCTCATCACATGGTCTAGTGGGAGGGCCTAGTAGTTTGAATCCTGATTTTACTGGACCGCGCGCCTAACGGCGCGCGAAATACTCTAAGTCTATCTCCAACCCCAATATGCTGAATATGGATGTCCTGAAGGAGGGCAGAATTTCAGCTTTAAAAAGAGAATGAGGAGGAGAGTGTGTCACATGAAATTCCCTAATCATATCTCTTACTTAATTTGGTAAAAGAGAGCAGGCCGGGTAGGTGGGACTCGTCAGCCCTGGAAGGCAGCCCATCTAGGAGAAGGAAAACTCCAAATTTTAACCTCCACTGCCTTGTGGCTATATCCACTTATGGAAAGGGCTTCAGGAGATAACCTCGAGGCAAAATCCGGAGCCGGAGTCCCGGAGGCACTTTCTTTCACTCTGCCAACTCCTGCGACGTTGCTGGAACCAGTTGTATTGGCTCTTGCCTTTCCACTGGACCATTTCAGCGATGTGGAGAGGGGGGATTTGCCGCTTGGGTAACAGCCTATCCTCCATACTATTTTACCCAGGCTTCGTGCTCTGGAGAGGACACTCCAGCTTCGCATACAGCGTCGAAACAACACGGGAAGTAGCAGTTACCGGTTATAAGTCTCTGCTGAATTGGCGTAGAGCAGGACGCCAGGGGCTACTTCTGACGGTGGGAGAGGTCATTGCACCTCACTAGGTAGATACCGCCCGCCTTAAGCTGGGCAGCCCCCAGCCAGTAAGGTGCTACCTCGCCACGGTCTGTTAACCTCACGGGGTGCGTGGGGTTTAGGGTGAAACCCGACAAGCAGATCGACAACCGTGCACCATGCAACAATCATAAGAAAACTTCTGCCCTAAAGCTGGGCACCTGGAATGTACGGACAATGACCCCTGGCTTTCCTGACTATGGCTTTCCTAACGACCTGCAAGAAATAGACGATGTGCGCAAGACAGCTGTCATTGACATGGAACTGAGTAGACTGCAGATGGACATTGTTGCCCTGCAAGAGACAAGACTGCCAGACTCGGGATCTGTCAAAGAAAAAAACTTCTCATTCTTCTGGCAGGGAAAACCATCGAATGAGACCAGGGAATATGGTGTTGGCTTTGCAGTCAGAAACACTCTCCTGAGATGCATTGTTCCACCCACTGTGGGGAGTGAAAGAATCCTGTCTCTGCAGCTCCACTCATCAGCAGGACCAGTAACCCTCATTAGTGCATATGCACCAACACTGTCATCCACTCCAGAAGTGAAAGACAAATTCTACGACGATCTGGCAGCTACTATCAAAAAAGTCCCTGAAAGAGAGTCACTGTTCATTCTAGGAGACTTTAATGCTAGAGTTGGTGCTGATCACAATTCTTGGCCCACTTGTCTAGGCCGTTTTGGCATTGGAAAGATGAACGAAAATGGCCAACGCTTACTGGAGTTTTGCTGTTACTATGGTCTCTGTGTCAGCAACACATTCTTTAATACGAAGCTGCAACACAGAGTTTCCTGGAGACATCCAAGATCCAAGCATTGGCATCAGCTCGATTTGATCCTCACTAGACGTTCTAGCCTTCCTAGTGTTACGATCACACGCAGCTACCAGAGTGCTGATTGCGATACTGATCACTCCCTGGTGTGTAGTAGAGTAAAACTGCGAACAAAGAAATTGTATCACATGAAAAAGGAAGGAAGACCACGTATTGACATCAACAAGACTCGCGATCAAAGAAAAGTGAAGGAATTTGCCCAAGCACTCGAGGAAACCCTTCCAGGTCCAGCTAATGTAAATGCACCTGAACGATGGGAATACTTCAAGAACACTGTCTACAACACCGCCTTGTCCACCTTCGGCAAGAAGACCAGAAAGATGGCTGACTGGTTCGAAGCCCATTCGGAGGAGTTAATGCCAGCCATTGAGGATAAGAGAAGAGCTCTAGCAGCATACAAAGCCTGTCCTAGCGAGTACAACCTGCAAGCTCTTCGAGCCGCTCGTAGCCAAGTCCAACAGGCTGCCAGGAGATGCTCCAATGACTATTGGCTTCAGCTTTGCTCTCAGATACAGATAGCAGCGGACACAGGTAACATCAAAGGAATGTATGATGGTATCAAGCAGGCCTTAGGTCCATTACAGAAGAAATCTGCTCCCTTAAAGTCTACTACAGGTGTGATCATCCAGGACCGAGCACAGCAGATGGAACGCTGGGTGCAGCACTACTCCGAGCTATATTCCAGAAAGAATGTAGTAACCGAAGAAGCATTAAATAACATTGAGTGCCTGCCTGTCTTGGAAGAGCTGGACAGCGAACCAACCCTAGCAGAAATAAATGCGGCCTTGGATTCCCTCACCTCTGGCAAGGCACCTGGAAGGGACAACATCCCTGTTGAAGTGCTGAAATGCGGTAAGGAGATCATCATCACCGAACTGTATGAAATCTTTTGTCTCTGCTGGAGGGAAGGTGGAGTACCACAGGACATGAAGGACGCAAACATTGTCACGTTGTACAAGAACAAAGGTGACAGGGGTGACTGCAATAACTACCGTGGTATCTCTCTTCTTAGCGTTGTAGGGAAGCTGCTTGCCCGTGTTGTGCTGAAGAGGCTCCAGGTGCTTGCAGACAGAGTCTATCCGGAATCACAGTGTGGATTTCGAGCAAATAGATCCACCACTGACATGGTATTCTCCCTCCGACAGTTGCAGGAGAAATGCAGGGAACAACAACAGCCACTCTTAGTGGCCTTCATAGACCTTACAAAAGCATTTGACTTGGTTAGCAGGGATGGCCTTTTCAAAATACTTCCCAAGATTGGATGTCCACCTCGTCTCCTTAACATCATCAGGTCCTTCCACGATGGAATGAAAGGCACTGTAGTTTTTGACGGCTCAACATCAGATCCCTTTGACATCCGAAGCGGAGTGAAACAGGGCTGTGTCCTTGCACCAACACTTTTTGGGATCTTTTTTGCTGTCATGCTGAAGCATGCCTTTGGAACTGCAGCCGAAGGTGTCTATCTCCGGACTAGATCAGATGGAAAGCTCTTTAATCTCTCTAGATTGAGAGCGAAGACCAAAGTCCAACTGAAATGCATGAGGGACTTCCTCTTTGCAGACGATGCAGCCATTGTTGCCCACTCTGCTGAAGACCTCCAACAACTCATGAACCGTTTCAGCAAGGCCTGCCAAGACTTTGGACTAACAATCAGCCTGAAGAAAACACAAGTCATGGGCCAGGGTGTGGACTCGCCTCCCTCTATTACCATCTCCACACAAGAATTGGAGGTTGTTCATGACTTTGTGTACCTTGGCTCAACCATCTCTGACACCCTCTCTCTAGATGTCGAGCTGGATAAACGCATTGGGAAAGCAGCCACCATGTTCTCTAGACTCACAAAGAGAGTATGGCTCAATAAGAAACTGACAACACATACCAAGATCCAGGTCTATAGAGCCTGTGTCCTGAGCACACTCCTGTACTGCAGCGAGTCCTGGACACTTTGTGCCCGGCAGGAGAGGAAGCTGAACACCTTCCATATGCGTTGCCTACGACGGATTTTTGGTATCACCTGGCAGGACAGAGTTCCAAATAGAGTAGTCCTAGAACGAGCTGGAATTTTCAGCATGCATACATTACTGAAACAGCGACGTCTACGCTGGCTTGGGCACGTTGTGAGAATGGCTGATGGTCGGATTCCAAAGGATCTCCTATATGGAGAATTAGTGCAGGGAAATCGCCCCAGAGGGAGACCACAGCTGCGATACAAGGACATCTGCAAGCGGGATCTGAAGGCCTTAGGAATAGACCTCAACAGATGGGAAACTCTGACATCTGATCGTTCAGCCTGGAGGCAGGCAGTACATCACGGCCTCTCCCAATTTGAAGAGACCCTTGTCCAGCAGGCTGAGGCAAAGAGGAAGTCACAAAGGAAGCAAAACCAGGGAGCTGGACAGGGGACAGATTGGATTTGTCTCCAGTGTGGAAGGGATTGTCACTCTCGAATTGGCCTCCTCAGCCACACTAGACGCTGTTCCAAGTCCTCCATACAGAGCACGATACCATAGTCTTTCGAGACTGAAGGATGCCTACTACTACAGGATCTCTGGATAGCTGGTAGAAAGGCAGTCTTGCCCTTACGAAAGAGGAATATGTTATTGCTCTTTTACATTTGTTTTCCATCCCAATACAGTGGTGCCCCGCATAGCGAGGTTAATCCGTTCCGGATTAACCTTCGCTATGCAAAAACATCGCTGTACGGGGCAGGAAAAGCCTATTGGAACGCATTAAACTTAGTTTAATGCGTTCCAATAGGCGCCAAAACTTACCCCTCCAGCGATGTTTTCGCGGTCCGGCGGCCATTTTGGAGCCGCCAATCAGCTGTTCGGCGGCTCCAAAATGGCCGCCAGATGACCCGAAATGGCCCCCTGTCAGTGTTTTCGCGCCCTCCCCTTGCTTACCGAGGTCGCGAAAACGCTGCGGGGGGCATTTCGGGTCGTCCGCAGCCATTTTAATGGCCGCGGATGACCCGAAATGGCCCCCCGCAGCGTTTTCGCGACCTCGGTAAGCAAGGGGAGGGCGCGAAAACACTGACAGGGGGCCATTTCGGGTCATCCGGCGGCCATTTTGGAGCCGCCGATCAGCTGTTCGGCGGCTCCAAAATGGCCACCGGATGCCCCAATCGTCGCAAAGCGAGTGCGGCGATTGGGGCAGCTCCATATAGCGATCCCCAAAAAGGGATCGCTATACGGATTCTTCGTTATACGGTGCGCTTGTTAAGCGAGGCACCACTGTATAGTTTATTCTTTACAACCTCATCCTGGAGCCTGAATCCAATGTTGTTCCTTTTCCATTCTCCCCTGGTAACAAATTGTGTGGTTCACCAGTGCAGTGGTTCCCTTAAAACCCAGATACAAGGTGGCCACATGGAAAAAGGAAGTTCCTGTTTGTATTGAAGTGGGGGTGTGGATGAGACATTCCTGACCAGAAGTAATCAAAGGACTGGTCAATGAATTTTTAAATTCAGAGACTATTGCAGGAATATTTGAAAGTTGGAGTGCTTTCTAAGAATGTTAATAACTGAGTTGGTTTTCCCTTTAGGATGACTATGTTCTGGAGGTACGCCATTTTCAGTGTCCAAAATGGCCAAACCCGGATGCTCCAATCAGCAGTACCTTTGAGCTTATCAATGTAATCAAGGAAGAGGCCTTAACAAGAGATGGTCCCACTATTGTTCATGATGAGTACGTATATCAGTCAGATTATGTTTATGTTTGCATTGGGTAAGATTACCATAAATAATGGAGATGTGTTGTTGTCCATTAGACAGTAGAGGTTCTAGAGGTAGGCAGGGTCTGCTTATGCAGGCATGTTGTAGTTTAAAGTTCTGCAATTGTCTTATGTTCACCATTACAACAATCAGTAGATGTAGCTGAAGCACCTGTAAATGTTGGAGAATAGCTATAGATAATCTAAGACAGTAGCATAACACATGTTGTTGAACTCTAGTTCCTATCAGCTCTAGCAACTGGTCAAATGTGAAGTATGGCTAGGATAATAATTTATGAGCATCTGGAGGCCTCAAGGTTCTCCATCCTTATTTAAGGCATATGTCATGTTTAACTGGGATTTTGTTCCTTAGGTCAGGCGCCAAAAATCTTCTGGGGATTACAGTGGTGCCTCGCTTAGCGACATTAATCCGTTCCGGAAAACGTTGCTAAGCTATTTCATCGCTAAGCGAAATTTAAAAGCCCATAGAAACGCATTAAAACACAATTAATGTGTTCCTATGGGCTTAAAAATTCACCTTAAAGCAAAAATCCTCCTTAAGCGAGGAAAAACAGCGGGGGCGGCCATTTTGAAACCGCCGATCAGCTGTTTAAAAAGGGTCGCTTTGCCATGATCGCTTCCCCGCGATCATCGCAAAGCGAAAAAAACCCATAGGGACCATCACAATGCGATCACTTTTGTGATCGTAAAAAGTTAGTCGCTAAGCGATTTCATCGCTCAATGGAGTGATCGCTAAGCGAGGTACCACTGTATATATGTTAAAATGGAGGTGATTACCGTGTTTCCCCGAAAATAAGACAGGGTCTTATATTAATGTTTTCTCCAAAAATGCAGTAGGGCTTATTTTCAGGGGATTTTTTTCATGTACAACAATCTACATTTATGCAAATATAGTCATGTCATCTTCTGGTTGCTGCACAATGGTGGAGGGCAGGGTTTCACAACTGGGGCTTATTTTTGGGTTAGGGCTTATATTACGAGCATCCTGAAAAATCATACTAGGGCTTATTTTCAGGGTAGGTCTTATTTTAGGGGAAATGGTATTTCTGGATCCAGTTAACAAAGACCTTTTGGTGCAAAGCTCACGCAGCATTTTCCTTAATGTACATTGTGGCATATATGGAGTTTGCGCTCCTTAGTTCCACTAACTCTGATGAGCAGAACAGAAGTTGAGAAGAATAAATGAAGGCAGAGAAAATCAAACTACCAGAAAAAGGGGGGGGGGAGAGCAAGAGCGAGAGAAACTGTGAGAACTTCTAATGAAGTCTGCAATAAAAGAGAGGACAAGGAGGCTTAATGGCAGCATAGGGTAGGAGAGAAGCTATAGGAAAGGAGGGTGTGTGGTTTGTTTGTTTTGCTAGATCAGGAAGACTTTATGCAAAACAGAACAGAAAGGGAAGAAGGAACCTATCTTGAATGGAGGGACAGGAGTGTGAGAAGATTGGAAGGAAAACAGAGAAAGAGCCAAACCCAAAGGTTTATTAGTTGTAAAGTATGTGCAGTGCCTTGGGATAGCGACGGAAGGGTGTTCAGTTCAGTGCCCCCAGCTGGAACATAATTGGATTCTCTGGGATAGCAGTTTCTACTATTAGGTAATATGAGGTTTATTCATATTGATGGTGACTACCTAGCATATAATCTCACAGGCCTTCCCCAAATTTTCAGCGGCACTTCCATCTATATCCACCTCAAAACCCA
This sequence comes from Pogona vitticeps, assembly GCF_051106095.1. Taxonomy (NCBI): domain Eukaryota; kingdom Metazoa; phylum Chordata; class Lepidosauria; order Squamata; family Agamidae; genus Pogona; species Pogona vitticeps. The sequence continues at coordinate 38,987,892 of NC_135784.1, forward strand.
GATAAGTAAAATGTAGTTTGTCAGAGACAGAGCATTTAGTTTTTTCCTAAAACTCACTACACCAGCAATCCGTAGTGTCATGGGAGAAAGTATAATCTAGGAAGCATTTCATTTGAGAAGCGAGTCCCCAGAGAAATCACAATCACCCATGAATGTGTATAATTAAGTAGGCAACGAATCAAATGTTCCAATGGGAATGGTAAAACTGCAACATCAAGAGATATCTGGCACAGCTGTGACAACCAAGTACCGCTTGGCTTCTGCTGTATTCTTTGTGTGGAGAACTGTGTCTTCTCTACAGAAGGAGACTTGAATATGCACAGGCTAAAAATACCCTTATTTCCAATACATGGACATCTATGCTGTTGAATCTGCTAGGGCTTTGTCCTACATCTGAGTAACTGGATAATTCGTTCTGGATGCGTGGGGGAGTACTGTCTTTAAATTTCTTGACCACCAGCACTCCAGACCACATTTTTTTGAAATGGATTGGAATTTCTGTTGGAGAGTTTTGAACTTTTGGTTAAGTTCCACTAACTACACAGCAGAACCGCACAGACTCAACAGAGCACAATGTGCAGTGGTCTAATAACAGTGCCACCCACATTTGCCTTCGAACCATGTACTTCCAATGTACATGGTTCAAACATATTGCTATTTCTCTCCTTATAGCTGTCGGTTGGATAACACCTTATAGAAACCAGTCTTTATGAAAAGGCTCTCCCTATACAGTGGTGCCTTGCAAGACGATGTTAATTCATTCCATGAAAATCGTTGTCTTGCGAAAACATCATCTTGCAAAACACAGTTCCCCATTGGAATGCATTGAAATCTATTTAATGCGTTCCAATGGGGGGGAAACCATCTTGCGAAGCATCGGTCTAAAAAAAAAAAGTCTTGTGAAACGCGGTTCCTCATTGGAATGCATTGAAATCTATTTAATGTGTTCCAATGGGGGGGGGGGGAACCGTCTTGCAAAGCATTGGTCTTTAAAAAAAAAGTCTTGCAAAGCATAGACCCAAACATCATCTTGCAAAAATCGTCCATAGGAAAAACCATCTTGCGAAGTGCAACAGCAATCACAAAAAAACATTGTCTTGCGGATTAATCGTCCTGCGAGGCACCACTGTATATTCTCCCTTTATAATTTTACAACATGCTATAATACTGTTATCATACATGGGTGCTTTTCCCAAGTTCCACTACATTGTGCCTCATTTTAATGCTCATCTGTTCCTTGGGTGTTTTTACCACTCTTGCAATATTCAAAGTTGGTTTTAAAAAGTAGGACAGTAATTGATTTAGGTATTGCATATGTGTGAAGAGAGAGAAAGAAAAGCCAGACAGGGATTCTCCCCACACACACACACCCAGTGCTGATGAATCACTGCTTTTGTAATTTGCTTTTTTAATTATTATTTGTTATTCACTGCTTTTTGTTTTTATGTCATAATGCATAATACATGTTTCACTTTTAACGGCATTCTGAGGAAATGTGGCTGAAAATGAAATTGTTCTTTCAGCGCCTCTGACCACATCACCATGGGTTTTTTAGTCGTTAATATAACATCAACCTATTTCCAAATAAAGGTACATTTGTCTGACAGGGAAAATGAATTATAATCCCAAGAAATAAGGTTGACATAAGGAAATAAAATTTTCATTACTGCTTGACAAGAAGTCCCCATGCTTCACCTGTGAGTGTCTGACTGCAACTATTCTGTTGGTTTTCAGGTATGGAGCAGTGGCAGCTGGAACGTTATGTGCCCTTACTACCCTGTCCCAGCAGCTGGAGAGTGAAAATGCTGTTGATGTTTTCCAGGTGGCAAAGATGATCAATCTGATGAGGCCTGGAGTATTTACAGACATTGTAAGTCATGCAGTAGAAACCAGTGTCAAGACATTTGACAAATCATAGGTTTCTGTTCTTTGCCTGGGAAGTCAATACATTTCTGTAGGGAAATTCTGACTCCTGGGGGAGTCAGGCATCCTCATCAGGATCTGATACCAGAGTTGTTGTTTTTAAAAGGCGGGTGCTAGAAAGGAAAGTTGAGTAAAAATCTCCATGTTTTCTGTAGTTCCAAGTCCCTGTTGCAAAAGAGGATTCAGAATAACTCGCTGTGAAGTTGCACCAGGGAATTTAGGTTGATTGGCCACACAGGGAGCGGAGGAAAGCCTTGGTTGCAGCTTGTTAACATAGCTCTTCTAGACCTGCAGGTGCAGTTACAAGGGAACTACCCAATAAGTTTAAACAAGGGTCACATTGCAGGTTCTTCCTTCTGTTATCAATTTCTTTTGTAGGGGGGTCTAGGTGACCTAGTACAATAGTGCTGGCACCAATTTGCGAGTTTTTTTTAAGAAAAGGCAAAATAAAAAGCCATTATTTGCAAAGAGACTGTCCTCCTGGGCTGGATCTTTGCCTCCACTGCCCCCTCGACATTGTCCTCATGATAACCACCAGCACATTTTTTTCATCAGTTCAAGCAATCACACTGCATGAACCAAAGTGAATGGGTTCATTTTTTTTAAAGCATAAGCCTCAGAGGGAAAGGCAAAAACTATGGAAGGGGGTGCTCCAGGTTGATTCCCATTTGCTTTCACATCATGTTGTCAATAGGAAAAAAATGGAAATCAGTCTGTCCCAATCCCATAGTTTTCCCTGCATTTTTTGCCAATATGGTTGCAGTCTCACTTTCTCCACCAATATACCTGCAGAATCTGTACCACTGTTATTGCTAAGCCACATCCATGTGAACAAGGGTTCAGAAGCAGAACATACTAGATGTTGAAAGAACAAACACAAAAGTCATGCTTTAGGAGCGTGGATCTTAACTGTATTACAGCCACCGTGCAGTACTAAGCATCATTTTATAGGATGCGCTCTGTCTCTCTAGGATAGAAATTCCTTCTGCTTTTTAGATTCAGGAAGTATACTCTAAGATAAGAAGCAGCTAAGGAGACAGTATTACTGTATTGTTACTTTTTACTTACTTACTTACATGCTTGCAGACTTAATTGTTAAGAGTTCAAGAGCAACTCCAGGTGTGATGTGCACTATGGCTTTAGTCCAGATTGGAAATGATTTGAAAGTCCACACAGTATTAAGTTGCAACAAGGACAAAACAACTTTTTGTGGAAGATGGACAAGTCCTTTCTCCTTTTGAAAAAAGGGTTTAGAAGATGAGAGGATCTATTGCAGCAGTTTAGGACTGGGTGTGCCAGAAAGTTGTTTGGATGGCTCTCAGGGCGTAGAAAGATTAAAAGATTATCCTAGGACGACAGTGGTGAACCTATGGCACTCGTGCCACAGCTGGCGTGCGGAGCCCTTTCTGCCAGCACGTGAGCCATAGGTTGCCAAATCACTATTCCTCCCCACCCCACCCCCACACAGCCAAACCTCGGCGCTGGCGCTTTGACAGGCGGATCCAGAGCAACTGGTGTGGGCAGCGGAGGGGCCTTGAGGCACCTCCATGCTGGGATTCCCCCTTCCGCCGCCACTTTCATTTCCGGGTCCGCCGCCACCACTGTTTCCCCCCCCCCCCCAGTTTGGGCACACGAGCCCAAAAAGGTTCGCCACAACTGTCCTAGGCATGACAACCAATAATGATCTGTCATACGTGATGAAAGTTTAATAGTCTAGATTCTTAAGTGTTAGGCAGTCTTTAATCTTTCTGGTCCTTTCCATTCCAGGAGCAGTACCAGTTTCTTTACAAAGCAATGCTAAGCCTGGTCAGCACTAAGGAAAATGGAAATGCCCCCATGGCACTGGACAAAAATGGTGCCGTTATGGCCAACGACGAATCAGATCCTGCGGAAAGCATGGAGTCACTTGTCTAATTGAAATACAGGAAAAAAGGCACTTAATTTGTGGAATTTCTGAAGACTGGGTGAACTTTTTTGAGGCCTTTTTTGCCAGACTCTAGGTTATACAATAACCCAATTACTTTTTTACACTGATAAAAGTTTTGATATTTATTTTTGCCATTTTATGTCTTAATGGTATCCTACTGAGCATTTGCACCTCTGTTTCTTTCACACAGTGAAACGCAATTTTATCTAGTTTGCACTATATGATCAGTGTTAACTGCCTATAAAGTTGTAATACAAAAGCAAGCAAGCAAGCAAGCAAACCCTGATGACATTCCATGACAACAAACATGCTACTTATTATTTGAAATGCCATGGTTTTGTTAATGACTATAAGCCTTGACTCTTAAAAGTCCTGCATTAGTAGGCCAGAGGGATTGTTTTTGATTTGCAAGGAAAGTACTTGTACCTTCAACATCCTCCAATATTTAATGTTTATTTTTCAGTAATTCTATATTACTGAGTGTTTTCATATAATGTTGGTAATTGTTATAGGTCTTCTGTATTCCAGTAACATGGATGAGTGTTCTTTTCTTTTCCTTTTCGATAAAGTGATGGGGTGGGTGATCATTAGCTTGAGTAAAGTGCAGCAGTTTCTAGAAGATAAATAGTTGCTCTGCCTTGTCTTGAATTCCTTTTCTTGGTTACCTGGAGGCCTATAAATTGCTTTTGTATGGAACACATAAAATTATGTTTACAAATCACAGAGCAACGAAGCCTTGAGATTTCATTCTCAGGTTTTGGCTTTACAACTTCACTGATCCTGCCCCCAATTGTTCTTTACAGCATTTTCAATTCAAAGGGTAAAATAATTTGATCATATTTGCACTATTGACAATTCAATAATTAACAGTGCAAACATATACAATCAAGTAATTTTATTCCAGAAGCATTTAGGTGGCAAGAGTCCCACATATTACACTGTCCACCATTTTACACACACATGTCCTTAATTCTTCTGGAAAAGGACCTTGGACTTAACAGTATGTTACATGATAAAAGAATTTCTTAATTTCATAGCTGTTAGATGCAGTTTTTACAGGTGTGTAATTTTCATACTTTAGTGCTAAAACGTACTGATCCATATTACTGGTGAAGTGATCTAATAAAAAAAAACTACCTATAACATTACACTCTTCCTTTTTTTTTGAACCAAATTCATTATTTAGCACCCACCTTCCAATTTCATTATCATATATTGTATACTACACATTGTACTATTCTGTCCTATAGTGCAATCCTATACACATCTACTTAGAAATAAGTGTCACTAGTACAGTGGGACTTACTCCTGGGGTTGCTTGTATAGGATTGCAGCCTTAATCTCCCATTCCCAAGGAAACCCCTTCCTATTCATTACCCCAACATTAAATCTTTGTTTCAAACAACTTAAAATTGTTATCCAAACCACTTTCTATGTTGCTTGGTTATGTGCAGATGTGTTCCTCTGTCTAGCTTTTTATTTATACCTAAGAATGGGAAATGAATTCTGATGAGGTGCTTGGTTACATTGCTCAAGCCATCTGCAGTCACTAAAGATGAGCAATGAATAGCCTGGGAGAAAAATTACAGATTGACCTTGCTACTAGTGAATAAAGATCAATACAATTGGCATTGCTGGTTTTAATGACTAAAAGGGTAGAATGGTCCCACTGTGGCTACTCCTATTAATCCAGTACAAGCAGTTTGTGCTCTGAATTGTTTCTTCAGAATGCACCATTTTTTCCTCCTTTTATGAATTCCCTTTCTTTTCACTAACTTGACTTGGTAGCATAGGAATCCCTCCATAAACAAATATTTAGGTATACAGTTGGCAACAGAGGCCCAGATTGGGCTTCTCCCTACCTGGAAGCTCTGTCACTTTGACTTGCACTACTTTGCGGTGGTAGAAGTGGCTGGGCTGCTGTGGGAGGGAATACAGGATCATCCAACAAAGACACTTGTCTACTCTTCAGTGAAATGGTAGACTGCAGTCAGGGCTGTACCATTTTTGGACTATCGTTGAGAATCCTAATTTAATACTCTTTCATACTTCCTAAAGTTTTGCTCTCTAAAAATGTAGGTATCAGGTAGGAAAGACTGAGGCTAGTTTTCTCCTTCTGCTTGACATTTGAGCCACAGCTTCGAAACAATAATGCTTGCACAGACTAACACAGCTAACCCTTCTACTGCTTCAAAACAGTACTCCCAAATCCATGTTTAATAATCCAAGAAGAGACAGGGTGGTGTACGGCCTAATACCTCTTAAATTCAAGCTTATTTTCAATGGTTCCTCTTAAAACATTATTTTAAAATTTGCTAGGGATGAAAGCCAACACACTTACGAAATCATTTGCATTCAACAGCCCCAACAACTGCTACAAACATATTCCGTAATATTACAGGGATTGCTATGCAAGTATTTGGTATTTTGGACATTGCAATATACAACCAGGATTTATACTACACTCTCAATATACATCTGTGGGGCAAAACCACTTCTTTCTTTAGAAGGGTTTGAATCATTTCCCTGCAAATGCAAGAGATAATGCTGAAATTCTGTTGCACCATTCTGAGTGTATAATGGTGATGACTAGGGGGATGATTCCTATGATATTCACATTTTCTCTGCAACCTACATTTGAACCCATAAGCAAGTTCAAATGTGTTTTAGAAGTAATCAGGCCTTTCTTACCACATTTACTTATAAGCATGTTCAAACCCATCCATAAACTCAAACACAGGTTGCGGGGGGGGGGGGGGGACCACACGTCACAGAAATGCTCCCCCTAGTGACAACATCATCTGCAGCCACAAATTGCTGCTGACTAAAGTACACACAACTTTGTTGCATTCTGTACAAGTGACACTCAACCTGAAATCACCTTTAATCAATGCCAATTTCTCTTTTAAGCAGTTTTCCACAGATAGTGGTGTACGTGGAGCTGTGCAACATGATTTCTACCAGTGAATTAAGGCATTAAGCTGTTTATTTTAATTTGCACATATTTATGATCACTCCATTGATTTTTTTAAAAAATGGAGCTTTGGAATATTAAAATCTCCTGAAAGTATGTCCTTTTAATTTTATTGAGTTCTTAATATGGACAAATTAGGATTGCCACAAACAACCAGATGCATGAAACACTTCACCTTTAATCCAAATCACTTTAATCAGACTATTCAGAATTGTAAATCACCTTAATCAAAGCTATCCAGCTTGGACACAGGAGCAGATGCATGTATATTTGTCTCCTCTTCCCTCCTGAATCAAATTCAAGTATGTTTTTTTTAATCCTAGTATTTTTCCTACAATACAGTGCTCTTCTAATAAGAAAAGAATTATAGCAGCAGGGAAATTATTCAGCAAAATGACTCCTCTTCTGAAATTTACCCACCAAAGTATTGCTTGTAATTGTTTATAATCACACAGGCAAGTGCCTCTTTCACATAGTTGCCGTGTTCAAAATGGCTGTTGAAATTATTAATTTGGCATGAAAGGAAATACGGCCCAAGAAGATATTCCTTTTTTTTCTTAGCTACTCCACTGAAAGATAATCTATTGAGCCCCACTGTATTCCATATGCCCATCAGACCCATACACTCTCTAGACTACAGAATTACTTAGATTGCATTTTTAAAAAACCCATCAGAGGAATTAAATAATCCATTGCATAGACAAAGAATATTTCCAGAAGTTGCACTCCACATACCACTTCTCCCATCTCAAGATATGCCATCCGTATTGCTTCTGCTGCAACAAGAGAAGGCACATTGCTTGTATTAGCATCAGGGACTGCAGTGTTTTCCATTGCTGGCAATGGCCACTGCTTCAGGAAACTTCAGATTTTGATCAGGAGATGGATTTTAATCACGTCACAAGCCCAAATTTTGTGGCAAGAAATTATTGGTTCATTCAGTTTTTTAAAAGTTGGTTGGTTTCCAGAAGTTCTGTTGATTTGTCTTGGCAATGTTCACTTTGATCTCATTTTATGGAAGTGACATCACAGAAAAATGAATGAATTTGTAACCAGGCTGCCTGGTTGCATTTAAAACTTACACCAAGTCCCAAAAGGATGTCTGTGTGGGTTTGAAGTCAAAATTAGACCAGTGTAGCCAAAGTCAGGTTGTTACAAACCTGATGGCATTTTAATTGGCATTGATATTTATACTGGATTTGCTCTACAGGCATATACAGTAATTTCATTCAGTGTTCCTTTCCGTAAGCATGCTTTGAATGAGTTCACATAGGAAACAGCCCATATCTTAATGATGCAGTTAGCATGAGAAGATGCAAGTGGGAGATCCACTTAGGGAGAATGGCTTGCTGTTCCAAGTTCAAGAACAAGCCTCGTAGTACAAATTCACTGTGGTATGAAATGTTGCTGTTCTGAAATTGTAGTTCTAAACATGTTCACACACTGTCCTACTAAAGCCACGAGCCCCAATCCCGAGGCAGTTAGGGCCGAACTAGGCGTGACCTCAACTGTATGCATTCTATCAACTTGAGGGGGAGCTCACCTTCTCTCCCAGCAATACAGTGGTGCCTCGCATAGTGACAATAATCGGTGCAGCAAAAATCGCTGCAAAGTGATTTCGTCGCTATGCGATATTAAAAAGCCCATAGGAATGCATTGAAATCCCTTCAATGCATTCCTATGGGCTTCAGACTCACCTTTAAGCAAAAATCCTCCATACGGCGGCGAGGAATCCGTCCCAGAAAACAGCGGGCGGCCATTTTTTTTACCCTGTGGCCATTTTGGAACTGCCGATCAGCTGTTAAAAAATCAGGGTACCGATCATCGCAAAGCGATTTTTCACCTTAGGGAACATCGCAAAAAGTTAATCACTATGCGATTTCGTCGTTAAACGGGGCGCCCGTTAAGCGAGGCACCACTGTATTTTGAACAAAACTCAAAGTTAACATCTCTGGAGGAACAGTTTTTTGTTTTTGATGTGGAGGGGAATCTACAGCAGGAAGAAAAAGGAAAATTCTATTTCCTTCCTCCCCATTCCTCCCAAACTCCAAGGTTTCTCTTGCTTTTGCAGTCATACAGTTAACATGAAACTGAAGATAGTGGGATAAGTTTGACCTTCTCAGGTCCTAGAAATATCAGTTGAATTTAAGTAGAAGTAACATCTTCTGCTGGACCTTATGACTGCTCCAAAACCAACTGATTGAAGATTATTACCTTTCCATTTATTTTTACATTTATATTCTGTCTTTCTTCAACAAGAGCAGTAGATTTTTGCCCCCGTTTACCTAAATGCTGTACAATTATCACTGGGAGCTCTGAGTTTATATGAACAGATTAGTGGCCTCAGATTTCTACCCAAATGTTGATACTTGCCCTTGCCCTCAGAAAGAACGCCCATAGACTTCATTTTTAAAAAAAAACCGGCATCCTTATGATGATACCTGAACTTTAATAATGTGCAAACATGACTTAATCCCAATGTTAAATGATCTCAAAGAAGTAAATATTTTAAAAATGGGCACGTGAATGAGCTGGTTTTGTAATGCATTCTGGAAATAAACAGAACATGGGACTATTAAATGGACAGTCCAGTGTACAGTGGGGTCTTGACTTGAGAACTTAATCTGTATTGGAAGGCGGTTCTCAAGTCAAAAAGTTCTCAGGTCAAATCTGCATTTCCCATAGGAATGCACTGAGAACCATTTGATCCGTATCTGCTCTTTTCCGTCCATAGAAACTAATGGGAAGCTGCTATTCTGCCTTCGACCACTAGAGGGGGATATTTTGTTTCTTTTTTTCTTAGGTCAAGAAAGGTTCAGGGAAGGCAGGGAAAATACAGTCCAGGCAGTCCAGTACCAGGCAGTCCGAAGACTGTCTCCCAATCCACTCCCTAAACGCTGGGAGGAGTGAGGAAGCAGACAGGCACCCTTTTCACTGGCCAACAGTTAACTGAAAGTTCAAATTTTGCACTTTCCCTGCCTCCCACGTGGTTTTTTTCAGTTCTTAACTCAAATCTTAGTATGTAAGTCAAGTCAATATTTTCCTATGAGAGTGGTTCTTAAGTCAAAATGTTCTTAACTCAAGCCGTTCTTAAGTCAAGACCCCACTGTATCAACCAGTGTGTTGCCCAAGGCCACAAAAAACAGCAGAAGTTTACGTGTTAAGTCCTCAGCAAAAGGAAAATATTTCCAAGGCTTCCCAATTCACAGCCTTAGTCTGCAAATACATGTCACTTCATAGTTTCTTTGGAATGAACGTTAATAAGAAATGTTACTTGGATCAATCAAGTTCATGCATATATAGTGCAGGAGGAAAAACCAAAAACTTTCTTCTGGAAAAGAATTTTTTTAACCATTTCAATAGCTGTTAAACTATAAATGCAAACAAACATGAGACAAAAGGGTACAGATACATTAGTATGTAAGAAAGTGTGTTTAGAATCCATTTCAGAGACAGTGAAGTTAAAATCAGCTGGGCAAAATTTCCTTCAGTTTTCTGAATGTTTTTTTAATATATATATATATAAATTTAGGGGGAACCTCTGAAATATTACCAAACTGTTGCCCCCTTTAATGACATAAAACAATTATCTTAGCTACAATTCTTGCAAAGTGCTGGTGTATTTTAAAGTGGAGATACAGTATCCATTTTTACCAAAGAACCTGAACAGCAATTCTTAGCGGAAAGAATGGAAACAAAATACAGAAAAAAGGGAAGAAAGGCTGTCTAGGAAATGCAGTGCAATGCTCTACCCATTCCTTGGCGTTAAGACCCACTGAACTCTGCTGGAGTTACTGCTGAGTAGGCAATTATAGGACTGAACTGTTGATGACTTTGCAGCCATGGCTCTCAGCATGCTTTCTCTTCTGCTCCGTACTCCTGTGATAGATGGTTGTGCTGCAACAATGCCAGAGAATTTTATATGAAGGGGAAATGCCTTTTCTTTTTTTTTCTTTTTTTTGAGATTTAACTCCCTTACCCTTCCTCGTCAACCCTTTCCACTTTCTCCCTTAGTTGCCATTATAAACAATGTCTACTACATGGGCTTTTGCTTATCTGTAAAGGGAAGGCATGCCAAACAAAACAGGGAGAAACAGACACAGAACACACATACAAACCTACAGTGAAAAAAGTTGGCCTCAGACACTGTCATAGCTGTTTGACTGTTTTTAGTATTTTTGTTAGATATTTGCAAAGGGAAGCCTTTTCTACAGAGGATAAATTAATTTCAAGAAAAATGTCTTGAGTTTTAAGAATAAACATGTCTCCAAAAGAGGAGACAGTCAATTTTATAATATGTCACAACTCTCCAACATTTGGGGTAGTGACCTGTCTTTCTTTTGTTAGGACCTTTGAAACTAGCAAGCAGCCATTGTTTCTAAAGAACTAAGCCTCCATCTCTATCCATTCTCTTCCTTTTCTTCATTTTTAAATAGCAGGAAAAAAAATCATTAAAAACTGTAAATATTTTGTTGCTTGAATAAGCATCTTCTGGGAACTTTGTATCTATGGTATATAATCATAGAATTTTATATTTTCATATAAAGCTAATTTTTTTCTAGTTTCAACTTCTTCATAGTTTTTTTCCTTTTGTGGTGGATCTGTGACTACATACTTTATGTGTATTGAAGTAGTGAAACGCCATCACATTCCAAAAAGAATTCAACACATGTTATTTCTTTGGGACAGTGATTGTTGATGCTGGATTTTCTTTAAATTCCATTGTCAGTGTGTGCAATAGGAATTAGACTTAACCAGTCACTGGATAAGTTTCGTCTCATTGACCCATCGGGGAAATGTGGTGTTTGGTTTCTGGGAGGGGAGTTATTAAATTTTTTGATTTATTTGTTTTTCCCTTTTTGTAACTTGAATAATTCCCTTTTTGTTATGTTTAAAAGTATATCAAAATCATTCTATTATAGTGTTATTTAATATGTAAATTGTATTGCTATACATAAAATAAAGTATGGTTTTTGATGTATTTATTTGGCGGATATTTTAACTATATTTACACACACAATATGTAAACCTAACCCAGCGTGAGAAATCCACATATGCTTCCAGGCATGGATTCCCCTTGCTTGTGAACCAGATAAAGTCACAGCCTCTACTGTGACTTATTCCTGGGTGCTGTGGTAAATTTTACATTATAAAACACTTAGAAAGCAGATAAAGATGTACCTTCCATATGCTATTTCGGTCATCAGTTGCACAGGACAGCGAAACCAGATTTGAGCATTTATGATGAAAAACAAGTACTTTAGACATAAAAAGCCATGTTCTGCAGGAACCGCTGAAACTGCTGTAGCATGAAGTGAAAAACAAAATGGTCTGGGATCCTATGGATAGGTAAAGGCTTAATTTTGCTCACAGATTAGCCTACGTTAGGCCAAAGCACGCTCTGGGTAATTAATCCCTTCTCTAATATACAAATATGCATTTATTTTTATTTTATTTTATTAGATTTATACCCCGCCCATCTAGACCTATGGTCTACTCAGGGAGGCATTACAAAATTTAAAAACAATAGAACCAATAAATATGCAAAGTCCAAGATGTGAAAATGTAAATATTAAGATTTCTGAGATTTGTTTCCATATACACAACAGAAATCCATCTTTGTAGTGCTAATGATATTGTAAGTCTAGAGGTACTTCACTATGAACACAGCCGAAAAGCACTCGTTTTCCTCTTTTCTTTTTCTTTTTTTCAGGTGTGTATAGCTTATAAACGTCCCATCAAAAAAGCCAGGCACAATCCTAGATTTTGGCCTGTGTGTGAATCCTGTAGAAATGGCACTTTCTTCATAGGGGTTAGGAGTTCTCATCTACAACAGTGACTGTTCATATTTGTAAAATATGCCTTATAGTTTCTGCAAAATGGCCAGATCTGAGCTGGCAAAATTAGAATCTTTCTAAACTGTGCTGTTTTCTTCTAGGTTCAGATTCATCCTTGAATAGTTTATAAGTATCTGCAAGGGTGTCTGCATACTCGCTTTAATATAAATGCCCATTCCAATATCTCATTACTGCACACTTCTTTCTTCCACTTATATTCCAACCACACAGTGTCCAGCTTTCCAACAGCTTTTGTGTACAAGTGTACATTGAAGAAAAAAACTCCACTCTCATACACATACTCCTTGACTCTATATACATCAAAATAAAGGGAACTGACAGGGAAAGAGCTTCTCTCACTATAGCAACAGCTTACTTCTGCATTCTTCTCCTGAGTGCTAAGGCTAAGTAGATTGGTTTCTGCTCTGCCAAGTCCTACAAGTGCAAAAAAGGCATTACTAACCATTCAAAATTAAATTTCAAGTTTTACGCTGTTATTACTTCACATCTTTCCCACCCCACATAAATGGAAGTCTGTTACAGTTTTCAAAAGTCTTCACTATTATATCCTACATTGTCAACTTTCCAGATAATAAAGAATCCTTGTTTGGCTTCTGGCTCCAAAACACATTTACTGTTAATGCTTAGCATAATGTTAGCATTTCTCTCCCTATTCCAAAACAGATATTTGGAAGAGGAGACCTTGTCTCAAATGCCATTGTTTAAGCAATATAATGCTTGTTAGAAAAACTGGAATTATTTGAGCTGATTCTTTCAATTCAGACAATAGGTATCATTCCCTCTCAAGGTTCTTGACTTTTAACTAATTTTAGGAGGATCGGCTTGGAAGTTGAAACCCTAAGTGTGCTAGTTAGTTGTAGTTATTGTTCTTTACAATAGAAGACTTTTTCATTTTGTTTCTTTAAGTGCTTGCCAATAAAGTTAATCATCTGGTACTATAATTTGTGCAGGTTATGAAGTCTCCTGGCAAAGAAATGCTCTTTCAGCTTCTTAAAAAAGGGAATTAAGACCTGAAAAGAGAAGGGCATGTGCTATCAACATGCAACCCTGAGTGCATCAAATGTATCTAGGATTGTGCCCAGGAGAGCTATTTTGCTTTTCCTCTCACCTACTCTGCCTGTATGTGTTCTGTTACAGAAGCACAGTTCTAATTATTATGGCACAGAATGATCTACTTAGGAAGTGATGTACACAGTGAAGCTTCTCAATGTAGACTTCCATCTACTAGATTAATAATTATTTTATTCTGCCAATGATGAAGACGACAATGTATTCTTTATACAGTATTGTGCTACTCTGTTAAAGCTACACAGAGCAGAATAAGAACCACACAATGTAATCAAAGAAATAAAACTAAATAAGTTTCCATAAGCACAAACAGAAAACATGATACAAAAAACTAAAAGGCGCAATGAGAAAAATAAGTCGCACAGTAAAACTCAACAACGCAGTTTAACACCATGCATTACATTCCTGATGAAATAAAAGTGTCTTCATTTTCTCATGAATGAGGTATAAAGGGCAGAGCCTGGAATGTTTTGCAATCCATATCAAATACACATAGAAACAGAGGTGGAAAGGATTAGCAGGGTTACTGAGTCCAGCACCCGATTGACACTGAAAATTCCAGAGTTAGAGCATCGCTGGTGATGGTCATCCAATTTCTCTTGAAAGATCCCCAGGGAAAGGACAGCATATCACCTCTGATGTTATTCCATTCCTTCCTCAACTCCTTATTCCCTGGGGGATTTTAAAATGAGTTTAACAAATTTACAAACTTGTGAGCATAACGGAATTCCTCCCCAAAACTTTTAGCCAAGGAAAACAATTAGGAATGCCACAGAATCTAAAATGCTGCAGAGAATTCCATTGTACGCTCTTGGGTCCATATCAGTTCATAGAGGGCACAGGGCAAGTCTTTTGGGTCTCACCATTGGCCCAAACAAATAGGGTACACACAGCAGACCCCCTTTGGTAGCTGTACATTGTACTAGATGGTTGGTATTGGTAGGCCACACACTTTCCAGGGAAGGTTATTTTCTGTTACATAGGCATTGATAGAAGAACACAGAACAATCTAAAGAATCTTTGGCTCCCCAGAATGACATATCAGAATCACTGCACTAATTCCCTGTTTTCCCAACATCAGAAAACAAGATAATTCCTCTCTAATCTAGTTTACCGAATATACAGTATTGCATCCAGTTGTGTCCCTTCGTAATAAAAGGCTGGGCAATGCAGCAAAGTGTACCATAAATGAAATGGGAGGTGAAAGCACTTTTCATTTCTTTCCCTTTCCTTCAGTGATCATGTCCGCCATTTTCACTCATAGAAGGTTCTGATGGAGCAAAGTCAAAAAGAACCAATTGGACATAACTCAGTTCACAGTACTCCTTTTCCTTTGTTTTTTTTAATCAGC
This sequence comes from Pogona vitticeps, assembly GCF_051106095.1. Classification (NCBI taxonomy): domain Eukaryota; kingdom Metazoa; phylum Chordata; class Lepidosauria; order Squamata; family Agamidae; genus Pogona; species Pogona vitticeps. The sequence continues at coordinate 39,002,993 of NC_135784.1, forward strand.
ATTCATATTTAGAATTAAGACCTAACTAAGCAATTGGGGTGGGTGGGTTCCACATCCCTCAAGAAAGCATGTTATTTTTGCAGATTACAATCTCTTACAAATGCATATTATTCATCTTAAATCCTCTTAAGAAAAACCACTTAATAAACTTCTAGTAGTGTTATGGCAAAAGAGAAAATCAGTTCTATTTCCTAAAGGTAAATGGATTATCTCACAAAAGACAATCATGAAAATACTGATTGCTTTGTGAAGAGAACACTCAATTATTCACACTAGCGCAAAATGTCAGAGGAAAAGCTTTGTTGGTGTATTGCAGGAATAATTCCAAACCACTTTGTAAGTACTGAAGATCTGACACATTTATTGTGGTTTTCTTTATATAGCATAGAGCCTTCTTCATCAGGACAAAAAGAGGTGGAGACGTGTAAAATGAAGCCAAAAGGGCAGTCAATGTAAAAGAAAGTTGGAGACATGACATACTACTATGCAGAATACAGATAAACAGTCTTCCCCAACAATGAGCCGCCAGATGGAGACACAAAGTCGGGAACTAGTCCATGCAACAAATTCAAGGATCGTTTCGATCTCTATATTCACTTGAGCAATTTTTTCACAGGAACAAACAACATCTGCCGTATCGTCAAGTGCTCACTCAGCCATACATCTTCCAACGTGATACGTTATCTGCCAACATGGTCCTTCTGCCATTTACACACAGACCAACAAGAATGTCTTCACACAAGAGGATAAATGAACACACATTGAACATTAAAAATGGCATTGCTAACATAAATTGGAGGGGGAGATATTGATTTATCAAGACATCCTGTTCCAAACAACATCACAATGTTCTATTTCCATCAAAGAAAAAGTTTCAAAGAGAGATTCTAAGTGTGAAGCCACTGAATGGAAACTCACTGGCAAAACTAACAACAAAACCAGGACTCCTGGGAATTATCAACTCACGAGAAAATACATTGTCCCTCTTAAATTGAAAGCAATAGTATCGCAAATCGGTTCGCTGGAAATGGGCCAACAGAGATGTCTGACCAAAAAAAAGGATGATTAAATAAGTTTATGTTGTGGGATTGTGGCTGCAGAATACAATGAATTGATAAGTCTGCTTTTATTTGGAAAAAGCCAATTTTTACTGAGAAATGTCATTGCCCTCCTTTCTCAATGGAGATTTTGGATATGTGTACAGACACTCAGAGGCACTTAAGATGATTCTAAAAAACAATTTCAATATATTGTTTTGCTCCTGATGTCGTTGCTGTTGGAACATCATCCAGCACCATGCACCTGATATCTTTTTGCGCTAGATAATATTGGAGATTTTAGGCTAAAGGTATTGTTAACACTGTCAAATCTGCAACTTGTTTCAAAAAGTTTGTGGAACGGTTTTCACACTTGTGCTATGCTAAAGGAGTTCAAATTCTGAAATGATGTCGTGGAAAAAACACCTTGTAAATATTCAGAAGCCGATGCTAACCGTACTAGTAGCCAACCTGCTGTTCCTAAGTTCACCCCTCACAAAACTGTGCTCAGAATTGTCTCATGTTTTCAACTTGACTTTGTGTGAGCAGGGATTGAGGAGGAGGGCTTGATAGGATAGTGGGGAAAAGTCATTTCTGCAGCTTTGAGGTGTTGATTCAGATCTGGGGTTTTGTTCTTAATTCTGAAGATGGAAAAAAAGTCAAGAGAAAACCAACATTCATTTGCATGTGTACAGTGGCTCTTTGGTTGGGAAGATTGGTATAAAATTTAAAATAACTTCAGATTGTACTTAGTGAAGGGGGAAGGGTGTTTTCTTCCTCGCCAGGCCAGAGTGAGGTGTCGAGCAGGTGTGGTAGATTACAACTCCCACCATTCCCTACTAATGGCCAGGCCAGCTGATGGCAGTCCTGGATCTAGAGATCTGGCAGGCTCCACCTATGTTCTAAAGACCCTCTACCACTTCATGATACCACTTCCACGCATCACCCTGCCCACGTGTTGCAACATGTGACCTGTGCTGCGCAATACTTGCCTTGCCCCAGGTGCTAGCCACCGACTAGTGGTCACTGACTGTCCCTCTTTTGTTTATCTACATCAGTGGTTCCTAACCTTGTCCCAGAAGTCCTGGCCAGCAGAGCTAGTAGTGAAGGCTTCTGGGACTTTTAGCCCAAGAACATCTGGGAATTCAAAGTTGAGTACCATGGATTTACCTCATTTGCCATGCCTGGGTTGGATGCATTTGGAAGGCAATGCTTGGAAAGAAGAAACAACAAGCATGTGGAACAGACAAGAAAGTTGATTACCTATACTCCAACTAGAAAGAGGAAGATAATATTGAGGTCATGTGGCTAAGATATGCTTTGGAGAGATATAAATGGAGGGAGATATCCTAAGAATATCATTTCGGACAAGCCGAATAGCTGATTAGACAAGACAAAGAGGAGAACACACTAGGCACCCCTAACTATTTGTTCCCACAGCTGTTGCCCCCTATATGTCCGTAACACCTAGTAAGGTGTGGTTCCACTCCACTCCTGACAATCTAGGTACAACCAGTAAACTAGAAGCTGCCACCACTTTGTCTTTGCCAGCTATTCCTTTGATTGGATGTTGAGCTCATATGGGTTCTGCATAGCAATGGGGCACCTCCACCGCTCTCTAATGCTTGATCTTTTGGGTTCACTTTGCCTGTCTTTGCCCCCATTTCCCTCTGTGTACACTAAGGCTACTCACATGGAGGACCATGGCTTTAGAGTTGTGATTAAGCAGGTGTTTGGAAACTTCAGTGACAATGTATGTCTTAAGACTTTAAAGAGCATTTGCCACATGACCCTTTTACTCTGTGTTTTGGTGTTGTTCAAGATCAGGCAAACTTAACACAAATGAAAACACATATTTTAACTATTTTTAAGGAAGGATAATGAAAACAAAAGAGGCAACTCGTAGACTAGGACAAGGACACAACACAACACAACTCCAACCTATAAAGCCCAAAAGGGCCTGGGTACAAGCTGTCTAAAAGACAGCCTCTCCCTCTAAAAGCCTGGCCAGGAATTAAGATTTTCTCAGTCCTACCACCTTCAGAGGTGCGTCTGATGGGGATTCAGGAGAGAGTCATCTCAGCTGGCACTCCCAGACTCTGGAACTCCCTCCCACAGGAAGCCAGGCTGGCCCCATATTTGCTCTCCTTCTGCAAGCAGGCAAAGACCTTTCTCTTCAGACAGGCTTTTCCTTAGCAACAGCTGCCTGAGAGGGTTTTGTTTTTGAATGGATTGTTGTGCTCTGTTGTTTTTAAATGTGTTTCTAGTACTGATTTTACTGGCCCCTTTTAACACAACACTTGTTATAACACTTGTTTAATTCTTTTTAAAATTACTGTATATTTCACTTTTTTTATCTTTTAAAAGGTGGGGTAAAAATATTCTAATAAATAAATGGGGGGGGGGCAGCCCTTATCTTAACCACAAGCCACTGATGGTAAATACAATTTAATCAAACCAATATTTTATAATTTTACGAAGTGTGAATCAAATAAATTTTAAAAACTGCAGTAAATAATTTGAAGCAGCTACTTTGAAAAAAACATTTTGCTATCTGCACTCTTTAGCAAATGGTCTTGTGGGCTATTAAATAATTTTACTGCAAGAGTCTAGAAGTCTAGCATCAATTTTCAGATCATCAAATAGCCCTATTTCACATAAATCAGCAATAGGAGAGAGAAAAAGCAGACCCTCATGTCAGAAGGGCAGCTGCTGGCCTCTGCAGCAAAACCAGTTAAAAATAGGAGCCCTACAGCATTCATGTGTGGCAAAGATAGAGTAAGTTCCAGTGGTGCCACACACGTAGGGTCAGAAGAAAAAGGTGATGTGAACCACACCACAAAGCCAAGAAGTTGAAAATGATCTGCATCAAAGGGGGGAAAAAAAGGGGGGGTGGAAACCACAGAAGATTTTTAAATGGGAAAAGTGAGTGGAGGTGGTTGAGGGAACAAGTTCACATCAAGGACTGGCCTACCAATCAAAAGGCAGGGCTTGAAAGAAAGAGAGAAAGGGAGGGAGGGAGGGAGGGAGAGCTTTTCCTAGCAAGCATCTGGTCACAATAAAATATCAAACAGTACAACAATGAACAAAATACAAAGAAACTAACCTAGTCTGACAACTTAAACAATAGAGTGTAAACTTATGACAGATATAATAAACTACTAGAGACAATGTCAGGTATTCACATTTCCACACAAAGGCACACTGAGGATCTCCACAATTAGTCCACAAATGTTGAGTGCATAGCCACCCTTCTCGCATGTGGCTGCTTCCCTCCCTGCTTATTGGTATCTTCTCTCTCAATGCCTTCCCTGTCTCTCACTTGGGAAATTAAAGACTGCCAGTCCTCAGGCTGCTTCCATTGGGCTGCCTCCCTGTGCTGCAGTACCGAGCAATGACCTAAAACAACTTTAACACGGAAGAAAGTAGGGAGAAGGCATAAATCAGCATTCTGGAATTTATGGACTTGGAGAAAACATTTGGAATTTGCAATGCTTTTTCACAGAAGAGGGTTTACAAAGCAGCTGAAAAAGTGCTCTAGGCTGTCAGTTCATCATAGTTCCACCCTGACTCTAAGAAGAAGAGTCCTTCTGGATGAGATCAAAAGCCCATCAACTAGCTCTGGGAAGGCCAGGGGCAAGACATACAGGAAGCGCAACAGTACCTTGCTGCTTATGTTCCATAGTGCATCCTGTATGAAAGCAGATAGCCTCTGTTATTGGAGGTGATATATTTCCCCATCATGACTAGTTGCAGTGATAGCTCCATGCTCCATAAATTTGTCTAATTCCCTATCAGAGATGGTGAAGTTGGTGGACATCATTACATCTTATGGGTGCAAATTCTGTAACTGAATGATGTGCTCTGTGGTTAAAAAAAAAAGTAGTTACTTTTGCCTGTCGTCTTGAATTTCCCACAGTTCAACTGTACTAGATGGCCCTAGTCTTAAGGGCTGATTTGGAGGGGGGGAAAACTATCGCTGTCCACTATCTCCACCTGTATGACTCTATCATGTTCTGCTTTACTTGCCTTTCTAGAAAAAGCTGAACAAATAGAAACAGTTCCTTATAGCCATGGAGATGCTTCAGCCTCATGAACATTTTGGTTGCACTTTTTCCACCCCTTCTCAATATCCTTTCTCAGTGAGCAAAATGCCTACAAAGTATTTCAAGTATGCTTGTGCTGTTTGTTAAATTTTCATCTCTTTCACAATAATCCCCAACCTGTAAACTACCCAGAGCAGTGCTTGCAACAATGTGGTAGTGTACAAATAAGTAAATAAATTTGCCCCTTTCTTTGGCAGCTACATACTAAGTTGATGGTGGTTGTTGTCATGTGCCATCAAGTCAGAACCGAGTTATGGGGACTCTAATAGGATTTGAGGGTAAGTGAGGCATTTGAGGAGTGGTTTTACCAGTTCCACTTCCGCTGTGAGTTTCCATGGCTCAGCAGGGATTTGAACCATGTTCTCCAGGGTCTTTGTCAACCTATCCACCCTACCACACTGGGTATCAAGTTGGTGTTCAGGCACTGTTAAACATGGGGTGCTTACTACTCAGTGCCATTTGTGTATGAATCTGAAGCCTTTTGCCCTGGCTTCTTTGAATTCCCCAGCAGACCTAAAATGGATGAAACTCCACTGCACAGAACAGAAGGGAAAGACATACTGAAATACGCAAGTTTAGTACGTACAGCACTTTTGGCCAACGCCACCATACATATTAATGTAATAAAGCATTTTATCCTACCTGCAGTGCTGCACATCTAGTTTGGAGTGTTGATACAGTTTGCAAAATGAGGTGCTCCCAGACCATTCACCAGGTTATGTAATTCAAGTACCTTAAAATACACATTTCATAGAAATATATATTTTCAGTTGCATATGGAATAGGTTTAATAAACACGTATTGGAAATGTAATGTGTACTGTTTCTGTTTCTTAGGGACCCACTCAAAATTTGCTCTACCAGACCTATACATATAAGAACCCTAAATGGTGAATCTGATGGAAACAATCTTCAGAAATGAAGGACAAACTAGATCACAATCTCACTCTCACTCTCTTTTTTTAAGTGGCATATGGCACCAATTGGCATTGATAAATGAAAGAACATAACAATAAAATGTGCTGTGTGAACTGCTAGTAAAAATGACAAACTGAAATACTATCACCATAAAAAGAGCAGTGGAAGGTAGCAAATTATAAGCCAAAATAATATATCACGCATTATATACTTAAACATTTTATTTCACTTGCCTGTAATTATTTGTATACATCTGAAAATATCGGTTCATGACATCTTTTGGGGAACACAATTAACAGGGAACAGAATGACTATGTTTTACTGCTTCTGCATTGCATTCTTTTCAGGCAATTTCTGGCTTTTTCAGTTGTGTTTAACTGCCACCTAGTGTTAAAATTAACCAATTTCTATTCAGAAAAAAAATTGCACAAAGATGTAGATGGACAATCCCTTTCAGCAAGATAGTTAAATATCTTTTAAAGCCAATGCTCCCCTCTGTTGTTTCAAGCTGTTTTAAAAATCTAATTCTTAATCTTTTAAAAATCTACCTGCCCTATTCCTCTCAGCCTGCAAAACATCTACCCAGAAATGGCTACTGTGCAATAGAAATACATTTCTCAGGACACACTGACAGTTCATAGAGCTGTTTATCATCTATATATGTTAGGACAAGAAGGAATTCCAAAAAAACTGCTTCTGTGACAGACTTCAACTTAGCCACATCAATGCTACTGGAGAGCATATTGGCACAATGCACACTTGGTATTATTTTACAAAAAATAAAGTAAAAAAATCATAGTCCACAATGGGGAAAGAGATGGATGGGAAGATGCGGAGGGGGTTAAGAGACAGAGAACGCATGTGGCTATAGATTGTCACCTTTAAAGTGGCAACATTTTAAAGTGACAACCTTTTGGCCTGGTGCAATGGAACTGAAATTGTAAGTCACTGCAAAATGCACATGTCAAATTTACTGCAGTCACCCAGTTCTTACAGCCCAATCATCTCTATGATTGCCCAAACTTTCCCATTTATTCTCCAGGAATGGAAAAAATGTGGCTACCAGACAGTATAAACAAGCATGCTTTGAGTTTTTATGCACTTTCCATTGTTTTATAAGGGCTTGGGGCACAGAATTTAAGCAGCGAGTATTACTGATAGAAATATGGATACTAAAATGACTGTACATGTACAAAGCATACTGTTACAGCATCTGCACAGGGAAATATAAAGGTGTGCAGCCAGTAATGTGCTTACAATGGAGGTGTGTAACACCCTAGGGACTTGGCACTCACAAAGACAAAAGCGTGTCCCAGCCATTGTACAGCTATACTCACACAAAAAGAGATGAAGCAGAGGAAAGAAGGAAGGGGGACACTTTTATTCCTTGAATCACCACCTGACAGGCTCCAGAGTACTGTAGCTTCTTGGCTGCTGATGTGGACCATGCCTGGCTGTGGGAATCCTTAGGGTACGCTATGTAAGGGGTGGCCAAGGCAATTCTTTGGCACCCTTTCCACAGTGCCCTGGACCCAAGGATCCATAAAGCCAGGCATCATGCACACAGCCAACCCAAACCACAAAGCAGCTACACCATGAGGCAAGCAGGCAGCGATTCAAAAAAGGCCCAATAACATGCATGGTAAGGGTGTGCAGAGTCAGCAAACAGGATAGTGGCTTTCCGAAATAAACTTAGGGTAAAGCTTCATTAATCCCACTGAGGTTGAGATCCGATGCCTATTCGTATCCCATAAGACCCACTCAACTTAAAGAGACTTGCTTCTGAGCAGACACATAGAGGAATGCATTGTAAAATGACAACGTGAGAATCAGCCATCTATCACAAGAACTGGTTATATTCTACCTTTAATGGGTTTTACACAATCATTTTCACTGGGGAAACTGCAGGTTGGTGTAGGCGCCTTATTTTTCTTTTAGGGGACAAGCTGCACAGGTCATAGGGCAAGTGGATTTATTTAGACTGGGCAGGCAGCTTCGATAAATTGTACAGTCATATTTTTCAGCCTCAGTATATCCCATGGGACATACGAGGTCCAGAAATTGTTAAGTAATATAAAAGTTCAAAACTAGAAATGAGTGAACGTGTGTTTCTTCTTTTGGGACGGGTGGGGGTCCTACCTAATTAAAGCACAGGAGCATCAAAACAAAAGAAAACCCTTATTGTTTTAGTTTTTTTTTAAATGCTTCTATCTCTGGAGAATATCAAGAGGTTCCTTGGAGCTTGCAAAAATATCCTCCATGTGGCTGTTTTGCCCACTTTATTAAACAAACATTGGGGGACACTGGACCTCCAATTGTTTTGAGCTTAGTTCCTCAAAGCCCCCACTCAGTGTAGCCATGTTGGAGTTATGGCAACCTCACATGCCGCCTTCAGAATGTGTTGCTGTGAAGGACCCTTTGGGGCAACTGTCAATCAATTTCACTGTCATGTGAAAAAGAAAGTACTGTACACCCTCTTTGAATTACAGTGTTGCCTCGCACAACGAGTGCCCCGTAGAGCGACGAATTCGCTCTATGGTGACGCTTTTGCGATCGCTAATGCGATCGCAGAGCGATGCCCCCAATGGGCGAAAATCGCAAAGCAAAGGTCGGTAAGCGGTTCGCTTACCGACCTTCACTTTGCGACCCGCTGATCAGCTGTTCCGCGGCTTCAAAATGGCCGCTGGAACAGCCGAAATGGGCGGCTGCAGCGTTTTCGCACCCTTGGTAAGCAAGAGGAGGGCGCGAAAACGCTGCCGGAACAACCGAAATGGTTGTGCGCAGCGTTTTCACGCCCTCCCCTCGCTTACCAAGGGTGCGAAAACGCTGCGGCTGGCCATTTCGGCTGTTCCAGCGGCCATTTTGGATCTGTCGTACAGCTGATCGCAGCCATTTTCGCACCCTCGTTCAGTGAGGGGAGGGCGCGAAAATGGCTGCCGGCCATCGGAGAAACATCGCTGAACGGTAAGTACAGCAGCCGATTGGAACGCATTAAACACTGTTTAATGCGTTCCAATGGGCTTTTCTGCTCCGCTCAGCGATGTTTCACACAGCGAGGGTTAATCCGGGACGGATTAACCTCGCTGTGCGAGGCACCACTGTATATGATTTTATGTGTCAGGACATTAAAAAATCATCTGGCCATTGGCAAGTCTGAAAATCAGGTAAATATAACCTCAGATGAACAACAACACATGACATATTACAGTGTCTCATAATTTAGCCAGAAATCCTGGAGAGTGAAGTCAAGTGGGCCTTAGAAAGCTTGTCTAACAACAAGGCCAGTGGGGGTGATGGCATTCCAGTGGAACTATTTAAAATCTTAAAAGATGACACTGTTAAAGTTCTACATTCAATATGCCAGCAAGTTTGGAAAACTCAACAGTGGCCACAGGACTGGAAAAGATCAGTCTACATCCCAATCCCAAAGAAGCGCAGTGCCAAAGAATGCTCCAACTACCGTACAATTGCACTCATTTCCCACGCTAGCAAGGCTATATTCAAAATCCTCCAAGGTAGGCTTCAGCAGTATGTGGAACGAGAACTCCCAGAAGTACAAGCTGGATTTCAAAGGGGCAGAGGAACTAGAGACCAAATTGCCAACATGCGCTGGATTATGGAGAAAGCCAGACAGTTCCAGAAAAACATCTACTTCTGCTTCATTGACTATGCAAAAGCCTTTGACTGTGTGGACCACAGCAAACTATGGCAAGTCCTTAAAGAAATGGGAGTGCCTGACCACCTTATCTGTCTCCTGAGAAACGTATACGTGGGACAGGAAGCAACAGTTAGAACTGGATATCGAACAACTGATTGGTTCAAAATACGGAAAGGAGTACGACAAGGCTGTATATTGTCCCCCATCTTATTTAACTTATATGCAGAATACATCATGCAGAAGGCTGGACTGGAGGAATCCCAAGCTGGAATTAAGATCGCCAGAAGAAATATCAACAACCTCCGATATGCAAATGATACCACGCTGATGGCAGAAAGTGAGGAGGAATTAAGGAACCTTGTAATGAGGATGAAAGAGGAGAGTGCAAAAAACGGTCTGAAGCTCAACATAAAAAAAACTAAGATCATGGCCACTGGTCCCATCATCTCCTGGCAAATAGAAGGGAAAGATATGGAGGCAGTGACAGATTTTACTTTCTTGCAGATGGTGACAGCAGCCACAAAATTAAAGGATGCCTGCTTCTTGGGAGGAAAGTGATGACAAACCTTGATAGCATCTTAAAAAGCAGAGACATCACCTTGCCAACTAAAGTCCGAATAGTCAAAGCTATGTTTTTTTCTGTAGTGATGTATGGAAGTGAGAGCTGGACCATAAAGAAAGCTGACTGCCAAAGAATTGATGCTTTTGAACTGTGGTGCTGGAGGAGGCTCTTGGGAGTCCCCTGGACTGCAAGGAGAACAAACTTATTAATTCTAAAGGAAATCAACCCTGAGTGCTCACTGGAAGGACAGATCCTGAAGCTGAGGCTCCAATACTTTGGCCATCTCATGAGAAGAGAAGACTCCCTGGAAAAGACCCTGATGTTAGCAAAGTGTGAAGGCAGGAGGAGAAGGGTACAACAGAGTCTGAAATGATTGGACAGTGTCATCGAAGTGACCAACATGAATCTGACCCAATTCCGGGAGGCAGTGTAAGACAGGAGGGCCTGGCGTGCTCCGGTCCATGGGGTCACAAAGAGTCGGACACGACAAAATAACAACAAAATAATTTATTTTACAGAAATAAAGCCAAAATGGAGAAGCCATGTGTGAAAAACTAAGTATACCTTATGATTCAATCGCTTGTAGAACAATCTTTAACAGCAATAAAGACAGGTTACTTACCTGTAACCATGGTTCTTCAAGTGGTCATCTGTGAATTCACACAAAAAGGGTTAAATCAGCGCCTGCGTTTGTCGTCTCGGAATGTTCTCGAGCTTAAGAGAAAAGAAACAAAGTTTAAGGTTGCCTGTACTGCGCATGCTCCGCCAGCCCAAGCCTCAGTTCCATTTTTCCGCCAGAGATACCTGAGTAAGAGCCAGATATTGACAGTGACGGATAGTGGGGAGGCCAAGCGGGATAGTGTGAATTCACAGATGACAACTTGAAGAACCATGGTTACAGGTAAGTAACCCGTCTTTCTTCAGCGTGGTCTTCTGTGAATGCACACAAAAAGGGTGACTAGCACGCTAACTTACTGGCAGGAGGGCCGTTACTGGAGAACAGAAGTCAATACCATTCTCCCGAAAGTGGCCTCCTTCTTAGCCCTCAGGTCCAACTTGTAGTGAGTGATGAATGTCAAGACGTTCGACCAGGTAGCGGATCTACAAATGTCCGGCACATCAACACCACAAAGCAGGGCCCTAAATGAAGCCATAGCCCTGGTAGAGTGAGCCAGAAAGCCTTCTGGAGGGTCCTTCTGTTGTAGTTCATAAGCTAAGGTTATGGAGGAGACTAACCATCTAGAAAGTGTTGAGGAGGAAGCCGGAAGACCTCTTTTATATCCAAAATAACACAAGAACAGCTTATTGGAAAGCCTAAAGTCCTTAGTTCATGCAACATAAAAGGCGAGTGACCGCCTAACATCCAACATGTGGAGCATGCGCTCAGTGTCAGTAGTGGGATTAGGAAATAACGTAGGTAAAACAAGAGGCTGATTCAGATGAAAGTCCGTAACAACTTTAGGGAGAAACGATGCATCACCTTTTCCTTGAAGAACTGTAAATATGGTTGATCAACTCGGAGAGCAGCCAGCTTACTGACTCTCCTAGTGGAAGTAATGGCTACCAGAAACAGGCATTTAAGAGATAGAAGCTTAAGGTCACAGGTAGCCATGGGTTCAAATGGAGGACGTGCTAAAGTGTGTAGGACCATTTGGAGAGACCACTGGGGAACTGGAGGTCGGACGGGTGGTCTCAAATTGGTAAGTCCCTTGAGGAAGGTCTTCACCGTAGGGTGAGAAAACAGTCGAGATGAGTCAGAGCCGCGGGGTTGAAAGGAGACGATTGCAGCTATGTAGACCTTGAGGGTAGAAACAGATAAATTGAAATCAAACGGGTAACGCAGAAACTGCAGTAGTGTAGACAAAGAAACAGGGGAAGAAATCAGTCCTCTAGATTCGGTAAATTTGAAGAAACTTTTCCACTTGTATCTGTATAAGAGGGTAGTGGATGGTTTTTTTGGTTTGTCTAGGACTTTCCTAATTTCCGGGATATCTTCCACGCAGTCAGATGCAAAGTCTCCGGCTCTGGGTGGAGAACTCTGCCCATATCCTGCGACAATAGGTCTGGTGAAAGAGGAAGTGTCATGTATTCCGAAGCCATTTCCAACAGCATAGGAAACCATGGCTGTCGAGGCCAGAAGGGCGCAACCAGAATTGCCTCTCCTGAATCCTGACGAAACTTCACTAGCGTCCTCTGAACCAGGGGGAGCGGGGGAAACAGATACATGAGGGTGAACGTCCATGGTATCATAAACGCGTCTCCTAGGGAGTTGAGTCCTAGACTTCCTCGAGACGCATATAATAGACATTTCTTCTTGTGGTGAGTGGCAAAAATGTCTACTTGAGGAGTTCCCCAACGACGGCACAGATCTGCAAACGTCTCATCGTGTAGCTCCCATTCGTCTGTTTGGCTGGTGTGACGGCTCACTTCGTCTGCCAACATATTGTCCCCTGTGGAGAGGTGGACCGCCACCGGAAAAATGTGTCTGTGGTAGCACCACTCCCAGAGGTGCACGGCTAGATAAAAAAGTGAATGGGAGTGGGTCCCTCCTTGTTTGTTTATATAATACATGGTCGTGGTGTTGTTCGTCACCAACTGAACACCACGACCCTGTATTAGAGGAAGGAAGGACTTGAAAGCTTTTATGACGGCAATTAACTCCAGGTGATTGATGTGGAGAATTCGCTCTTGTGATGACCATAGAGCATGAATGTGATGCTGCCCACAATGTGCTCCCCATCCTGTGGGGCTTGCATCGTTGGTCACCTGCACGGTCAGTCGAAGAGGTGTGAATGGCCAGCCTACCCTGAGGTGAGGCACAAAGGTCCACCACTGGAGCTGTTGTACTAATTCCCGGGTTAGCCGCCTAGAGTGGCCTATTGACTAGATAGGCGGGATATAAATAAAATAAATAAATAAATAAATAAATACTTTGAGACGCTTCTTCGGATGATCCGTGAGAGGGTCGAACAGGGATAGGAGCCAAATTTAAAGAGATCTGAGTTTGAGACGGGCATGGGCCAGACCAGGTGTCGTTGATGCCATCAGGCCTAGGAGGTGTTGGGCATGTTTCACAGATACTCGGACCCCTGGACGAAATTTCTTGATGGCTTTTTGTAGTTTCTGTATGTGTTCTGCTGGGAGGAAAATGCGGCCCATGGTAGCATCTATTGTGGCCCTAATGTAATCCACAACTTGTGAAGGTATAAGGTGTGACTTCTTGCGGTTCACTGTAAGTCCCAGATTGTGCAAAACATGGAGAATGAACTTTGTGTCTTTCAGGGCTTGACTTCTGGAGGATGAGACCACTAACCAGTCATCTATGTAAGGGCAGATTTGCACACCGTTCAGATGCAGGTATGCTGCCACCGGGGCCATGCATTTCGTAAATGTCCGTGGAGCCATTGAAAGTCCGAATGGGAGGGCCAGGAACTGGTAGACATTGTTTTGAAATATGAACCTCGGGAACTTGCGATGATTGGGGTGAATGGTTATGTGGAAATAGGTATCTTTCAGATCTATTACCACGGACCAGGTGTTCTTGTGCAGCAGGTGGATTATTGATTCTAAAGTCACCATCCGGAAGCGTCGGGGACAAAGGTATGTGTTCAGTGTTCTTAAGTCCAGAATGGGTCTTATGCCCCCGTCTTTTTTGGGAATGGCGAAATACCTTGAATAAAAGCCGTTTGCGATGTCTCTTTTGGGGACTCTTTGAATAGCATTTTTCTCTAGTAGAGACAGAACTTCTTCCTCTAGAGCAGGATCGTAAGATGTAAATTCCACATGCCCTAGAGGAGGATATTCTATAAACTCCAGAGGGTAGCCTGATTGAACGATGTTCAAGACCCATGAGTCATTTGTAATAACGCGCCAATTTGGGAGATAGGATTGTAGCCTTGTAGTGGGATGTGGTGTAGGAACCGTAGCTGTGAAGTCAAAGATAACGCTTGGGTTTCTTAGCAGGAGGTTTATAAGATTGTCTGCAATGTGTCTGTTGTGGATGGTAGGCAGAAGCAGAGGAGATGGCAGTAGAGGGTGCTTGTTGAGAGGTGGTCTTGTATTGTCTATATTGTTGAGGTTGGCAATATTGACCATAAGGCTTTTTCCATTGGTACCTGTTATACCTGGGTTGTGGTTGAATATAGTAAGATTTGGCTGTTTTCTTTGCCTTTGGAGTTCCTCCAGATGGCCATCAGTCTTCTCATTGAAAAGCCTGGAGTCATCAAAGGGTAAGTTCTCCACTTTAGTTTTGACGTCGTCCAGAATGTTGGCAGCTCTTAACCATGCATGCCGGTGAAGGGAAAGAGCGGATACAAGCACTCCAGCCGCAGCTTCCACAGCATGGCGAGTGGATAGGTGAAAATGTGGGCGTTTGTTTATATACAGCTCTCTTAAGGTCCTGCCACAGCATTTCAATCAGGTTAAAGTCTGGAGTTTGACTGGGCCATTGCAACACCTTGTTCTTTTTTATTTTCTTTTTCTGCCATTCTGTTGTAGATTTGCTGGTGTACCTGGGATCACGGTCCTGTTGCATGACCCAATCTCAGCCAAGCTTTAGCTGTTCGACAGATGGCCTCACTTTTGACTCTAGGATAGTTTGGTATACAGAACAGTTCATGGTTTACTCAATGACTGTAAGATTCCCAGGTCCTCTGGCTGCAAAACAAGCTCAAATTGTCATCCCTCCACCACTGTGCATCACCATTGGTATGAGGTGTTTGTGCTGATACGCTGTGTTTGATTTCTGTCCAGTGTCGCACTGTGCATTACAACTAAACAGCGCCGCTTTGGTCTCATCTATCCAAAAGACATTGTTCCAAAAGTCCTGTGGTTTGTCCAGATGCAACTTTGCAAACGTAAGCCATTTTCTTTTTAGAGAGAAGAGGCTTTCTCCTGGCAACCCTTCCAAGCAAACCATACTTGTGCAGTCTTTTTCAAATTGTATTGTCATAAACTTTAACACTTAACATGCTGAAGCCTGTAGAGTCTGAGATGCACTATAACTTTTTTTTTTTTTTGCATTGCTCTGAGCCTGGGATGAATTTGCTTGGACGTCCACTCCTGGGAAGAAGGGCAACTGTCTTGAATGTTTTTCACTTATGAATAAGTCTTCCTAATGGTAGAATGATCAACCTTAAATTGTTTGAAAACGGCCTTCTAACCCTTCCCAGACTGATGGGCAGCAACAATTGCTTCTCTACAATCACTGCTGATCTACTTCTTGACATGATGTTAACACACAAATGAATATTCCAGACCAACAAACTGCTAGAACTTTGGCTTTCACAGAAGTGGTCACACTTGATAATCAAATTACTCAAGGACATTTGAATAGCATCACCTGGATGCTACTTATCCTCTTAATTCCTATGGAGAGAGTAAGGGTGTAATTAGGTTTTTACACATGGCTTCTCCATTTGGGCTTTATTTTTGTAAAATAAATCATGTCACACTGTAATATGTTGTGTGTTGTTTATTTCAGGTTGTATTTACCTAATTTTCAGACCTGCTAAGGACCAGATGATTTTTATTCTGTCCTGACAGGATTTAAATCATAATTTTTAAATGTAAAAACTCACTCTTGCTGGTAGTTATAATCTTTAATATTTGCAAATAGATGAATATTTCAAATTTAGAATAATACTGTAACCTGTCAAATTAGAAAAACAATCCTAAAAACACATTTTAGTTTAATAATCACTCAAAGTTGGAGAACTACTTAAATTGTTCTATTTAACTAAAACAATAACATTATATAGCATACATACGTAAGAGTATTTGCATAAATACCAATGTGCATTGTTTGCACATAGATTTACAGAACAATTGGATTAGGGTTTTTTCCTGAAATATGTTCATTTTATACCATTTTTATTGTGAAAAGTGCACATTATCCCAGATTGGATAATGTGGATTAATAGAATTAGTTTACAAAAAAAGTGTAAATACTGCATGAATATACAGCTTCATGCTACATAACTAAGTTCTATTTCGTGCTGAATAACCTTTCAACTATAATGTATCTTAAATAGAAAACTATCTTTAGATATATTTTTCCTCCAAAAGCATTTCATCAAAATAGATTTGATTTAAATTTTAAAAATTAAATTTTTAAATCTGATTTTTTTAAAATCAATTTTAATCCATTCTGTGTCCTGATGTGTAAAACCATAGAATTCAAAGAGGGTTTATTTTCTTTTTCACATGACTGTATCCAGCACTAACAAATAGTTCCTTCCCTGCCTCTGAATTCAGAGGCCAGCCTCTGCTCAGTGTTTTTCCTACTCTCTTTTGTCTGCTGGAAGCAGCCTATAGTCTGTTGGGGCCTATTGCTGAGAGCAGTCAAGCTCATTAGTTTTGCTGCAGAGTTGTTCAACTGTAAGTAAAGAAACATATTTTATATTTTCTACTCTCTGAGATTTCTAAGCAATTCCAAACAACATGCTTAGAACTCAGATATCAGTCAGCCTACACTTTAAGGAAACAAACAGTGTTGTGTCTCAAGAGAAAAAAACTACTGCAGAACTACAGAATCATAAAACTTGGAAGGCGACCCCAAGTGTAGAATTGACTTGACAGCACATTATTATAGCAGCTTAACAAACAATAGGTGGGAGGTTTCTATTTGCATAGATGAGCCAATTAACATTTATTGTGTGGTTTTTAAGAAGCTTTTGTTCCTATTCAAGCTAAAGCAGAGATGCTGAATCTCCTAATGCATTCCTGTTCTTTAGTTTAAAGTTGGAATCCACCCTTCAAGTGTTTTGCTTAAAGAATGGGTATGGAAGAATGGTTGAAGGTCAAAGACAGACTGTTCTACCTATGTTTTTTCAGTGATGATGTTCAACTTATGTAAAGTGTGGCATATTTGTCTTCTGCATGTTGTGAAGTCTGTGGCATGTTTGTCCTATGAAGAATGCAATTACCACTGTATTGCAGCAGCTGCTACTAAGTAGGGGCACAAGTCATTCAAATTAGTTGTGTACGGATGCATATCTTGTAGTTATTTATAATATTTCTATACTTCTTGATATATTAAGATTTCTAAGCAATCCCAAGCAATATGCTTGAAACTCAGATATCTGTCAGTCTACACTTTAAGGAAACAGTGTTGCCTTCTGAGAAAAAAAAGCTACCATAGAACTATAGAATCTTAAAACTTGGAAGGGTCATTGTGTCGAACTCCTGCCAAAAACAGGAAATCCCCAATTAAAGCACCCATACCAAACCCATACCATCTAATCTCTATCAAAAACCTCCAAAGAGTCCACCATTCTTTGGAGCAGTGCATTCCACCATCAAGCAGCTCATAAAAATTTAAATCTGCCAGAATTATG
Source organism: Pogona vitticeps (assembly GCF_051106095.1). Lineage (NCBI taxonomy): Eukaryota > Metazoa > Chordata > Lepidosauria > Squamata > Agamidae > Pogona > Pogona vitticeps. The sequence continues at coordinate 39,020,610 of NC_135784.1, forward strand.
GGATTCACTCTTTCCTGAACAGAATAGCAGGATGAATGAGCCTAATCTTTCATCAGGGTGTATTTAACAAACTTGTTAAACTCCAAACAAAAGGAAAAACAAAAAGGTTACGGACTCCTAAATGGAGCCTCTGTCATTGACAAGAGCTCCAAGTGCAGAATTCAAACCGACCTCACCGTGATGTCTTTCTCTTTAGACTAATGCCCATGGATAAAAAACTACATAAACTACATTCCTTCCCATTGATCCTGACAGTTTTTTCAATGATGGGGCAGCCAGCCAAAGATCAGCAGACCACAGGCTAACATGCCAAATGGCAATCCTTTAATTTGTTTGATCAATGACTCTACATTAGATTGGTAACCTAAATCATGTTTAATGAGTTGTTTAAAGCTTTGTTCAACAGTACTGCTTCGCTGCCCATTTAGGTATATTCCCAGCCCTTTAAATTCTGACCTGAAATAGTTTCAGAACCAGAGCTCAGAATGTGAACTGGGAAAAAGAAAAAAAATTATGAGACAATGGTCAAAATCCTGTTGCTCAGTGTAGTAAATTGCACTAGAGCAGGCCCACTGAATCAATGGGGATTTAGTGATTCAATTCCTCCATAAGTTCCATTGATTCAAATGGGCCTACTCTAACTGCAACTTATTACACTAAGGTAAGTCACAATTGGAGTACGGCAGTTGAATCTACTGCACTTAAGGAATTATCTCACCAAATCCTCACTGATTCAATGAGCCTACTATAGTGTAATTTACTATGCTAAACAACAGGATTTGGGCTGTTTTAAGCACCAGACCTGGCTGCGTAGATAATGTAAAACAGGTTTATATTTAGTGATACAATAGAACAGATTCCCCGTCTTACCTGCAATGCCTAACATCTGCTTCACAGTGTTGAGAGAAGTTTTGCAATACATTGGTAAAAGGAATGTCTGTCATGCTAATAGTAGCTTACGGTACTTACCTGATACTGGATGTAACATACAATGTGACACACATAAAATAAATTGCAAGTTATAGTGAGTAGAATTTTTTTTCTGATTTTCGAGTTATGGAACTGAATAATGGAGCAGTTATTTACATTTCACTCTCTGAAAACTGTTATTATTTCAATAGTCTGTACCTTATATTACAGCCTCCTAAGCTCTCACACATTAAGCAGTGGAGTGGTTCTTCTGTTTACTGGGTCTGCTGAGCTACCTGAAAGAACAGAATAAAGTCCAGGCTTCCTCCAAATGTTGGAACTGGGAAAAGAGCACAAACAGTTTCCGCATATCTCCCTGGTTGGAACCTTAAAAGGTTTTATTTATTGTCACTTAAATTATTTTCTATATGAGCCTCCTTTCTCCCAGTGTAGGGAGTCCAATAATGATCACAAGTGATTACAAACAAATATACATAAAACACTGCATTAAAAGCCAACCAAACATGTAAACCAACCAAATATGTAAAAATATTTTTAAAAACAGAATATATATACTGTACATATGAGCAATACAACATTCCACAATTTAAAAACCTCTTCTCAGTTGTCCAATTCAGCTACTAAAAGCCTTCCTAAGCAGAAAAGAAAAAACCTGCTAGCAGGGTAACAAGAAGGTGGCTAACCTACTCTCCAAACCTTTCAGAGGAAGTGTAACTCAATCTATGTCAGGCGGACTCCCTATTCCCTGATCTGTCTTTCAGCTAACCAGGAGCTTCTCTATCTTGTCTAGATTATGCTTCTATTTCCTTGCCCAGTGCTTTACTGACATCAGATAACAGTTCAGAACAGAAACAGGTTTCTTTAGAATTAGAGGAAAAGGATAAATAAAATTAGATACTAAACCCCTAGACTCCAAACAACCTCTCCCAATGTTTCATGTAAATTGTATGGGAGAGGAAAAGGAACTCTCTGAAACTCCAAAGGTCAACAGCTTTGCTGTCAAACAGGAGTCTCCCAGCACTGCCTTCTGAGCCTGGTTCTCTAGGAAAGTCTGGAGTCACCACAAAGAAGTCCCACTCAAGGCAAGCAATAATAATAATAAAAAGAATTTCACCAATGCCATCAGAATAGATTAGCCACTGTTGTCATCATAGAATAGCCTTCCTAATGACCTCTATTCTCTGTTCAGCTTGATTCTCTCCATGTATTCTGCCATCATCATTATTTTAGTCACCATTCCATGATTCTGCACCAATCCAATCCCTTGATTGGTGGCAAAGGTCACAGTGAGCCTTTCTTCATCATACAATCCCAGGACAACCATATCTTGCACCACTTATGATTTAAGAAAACTCTATCTCTCAACAGTATACATGTTATCTTATACACCTTAATACAGTGGTGCTTTCAACAACTACACCTTCAACCCTCCGTCATGCCTTTTATTATTTTAATTATTTTATTTCATTACTGTTGCAATTTGTTTTCAGTTGTTAATTGGTTATTCTTTGTACTGCTGTTTTACAGTGATAGAATTGTAAACTGCCCAGAGTGGCGGTAAAAAAATCAAACGAACGAATGAATGAACGAACGAACGGTTATTTGGCCAAAATCCTGTTTTTAAAAAATGCACCCAACAGTACTCATGCACAATATCTATCACCCAACTGGTTGAACACCAGCTGCAAAACTGACTGCACAACAGTCTTGCAAACCTCACAGGCATGCAGTGGGCAGAGCTCTTTATCTTCAGGTGTTAACTAGGCACCATGACATCTGTGGGTGAGAAACCATAGGAACAAGCATCATGGCTTCAGTCAGAGGGGCCACATATAATATCCAGAATTCTATTATTGCTTTCATAAGGTTTACATGACAAAAAGTGACTAATTGCTGGTATCTGACAAGGCACCAGGTAGCATCTCATTTGTGCAATTGAATATTTGACCAGACAAACAACTAAGATACACTCCAGTGCCTTATCAATTAGGCACAGCATGTTACACCAACTTTATACAAATTGATAGGATTCTGGCCAATATGTTGAACTAACACCTGCATAGTTTTCTTGAAGTCTATGGGTTAACAAAATAAAGGATATTTCAATCTCTGCAAAGCTAAGCACTTGCACTGGTGATCAACAACAAATTTAAACAACAGTAAAGGAAAATTAAGAGGGAATGACATGATTACTCATAAAAGAGTGCATCTTTGAGTGAAATTCATAAAAAAAGCATTTTAAACATATTTCCATGACAATATTGCACATACTGCATATTAATGATAATCTGTATTGTCATTATTAACAGCATCTGGTTGACATTTATATTATGGATCCCTTCCTGGTCTCCAAACTTCAATAAGCATAGTAGGATAAGACACATTTTGCCAGAAGTCACATTCTGCCTTAGCTGGACAGATTCCCAAGACTAGACATGAACTGAGGCACATTTATTTATTTATTAAATTTATACCCCGCCCATGTAGACACATGTCTACTCTGGGTGGCTAACAATAAAAATAGAATAAAAACAGTATAATAAAATAAAAAGCAACAGTAATAATAATAATAATAATAATAATAATAATAATAATAATAATAATAATAATAATAATAATAATAATAATAATAATAATTTATTGTCATTGTAAGTATATACACATACAACGAAATTCACAGACACCCAGAGACCAGACACATGCACACACATAACATTCCCCAAACACTCCCCACCCACTAAAAGTCCCCCACTAAAAATACAAACATCTACACCGCAGGCCAAGTTACACAGTCCAACTAATTATTCACTATTGGTGGTCTTTAAGCTCATTATTAATTGCAGTTATAGCTCTGGGATAAAAACTATTGAGAAAACGTGTGGTCCGAGTCTTAATTGTTCTATATCTTCTGCCAGATGGTAACAGTTCAAAAAAGTTATAAGCAGGATGGGAAGAGTCTCTCAGGATGCTATGTGATTTCCTTAGACAGTGGGATGTGAAGATGTCATCCAGGGTTGGTAGCTGGAGCCCGATGATATTCTGGGCAATTTTAATGGTTCTCTGTAGAGCTTTTTTGTCCGCTACAGAGCTACTCCCAAACCATGCCAGAATGCCATAGGTTAGGACACTCTCAATGGTGCTACGATAGTATGACAGAAGCAAATGCTGAGATAAATTTAACTTGCCGAGCATTCTCAGGAAATACAGCCTCTTCTGTGCCTTCTTCATTAGCATGTTGGCATTTATAGTCCATGAGAGGTCCTCTGAGATGTAAGTACCCAGAAATTTAAAACTACCAACTCTCTCCACTTCCTCACCGTTTATGTACAGTGGTAAATGTACATATCTCTTCCTCCTAAAATCAATTATGAGTTCTTTAGTTTTTTTGATGTTAAGTGTGAGATGATTTTCTTTACACCAAAGTATCAACCTTTGTACTTCCTTTCTATAAGCAGACTCATTGTTCTTATTTATGAGCCCCACCACTGTCGTATCATCCGCAAATTTAATAATTGCATTGGTGTTATACAGTGGGGTGCAATCATGTGTGTACAGGAATAGAGGAAGGGACTTAGCACGCAGCCCTGGGGAGCTCCTGTACTTAGTACCAGGGTAGAAGAATGGTGAGATCCCATCCTTACTGACTGTGGCCTATCTGTCAGAAAATCCTTTATCCACATGCAGATCTCCTGAGGTAATCCCAGGTTGATCATTTTAAAAAACAACCTATTTGGTAGAATGGTATTAAAAGCAGAGCTATAATCCACAAACAACAGCCTCGCATAAGTTCCCTGATGTTCTAAGTGGCTCAATACAGTATGGAGTACAATGGACACAGCATCATCAGTAGATCTATTTTTCCTGTATGCAAATTGACATGGGTCCAAAGAAGGTGGAAGACTAGCCTTAATGTAATCCAGCACCAATCTCTCAAAACATTTCATAACAACAGATGTTAAAGCTACTGGTCTGTAATCATTGAGAGATACCACAGCTGACTGCTTGGGGACTGGCACTATAATAGATGTCTTCAGGCAAGTGGGGACTGAACACTGCAACAAGGATAGATTGAAAATATCCGTAAAAACTCCAGCTAATTCTGCAGCACAGCCCCTAATAACTCGTCCCATGATTCCATCTGGTCCAGCTGCCTTTCGAACATTAATATTCTGGAAAGCGCGTCTCACATCTGAAATCTGTAGTACTAGTGGTTGTCTGTTGATGGTAGATTCTAGTGATGTATTATAGACAGTAGGTGCTGTAATAATGGTTGTTCCTGTTTCCACTTCAAAACGGCTGAAAAATTGATTTAACTGCTCAGCCAAAAAATCACTGCTGCTACACAGACTGTTTTTGTTACTCTGACCAGTGATTTGTCTTAGGCCGTGCCACACTCGGCGAGTGTCAGAACTTTCAAGGTGTTGTTCAATTCTCTGGCTGTACATAGCTTTGGCATCCTTAATGCCCCTTTTCAGTTTAGCTCTAGCCTCTCTGTACTGTAGTTCATCACCAGAATGAAAAGCAGCATTTCTGGCTTTTAATAAAAGGCGCACTTCTCTATTTAGCCAAGGCTTGTTATTAGAAAACACTCGTACTTGTCTGGTAGTAGTAACAGCATTGATGCAGCTTTTGATATAAAACAGTACTGTTGAGGCATAAGTATCAACATTGTCCTCCTCAAACAGTGCCCAATCAGTGCTCCTAAAGCAATCTTGAAGTTGCTCAGATGCATCCACTGGCCACACTTGTATTTCTCTAATTGATGGTCTGATTCTTTTAACAAGAGGTCTGTATGATGGAATCAAAAAAAGAGATATATGATCTGACTGTCCCAAGCTAGGCAATGGCTTCGTCTTATATCCATGTATGATGTTACTATATACCTGATCCAAGGTATTTTCCCCTCTAGTGGGACAGTCCACATACTGATAAAAGTTAGGGAGGACGGTCTTTAAATTGGCTTGATTGAAATCACCTGCTACCACCAGCGCTCCATCTGGGTAGGCCTGCTGCTGTTTGCTGATAGCAGTTAACAAACAACTCAAAGCTGTGGTTGTGTTAGCATCAGGAGGTATATATACTGCTGTTATTATAATAACATTAAACTCACGAGGCAGGTAAAAGGGGCGGCATTTCACTGCCAAATACTCCAAATCAGGAGAACAGTGAATATCCAGTATTTTAACATCTGTGCTCCAGTTATCGTTTGTGTAAACACAAACCCCTCCACCTCTGCTCTTCCCAGATTCAACAGATCTGTCTGCTCGATGTACTCTGCGTCCTTGTAGTTCAATTACCTCCCCTGGGATGGAAGAATCAAGCCATGTCTCTGTAAAGATCATAACGCAACAGTCTCGAATATTTTTCTGTAGGGAGATAGTAAGTTCCAGCTCCTCAATCTTGTTGGGTAGAGATCTAACATTTGAGACAAAAAGACTTGGCAATGCAGGCTTGTGAGGATTTTTGCCTAACCTCACTCGTAGACCGGCCCTGCAACCTCTTTTCTGCTTGCGTTTTCTCCGTGCTCTTTTCTTCCTGACAGGGAGAGCAGGGGGAGTAACCCCCGGATATGCAGGCTGTCTTAAAAGCTCAGCTGGGATGTTGTAAGTTGAGACCGTCGATTCAAAGTTGTAACCTTCTCTGCCAATAGATAATAATTCTTGTCGACTGTAAATTACTTGTGCCTGAGCATGTAGAGTCCGTAATAAGGGCCGATCTCTGGAATGCCTAGCCGCTGCAAGTGCTTGCGCCGCCATCTTGACCAACTGTATAGTTCAAGATGGGGAAAGGGAAATAATAATAATAAAGTGTTGACAGGAGGGAAAGCCTGCCTAAAGAACCAGGTCTTAAGTTGGCGTTTAAAAACATGTTTGCTCCTTGTATGCTTTTTTTCCCCCTGGCAACTTATGTGGCATCTTACACTCGCCATCAATTAAGAGTGATCTTACTGCTGAGCTTCCAGAAGGACATACACATTCCAGGGAAGAAAAAAGCCCAAGGGAAATCTCAGAAAACAGCTTACGCGGAATATTGGGTGTTCATGGCATGCTATCTAAATGTTGCACATATGATATTTTTTAAAAAGGCACCTTTTTTCCCCAAAAAAATACGGAGTGGAGGATGTTGAACAGGAGCACTTGCATACTGAACCTGCAATCTAAACACAGGATCCAACTGCCAATATCAAAGACTCTTAATTCTTCAAGAGCCTGTTGTACAAGAAACAAGTATTGTACTGTAAGTAGGGTTGCCAGATGTCAGGCAAAAGGAGGACATATCCTACTTTTTAGCCTTATGTCCTCCGTCAGGCAGGCAAAGATAAAAACCTTTAAAATGTCAGGCTTTTGTATATTTTATGTTATAATTTTGGATGGGAGGGGGAGAGGTAGAAGGACACCCTTCCCCCTGGCTTTCCCCGCCCCCACCTGCCGGCCCACCCCTGGTATTTTGGAAAAAAGCCTCCACTGAATTTATTTTTAATTTTTAACATGACTGTTTCTTGGTCAGTTCACTAAGAGACATTTATTGGCAGCTATTGTAATAAAATTGTATTGATTGTGTGTTTAATCTGGAATGATTCAAATGAGACATTCAGTATGTCCTCCTTTGTCCTCCTTTTTGTCTTTCTATGTCCTCCTTTTAGTACCCGTGTATCTGGCAACCCTAACTGTAAGTATCTCCTTAGGCAGGGTAATCTCAAGGTTTGCAGCTGTGGTTATTTATTTATTTATTTATTTAATTTATACCCCGCCTATCTGGTCGGTGAGGACCACTCTGGTTGCTATCTGGTTATCTATCAACTATCTGGTTGCTATCAACTTTCTTCTGAGTTACAGCGACCCTATGAAACAATGACCTCCCAAACATCCTGTTAACAGCCTTACTTTGCTCTTGCAAACTCAAGCCTTCTTTTAATGAATCACAAATTGAAAAACTCAACGACCATACAAGCTGGGGAGTGAAGGGACGGGCGACAAAGAAGGCACGAACCTCCTCAATTAAAAAAAACAAAACTTCCCTATTGCAACTTGTCATACCTCCGAGCCATTTCTACCTGAGCAAAACTTCAGGGGAAAAAACACACACTTAAGAGTCCCATTAAAATAACAGAGAAAAGGGAGGCAACAGAGCATTGTCATATACTGTATACTGACTGTTTCCTTGGGGGGGATGTTATAGGTTTCAAGTGGTTTAATTATCATGAGTCGTGCCTAAGCGCCATAAAGGCACATGTTCCTCTCTATACATAAAATATATTTTAAAAATATTATCTTTTCTCCTCATTAGCAAGCTTAAGATGCCTCGTAGAACACAAAGACGTGTTCACACGACCAAATGCACCCAACAACGCACTCCTCCACCTCAGCAACCACCGTTATCTTTCCCCGTTTCGGGCGACACCTCCACCACCGAACGTTACGTCGGCGGCTACAACCGAGCATGCGCGAATCGTCAAGCGAGCGAGAGGCGAGGCGGGAAGAACATACGGTGGTATAGCCACACCCCCGTCCGGATAGGCAGACCAATCAACAGTCTTCAACCGTCATCCTCTTTCCCCCTCGCCCCTCCCGCAAGTAACGCGATTACAAGTAACGGCGGAACGTAAGTGTTCGATTTAAGTTAACAGAGGAGGAAGCAGAGAGGTTTTTTTAAAAAAAGAGGTTGGTCCTGATGACACGGTCGCTGAGGAGGTACTATCAAGCCAGAACTTCTATTAATCAGGCTGCTCACGTTCTTCCTCACACTCTTATCCCAGAGTGGTACGGTCCTTTCTGCTCTCTTTTGCTCGAGGGGACCTCTGTTTTCTTCACTTGGTGGTATCGCCCACCTGCCACTTCTAACTCCTTTTGCACGTGCCCCTCTCCTTGATCTCCTCCCCCCCCCCCGCAGTTTCGGAGGTGGTTGGTCCTTCTTCACTTTCGTTGGGCGGGAGTTTGGTACATTCCACGCTCAGTGCTGGAAAGGGAGGAGGGAGAGAGAATTCACCTCAGAGGGGAGGATTCCCCGGTGGACGACGGGCGGGGGAGGGAGAGGGAGAGGGGGGTTGGAGCAAAGTAGGAAAGGGGACAAAAAACACGCGTTGTCTCTCTCTCTCTCCCCCCCCCCCTTTTCGAAATTGGGAATATTCCCGTTCTTGTAGTCCAAAACACGGTCCTAACTTATTTGTTTCGATCCGTAGGTGCTCCTTTAACGTCCACTGTAATGCATTCCAGACGTCACTGACTAGGAGATTCTGAGTTAAAGCCGAAAATAATAACTTTTACAAGTTCTGCAAAAGTGCAAGGCTGTGCAGATAGTTGTTGCGGGTTTTTCGGGCTCCTTGGCCTTGTTCTGAAGGTTGTTCTTGACGTTTCGCCAGTCTCTGTGGCCATGGGCATCTTCAGAGGAACAGGAGTAGGAACTTTGTCCATGGACAGAGTTCCTACTCTTGTTCCTCTGAAGATGCCCATAGCCACAGAGACTGGCGAAACGTCAAGAAGAACAACCTCCAGAACACGGCCAAAGAGCCCGAAAAACCCACAACTGGCAGATCCCGGTCGTGAAAGCCTTCGAGAATAGGCTGTGCAGGTAGTTGGGTCATTAGTCCCAGCAGATTTAGCCAGCCTGGTCAAAGAAGGGATTAAAGGAGCTGTGATTCACACATCTGTAGGGCTAGATGTTTCCCATCTCAGCCGAGAAGCCAGGAACAGATTTATTATCTGGTCTGAAGGTCTACTGGTGTGATTGGGTTCTTTTCCTGAAGAGGGCGGGCCAAGGGATTCGGCGGGAATAATGGCAGGAGTCGACGTAACAGTCAAAAACGGATTGGTTTTATTAACTTTAACATCAGATAACTCTGGACCGAATGGGTCCGGCAACTCTTCGTCAGTTAACAAGTTATATTTCTTGGGCTTTGTCCCAGGCACAACATCTTTGTTTTTCATTGTTTCTTCACCCCAAAACGAGCGATTGCGTTCGGGCTCGCGACCGACGCAGTCAGAACTGAGCAGGTAGTCCTGCAACAGGGATGGACCACGGTCGACCCCTCCAATCTGGGTAGGAAAGGGGTGACTCCACCAGGGGTTGCCTTGTCCATCGTAGGGCGAAAAGCCATACCCCCTCCCGGTTTCCATCCCTCTTTGGACTCACGAACTCCCGCCTGGCTCAGCTCTTTAGGCAGAGGTAGCAAGCCGTCTTCTCTCATCAGGTTTGGGAAGTTCTTAACCAGAGTCGCAATTCTTTCTCTCTCTACTCCTGTCTCTCTCGTTTGAGTGCCTTTCTCCTCCCTTTCTCCGTCTAACCCCTTTTCCCCTCTCTCCTCCTTTATAACTTCATCCCATCTCCAATCTCCCGACTCCTCCCCCCAGTCTCTCGTCCTCTCCGCTAGGAACACCTCTATAGCCTTATTAGCGCCCCCTTCTTCCTCGTCTAGTTTTATCAATTCTCCCACAGCGCATTCTCCGCCTCCTTCTTCTTTTGACGCCTGTGAGGACGGCTCACTTTCCTTCCTCCGCTCACACGCCCCCCCTGAGGAGTGGGCCGTCCTCTCTTCGGTTTGCGGTAGCATCTCTCCCTGTCGGGAAAAGTAATCCGCATTAGCATGGGCACTTCCCTTACGATATTTCACTGTGAAGGTAAATGGCTGCAAACTTAGGTACCACCTGGTCAACCTGGGATTCACATCCTTCATCCGGTTCAGCCATTGTAGCGGGGCATGATCTGTGACGAGAGTAAAGGGTGCCCCTAACAGGTAATACCTTAAAGCCTGTATAGCCCATTTAACAGCAAAAGCCTCTTTTTCTATAGTCGAATACTTCTGCTCCCTAGGGGTTAGTTTCTTGCTTAAATACATTACGGGAAATTCTACATCATCCTTCTCTTGTGATAACACTGCCCCCACTCCCCGATCTGAGGCATCAGTCTGAACTACGAAAGGCCTGGAAAAATCTGGAGCATATCTACTGGGTAATTCAGATAGTATCTGTTTCAACTCCTCAAAAGCTTTGGTCTCCTTTTCCCCCCAATAAATCAACTTTGCTTTCTTCTTTCTAGTCAAATCGCTTAGGGGAGCCGCAATGTGGGCAAAGTTGGGAACGAATTGCCTGTAATAACCTGCTAACCCTAAAAATCTCTGTACTTCCTTTTTCGTCCGGGGTACGGGCCAGGCCGTCACTTGGTCGATCTTGTCTGATACAGGCTGTATTCTACCTTGTTTCACTTGAAACCCCAAGAATTTCACCCCCTTACGCGCCACTTTGCACTTGGTTGGATTAACTTTCAGTTGAGCTTCTTGCAACACCTGTAGCACCTTCTCTAGGTGCACCAAATGCTCCTCCCAACTTTTACTATATATAAGTATGTCATCAATATAAGCTCCGGCAAAATCTTTAACAGGGGTTAACACTTTATCCATTAGCCGTTGGAACGTCGCCGCTGCCCCATGCAACCCAAAGGGCATACGCGAGAATTGGTAAAGGCCCTTAGGGGTCACAAATGCTGTCTTTTCTTTATCTTCTAACCTCAAGGGTATTTGCCAATATCCCTTGGTCAGGTCTAATGATGTGAGGTACTCCGCCCCTCCCAATCGTTCTAGCAGGTCATCAATTCTTGGCATCGGATAAGCATCGAACTTGGACACCTCATTTAATCTGCGATAATCGATGCACAGCCTAACACTCCCATCTGGTTTTGGTACCACTACTGGGTAACTCCTCCAGGGGCTATAAGATGGCTCAATTACGCCCAATTGAAGCATCTCTTCTATCTCTTTATTGATAGTCTCCCTCAGGTGCCTAGGCCAACTCCTACTTCCAGATCTGACTATGACTTGTGGTTGTGTGTTAATTGCATGTTCGACTAACGTGGTGTTACCAGGTTTTCCTGAGAAAACCTCCTTGTATCGGTGTTCTATCTCTCTCATCTGCTTCTCTTGCTCTGCGGTTAACTCCTCTCCCAAATCTAATTCTACCCCTTGGCGTAAAAAGTCCTTTGTTTCCGGGCCAAATTCTTCGTCTTTTACTTCGCCCCATAATGCTTCTCTCTCCTTCCACTCCTTTAACAAATTTACATGAAAGATGCCTTTCTTTTTAACTTTGTCGGGCATCCAGATCTCATAATCTACCTCTCCTACCTTTCTCAACACCTTATAGGGACCTTGCCAAGTGGCGAACAATTTTGATGAAGCCGCTGGCATTAATAACAAAACTTTCTGCCCAGGTTCGAATTGCCTTGTCTTAACTTTGGCGTCGTACCTCCGTTTCTGTCCTTCTTGGGTTTTCGCTAAATTCTCCCTCGCCAAAGAGGCCACTAACTTCAAATGTTCTCTCATTTCTATGACATGTTTAACATTCGTTTGCACCTCATCTCTCCCACTCTCCCACTTCTCTTTGACCAAATCGAGTATACCTCTGGGGTTCCAGCCATACATCATCTCAAAAGGTGTAAATCCTGTGGAAGCCTGTGGAACCTCCCTCACCGCAAACATTAATGGCGCCACTAGCAGGTGCCACCTTTTCGGTTTTTCCATCACTAGTTTCCTTAGCATCCCTTTAAGCGTTTTATTAAATCTCTCCACTAATCCGTTAGTCTGAGGATGATAGACTGCTGTATGGAGGGGTTTTACCCCCAATAACTCCCACATTTCCTTCAATGTTTGTCCCATGAAATTGGTGCCCTGATCTGTCAAGATTTCTTTCGGAAAGCCCAGCCGGGTAAATACTTGTAACAACTCCCGAGCCAACACTTTAGATGTCGTGGACCGCAAGGGTACTGCTTCTGGGTACCTGGTAGCATAATCTATAATAACCAAAATGTGGGTGTGACCCCCCGCCGATTTAAGAAGGGGCCCCACAATGTCCACCCCTATTCTCTGGAAGGGCTGATCCACTAGGGGCATGGGTATTAAGGGAGCTCCTGGTCTAGGTTTGGCCTGAGTTTTCTGGCACTCTGGGCATGTCTGGCAATAGCTTTCTATTTCTCTCTCCATTCCTGGCCACCAAAACCGTTGTTCAATCCTGGGTTTCATCTTATCGTATGCTAAATGTCCCGCCATAGGGATATCATGGGCCAGATGTAAAATCACCATACGCCATTTCTGTGGAACAACCAACCGCCTTTCCCCCTTCTCTGTTACATTATACAGCAGCCCATTGTCCAAGATCATCCCCTTTTCTCCCCCTACTGCTTCGCCCACCTCACGCGCGGCTCGCAGGTGTTCTTGCAGCGTGGCGTCATCTTGTTGTAACATACGCATGTGGTCGCGTGTTGTCTCCTGTAAGAAATCATCTCCCACTTCAATTTTAACGCAGTCTCCTTGCATCGCTTCTTTACATTCTGCTAATGTTCTATCCCCCACCCAGTCTCTTCCCAATAACATTTCTCTCGAAAGTCCTGGAACAATCCCCACTTTCATTTTCCGTTTCTCATCTCCAACTTTAACTTCGGCCCACGTCGTCTTATAGGTCTTAGAGTCTCCGTGTATGCACTTCACTGTAAACCCTTCTTCCACCCCTTCTAATTTTATGTCCCGCACTAAAGTTCTGCCGCATCCTGTATCAATTAATGCCTGTTTCTTCTCCCCATTCACCCATGCAACCACCTCCCAACCTGCTTGTTTCCCAGGTTTCTCTTGGGCATTATTCGATCCTCCTACCCAAGAGCAGTCTGTCCCAGGGCAATCCCGACGCACGTGGCCTGGGGTCCCGCAGCCGAAACACACAAGCCCCCCAAACACGCGGTCATCCACTGTAACCGGGCGCACTGGCTTCGGCCCCATAGGTTCGAAGGGACGTCCGCGAGGGCGAGCTCCTCCTGGCACGTCCATCCCTCTCTTCACTCCGCCGCCTTGTGTCTGCGTCCCCGCCTTCTCACGAGGTCTCCCACGTTCCCCTGAAAAGGCGGGACCTTCTTTGATTGCTTCTTCGGAGGCGCAATAGTCTTCGATCAGCTTGATGGCTTCTTCCAACTGCTTTGGGTTATTCTTCTGCACCCACCCTTTCAGATTCCCGCTCAAAGTCGTCACCAAATGTTCTAACACAAACGCTTCCATGACTTGCTCTTTAGATTTGTCTTCTGGTTTAATCCACCTAGTCATGTTAGCTTTCATTCTCTGCACCAAGGTTCGTGGATGTACCCCGGGTTTCCACTTAAGTTCCCTGAATCTTTTCCTATACGCTTCCTCCGTCAAATTAAGAGTCCTCAGAATCGCTGTTTTTACGGATTCGTATTGTGCGGCTTCTTGGGGGCTCAGGGTGTCTACCACCTCTTGTAATAGTCCTGTCAAGCAAGGCACCAATATTAAAGTCCATTGTTCTTTGGGCCACCCTGCAGCCACCGCCACTCGCTCAAATGTATGTAGATACGCCTCCGGGTCATCGCTAGCGCTCATCTTTTGTATTCTGATGGGGGCGGGGCCGGCCACTAGACCATTCTTTATAAGCACATTATTCTTTGGGGTTCTTTCATCGTCCATCCCCAGCCTCATCATGTGTCTGGTAACCAACATTTGCTGTTCCGTCAAACTCTCAATCATCTTCTCCTGCCTCTCTATGGTCTTCAACATCCTCGTCATCTCTTCCTTGCCTCCCCATTGGTCCGCCCCACGTTGGGCGCCACTGTGATTGGGTTCTTTTCCTGAAGAGGGCGGGCCAAGGGATTCGGCGGGAATAATGGCAGGAGTCGACGTAACAGTCAAAAACGGATTGGTTTTATTAACTTTAACATCAGATAACTCTGGACCGAATGGGTCCGGCAACTCTTCGTCAGTTAACAAGTTATATTTCTTGGGCTTTGTCCCAGGCACAACATCTTTGTTTTTCATTGTTTCTTCACCCCAAAACGAGCGATTGCGTTCGGGCTCGCGACCGACGCAGTCAGAACTGAGCAGGTAGTCCTGCAACAGGGATGGACCACGGTCGACCCCTCCAATCTGGGTAGGAAAGGGGTGACTCCACCAGGGGTTGCCTTGTCCATCGTAGGGCGAAAAGCCATACCCCCTCCCGGTTTCCATCCCTCTTTGGACTCACGAACTCCCGCCTGGCTCAGCTCTTTAGGCAGAGGTAGCAAGCCGTCTTCTCTAATCAGGTTTGGGAAGTTCTTAACCAGAGTCGCAATTCTTTCTCTCTCTACTCCTGTCTCTCTCGTTTGAGTGCCTTTCTCCTCCCTTTCTCCGTCTAACCCCTTTTCCCCTCTCTCCTCCTTTATAACTTCATCCCATCTCCAATCTCCCGACTCCTCCCCCCAGTCTCTCGTCCTCTCCGCTAGGAACACCTCTATAGCCTTATTAGCGCCCCCTTCTTCCTCGTCTAGTTTTATCAATTCTCCCACAGCGCATTCTCCGCCTCCTTCTTCTTTTGACGCCTGTGAGGACGGCTCACTTTCCTTCCTCCGCTCACAACTGGGTACAAGGAGTTCTGGGTCCCAAAATAAGCCCCAGTGGATCCATGGTGTGTGAAAATATTAGCTGGGTGCTGCATTGCCCTCATGGGTCCTGGTATCCCCAGCTGTCTGATTGCATGCAGGGGCTCTCCAGACAAGGTGTATCATCAACTCAAGCCCTTCACAGCGTGCAGAGCCCCGGTGCTCATGCTAGTTCAGGGGCAGACAACTTGTGGAGAGGTACCCCAAGCCCAGAAAACATTAGGAAATGAAAATAAAAGAAAGGAAAATTAAATGCTTAGCAGGTAGGCCAGAGCTGTGCAAGAGGGAAGAAACCTGGTTTAACTGGAAAGCTGAGCTGCCACTTGAATTCACTTTCATTCTCTTGAGCTCCAACGGAGCTGGGGTTTCCTCACGCAGTGACCATTTGCATGGGAAAACCGCAGTCAACCTAGCTGGACACGAAGGCTTCTGAGAATTGCAGTCCAAAACCACAGAGGTTACCCAAGGTTAAGGAGCCACTGCCCTAGAGGCACTATAGGAATGAGAATGTCAGGTGCCAGTGTTTGCTACCAAGACTGGTGTTTTTCCTGCTAATATCTATCAATATTGTCTGTCTGGGTAGCTCAGTGAATTAGGTATCTGGCTATGGAACCTGAGGTTGGGGGCTCGATTCCTCACTGTGCATCCCAGGATAGCCAGCAGCCTGGGATGAAATAAATATTTTAATTGTTAAAGTGCCAGAATATTTTGCCATTTCTCCTCTCTTTTTTTCCTTTTCCTCTTTAATTTTTTGTTTGCTGTTCACAAGCAGCCTTACCTTCACCTAATCCAATTATTAACCTCTGAAGGGTGGGACCTGTACATTCAGAGATTTATACCGCTAGCAGTTTAAACTATTAACATGTTTAATACAACATCCCTCAAAGACAAGAATATTCCAGAGACTTTGCTACCATCCAGATCTTAAAAGGGTGGTTATTTTAACCAGTTGCAGTAATTGGATGATTCCCAGATGTCCTCCCATTCAGGTGCTGGCTAAACATTGATCAGTTTAATGTCAGCAAGATTGTAACATTGACATTAATGGCAATTGCATTATGCCTGTGGGCATAAAACGTGGTTTTGGTCAATCTGTTTTAAGTTTATCAGACAAGTGGCATTAATAGTGAAGCTATAACTAATATTTGTTAGGTGATCCTGAGTGTGTGGCATCGCATAGGAACAGAGGCAACTTCTTAGAGTAGACCAAGATCCATCTAAATCAGCATTTCCTGCCCCTCTGCAAAATCCCAGCAACCAGTGAGCAGTAGATGGTCGAGAAATTGACAAGTGGGTCACCATGTTCTTCCTTCTGTCCAATACTGGTTTGGATGTGTGTGGTTTCCTTATGATGATTGTATCTTAAATTTTATTGTATATTTAAGTCTTGAATCATTGGGTCTTTATAAACCAAATGAACCCACCCAAGGGCCTAGTCCACTATGCAGTGGAGCGGAAGCTTATCTGGAGCCTATTCCCTATTTCTGGCAATGGCCTATCAGCTGCTTCTCAGAAGCACCCCCTTTCAACTCTGGACATAGCTTTGTAAAACAGAAATATCAATTTGGATATGTGCTTGTTGGACTCAAAACGTAATATTCTAAACTTACTGATTTTCTGAGTTTCCTTGAAACACCTTAACATTATGAGTACTCAATTTTTTAAAATTAAATATGAATTTACATATTTTATTTATTTAGTTTACTTCGTAATTTATTTAGTTTACTAAGTTATTTATTCATGTTTCAGTTTTTGAAAAAGGAACTATTGATTATATTGTGTGTGTTTATTGTTGTAACCATTGTTGGGTAATGTCATCGGTGGTAATTAGAGACAGGGGTATTTGTATATGAATATCTCTGCACAGGTGGCAATAACAGACTCTTGTCAGATTGCGATCTACAGAGCCATTGGAAGAATTGTGGCATCCGAGGCAGCAGTGGATTGGTGAGTGGACTGTCCAGCGATCTGCGAACCAGTCTTCAACCTTGCAGCGAGGCTTATCCTCCAGCCTCTCGCCAGGAGTAGCTAGCCATTCGTGATCTGCAAAGCCATTGGAAGAATCACAGCAGCAATGGTGGATCACTCTCGTTATTACTAAATGTGTGGGATATTTGTACAGTGATGCCTCGACTTACAAATGTCCCTACTTACGACGATTTTGAGTTACGACCAGCTCCAGCCGCGAAATGTTGCTTCTACGTGCGACCGGAGCTTCCATTTACGAACAGAAAAAAGCAGGGGGGAAAGGCAGGAAATCCAAATTTCTAACTAGGTGGTGATGAGGCTGCTTTTTTGTAGCTCTTTTGCCCCAGCAGTTAGAGAGTTTGCAATTGGAGGAGGCTTGGGACTGCCTCGCTTCTGCTTCTGTGTGTGTGTGTGTGTGTGTGTGTGTGTTTGCAGGGAGGCTTCAGGCTCCCTAGTAAGGTAAGGTGCTATTTTCTGCTTTTTAAAAACTGTCCTGGGTGTTTTTGCAGCATGGTTTTGGGCTGGGGGGTTATGTTTCTGGCTGTGATGGGTCTTAGCGGTTTGTTTGTTTTTTGGGTCTCCCCCCCCATTTCCGATGGGTCTTGGGGGTTTTTGTTGCTTTTTGGAGTGTTTTTTCCCATTTCCAATGCGTCTTTGGGGTTAGTTTTTTGTTTTTCCTCCCCATTTCAGATGGGTCTTGGGAGTTTGGTTGCTTTTTTGAGGGGTTCCCCATTTCCTATGGGTCCTGCATGCTTCCCTTGCTTTTTTCCTTGCATTTCCAACCTGCCCCCTTTGTTCTCTGTGCATTTCCGATCTGCTCCATTTGTTTTCTGTGCATTCCCAATGGGTCTTTCACACTTGATTGCTTTTCTCCCCCCCCCCGACCGGAAGTGGTTAATTGTGTTTCCAGTGAGTCTTGCAGTGATTTTTTTTGTGTGTGATTTTTTTCTTCGACCAGAATGGATTAATTGCATTTCTGTGGGAAATGGTGCTTTGACTTACGACCATTTCAAGTTATGTCCATCTTCTGGAATGGATTATGGTCATAAGCTGAGGCACCACTGTACTTATATATGAATACCCCCATCTCTAAATACCCCCATCTCTAATAATGATAGCAGTAGGAACAGGTTCAGTCAGGCCTAAACCCCATAATTTGCAAAGTTTGTTCAATAGGATATCTTTTGCAAACATTCCATCAGCATGTATATTGTCTTATGGATACAATATTGTTGAACAGCATTACACAGAGCTTGGAGACATTAGCTGTTGTGTGTATATCACTCAGAATTCACCAGTCCAAATAAGGAATGTTTTCACACAATGATATTATAATGCTGGTAATATATCAGGTTTTACTTTTTAAACCACTAATTCAATATTGATTATACTTATAGCACTATCTGCAATATTTCCAGGCAGTGCCTTTGTATTTCTTTAAAGAAACACTACTTGCTTCTCTCATTCTGTTTTTTTCTTCTTCTTAATAGGTTGATAAACCTGGGGCGTTTATCATGTGACCAGGGATGGCATCCTATTTAGCAAGAGAAGTTCAGCTTGCTAAAAGACATGATGAAATGTAAGTGCTTGTTTCAGAAGACACCCTGCCTCTGGACATTAGAAAAATAGGAGTATCAACATCATTGCTAAGAAATCCAAATATTTTACTGGCATCTTTATAGGCCTTGTTTTAGTCACTAAAAACTAGTTAGCTATTTTTCTGCATTGAAGAATTACATAACTATTTTGACAATCCAGGAAAAGAAACCCGTTTTGAAAAGGAGCATCTTTGTTCTGCTGAATTTTGTAGAAATTCTAAAAAGGATGCTGTTCCTTTTAAAGACTCTAGAGGGAACTCTATTGCCAGTGCTGCTTTTCAGATGAAAGGCTAAGTGAAATTACAACTATATCTGGACCTTTGGATGCTGCCTTTCTAAATTCAGTCTGAAGTCTCACCCCAGTGCATTTCCGCAAATCAGAACCAACATTTAGAATATATCTAGATTGCTAATACTGGAAAGCTAATAGCATTACTTAGCAGTATTTTATATCTTTTTTTTTTTCATTCCAGAGGGAATTGTAAAATTGTAATCTTTAGGGGATTCTAAAATTTATTCAAGAAATCTTCAGAAGAAAGGATGCTTCTAAAAGCATCAGAAAACGTCTGCTGGATCACAGCAGAAGCTTATATTGTTCCTCCTCTTGACTTCCACAATGACAGTGAGTGGTTTCTAATATCCAGGCCATTCCTAGTCCTCCGTGTGTTATAGCAAGCTGGTATTAGGTTCCAGGAAGTGGATAGATCCATCTTGTGTGCATTTGTCAAATCTCCTTTTACAGCCAACCCTGCTAATTACCATTAGTGTTATCTTGTAGCAGTAAATTCTATAAATTAATTGTGTGTTGTAGGAAAAAAATGTTTGTTCTACAGTTTGGTAGACTAGGAGCAAAGAAAGCTTACTGTAGACTAAAGACCAGGAAGACAGAAACATTTTTATTGTAGACACTTTCGTAGATTAAAGTCTGAAGAAGTGGATTTTGATCCATGGAAGTTCCCACTTAAACAAATGTGTTAGTCTTTAATACACTATAATATTTGGTTCTTTCCCCCTCCCCTCACTTTTAATTTTGCTAACATGCTGAAACAGATTAATATAGCTACTTATTTGGAAATTGCTGTAAAAGGAATTTGATACTGCCAGTTTTATTTTCTGTTTCTGAGGAGTTCTAGCTGGCATTTCTTAGCTACCACATGCCATTGATAGTTTCACTGAGCCATCTGCCACAATCCCAAGTTTCCTGCCTTGAATAGTCAACATCAGTTCCAACTTACTGTACATCAATGTGTATGTGGTAATAACTTTCATTACCAGTGTACTTCACATTATACCTACTTAGGCTAAACCCCTGTGTCCATATTACTGCTTCTCAATTTGAAAAGTTAATCTTACCTGAATAATTTGATGTTGTCTGTTAATTTAGCCACCTCACTGTTCTTCCCAATGTTGCATAATCTTTTAAGAAGCTAAATGTCTCCCATTATGAGCTCTAGAAAAACTCACTTCTGCTTTCCTTTCCACTGAGACAACTGCATGTTTATTCCTACCGTTGGCTCCCTGTTTTTAAAGCAAGGTTCTCATCCATGAGAAAGCCTGTTTTCTTACCACATGATTGGTAAGTTTGCTGAGGAGTTTGTGTTGAGGAATATTGTCAGTAGCTCTTTGGAATTTATTACATGATGTTTGCTGGATCACCCTTATTCACAAGTTTGCTAACACTCTGAAAGAACTTCAGAATGGTAGTGGTTCTCTTTGTTGGAAACCATGCTGATCCTTCTCAGCAAGACTTGTCCTTCTATATGTTTA
Organism: Pogona vitticeps; assembly: GCF_051106095.1. NCBI lineage: Eukaryota > Metazoa > Chordata > Lepidosauria > Squamata > Agamidae > Pogona > Pogona vitticeps. Next base: position 39,041,270 of record NC_135784.1, read on the forward strand.
ATCCTTCTGCCTTTAATAACGTGCCCTCTCTTCATGTAGCGTAAGTGCTGTTTCTGCTGCACAAGGAACTCCAACAGATTTAACACTGAAAACATTCTGCCTCCTTGTGTGTGTTTCAGTGGCTGAAAAGGCAGAGAGACTATTAATATTTCAGAAAGGGTAAAAATAGTACCAAAATTGTCATGTGTTTAGCAGAGAAATCTGTGAAAAATCTATGCACATTTCTGATAGTTTATTCTTGAAGAGGAAGTATCAGATCTTGTAAAGTACAACAAGAGCAATAAAAATTGTTGTGGGCATAAAACAAGAAGTAAATGTTATTGATTGATTGATTGATTGATTGATTGATTGATTGATTGATTGATTGATTGATTGATTGATTGTCATTGTAAGTATATACACAGTATACCCATACAATGAAATTCACAGACACCCAGAGACCAGACACATGCACACATAAAATTCCCCAAACACTCTCCACCCACTAAAAAATCTCCCAACACTTCCCACCCACTAAAAGTCCCCACTAAAAATACAAACATCTACACCACTGGTTCTTAACCTTGGGTTACTCAGGAGTTTTGGACTGCAACTCCCAGAAGCCTTCACCACCAGCTGTCCTGACTGGGGTTTCTGGGAGTTGCAGTTCAAAAGCATCCGAGTAACAAAGGTTAAGAACCACTGATCTACACCATAGGCCGAGTAACACAGTCCAACTAACTATTCACTACTGGTGGTCTTTAAGCTCATTATTAAGTGCAATTATAGCTCTGGGATAAAAACTATTCAGAAAACGTGTGGTCCGAGTCTTAATTGTTCTATATCTTCTGCCAGACGGCAACAGTTTAAAAAAGTTATAAGCAGGATGGGAAGAGTCTCTCAGGATGCTGTGTGACTTCCTCAGACAACGTGATGTGAAGATGTCATCCAGGGTTGGTAGCTGGAGCCCGATGATATTCTGGGCAATTTTAATGGTTCTCTGTAGAGCTTTTTTGTCCGCTACAGAGCTACTCCCAAACCATGCCAGAATGCCATAGGTTAGGACACTCTCAATGGTGCTACGATAGTATGACAGAAGTAAATGCTGAGATAAATTTAACTTGCCGAGAATTCTCAGGAAATACAGCCTCTTCTGTGCCTTCTTCACTAGCATGTTGGCATTTATATTCCATGAGAGGTCCTCTGAGATGTTAGTGCCCAGAAATTTAAAACTACCAACTCTCTCCACTTCCTCGCCATTTATGTACAGTGGTAAATGTACATTTCTCTTCCTCCTGAAATCAATTATGAGTTCTTTAGTTTTTTTGATGTTAAGTGTGAGATGATTTTCTTTACACCAAGTGTGAGATGATTTTCTTTCTATCAACCCTTGTACTTCCTTTCTATAAGCAGACTCATTGTTCTTATTTATGAGCCCCACCACTGTTGTATCATCCTCAAATTTAATAATTGTGTTGGCGTTATACAGTGGGGTGCAATCATGTGTGTACAGGGAATAGAGGAAGGGACTTAGCACACAGCCCTGGGGAGCTCCTGTACTTAGTACCAGGGTAGAAGAATGGTGAGATCCCATCCTTACTGACTGTGGCCTTTCTGTCAGAAAGTCCTTTATCCACACGCAGATCCTCTGAGGTAATCCCCAGGTTGATCATTTTAAAAAACAACCTATTTGGTAGAATGGTATTAAAAGCAGAGCTATAATCCACAAACAACAGCCTCGCATAAGTTCCCTGTTGTTCTAAGTGGCTCAATACAGTATGGAGTACAATGGACACAGCATCATCAGTAGATCTATTTCTCCTGTATGCAAATTGCCATTGGTCCAAAGAAGGTGGAAGTCTAGACTTAATGTAATCCAGCACCAATCTCTCAAAACATTTCATAATAACAGATGTTAAAGCTACTGGTCTATAGTCATTGAGAGATACCACAGCTGACTGCTTGGGAATGGCACTATAATAGATGTCTTCAGGCAAGTGGGGACAGAACACTGCAACAAGGATAGATTGAAAATATCCTTGAATGAACTGCAAACTAAAATTACATTTTGGGGTGGGCTATCAATCCAAAAATCTATTATCTTGTTGAGTAAATTGCTCAATTTCCTACCAGTTTTTCCTATCTCTATAATTAATATATATAATAAATATAGAAAAAAGATAATCACAGACCACCTTATATGACCAAAAAAGTATTTAAATGATTTGCAGACGACATGACTGTAACTGGTACTCAGCAGCTTTGTCAAAGCTTGAAAAAGTTCAGTGGCTTTTGTACCATATCTTCCAAAATCCCCCAGCCAGCAAGTTGAACGATTTTGGGAGTTGCAATCGAAAAAATTATTCTAAGTTCAGCAAAATCAAGATCTTTCTGCCTAATCACTTGTTTTTCACATTCTTGATTACATGTGGTAATACAGGTTGTATTCTGTTATTTCCCCCCTCCAAACAGACACATATACACACCAATCTGTCGATTACCTCTTTAATTGCTTTTGTAAATGTTGCAGTGTTTCCCTTGCCTTTTCAAGGTGTTGCTTCGTTTCTCCTGTTGTAGCCTTTGATGCTCATGTGTTCAGAAATGTAATTGAGATGGTTGGAGTCATTATTAGGCCGAAGAGCTACTCATCTTGTGCTCTTTTCATTCTTGTGTAATATCACTTACTTGTCTGAGATTCTCCTCCTTCCATCATTATCTCTCTTCTGTGCCCTTCTGGTAGTGTGAGGAAGTCTCCATTATTGTGGAAGTCTCCTGACTTTTTATTTTCTAATTCTGCTAAAACCGTCCTTCTTTCGTCTGCCTTCACAGAAGAGGTTTCTTGGAATTGGGTTGGCCAATCCATTTTCAAGTATTCTTGTATGCTTAACTGGTCAGCTGGCTACATGTTTGTTAATACTCGAGAAATTCTGAAGGACCAGCGAGCCATTTTGTTTCGTAAATTCTATGCAAATGTTTCTTTGGCAATTCTACCATCTACCAGTTTTCCTGGAACTGAATTTATTGGAATTATTGTTTAACTGCATGGCTTCCTTCCCCCCCCCTCCAACCAAGAAATTATGTTCCCTGCCTTTTAATCATTGAAAGCTCTTTTTTATTGAGATCTCATAGCTGCATCAAACCATGAGCATATATAAGCTTTTTAAGAACTCCTAAGTGAATGGAGATGGTGATTTGCCACTGCCTAACTTTTGAGATACCCATAGAACCTTGTCTCTTGTTATTGCTTATTGTATGTAATTCTTCAGAAACATTACTTTCACATACCACAACCCACCCCCAAAACTGGTGTGGATGTGTTTGTGCATCCAGTAACTTCTACAGGGAAAATTGATGCAAGAGTTTGACAGTGCCTTCCTACTGTCTCTGTGTCTTCCTACAGTAATCTTTCTATATTCTTGTTCATAATAAATCAACCTCCTTCTGTTTCTGGTCGATTTAAATGATTTTCATTATATAAAAAAGATCTTAGCAATATGTTTCTCAAATTTGTCTTTTCACCTATTGTTCACCTTACGTCTTATTTTGCTAGCATCTGTGCTCCTTACTTTTATTATGTTCACAACTTTTCCTTTCTAAGGAAATTATTCTTTGTTTCTTTCATATTGTGTTTATGGCTATGGCCAAAAAAGCTTGAAATTGGCTACTATAGAGTATATAGTATAGCATGCTGGTCAATTTTCTATTTTTCTATATTTTTCAAAGATGTTTTTGTCTGTCTCAGCATGTTAACAAAATTTAATTTGTGGATCGAAACCTACTTTGCATCTGAGGAAGCATATTTATATCCATGAACACTTGCACTGGAACAATTTATTAGCCTCGGAGGTACCACAATGTTTTGTTTGTTTATCAAATTTTCTCTATCATTTTTTTCTCTCATTAATTTTATCAATTTTCTACTTGGATACATGTGGAATTTGTGTTATGTCATTGTCCCAAATACTTTTTGCAGTAGGTCTTGGGCACTGCTCAGGATGTTTTAAAAAAACACAATTGGTTCCTCCCAGCTGGCTGAATGACAACTGTTCCAATCACTGTCAATTATCTTATCTAGAAGTTTTCTTTTTAATTCAAACATCCATTTATCCAAGCAATATGAGGAGAACTGAGGTCATGCCTTGCTACAACATTTTGTCCCTGGTTCTGTTGCTCCCATGAAGATCACCCTTGGGGTTTTGATCATCGTGAAAAACTATGTCCCCAGCACTGAACTAATTTTGTTGTCCAGCATTTCCACCTCTTTCTGATTTTGAGGAGGCTGTTCCTTTTACATGTTCTGGTTTATTGGACTCTTGCCATTTTTGTAGCCATTTTAAGTAGCTATCAATTGTCTCTGAATGCTTGTAGTCAAGATCTGTTTTATCACCACTTTAAAACTCTGTATCTTCTGCACCTTCATCTTAAATATATGAACTGTCCCAGAACAGATGCATTGCAGGTTTTATTAGCATTATCCCACAAGACTGTTTAAAATCCACCTTTTTTATCTTGACCATGAGAGGTCTAGTTCTCTTTTGACTCAATTAGGGACCTGTCTCCCCACCTCTCAAGTGAAACTTGTCTCAAAAACTTTAACAAAACACAAGTAATTTAAAAGCATCTAAACCCTGTTTTCCAACCTCAACATACTTTATGCCATTTTGTCCTTGAAGGCCTTAGACCAGGCTTGTCCAACCCGCGGCCCGAGGGCCGCATGCGGCCCAGGTCAGCTCGTAATGCGGCCCAGTGCAATTTTTTTATTTTAAAAGAAATTCCAAAGTTTCAAGATACACTGCCGGCGCTTGAGGCCGGAATGTGGCCGGGGCATGTCCGGGAGAGAGGGAAGGAAGGAAAGAGTGGGAGGGGAGGGGACGGGGGGCTGCGTGACTGCATTGCGCCATCCCCGTCAATAGGTGGACCCCCTCCCGGCCCCATAAAGCCGCTGGAGTCGAAGCTGGCAGCCTATGCTGTCTGAGATCGGAGCTGCCAGTAAGCGTGCTTGGAGCGGGGCTGCGGAGGACGGCTAGGACTGCCCCCCCCATGCGGCCCAAACCAAATGTATGTGCGGCCCAAACCAAATTTTCATCTTCTAATGTGGCCCAGGGAAGGTGAAAGGTTGGACACCCCTGCCTTAGACATTTAATCTCACTTCTAAGGCCTCATCACAGTGTTTCTCAATACTGCTGGTACCAACATGTACCACAGGCACCAAGTCACTGTATCCACCAACCGACCTTGACAGATCAGGATGCCCTCAAGTCATCATGACAGGTGGAGTCACAAATCCATTTCTGTATATTCCTGATCATCAGATTTCCCACTGCAGATTTTCCTTTGGGTAGTGATCTCCCACAAATGCAGAATTATTTACTTATTCGTTTGTTTGTTTGTTTTATAGGTCACCTTTCTCCCAATAAGAGGACCTAAGGCGGCTCACAATATTAAAAATAATAGAATTATAAACATAATAAGTTAAACATTAAAAAACAATTAAAATATATGCTAATTAAAATACAGTTGAATAATTAAAAAGCAAGTAAACATTAAAACTACTTTAACTTTAAGATATCCTCATCCATCTTCCATAAGGAATTATAAATTTATAAGGAGTGACAAGTTTCAAAATAACAGTATCTGGAAGGAACCTTGTGGTGCCACTGGAAAAGTGAGCAGAACTTTAGGCAGACTATGTGAAACCCAGGAAAGATGTTATAAGAACAATTCTGGCAGAAACAAAAGCATCTGACTATGTGTAAGCAATCTTTATTGCAAGGAAGAAGGGGGGGGGAGACACTATAAAGTGCACAAACCTTGTTGAACAGCTATGTGAAGCCCAAGTTAAAAACCCAGAAGCCTTCCTTCTGAATGTGGCATTGCCTTTTTTTCACAGAACTGCACACAGAAGCACAGGACCTGGTGAATCCATTTAGTAATAAGTACTGGAGTTTGCAAACTCTGCACTTCATAGTCATTTCTCATTCAAAGATGTTCTTTGCTGGGTGTCTCATTTGTGCACAGAGACAACTTGTTGTACAATACGAAGATTGCTTTCTCCATGCATGCACTGCAAGGAAGGGACTTCCTGTGCTGTTCTCCTCCTTCAGCGCACCCACGCTGTATTCAGTATAATTAGTGGAAAATTGGGTGAGGGTAAAAGGTTGTTGTTTCTCTTGCTGTTGTGCAGAAAGAACGGTGTGCCCACTTAACAGAATGTTTCCCTTTTGTAGCCTATCTCAGAGATCAGTGTTGCTTCAGCAGATGGAGAGTCATCTAGAAGACAAAGAAGCTGAGAAGGCATGGCAAATGCAAGAAGCTGCTGCAGCTCATAAAAGAAATGTCGTACTTTTAAACGTAAGAATCCATGACTTTTTATAAGTGACTGTATGGAAATCTACATGTGACTTCTTAAGGCATGGACTTCTGCTGGCTTTTCAAATACTGCCTAACCTGACTATGCCATGTGCCAAAAGCAGTAAAGAATAAATTTAACTGTGAAACATAATTAACTGTTCTGCATCTTCTGTTTACAGACATTTTAAGAGACTTTATTAGGAAGATGAGAATTCTTTTGCTTGTTTAGACCAGGGGTCTGACTGTCTCTTTTGCAATGACTAATCATGCAGTCCTGAGGCGTCTCAAAGCAAGACATGATGAGGGTTCCATCTGTGAATGGTTGATGGCACTTGATAAATACCTATTGAGAACATGAACATTTTGGTGATCATGTCTAGATATCACTGAAAGCTCTTTTCTCTGTAGTAAAATAATATTGGGATGAAACAGCCAGAGGTCTGAGGATCTCGATTCTCAAATGTCCACTTCAACTAGCTCCTAAATGAGTAAAGAAAGGAGACACTGGGCATTCCTCCATACTGTCATCCACCTTACTGAGTCAACCCTCCAACTTCTGCATGTTCTTAAACATTCTTACAGCAACCCTTTCAAGGCTTTCTAGGTCTAAATACTCAGAAGTGGTTGAGTGACTCTCCTTCTGATGGTGGTTGCTGTGTGGTTGCTTGAGATTGCAAAGACGTAGCACATCATAATGTCTCGTTCTGTGATATCAGCTGTTACATCGGATTCCTTTCACTCTTTCTTTTTCTCTGCTTAACGAAAACCCTATTCTCATCTTCCATTTTCACCTTATTCCCTCAGTCTTGACCAGTATTTACCTCTCTTATCAATCTGACAACATGATACTTCCGTAAATCCCTATATTGACTTCCTGTCTTCTTCCAAATTCTGCAGGTTCCTCATCCTCACCTTGAAAGCCTCTTTGAAGGTTCGTCCTTCTTTCCCTCTCCACCTCTGTTCCCAGTACATACATGTCTGCAGTGTTTGAAACAGTTACTAATCTGATCCTGTCATTCTTAACTGATTTTTTTAAAGTCATTCCAAGACCCTTATCAGAGTTATAATATGGCAATCAAGTTTTCTTTCATTTGCTTTTTTGGCATAGGCAACACAGCTCTTAAGTGCTTGTCAGCTTGTATGACAGCCTAATCCCTATGAGGTACGGGAGCAGAAATAACGTGCATAGAAATGCATTCCTGTCTCGAACAGGATACCGTTGATAAAGAACACTCCTCCCAGTGTTAACCATGATGGGCAGATTTTGCAATCACCATAATTTTGTATCAAATCTGAGTACTTACAGGAATTGTTAATATTCTTTCATTTATGTAGAAGAAAGATTTATGTGGCCACAGCCATTGATAATGAAGCCTGTCCATCCTACTGGCAGAACAAAGCACTGGTTTCTGTTTGTTATTCTAACCTGTGAGGTAATGCTGGAACAGAAGCATGAATGGTGTTTACTGTTACAAATGGAAGCTTTTAAAATTGCGTTTTGACCCAGGACACCTTTTGTGAGAAAAGACAAAGTCTAGAATGAGACGAGAGAGGAATCCTGCCTTTAAAAAAATTTAATTGAGAATCTTTCCCTTGCTAGAAATTATTTCAGCTTGCAGTAACAGAAGCAGTAGCAGTGAGGTACAGAAATATTGTGAGTATGCTCCAAGCTATAGAGAGCTGAATCCTTATCCTGCATGTTCTATAAAAATAAAGCAATCCCTTGGGTAATTCCAAAGAGCGGGCTTATGAGCTCATGTTATTTCTTTCACACTTGTTCACCCATTCCAGCAAAGGCTATCTCCACAAATTTTATGACAAAACATTTCTCTAGGAGTGAGCCAAGGCATGAGAAATCTCACCATCGTCGTCTTTCTTCTGGCTCAGAGTCAGCAGGTTCTACTGTCTCTAAGGAAACCATTTCCAACTGGCGGATTACTGAGTCTTCCCTTTAGGAGATTATAAACACAAGGCTCCTTCTGGTTATAAAGGGTTTTTCTTCTGTTGTGACACATCTGCTTTCCGCTTTTGCTAAAGTAAGAAGCTTGAGGGTCAACTGCCTATTGTCTACCTTGTATTTGTTAATCTCTGTGCTTTCTCATATTTCCTTGTGATGATGATGTGTCTTTATTTTGCAGTTCATTTCTCCGCCACCCCCTTAAAAAGGAAACCAACATGTCATATCTCTCCCACAGATGCATATACAGCTGTGTTTTCAACTATGCCTTTAACATTCACCTTGTTGCTCTTCTGTTGCATATTGTGTGGTGTCATGTTTGGTGACAGTGTGTCTTTGTTTTATTTTTCTAGAGACATCCCTGGGGTAGTACAGTCTCAAAGATAGGGATGTGTCACCTCATTCTTTGAAAAATGAGAAATTACTTCCTTTTAATTGCTTTGTTCTAAACATGTTATGACAGATCACCCACTCATCCACTCTGCTCTTTTTGGAGCTGAGGGTTCTGTAACCTTCTTGTGCACATTTCAGTTCATGGCATATGAGATTATTTTTGTCTGGAGCTGAAACGGAAATGTGCATATGATGGGATTCTTGGTTCTTGACAGGAACTGAAATTAGGCTATATTATAGCTGAATGGTAGTGCATTATAGCTGCGTAGTAATGCAGCTGTCCTATTGTGCAGGACATCAAACCAACAGCTACAAAGGAATTTTTTAAATGGGGGCAATCTGAACAAAAAATTATAACTTTGAAACTGGGTTTTAGATAAGCACCAAATTTGGGATGGTTGTAGCAGACAGTTTGGTCCTGCTCTGTGCCCCATTTGAGGAAGTTTGGGTAAAGGGTTTTTGATGTGGTTTTTTAAAAAGTAAAACTGTTTTATCTCTCAGTACAGAAATAGGTGACTGCAAACATGCCCCTGATTTAAAGTAGCTCATAGAAGTTGAAAAGGCCGATCTTGTTTATCTTGAAAGAGAATGGTTACCCCCCCTTTTTTTAAAAAAAATTGGAAATAATTCAGGCTGGGGGGGCTGAAAGACTGATCCTCAAAAAAGGCCTTTCAAAAGGGAAAAAACAATGACTGAGCATGGGTGGAACAGGCTTAACAGCAAATGGGTTCCAAAGGAGATACATTGTTGCAGCTTTGTAGGCCAGGAAAGGAGATGTTTGAAGGGCAATGAAAGGTCACAAAAATAGTCAGTGCTCTGAAGGGCAATGAAAGGTCACAAAAATAGTCAGTGCTCACTACCATTCACATTTGTTGAAAAACAACCCTGACAGTTGCTTTGTGTTCAGGTGAGAAATAGTTAACTGATGAAAAAAGGAGACGGCTTCTGGAATTATCCCTTTCTTAGTGTCATTTTATGAATGGTATAGAGCACAAGAGAGTGTCCTACAGACCATCTTGACTGTGGCCATAGCCGCCATTTGCTATGTAAAGTTTGGCGTCCTCGTGGCGCAGTGGTTAAATCGCTGTACTGCAACTAAAACTGTGCTCATGACCTGGGGTTCAAATCCTAGGTAGCCGGCTCAAGGTTGACTCAGCCTTCTATCCTTCCGAGGTCGGTAAAATGAGTACCCAGCTTGCTGGGGGGGCAATGTGTAGCCTGCATAATTAAATTGTAAACCGCCCAGAGAGTGCTTGAAGCACTATGGGGCGGTATATAAGCAGCACGCTTTGCTTTTGCTTTTTGCTTTTTCCTGCTAGCAGTGTGGGCATGATATTGTGCAGCAATATTGTGCTCTTTTCTTGCATTTCAAATCATGGATATGGAAGCACAACACAGTATCTCAGATTCATAAACTGGATGTGTTTTTTAAGAACTGAATTTTGTTAGAATGAGCAATTTACAGCTTGGAGAAGTCCCAGTGTCATCTTAGATGCCCAGTGGGGAGAAGATTAGGGTTTGTGGGGGGGGGGGGGTTCACTAGAGCTAGCCTTCTGTAGTAGTTCTCATTCTGCTTTAAACAAACCTAACTTGTCTTGCTGGATTAGATGAAATAAAACGTTCTACATAAAACAGTGATGATCAGACAGTCAAGCATCTCTTTTATACTGAGGAATAGGTTCCGCTGTGCATCCATATCATGTAGATTTTAGAGAAAGTCGCATTTTGAGTAACTCAGAAGAACTGCAGGCAATGACCTAGAGTATTAATGTGAAGCTGGGTCCAGGCATGGAGTGACTGATCTGTCACTCTATAATCTGTATTTTCTGCATTCTGCTTTGGTTGTGAGGGGAAAGACGTCAAATCATCTTCTTGAAACCATAATAATTGTCTCAAATATTATTTTCCATGGATGCATAAGATATTTCAGATATATTATTTATTAATTCTAAATAAAATGGCAATTGCATAAGCTGAAACCGTAGATTATGTGCATACCTGTAGAAGAAATATATTAGGCTTTTCCAGTGATACAGTTATATATTAAGTCTCTGCCTGCCATCACACTGCTCTAGGTAATTTTGCCAAGTGTCAGAAATGTTACAGCATCCGTGGAAGAAATAAAAGCATATGCATGACCATCAAAACAAATTGTCTGGCAGGAAATAATAGCATTAGGGAATTTAGATGTATTAATTTTATTCTGGCTTTAACAGGCATACAGCACTGCAGATGCTTTCTAGTGACAAAATAAAACAGGAACAAGATCCACACAGAATATTATATTAGAACCTTGAAAATAAGGTTCAGATTTTTCTGCCAACTTTTGAAAATTGTTCCCGATAGCAGGCATTGTACATTTCACAGTTACCATGTGGAGAGTTGTTGATTTGGCTTTCTCAGAAATACACCGATGCCATGATGAGGTGTTACTGTATTTGCCTGCATTTCAATGGAACTGAGTAAAATTATTTCAGTTTTGTTTTCAGCTATGAAAAGAGTTAGAACTGCTCTCTTGGTTGCAACTGAAATTTTCAGCTTCTAAATCAGGGAAAATGCTTAAATAACAATGTGCTTGTTCATTAAACAAAGGATAAAGTTAAAATTAAATAGATTTTCTGAAAGGAGCATTTGGGCTACAATCCAAAGTATACTTGTTTAGGAGCAAGCCCACTGAATTCACTGGGATCTCTCTTGTTTAAATTTTTTTTAAAGTAAGGGTCAGGGGTTAATCTAGAATTTTTGCATATTGGGATAGATTATTGGTCTTTCACAAGTTTTCTGGCTGGAAGTACTGCTGGGTTAAAACTAAAATTATTCTGGAATAATGATAAATTAATCAAACTGGATTTAATCACTCTTCACTCACATCTGGTAGCTATACCTTTCTTTGGCATTAAGAGGAATAAACAAGTGTCTTGATGCAATATTTTTGTGGAACTTGGCTCATTCTGTCATATGAGGCTTTCAAACATGCCATAATCTTTCTTAAAAATTAGACTAAGGGCAGCGTTACTGTCACAGCTATCAGTCTCTGAAGCACACAACACCACAAGTATCTATCTCAAATTTGTCCTTCAGATTTCTAACTACTTTACATATTCTTAACACAGGTTATGTACAAGTGTTAGAACACTCAAAACTTTTGCTTTATGAGTCAAGCAAAAATAAAGCTCTTACTATGAAAAACATTTTCAGCTTGACAATCATATATTTTATCTCATCCTACCACTGCTGTTATCAATGGTTTCCACTTGTCATTATCTTCATTCTCCTTAAAAGTAACTTTTCAACCTTTGCCTAATAGTGTGCTACTCAGCTCTCAAAATCCATCAAAAGGAGCCATTTTACATATTAAGAATTTAGTTCCTTTCATTTCTTAAGATGAAGAATTGCGTGATAGAGTGTCAGATAATTTTGTACTTTTCTGCTGTGTTCCTGTGATATTAAGACATCTAGGAGAGACAAACTTTCGCATGATAACTCTGAAATGCACAGCACCTATAAAAGTTGCATGACATCTCACTCTCTGCATGGCACCTATCAGTGAATGTCCTTTGGAAGCTAAAGCTAACTGCTGTGCAAGAACAACACATGCTCTTCTTGTAGCACCAGTGCATTAGGTCATGCATAGATGTGGATCTGTCCCCATCTTGGATACTGCTTCCTTTGATGGTGCTTCTCTATTTTGCTATGTGTTTAATTTCATTAGAACCCATTGCCCAAACTACTGTTTCTTTAAACCTGCAATGGTCTGAATGGACAGAACTGGCCTTCCTCTAATCTAGAGAATGAAATAGTGCAGCAGGTAAACATCACAGAAAATTAGGAAAATCATCACCAATCCTACCTGCAGAGAGGCTTCAGTGCCACATGGTTAACTAATAATGTGAGGCTCATACAAAAGTTTTTGAAAGATAGTACTATTTTAATTTCTGGAAATTATTTTTGTAGTAGCATTTTCAATTTGCACTCTTTTCAATACTGTAAGGCAACAGCATCTGATTGACATTTCAGGGGTTGGGTGTAGCTTGATGCTTTTATTTGTCATCCTCCCTCCCCTTACTTTCAGCTGTCTTTGAAACTTATGAAGACACAGTGTTCAAAATGACAATATCAACAACAATAACAGCAAAAGCCCTTCACTTAATATGCCAAAAACTGTGTGCACTGCTGACTTCGAAAATATTGGGAAAAGTTGCCAAAAGCAAACCCTGTCACCAAGCCTTAAAGGGGAAAAAACAAAAAAGGCATGACTGCCTCCAGCCGCATGCAAAGGTGCCATCTAATATTTCAGTGGCATTATTCCCCCCCTTGAGGCAGAGTTCAGCTTCCAGCAACAATTTCTGTCAGTGCCTGTCATCAAATCAGTATTATGGATGACAATAAAATTCAAAATATGCTTTAACTGGGTAGGAGCAACAAAAAGACACATCTGGTATGTAGGTCTTGCCAAAGTGCCTTTCTCAACAGAAGTCAATGCAAGCCAATGTTATTTGCTCTTGCCCCAAAGTATATTTCTTTTGTACCATCACAAACATTATTTTGAAAACATAGAAAGCAGCGATTCACAGACACTGTTGGCCCATCTCGCTCAGGATGATCAAGACTGACTCACAGCCACTCTCCATAGTATTTAAGCAGGGGTTTTTGCACACTCCCTGGAGATGTCAGGAATTTAGCCTAGGACCTTTATGAAAAGCATGTTCCCTACCACTGAACTAAATTAAAGAGATGATAGCTCTTGAAATGAACAGGATTGGATTGTGTAGTCCTAGGAGAAATACTCCTTAAAAAGTGCTTTAAAGCGGAAGAATATGGTATAGCTGTTATATAACATGCTGCTAAAACCAGGAGTATGAGGTGCCTTGGTACCATAACCATGACTGTCTTCAGGCCAAGGCAGAAAGATTCTAATATGAGTGCTAAGAATCTGTGTTTCATGGGGCATCTGTGTGTGCTGTCATTTAGTTTCTGAATCTGTTAGTCTGACATAGTGAACTCCCCCCCCCCCTTAGAGAGATCAGGAGGGTCTTCTGCTGCTATAAATGCAGAAATGTGGGAAGGAGGGAAAGATTGCTAGCATTCTCTCCACACACACACACACACCCTTTTTGGCATGTTAACAGTCACTCAGATGGTCACTTCTTTTCATTGCTGTCTGCAGTCAATTTGGCCCAGATCCCATAATCCCTTTATATATATATATATATATATATATATATATGAGTGGCTTTTCTTTAACTACAATATTCCCGAGTGGTTCCTCTGCTCCTTGAGAGCATTGTGCCTTTTTGATCCTGTCCCTGTTCTTCTGAGCTTCCAAGATTTGGGAATTATGGGAAGTCCCTGTGGGGAATTTCCTCCTTCTTTTTTAAAACTTAATTTTTTAAAGATGCCTACTCTTCACACTCACTTTCTGCTCCCGACGGTGCCATCTGCTATACTTTCTTCTTCCATTTCTGTTCCACATTGGCTCCTTCACACCCCACTCCTACGCCCCTTCCCATCTCTCTCGGCTTGCCCAAAAGGCCTGCGCTTGATCTCCTTTAATGTTTGTGTATGAAAGCCCACGAAAAAAGGGGGGAGTGTTGCAGCTTCCTCCCCCTCTTAAATTCAGTCTAGTTTTGTGTGAACGCAGCACATGGAAGTGGAAGCCCATGTGCAAATTTCCTAAGAAAAGCTAATAGAGGTGAGTTTTCGTTGGAGTTTGAATGTCTGGTGAACAGCTTGCTGCCTCTCTACATCTTTCTGCACATGTTATGAATGCATATTAGCAAGTCATCTTTGTCTTGAGCAGAGAAGAGTTTGAACAAAATTGCTGCTTTTCTTTCTGGCTTTGTCACTTCGTAGCTTTCTTTGAGAAGGAATATTGGCGCCCTCACATGAATGCAGCAAATGCTTCTTCTCTGCATTGTGAATCGTCTTAACTGTATATTCCCACCTACCCAACATGCACAGTTCAAGTCATCCAAGATGCACAGCTCTTGACAAAAAAAAATGCCTTAGCAATAACAATTCTTTCGCCATACATGGTGTTTTTCAGGGTAGAACTGATTCTTTTGAAATCTCTGTTGTATTAACTGTCTTCCTAATTGTTTCCTCAAGGATTTTATCTTGTAAATGGGTTAAGGGGAGTTGTCTCTGAGAGATCCAGACACTTCTCGAGAGATACTGATACAGTGTTCATCAGATATTGTAGAGCTAGAGCCATCCTTATAGGTGATTCCATCCAACCCACCTTTGGTGCAGAAAATGAGAGCTCTTTTATCCGAAGATGTCCAGTGAACTTTCTCTTCCTCTGCACTGTATCAGTTGAGGCTTGACTAATGCAGGATAAGGTGGCAGTATTGCTTCCATGTCTTGGAAACCATGTTTCTGTGAGTGCAGCCCTAAAATCTGTTAGCCTTTTTTTCCAGCCATATTGCAGTGACTCCTATTCAGCTGAGGGAAATCATTCTCCCGAGATGCTTTTCACTAGTTCTGCTGTAGTATATAATAATCTCCCGTTACACTTGGACTCCCACTGCCAAGTTGGATTCAAGGAGTAAGGGCCAGGTGTCATAATTTGTGGCAGCAAGTTCAGAACTAAATTTGACCATACTGCCTGAGGTGACCCTGAAAGAATAGAACCGATCCACTGTTGTGGAAATGCCAACAGGGCATGGACTGATTTAATATCGACGAAACTCCCAGAGCAGAGACGCTGTCAAAACAGCAAATTTCAAAAGAGTTTGTGGTACTTGAGCTGTCACCCAAAATAGTCTGGTTAGAGACAGAGAAGGACAGTTGTTAACCAGACTTTCAGGATTCAGCAGGTTGCTACTTGACCAAATGGTCATGATAGAAAGAAACAAGGGCCGGTTGGTAGTATATATCTAGCAAGCTAATGTACCCCAATACTAAACAGGGACCCTTTTTTGTTTAGACAGACAGCTAATACCTGAAAATAGAGAAAGTTAATTCTGGGGGGGTTTCTTAATATAAAAATTGTCTTTATTTTCCCTAAGTTGCAGATAGGATGAGTTATAAAATACAAATTTGTGTTGCTATGTGCTGCCAAATCACCTTCGACTTACAATGACCCTATGAATAAGCCATCTCCAAAATGTCCTGTCCCCAACTGCCCTGCTCAGCTCTTCTGAACTCAAACCTGTGGCTTCCTTCAGGGAGTCAGTCGATCTTGTATTTCATATTCATCTTTTCCTACTGCCTTCCACTTTTCCCAGCATTGTTGTTTTTTCCAGAGAATCCTGCCTTCTCATGATATGCCTTAAAGTAGAACTGTCAACATTTTTGCATCCAGAGATAGTTCAGGCTTGATTTGATCTAGGACTGTTCGTTTGTCTTTCTGGCATTCCAGGCTATCTGAAAAGATCTCCTCCAGCACCATTTTTAAACAAATCACTTTTTCTCCTGTCAGCTTTCTTTACTGTCCAGTTTTCGCACCCATACATGGTGATAAAAAATAAAAGAGTGTGGATAGCCTTTGTCTTGGTCTCCAGTGACACATCCTTGATGACATTTTCTAAATCCTTCATTACTGCCCTGTTGAGTCTCAATCTTCTTCTGATTTCCTGGCTACGATCTCCATTTGGATTGATGATTGAACCAAGGTATACAAAACTTCTAACTATAAAAAAAGAAGAGTTACTTTGGCCTTGTTGTATTTGACCAAGCATTGTGGAAAGGAGCCTGCTGCATTAGATAGGTCTTGCTCTAATCCAGCAGGCCTCTTTATATTTTTTTAAAAATTCTAATAATAACAAGACTGCTCAGATGATATAGAACAAACTAATTTTTGGATCCGAGTCCTGGTGAAATAATAGTGTCTTTAGCATCATCTGGCCAGAGGACCAAATAGACCTCCTCACCCCGGGGAAGGAATGCAGCTACATAAAATGGTTATTTGTGCATTCCAGCAATTGAGAAAGAGGTTCTGTGGAAGGAGAAAGTTCCTAGTCCTCAATTGTCTTGGCCTTTTAACACCTTGAATTTCGCTTGGAAACAAATGAGAAGCTAATGAAGATATCGTCATGTGCTAAAAAAAAACACAGAACTAACAAGAGAACCCTACCAAAAAACCCTCCACTTTCCCCCTATTTTGTGCAGTCTCTATAAATTGTAAGCAATTTTACTTCAGACCTATCCCTTTTTGCCTCGGATAGAAGCACCATTGCTGACTGGATAGATAATTCAGTGAGTTGGCTGCTTGGCTGAGAGTTTGATTCTCCACTGTGCCTCCCAGGAGAAGAGCCAGCCTATGTAGCCTTGGGCAAGTTGCACAGTCCATGGTAAACCACTTCTGAGTACTCATGTGCCTAGAAAATCATGAAAAGGGTGGCCATAAGTTGGAATCAATGCTGTAATTAATTAATTATAAAGCATTGTGCATATTCATGTCGCTTATACACTATAATCAACTGTAAGAATAGAGAAACATGTTCAGTTATGTGGTGGTTTCAAAGAAAATTCATTTACAAACATGGGAGTTCTGGAAGCATCACAGTTTTGAAATTCCATCCATTACAGGATATAGAAGTGGCAGAGAAAAGGCTACAATCAAGAGAGCATTTACTTCTGCACCCTGATACTATTAATCTTCAGGTAAGCTTATAGTGGATCCCCACTTCTTCCTTGTGTTTTAACACAAACACCCAAGCTCTCTCTTCTTGCTTTTGTTAAAGGACAGTATTCTTCAAAAACGTAGTCATCACTCTGTCCATGTGCGGTGTTGAAGATTCAGGTCATTGTTAAAGGCCCTCTGTTAGACCAAGTATTGGAATTCATGTTACGGTAATTGTGTAATAGGATGCTGCTTTAGCTGGGTGTTAACATCTACTTAATTGTTGCCACAATTTCAGTTGCCAATATGTTATGCCTTGTTATCTTCATTAGGATAAGTGATAGGCTCAACACTATGCATCCCCTTTTTAAAAACTTATTTGGGGAGTTTTTCTCAATAATATTAATATTAAAGAAAAATCAGTCAATACTGAACAATTAGTTTCATCACTGTTTCCTCAGTCACACCATTTCAAAGGTGCTCAGAGTACATTTAGGGCCCAAGTAATGAGGGGGGGCAATCTTTTGTCCCCTTCCTTTCTTTCAAATTTTGGAGAAAGGCTGGGAAGTGTTTCCGTCATGCAGTCTTTGGAAGTGTTGCAAGCATCCTTGTAGCAAAGCCTTGCACAGGCAAGATCCAAGCTTCCTTCTGAGCTTTTGGACTGACAAATGGAAGAAAAGACCACAGTGCAAACTGTCGCCTTGCGTTGCACCTGGGAAGCACTTTGAAACATCATGGTACTATTCAAGGACAATGTAAGTTCTCACTGACTGCAACTTTTGCATTGCTTCTGTTATCAGAAAAATTAGTAGAGGAATGATTGACAACAGAGGATGGTTATAGGACAGTTGGTGGAGCTAAATCTGAGTGTGGGAAGGTCATGAGATACCTCAGCTGAGAATGACAATGTATAGAAGAAAACAGAAGATGCAAATGAAATTTAGAGGATTAGGAGAAAGGAGGGATGAGTCAGAAGGCTGATCATTAGATTAGCTGTTAAAGAGAGGACTCGGAACTTGGAAAAGTTGTATTTTTGAACTGCAAATCTGACAGCACCCCTCTCCAAGTATGACCACTGACCAGAGAATTCTGCAAGTTATGGTCCAAAAATGTGTTCCTTTGTCCTGAGCCAGTGGTTTCCAATCTTGGGTGCCCAGATATTCTTGGACAATAACTCCCAGAAATCCTAGCCAGCAAGGCTTCTGGAAGTTTTAGTCCAAGAGCATCTGGGGACCCAAGGTTGAGAACCACTGCCCTAAGCTCTGGCTTAGGTTAGGATGTGTTATCCTGTATCAGAGAGGACCCGTTATTTTGGCTATTATTTTCCATCAGCAAATACATTTACAGCTTTTAATTCATGAACATATTCTGGTCTGATGTGTTCTAAGATCAGTTGTAAATTGTATTGCCTGGCATGAAAGATCAAGTTGTATTGCTCACTGTAGATCCATAGGGAGGTTGCCCCAGACTGTTTCGGGGGATCTTACGGGAAGTGTGGGATTCAGTGGACAGGGTGAGGGAAGAAAACAGAGAGATGGGATGGAATGTGGGTGTGGGTTGACCCCTTCTGTGCTCAAAACTATTTGGACCTGGTTGCTGCAAACTCCTTTAAATCAGTGCTGTTCATTGTACTTTTCTAGAGGTCAACTCATTTCAGTTCTCAGTTAATTCACATTAAGAAGAGAATTTTAATGAAGAATTTGGTACAGATAAGCATAAGATATGTGTAATATAATGAAAAGAAAATTCTGTGCCTGTAAAAGAAACAAAGAAATCTTTGCTGAAGGCCTAATATGCATAACTAAGCTAGTCTAATGCCTAGTTCACAAAGTGTGTATAAAAAGCACTAGTGCTGATAAATAAATATAAATATATATATACTGTACTTTGGCATCATATAGTGTATTGAATAGGGTTGTCACATTACTGTTGGACAAATTCCTGGATTTTATACATGCCACCCAGTGCCCATTTACGCCATCAGCTGGCCCTGATTATAAGCCTTCATTTTTTTAAAAAAAATCCTTATCCCTTATAGAACTGGAGTTACTGTATAAGGCAATGCATGTAGTCCCTGTTTTGGCCAAATGTTGCAAGAAAAAAAAGCCTTTCCATTTGACTAGACAATGAGCGAAGCCATCCACAGTTTAAAATTAGCTCACAGATGAATTAGCCAAAGACGTTGTAGTTGTGGGAATGCCTGACCCTTGCAAAGCTGCCTACAAACCTTGTATAGAAAGCAAGTAACCCATAGCCATGAATGTTTTATCTGAGTTGGGGGGATTATGAGAGCAGCAATCCAGAAATGAACTTTTCCAAGTTCAGGTATTATGGGTTTTAGTACATTTCCTGCTTTCGGAGGAGTTGGACACCATGACCTAGGGGTCACTTCCGGCTTTAGAGTTCTGTGATTCCGTAACTAGATTGTTCAAGGCTCACATTTCAAATGTATTATTCACCACAAGAGGGCACATCCACTCATTGCAGATTTACTCAAAGCATATAAATCTTTCCAATCTTCATTGTACTGTATAATTGAGGGATTTAAGAATTAATACTAAAGTATTTTATCCTTTATCTAAATTATTTCACATATAATAACAAGCTTTAAAAACACATGGTTTAGATTGTTTTGTTGATAGGTTGGACTGAGAGTGGAATGGATTTCGTTGAAAACCAAACTTAAAGTACATACTATGTCGTATCTTTTCCAGACTCTTTACTGGGCAAAAGTGGAAGAATCCATCCCAAAATGGGAGCCATTTTTATTAGGAAGAACAGATGCTCCTCTTGGGGTTAAAATAAAGCTGACAAAGCAGAACACGCCTCGCTCCAAAGAATTTTTATCAAGATAATCAGGAACCAAAATCAGGCCAGAGTTGTGGGAAGAATCTACTCAAGCCTCCAGTGTATTGCTTATAAAGTGTCTGTTGAATATTTACTGACGAAGCACAATTAATTCTAAAACTGCACTGAAGAGTTTTAGGGTGCCTGTGTCTGTTATCTGCCTGTGTGTGAATTCCAACTTTGGAATCAAACGTCGATGAAACAATGCAGTTTGGAAATTCAGCTGTTTGCTTGCTTTGCTAAGATAAATAATGTAATCTGTTACTCATCTTTCACATTTACAAAGCAGCAATGCCTTTTCCCAATAAAATAGGAAACTGATATCAATCTGAGTGTCTGTCCCTTGAGAGGGTTTACATCTTTGGAGTGTCTGTAGATTAGAACATGTAGCAGGTGGTGTTGTCTCAACGGAACCAAAAATGGTGCATGCTAAGGTAGGAACCTGCTCAGTGTTTGGTCTATGGACACAATGTCTTGTGCCTAAATCTTACTCTCCTCTGTTATAGAGTTTCAGATTGACTCTCGCTGGTATGACTGGATTTTAGACTGTTGCCACACTGAGATGAACTCATATTTGTACACAATATCTGTTTTACCAATGTGTGTAACACAAGGGGCTTGCTCAAAAATGTTATTCTTCTTCGTGGCCTCTGTGAATGCACACATAAGGTTTAGCCTGCACCTGCGCTTACATTCTCGGAGAATTCTAGAGCTTAAAGTAATTTTATGGGATGATCCCCCATGAGGCACAGGCTTCTCCCACCCAAGATTCCCCTCAGTTCCTTTTTTCCGCCGTGCTGTAAAGTTCTACGGAGAAATAGAGCTATTTCCACAGGATTTTCTCTTAGTTTATTGATCACTTCCCCTCTAAATTGGTTACCTTCCCTTCTCTATTAACTAATCAACGATCCCCCGTGAGTTGTTTTTGTTTTCGCTTCCAGCCTTTTGACTTACACACACACACCAACCGTTTACTTCTTTCGGCTTTCCCGCCTCTTATGGCCTCCTCAGCCCATTGACTCTAGGGCAATTTAATGCTTTCTGCCTGGGTAAGTAGCATATTACCCAGTTGCAGTAGCTGCAGTCCGCAGGAAAGTTTAGAAACCACGCTTTAGCAGTGGCACTTGTTCTAGTTTGTTTTTTCCCCGCAATTTTGGCTACCTCCGCTGTTCAGCCACCAGAAAATTAGATCGAGTGACAGTCCCAGTTCCCTCTCACATAGCTATCCCCTCAATCTGGAAGGGGGCCCGTCTTATGCGAATTTGCCTTTGAAGAGAGGATGTGTCAGCTCTACCTGCACAAGCTCCGGGATCATCCGATAGCCTCTCTCCTCCAACTGGCCATCAGTGACTGCGCTACCGTCCAGTCTGGCCGTGGCCCATTATAGCCCTACATGAGGGGGGACATTTCACGTTCCAGAGTTGGACCTTGAGGCTCTTCCTCTACCCGACGAGAAGAGGAAAGTGAAATGGAGGCGCGTCTCACTACCCCGATTTCAGACCCTATATGGACAATCATAGTGAGAGACTGCTGAATCATTGAGGGAGACTGGCAAATGTGCCTATGAAGAGAGGATGAGCCATCTCCATCTGCACAAACTCCGAGATTGCTCAGTAGCCTCTCTCCTCCAACTGGCCATTCACTGACTACACTACTGTCCAGTCTGGCCGTGGCCCATTATAGCCCTACATGAGGGCGGGCATTTGACGTTCCAGAGTTGGAGTTCGAGGCTCTTCCTCTACTCGACGAGAAGAGGAAAGTGAAATGGAGGCGCGTCTCACTACCCCGATTTCAGACCCTATATGGACAATCATCGTGAGAGACTGCTGAATCATCGAGGGAGGCTGGCAAATTTGCCTCTGAAGAGAGAATGTGCCAGCTCCATCTGCAGAAACTCCGAGATCGCTCAGTAGCCTCCCTCCTCCAACTGGCCATTCACTGACTGCGCTACCATCCAGTCTGTCCATGGCCCATTCTAGCCCTACATTAGGACGGGCATTTGACAGTCCAGACTTCGAGCTCGAGGTTCTTCCTCTATCTCCCGAGAAGAGGGAGGAAAAGGGAAACACGTCTCCCTACCTCGATTTAAGCCTCCATATGGACTATCATTGGGATAAGCTGGTCGATCTGCCTCTGGAAGAGAGGGCATGCAAGCTCCACCTACACAAACTCCAGGATTGCCCAGTAGTCTCTCTCCTTCAACTGGCCATTCAATGACTGTGCTACTGTCCAGTCCACCCTTGGCCCTCTCTAGCCCTACATTAGGGTGGGCATTTGACAGTCCAGATTTCAAGCTCAAAGATCTTTTATCTCATAAGGAAGATAGGGAGACAGATGCTTCCCTCGCTGCATCAGGCTCGACATGGACATGCTCAATGCCTCTGTTTCATCTTCAGTATTTCAGCTTCTCGACATGGAATGCTGCTTCTCATATGCCGTTCCATCTCATAACAAAGTCCATTCTGGTTGGGCTCAACATGTACAATCTATTTTTTGGCATGGAGCTATGCTCCTTATATGCTGATCCATGTCTTGTCAAAGCCATTCTGGTCAGCCTCGACACGGACAAACTACACTTCGGCATGGAGCTATATTTATATGCCGATCCATCTCATATCAAAGCCTGCTTTGATCGAGCTTGACATCACCAAATTAAATGCTTCAGTTGTTTCCACAGCATTTCAGTACTTTGATGTGGAATAATCCTCCCCTTATTCCAGTTCGTCTCATGTTGAAGGCCATTTTAATCGGCCTAAAGGAGCAGACTAAATCTTTCAGTTTTTCTGGAATATCAATGCTTTAGCATGGCAGATGCTTCTTATCAGCCCACCTATCTCTAGTCAAGGCCGTTACGATCGTGCTTGACACGGACGAGCTAGATATTTCTTCTTTCCCCCTCACATCTACGCCTTGGCTGGGAACTATGCCTATCGAAGCCCTTTATATTGGGCTAGACATGGGTCAGCTAACGTTCCCTTTTCTCCACCATATTAACACTTTGACATGGAATGATGGTTTCCATATGCCAATCCTCTTTACGTTGATATTGTTCTTGTTGTTTCTCTACCATATCAACACTTCGGCAGAAAAAGATGCTTCCCAGATGCCAATCCATCTCTCAAGTCAAAGCCCATTATGCTTGGGTAAGACATGGACAACCAGTGACGCCGCCATATAAATACACAAATCTACACTGGTCTCAGCTTCGAATTGAACTTCTGCCTATTTAGATCGTAAACTGGGAACTCACTCCTCGAACGAATCTCCCTCCATCATGATGCAATCCAGTATCATCCTATGTCACCTTCAGTGCGCTTTTCCTCTTACGCGCAGCTTACTGCATCCCTTTAGATGTGAATGGAGGAACCACCTTCTCCAGACTTCAACCTTGTTGTGACTGATATCACTCTGGACAGATCACCATCACTTAGCTGAGCATTTTACCAGCTATACTGAATCTAATAAAGGATGTTTAGGGCAAATCACCTCCTATTTACAGATCTCAGGACGAGTAGATAGCAGGTACAAGGTACACCGAAATGATTCAGAAATTTCAGGATGACACCAGCCCCAATCCAATCATTGTAGTTTCAAATTTAGCAAAGGCAAGAAACAATTTTTTTGTGAACTCTACTATAAAGAGTACGGAAACATTGATGTCCTTGGCATGGAGATTTATTCAATCACTTCGGCTCCATGTAGTCAACTACCAGTCACGATAGCCACCTACCAAGAGCAATTATGGTCTAAGATTTTACCTATCTTGAGATCCATTAAAACAAGGCTTATATCTACTTACACTGAGACCACGGCTCTAGCAAAGCAACACAGGATTGCTGCTAGGCACGCAAATGGCTTCAATTACTGTGGCATCCTCAATCTCGATAGAAGGCTTGCCTGATTAGGTTCGCCTGTCTCATCAGAGGATGCAAAGGACAGAACTGAATATCTTACATTGCATGGTACCAGTCTCTTCAGTCTATGACTGGTGACACTAGGAAAAATATACATAACTAAATTTTATATGGACACACAGCCCTTTCATTCCTCCCGACTTCAGTCTAGACAATCTCACTTCTACCCATAGTTCTTTCAACCGTATCTGGAGTCCTAGCCTCCCAGACGGTTCGGTTTATACAAGAATGTCACCACATGTCTCAAGGTTACATTATAGAATTAACTCTGTTCCTCTTTGCGGAACCTTAAAAACTTACTCTTTTTTCGCTAACCCTCCAGGAAGAGATCTCTGCCTCCTGGACAAGCATGCCATAATCCAAGTTCCAACGTCAGGCCTCTACAACGGATTCTACTCCTAAATCATGTTACGATGCTATCATGGGTCTCAACTTACATCACCCAAAGTTTCATCTGGTACCATAGCATACGTTTCCTATATAGGATGATCTTCAACTTCGTTTAAAAAAAAAAAGAATCGTTCCGCTTTTTGACCTTGGGCTTTGATTATAGTCATCATGTACAACATCTCCCCGGGCTCATACCTTCCGTGACTTCAGTGCTACAGCAAGCCAGGCTCAGCTTCAAACCACTCCATGAGTGGTGTCCTTCGCTGTTCGACCCAGTGGGAATCACTGTCCCAGCAGCTGCAAGTTCAGTTCTGTTACCATTGGAGAGTACCAGCCATCTACTTACTTGCTATAGGTCTGATCGCCGAATACAGGGTCTGTTGTTCCTGTGCAGGTGCGGACATGAACACCGTCGAGGACACATTCATATGGCATTGGACAGGGAATTTGCCATACTCTGCCCCCCAATACCCTTATCCTATGGACAGTCTTCCGTCTTCATCATTCCTAATCAAATGCAATCCTAATACCTCCATGGTGACCAAGGCAGTCCTGTTTCTACTTTATTTCGATGTTGGCAGTCACGTTTCAGTTCCCTCTGTTTCCTGACCTCCTGATTTTGGAAGGAGGGATGGTTTACCATCTGGATCTATCGTCCGTGCACTTGGCAGCCGGGAGAATACTCCCATTTTTACATTCGTGTTTGATTGAGCTCGAAAACCATCAACTCAGTGTTGATATGTAAATGAATGAAATCTTTATTAAATATGCTGAGAAAAATAACTACCTTACCAACTTTCCTTAAAAGTGTTACCTACTTAGCAGATCTCCTTATACAATACTTTAAAACATCATATATCTGCTATTGTTTCCCATTTATCTTCAATGCAAAATTACTTTCAAACAGCCTTCCTGGTGGCTGTCACATCTGCCAAGGGAGCCAGCAAAACAGCTGGACTGTGATCCGACCCACCACTTATTCACTTTCTCTCTGATAAATGACTTACTACCTTAATGTCTCACCTTTACCCTAATTTGACTAAATCTTCATAGTTATTTATGCTTTGTATTACCATCATTCTTCGGATCGCCATCGTCTCCTCTAGAACACATGCTCCATATTATCGATGTAGACACTCACTAGCATTTTGTCTGGACACTACCAGTACTTCTGAACAAATGACAGGCTCCCTTTATGCTTCCATACTCCTCATTTCGAAGGTCCAGCTTCGTCCTATCCATCTCTACATCGAGGGTTCAGAATGTATCGATGGCTTATCGGCAGTCAGACATGTGGCTGTCTAATCAGCTTAAGGATCGTTCCACAGAGCGCCGTCTACCTTGACGGCTTCCAGGGTAGAATCGAGACTCTCGACATCCACCGTGCAGCAATATGATCCATGCTATCCACCTTTGCGAAACACTACCGGCTAGACGTAGGAACTCACAATATCACTGGATTTGGCAGAATGGTGTTGGCATCCTGCCTACCATGACGACCCACTGGCCAATAAGTGAAGCTTGCCAGTCACCCATATGTGTGCATTCACAGAGGCCATGAAGAAGAAAGAAAGGTTACTTACCTGTAACCATGGTTCTTTGAGTGGACCTCTGTGAATTCACACAACCCACCCATCCTCCCCTCTGTCCGTCACGGGTATCTATTACTGTATGACTCTCATGCCCAGCGGACAAATTGCAGGAACTGAGGGGAATCTTGGGTGGGAGGAGCCTGTGCCTCATGGGGAATCATCCCATAAAATTGTTACTTTAAGCTCTAGAATGTTCCGAGAATGTCAGCGCAGGCGCAGACTAAACCTTATGTGTGAATTCACAGAGGTCCACTCTAAGAACCATGGTTATAGGTAAGTAATCTTTCTTTTTGTGCAGTAATAGATCACATCTGTAGCTTTTCATATCTCAAAATGAATACTGACGCAACCCCTTAAGCTTCATTTGGCAGTTCTGGGCAGTGGATTATAAATAACAGGTTAAAATCTATATATGCATTTTGCACTTTACTGTTAAAGATGCTAAGGACTTCTGCACTGTCAAGTGAGCATCTTAGAAGTTGCAAGTGGTGGTGGGTGGGAGGTGTGGAGGTCCTCAGAGCCGAGAAGCAAGAGAAACATAGGGTTTAATTTTTGTATTAAACTGGAGCCTTTAAAAACTGTTATACTGTCAAACCAACGGCTGTTTCCCATAGCCAGATGCATACTACATGTGGTAGGCCACAGAAACCAAAGGTGCTTTGTTCCTAAGGGGTGGGTGGGTATCTGTGTACATGTATATAACTTTTTCTGGAGTGGGAATACTTCTGTCCCATAGTAGCCATCTGAAGTAGGCACAGTAAATACTGTCAGATAGGGATACCCTATAGTCTCTTGCACGTAACTTTCCTACATCTAACATATGCGCACACATACACAGGAAGATGCTATGCGTTCCAGTTAATGGTGAAAAAAAGTCTTCCATTAAAGCCAAATCAAAGCCTTCTTCCAAGCTTAATTGTAGAATGAGGGTGGAAGTGAGGCTGCAGCTGAGCCAGGAGGATTCCAGCCATGATGCCTCCCCATCTGCACCCTTTTCCTTGCTGCATCTCTGCAGCATTTGGAATGAAAAATACCTTCCATTACTTTCAGTTCAAGTCTCCCCCCCCCCAGACCTGATTGCTATGTGAGGGAATGAGAGAGGGGATTGTAATATATGGTCCAGATTAGATCATCCCATCCTAGCAGTAACCCCCCTCAAAGGTTGTGAATAATTTAACTTTTTTTTAAAAAAATGTAGCAATGGGGGCTTCTAATAAGCCTGTCTGCCCCATGGGATGAAATGTGGGGGGCACTACACACAAGGAGAGATTAGCCCCACCGGCAAATCCCACAAAAAAGACTCTTTGGGCTTTTGAGGAATACAGTTTCATTTCTGCTGCTGTATTTATTTATTTATTTTTTGTTGATTGGGGGGCACCTGTGGTGCATGTGGATAACTTATCCACGTACCAGTGGGTTTGTATGTGAGGAAAGATAGGATGCAAAGAATGTATGCATGTGTTGCAAAAGGGTGACTAAGGCCGTGTTCTGAAGGTTGTTCCCCCTAACATTTTGCCAGTCTCTGTGGCCGGCATCTTCAGAGGACAGGAGTAGCAGAGCACAGAGTGCTACTCCTGTCCTTTCAAGATGCCGGCCACAGAGACTGGCAAAACGTTAGGAAGAACAACCTTCAGAACACGGCCAAAGAGCCCGAAAAAACCCCACAACAACCACAAGTGGTAGTTTCCATTGTTCTTGCAGTGAATTGTGGTTGCCCTTTGCTTTCCAGTGGTGTAATGGGTTTATCCCATGATAAATGTGTTATCCCATGATAAAGGTGTCACCTTGATGACACCTTTATCTCATAATAAAGGTGTCATCAAGGTGACATCCTTCTTGGTCAGCTGATTATTTTTTGTAATTCGCTGGTGGAGCAAAGCAGGCAGGTAGTGTTGTAGCAATTTCTAGACTTGCAAAACTACCTGCAAGAGAAATAAAGACTGCAGGGAGGAGTAAAGATTCCAAAGAGAGAAGTAGCCTGATGTACGGCCAGCAGAGGGAGCAAACACACTGCCACCATATGTTTTTACAAAGGATTTGAAGGCGTGGAAGGTGTAAATGCTTTCTTCAGAAATATAAAGGGTCTGTAAGGCTGAGCACAGTTCTAGTGAGCGTGTACATTTCAGTTATTTAGGACTGGACTAATGAAGAATTTCTCTTAAACTGCTATTTCACAAATGTTTCTGTTTTTGAAAGAGACGGCTAGAAGTTTGCTGTCAACTTTTTTTTTCCTTTGCTGCTGAAGTGTCCATTAAATTAATCAGTTTTTTCCTCTCTTTTTTTAACAGAAACTGCCATCTTAGAACTATCCTGTTGAGTGGGTGTTGGTGTTTGTAACAATAACGTTGTTTTCATAATATGTGATGGCAGATTAGCACGCTTCTCTGCAGTGTTGTTAACAGTTGTAATTAAGGAATAAACAGTAAAGGGTGTCAGTCCGATGACAATTTCATCTATAGTGTCACAATACAAAATGTCACAAAATATTACTGTTATATAACTACAAAAATATCAAATTAGGCTTTCATTTTATAAGCAAGGAAGCTTTTTTTAAAACAAAAACAAAAGCTGGCATAGAGTCCATCACAATTTTATATACCTACTCAGTGTTCTGTCATGAAGACAAGTTGGTAATGTTTTCTTCTGTAAGAGTTGGTCCTTTGCCATGCAATTGAATTAGAAAGCATGAAGAGCTGATCCATGGCTTGGGCTTTTATGAACACCACAGAATGGAGGAGGAGGAGGAGGAAGGCAACGCGACAATTTTGGCTTGTTGTGGGAGATTATTCAAAAGGACATAAAAGAGACATCCAATGTGTCTTCAAACATTCTCACACTTTTACTAAAATATGTTGCAATTATTATCAGCTTTAATTGAAGGGGAGAAATGAAAAGTAAATGAACACTGAGAACATAGTTCTTTTAAAACCATTGTTCTCACAACTATGAGATGGATCCTTCTTGAGTAGGATTATCTGTAAATAGGGGAGGTGTAATAAAGGCTGGAGGAATTGGGAAACAGGAAAAAATGACTTTATAACCTGTCTTGCAACTCCAAAAATGCTTCTATTATATTTTTCATATTACACGTTCTACATACTGTTCCTCCTATGTAGAATTACAGTTCTTTAGAATTCTCTACATAATCCCGTATACAGTGGGGTCTTGACTTAAGAATGACTTGAGTTAAGAACATTTTGACTTAAGAACCGCTCTCATAGGAAAATATTGACTTGACTTAAGTACTTAGATTTGAGTTAAGAACTGAAAAAAACCCACCTGGGAGGCAGGGAAAGTGCAAAATTTGAACTTTCGGTTAACTGTTGGCCAGTGAAAAGGGTGCCTGTCTGCTTCCTCACTCCTCCCAGCGTTTAGAGAGTGGATTGGGAGTCTTCAGACTGCCTGGTACTGCCTGGGCTGTATTTTCCCTGCCTTCCCTGAACCTTTCTTGACCTAAGAAAAAAAGAAACAAAATATCCCCCTCTAGTGGTCGAAGGCGGAATAGCAGCTTCCCATTAGTTTCTATGGACGGAAAAGAGCAGATACGGATCAAATGGTTTTCAATGCATTCCTATGGGAAATGCAGATTTGACTTGAGAACTTTTTGACTTGAGAACCGCCTTCCAATACGGATTAAGTTCTCAAGTCAAGACCCCACTGTAAAGAGATCTTGGAAAGGTTGGCTTGTGTATAGTGAATTTAATCTATAAATCTATATTTCAGATTATAAACAATTTTCAGTTTATTGTTTAAGCACCTTAATTAATATATAGAACAGTTACATTCATATAGCACAGTAAATTATTATTTCTCATAACTGGTATGAGCCTAGTCTCTCCCTTCCACCAACATACACACTTCCCTTTCTTCCTTGGGACCCTAAGGAGAGCAGAAGCTCTTGGTTCCATTTTTGGTTTAACAATGACTTGCTGTATTATCTAAACTAACAAGCTGTAGTTGCTCTTAATAATAGTTTCTTTAACCCTCATACACCAAGGTTTTTAAAAAAGCCTTTCACTGATTGAGTTGGGGGATTTTGTGGTACCATGAACATTCTACTGTTGCTGAGTGTTAATCATAGGGTTAATGTTGGGATTTATCTAAACCAATGCCCTTTAGCCTTGGGTCCTCATATGTTCTTGAACTAAAAATCCCAGAAGCCTTCACCAGAAGCTGTGCTGGCCAGGATTTCTGGAAGCTGTTGTCCAAGAACATCCAGGGACCAAAGGTTGGGAAGCCCTGAATTCTAAACAGTTGTAGATTTTTCTCATCCTTTACATCCTCCAATATGAATAAATGAATATTGTTCACTTCTGTGGATAAAAGTTAATTACTGGACTTGGTACATGATTCTGACAGCATCTCTTCAACAGGATGAATGCAAAGACCCATACAAGAATATAGTAATTCTGCACGGAGCAGAGAACTGCATACATTCAGTAAACATTCCACCCTTCTTGAAGATGGTCATTTCTCTAACCCAGAAATAAAATCCGTGTACACATACATGGCTATGCATATCATAACTTTGTGTGTCCAATCCTCCACCCACCTCTCATTTTGTTCAGTAGAGCTGACCTTGTTCAGAACTGCAAACACTACAGATTATACATTATTACAATGGGACGTTCATGCATCCAATTGTGCTGCAATTTTTTTTAAAATCGATGTGAGCAGCATGTTTCTTGTTTGCATTACTCTAAGAAGGAAGCATGTGCAACAGGCTGACTTTAAAGGCCAACAACTGGTCCCAAGCTGCCATATTATGAACGTGCATTTTGCTGTTACACTAGAATTTGTCACAGTTCTGCAATCCACATAGCTGCTTTATTGAAAGAAACGTATAGATAATGATGCATTTTCAAATACAAGCAGTCACAATTCTGTGTTTGCAGGCTGTTCATGTACATGTTACAGAAACCATCTTCCTGGTGAAAGCAGGCAGATTTCTTTGATCTGCTCCTCCCTGGCTGCTCCTTTCACTTGTTTCACTTGTGATTCTGCCAGACATCAACCTGAAAACTGGTATGCCAGTTCATAAGAGAGAGTTAGAAAAACTTTTGAGAGGTACTGTTCATTCTTAATCACTTAATGGCAATGATAATTCAAAAGAAACAGGATTTAGACTAGGCTTTATGCTTCCCTGTTGTTTTTTTAAAAAAATCCCATCCTAGCAAGAAATACAGCAAGAGAAACCTAAAAGCTGGTTTGGTGCCTGAATGAAAGGAAGTCTGTCGCTGTGCCTCCGTGTCGTCTATGAACTGCATTTAGAATTTGTCTGAAGAGTCAGTGCTGACCTACCCTGTTCTGATTTTTTACACACATTTCCTCTTCTCCTGTCCCACCCCCACCCCGAAGTCTGGGATTGCTGTGCCATTTGCTGAGTCCAATTGTGCTTTTTTGCCTACAAGCAGCCTCCGCTTTCTTCTTGTGCTGGATGTGTTCCGTGATGGTACAAGCTATGCTGGTGACATCTTCTCCGTCTCCCCACCCCACCCCCAAGTTTGTTAAGAAAATGAATCAGAAGGGAGAGGCTGGTTGTTATACATGGAACGTTTCTATTTCTGCAGAACAGCTTGGCAACTGCCAAAAAGCAAAGCAGGGAAGGAAGTGGAAAGAGACTTGGCAGTTTATGGGACTTTGGAGGAAGATGATACTAAAATAAAAAAAAACCTTGGGTGTCCCTTCTCTTGAATGGGTTGGCCCTCAAATATGCACCCTGCTCTCCCTTGTGTGTAATTGTAGCTATAAGATGATTTCCTTTATAATGGGACAACTATCCAATATGTCAGATTGGGATGTGTTGCCATACTCCTTTCATCCTGAACAGAACATTGGGTAACTCAGGTGTTCTTGGACTGCAGTTCCCAGAAGCCTTCACCTGGGGTTAGCTGGGGTTCTGGGAATTGCAGACCAATTGCAGTCCTGGGAACCACTGATCTAGAATGTAAAAGGTTCTTTAGAGTGAGTTGGGGTTTTATGTATAGGTAGGTGGAAACTGTAGCAGGATGTATGGAATGCATATTGCCAGCCAGCCATGCTCTCTTTCAAGATACACAGCCCCCTCACATCCTGTCCCTGTCCTCCACAGTCCACTGATAACCATCACACACTAAAATAACTCAATCCACATTGGACTGGTATGGGTTTTTGTCTTCATTTTTGGTTTTGGGTTTTGTAGTTTTATTTTCTCTCCACCCTTTTATTTGTGTGTTCTCCCCTTTGTTTGCACCTGCAAATCTTGAGGTCGCCCCAAAGCTGCTGATAACTTTCTGCTGAGTATGAGTGGCATTATTTTCCTATGTAAGGATCTTCACTCAGGTAACTGAGTTTACCATGAGTAGCTGTAAGTCGCAACTTGTATGTATGTATGTATGTATGTATGTATGTATGTATGTATGTATGTATGTATGTATGTATGTATGTATGTATGTATGTATGTATGTATGCATGCATGCATGCATTTATTTATTTATTTATTTATTTATTTATTTATTTATTTATTTATTTATTTATTTATTTATTTATTTATTTATTTATAGTATGCTTTGTTTACAATACTCCATTCCATTTGCCCTTCCCTACTGTTTCCTTTCTCCAGTCATAGAGATGAAGCATTCTGTGGCCACTTAGCAAGTTCAGTCATCACAGGTCCATTTTGCAATTTTTACCCTCTTTGCTCTCAAAATGCCTCCTCTACTTTTGCAAACGTTAGGGCCCCCAAAAGTATCACAACAAGAGTTTGTAATAGGTAGGTCCAGCACAAGATATTATCTTGCCTGAGGCAGAAAATGGTACCCCACCCGTTCCACTGCCAATAAGGCATCCAAAGACAAAGTAGTGTAAGGTATATGAGAAAGATACATATCACTCACAGCTCTCTTCTAGCCCTTCGCTGCCGTCTAAGGTGGCTCTCTAACTGCCTAATGGTAGGGCCTGCCATATTGATAAGGAATCAGTTGGCTCACCTAGAACAAAGTCATTAGAAGTACTGGATATGTAAAGCACAGTGAAATTAAATTCCATCAACCATGTTTTATTGAATTATGAACAATCGTATTCTGAATACCAGCAGTGGTAGTGGAGTCTGGACAAGCTGTAGATTCTGTGATCACAAACAGGACAGAAATCAAGACTAAGCACGCACAATTCCTATTAAGTTACTGGCAGCAGCTCACAAGCAAGGTGGACAAATGGGTCTTTTGCAAGGGACTGGTGTGAGAGATAAAAGAAGATGTTGTTGTGCCTGTTGGCTTGAGGCAGATTGTTTCACTGGGCTCTTTGGCAGTTGGTTTCTTTGTTTTCCATAGACTCATAGAGCAAGAAAGAACCCCAGGGGTCACTGAGTCCAGCTCCTTGTCAGTGAAGGAAATCCACATCAATCATTGCTTTAAAATCTTTTGTGAAAGAGAGGCATCCGCTGGCTCAGGTAGCCAATTCTACTGTTCAATGGCTCTTCCTGATGTTTAGTCAAAATCTTCTTTCTAATGTTTACTCTAAATCTGCTTCCTTGTAACTTCTGGTGTTGCTCTCTTGAGCAATGAAAAACAGGCCTTCATCATCTTCCGCAAGACAGCCCTTCAACCCTACTTAAAAAGGCTATCATGTTGCCTCTCAGCCTTCCCTTGCCCAGACGAAACTTGTCAAGGTCCCTCAGACTTTCCTCATAGGGCTTGGTCAGGAAATTCTTACAATTGTGGTTGCTCTCCTCTGGACAAGTTCCTGTTTCTCAGTATCCTTCTCTGACACTCCTGCCCCCTGTGCTTGGTGTCTTCTGAATTATCATCTCCCCCCCACAACTGAATTCATCTTAAAGCCATCCTGATCAGATCTGCAAATCTTATAGCAAATATGCTCTTCCCAACTGTTGGATGGTGCAACCTATCTCTTGCCAATAGGCCTTCTTCATGGAAACACGGACTATGGTCCAAGAATCTAAGCCTTTCCTAGAGACACAATCTGCAAATTGTTCACTTTTGTCTCTCTTGAAGGGCCATGATCTTCAACAGAAAAGAGTGACCCAAACCCCCACCCCTGTGCTGTAAGGTCCTTCACTTTCCTATCTAGAGCCTTGTAGTCCATTGCAATGGGCTGAAGATAGCATTGCTTTTATCATGTGGTTGTTTTGGCTCTTTTTATTCTGTTCCAGCCACATGGTACTGGGTGTTGAGAGAAAGTGAGTGCAGAGCGCCAACCACTGACTTAGCTGGTGGCAGAACAATCATCTGCTGGACTCACAGTCTCTCCAAGTTTATGAGCAGGGGCTCATAAATGGAATGTATAAGCAGACATGTCTTAGATGGGAATTTAGGGGAAGTTGGAGAGGGAGGCAGGGAACCCTACATAGAACAAAGAGAAATGGATGCCGAGGGACCTGCTGTAGTGACCTGCAACAGCTCATCTCCCTGCTTGAATGTTTAGAAAGTTATACAGTACTTGCAGTAAATACATACTTAGTTCATCCAGGAACATAGTTTTGGGTACAGCACAGCAAGACCTTCCTGGAAGAGCAATTGAGTGTGAGAGGGTGTGTATGCACACACATATATAGCTCAGTGGCTTAGGTATCTGGCTGCAGAGCCAGAGGTTGGGAGTTTGATTCCCCACTTTGCTTTCTTGACAAGGGCTTGCCTCAATGATCCATAGGGTCCCTTCCAGCTCTGCAGTTCTAAGATTATTAAATTTTATATGGCGTTCAGGATCCTCATATTATAAGTAAAGTGGGACAGTAAGAACTTGTATTGTTTGTTCTGGGGAAGAGCACCAGCAGAGTTAAGGCTTCCTCTTATAAACTACACATTTTTAAACAATTCCATGGAATCGTATTACTTATTACTGTGGCCCAGAATAAGAAAAGATTGACTTTCTTTTTAAACCTTCTTTTGAAAGATGAGTTCCTACATGTGTATTTGCTGGTTTGCATGTTGCTTCGTCTTGCCTGTGGAAGTGTATGAGTATCAGTAAGAAGGCTGACCCAAGACATTTTGCAAGATATGTCTTGCCCCAGCCCTAGTCAAGTTATTTTGGTACCTCAGAGAATCTCTTGAACTCTTGTCTTCCTTACAATAAAAACACAACAAGTAACAAGTAACAATTTCATACATGGCATCCCAAATTAATTGCCAGATTTCACTCTACCTTACTGTACAGCCAACCCTAATAAATAAATAAATAAATAACTGTGTCAGGGGAAATTGAACACTCTCTTTAGTAACAGCCTTCAGTTGTACAAAAATCACCCCTGACCTCTTAATAGTACACATTCTACTATAGTCATAACAGGAGGTGTAACTATGTGTGCTGTGATGGGATACAGTAATTATACACAATGTCTTCTGCTTTGAGGCTTAAGTGGCACATCTTGCTTGTTTATGAAGGAATAAATTAATCATTGTGCAAAAGGCAGGAAATCATTCCCCCCCATAAAACAGCTTAGAGTGACTGATAACATGAGATGTTTCATGTCCTTTCCCAATTTTTGACCTGTTTCCCACTCCTTCAGGGGTTTTCCCCTCGACATTTTATATAATATGCCCCCTGTTTCTGAAATGATGTTTTTTAGACCTTTCCGGATATTTCTTGGACCTGTTTTACAATTATACAAGATTTTGTGTTTGTGCTTTGGGAACATACAGAAATTGCAACCAGGTTCAGAACAAGTCAGCATCCATGTGAAGGTGCTATTAGGAGAAAGCTGGCCTTACCATGGTCCTCAGACAGCATATTCTGTGGGGTCCAGAACTGATAGAACTATATGTGTCATGGACCTGTTGTATGGTCAAACTCTAACAAATCCAGTGGCCTTCAAGCACAGCTGAAGACCACCAATACTGAAATAAGATTCAACTTCCATTCTGGTCTGCTTTTGTATGTGGAATGGGGAAGGAAGCCATTTTGTTCTTTGACCGGGATAGTATAATGTTTTGGGCCAGTTCTGTGGAGGACATACATACCACCTCCATCTTAAAATAAAGTGAATATGAGGTCAGGAAGTGAGTGAACTGGGGGTTCTCTTCAATTTCTGGTGACAGGATTTCTGTGTGGCATCAGTTATTCAGCCAATAGCTAGAGGAAAGAGAGGGAATCTGAAGAAGTGACAGAAATTGCCACTGGCCCCTGATAATACCACCATGGAATGACTTTACTGTGAGTTTTCATATGGTGCTTCTGTGTATGTGAATGTTCTCTTCTCTCCCCACATACATACCTGATAACAGATGGTGTTTACCACTGCAGTGGGAAAGCTTGAGTACAAACAGTCTCCCTGATGTGGTAAATACCAGCTTTCCTAATGTGGGGGTGCATTGATGAGACAGCCTCTATTGGAAGTTATGACATTTGGAAAAGCATCTTGGGCATGGTCAACATTAAAGTAGTTAGCAGAGTCCCTTGCCCACTCTGTAGGGACTCAGAATTGCCTGCAGATCCGGAGGGACCTAATTTGAGACCAAACTCCTACATCATCCATGTGTCTCACTACCCAGGGATTAGAAGAAGTCTACAGCTCTTTGAATGCAGAAAGTATGTAGCTATGACTAGATAGAGCTATAGATAAGCATAAACATTGGGCATGTTTGTGTCTTGCCCACTCACAATGGATGACTGCCAGCCACTGTCAGGCTGTGAGCTGATCAGGGATAAGGTTTTTTTTTAAACCTTGCCTAGTGAAGTATGAAGAATCAAATCATAGACTTCAATTTACCATTTCCCCAAACACAGTCCACAAGTAGAAAACATAATCATTGGAGAGTGTGTGCACTATCAAGTTGATGCTGACTTTAAGAGGAGATTCCCCACCCTCTTTTAGACATTGCACATGTTAACTATCCTGTGTTTATGTTGCAAGTTTGGGCACGTTATTCAAGAAGGATCGCTCAGGACAATATATTGCTATTGTAAGGGAAATCCACTCCTGGTCCTGCCACTAACTGCTGTGAGAAGTGTAGCTAAACTTCCAAGAAACAGGAAGGTCTAGTGATGGGGGAAGCAGATGATATGCCCTTGGGCATGGATCTTGTCCCCTCTACACCGGCGGTTTCTCATGAGAATGTACATAATCGCTAGGGTTTGCCTATGACTCACAGGCCTGCTAAACTTAATATCACAGAAACATGCCTATACATGTAGACATATGTCTCTGTCTTTTAACTCCTAAAAAATGTGAAATGACCACACAGAAATCTTACACTAACACCAGTTTTGTTAGAAGGTCTTCCTTCTCCATCAGTTTTGTGTGATGCATTTTGGCTCCATTGACCAACATTCTCCCAACAGGTAATGAATGCTTTTATCTTAAGAGCATGGAAGTGGTTTTTCATCCCTGGGCAAACACTATAAAAATTTTAAGGAATAACTACTGTATTATCTATTACAGGAGCAATGGGCAAAGTGTGGACCTCCAGATGATGCTGGACTACATTTTCCATCAGCATAGTCAGCATAGCCTATGGTGATAAATTGAAGGAGTCAAGGTACAAGAATATCTGGACAGCTGCACTGTCTGGATAGCTCAGTAGTTTAGGTAGCTGGCTGTGGAGGCAGAGGTTGAGAGTTTGATTTCCCGCTGTGCCTGTCCGGAGAACAGCCAGTCTGTGTGGCCTTTGAGCAAGTTATACAGTTCCAGGGCATCCCTAGAAAAAGGGAATAGTAAACCACTTCCAAATATTCTCTACCTGGAAAACACTGAAAAGGGTTGCTGTAAGTCAGAATTGACTTGAGGGCAGGTGATTGTGATATATTAAAGAAACATTCAGAAGTACTAGCTTCTCCATCAAATCAGTCTGAACACACTGAATTTGACTTGATTTTAGCTGCTAAACAAAGATGGGGGTGCACTTGGATGAGAACCCACCAATGAATACAGAGATCAACGGGTAGGGCTAAGGAAATAATCTTGCATTAAACCCTCTAATCAGAGTTGACAGTACTGGGATTGGTGGGGGAATGATTTGACTCAATGGCTAACGTTCCACTGAGCAAAAACTGTATGCATAAAGGCAATTGCCCTAGTGCTTTTCCGCTTGGCGGCTGTCCATCGCACTGTTGGCTGTGCAACCCTTTTTTACAGCAGCAGATGCAGAGGAGTGTGATGGGCAGGTGGCTGGCCAAAGAGATAGACTTTCCTGGGTGACTGGCCAATGATTGTACAGTATAGGGCAACAGGATTCTGGCCAAATTAAGGCTGTCTCTTGTTTCCCTATTAGCTGGGTGTTATTAATCTCACCACCACCAGCCAACTACAGTAGCAAACGATGCTCCAAATTCCAGGCCTCCTGTGTTGAAGATGGCTGCCTTGCTGACCTTCTCCCTATACTCAGAGCTCTTAGGCTAACAGGACCCACCTGTTAATCTGGTTTCACTAGGCCTGAGATTAACCCAGATTAACACCACCCTCCCAGCCTTACCCCCTCCCCACCTCTGTGTTTAAGGGAATCACCAGTAACAAATGACAGGGAAAACGTTGTCCTCCCCCTCCCCCCCCCCAGCCTCCAAATATTTCTCCATGCTTAGGAGTAAAGGGGTTTAAACTATGAATGTTATTATCACTTCCCCCAAATGCCGTGGGCCCACAAATCCCCATTCATGCCCTAATTGGGAAGCTTTGAGGTGTATAGCCCAAGAGAGAGAGAGAGAGAGAAGCAGAGCTGAAGGATGGGCCCCCGGGTTCCTTCAGCAGGAGTGGTGTGCAGGGAACATGCCAATGCATTTCCCATCCAGATTTGGGGAGAGGGGTGGTGGTTGAGAGCGGCCACTCCATTCCCCACCTTGCCAGTGCGGGCCCTTTCTTTTCTTTTCTCCCCCACCAGCTTTGAGCCGGCCTGTTTCAGATTGGCCTTTTTATGTTTGATCTAAAGAAGAGTTGTTGGCCAATTCCATCTTTTCATCACGGTTCTGCCAGGCCTAGATCCAGGCGGCTTGTCAGATGCTCATTAACTCCCCCTTTGGCTCTTTGCAGTGTGTCTCCTAAGCTCATTGTGCCAAGAACTCGCGCTTCTTTCTCTCCCTTTCTCGGCTCCATCAGGGAGACAAATTACTTTCCAAAAAGGGGGAATCGCCAGGGATGGTTTAATGAGAATTTCTCCCGGGGCTGGCGGGAGGGGAAAAGCGATGTAGTTAACATTCGGTGGACTTAATTGGACTTTTCTCTTCTGCCTCCTTCAAAAAAACTCTGAAGCTATCCTGTTAATCTCTCATTTGTAATCAATTGTGTTGACTCAACAAAAGTCTAGGTCGTCCTTTCTTCCTGTCCCAGACAATCCTTTGTTGCCTCTAAATGCCTCATTCTTGAGTGCTCCTGGTCTTGTAGATGGGCTCGATTGTTGACAGTTCATTATTGCGCTTTTGTCCATTTAATCTCCCTCGCTGTGTTTTGCATGTGCATGCCTTAATGAGCTCCGTTGGCAATTAACATGTTTCTAGCAGCAAACCCGGTTGCTCAGACGTTCGAAGAGTGGAGTGCAGGAAAAGGGCAACGCAGCTGCCTTGAAGGTGCTCCGCTTCCCAGCCCCTTGCCTCACTCTCTCTCTCTCACTCTCCCTCTCTCTCTCTCTCTCTCTCTCTCGGCACCGGCCGGCCTCTTTCGGACCCACCTGGGACCACCTCCCGCCCATTGCGCCCCCCCCATGTCCCCCTGAGGAAAAAGAGGAGGCGAACATTTGGCGAGTTGTGAGGCAAGGCTTGCCCAGTCGGTCGAATGGCGCTTATGTCCACTGGGATTTTAATTTTTCTAAAATAAAATAAAAATAAAATATGAAAAAAGAAAAGAAGCGGGAGGGCGAGGGGGAGAGGAACCTCGCACGCCTGCAAATGCTGGCAAGTTTGAAGTGTCATTCTTTACATAGAGGAACCTCTAACCCGCCTCCCACCCCCACCCCCTTAGGCACTAGGCCTGTTCAAGCTGTTGTGTTCATGGCTGCGGCTCGGGAAGAGGGTTTCTCTCCTCCTCCCGCGCGCGCCCCCCCCTCGCCGCCCCGCTTTTTTGAGGGGGAAAAATTACATTATTTGAAGCTTGCTGGCAAGATTGCTGAAGTGTGAGCAGTCATGGACAGAAGAAACATCTTGTGGGGGAAAAGATAATTGGAGCCGTGTGTGTGTGTGTGTGTGTGTGTGTGTGTGTGTGTGTGTGTGTTTTTGCGCGCGCGCGCCCGTCTGACAGAAGTCCGCTCCCCCTCAATTTTAGAATTTTAATATTGGAAGCAGCTTGGGAGCGGATAAGGCATCAAGCCCACCTTGTTGTAGGGATGAATCTGCGCAATCAAAAATGCAAGTCATATATTGTTGTTGTTACTGTTGTTATTCCATATTCCAGACCACTGTATCCCCCCCTCCCCTAGGCTGCACTGTATCCCCCCTCCCCTAGTCCTTCAGGTAGATTCTTTTTGCACAGAATCTACCTGAAGGACTCCATTTACACATAGACTTCATCTTATTTATGTTTATTTAAAAAGCTCTTCTTTATTCCACTCTGGAAACCTAGAAGGATCCTGGTTATACAGATTCTGGAAGTTGTGTTGCATCCAAACAGTTTTCAATATTTATCAGCTCTATGTGAGCCTGCCTCTGGAAAGTCTCAGGAAACTTCAGCAAGTCCAAAATGTGGCTGCTAGATTGCTAACTGGGGCCGTTCACAGGGATCACATAACCCTCTTGTTACAGCAACTCCACTGGCTTCTGATCAATTTATAGGCACAGTTAAGAGTGCTGATTTTAACCTATAAAGTCCTAAACAATGTGGGTCAGAGCTATCTCACGGACTAAGGCTCCCTTTATGAGCTTGCCTGGGCATTAAGACCATCAGGAGAGGCCTTAGTCTTGGTCACAACAGCCTCACAGGTATATTTGTTAGAGGAACAGGAGAGGGCTTTCTCTGTTGCTGCTCCCAGACATTGGAACTCCCTCCCACAAGAGGCCAGGCTGGCCTTATCTTTGCTGTCTTTCCAGAAGTGGACAAAGACCTTTCTCTTCAGGCAGGCTTTCCCTGCCTGGCTATCTGGGAGAGGGTTTTTTAATATATGGCCATGCCTTACTGCTTTGAATGCTTTTTTCCATGTTGCTTTTGTTTACTCTCTTTTACTGTGGTATCTTTTAAAGTATTTACATACAGTGTTTTCTTGTTGTTTTCTTTTAGTTGTTTCCAACTCTTCATAACCCCATGGACCAGAGCACACCAGTCCCTCCTATCTTCCACTGCCTCTCGGAGTTGGGTCAAATTCATGTTGGTAGCTTCAATGACATTGTCCAACCATCTCATCCTCTGTTGTCCCATTCTCCTCTTGCCTTCACACTTTCCTAACATCAGCGTCTTTTCCAGGAACTCTTCTTATGAGATGGCCAAAGTATTGGAGCATCCGCTTCAGGATCTGTCCTTCCAGTGAGCACTCAGAGTTGATTTCCTTTAGAATGAATAGGTTTGTTCTCCTTGCAGTCCAGGGGACTCTCAAGAGTCTCCTTCAGCACCACAATTCAAAAACATCAATTCTTTGGCAGTCAGTTTTCTTTATGGTCCAGCTCTCACTTCCATACATCACTACAGGAGAAAACCATAGCTTTGACTATGCGGACTTTTGATGGCAAGATGATGTCTCTGCTTTTTAAGATGCTGTCAAGGTTTGTCGTCGCTTTCCTCCCAAGAAGCAGGCGTATTTTAATTTCGGGGCTGCTGTCTCCATCTGCAGTGATCATGGAGCCCAAGAAAGTAAAATCTGTCACTGCCTCCATATCTTCCCCTTCTATTTGCCAGGAGGTGATGAGACCAGTGGCCATGATCTTAGTTTTTGTGATGTTGAGTTTCAGACTGTTTTTTGCACTCTCCTCTTTCACCCTCATTACAACGTTCTTTAATTCCTCCTCAGTTTCTGCCATCAGAGTGATATCATCTGCATATCGGAGGTTGTTGATATTTCTTCCGGCAATCTTAATTCCGGCTTGGAAAGCTGTGTTTAGCTTTCAATATTCCCTTTTAACTATGGAAGCTGCCTTGGGTCCTCTTATGGAGAAAGATAAAGTTAAAGGTTCCCCTTGACAATTTTTGTCCAGTCGTGTTTGACTCTAGGGGGTGGTGCTCATCCCCGTTTCCAAGCCATAGAGCCAGCGTTTTGTCTGAAGACAATCTTCCGCAGTCACATG
The DNA here is from genome assembly GCF_051106095.1 of Pogona vitticeps. NCBI lineage: Eukaryota > Metazoa > Chordata > Lepidosauria > Squamata > Agamidae > Pogona > Pogona vitticeps. The sequence goes on from NC_135784.1 coordinate 39,083,384, forward strand.
GCCAGTGTGACTTAGACACAGAACGCTGTTATCTTCCCACCGAGGTGGTCCCTATTTATCTACTTGCATTTTCATGCTTTCGAACCGCTAGGTTGGTGGGAGCTGGGACAAGCGACGGGCACTCACTCTGTCACATGGATTCGATCTTACGACTGCTGGTCTTCTGACCCTGCAGCACAGGCAGTTTAGCCCGCAGCGCCACCACATCCCACTGACTTATGGAGAAAAGCGGGGTATAAATATTTTAGATAAATAAAAATATATAGTAAGTTTTTCCTTCTATTTGCCTTCCTTTTTTTCACATTTATTTTATATTTAATGGCTAGTTGTAGCAGTGTATGTGCCTTGTTTCTCCTTAAGTGACTGAAGTGTTCTAAAATTCTGCAGTGTAAAAAAATATCTACCATTTCTTGATATTTATTCCTCCATTTCAGAGTTCCACCCCACACGGTACAGGTCCCCCTCTTAAGACTCATTGCCTTCCCCAGGAGAAGGATGATGATGGGAACAGAGAGGGTGGGGCTAGAGCACTTCCTTCTAGCTATGGTGATACAAAATGGATAAAAATGCCTGAATTGCAATTTTGCTGTTTGTTACCTGCCATCAACTCATTCCCGACTTATGGTGACTCTATGAATGAGTGATTTCCAAAATGTCTTCTCCTCAGCAGTCCTGCTCAGCTCTTGGAAACTCAAGCCTGTGACTTCCTTCACTGAGTCAATCCATCTCATATTTGGTCTTCCTCTTTTCCTGCTGCTTTCCACCTTTTCAGCATTATTATCTTTTCCACAGAAGCATGACTTCACATGATGTGCTCAAAGCAGGGCAACCTGAATTTCATCAGTTTTGCCTCCAAAGATAGTTCAGGCTTGATTTGATCTAGGACCCACTTGATTTGATATAGCACTCATCCTTCTAGCAGTCCAGGGTAGCTGCAAGCTCTTCTCCAGCACCATATTTCAAATAAATCAAAATTTTCTTTTCAGCTTTCTTTACTGTCCAGCTTTTGTATTCATACGTGGTCATCTTACTGGGAGAAAGTCATTGCTGCTTTCTCCCAGTAAGATGGTGTCATCAGTATACAGTATGTTAAATTATTTATGTTTCTTCCACAGATGTTCACCATTTCTTCATCTGAATCTAATCTGGCTTTCTGTATGACATGTTCTGCAGATAGATTGAACAGAAAGGGAGATAAAAAGCACCCTTGTCTAACACCTTGTTTATAGGAAACCATTCTGTCTCTCCATATTTTGTCCCAATGGTAGTTTCTTGTCCACAATACAAGTTACGCATGAGGACAATTAATTGTTCATGCATATCCATTTCTTTCAGAACAATCCATAACTTCTCATGATCCACACTGTCAAAGGCTTTGCTGTAGTCTATAATGTACAGACTGATCTTCTTCTGTAATTCTTGGGTGTGCACCAGTAGCCAGTCGGTATTTGCAATATGATCTCAAATGCCTCTTTCTTATTCGAATCCATCTTGAACATCTTTCTTGCTCTGTACATGGTAAAATTCTTTATTGCAACACCTTGACCATCACTTTGCTCACCTGGGAAATTAAAGAAATGGTTCTATAGTTACTGCACTTCTTGGCATCTTCTTTCTTTGGGACTGGAATATATATTGAGCATATCTAGTCTGTGGGTGATTGTTTTGTTTTCCATATTTGATGGGAAATTCTTCTCAGGATTTTAACAGATTCTGTTTCTGTGGCTTAAAATAGTTCTATCAATATCCCATCTTCCCCTGATGATTTATTTCTTCCCAATGCTTTCAGAGCAGCTTTCACTTCACTTTCTAGAATTGCAGGTTCTTCATCCCAGGATTCTTCTTCAAAGGAATCTGTCATCCTTTTATCTCTTCTGTATAGGTCTTCAGTATATTTTTTCCACATTCTTTTTATTTTCTCCTTTTAGATAGCATGTTTCCCTATTGGTCTTTCAACATTTCTAATCTAGGTTTAAATTTCTTTTTGAGTTCTTGAATCTTCTGGAAGAGATATCTTGTTTTCACCTTTTGTTGTCTCTTCCATTTCTTTGCACTGATTATTGTAATAGTTATTTTTGTCTCTGTGTGATTGTTGCTGCAATGCTGCATTCAGGATTCTCACCCTACTTTTGTCACCTTTTACTTTTATTTCTCACTTGTTCTTAATAATTTTACATGTTTCTTTTGTCATCCTAGATCCTAGGTTTTTCTCTTTTTTTAACTAAATGAATTGTCTTTAACATCCTTTCCTAATGATATCTCTGGTTTCAATCCACAGTTCTTCTGGTTCATAGTCAACTGAGTTTATTAAAACAAATCTATTCTCTATGTGGAGTTTAAATTCATCAGAAATACAGTATATTTTAGCATTAGGATTCCTTTAGTACTCTTCATCAGTTTTACTAAAATATTTGATATTAACAGTTCATGATCAGTACCACAATCTGCTCCTGGTCTTGTTTTGGCAGAAAGAACACAGCTTCTCCATTTCTTTATTCCAGTTCTGTAGTCTGTTAGCTTGTCTGACACTCAATCCTCCTTGCCACATTAATTCAAACAATCATAACACTGTAAAATGACACACCCACCCATTTCTGCTCTGATTTTATCATAAGGTTATACCCCCCAGTGTTCATCCAACAAAATTCCAAGGTACTTATATTTGTCAACATATTCCCCACCTTTATTGCTTATCTTGAATTGCATGTGATGGGTTGCTTGCTTTTTACTGATTATCACAAGCTTGCTTTTCTTAACACTTATTTTCAGACTGCGTTCATTACTTAATCCATTGGCTTTATTATGTAACCTTTAAAGACCAGCTAAAGTCAGTATTAATAGTGTATCAACTGCATATGGATATTGGTGGTAATTTCTCCATTGACAATGATGTCATTTAAATCAACAAGTTGTTCTTAGAGCACATGTTGAAAAGCAAGGACGACAATATACATCCCAGTATATCTACTTTTTTTTCTTTTCCCTTCTGTGGCAGAGGCTTTCTCAAATCTCATGAAGATCTTGCCAGTATGAACAAGCTTACATTTGGGATCATTTCTGTGCCTGGAAACTTCCAATATGAGTCAGTCACTCTCAATCTAATATACTTCACAGGGGTATTGTGAAGATAAAGGGCAATAATCCTCTCTGGGTGTTCTATAATCCTGAATAAGATGCAGGTGTGATAACTTTAGAATTAGTATGAATCTTACCCCTTCTCTCTGAAACTTTTATAACATGGACAGAACATGGAGGTTGAACTATAGGATGTTATATATGTTAATATATATTTAAAGGATTCTTTTGCCCAGACAATACCAGTGGTGGCATTAATGTCTGCCAGCATTTTATGTAAAGTCAAGCATTAGTGTACCCTTTGCCCCCACCCCAAAAGACCTAACCTGAAAATAAGCCCTAGTATGATTTTTCAGGATGCTCGTAATAGAAGCCCTACCCCAAAAATAAGCCCTAGTTAAGTGAAACCCTGCCCTCCAACATTGTGCAGCAACCAGAAGATGACATGACTGTATTTGAATAAATATAGATTGTCGTACATGGGGAAAAAACAAAACATCCCCTGAAAATCAGCTCTGCTGTGTTTTTTGGAGCAAAAACTTAATATACGACCCTGTCTTATTTTTGGGGAAACTCGGTATCAACTAAGTGCTGGACAGTTCAGTAGCTTAGGCACTTGCCTTCGAAGCCAGAGGTTGTGCATTCAATTCCCCATTGTGCCTCTTGATAGGGACTGGACTCAGTGATCCATAAGGTCCGTTCCAGCTCTGCAGTTCTAAGATTATCATTATTGTTATCAAAGATTATAATTGCAGATACAGTTATTGTAGTGGTACTATGATTTCTCAGCATATAAGTCATCGGCATGCTCACATGATCAAACAGATTGATAGACCTTTTTTGGCACAAGGCATTCCAAAAGACATGACCAGTAACATCAAGATGTTGTCCTGAACTAGGCAATAACAAGGTAGCAGAACCGGACCTATATTGGCAATCACAGTTTGCAGGATGTCGACCTTATGGATCTCAATGGAATTCACATGCCCTTCCATTACCCTCCAATTTCACAGTGAGTGTGCATTGTAGAATCCCCTCATAATTTCTGTTTCAAGTAGGGTTTCCATCCAGCTTTGCTTGTTCTTCCATACATTAAGAGAGTAATTCATAGAAATGTGCTGCAACTCCTTTTGGAAAGGATTTTGGAGCAATCATCATGGGTAAAATTCTTGTCCTTACTTTACTTATGGGATGGCTGAAGTGTGTGCGTGCATGAATCTTACCTTTCATTGTAAATTTTTCAGAGTGATAGCCAGTACCACCTTTCTTCATTAAAGCCCAAGAGAAGATATTATAAAGTAACTCTGGTTTTTTTCAGAGTAGGAGATGTGAGGACCCAGAGAAGCTGCAGAGTGATGATGAACCAAGAGAGATGGGGGGGGGAGGGGAGCCTGCAGCAATCTGAGATACCTTGCAATATTACAAAAAGCTGAACCAAAAGAAAATCTAAAGAACCCTGAAAATGAGACAGAAAAAGACTGTTCTATTGTTCTATTAATCTGTTTGTGTTGTGTCCTTGTTTGACAGAGGACCCTGGAATTCAAGAAGAGTTTCTAAAAGGGCCCTGGCCAAAAAATGTTTGAGAATGGCTGGAGCAGAGGGTGCAAAAAACGATAACTAAGTTGATAACATAGTTGTTGCTGCTGTTTGTAGTGACAATGAGAGGGTGGGAGAAGCACATTTTTTGGGGGGGGGAGGACAAAGCTGTGCTACATACAACCACTACTAATTATAAGCTGCACCTCTGAGAAATAGTTGGAGAATTTCTCCTTCCCCAGGGGAAATTTGGCAAAATTGTCTCCCCGGTTTCTCTAGCCACAGGTAGAGTGAAGAATTTTGACAGACCATTTGTGTGCAGCTTCAGTCAAAATTCATGAAAGCAGCTGCCCATCCATCACTGTGAGAGAACTACACAACTGACTGTAGTTCTCAGTCTGGGCAGATTAGAACAGTTGACCTGGCTTGGCTTATTGGGAATTGACCTCATTCCTTTTAGGAGTGGACTAAATTTGTTTTGATGCTGTGATACAAAAAAACCACAGGGGATGAAGTAGTCCTGCATTTCTCCTGGTTACTTGAATTCAGATTGCACGGTTGCTTGTTCGAATTTGTTGAAGTCCAGGCCTTAAATCAGCCCCCACCGGAGCCGTGATGATGGTGGCTCAAGAGGGGACTGATCAAGGAACTCTGGGCTTTAAATCCAGGTGTTCACTTAATAATGAGCCAGAGGGCCTGCAAACACAGCGAATGATTACAATGAACACAGAAATTAATACACATTGCTATATAAAGTCAGACTTTTCTGTCTGGAGCCTGAAATCAATCAGTTGAACCATGGACTAAAGAACTGTGGATGCACATGTGCATGCATGCACTCCCCCCCACCCCGACTGTAACTGTGGATGATAACTGTGAGTAAACTTGTTTTTTTCTAGTTAAAGATGAATCTAAAGTTGCTTTTATTACAGAAAGAGCTAGATGTGTGTGTTAAAATAAGGGTTGGTGAGACTAGGGCTAACCTCTCCACATTTCTGTGTTGTTGTTTTCTGCTTGTGCTCTGCAAACAAAAAGAATAAGCGAATTCTTAACATTAAAACCTTATTAACCAAGATCCCAACAAACAACACCTGTGGCAAAAGCAGAGACACTGTTATCTGAGAACTACATGCTGGGCCGATCTACTTTAATGCAGACCTTGGTTAGCTTTACAAACTCTGGCCTCAGTTCTGCTCAGTTTGGGCTCAAGCCAAAGATACTTTATGTACTGGCTTGATCAAAACTTGCAGGATCCATAGGTGAACTGTAGTGGTGGTGTTTCCCTAATGATGACCTGTGGGAATAGCTACCATTTTGTGCTAGTTTTCAATAAAATTTTTGTGATGAAATTGTAACATGGCAGCATGGGAACACATATGGTTAAAATAGCAAACTCTGCTGCTCAGTGTGATGAGGATGGTACTCTTGCCTGATCTCTCCTATTGTGACTGAAGTGTCTGTGTTTAGCCTGAGTTCCTGAAAATACAGCCCCACGTGAAATATCACCTTCTCAGGTATAACAGAGAGGAGGACTTGGTGCTAAAAAAATACAGAATGTGCGGTCCTTATTCAGACCGGCATAAGATGGAAAATGTGTGGAGTAGCACCTCTTGAAGCTCTAAAAGGCTTCCAAGGGTAAGCTTGCAAATTGCCAGCCAAGTTTACAGGTGGAAAATCCTGGCCTCCTGGCAGTCAATGGGAATTTTGCCAAAGATCTAAACAAGTGCTAGCATTGTTATTGGGCTAAAAGTCATATTATTATGTAGATGACTGCAAGGGAAACTGCTTTAACTTTTACAGATGGGGGGTGTGTGTTTGAGGTCAAGAGTTCCTTTTACGGGATGAAAATAGGAAGGTGCTTTCTAAAATGCTTCATCTTCCTAAATCTTCATCTGTCCCCAAACCTGAAGCTTCTTAAATGTCTGCAAAAGCAGTTCTTCTCAATGTGGGCTGATTCTGATCACAGCACATTTAGTCTTGTATAAATAGTTAAGGCAGTTGCAATTATCTTATGTTCAAATGTCACTGAGCATTTAGATATGCCTGCATTTAGAAGTGAATACATGATTCAATATTAGCATTCTTTAAACTGTGTTCTAGCTGTTAATTGTATACAGTCTGCTTCCCCTTGTTGCAAGCTATGAGCTGGGAAAATATAGTGTAGCAGTTTTGTGTATTCGTCTTCTGTGGAATATTTCAAAAGCAAAAGCGAACCCTCTGAATGATTTATGTCTTGTAAATCAAGAGTTGTTGATGCTCAGTGCTTGGTGGAGCTAAATAAATGGTACTTAGTAGTAACAGTAAATATTTTCTGGGACTCTGTGCAATCTGGTGAGGGTCAGGGTGGGTTGCCAGTTAAGTCCAAAGGGAAAAAAATCCCATGATGTGAAGGGCTGGCCATCCTTTTGATGAGAATAAAGAGTTATTTACAGATGAAGTGCTCATTACAAGGTTAGCAGAATGAAAGCTGTCACTTTAATTTAGCCAGCAAGCACATTCTACTGTGGGAGGACCTGAAACCTACCTGAGGCCTTCAGAGAAAGAGAGAGAGAATGAATCAGGAGATGTTTGTACAAAATAAGCTGCTTAATTTTTTTTTTGGGGGGGGGAATACAGTAAAACATGTTTTGATTATCACAAGTAAGTGGATGGGAAATGGAATGCATTATCCTCCAGCTGAACAAAGTTACAACTCTAAACACACTTAGGAGGCAAATACCCCCTTCAATTCATGCATGGCCCTTCATTTTTTGTATTTTTTTTTTATTTTTTAGCCAACCTGCTTCAGATTGCACTCGTGCCTATCTTTTGTGGAAACTGTTTGCTGAAAAGCAATGCCTGCGATCCCTATGGAGATGATTCCAAAGGCACAGAAAGTGGAATAAAAACTGAGACCACAAGCTCTCCTTTTGGGGGATAATCCCTGCCATCTCTCTCTGGTGTGTTGGTGTTCATTTGACTAAGCTTAAGCTCCCAAAAGGCATTTCCTTATTTTAATGAGAAATGTCCTACTTAGGGACGGTAAGTCACTGACAAAATATCTGCTATGTTCTGTGTCCCATCGCTTATATGGCAGTGCCACAAGTGGCAGGCGCAGGACTTCTTCCGCTGGTGCCAAAAGAATGAGAATGTGTTTTCCCCAAACTCAGCCAAATTTACCACTGTCAGCCGCTAGTTAGCTAGACAGTCAAACAGACTGACAGCTCTCTTTTCTCCCAGGTGGCCCATAATCTGAGCAGGGGAGAGCTTGCCTGAAAATTAGAGGGTGAAACACACAATTCCTACTTGAATTGTAAGCCTGCTCTACACATATATCTGTTCTACATAAACTAATTCTCATGTCCTGAAGGAAAGTAGTAACTCGAGCACAGGACAAAATCCAGAGCAAGAGAGGACAGGTTTTAGATTTGTAGGATCTACTTGGAAGAGCAGGTATGATGGTACCCACAGCAGTGCTCACAAGCGGAATCATAAAATTCAGGCATCTGGATCAGTCCATATTAGAAAAAAAAAAGTTCTAATAGCTTTTATCCCCTCTAGGAGTGGGTCTTTTGTAAACCTAATTTATTTTGATTGTCCATTAGAATTCGAGCCTCTCTAAGACACTGGGGAAACCCATTACAGTATAAGGAACAGTTGCTGGAGATACTAATTTTCCCCCGTTGTTACTGTGGGGACCTCAGCTAAAATTAGAGAGAGGAGGGAAACCTGGGGGTGGTAGTGGTGGATGTCTTAGTGCCAGCTAATCAGAAAGTCCCAACACCCTGACGCTGAAAGGCTTGGCTCCCTTACACCACTGCCTAAGGTTAAGCATATGAGGGACAGAAGATTTTACTGACCAGCTGCTGCTCCACTAGAGAGACGGTACAGCATACATTCTGTCTTCTCCCACTCTGTTCTAGATTACACTGTGAATTCATGTGTCCTCTTTCAAATGATACTTTGAGATCATGATCAGAGCACACATGCAGTAATAGAATGAACATCATAGAAATACGGAAATGTAGAACTGTCAAGAAGTTCTTCCTAATATTTAGGCAAAGTCTCCTTCCTTGTACTTAGAATCCACTTACTTGGGGTCCTGCCCTCTAGAGCTACAGACAACAAGCCTGCTCGATCTTCCACATGACCCACCTCCACCTATTGAAAGGCTGGCTGTCATCTTCATATAACAGACTATTCATAAAAGATGGACGTGCCACAGCTTCCTGAGAGAAAATCGGCTTGCGGAGACTTCTGCCAGCCAAAGAAGTTGACTCTAGACTAGACAGTCTAGCTGGGTAAAGCAACTTCTAATGCATACTGGCTCATTCAGCTGATAAGCGCCTGATGGTGCTCTTTTTTGGCGGAGAAAACTAATTTAAAGCTGATTATATTTTTAAAAGGACTACTGATCATCCGCTGAGATACTTGAACCAAGATACAGTATACATTTACCCAACCAAAGCCGACAAAACGCATCATTTCCACAATCAGCAAACGGCATGACATTTCTCATCAGGAAGGATGTGCGTCCTTCGGCAGCAGGCAATAAAAGGGCGCAGGGCCGTATGAAACCCAGGTGGGAACAAGAGGATCAGGTTGGAATAAACAAACAAATTAAATTTCAGTAAGGGTGTCGGTTCTCCTAGGGACAGACAATTCAAGTGAAAGCTCTATTAATTTGGAATGGGTGAATATCGGGAATACGAGGGTGTCTTGCGACAATACATAAACGAGGAGGAAGAGCTGATGAAAGTAGGACGGAACAGAAAACAACAGAATTGTTTGACACAGACTCGTAGGTTCGTTTAAAACCACATAAATCAGGAGGGGCGTTTCTCTCTTTATGAATTCTTTCATGGGGAATATCATCGCTCTGAAAGGGAAATACATGTTTATACCCTTAAAAAACGGTGTGACTGCAACTTGGATCGTGATTGTTGTGTTGTGTTATTTTTGAAGGCATAGCCCCCTCTTTCCAGCTTCATAGCAACTGAACAACAGATGTGCAGGAAGCCCCTCTGAAGCAGTTAATCACCCTCTCGCCGAGGCTGATAACCTTTCTGAAAATTGGACGGGGCGGGTTACATTAAGACAGAGGCAAGTGGTCTCCTCAGCTGCTAATTCCGGACAGTCCTCTATTACCCTTGCTCGCTTCCCAGCATTTAACCACTCAATTAACCAGAGGAAAGGTGAACTCCCGGCGAAGCTGCCCCCAGACGATCGCGATGCCCTGCTTAATTCTCCCTTTCATTGGCCAGCTTGGATTGAGCAGCACGCACATGGTCGGCCGGCAGAGTCTCGTTCGCTCCACTGTAATAATATTGTGGGCAGAATTGACATTGCCATATTAGAAGGCTTGGCGGGAACGGGCGGGCGGGGGAGGACCGAGGAACGAATTCCCAGTTCAGTTAATCCAAGCTCTTGATTATCCATATTCTAGGGAGGGGGAGGGTGCCCTGGCGTTGTAAAGAAAAGGTTCTGGGGCCTGCTGGGGATGATTACATGATTAAGATAATACGGTTTGAAGGGTCTGTGTTCTCCCTCTTAATTTGGATCATTACTCAGAAAGCAAGCGTGAGATCATTTCATTAGGGTTCATAGGTTACCAAAATAACAATAACAATAACAGGAGGATGATTTAAACCCCCTCTTAGAGATGGCACATTGTAGTTGGATGAGGCACCGTTTAAGCTTCCAATTTCTAGATACAGTACGTACACTCGGAAATAATAATAATAATACTACTACAGTAATTTAAATTTGTGGCTCTCCTTCCCTCTTGCCTCCCCCGCGCAATAGATGGAAAGAAGCCACCGAGATGGGAAGCTGGTTCCCCGCCGCCACCACCATCATCAACCCGGCGATGCGGAACAACAACAACGACAACACCACAACCCCGCAAGGAACCGAACTGGTGGTGGGTGTTGGTGGCAGATGCCTGGGGAGGGGAAGCCCCGGGCTTGCCATGGTTGCTTGCTCGCCGGCGGCGGCCTTCCCCAGTCGACGCTGCAAAGCCAGATTGCCTGAACCTCCGCCTGTTTTTACAATAAAACGAAACGAAACGAGCTGCGCTCCACGCTCCCTCCGGATGCTCGAAGCTGCGTTTTAACGTTGGGTAACGAGCATTTGAAAAAAGAAGCGAAATCAGGAAAAAAGTCCAATGTACCAGACTCGGATTCCTCATCCTGGGTCTACAGAGGTGGATTTAGGATTACTGCGATCCTAAATCCATCTCTGTAGACCCAGATCCTATTTGACTAAGCAGGCCGCCGAGGAACTCTGCGCTCCAGAAGGAGCTCAGAACTCTCTCCTTCACTTAAAGGAAGGGGGGCGGCGGGAGGGATTGTCGCTCTAAATTTCCGCAGGCGTTAGTACACCTCGCCAAGGTGCTGGCCTCGGCCTTTCAGTGTGCTGTTCCGGATTAGCTTGGTTCACACAAGGCACAGAATCCGTTTGGACTCCCTGTTAAAACAGATCCTTGCCTCCTATGTCGGCGAACTCCTTATCTGGCAAAACTCCGCTTTGGAATGGAACGGGAAGAGCCCGGTGCATAAACCCATTTAACTATTACCTTTTAAAAAAATTAAATGTTGATTTTAAAAAAGAGCAGTCGCCACCTCCACTTTAATAATTCGGGGGCAGGGGAGGGGAGAGAAGCTTGAAATAAAACTCCTGTTTAGCGACTTTTTATTGCCTCATAAATGATAAATTCCTTCGTTATTTGAGTGTACATTAAAATTTGAATTTACAGTCGTATATACATCAGGAACGACTGGCTGCCCCCCCCACCCCGCACCCCTCTATCTTTCGAGTCCGGAGGTCACTGGGAGAAACCTTGCCTTGAGTTCAAGCGAATTCCGCAGCGATTTCCCCTCGTTGAATCCGTAGCAGCAAGGGAGTTTTAAATAAGTTTCTCTTGGCAATATATATATCTATATATCTGTCTTTATACATATATATATATTTATATTTATATATATAGAAATATATATAGAAAGACGCACGCACACGCACACGCAGACGCGCACACACGGAAAAACGATGGTCTCAGCAGCTTGGAGATCGGCTTTGGTGGTTGTTGGTAGTTGGTTTCTCGGGAGGAAAGATCTCTGGGAGTCTTTCGCTGGGAAGAAGGCGCTGGGGTTGATCCGCGCCCTCCCTGCACCGCCCGCCCGCCCGCCCGCCTCCTGTCCAGCCCGGCTGCCCCCGCCGCCCGTCTAACTTTGCGCGGTCCGACAGAGCTCTTTGGCTGCGGGCGCGGCGGCGGCAGCGGCGACCGTGTCGTGCAGCTTCCGCACGTGTTTCTTCAAGTCAAAGTTCCTGCAAAAGCCCTTGCCGCAAGTGACGCAGGTGAAAGGCTTCTTGTCGTTGTGCGTGTGCATGTGGAAGGTCAAGTTGTAGATCTGGTGGAAAGCTTTGTTGCAGATGGTGCACTTGTACTGCTTCTCGCCGCTGTGAGTCAGTTTGTGGTTTTTATAATTCCCTGTGGGCGGAAAAGAGAGGGGAGGGGGGGGAAAAAAAACCCCAGAAGGTTAATTTCTCGAGGAATTCTTCGGAGCCCGAGTGCTTCTCTTGCCTCCCCACCTGCTCAAATTTAGCATAGGATCGTGTGTGCGTGAAAGTACACACACACACACACACACACACACACACACACACACACACACACACACACACACACACACACACACACACACACACACACACACACACACACACACACACACACACACACACACACACACACAAAGGAGAGGCTGGAGAAAAACGTCTCTGTTGCAATACTTCATTAGGAAGTGTCCTGCAAGGGACAGTCAAGAAGTTGTCAAACTCATTCTGTGTCAAGGCGGAAGAGTAGGCAACTGACGAATTAAAAAATTAGAGACCGGGTCAGCGTCCTGACCCAGAGCAAATGGGAGAACCTGGATTAGGACCAAAAAGAGGGAGAGATGGAAGGGGGGGAAGGGATGGAAGGCCACGACACTTTCAATTTAAAACCTTGTGGCCGAGATTGTGAGGAATTTCTAGACGTTTCCAGGCAGGGGAGAAAAAAGCGGGGGGGGGGATCAGGGCAGGCGCCTCCAAAACTTTTATCTCCTCAAGCTCCTCGCGTTGAGGAAAATCGGTGGCGAAAATTGACGACCTCGTCCTTCGTTTTAAATTCAGCTGAAGGACTTTGATTCGTAGCAAATTAAGCCTTTTAACGCCACCTTTGGTTCACGAGGGAGAAAGTAAGGCGCAGGCTTCGCTCTCTCCATTGCATCAACGGAATTTTTAAAAATAAAATAAAATACAACACACTTTCTTTTCGGATGGATCGCGCCCTAACTATACGGAATTCGTTTACATCTAGTTCATAACAATTGACGGGCTGAACCAGCCCTTGGTTGTAGTCCAAGGTTAACCGCCCAAGGACGTTAGAGCTCCAGGGGTGTCAGTTTCCTCGCAGACCCCAATACACTAAATACGGTGGTTAAGTTTTTGGAATGCGAAAGAATCAAAATATTCCGTTTGGAATCTTCGCAACGTTTCTGTTTGGAACGTTCAGCTCAGAAACTGACCAGACGCTACAAAACCGGTGGGATTTTTTTTTTTCGTCTTCACTACATTCTTTCTCTCTCCATTTAAAAAAAAGGGGGGGCTCCCAATTCATATTTTTATCCGCCCTGCGTCGAACAATAAACGGCAGAAACAAGCCAGATTCCGGCATTCGAAGAACCAATTTAAAAACACTTCAAAAACATCTATACGGTTACTTCGCTCCCCTCCGCCCCCTCCCGCTCTCCATCCTTTGTTAAAAAAAATCGAAATAAAACAAGAACAAAACCTTTTTGCCCGAAATACCTTTTTGGTGAAATCCTTTGCCACAAAATTCACAAACGAAAGGTTTGTAGCCCGCGTGGATCCTAATATGAGTGTTTAACGTGGAACTTCTATTGAAGGCTTTGCCACACTGGCTACATTTATGGGGCTTTTCCTGTTGGGGGGGAAAGGATAACTTTAAGAGACAAAAGAAGGGGGCAATGAAATGGTCCTCCAACTGTTGCGTCGGAGCCCCCCCCCCCGCTGGCTAAGGGCCGGCGTTGACAAGTTTATTTTCAGGGAAGGATTAAAACAGGCAGACGCCCAGCGCTTCCCGTCTTCTAATCCATCGTACCTGCGTGTGGATGATTTTGTGTCTACAGAGAGTGCTGGCCTGGCGGAAGCCTTTCCCGCAAACTTTGCACACGAAGGGCCTGGCTCCCGTGTGGACCGGCATGTGCCGGGTGAGGTTATAATGGGCGTTGAACACCTGCGAGGAAACACAAGGCCGGAGAGGTCACCCCCGGTGAACTTGCGTGGAACCGGAATGCATCCCCTTCCCTCCTCCCCCCCCCATCAGCCGACCAAAATTTGGGCCGAAGGACGGGCAAGGCAAGGATTTTCCTCTCGATATTTTCCAGAATAATCCCCCCGGGTGCTCGCCGGACATCTTTTGCCGCTTAACCTCGGTGTCACCCTCGCCCCATCCCGTCTGTAAAATGGGATCGCGACCATCTTTAGCATCTCTACAGCGTCAGAGCAGTGGGCATCAGGCGACGGGGCGATTTTATTCATTAAGCTGTTTCTAAAACAGCGTTCATGCAGGGTGGAAAGAGCTTCTTTCCCCCTGACGCCTCAGACCCCACCGTCGAAATAAGTCTTATACGCGGCTAACTTGGAGGTTTAAAACGTGAGCCAAGATTGAGGAGCCCCTGTTTTGGTTCTCAACTCCGCCCGGACCTTCTAAATCTGATTAATAGTCGTAGCAGTGAAGATGATGGTGATGACGATATTGCCCTACCCATAATAATTATAATGAGGAGAGGAAGTTGGAAATGGGTGGCCTCTGCCAGGGGATAGCGCCCCCCCCACTTTATGCCACAGCTGAACTTTTTTTAAAAAAAAACTATTATTTTTTTGTTTAAATGGTGGGTCAACCATTAGGGAAAGGACTAAGGCCGCGTAGGTCTCCTGGGGTTGGTCCCACCAAGTGAACGCCCGAGGGCCGGGGTAGCCCAGCTCCGCGCCGGCGCCCTCGGGTGCCTCCCTTGCCCCGCGCCCGGCCGGGCTCCTTCCTACCTTGCCGCACACCTCGCAGGTAAAGTTCTTGGGCTTCCCGTCGGCCGAGGCTCCGCCGCCGCCGCCGCCGCCGCCGGGCCCGAGCTTCCCGTGGTGGCCTTTGCCGACGCCGCCGACGTGCCTCTCGCCCCCGACCAGGCCGGCCGTGTTCTCCTTCATCACCTGGTCCAGCTGGCCCGGCAGGCGCTCCTTGTGCGGGTACTGGGCGCTGGGAAACTTCTCCGCCGCCGCCGCCGTCTGTGGGGGCGGCAGCGAGGGCGGCGGGCCCAAGGCGGCCAGCTTGGCGTTTTCCAGCAGGAAGAGTTTCTGGTGAGCCGACAGGGCGGCGGCGGCGGCGGCGGCGGCAGCAGCGGCTGCGGCGGCGGCCGCCGGGTTGGGCGAGTGGAGAAGGCTGGAGGCGAAGAGCTGGCCGTGGAGCAGCTCCGACGGGTGGTACGAGGCCGAATCCAGGTAGTTGAAGTAGTAGAGGCTGCTAGATCCGTTGGCCGGCATCGCCAAGGCCTGGTTGATCACTTGCGGCTTGATCACCCGGCCGGGAGGCGGCAAGGCGGCTGGGCCCAACGGGTGAGGGTTGGCAGGGTGGGGGTGGTGATGGTGGGGGTGGTGGGGAGAGTGATGATGATGATGATGATGATGGTGGGGGTGATGCTGGAGGTCTCCCTTGCAACAGGCGCCGCAGGTGGCTTTGCAGAAGCCGCCGCCGCCGCCGCCCGCGGTCGAGCCGCCGCCGCCGCCGCCCGCGCCCCGAAAGCTGCTTTTCCACAGCTCCGAGTAGTTGAGGAGGGCCTTGGAGGAGGACCCGTCGTAACCGGGCAGCGGCTGCACCGGGATCACGCACGGGATGGGCGAGCAGAGGCTCAGCAGCTTCTTGCCGGGCGACTCGCTCTGGCGGGCGGCCTCGAAGGCGGCGGCGGCGGCGGCGGCGGGCTTGTGGGTCGGCAGCGCCGGCGGCTCCGTCGTCGAAGACGACGACGACGAGGTGCTTTTGGCCATGATCCTCTCGATGGAGAAGGCGAGCGTCTTGGCTGGGTTGGCGGCTCCGCTCCGGACGCAGGCAGGAGGCATGACCGGCGGCGTCTCCAGCGAAGCCGACGAGGCCATCTCTGCTGCTCCTTCCGCAGGGCCCGGGCGGGCAGGACGGGACACCCAAACTTAAGCCGAGCAGCCGGGTCTCGTCCATAAAACAATCATCATCCGAACGGGAACGAGGAGGAAAAACGGGCCAAAGCAGCCGCCGAGTGGGAAGTGTCCGCTTCTACGTGGGGCTCCAAGTCAGCTTTCCACAAAGGCGAAGAGACAAATCAATTTAATAAGCACCTCTCTTTTTTTGCTCTCTCTCTCTTTCTCCGTCTTTCACTCTCTCTTCTGCGCCCCCCCCCCAACCCCAGTATCTCCTCCCCCATTTACATTCAAATGAACACAGAACAACTGCGCGCGGGAGACCAGATTGCTGCTCATTAAGAAAGCCAGAGAGAGGGAGAGAGAGAGAGGGAGAGAGAGAGAGGGAGAGAGAGAGAGAGGGGTACCAGCCAAAGTCCCCAGACCCTTTGGAGAATGGGCCTGGGTTTTATATTGGGGGGGGGGGAAGAGAAAGAGAGAAGGCACAGAAGAGAAGCCCCAGCCACAACCCGCCCGGCCGATCTCTTTCACTGGGGTCCCAAGGTGTCTTTGCTGGAGGGGAGGGAGAGGAAGGGGGGGGGAGCTGCAAAGCTGGGCCCAGGATGAGTTACCTTTGCCTAACGCCGAGGAGACGCATCCAAGCCCCGCGCCGTGTGGCCACACTGTCAGATTATGATACCCAACATCTTCCCGAGCGTCAGATCGCTGTCTCTTACATTTAAAGCTGACATCACATGAAGTCACTTAGAGCAGAACGACATGGGATTTTGGCCACCATCGGGAGAGGGGAGAGAGGGGAGGGGGAGGGAGAGTGAGTGAGAGTGAGTGTGTTTCTTTTCTCAGCCAAACATTCAGTGCAGATCTGGACTGACGGGAGTGGGGTGGGAGGGGGGCCCTCCCTCCTTCCCAGTTTTAGGCACACCCTTGATTTCTTGAGCGCGACAGCCTTTCTAAGGAGAAGAAGGATGGGAGATTGGCGGGCGGGCGCGTTTGTGTAGGGAGGGCTAGGGAGCAACTTGCAAAAGCGGAGTCGTTTTGCATGTGGCAAATTAAGAAAGGACGTGAGATTCACACGTTGGGTGCAAAGCGAAGAGTGCCGTTAGAAAAGCCATCGAAAAGCAAAGAGAGGAGTTCGTATTTATTTTAACAAAGAGGGAAAACGGGTGGGAGGCTGGGTGGGAAAGAATAGGAGAAAACTTTTTTTTAAAAAAAACAGGATCATTCAGATATCTTGCCGCCCCCTCCTTCAATGTAGGCACCCCACCCTCAATCAGATCCCTTGCAAAAGCGAGCCGGGGAGATCAAGGGGCCATTTATGAAAGATCAGACCCGTCTCCCCGCCCTCTTCCCCGACAGCGCGGCTAAATGAATAGCGGGTCCCTGAATTAGATCCTGCCGACGTTAATGCGAATTAAATTTAGGCGGATGCTGGCGCCTAAAACACGGCGCCTCTCGCGATCGTCTATCAGCCGTTTGCCGAAAGGCGAACAGATCCAGATCCAACCCACAAACAAACAAACCAAACGAAAATCTTTGGGTCGTGAACGGTGATGGGGGATCGGGAGATCTGGATAACCCTCCCTGCTTTGTAAGGCATTAGATTTCTGGTCGTATTCAGCCGATCGTCTTCTCCCTTTCTCTCTCCCAAATTCCTTTTCTCTTTTGTTTAAAATAGCGGTTAATTATAAATATTTTTTTTCCTGCGATGAATGTGTGAAATTACGGTCAAACCTGGGGACCAAAGGCCAGAAGCCTGAAGTTTGACTGGGAGACGGAGTTTTTATAGAAATGGAGCTGGATGGGGAGGAGACATTTCCAGCTCCCATCTGAGTTTTAATTTTTTTTTATTTTTTTGCGGGAGGCAGCACAGGCTGCAACGCCTCGGGCCGAAACTCAAAACTACCGGCTGCTCTTCTTGTAGTTAGTTATTCATCCTGCCCCATCCCCCCCCCCCGCCCCAGCGACCAGGACCTGATAGCTCCTCTTCAGCCTCCTTCAATGAGAGAGGCACTATAGCGCTGCGTGGCACCTGGTTTTGTCTCTTGCCTACATTAAAAAGGGAAGGATTATTTGGAAAGCAGGAAAGAGGGAGAAGGGGAGCTGAGAGAGTCGGCAAAGGGATGGCATGAAAAGTGTCTCCCTCTCCTGCTTTTCAGTCCTTTGGGGGGGGGGACCCAAAACAAACTGTGCGCGCAATTTCGGAGGAATTCCTCCTCCCCTTTGCCCGGCGCTGACAAAAGGCCACAGAGCGCGCAGCCGCTCTCGCTGTTGTGTGTGTGTGTGTGGGGGGGGGAGTTTGCAGACACGCCACTTCACCTGCGAGGCGCAACCTTAACCCCCCCCCCCGAAGAAGTTATCTCTGGTTATCTCTGAGCCCCCTTTCATGTTTCTAGTCCGTATGGAGTGCGAGGAGAAGGCTACCGAATTGGTGGAACTAGGGGGGGCCAAACGTGGGGGGAGGAGGGGAGGAAAGGGGTAAAAGAGAATCGGGGCAAGGAGTGCGGCGGTTACGTGGTCTCATGGTCCCACAGATCTGCTCCTTTTTATATAGCCGGCTTATGTTCACGCGCGAAGGCGGCTGGAAGCTTGGCAAAGATCAAACTGGTATAATTTCCCGGCTTCGGCGAGTCCGTTCCACCTTTGCTTCCTTTGCGGGTGTTCCATCTAGTCAACACTCATGACACGGGTCACCCCTAAAAGCAACCCCTCCGACCTAATTTTGCGCTCTGGTTACCTCTGAGCCCCCTTTCATGTTTCTAGTCCGTATGGAGTGCGATGATTCCCTCGGTCCCTTTTTCAGGTGCCCGTGAATGCAAAGCTGGGAATCGGGACAAGCGGCTTGGTCTCCCACCCAGTCCCCTCTGAGGCATGGGTAGGCCCTTCCTCAAAAGGTAGAAGGTACAGTATATCCTTTTTTTAAAAAGCGAATAGAACTGGGTAGGAGTTTCCATTAAAAACAAAACAAAACGAACCGGTTAATTTATCTCTAGATTTGGTGCCTTCTCAATGTTGCCACTCCGGAGCAACGCCCCTGCTCTTTCAACCTGGTTACAGACTATGCTTCAAAAGTGGAGTGGGTGCCATCTCTTCAGGTGGCCCTCGACCACTCTCAACCGGGCATCAACCTCCAACAACAAAACTATAGACCCCCATTAAGGCACAGTTCTAGCCCTAAATATGATCGCTCCTGGAGCAAGGTTGAATCCACGGCCCCCCTGCTTCAGATCCCGCGTGTCCAGTCCGGACCTCAAAGCACTTCTGCGGACGTGGCCGGCGGGACCCGCTCGCCCTCCCCCCCCCCCCCGGGTGCCGTGCAAAGGCTGGGCTCGGGGACGGAGCGAAGCTCTTCTCCGGGGCTTCTGAGGCGGAAGAGTCGAAGCCGAGGCCGGGTGAGAGAGGCATCCGATTCGTTTCTGGAAGGAAAAAGCTGTCCACAGAAGAGAAACGGCGGTGGCAGGAGCGGCGGGGCGGAGATGTGGGGCCAAGAGAGCTTTTTTTCAGCGGTGTTATCCCGACAGCAGTACAGGACAAAAGTCTAAGGCGTCCCCACGAGAGAACGAGCAAAGGGGGCCCCGAAACACGGCACGATTGGCTTGCTACCTTTGAATACAAGTGAAGAAATCCATATATTTTATAAACAGAGCTGCCACTCTTCCACCACCACCCCACCCGCGCGCCTTTATTTTAATGGTGCCCCGTCGAATGGATTATGGATTAGGAAGGCTAGGCAAATCTACCTTTTCTTATTAAGGCACACACACACTACGCTTCTGACTAAAAGGTGTAGATCGGGGTCTGTCTATAGGGTAGCCTTTTTTCCAAGGGTTTCTAACACCCGATATTTTGCCAATGGCAACACTGTAATAACCCTGCCGCCCTTCTTCCGAAGTTATGCCGCAATAAAGAAGGCTTGAGTGGGGAGGATTAAGCCGAGGTAGAAGACGAGGAAGCAGAAGCTGAATCCCGCCGTCCCAAAACCCATCCCTGGGGTCGGAAGGGGACTCTCGGTGTTGAAGGGCCGGGCTTTTGCAGCCGGCTCTGGCGGGATGGATTTTGGTTCAGCGCTCTTTTTAAATCCGGCTTCCGAAGCGCCGAGTTTGCCTCCCTCTCCCTGTCCGAGGCTCTTTAGCTGTAGGACAGGGTGGAGGGGGGGGGTCCTTAAGCATCCGTCGCGCCACCAAGGCAGGAGAAGTCCGTGAGCCCCAAAGAAGCGAAAGGCAGCAGGTCTGAGTTTTCGGGTTTTTTTATTTTTAAACAAATAAAGGGGTGCTCGTTACTACAAGAAAGGGGGAGAGGCAAGGGAATGGAGTCCACGGTCTAAGACTACCACCTAAGGGCAGGGCGGCTTCGCATCCTCCCTATCGTGGCCTTTCGGATCTCAAAGGACCGCTCGATGCTGCCTGGGGGAGAAGTTCCATTGAATCACACAAACGGGGAGAAACTACAGGCTTTGGAGGCTCCAAAGGGTGCCGTGGAATTCAGGGCCGAGCTTACTTCTGAGTAGACGTGTCTGAGCTTCTCTTGCAATTTTGTTTTCTCTCTCTGTGTGTGTCTTTTTTACACACTTGCTTGGAAGGGAGTCTCGTTTCGTTTCCTGGCTCTTGCTTCCGAGTAAACCTGTAACACGATGTACTTTCTGCAAGCTTCCTTTCAGAGCTCAGAGGGTAAAGGAAGGAGGGCGGGGGGAAAAAGCCTTTTTTTCTCTTTCTATGGTGGCCGGACAGACCCCCACCCGGCAAACTGGTGGAGTTTGTTGGCGAGGAGGAATACGAAGCGACCGGCAGGGGAACCGCTCCCCCCCCTCTTCTCCCGCCTCGGGATCTGTGACCCAAAGAGAGAGGGCAGGATTCTGCGGCAGCAACCCCTCGCCCCCCCTCGCCTCTGTGTGTGTGTGTGTGTGTGTGTGTGTGTGTGTGTGTGTGTGTGTGTGTGTGTGTGTGTGTGTGTGTGTGTGTGTGTGTGTGTGTGTGTGTGTGTGTGTGTGTGTGGTCGGTCGATTCACACACACACCCCTCATCCGGGGAGGGAAGCGATTTCTCCTCCTGCCCCCCCTTCTCCTCCGAGGCGGTCCCCTTACAAGAGGGTCTCCCCCTGCCCCTCCGTGAGCGGCGCAGGCCCTGCCATTGGTCCCCTGCCTGCCGGTCAGGCTGAACTCCGCGGGAAAAGGCTTGGGGTTTCAAAAACACCGACGGCCACTTTTGGCTTCCGCAGAGGCTCCCTGGCTCCAGCAGAGGCTTTAATTACCCTCGGCGATCTTCTTTTTCTCTCTCCCCCCCCCCCAACCCAGTCACCCTCCTCCGGCGCCCCTTCCTCCCTCACCCGCCGCCACCCCCCCCCGTCACGCGCCGTGTCCGCCTTTAGCTTCGCCCGCCGCAGATTCCGTCGAGTGGAGGGTTGGGAACTATTTTACACCTTGCCACTCACATGTTAATTAATCTCTATCTAACCCTAATTGCAGTTTATTCAAGCGCCGCTCAACGGCTCACCCACACAATAAACACGGCGCTTACTTTTATCCGCATTACTCCACGCTAACACGTTGAGCAATTAACTCCCGTACCAACTAATAGTGCAAACAAATATTTTGCTGTCAACGAGAGGATCCGCCATGCGGGGGGGGGACGCGGGCGGCGGGGATGCGGCGGCGAGGCAGAGACGGCTGCGCCCGGCCACCCCCCCCCGGGGCCTCCCGGCGACCCTCCCTCCCCTCGCCAGCCCCGGCGAGGTCACCCGCCCTTTTCCTCCACGTTCCGTCGATCTTCCTGCTGCCCCTCATTTATCCCTCCGTCGGTCCCCCCCCACCGCGCTCCTGGTCTGGTTACTCAGTTCCCTTCCTTCCTTCCTTCCTTCCTTCCTTCGTTCCTTTCCTTCCTTCCTTCCTTCCTTCCTTCCTTCCTTCCTTCCTTCCTTCCTTCCTTCCTTCCTTCCTTCCTTCCTTCCTTCCTTCCTTCCTTCCTTCCTTCCTTCCTTCCTTCCTTCCTTCCTCGTCTCTCCTCTCCAGTTCCCCTTCCCTGTTCTGTTCGCCCCTCCATCCTTCCCCGGTGTGTGTGTGTCTCACTTCGCCCTCCAACTTTCCTCACTTTCTTCCCCCTTTCCGAACCAGCGCCGCGGCCTCTGAGGCTTTCTCCCCCTATCTTCTTTTTAACCCCGTTTTTAAGCCCAAATCCAACACAGGGGTCAATCCTCCCCACTTCCCCACCGCCGCACCCAGCAGGTTTCCAGGGATCGCTCTCTCGCTCGCTCGCTCGCTCTCGCTCTCTCGTATAACACCTCTGCCTCTTTCACGCTCAGATCACAAAATGCGCAGTCCGGTTACGTGCCAGATTTCTCCGTTGAACCAAAAAAAGACGTGGAAAGCGAGCGAGCGAGTCAGTATGTTGACACTTGAACGCATGGCTCCCTTGGCCATTCCCGGCCCATAGGACGCCGCAGGCCTCCCGACCCTGGAGTCTCCCGGGCCCCGCATAAATCGGAGCGAGGGACCCCCGCGCTGCCTCTCGCTCGTGCCGGCGCCCTCCTCTCTGACTCCGCGCCCCGTCGGGACAGAAGGAGACGCCGTGGCTGGCAAGCTGCGATCCAGGCGCCGGGGCCAGGAAGGCGGCGAAGAGGGTGGTGCCGGAGGACAGCCGGGGAGAGAGGCCCACCGGGGGCCCGGGCGCTGGAGCGGAGCCCTAGATTCGGGCCGAA
Source organism: Pogona vitticeps (assembly GCF_051106095.1). Taxonomy (NCBI): domain Eukaryota; kingdom Metazoa; phylum Chordata; class Lepidosauria; order Squamata; family Agamidae; genus Pogona; species Pogona vitticeps. The sequence goes on from NC_135784.1 coordinate 39,105,887, forward strand.
GCACATGGAGACGCGCGGCGCCCCCTCTTTCTGATGGGAGGCGGCCGGGCGGCCAAAAGAGCGTCGGTGCCCCTAAAACGGCGCGAGAGGTCAGCTTGGGCCAGACGCGGCTGGTGGGACGCCTCTCTGTGCGTGTGCATGCGGGAGAGAGAGGGGGGGGAGTGTGTTTTTTTTTCCCCTGAGCATCTTAGAGGGCACTGGGATTTCCTCTGGAAGGCCAATCTGTTTCTCCCCCCCACCCACCCCCACTCTGTCAGACGGAGGAAATCTCTTCCAAAAGTGTCGATTGGGAATAAGCCCGGGTCTGCCTCTTTCTCTCGCCCTCTCTGTGTGTCAAGCGGATCCGGTGTGTCAGACTTTCCAGCCTTTCTCTCTCTCTCTCTCTTTCTCTCTCTCTGTGCACAGAAGTCCCAGACGGGAACTCTCTCTCGGCGACATTTTCCCAACTTGGGGCTCCTCCTTAGGGCTGTTGCGACGGCTCGGGAGAGGTGTGACAAGGAAAGGATAGTAAGGATGCCTCTGAACATGGGCAGAGTGCAATTCCCGCCAGTTCACTCACATATAAACGGGAGAAAGGCGGGTGGGGAGAAAGGGGTCGCGTCAGAGGGTGAGGGAACCTTAAAAGGCCTGTCCTTGTTGAAATCAGGGCAGCGCAACATCCATTTTTTCTATCCTCTGATATGGCTTTTCTCCCTAAGCAGACTTTTCGAGGGGCTGTTCCATGCAGAGAAGGTATCCGCCGACCGCTGGGAACCACGGCACTATCCATCGGAATTACTTTTGCCCCCCTCCGCTTGCCTGTGAAGTTTGTATGTTTACACACTTGACTACTGGGCAGGTCCATACACAGATTCTGGACCAAGGCAGTCGGATTTTTTGGTGGAGGTGCCCTTTCGTCTGTCTTGTCCACAACTTTCCCCTACACTGGAAACAAACAAACAAACAAAAGAATAAATAGTACGGACGCTTCTCCATCGTCCTCTGTTTCTTGGTGTTTCCTGCACCTCTTGGTCAGGTCCATCTAGACAAACCACTGCAAATAAATAGTGTGTATTTTTTTTACAACGCTTTAATATTCCTTCCAACAACCCTATGAGCTAGGCCACTGCAAGTGTCTTTCTATACCTGAAAAACTCCGAGGCAGCGTCTTTTTTAAGGAGGGCAACACTCAGATGACATTTGGCATCAGAAGGACCCTCCCCGTGTACAGTACTTCCTCGGCCTGCACCTCCTCTCCGCGGAAGGGGTGCGGGGGGGGGGAATGTGCGGAATATTTTGCCACCCAGATCTTGGGCGAGGCCGCCTTTCTGCTCGTCTGAAGACAAGCGCAAGTCCCGTTGTGTTTCGTGGGTTCTGCTCCCGAGGAAACGTGCCAAGGATTGCGGGCCGGCGTGCTCTCCCAAGCTGCTCTCATCCTGTTGCTCTCCAAATAATTTTGCGCGGCTGCGGAGCGACACGAGGCAAGGCAAGGCCGTCTCCTGGCACGACCCGCCAGCCCAGGGAAAGGCCCGGCCAGAGACCAGAGCGGACCAGCGGGCAGATCCCAACCAAGCAGAGCTCACCAGCTCCTTCCAGGCCGGGGCACCTCTGAGAGGAGGGGAAGGGGAGCCAGTGGCGGATCCCCGCCCCATAGCTGGCTCTTAGCTAGAGAAGGGGGCACGGCACTCAGAGAGCGCGCAAAGAGTTATTCTTCCCCCCCCCGCCCTCACCACACCCATCTTTCCAAGGCACAAGCCGTTGTGACAGCGAGTCAGTCCGGATTTCATCTGGCTTCACATTTTGACACGTCGGAGTGCTTTCCCTTTGCCTTCAAGGGGCTTCTAAATTCCCCCTGAAACGCAGACAAAGCAACGAGCTTCTTGCTTTTCTTTTCTCAGCACCAACCGTGCGTGTGTGTGTGTGTGTGTGTAGCGGTGAGAAAAACCCCTCTTCCTCCTTCTCCCGCGTGTGTGTCTTTCTTTCCTTCCCTGCTGGTTTGGAGAGACACGCCGCGCCTGCTCCCTTCTTCGCCCAGCGCCCTATCCCCGGCGAGTGGCACTTCCGCCGAGGGTTGCGCGCCCGGGGACCGAGTTCTAATTGAATTGCGTGGAGCTCATAGGCCAGGGCGCTCACGGGACCTGCCGGGCTTACTCCCCGTGCCATTGAACTTTTTTCTCAGGGAGCAGGCAAGCCAGATCTCTTCGAGATCCCGTGGACGCGATCCAGAAGCACCTTTCCCTTCGGTTGACGCCACTGCCCCAGAGACGAATCACTAGAGTGACCTCCGTGGGATTTGTTCCCAGGCAGAGGTTGTGCACAATTTTGGTGGCAGGTTTCACTATTGAGGTCCCTTCCCCGAATTGTGTCTGTGCCCTTTTTCTTCCTTCTAGCAGCTCCTCCGCAAGTTTCTGGCCCCATTTCAGGTTTATTAAATGAAGCGATTATCTCTATAAACGTCCGCACCCTGGTTATCGCACCGCCACTAAGAAAGGGGATCCGTCTTTTCGAATTGCAAGAGGGAAGAGCCGGACTTTCCCTACTGAGTTAAAGCGATTATTTATTTATTGAGAAGGCAAACGGTGTCGTCAAAGGAAGACATCGGTTTAAGCAGCCCAGCCTCCTCTTAGCTGGTTCGTAGCCATCGCAGGCGCATCTCAGATCATGGGGGACTTCTCCTTAACATTTCTCATCCTACAAAGAAACAACCACCCGGAAAAACAGAGCCCATCAACAACCAGCATCGTAATCACTACATCTGTCATCGTTTACTGTCTTCCATAGTTACCTCCCGCTTTCTTCCCTAGCTTTCCACCGATCGCATAGGATTGCATTGCACAGTGAAGGCGCAATCCGGTATCAGTGGGGTTTATTTCTGAATAGACGGCACCCGGTTGCATGGTCAAGAAATGATCGTTTAAACTCCGTAGGGAAAATCAGGGCCTCCCTTCCTGCCATTCCAAAAGACGGTCTCTTTCTCCCCCCAGTCTTCTGTGGCGGTGTGGGGTGGACGTTCCCGTTTTGGAGCAGGAAAAAAAATGGCATATGGAGCGCAATCGTGAAGGCAATACTTCGAGCATCCTAACCCTCCCGCAGTTGTACTCAAAAGAACGTATCTGTAAACTAACTCAAGGGGAAAAAATGCAAAGGCTATGCCAATTCTCCCAAGAGCAAAGAAGTGAATAGAGGAAGGTGCAGCTGACGGGATAGGTCAGTGGTTTAGGTATTTGGCTACGGAGCCAGAGGTTGCGAGTTCGATTCCCTCACTGTTAATTCCAGAAGAGCCATCCTGTGTAGCCTTGGGCAAAAGCTGCACAGACCGGCGGTGCCCTCAGAAGAAAGGAATGGCCAACCACTTCTGAATACTCGCTGGCTGGAAAATCTTGAATGAGGTCGCCATAAGACAGAATTGAGTTGACGGCCCATGATTATGACGATATCTATTAAATGTGTTCAAATGGCCACATGGATTTTACAGGGACAGTCCTGTTAGGGTGTAACACAGGAAAGAGTCCCATTGAGCAAGGTTGAATCGGAATGGGATGTATTTCTCTTGATACTGTACTTTCAGCTGTCAGAAACGAGTTGATTTTGATGAGGAAGGGCCCCTCCGAGGTTCCGAAATAAAATCTATATTAATGTTGTCTACGTTTGAATCTGTTGTTCTTGTTATTTAGTCGTTAAGTCGCGTCCCACTCTTCGTGACCTCATGGACCAGAGTACACCAGGCCCTCCTATCTTCCACTGCATCCCGAAGTTGGGTCAAAGTCATGCTGGTTGCTTCGATGACATTGTCCAACCATCTCGTCCTCTGTCGTCCTCTTCTCCTCTTGCCTTCACACTTCCTTAACATCAGGGGTTTTTCCACCAGGGAGTCTTCTCTTCTCATGAGATGGCCAAAGTATTGGAGCCTCAGCTTCAGGATTTGTCCTTCCAGTGTGCACTCAGGGTTGATTTCCTTCAGAATGGATAGGTTTGTTCTCTTTGCAGTCCAGGGGACTCTCAAGAGTCTCTTCCAGCACCAGAGTTCAAAAGCATCAATTCTTTGGCGGTCAGCCTTCTTTATGGTCCAGCTCTCACTTCCATACATCCCTACTATGAAAACCATAGCTTTGACTATGCGGACCTTTGTCGGCAAGGTGATGTCTCTGCTTTTGAAGATGTTGTCTAGGTTTGTCATCGCTTTCCTCCCCAAAAGCAGGCGTCTTTTAATTTCATGGCTGCTGTCCCCATCTGCAGTGATCATGGAGCCCAAGAAAATAAAATTTGTCACTGCCTCCATATCTTCCCCTTCTATTTCCCAGGAGGTGATGGGACCAGTGGCCATGATCTTAGTTTGAATCTGAGCTCCTTTCAAATACCAATGAAAAATGTGCCTTTTCTCCCCTCTCCCCGGTTCTTTCTTTCTTTCCTCCTGCTTTTGTCCTGGTAATACGAATTATTCTTTTCATAGCTTATACAATTTTATTTTCTCGGCCCCTGTCTGTTCCAAAGGTCAAATTTAAATTAACCACCACCATAATAAGCCTCTTAATAAAACATTGCAGCATTTATTCGTGTTCATAGGCATTTGTACCGTTTCTACGTCCCTCTCCCGACAAAATATTCAGTCTTCCGTAATTCAGGGAATACAGTACTTTAAAAACCTCTGACGATCCGAAACAAGGGTTGTAAAGAAGAGTTCTCTCTACCCGGGTGGGGGGGGGGAGCAAACTTTGTGACTTGAGAACCCTCAAGTTACAAAGTTGCCCCCCTCCCACCCGGGTGGAGAGAACTCTTCTTTACAACCCTTGTTTCGGATCGTCGCTGGAAAGCAAGTGCACAGAGAAGTTACTTTTTTTTCAGTGGGGGAAGAAAAGGGGAAAGGTCCAGCCCGCATTTCTGAGGGTGGGAGGAAGCTTAGGAGAATTCCTCGAAACACATTCATAAAGGTTTTCACACAACGACCCTCCCTTTAAAGGAAATAAATATAAATAGCTGGCCCCCATCTTTGTTGTCTTTCCCTGAGCGACTGGCTGCCTGAGAGCGGCTATTCAATGGATTCTGGCGCTTTGCTGCTTTAAATGTGCTGCTTTGAATGGTCCTGCTTACCATCTTTTCCTGTGGTATCTGATCTTTTTTAGTATTTGTGTACTTACTGGAACTTTTTTTTGCTTTGTTTTTGTTTTGCTTGGCGTGATGTAAGCCGTCTTGGGTCCTTTCTAAGGGAGAAAGGCGGGGTAGAAAAGTTTTAAATAAATGAAATAAATAAGAAACCTGGAGTCCTGGGGCGAGAGCAAGAGAGGTCATCGAAAAGAGGAAGGGTGGGAAAACATAGATGCAAGTGAGCACGACTACGAATAAATACGGGAGTCTTTTATTCCTGGGGTTTAACGTAGGGGAAATAGATGGGAGGCGCCAGGGGGCTGGGGCGGGAGGGCCAAAGGGCGCTTCACTGCACCCCCGCATGCTTCAGGCGAATTTTCTTAGAAAGGTAACATCGAGTTGTGGGTCTTGTTTTGTTTTGCCTAGCTCTTCTTCTTCCGCTGCCTTGCTCTCCTTCTTGGCTCCTCGAACAGGTCTTGCCCGGAGGCTGCTAAAAATTGGGGGGAATAATCTGGAAACCTTCATCTCTCCAGTAAACCAAAACAAACGAGCGCTACCGTTCCAGCGCAAGAACTAAAGCTGACCAACCCCCTTGATCAGTTCCCATTCCAAAGTCTCCCATTCGCCTGCCTGCCTGCCTTTCTTTCCAAAGGTGTTTTTTTTTTGGTTTGGTTTGGTTTTTTTGCTCGACAGGTAAGATAAGTTTCCAGATCTTCCTGGTTATTGGCAACTTGGCAGCTGCTTAAACTTCGCAATGGAAACTGCCCGAAGTTATTAGCATTCAGTCGTGGGGTGGGGAGCGAGGGAGAGGAAATCTCTCGCCAAAGCCTGTGCTCGTGGGAAAGGGTTGATTTTTCTCTCCTTGGTGGCAGAAGGCAAGGGTTACGCAAGGGGCAGGATGGCAGGGCAGGTACAACTACCGTGGTAATACCTCCGGGATGCAAAGTGACATCATTTTAAAAAAAGAGAGAGAGAGAGAGGAGGGGTAAAAATTAATATGCAAAGCGAACTATTAAGGGACGATTAAGCTTTTCCGGCTGGAAGTTGGCTGCATGGGTGTCTCTCTGTGTGTATCTATCTTCAGCAAGAGGAGAGCGCAAAGTTGAGCGCGCACACAAGAGTCGGTTTGGAAGGAAAGAAGTCTTACTCCGTTCAAAGGGCCTCTTCCTAAACCCAAATAATGGTACCGAAAGCGACACCCATAACTCAGGCTTGGTTCAGGAGCAAAAGCGCCCTCACCCCGGACTGAAACGCGCCTTGAATCCCTCCTGCCTTAATTCCCTTTTGGAGATGACAGGAGGAGCCTTCTCGGAGCGCCTAATTCCCTCTTTCTCCAACCTTGGATCGTGGCCATGCAGAGCCGCGAGTTTCACGAGTCTGAGCAAGGGTTGATTTAAGGTAAACCGCTAGCCTCTTGCAATTTCCCTTAGATTAATCCGGATCTCGTTTTCAGAAGTGGAAAAAAAATTGCATTTTGGATTAATCCTCAACCTGCTTTGGCTGCCCTTCTCCGACATGTTTAGTCATTTTGTGAAGGATTCATTAAACAGGAGAGACTTAGCATTGGATTCGGGGTCAAAAAGAGACCGTGGTGGATTTTCAGTCTTCAACCGGGGAAAAATGTGAAAAAAAAGGGGGGGACACACACAAAAAACACCCAGCCCAATACCCGCGCTAAAAATATAGCTGCATCTACAGAAAGATCTTTCTCACTTTGTGATCTTTGCAGAGTTTCTTAATCCCAAGATTTTAAAATAAAATAGGCACTCATTCCGAGAAACGTTTGCCGAATCCCTTGCCGGTGGAGGAGATCACGGAGTGTGTGGGGCTTGTTCGTGAGATTAACGGCTATTAGCATAGGCACTGCAGGCTAATATCTGGACAACCCACTTCAGGAGCTTTCCCTTTGCAGCCTGGCCACAGAGATGGCCTCCTTCACCCTTGAACCCGGGGCCTGTAGGCAAGCTGAGCCAACCTCGGCCCACACCACTGACCTGCCACCCAGCGACTTGGGAATGCAGCCTGTTTCCAGGCAAGGCCAGATGATGTGGATCTAGCTGGTAAAGATGGCCGGCTATCTTCTGTGTCCCCAGGGGCTTGGGGACCCAAACCTGACCACCCGAAGCTAAACTAAAAGGGTAGGCATAGGCTGGGGTACCAGGGCAGCCATCTAGTCCATTTCTAGTCCATAAAGGCCAACGCGACCACATCTCCACAAAGGGCCGGCCCTGGCCTTGGGCGGAGTGAGGCCCACCTCAGGCTGCAGACTTGGGGCTGTTAGGAAAGGGCAGGGCCCTGCTTCCTCGTGGACCTTGAGAGCTTCTTTCATTTATTACCCCTGTTGATAATTGTTATCCTGCAAAAATGCTCTTCAGTACTCTGGTGGATTGAAATGCTGGATAAAATCTTAGGAGATTTCACACGGAACACTTCAGAGGAGGCATAAAACATGGAAGAGGGGGGATTGGTGGGATCCCTCCTTTTTTATTCCCATTTCTCATGGCTGATTCTACCTCTCTGGAATGGGATGTAAATGCCGGACTGGAAAGACCTGATGTAGCAGCTCTGCAGCTTTGAACAATGAGGGCTACAGAGATACCCAGCTCTGTGAAGAGGGCTGTCACCTAGTGAACCTTAGCAAAGTCAGTGAGGAGAGAGTTCGCTACCTGAGGTAGCCAGTTTTGGATGTCTTGAAAGGGAAGCAGTGAATTAATGCCCCATTATTATGAGTCTATGTTCCATTTATTGCCAGGAAAGGGAGAAAAGACACATGTGGGATTTTCTTCTTCAGGTGACACATTAATTCAAAAAGCCTTGGGGGCCCTGTCCACATGGGGAAATTTGGTGTGGTGCACCCCATGATTAAAAGGGTCTTTGCTTAAGTACGATCTATCTTAACACTCCCTTGAGCATCCACTCCGGAGATCATGCTACAGGCACGCTTCTCCCTGTGCTACTGGTCCACACAGAGTAGGGTTTACTCCTAAGTTAGTTTACCCAGTTTAGTCACAAGTACATTTAGCCAAGTTAATCACAAGTCAGCCTAGCTAGTTGATTTGCGAGTGAAGGAGGCAGCAGCAACAGCAGCCAAGGACAACTGCAGCCATGGGGAAAATGCCCCCCTTGCCCCCTTTCTCCTCCACTGGGGCTCTGCTGGGGCTGCCCTGCTTTGTGGAGGCAGAGCCCTGTGGAGCTCCATCCCCTGCCTTTTCTCAAAGCCATCATTCAAGGGGATGAAGTTTCTTTCTTTCTTTCTTTCTTTCTTTCTTTCTTTCTTTCTTTCTTTCTTTCTTTCTTTCTTTCTTTCTTTCTTTCTTTCTTTCTTTCTTTCAGCAAAGTAAGCAGCACATTGAAGTGCCAGTGCATCAACCTGGCAAAGCATTAGAATTTTGCTGCAATGGTTAGGGAAACATTAAACAAGAAAGAAGTAAAAATAGAGGAGAGGGTTTCTCTGTCTTCCTTTTTAATGACCCAATCCATCTAGTGTATCACAGGATTGTTACCTCTGAAAAGGCCACTCACAGTTCTCTTTGGGTGAGGGCTAATTGTCCACACAGGTTACACAATGAGCTCATTAGAATTGTGCCAAACCTCATACAGTATATATTTAATATGCTACATGATTTTTTTTTACTACACTAATGATTTATTTATTTTGGCCATTATTTTATAACTTGTCTTTATTATTTTTGAACATTGTATTATTGCAGTGTTTTAAAACATTTTTTTTTAAGTTTTGAATGAAGAACAGTGTAGAAATGTCTATATATGGTATATAAGGAGCTAAGTTTCACACACACAAATATACTGTAGGAAAGATCAGACAAAATGTGTCCTGGAATGGAGAAAGATTCTGGCAGCTAAGGAGAGATAAAAGGCCTTTATGAAAACTGAGTGGTTACTGGGAATGGACAGTATCTTGGAGGGGAGTTCATCCACCTTCTGTATTTTCTTTTTATCTGAACTGTCTTCAGGATTCCTAATTGAAGGAGCTATACAAAACAGTGAACATAATTCATAAACCTTTGATTTGAACAGAAAACCCCAGAGAAAGAGCTCCTGAGCAGTGTCTCATCCAACCCTTCAGCTAGACTTGCATGGGAGACGCATACTTGCACATCCCACTCATCTTTCTAGGAGTCAGTTAATGACTGTTTTAAATATCTGTGCCTTGTCTTTAAAGAACAGAGTATTCAGCGAGACTGCAAAAATGTGTGTGTGGGGGGGGGGGAAGAGAAGAGAAGCAATAGCTCTTAGGCAACCTTAGGCTCTGGACTTAACTCAATTTCAAAATGTGTTTAAGTGAGCTCTGCTGGTTTTTTGGGGGGGCTTCTGTTCATCTTGATAAGTGGGGCCCTGCTCCCAGATCCTAACATGAGTGAACCTCCTAGTTTATCAGCTCGATGCTCTGATATTTGAGATAATTGGATCATAAGCTAGGATTCCAAACCGCCACTGCCTTGTGGCTATATCCACTGATGGAAAAGGCTTCAGGAGTTAACCTCGAGGCAAAATCCGGAGCCGGAGCCCTGGAGGCAGTTCGTGTCATTCTGTCAACTCCTGCGACGTTGCTGAAACCAGTTGTATTGGCTCTTGCCTTTCCTTTGGACCATTTCAGTGATGTGGAGAGGGGGAATTTGCTGGTAGGGTAACAGCCTATCCTCCATATTATTTTACCCAGCTTCGTGCCCTGGAGAGGACACTCCAGCTTCGTATACAGCGTCAAAACACTAGATTCTGTTCCAAGTCCTCCATACAGAGCACATTACCATAGTCTCTCGAGACTGAAGGATGCTTATGAAGATAGGATAAAACCTGTATTAAATTAAGGTGTATGGAAACCTCACAATAGTTTTAAGTAGTCTGCTTTTGGTATTAGCCAGATATCTCTGGCCCTATTCAGTTGTTTAAAATGGTGCTCAGTACTCACCCATATAGGGAACACTCTCACCCATCTGTAGAGGCTCTTCATATAAGTGGGCCCTGTGGAAAATCAGGCTCCTGATTCATATGGAGAACCCCTGCACTGGTGGACTTCCCCTCTTCAGACCCATCACCCTCTACCTGTAGGATGATGAACAAATTGAGGATAGTGGAAATGGGCTACAGCATTAACCCCTATGCATCATTATTTACAATGCCTTTCAGCCTCTGAACAGGGCTCCTGTCTGCCTGTTTGTATTAAAGCTAGAGTCACGATAGTCATCCTGGAATGAGCACTGAGGTGAAACTAGATTTCTTCCACCTTCTTTTTAAAGAAGCGGAGTGGAATATGAGACGTCTGTGGGGCTGCATAGGACCTAAGCTAGCTGGAACATCTTGATAAGCTTAGTTGAAAGTTTGGACAAGTTCATTTTGGGACGACAGCTCCCAAAATTCTGGCATTTATTTATTTATTTATTTATTTATTTATTTGATTTGTATCCCGCCCATCTGGTAGGTCAGTACCACTCTGAGCGGCTAACATAAAATATACAAATTATAACAGCATAAACCAAAAGTATCAAATGTCAATTAGCAAAACATAATGAATCATAAATAATAACTAAAAAAGAAGAGAAAAGTAAATTAAATTAAATTAAACGCTGGCAGGAGGGAAGGCCTTGATATAAAGCCAAGTTTTTAATTGAGTTTTAAATGTGCCCAGCGAAGGGGCCGCGCGAATCTCAGGAGGGAGATTGTTCCAAAGGCGAGGAGCCACCGCCGAGAAGGCCCGGTTTCTTGTCTTCTCTCTCCGGGCCTCCCTCGGCGTCAGGCCCCTCAGCCTCACCTCCAGGCTCGCGCGGGTGGTTCGGGTAGAACTTGGTGGGTGAAGGCGTTCCGCCAAGTATCGAGGTCCCAAACCGTTTAGGGCCTTATAAGTGAGCATTAAGACTTTGAAGTCGATACGGAAACAAATGGGCAGCCAATGCAGTCTAGCCAGAATGGGAGAAATATGATGGTATTTTCTCCCACCGGTGAGAAGTCTGGCTGCTGCATTCTGCACCATCTGAAGTTTCCGTATCAGCCTCAAAGGTAGCCCCACGTAGAGCGCGTTGCAGTGATCTAATCTTGAGATTACGAGTGCGTGTACTAAGGTAGTGAGGGCCCCCGTGTCGAGGTAGGGCCGCAGCCGGGCAATCCGCCAAAGATGGAAATAGGCGGAGCGGACAACCGACGTCACCTGTGTTTCCATGGTGAGCGTCGGGTCCAAGTGTATGCCCAAGCTGCGGACCCCACTCGCCGGGGCCAAGGCCGCCCCCCCAAAAGAGAGAGGGCCAACCAGGCCACCAACCACGGGGGGCCCCACCCTCAGGACTTCCGTCTTGTCCGGGTTCAGCCGTAGACCATTTTCCTGCATCCATTCCAGTATAGTCTCCAGGCAGCGCTGAAGGGTCAGGACGGCATCACCTGCAGTTGGCAAAAAGGAGATATAGAGCTGAGTGTCATCAGCGTACTGGTGACACCTCGCTCCACACCTCCTGATGACCCCCGCTAGTGGCCTCATATAGATGTTAAATAACATTGGGGAGATAATCGAACCCTGTGGAACCCCACAATTGGAGCTCCACGGGGCCGAGACCCTCTCCCCAAGCTGAACTCTCTGGGGACGGTCCTCCAGGAAGGAACGGAGCCAGGCTAACGCCTGGCCACCGATTCCCAACTCGGAGAGCCTCCCCAGGAGGATACCGTGGTCGACGGTATCAAAGGCCGCCGAAATATCGAGGAGGACCAACAGAGACAGTTTGCCCCTGTCGGCCTCCCTCAGGAGGTCATCATACAGGGCGACCAATGCCGTCTCTGTCCCGTGGCGCGGCCTGAAGCCCGACTGGAATGGGTCCAGTGCATCTGTTTCATCCATGAGGACAGGTTGGGCGAGGGAACCTCTGAGTTGTTCCAAAACGTAAATGTTTCCAAATCTAGACTTGGTGACATGTACTGTTTGTGCCATGCCTGGAATAATAATGCGGTGTCATGATGCTCTGAAGTTCTCCAGATGCTGGTGACACCAACGATTTCTACAGACACCAACAGGATTCTCCTGCTCCAAGATGACACCCGTTGTTCATCCTGTGGGCGGTGTTGCAGACAATGGGAACAAGGAAGCCAAAACAAGATTCACAGCATTTGCCACAAAGAGAGCAACTCCCCATGGATAAGTTGTCTTTCCCCTCCATCATCACCTTCAAAAAGTGTTTGAAGGTGCTTTCGGGAGATTCATGACTGATTCCCCTGCATCGTTTCTCACAGCTATATATGTATTCTTGTGTCGATTCCCTTTTTGTTATACTTTTTTTAAAAACAACAACACAGTGCTCTCATCACTGTACAGGGTTCTTTATGGTTATCTGTTCAAATCGTCTATCTCTCACCTTTCTACCCAGTAATGAACTTGCAGTACTTAAAATAACACTATCCCAAACACTGTCAACAAATCTATTAAATCTATTCAAAATTAAAACAGTGAAGATAGGCTCGATTTGGAGAACATTCATTCAACTGTATAATTGTTTTTGTTGTCTGCTGACAGGTGTGTAGCAAGGGGACCAGTCTCATCACTTTGTTGTTGTTTAATCATTTAATCGTGTCCGACTCTTCGTGACCTTCATCACTTTAGGCAGGCTGTAATACACTCTGAATGTCACCACTAAGAAGGCCCTGTCTTTTCAATCCACATCTTAAGATGCATCTTAAGCAGAGAACTGAATTCTTGTGCAGGTTTGCAGCACAGCTAATATAGGACCAGAGAAATACACTAGGCTCCTGTTTTTGTGGGCCCCATGTGACCTGCTAGGACGATTCCTTGATGCACATCCCTTTGATTTCAAATTTCATTGCTCTCCATCCTTTTCCAGCTGCTCTCCTTTCCTGCTTGACGAGTGCCTTTATGGCACCACGCTGGTCCCTCTCTGTTTGCCATTTCATTGGGTTCCATGCTGCACAGCCTGCATTGGGCACTGCTCTAGGTAGCAAGTGGCAGCCCATATAAAGGTCACAGGGTAGTAATGCCTCTGTACACTCCATGCTTTTACGATTACTGTGCAAGATCAGCAATCAACTTTGCTTGTTTCAGACACCAACCTTCTTGTCAATCTGATCCAATCCGACCACCTGGCTTGTCTTCCAGTCAGACAAATAAGTCATAACATGTTTGTTTATTTCAGTGACTGTCTTTGTTGCATAGCAAATGAGCCAACATGTCTGTGATGGGCACAGCGAACTAATGTTGTGTTTTGCAATTGCCTTGCCCATCTCTCAGCTTCCGCTGTCTTCCTGTATAACCACAGTCTTATTTTAGTACTTCTGGCACCTGTTATTGACTTAATCTTCTTAAGTGCTCACATTATTCCAGGGTTCTCTCTCCCCCTCCCCTCGTTGGATGTATTAATTTTAATCAGTTTGATCTCCATATTAGCTGCTGCCTGGGACTAATTTGTTGCTCAGTGTTTTTCTTTGTTTTGACCCACAAGCCACTTTCATCGTGGCACAGGGGCTCTGCCAGCAGATTGCATCTAATCTCTGCATTTTGCTCATGGCCTCCTGAGCTCAGAATTTGCATAGTTACAGTATATGTTGATTTGAAATCTCATCAAATAATCCATGTTCAAAAAGGAGGTGGAGTAAACATGGAGGATGGCAGTGATTATTACATATCTCGCTAGACGATCTAACGTTCTCAAGGCATACTGATGAAAGACTATTGCTTTGAAATACTGTAGTGTGTATTGACACAGCAAAAATGAGACAGTTGTTGGAGCACAGACATAACTAGTTACCAATAAGTAGTTACTTGTAACAGTTCCTTATTCTAAATATGAAGATGCAACTATTTTACATTATAGTTGTAATCAAAGCATGACAAAGTTACATTTTTGGACTATCTCTCCTGGTATACCACAGACAGTCTAGCTAGCGTTCATGTTGACTAGGAATTCAAGACCAAAAAGTACATTTTCAAACTTTGATTATAGTATAACAATGGATAACTTCAGTGCTTTTGCAGGGCAATGATAGTTTTGCATTTCTTTCTATAGTTCCATGAAGAGTGGCCTCACAAGGTAGGAAAGAATGAATGTCACATGGTTGAAGAGCTGGCTTGTTCTGTATCTTGGGCTACTCTGCTAAGGATCTTGGGTGCCAACAGAGTAGACAAATGTGATTTATACTATAGGCCAGCATCCCATTTAAGGCAGGCTGTTGGTAGCTGTGTTCTTGATGCCTCTAATCTTCCATAGTCAACTTTTCACCACCACCCCCTAATTTGCACTGACAGTAGTTTTAATCAGGCTGTTCTTAGGATCCCATGCAATTTATGATGGGCTATCCTAGTGGTTCCCAACCTTTGGTCTCCAGACATTCTTGGACTGCAACTTCCAGAAGCCCTTGCCAGCACAGCTAGTGGTGAAGGCTTCTGGGAGTTGCTGCCCAAGAATGTCTGGGGACCAGGGTTGGCAACCACTGGGCTACCCCATCAACTCTCTTATCTAACCCCTCTGCTTCATTATATGCCTATGTTTTGGAGGAAACATACAGTTTTCCCCAACTTCTGCAAACAACACTCTTTTATCAAAAGCAAAGATCACCTCCATCTTTGTGTGTGTGGTGAGCTTAGGGGTGAAATAAACTATGCTCCCCTGGAAAACTAAATCTCTTACAAGTTTTTGGAGCTACAATTCTCCACTTAAGAGTCAATTTATTTTTAATAATGGGTGATCTCCAGGAAAGCCCTTAGGGCAGTCATCAGTGCCTTGGTGGAGGGCCTACAGAAGTGAACAATTCTTTACCTCTGTTCCTGTGTTGCTGAGGATATGTTCTGTCTCTGTCCATTCTGTCACCTCTTTAATAGAACATTGGAAAGCAGCCATGACAACTGTTCAGTGTCTGGCTGAGGAGTAGTAATTAGATGAAAAAGGAGTCAGTTGATGGGACTTTCCTTGCCTTGGTGTCTATTTGTGAATGGTAGTGAGCACAAGAGGTGATCCTGTAGACCATCTTGACTGCTGCCATTGGTGGGGTCAACATTCAGACTAACTTTTGCTATGCAAAAGTAAACATATTTTTTTTCTGCTGGCAGCACAAGATATGATATTGAAAACAATATCAGGCAATTTCCTGGCATTTTTAGTCATGGATACAGCAGCAATATCCTGCATTTATAAACCAGACATTTTTTAAAGGATGACATTTACTGGCTTTTAAAGCAGAAGTTAACACGATACACCCAACCTCACAATGGAAAATATTATTGGAAGGTCTAGGCTCCATTACCACATATACCTAGAATTTAGTTCTACTAAATTGAACAGAACTTCCTTCTGAGCAGGCTCACACAAGATTGTAGTGCAAGTGTTTTGGGCACTTATGTTTTGTCAACCTAAGAAGAGAATGCTTCTTGATAATGCGTCTTCAGGTGATCCAGTGCACACAGAAGGAACTTCACGGCAATTAAATGATAGGTATGCCTGCGGATAAAGTTGTGGTCATAGTATAAGGTCTTGTCCAGAAGTAAGCCCGTTTACCTCACAGAGACTTACTGCTGTAATTGGAAGTGCTTGAACTGCAGGCTAAATTACTGTTGGTGGAAGTCCTGTTAAAAACTATGAGGCTGATTTTTAAACTACACTGACACTTGGCTTCAGATACCAGTGGTGACAAAACATTCATAAGAAGTACTCTGTCTGTCTGTCTCCCCCTCCTTCCCTTCCCACTCTTCCCCTTTCACGGCTTGTATTTCTCCTGCTCAGTATCTACTGTAGTTGATTCCATCTGTTTTCCCCCACCTCTATCCCTTTCTTCAGTCTCTCTTTCCATTTGTCTCCTCTTTTAATCTTTCCCTTTCCCCATCCCATGGCTACTCTTTCTGCGTGTGTTTATTTGTTCAAAGACAGGTATATGTCTGCAGTAGGTTGAAGTCCCGATCTCCCCTTGTGTATGTGTGTGATGTTTTGTCACCACAAGAATCTAAAACCGTTCTTTCCCAGGTCTCCTTTTTTATTTTTTTGCTTCTTGGGTATTTAGATAAAGCAAGCCTGTGCTAGTGCTTCACAGGCCGAAGTAAGTCCCATTCACCACAAGGAAATGCATTTGTTTCCGAAGTACTGGAAAGTCATTTGAGCAATGGCTACAGAAAACATCAGTAAGCAACTGGGCTTCATTGAAATTTCCTATTTAGAATAACCATTTTAGATAACAGGATGGATCCATTTCAAATTTTAAGTGTTAAGTTTTTAAAAAAACTTTCAGCAAGAGTCAAATTCTTTTGAGGAAGCAGTGGTGGTACGCATTTGGAAAACAGCTGCAAAATTGGCAATAAACCAACAAAATGGTAGCAAAATGCGATGATGGGGGTAGGGTTAGGAACAGTTCTTTAAAAGAGGAATTTGATTGTTAAAATAACTTGTTTAACCTTCTCTAAATTTGACATAGGGCAAGCCCTTATTGTCTACAGTGACTTTGCTAAATATTGTCCTGATGTAACAACCTGTTCAAAAATTGGAACTTTTTAAATTACATACCTCCTTCTGTCACTCCTTAAATCTATCACTTGCCTTGAAAGCCCTACGTATTAGGTTGCCATAAGTCACTTTTGGTTTGACGGCACAAAACATCAAAGACAGATATATATTTTTTGGATCGGCCATGCAGTATCAGAAGTGTACTCCTGTGTATTTCTAATGTATTGTTCTTTATCCACCGTGATCCATTTCTGTCACTCCTGGTGGGTCAAACAAATATGAAATAATAACAATAACAACTATATTTTATTTGGCCCACTAAGTCTCATTTGGGATAAGATCAGAGATTGAGAAGCACCCCTTCACTGTTGTCTTCTAAAGCCTGCAGAATGGAATGCACAATTCTTGAAGAAGATTCATCGGCCCATCAATTATGGCACCACTTGTCCAATTGTCATATTTTGTTTTATGATGCTATGTATGTATGGCCACTTGCTTAGCACCAGTCTCTTCACCCACCTTTTATCTCTGTGTGTCTGTTTCTTTGTATGTACAAACAAATACTAATTTCAGAAATGGAAGGTTCTATAATTGGTACAGAATTTTACACACAGACTTTTTAAAAAGGAAGAATCATGAAACACACAAGAGCAATGGATACTTTGACTTTGTGTGCTAGAAGGCATTGCAGTCATTAGTGGGCTGCCAGCACTAATCAGAGGCCAGACCCTGGTCAGCAGTGTACTCACTGGCAGATGCTTGAGCACCAGTATATTTTCCGTTCTATTATGCATTCCCAGAAGCTACATGAGGAGACACAAAGGCACAGAAAGTTTGGCAAGATCCAAATGTGACAGGTTGTGAAAATATGACTTTCCAGAATGAAGGTCTGGCCTTTTGGGAACAGTAATGTGTGCCAAGACTGATAAGATCTTTATGGGTAGATGCACAATTGCCTGCCAACTGTAGAAAAGGGACTAATCTTCTGTGCAACTTCATGCAGCAACATGACAGTTGGAAATGGCCGCGCATTCAGGTGCTGCAGCTCAGTGCTCTTCAACTTGGCGTTCTTTATGGATGTTTTTGTGTGTATTATCTGGTGTTGTGAATACCTCCGGTGGAGTGAATATACTCTACAGCAATTGTGAACTTATGAGGATTGGATTACAATGTAAACAGGAGATAACAGCTAAGTTTATTTGGAAACATGGCATACCATCAGAGATTGCAAGGTCCCCCGGCTCTCTGTGGACTGTAATTCCAGCAAAAGCGAGAGTGAGAAGGAAAAGGAAACGTAAGGAGAGGAAGAAAAAAAGGGGCTGCAGGGCTGGTGTTTTGTATAGGCTGCAAAAACAGACAAAGCGACTACCACTCCCGAGTCTCTTTCTGACTAATGCCAGATCAGTGGCAAACAAGATGGATGACTTAAGGTTACAGGTCTCCTCAAGTAAGTTTGTGAAAAACTGTTGCGTGCTGTTAATCACTGAAACCTGGCTGAACCCCACTATTCCAAACACTGTTATTGATATGGAAGGTTTTTTATTACATCGTTTGGACAGAGACAGGAATGTGGGGAAGTGCAGAGGAGGAGGATTGTGCGTGTTTGTTAGAGAGAGCTGGTGCACAAACTCAGAGATTATAACACGTCATAGCTCTTTGGAGCTGGAATATCTGTCTGTTAAATGCAGACCTTTTTACCTTCCACGGGAATTCAGCGTTGTAATTATTCTTGTTGTTTATATTCCGCCGGATGCAAATGCGGATTTGGCGCTGGGTCATCTGGGCGATGAAATTGGCAACTTGCAAAGTAAATTTCCGGATGCTGTATACATTATTGCAGGAGACTTCAATCATGTAGATCTACATGCAGTCCTCCCCAAATTCCATCAACATGTAAGGTGTGCTACTAGGGGGCTGAACACCTTAGATAAGGTCTACACGAATATTGCAAATGGATACAGGATATTACAATTGCCACACTTGGGCCAGTCTGACCATATGTCCCTGTTTTTAGCTCCGGAGTATATTCCTCTGAGAAAACAGTCAGGGCCAGTAGTCAAGACAGTGAAAAGCTGGCAGGAGGGAGCAATGGAGCAGTTAAAGGACTGTTTTGAACAAACGAATTGGGAAGTTTTTGACCATCCTGATCTGGAAGAACATACAGCTGCAGTGTTAGGGTATATGGCACACTGTATTGACACGGTCACAGTGGATAAACGTATCCGGGTTTATCCCAATCAAAAACCTTGGATGACCGGGAAGGTTAAACGCCTGTTGTATGCTAGAAATAAGGCTTTTAAGTCTGGGGATGATCTAGACTACAGTGCAGCAAGAATGAACTTGAGGAGAGGCATTAAGCAAGCTAAGGCCGAATACAAGAGGAGAATTGAAGACTGCTTTCTCAGCAATAACATGAGGCAAGTTTGGCAGGGGGTTCAACAACTAACAAACTACAAAGCAAAAAAGGTTTCCTCGGGCGGAGGCATGGAGGTGGCTGAGGAGTTGAACAACTTTTTTGCTCGATTCGAGATCGATCAAACTGAAACTGTTCGTTTGCCATCATTTACTCAGCAGAGTCCCCCCTTCATTGTGAATGAGCAGGATGTGAGACAGACTATGAAAGTGGTTAACTCCAGAAAAGCAGCTGGACCCGACTTAATTCCTGGTCGGGTGGTAAAAGACTGTGCTGATCAGCTAGCCGGGATATGGACTATAATTTTTAATCGATCCCTGACACTATGCGCAGTTCCCGTCTGTCTCAAGGCTTCCGTCATCGTTCCACTGCCTAAAAAGTTGCCTACAAACAGTCCGAATGACTACAGGCCGGTGGCACTAACTTCAATCTTAATGAAGTGCTTTGAGCAGTTAGTTCGGAAATATATTATCTCCTGCCTTCCTGATTCCTTTGATGGGCTTCAGTTTGCTTATAAAGAAAATAGATCAACCGAGGATGCAATCAATACTGTGCTTTATATGGCTTTATCCCACTTGGAAACACAAGGGAATTATGTAAGAATGCTGTTCGCGGACTTTAGCTCTGCTTTTAACACCATTATACCCCACAGATTAATAGACAAACTTAAAGATCTTGATTTTCCAGATTCTATCTGTCTGTGGATTTGGGATTTTTTAACAAATCGTCCACAAAGGGTTAAACTGAATGACTACATCTCTACTGACAAGATACTCAGCACTGGCACTCCACAAGGCTGTGTCCTTAGTCCACTACTGTTCTCCATTTATTCATCAGATTGCACCAATAACCATCCCAGTAATAGGATTATCAAATTTGCAGATGATACTACACTAGTAGGACTTATCTCTGGGGATGATGAGTCTGCGTATCGGGACGAGGTATTACAGCTATCCCGCTGGTGCAAAAAAAATAATCTTTTATTTAACATCCAAAAAACCAAGGAATTCATAGTGGACTATAGGAAAAAAAGAGCAGACATTCAGCCACTGTATATAGATGAAGTTTGTGTGGAACAGGTGGTTGAATGTAAGTTTCTTGGGACTATCATAACAAATGACCTGACTTGGAGTGCAAACACCGCTGCGTTAATCAGGAAGGCACAACAACGGTTGTATTTTCTAAGGATTCTTAGAAAGCAACAATTGACTGAGAGTTTGTTAATCACCTTCTATCGGAGTTCGATTGAGAGCATATTATCCTACTGTCTCTGTGTATGGTTCACGAGCTGCACAGTGGCAGAGAAAAAGGCAATTCAAGGGGTGATCAAGACGGCCCAAAACATCATTGGCTGTTCACTCCCCTCTTTGGAAGAATTGTATAAGAACAGATGTAAGAGGAAGATATCTAACATACTGAAAGACTCCTCTCATCCGGGATATCAGCTCTTTAAACTATTACCATCAGGAAGGAGATTCAGGGTATTGAAAGCAAGGACGAGCAGATTCAAGAACAGTTTTTACCCAAGTGCAGTATTGAGTTTAAATGCGGGGCCATAAGTTTTTGGTGGACTTTTTAATTGCTGAGAGAAAACGGGGTATCTATATTTGGATGGTGAAAGTTGTGTATATTTTAACTTTTTTTTTTTGTAGTGTTGTCCAGTTTTACCTTGGGGAAGAGCACCTCATTTCGTTGCACCCACTTGTGAGCGCAATGACAAATAAATTTCTTATGTCTTATGTCTTATGTCTTAAAAGGGACTAATCTTCTGTGCAGCTTCATGTGCCTCTTCCTGCTCATCCAGATTGTCCTATTTCTCTGCCCTCCTATCACCTATTTAATTCCAATGTTCCTCATTCACTGTTGAAACAATGAAGCCCATGCAAGGCTCATCATGTCATCAGCAGGGGTGTTTTTTTTTTAAAAAATGAAATGCTTACTATTTCTGCCTCATAACTCTCTTGGCTAACCCCTTTTATCATTTGGAAGCCGTGGAAGCTGCAGGACAGGAGGAGAAAGTACTTCATTACAAAAGATCGCCACAATGATGATATTATAGGCAGCAGCGATTTTCAATAGTTACAGACTTCCTCCTCCAATCCTATGGCTCCCAGTGGCTTCCATATGATGAATAGGATTACCCAAGAGTCATGGGAGCTGGGGGACAGAAACAAGTGTTCAATTTCTGGAAAATTGCTCCTGATTATGTCATTTTCAGCTTTACGCAGGCATAGTTTACAAACAGGATTTCAACCTCTGTTTCCCACCCCATCTCTTCTTGTGTCTTTTAACCAGGCTGACAGTGTATTGTGGCAATTACGGGATGAAAATTACAGACCTTGGAAATTATGCATTAATTTGAGTGTGTTGATGCTTAGATTATTTATAGGCTGAACTGACATTGATAAATATAATATTTAAAATAATAACATGAATGATATTTTTAGATGTTGAACATAATTGCTATTTTTTTTTCCAGAGGGCATGTGTCTTTGCATGCTTCTTTCTATAAAAGGGGAAGCAGCCAGTCACCTCCAACAGAAAACTGGGTCTATAAGTAATGATTCACATAACTATACCCTTGGTGTGTTTAGAGAATGACCATAAGAAACCCTAGCCAATGCAGGCTCTAGTCCAAGAGCATCCAGGACCCCAAGCTTGGGAATCCCTGTTTACAGAGCCAACATTCTGTTTACTCATATATAGACCTTTTTAAGGACAACACTAAAGAAAATATTTTCTGTTTCCTTTTTCAGGCAACAGGGCCAATTTTACATCATGGCCAGCACATCAAGAGGATACCCAGCTACTGGCTTTCAGTTTCTTACGGCTAATACAGTTTGAGAAATAGTTACAGAAGTCTGGATTTGAAGCAAAATCATCCCCTTGAAGAAAATTTTTAGAAAGTTTTTTTAGAAGAACATTATGTTGGATAATTTTAATGGTCCCTCCACAGCTGTCATTAAATTAGCACATCATAATCTTGTCTCCAGGAAAATTCCTGTCTGCAGCAAAAGAGGACACTTCCAAAACAATCTTCCTCAAAAAAAAAAAAAAAAAAAAAAAAAAGCTCGTTTAGCTTCAAATCAATATTCTGAAAGCCTTTTGCAACTGAATTAGCCGAAGAAACTGGAAGCCAGTAAATTTCACTCATGGGTCTGTTCCACTGAAATGCTGAATGGGACAGGAAATTTGAATTTATTATATGAATAGCTGTACAGGAGTGAAATTCTTCTCAAGTCTCACTACTTTTTTGCAATGCCTTTTTTGATGTTATGCTAAAGAAACTGATGTGAAAGTAATCAAAGAATTATTGGTTTTGTGTAAAACCAGTGTTGTTGCTGAGGCATGGGTTATTTTTTGCAATCGAGATCTCATGTTTTAGGTTAGAATTCATCTACCTCATAGTTTTCAGACATTAGATACCCATCATCCTGTGTGAATAATTCCATTATGATATTTACAATCTGACCAGAAAAAAAAAGTGGCAGAAAGAGGGCATAGAGTTAACTGTTAGGAGTCAACAGTGAAGGAGCCCTTTAAATCCCACTGTTTATTACCAAAATTAAAATTTAAACAATGAGTTAATAATACTAGTTTAATTACTTAAGCATTTGCACCATCAAACATTAACAGCAATGAATTAATTATCCAGTTTCTAATCTTTGACACTAATTAATTAGTTGTCAAAGGGAATGTTCCAAGTTCTGGAAAAAATGTCATTTTCTCCTGCTTGGATAAGATTAATTATTGGATGGAACAGATCTAAACTCGAGGGAAAACTGAGCAATGCACAAACCCTGTTGACAGGAGAACAGGTTTACGAGTAACACCTTACTATATGCAGGATCTGAGTGCTTCCGCTAAGATTATCCAGCAAACTCCCATGACTGAGCAGAGATTCCAGTCCATGTTTTCCCCAGCTGAGAGCCTACCCCCTGTGATAAAAGCGGACAACTTTTTTTTTATTTTTTAAAATTGACCTTACAATGTCTTATTTTTTAATATTTTGTATTTTTGAAAAAAAAGCAAAAACATATAAACCTAAAAATATATATAATAGCACAAAACAAGAATAACAATTATACAAATATTGCTTCCTCCCCCCAAATCAACCATTTAGAGATTATAACCAATTTTTCCTTTTACTGTGGAGTCCCTTTTGCCTTCCAGAACTCTTGTAAGGTGCACATCCCAGTACATTGTCCCCAAATATCTAGGAAATTATGATTACTCATCACCCATTTTTTAACGTTAGTATTGCACATTAACATTATTTATTTATTTGTTTGATATATATATACCACCCGAATAGTGCACATACTACTACAGGCGTACCTTGGTTTACAAAATTAATGAGTTTCCCGGGACGTTTTGTAATGTGAAAAATTCACGGGGGCGGTGCTATAAATCTCCCAGATGCAATGCAAACTTGCTTCGTATTGCAGAAAAAATTCGTAAACCAAGGCATTATTTTCAATGGATTTTTGTTCGTAAACCGAAAATTACATTAAATGAGGCATTCGTAAACCAAGGCACCACTGTATTAACATCTGTATCTCAAACCTCTTTATACCATTCATTTGCTTGAGAATCATACTTGGTTTTCCAATTTGTTGCTACCATGGTAGACAACTTTTGTTTCCCCTGGGGCTGTATTCAAGTGGTAAGCAGAGAGTTGTAATTGTAATATTGGAGTAATTGGCACCATCTTCCACCCGCTCCACCTAACTCAGACTGGGCCCGCCTTTGCTGTCCGTCCACAAGTAGGCAAAGACCTTTCTCTTCAGGCAGGCTTTTTCTTAGTGACTGGCAGTCACGAAGAAGATTTAGAGGGGTTTTTCAAATTGGATTGTTGTGCTCTGTTGCTTTTAAATATGTTTTTAGTGTTGATTTTAATTAAATGTATTTTATATGATATTAGTTTAATTTTTAAAAAAGATATTTGTATACTGAATTTTTAAGCTTTTAAATATTGTCATTTTAATGATGTTTTTTTTAAAAAAGCAAAATATGCTGCTTATATTGATTGTAAAATTTTGTTATATTTTATAAATGTTTTATATGTTGGCAGCTGACCAGATAGGCAGGGTATAAATACAATCAATCAATCAATCAATCAATCAATCAATCAATCAATCAATCCTGGCCCATAGGACCTAAAACAGTCTCTGGGAGGTTTAGAAGTTAATTACACAGCACATTGTCCCCACAGCAAGCTGGGCACTCAGTTTATTGACCTGGGAAGGATAGAAAGCTGAGCCAACTTCGAGTTGGCTACCTGGGATTGAACATCCGATCATGAGCACAGTTTTAGCTGTAGTATGGCAATTTAACCACTGCGCCAGGAGGCTTCTTAATGCCTTGGGTCCTTTTAAGGAGAAAGGTGGGACACAAAATATTTTTCTTTCTTTCTTTCTTTCTTTCTTTCTTTCTTTCTTTCTTTCTTTCTTTCTTTCTTTCTTTCTTTCTTTCTTTCTTTCTTTCTTTCTTTCTTTCTTTCTTTCTTTCTTTCTGCTGAAGTGGATTTATTTATGGGGAAAGAGCATAGGAAAACATTAACAAATATATGACAAATGAAGTAACAGTTAGGAAACTGTTCGTTCGTTTAGTCACTTAGTCGTGTCCGACTCTTCGTGAACCCATGGACCAGAGCACGCCAGGCTCTCCTATCTTCCACTGCTTCCCGGAGTTGGGTCAAAATCATGTTGGTTGCTTCGGCAAACACTGTCCAGCCATCTCATCCTCTGTCATCCACTTCTCCTCTTGCCCTCACACTTTCCTAACATCAAGGTCTTTTCCAAGGAGTCTTCTCTTCTCATGAGATAGCCAAAGTACTGGAGCCTCAGCTTCAGGATCTGTCCTTCCAGTGAGCACTCAGGGTTATTTTCCTTTGGAATTGATAGGTTTGTTCTCCTTGCAGTCCAGGGGACTCTCAAGAGCCTCCTCCAGCACCACAATTCAAAGGCATCAATTCTTTGGCGGTCTGCTTTCTTTATTGTCCAGCTCTCACTTCCATACATCACGATAGGAAAAACCATAGCTTTGACTATTCGGACTTTTGTTGGCAAGGTGATATCTCTGCTTTTAATGATGCTCTCAAGGTTTGTCATTGCTTTCCTCCCAAGAAGCAGGCGTCTTTTAATTTCGTGGCTGCTGTCTCCATCTGCAGTGATCATGGAGCCCAAGAGAGTAAAATCTGTCACTGCCTCCATATCTTCCCCTTCTATTTTCCCAGGAGGTGATGGGACCAGTGGCCATGATCTTAGTTTTTAATGTTGAATTTCAGGCCGTTTTTTGCACTCTCCTCTTTCACCTTCATTACAAGGTTCTTTAATTCCTCCTCACTTCTGCCATCAGAGTGGTATCATCTGCATATCGGAGGTTGTTGATATTTCTTCCAGCAGTCTTAATTCTGGCTTGGGATTCCTCCTGTCCAGCCTTCCGTATGATGTATTCTGCATATAAGTTGAATAAGCAGGGGGACAATATACAGCCTTGTCGTACTCCTTTCCCAATTTTGAACCAATCAGTTGTTCCATATCCAGTTCTAACTGTTGCTTCCTGTCCCACATATAGGTTTCTCAGGAGATAGAGAAGGTGGTCAGGCACTCCCATTTCTTTAAGGACTTGCCATAGTTTGCTGTGGTAAACACAGTCAAAGGCTTTTGCATAGTCAATGAAGCAGAAGTAGACGTTTTTCTGGAACTCTCTGGCTTTCTCTATAATCCAACGCATGTTTGCAATTTGGTCTCCAGTTCCTCTGCCTCTTCAGAATTCAGCTTGTACTTCTGGGAGTTCTCGGTCCACATACTGCTGAAGCCTACCTTGTAGGATTTTGAGCATAACCTTGCCAGCGTGTGAAATGAGTGCAATTGTACGGTAGTTGGAGCATTCTTTGGTACTGCCCTTCTTTGGGAATGGGATGTAGAATGATCTTTTCCAGTCCTCTGGCCACTGTTGAGTTTTCCAAACTTGCTGGCATATTGAATGTAGCACCTTAACAGTGTCATCTTTTAAGATTTTAAATAGTTCAACTGGAATGTCATCACCTCCACTGGCCTTGTTGTTAGCCATGCTTTCTAAGGCTCACTTGACTTCACTCTCCAGGATGTCTGGCTCAAGGTCAGCAGCTACATTGTCTGGGTTGTCCGAGATATCCAAATCTTTCTGATATAATTCCTCTGTGTATTCCTGCCACCTTGATGTCTTCTGCTTCTGTTAGGTCCCTCCCATTTTTGTCCTTTATCATGTTCATCTTTGCAAAAAATGTTCCTCTAATATCTCCAATTTTCCTGAACAGATCTCTGGTTTTTCCTTTTCTGTTATTTTCCTCTATTTCTTTGCATTGTTCATTTAAGAAGGCCCTCTTGTCTCTCCTTGCTATTCTTTGGAAGAGTGCATTCATTTTTCTGTAACTTTCCCTATCTCCCTTGCATTTTTTCCCTTCTCCTCTCTGCTATTTCTAAGGCCTCGTTGGACAGCCACTTTGCTTTCTTGCATTTCCTTTTCTTTGGGATGGTTTTTGTTGCTGCCTCCTGTACAATGTTAGGAGCCTCTATCAAAGTTCTTCAGGCACTCTGTCCACCAAATCATGTTCCTTAAATCTGTTCTTTACTTCCACTGTGTATTCATAAGGGATTTGGTTTAGATTACACCTGAGTAGCCCAGTGGTTTTTCCTACTCTCTTCAGTTTAAGCTTGAATTTTGGTATGAGAAGCTGATGATCAGAGCCGCAGTCAGCTCCAGGTCTTGTTTTTGCTGACTGTATAGAGCTTCTCCATCTTTGGCTGCAAAGAATATAATCTATCTGATTTCAATATTGCCCATCTGGTGATTTCCATGTATAGAGTCGCATCCTGTGCTGTTGGAAAAGAGTGTTTGTGATGACCAGCTTGTTCTCTTGACAAAACTCTATTAGCCTTTGCCCTGCTTCGTTCTGAACTCCAAGGCCAAACTTCCCTGTTGTTCCTTTTATCTCTTGACTCCCTACTTTAGCATTCCAGTCCCCTAGAATGAGAAGAACATCTTTCTTTGGTGTCAGTTCTAGAAGGAGTTGTAAGTCTTCATAAAATTGTTCAATTTCAGTCTCCTCAGCAATGGTGGTTGGTCCATAAACTTGGATTATTGTGATGTTGAAAGGTCTGCCTTGGATTCGTATTGACATCATTCTATCATTTTTGAGATTGTATCCCATTACAGCTTTTCCCACTCTTTTGTTGACTATGAGGGCCACTCCATTCCTTCTACGGGATTCTTGTCCACAATAATAGACATGATAATCATCTGAGCTGAATTTGCCCATTCCTGTCCATTTTAGTTCACTGATGCCCAGGATGTCAAACTGTAATCAGGCATAATACAATAAAGCTGTGTTCCCAGCAAATTGATGAATATTATAAAAATACAAACATCATGAAAAGAAGGGTTTGGAACCCAGGTAAGCCTCTGGAAACACAAGTATCCTACTACCTGAAAGTATAAGACAAGATGATACTGCGGAGCAGGTGGCAAAAAGTGGTAGTCCAGATACTCAGATCTCCTTTACTGGGGTCAAAAACATTTTAAACAAGCAAGCAAGCAAGCAAGCAAGCAGGGCCAAGAGGAAGCGTTGCTGTTCTTTTCCCTAACATTTACCCTTCTAGGTTTTTGTTGTTCTCTAAGTCTTGGCGCCTTGGGGTCAAAATCCCAGATATTCAAGCCCTAAACATGGATGAAGACACCAGTGGGTGACTCTTGGATTTGTAGTGCAGCCATGATACCTCCCTCAGCTCTCTCCCCTCCCCTCCCCTCCCCTCTCTTTCACAAGCACAAACACAGCTTTCTCCCACACCCATGATGTACCAAACTCCATTCCCCGGACACACCGATCTATTTCTCAGGCTCTTTCTCTCTTGCATATATTCCTCAAAGGCAGTGACAGCGAAAGAGACTCTGCCTCAATCTCAGCCTTGGTCATGCCCACATCTCAGCAGGTGAGGATTTCAAATTAGACACCTCCCCCCCGTGGGCTGAGATCTCACGTGCCTTCGTCCACTCTCTGCTGCCCAGCAGACTGAGGATGGGAACAGCTGTGGTGCACTCATCTACAGGGTACGGAAGATGTGAGGTAAGTGGGAAAGGCAGTACAAAGGAAGACCTTTCCTCAACGACACCCTCACCATTAAAATGGTGCTTTATCAGTTTGCAGCCTATCTGCTGGGGAGGACAACGTGTGGGGAAGGCTCTCGCCGTGCGTTCCTTGGAAGGTTGGAAGACAGCACCTGGGAAGAGTCATTCCCCTGCAGCTCCTCACCATCACAAATTAGCTCCCTTCGTCAAGCCTCCTGAACAGCTAATTGGTTGGCTGTCTTGCTTGGTGTGGGGGCGGGAACAGGGTGTCTTGCACTGCGCAGAAGGCCTTTGAGAGCCATATCATGCCCACCTGCTCTCTTCCCCATTCTGTTAATAATAATTGGGTCCCATCAATGTTATAACAACACGCCCAGGGTCTTCTACATAGGAAGTACCCGGAGGTGGCTTGCTAGTCCTTCCCTGTGATGGCACGTCATGTAATCGCATCAGCCACATATATGCACTGGAGAATCTGTGCTGGCCCCTGTTCTGGGAAGCATTCTGGGGATTTGAACTCTTCCCCCCTAGCGCCGCAGTCAGCTGCCCCAACCCACCGAGTTATATCAACACTCTCTTTTGTTCGTTAGGAGAGCTTATGATTTGTCTGTACTTTCCCCTTGATCACTTGAAAGTAGGCTTGTTCATAACAGCCTCCGCTAATTTTCGCTTGATGGGATGCGGTGCCAAAGTATTTTGTTGAACTTTTCAGCGATTCATTTCTCTACCTGCACTCTATTTTTGAAAATCCACGGAAAACAATATAATGCACAGCAAAGGCACTACACACGACTTCCAATCCTTGAGAAATCAGCCATCCTTTAAACAAAGAGAGTTGGGGTGGGGTGGGGGCCCCACGGTGGCAGGAGAGCCGTTTCCAACAGCTCCTTGAGGCCAGGAAACACTGCTTCACAGGAGGGAGAAGGAAGCCAACTGCTGGAATTTGAAACAAATTGGATTAATAGGTGGTGACATGTGTCAATTTGCTTGCATTTCCAGTCTCCATGCCCCATGAGTTAATGCTGCCAAAGAAGGAGAGCTTAGCTGGACTCCCAGAAGATGAGAGAGAATTTGACGGGGCCAGTCACAGTGCTATTAGAGTTGGTGTGAGGCTGGATTCTCTTCCCAATGAAGTGGATGCCCAGCAGGGCTTTTGAGTGAAAGTCCACCAGTATCAGAAATGGAGGAAAGAACCATGATTTGTCATTTGTTTTCCTCTACTCCCCTCCTGTCCCCAGTATATCTCAAACCAGACTACATTGCTGCACCAAAGAAGCTCATCGCTGTGCTGCAGACCTACTGTACAATCAAGTGTGGTATTAATAATTTTATTGGGCAGGACTTTCATGGACTTTGGAATGAAAGTCATAGATTCATAGAATAATTGAGTTGGAAGGGGTCTATAAGGCCATCGAGTCCAACCCTCTGTTCAATGCAGGAATCCAAATTAAAGCAGATCTGACAGGTGGTTGTCCGATTTTCTCTTGAATGCCCCCAGCGTTGGAGCGCTCACCACTTCCCAAGGTGTTTCCATTGTTGTACTGCTCTAACAATTAAGAAGTTTTTCCTGATATTCAACCTAAATTTGGTTTCCTGTAGCTTGAGCCCATTATGTGTCCTGCACTTTGGGAGGATTGAGAACAGATCATGACCCTCTTCTGTATTACTAAAAAAAAGTATTTTAAAAGTGCTTTTAAAAATCTCTCCTCTTGTCTTCTAAGGCTAAACATGCCCTGTTCTTTCAGTCTTTCCACGCAGGACTTGGTTTCCAGTCTCCTGATCATCCTTGCTGCCTGGCTCTGAACTTGCTCCATTTTATTGGCATACTTCTTAAAGTGCAATGTCCAGAACTGATGAAGGACTGAGTTGACAGAGAGTGAAGCAGAATAAATGTCATGAGCTTACCAGGGATATACTGCAGGAGTTTGCTGGCCCTGTACTCTAGCCTAGCACTCTCACTAGCTGTGCACATACAATGAAACTTGATGATCAGACTTTAAGGGAAGGACTGTAAGTTAATTCGGAGCACGTGCAGCACCTTGCATACAGAAGGATCCAGTTCCAGTCTCCAGCATCTTCAAGGGAGGCATAGCAAAGGGGACAACACTGGGGCAAATGGATGAACAGAACTTTTGGAATATAGCAGCTTAGAAGTGTGCATATTTGTAATTTTTTTTGGACTACATCTTCTAGAATTTATCAGCCAGTCCCAGCACCCAAAATATTCTGAAAAATTGTAATCTAAAAAACACAGATACAGATGTCTGTTCTGTGATCCAGCTTTTAGGTCTACATGGGTACAGTAGTTATAACATGGTAATAGGATACGAACACAATAGTTAGGGGGAAGTATTTGAAAGCCAAACACAGGATAAAGCCCCTTTTTGAAGGCATCCTCTGGTTCAGTGGTTACCACCCTTATACTTCCCTAATCTTCAGACAGTATGCCCAAGGGCTGGAGATTCTAAGAGTTATAGTTCGCCAACATCTAGGGACCCAAGTTTAGGAACCACTGCTCTGGTTGAAGAGCTGTCAGATACAGATCTGCTTTTACTATATTAAAGAATGGTAAGAAGGGACAGTATGGACATTGAAGTTGTCCATCAGCAGTAGTAGCACCAGGGTAGTCAACCAAGAAGGCACGTAGTTCACATTCTCCTTTAGTATGTTGAAAAAATATTGTATTTCTATTAAAATTATAGCACTGATTAAGTAAAGGTGTATGTTATGCATATAATGATCTTGTTCATTTTTTTATTTTTAGCAATGCAGGTTACATCTAGTGGATTCAAGGAGAGGGAGCATTATTCCTTCCTGCACCACTGTAGAACATCCTCAGATGAGATTTCATTTACATAAAGCTAGGGTGGCCAAAGTACAAACAAATGTGTGATGCTAGCAGCACTACTTTAGCAGAGTGCTATGAAGGGGTCCTCATAGTTTATATTCCACTGCAGAAGAGAAACGAAGCATTCTAACAACAAATTCCTTTAGCAGGAGAAAGGGTAATTGAAACGAGCTGGAAGTAGTCAATAACAGAAGGTCAAGAAGGACAAGATACCCAAGGTCATTAGTCCAACATCTCTCATTGATGCCCTGTTGCCGCACTTTTGATGCCCTGTTGCCGCACTTATTTTTAACACCCTTCTCAAGAATATTAGTGTTAAGTCCAAAATTATCATTGTCTCTTATAGGATTTGGAAATGAATCCGGGGAAGTGGCTTAGTGAAGATACTCACAATCGTGTATCTTGATGGACCTCCATCTTAATAAGTTCCTTCTGTCAAATGTCTCTTCATAAGTGAGATCTAACATTGATATGCTTTGTGTGCAGACTTTTTGCCATCTGTGATAGCTCTGTGCAGCTTTGAATGGCTTTCACTTTGCTTAGGGATGACAAGTCTTGTTACTTTCCCCTTTATTTACATCTGTAATCACTCTAGATGTCCATAGTAAAGTATGAAGAAAAATGCACACTTTTCTGTAGTAAATCCACCCCCACCCCATTTCTTAGATGCATACCCTAACATGGTGAGGGAAGGGGTTGAGTATGTCAGAGAAGCTCAGAGCAATGCCATCAGGAGGCCAGACTCCACTATTAGCCTACCATTATAGGTATGCATTTAATTTGGTAAGAGAAAGGGTATAGAGCATCTCTCAATGAGCTCTGGCAGCAGACTCTAATTTTAATGAACTTGAATTTCATTACAGTGCTATCTTGACTTACAAACATCTCCACTTACGAACATTTCGAGTTACAAATGGCTCCGTTTGCAAAATATTGCTTTGTCTTGCAAACGGAGCTTCGACTTACGAACAAAAAAAAGCCTTTCCTGCCCGTTTTTTTTAATCTACATTTATCTTAGGTCAAGAGAAGAAAAAAAATTCTTCCCCTAGTAGTAGAGTATGGATTAACCGGCTTTGCATTAATGGCTCTACTTGTGAACAGCTCCTTGACATAAGAATGAAAAATAGCCGGAATTGATTAAATGGTTTTCAATGCATTCCTATGGGAAATTTTGCTTCAGCTTATGAACTTTTCGATGTATGAACGCCATTCCAATATGGATTAAGTTCGTAAGTCAAGGTACCACTGTATTTGCTTTTTCTTTTGTCACTACATATTTTTCCAGACCTTGAAAATGTTCCTTATTAGACTATGCCTCCTGTAAACCCTGACCAACATGGTCATGGAAGGGGCCCTTTGGATCCAGCCCCTGTAAAGGAGCTAAAGACTCTATAGCCATTTCTGTCAGCTTTTGTACATAGAAAGACAGGGACATCATCTTGTATCTGCTTCTGAAAGCAAATCATCCTTTGACCATTCCTTATGTAAGGTACCTGTTCTATCACTGAGATACAATCTTTCTATCATGCACCTTTAGGTATTAAAATCCTTCCTTCCTTCCTTCCTTCCTTCCTTCCTTCCTTCCTTCCTCCCTCCCTCCCTCCCTCCCTCCCTCCCTCCCTTCCTTCCTTCCTTCCTTCCTTCCTTCCTTCCTTCCTTCCTTCCTTCCTTCCTTCCTTCCTTCCTTCCTTCCTTCCTTCCTTCCTTCCTTCCTTCCTTCCTTCCTTCCTTCCTTCCTTCCTTCCTTCCTTCCTTCCGTAGAAGGAGTGAAAACAAGCAGCCTTTTCCAAACATGTGGGAAGAAGCGCAGTTTTAAGGCAGGTTTGATAGTTCAGCTAGGTCTAAGATTTATTAATAGGAGTCATGGGGAGGTGGATAGCTAATCCGATTAAGATTATGAAGCTTGGAAAAGCTACTCTGGGGTCTACAACTCCTAGACTCCAGCAACACTGTGAAACTAGATTTAACACCCTGGTCCATTTTTAATATGTCCCCATATGCACAATTACGACATAATTTAGTCCTCCAGAGAGATAGTTGCAGAAATCGCCTACAATATAAGCACTGTATGATATTGTCACTGTTCCCATCTTTTAGTTATTTTCTGTAAACTATTTTTTGCTTTTTAACAGTTTCAACAAAACTATTTGCTTTTTTCTTTCTTTCTTTGCTTTGGGGGTGCTATTTTTGGTAATGCATTAGGACAAAAATGCCCTATGCCCATTTTCACCATACCATGGCACCAGGAAGCAGTAGTAATGCATTGCGATTGTAAACAGGTTGGCACGTTGGGGGAGAGGGGCAGTGACACTGGTGTTCAGGGAATAACAAGACAAGTGCATAAATCATAAACCCTAATTCTAATCCTAACCTTAGTGCTAACCCTCAGGACACTGGCATTCTAATGGAGTCAGAAAACATCCCAGGATTCACTCTGTGACTTTCAAAAAATATCATGGTGCATAAAGGTCAAAATCCCCTCTCCTGTCAATTCTGTTTGTTCCATCTGAAAGATATGCAGGTACCCATAAAATACTTACCATGTTTCTCCATCAAAGAGCAGGTGGGCTCTAAGAGGCCTCTACCTGAGAAACTTGAAAGGTATTTGCTCTTTTAGTCCCTGTTGAATCCAGTGTCATAGATGTGTTTAGAGGGTGCCTAAATTCACTCCCTACTCAGTCATCAGTTACTTCCATTGATCAGGGATAAGCCTACATCTTAAGCTGAAGAGGAGAACAGTAACTTTTCCTCTTCAGGCTCACTCCTGCTTGCATGGAGAAAGCAATGAGGGAACAAGGAGGGTTAGGGCATCCTCTTTTATTGTGTTGACAATGTCGGATTTGGTAGTGCTGCTGTCACTCAGGTTGAAAGAAAATTCACTTATGAACTCATTATAAAACAGCTATCTAGTCAAAGGACAACTGTGTTGCAGCCTGCCAAATATTGTTGGATTTAATCTCCCACCAACCCCAACCCACCTGGCCAATGAAGAGGACTGGGAAGAGTTAAAAGCCAACATTTGAATGCCCATAAATTTGCAAGTACTGTAGTGATTTCCGGCCCTCTCTTTGCCAATAGCAGCTCTTGCATAGGCAGCACAATCCCACCTGGGTTTTTGGGGAGGGGGGATTCCAGCTCAGCAGAGGCCTAAAGGGATACTGGTCCTAATTTATTAACCTTGCATAGTATATTTATTTCAGTTCAGAAGGAAAATTATTTGGCCCATGTGGTCTGGTTTGTATTTCATCTTTTGAAGCAGTAATACTCTTAGCACTGGAATCCATGTGCTATGCTAAATTATACCAAGACAATTCTCCTCAGGAATTTTTCCAAGGTGGGTGGGTCGGGTGGGGGACATACATATTTGTATGTTTGCCTAATTCACAAGCATAGCATGCAGCACCACAACACTGTTTATGTCTGTGTGTTGCATTAAAGCAATAAGTTTGGGATTCTGGGATGGGGCAAGGGTTCCCCTTGGTCACTGTGCAGACACCCATGTAGTGTGGTTTGTATTTCTCCTTTTGGCCCTGGGAGGTCTACAGCTCCCAGAGTAGCTAATGATTGACATGTTGGCTGAGACAGATGAAAATTGAAGGCCACAAAACTCTCCAGAGGGTCAAAATTAGTCAACTTTGTTTTAAAACCAATCCTAGTCCTATGCATATTTTACTTCTTGTTGTTGTATAGTTGTTTAGTTTTGTCCGACTTTTTGTAACCCCATGGACTAGAGCATACAAGGCCCTCCTGTCTTCCACTGCCTCCCGGAGTTGGGTCAAATTCATGTTGGTAGCTTCGGTGACACCGTCCAACCATCTCGTCCTCTGTCGTCCCCATTTCCTCTTGACTTCACACTTTCTCAACATCAGGGTCTTTTCCAGGGAGTCGTCTCTTCTCATGAGATGGCCAAACTATTGGAGCCTCCGCTTCAGGATCTCTCCTTCCAGTGAGCACTCAGGGTTTATTTCCTTCAAAATGGATAGGTTTGTTTTCCTTGCAGTCCAGGGGACTCTCAAGAGTCTCCTCCAGCACCAGAGTTCAAAAGCATCAATTCTTCGGTGGTCAGCCTTCTGTATAGTCCAGTTCTCACTTCTATATATTGCTACTGGAAAAACCATAGCTTTGACTATGTGGACCTTTGATGGCAAGGTGATGTCTCTGCTTTTTAAGATGCCTTCTAGGTTTGTCATGACATGCCCAAGCCAACGTCTACGTTGGCTTGGGCATGTCATGAGAATGGCTGTTGGTCGGATTCCAAAAGATCTCCTGTATGGAGAATTAGTGCAGGGAAATCGCCCCAGAGGGAGACCACAGCTGTGATACAAGGATATCTGCAAGCGGGATCTGAAGGCCTTAGGAATGGATCTCAACAGATGGGAAACCCTGACATCTGAGTGTTCAGCCTGGAGGCAGGCGGTGCATCATGGCATCTCCCAATTTGAAGAGACACTTGTCCAGCAGGCTGAGGCAAAGAGGCAGTCACGAAAGCAGCAAAATCAGGGAGCTGGACAGGAGACAGGTTGGATTTGTCTTCAGTGTGGAAAGGATTGCCACTTGTGAATTGGCCTTCTCAGCCACACTAGACGCTGTTCCAAGTCCTCCATACAGAGCACGTTACCAGTCTTTCGAGACTGAAGGATGCCTAATGAATGAGGTTTGTCATGGCTTTCCTCCCAAGAAGGAGGCATCTTTTAATTTTGTGGTTGCTGTCCCAATCTGCAGTGATCATTGAGCCCAAAAAGGTAAAATCTGTCACTACCTCCATATTTTCCACTTCTATTTGCCAGGAGGTGATGAGACCAGTGCCCATGATCTTAGTTTTTTTGATGTTGAGCTTCCGACCATATTTTGCGCTCTCCTCTTTCACCCTCATTAAGAGGTTCTTTAATTCCTCCTCACTTTCTGCCATCAGAGTGGTATCATCTGCATATCTGAGGTTGCTGATATTTCTTCCGGCAGTCTTAATTCCAGCTTGGGATTCATCCAGTTCTGCCTTTCCCCTATTTGTAAGGCCTTGTTGGACAGCCACTTTGCCTTCTTGCATTTCTTTATCTTCGGGATGGTTTTTGTTGCTGCTTCCTGTACAATGTTACGAGCCTCCCTCCATAGTTCTTAAGGCACTCTGTCTACCAAATCGAGTTCCTTAAATCTGTTCTTCACTTCCACTGTCTATTCATAAGGGATTTGGTTTAGATTATTTTGATTCATTTTGAACTTCAAGGCCAAACTTACCTGTTGTTCCTTTTTTCTCTTGACTCCCTACTTTAGCATTCCAATTCCCTATAATATCAAGAACATTTTTCTTTGGTGTCAGTTCTAGAAGGTGTTGTAAGTCTTCATAGAATTGGTCAATTTCAGCCTGCATATAAGTTAAATAAGCAGGGGGACAATATACAGCCTTGTTGTACTCTTTTCCCAATTTTGAACCACTCAGTTGTTCCATGACCAGTTCTAACTGTTGCTTCCTGTCCCACATATAGATTTCTCAGGAGATAGATAAAGTGGTCAGGCACTCCCATTTCTTTAAGAACTTGCCATAGTTTGTTGTGGTCCATGTAATCAAAGGCTTTTACATAGTCAATGAAGCAGAAGCAGATGTTTTTCTGAAACTCTCTAACTTTCTCCATAATCCAGCTCATGTTAGCAACTTGCTCTCTAGTTTCTCTGCCCCTTTTTTCCTTTATCATATCCATCTTTGCACAAAAGGTTCCTTTAATATCTCCAATTTTCTTGAACAGGTGTCTGGTTTTTTCCCTTTCTATTATTTTCCTTTATTTCTCTGCCCTGTACATTTAAGAAAGCCGTCTTGTCTCTCCTTGCTATTCTTTGGATATCTGTATTCAATTTTCTGTAGCTTTCCCTATCTCCCTTGCATTTTGTTTCTCTTCTCTGCTATTTGTAAGGCCTCACTGGATAGCCACCTTGCCTTCTTGTATTTGTTTTTCTTTGGGATGGTTTTTGTTACTGCTTCCTGTTCAATGTTTCGAGCCTCCCTCCATAGTTCTTCAGGTGCTCTGTCCACCAAATTGAGTTCTTTAAATCTGTTCTTCACTTCCACTGTTTATTCATAAGGGATTTGGTTTAGATTATTTTGTTTTGTTTTGAACTCCAAGGCCAAACTTACCTGTTGTTCCTTTTTTCTTGTGACTCCCAACTTTAGCATTCCAATTCCCTATAATATCATTTTTCTTTGGTGTCAGTTCTAGAAGGTGTTGTAAGTCTTCATAGAATTGCTCAGTTTCAGCCTCTTCAGCATCGGTGGTTGGTGCATAAACCTGGAATACTGTGATGTTGAAAGGTCTGCCTTGGATTTGTATTGAAATCATTCTATCATTTTTGAGATTGTATCCCGTTACAGCTTTCCCCACTCTTTTGCTGACTATGAGGGCTACTCCATTTCTTCTATGGGATTCTTGCCCACAATAGTAGATATGATAGTCGTCTGAATTGAATCCGCCCATTTCCATCCATTTTAGTTCACTGACGCCCAGGATGTCAATGTTGATTCTTGCCATCTCCTGTTTGACCACATCCAGCTTACCAAGATTCATAGATCTTACATTCCAGTTCCTATGCAGTATTTTTCTTTGTAGCATCGGACTTTCCTTTCACTTATTTACTTTCACTTAGTAAGTAAATAAGTAAAATACTTAGCATATTTACTTAGAGGTATGGTAAATGAGATCTTCCCAGTTATATATGCATAACCTGTTGCAGCTCTGCAGAACAAGCTTATGTATACTCAGAATGAAATCACATTGCCTGATTTTTAATATCTAGTAAGCTAAACCCCATCTAAATTTGAATCACTATCTTCAGATGTATTAACCTGTCCACATTGTCTCTGAGAACAATCACATTGGCAGGCATAAGGGACTGGGCTTTTGAAAGTGATGATATTTAAAAATAATTTGTTTTCATGTTCTACTAAACTGTGCTGTAGTGTAAATTGCCAACCTGAAAAGTGGTATACAAATACCTTTAATTAATAAATAAATACATTTCTGGGTTGCCTCAATTGTTTGATTACTTAGAATAGTTCACTCAGATAAAACCTGAAAATCTTTGTTTTGCTGACTGTTCATCTCCAGGTTTATTCCGAAGTAAGACCCATTGAATTTAATAAGGCATACTGTCAAGGAAGGCTGTTTTTAATGCTTTACGAGCCCCACCTTTGTGAGCAAATCAGAAAAACAAACTGTAAAAAAATCCACATGAAAAGAAAATGTATTCTTTATTCTAGAAGGTGGGGGCTTTTACATTGATTATTTTTTAAAGTAAGCTCATTTGTTATCTTTGTTTTCCTCTTCCTAAAGCAGGCATAAAAAGACTCCAGTGTTCATTCTTGGGACATCTGAATAGTTATTTATTGAGAAGCCACAGTCCTCACACTTTTACAACTGTCGGCTTGTATAAGGCAAAAAAGCAAGATGGATCCACTATATTACACAGAAAATAAAAGCTTTTGGAAGGATATGGGGAAAACCCAAGAACATGCAATTTACTGGTCCAAATGCAATGTACATGACAAGATATAAAAACCATTGTGAAAACAAAAGGAGATTTAAATTATGGTTACAATCTACCAAAAGAAATCTTCATATATTGTCATTATTGTTATTATTATCCTTATTATTATAAACACATCTGTATAGTCTAAGATTGTAATTAAAGTTGTCCTTTTTACAAACACAGTTATCGGAACTCTGAACAAAAGTGTAACATTTAGAGGGGTATGACACTGACATAAAACAACTGCTCTGAATCGTAATGTGGACAAGGTGATAAAGGTCAACCCATTGTGGCAATATGGACGACTAATATTCCATTGGTATGTCACTTCTACAAAGTTAGCTGTATATATTGGAGGGTAGTGCTTGGGTATATTAAACAGGAATATTTCCAACTTCTGATTTATGTATTTCCCCTCCCCCAAATGTACAAAAAAGGTGTCCTTTGTAGTAGCCTCAATCTGTTTCAAAGCAGTTGGCATCCACAGGAGAGAAACAAAGATATGAAAGTACTTGTTTCACTTGGCTTCACAACAATTTACCATCAATGTATATACAGTACATTAATGAAGCATCATTTAGACTTTAATTATAACAGGGACACACCTAGCATGTTTTCTATGCAGATTTTGTTTCCGTTAACAGTTTTAAACAATGGTGCTCCATATTGCTTATGAACATATAGATATGAAATTAGGAAACTCAATGAATAGAAACAGAGGTGCTAAATCTTAAGTACCACACAGCTAAAATGGCATTTGTATTGGTAGACTTTCCATGGGCATTTAAGAGCGGACAGAACATTTCCTAATGTGGCTAACTGAATAACAGACTAGATTTACATGCACTGGTTTCCAGGCTACATCCAAGTTGGGGGCTTCTAGTTTTGGAGAGCTAATCATCCTCTTCGTCTTCTTCATCACTGTCTTTCATGGTGATGCCTTGAAGCCCTCCACCTTCACCCACTGAAGCTGTGGCTTCTTCCACAGTCAGCCGGTTTCGGACGGTGTCATAGGTTTTGCTGTTCAAGGTAGAATCCAGAACTCCTTGCAATCGGAAATCTCTGTATGTTTTCTGGGGAGGTTTATATTGTGGAAAAGAGGGTTGGAAAGACCAGAAACAGTACAAATTAGCATTCTTGCAATTAATTCTGTTCCAAATAACAGCTCCTTTACAGAATTGGATATTTATCCAAAGCCATTCAATGGCCAGTGGTTTTAAACCATTGGCCCTGATGTAGGCTTGCTGGATCGGGCCAGAAATGGCTTGTGTATGACTCAAAATTCTTCAGCAAGACAGGAATGAGCTTAGGGAAACCTCTCATGGATCTGTGGTCTCAGTTTGGCTGGATTGATAAGCCCCAGCCCTACCCTTGCCCAGTCAAATGCTGTGGTTTTGTTGTTTCCATCTCTGTAACCACTGGCAGTGCTGTCTCGCCGAAGATGTTCTTGAACTGTAAATGTTCTGAGCAATCAAACTGCCTTAAACATATAACAATGCCATGAATGAGTGATCTCCAAAATGTCCTGTCCTCAACAGCCCTGCTCAGCTCTTGTGAACTGAAGGCTGTTCTTTCCTTTAATCCATCTCATATTTTGCCCTTCTCTTTTACTTTGTCCTTCAATTTTTCCTGGCATTAGTGTGAGTGACTTAATTGTGTGACCTAGCTGATATCTGCAATTCCAAGTTGTTGTTTTTTAAACAAAAGCTTAAGAAAAGAGAGAAGCTGCTTCTTTTAACTCTGATGATTGGAAATGTCAAGGTGGAGAACAAAACAGCCTTCTGATCAGAGTTTAGGAAAAGTCCACATTCCCAAAATAAATTTTTCAGCTTGAGGAAAGTGGATGAGTATTAGTACATTATACCAATACATACAATTTTAGATTAGGCATCCTTCAGTCGCAAGAGACTATGTATGGGGGACCTGAAACAGCGTCTAGTGTGGCTGAGAAAGCTAATTTGAGAGTGACAATCCCTTACACACTGAAGACAAATACAATCTGTTCCCCCATCCAAGTTCCTGATTTTTTCTGGTTTCGGGTCTGCCTCTGCCTCTGCCTGCTGGACTAGTGTCTCTTCAAAATATGATTTGGATAAAGAAGTAATAGGAGAAGAATAGAATAAAATATGGGATCAAAGAATTATGAAGAACATGTCTGTAAGGATAAAAGAAAATTGTTATGAGGTAATATGGAGGTGGTATTTAACGCCGGTAAAACTGAATATAATAAATAAAAATGTATCCTCACTATGTTGGAGGTGTAAAAAAGAGAAGGGAACGTATATACATATGTGGTGGTCATGTGAACTAAGAAAGCAAGAATGGAAGCAATTTTTTAAAGAAATAAGAGAAATAACTGGATTAAATATTCAAATGTCCCTGTCAATGGCTTTATTAAGTTTGGTTAAGAAGGATCAATTGTTGAAATAAAATAAGGACTTAATAATAATGATGATTATGGCAGCAAGGTTAATTTTTTGCAAGAAACTGGAAAAATGATAACCAACTCAATTTAGAGGAATGGTATAGAGAACTATGGGATATGGCAATTAATGATAAATTGACATGTGATATGAAGATAAGAATAGGCCTATCAAAATAATGATTTTAAGAACATATGGAGTGTATTCTTGGAATATGTATTTTGGAGAGGGAAGGGGTATACATTGAGGGAAGAAACAATGAGGTTCTGGAGAGAAAATGGACAGAATGAAATTTAAAATATTATTAATGCTAGCCCTGAGGGTGATGGTGGCACTGGTGTATTATGTAATTGTATTTTATTGTGGTGTTAGGTTTATGTCATTTAGGTCAGATGTTTGTTTAATAATTGTATTTTTAAAAAATGGATCGCTCGTACTATCTTATTTGGTGTTGCTTATGTTTTTTCCTCTCCTTTCTACTGATTTTCTATCTTTCCTAAGTTTTTATTATTTTGTTGCTTTGTATATGTATATTTTTATCATTCTTTGTCGGTTAGCCGCCTAGAGTGGTCCTTAGTTGACCAGATAGGCGGGATATAAAATAAATAAATAAATAAATAAATAAATTTTTTGGTGTTGCATTCATCGATCTTTTTCGTATTGTATATACATTGTTACTAACTTTTCTCTTTTAATTATTGTAAGCTGCCTTGGTTCCTTTTTAAGGAGAATATAAACAAGCAAACATGCATTTGCTGTTGTAACGCTGCTGCTGCGGATACTGCACATCGCTGTTAATCGCAGGTACATATAATTCCTTACAGTTCATTAAAGCTAACTGAAGGCATGTCTTGAAATAAATCTAGACTTCTGCTTTGAAGAGCAGATATATGGACAGGGAAGGCGCCTCCCTGAAGAGCGTGAGGACTGTGAACACACGCAGATGTTTGACGGCAGCCTGTAGGCTGGTCCTTTCACTCCAGAAGCACCACTGGATTGCTTCTGACACAAATGAAGACTTTGAAGCAGGTGTGTTTGACTTGTACAGACCTCACCATTATTTCAGTGCTGTCTAGCTTCAGCCAAAAGCTTCTGGGGACTAAAACAGTCCAAAAGGGATAAATTGGGGAGAACTGGTGGATCAGAAAAAAAAGTTAAATACCACCTGCTACTCTTCCTCTGGTCTTCATACTGGCATTATT
Organism: Pogona vitticeps; assembly: GCF_051106095.1. Lineage (NCBI taxonomy): Eukaryota > Metazoa > Chordata > Lepidosauria > Squamata > Agamidae > Pogona > Pogona vitticeps. The sequence continues at coordinate 39,147,892 of NC_135784.1, forward strand.
GGTGAAAAACGGAGTTGGCAACCCTGTTGTTTGTAACATGTAGTTACACAGCTCCATAACTGACAATGTTAATTCATGACAGGTGAATTACAAACGGCTTGTCGACAAACATTGGTAATTTCTATTTAAACAAGTTTAGTGCCTTTACAATTTTACAGAGTGTTACTGCAACTAAAATATAATGCAAGTGTTAATAAGATACACTTGCCGTTTAACACCATGAAACAGTTTAAAGGTGTTTTGAGTATCTACTATGCTTAGATAAATTGTTAATTTTGTTTTAGCTACTAGGTAATCACAATGGCATAAAAGGATTTATCTGTGCTTTTCAGTGCCCTCCAAACTAACACGTAATAATAACATGGTGCTACTTATTGCTTTTATTTATAAAAATTAAAAGCTATTTTAGTAACTTATTCATTCTCCAGATTTTCAGAATATACAGTTTTGTTCTTCAATAAGATGCATCACACAGAACAACAAATGATCAAATATGTATTTACCTCCTCCTGTGATCTTATTATTTCATGTAAGCTGCTGAGATTTCACACTGAAATAATTATCATGTGTTCAAAACACACACACATGCATGCACTTATGCACACATGGCTACATTCCATTTGCAATCTTTTCTCAAAGACTGTATACACCTATTATTGTAAAAGAAGTTATTTATATTTACTATAATTCCTATCTGCATTTCTAAGAGTAACTTCAGTGATCCTGAAACTTCAGCATAATTAGCAATCTCCCCCCCCCAGTTGTACATAAATATCTGGTTGGGGTAATTATCTCAGGCTAATAGTTTTAACTCTGAGATTATATCTAAGCAATGACTTAATCATGATTTGCCAATTCAGATGACACAAGAAACTGTGGCTGAAGCAAATTAGGATAGAAGCATGAAAACTGCATTTAATGGGAAAGAAGACAAGGGAGCACAGAAACCTGAAACTGTTACATTATTATTATTATTTATTTATTTAATTTATATCCCGCCTATCTAGTCGTGGTGGACTACTCTAGGCCCATCAGAAATGGGCCACAGTGTTACAAACAGTGCATTCATCCTTATTAGTTTAGCATCTGTTAAATTATCTTCCTATGGATTAATTCATATAAAATACTTTGATGTGATAATAGAATTTAGCTTAGTGCTTGAAATGGTTTCGAGTGCCATCTATGACATTAGTGCAGCGAAGCCAATCATACACCTGCAGTTATCAGCTCTTGGTGCCTCGGGGTGTCTTTTATCTTGATTTTGTGGCTTTTCTGCAAATATTTAAAGAGTTTTAAAGAAAGTATTGAGTGTCCTTCCTTTAGATGGGTGGACACACTTTCATATTCATCATAGCTGGGTGTGCGAAGGGTAAATACTGTTGAACTTTGCTTTTTAAATGGTAGTGTGGACTCTGCCCAGAACTTGAGCAATGATTATATAGAAACCAGCTCTTTTAGAAAGAGTTTCTCCCAAGTGTAGTCACACCTCAGATGCTTCTCTGTGGCCCAGGAAAGAACTATGCTGCAGATGAGTCTCATGCCGTCACTGATTGCAGTGTCTGCTGGCAAGCAGGGCTAAATTCATGGTGGGGACATGGGCATGAATTAAATGCCTGTCCCCATAAATATCCCCAGAAAAATAGACACATTTGTGCACTGAGCACAAAGATCTGAAGATGACTCTGAAAGTGCATTTGGCAGAACATTTTTACAGAGCCCCCACGATCAAGAGCATGGCTTTTTCAAGGAACATAAGTGTATTCAAACATACTTACAGATTGCTTTCCAAACCTTTGTGTTCAGTGCATTAAGGCCTACCCTCACTTCTTTGGTGGTGGAGATGTTCATAAAGTAAGACTCATATGAGTGCCAGCAATGTGTGTGCAAATTTAGCCCTATGCGCAAGCACAGGAACAGCTGCGTAGGCTCGTATTGGGTCAACTTCAGACTTGTAGTAAGCACGAAAAGCAGATAATACAGTGAAGCATTATTTATCATATGGAGACCATCTTCTGTACCTCTTCCACCACCATGTTCTTGAAGGAGTAGCTTCCTTATTCCAACCATATCACATATCGCCATATTATCTAAGGAAGGGGATGCAGATCAGCAAATTGTTCCCACTAGTCATTCTGTTTTGTCTGGTTTCCCACTGGTGATGGAGCACTGCTCACTCCTCATTTTCCTTCTCTTGTGTGAAAATGTGTTTCCTCCCAGAAATGAAACAACATACACAATACTATAAATATAGCAGGCTTACCTTTACCATCCTAATGAGAATTTTCAGTTGGTAGATGTGAAGCTGAAGGTCCATGCGATCTGTCAGCCAGGTGCAAATAACATTCATGGAGCTCGTGTACCATTGCTGCAAACAAACAGAGGTCCTTCAGGGAACATGTCCAAAGAACATCAAAATGACATGCCATATATGAACATGGTTCAAGATAACTGGATCCTGTCAAATTTGACCTTTTCCAGTTTGCTAGTAACAGAAATAAGATAAGTATAGAGAAAGGACATAACATACTTTTTTGAACATAGGCGTTCAGCGACCCTTGTTTCAGTACCTGACTTAGAATCAATCAATAAATCCACCCTCTTACATAATGATTTTCAGCTTCTTACAGCCCTAGCATCTCTCTCTCTCTTTCTCTCTCTCTTAAACATCCCTTAATTTGGCCTTGATTAAGTACTTCTTCCTACTGCAGTGCCAACTTAAAATGGTGTCCTTTCCCCACTGCTCCTGGATCAGGTCTTTGCTGCAAACTGAACTTGGCATGATAGCCTTACAGAAGTCCAGAACAACTACACATCTCTGACTCCTTCTAATAAAAAGGCTGCCTTTACCTGTGCCTTTAATAGCAGGAGTACCTGCTGAAAGTTTTACTTACTAAATTCCTTTGTGGCACTACTTAAGTCACAAAAGTCCTGCCAGCAGCTCTTGTCAATCTTGGTTGTAAATGCTACAGCAGGTGTGCGCACTGAAGCCCATGTCCTTGCATGTGCAACCATGGCCACAGGTTACAGCCAGAAGTAGCTAATGAAACCTAGTTGTGTTTTTCCTTCTTGAAGGAAAGAGCGTCAGAGTGTCCTTGGCTGCCAAGTTCACTACAGGATTCAGGGTGTGACCGTGTGTATTGTCAGGCTTTCCCCCACATTTCTCATTAGATTTGCACATCAATTTAAGAGGGCAAGTTTTTCGTTCTGTAACTTACTCTCAATTACTCAGCTCTGCCTTTTTTCAGACTGTCACAAACAGAATGTTCTCATTCTCTTGAAGGCTTTTGGGCACAGGCTACCTCATAAATATTTATCATTTCGGCTTTGCATCTCAGGGTAATGAGGATGTCTTGTTTAACACACGCCGCTTGTTCATTTCCATCCATGTAACCCTGCGGTCTTTTCAATCCCAAGGATGGCTAAAGTGATGCAATTTGCTTATGGCCACAAAGATTTTTCAGGAATTAAGTGATTACCATGTTTGCTTTCCTGCTCCACAGCATTTATTTTGAACAGATTCAATTCAGATGTACTGCTCATGGAGTTTAAGATGGTTAAGCTTTTCTCAGCTAAAAGAAGAATAGGAATATACTACTTTCAAACTTATAACATTTTGTTAGTTGAAGCATGATAGTTCTTGCTCAACTAAATTGATACATAAAACATTGTTACCTCCATTAGGTTAATGCAAATAGCATGACTTGGAGACAAATCGCCTCGTGTTCAGAAATCACTGTAAATATTATCTGCTGCATACTGAGTTGCATAACTCAGTGTATAACAGATAATATCTAGGGTGATTTCTTAATCTGAAGCAATTCCCTTCTAAATGTTGCACCATTTGCCTTACACTAGTACATAATTCTAATAGGATTTTTTTGCCACAGTAATTACCACCCTAAGGTCCGCTGAACAAAATAGTACTTTATTCTGAAAGTAGGCTTGCTTTGTTAATCTGCTGAACTGAACAGTATAAATCTATGCAAATCTACTCTGAAATAAATCTTATTGGTTTCAATGACCGATACTCTTAAGTAAGATGATATAGGACTGCACTCTTAGTAATGGGGAGATGAATTCAGTACATTCTACATATCCAACATATAACTGGGAAAAGAAATGGTTATACAACCTACTTATAATACAGCATACTCATGTAGCGTATAACTGGAGCACGTACAAAGAAACTGTAACTAATAGCTAATTGTCACTAGTGTCGAATTCAAATCTATTTGTTGCTCACATTTAGAGCAGACACACTGAATGAATGGGATTTGTCAACACTCGCATCTATTGAACCATTGAGACTAATCTATTTGGGAGTAACAACTCAGTTTTCCAACAAAGACTGCAGCAGAATACTTTGGTCTCAGTATGACATTTGCAAGAGCATTCTCAAGGCTGGGTTGCAAGGCTGCAATGTGCACCAAGGTGATGTCCCCCAGATGTTTTTGGCCTGCAGTTTGGCTTCCTCTACTGTAAAAAAAAATGCATCTACAGTATATCTGCATGTCCAGCACAAGAGTAGCTTCATAAAGAATAGCATTCTTTACTTGACATTTCATGTTGAGAAGACCAAATTTGGATTCTTGTGACTACAGCTTGGATTGTCGTATGAGCAGGATTTTTCTCTTAAAAATCAAGGCTAAGGGCTTTTTCAAACATACAACTGGAAAGATATGGATTCACAGCCAAATGGGAGCTCTATGTGATATGTATCTTCATCTTCATCTTCATCTTCATATTCCAGGATGTCATGAGAGGGGTGACGGCTGACCTGGCTAGTGCTCCTGTTGACGCTCTGGTTGACAACTGGTCTGCCACTGCCACCAGGGCCATAGACACGATTGCGCCTAAACGCCCTCTCCGTCGTAGAGCTCGGCCCGCACCCTGGTTTAACGAGGAGCTTCAAGTGATGAAGCAAATAAGGAGAAGGCTAGAGCATAGATGGAGGAAGAATCCGATGGATCACAATTGGATAGCTGTTAAGGTCGCAACTAACCTTTACCTGAATAAGGTAAAGGCCGCATATCGATCATTCTTCGCTAACTGGATAAGCGAAGCGTCCAACCAGCAGGTGGAGTTATTCCGTATAGTGCGCGACCTATCCGGAACTGGTTCAGATGATAGGCCTCCCCCTAGTTTTTTACTTGACCAGTTTGCAGCCTTTTAAAAATCTAAACTGGAGGCCATCCACCGGGAGCTCTCTCCTTTTCTGAATACAGTGAGTCGAGCTGAGATGCCCAGCGCTCTGTCTTGCCCGGTGATTTTCGACGCCTTTCACCCTGTGACACCTGATTCTGTGGACAAGGTGCTTGATCGCTGTCAAGCCATCACCTCCTCCCTTGACCCTTGCCTGGCCTGGCTAATCAAAGCAGCCAGGCCAAAAACAACAGAATGGGCCACAGCAATAATAAATGGGTCTTTCCTTGAGGGCAGGTTTCCATCTGCCCTCAAGGAGACACTCATTAGGCCCATTAAAAAGAAACTTAATATGGCGGCGGACGAGATTGGCAATTATAGGCCCGTTGCTAATGTTCCTTTCATGAGCAAAGTGGTCGAGAGGGTGGTCGCTGATCATCTTCAGGCCCACTTGGATGAGACAGATGCCCTGGATCCATTCCAGTCAGGCTTCAGGCCACGCCACGGTACAGAGACGGCATTGGTCGTCCTGTACGATGACCTGTTGAGGGAGTCTGACAGGGGAAAAGTGTCTCTGTTGGTTCTCCTCGACATCTCGATGGCCTTTGATACCGTCGACCATGGTATCCTCCTGGGGAGGCTCTCCGAGTTGGGAATTGGTGGCTTGGCGTTAGCCTGGCTCCGTTCCTTCCTGGAGGACTGACCCCAGAGAGTACAGCTTGGGGAGAATGTCTCAGCCCCGTGGAATCTCAATTGTGGGGTCCCACAGGGGTCGACTGTCTCCCCAATGCTGTTTAACATCTATATGAGACCGCTGAGTGGGGTCATCAGGGGGTGTGGAGCCTCGTGTCATCAGTATGCTGATTACACCCAGCTCTACATCTCCTTTCCACCTACCGCAGGAGATGCCGTCCTGTCCCTCCAGCGCTGCCTGGGGGCCGTACTGCAATGGATGCAAGAGAACGGGCTAAGGCTGAACCTGGACAAGACAGAAGTTCTGAGGGTGGACGCCCTTGGGTTGGTGGCCTGGGTGGCTCTCTCACATTTGGGGGGGATGACCCTGGCTGCTAAGAGTGGGGTTCGCAGCCTGGGGGTACACCTGGACCCGACGCTCACCATGGAAACCCAGGTGGCGTCGGGAGTTCGCACCGCCTTTTTCCACCTTTGGCGGATTGCCTGGCTGCGACCCTACCTTGACATGGGGGCACTCACTACCTTGGTACACTTTAACACACTCTACATGGGGCTGTCTTTGAGGCTGATGCGGAAACTTCAAGTGGTGCAGAATGCAGCGGCCAGACTCCTTACCGGAGTGAGAAAACACCAACATATTTCTCCTGTTCTGGCCAAGCTGCACTGGCTGCCCATCCGTTTCCACATTGAATTCAAAGTTCTAATGCTTACCTATAAGGCCCTAAACGGTTTAGGACCTCGCTACTTGGCGGAGCGTCTGCTCCTACCAAGATCTACTTGGATCACCTGCACGAGTCAGGAGGTGAGGCTGAGGAGCCTGACAATGAGGGAGGCCCGGAGGGAAAAGACTCGAAGCCGGGCCTTTTCAGTGGTGGCTCCTCGCCTTTGGAACAACCTTCCTCCGGAGAGTCACAAGGCCCCTAGGCTGGATACTTTCAAATGCCAGCTGAAAACATGGAAGTACATCCAGGCCTTCCCTCCTGTCAACTACTAATTTCTTTTGCTTTGCTATTTATTATTTATTTATTCCTGCACTATTTGTTATTATTGTATGGTAATGTTTTTATGTTTTTTAATTGTTTTGATATTCTGTAAGCCGCCCAGAGTGGTAGAATATACCAGATGGGCAGGATATAAATCAAATGAATAAGTAAGTAAGTAAGTAAGTAAGTAAGTAAGTAAGTAAGTAAGTAAGTAAGTAAGTAAGTAAGTAAGTAAGTAAGTAAATAAATACATAAATAAATAAATAAATAAATAATGCAGGTATTCTAAGAGACATCAATTTAAGAGGGAAAGTGTGTAGAGTCATGTTGCATGCTGAAAACATAACATCTGAAGCATTCGGCTTGACCTGTTCAGCATTTCTAGGCAACTTCCAGTCTCTGTCTTTATGTGTCATTTAGTTCTGAGACAAAGATTGAAAACACAGCCCTTGTTTGTTGTAGAATCTGTACAGAACAAAACCTACAATGCTGATGTTATACAACATGGTCACTTGTGTAGCTGTCAGAATGTTCCTTAGCTTTGAGCCACACGACAAACATAACTTTTATGGGGGTGGGGGAGAAATCAACAAGAGAAAAAAACTTGTACCCAAATTGATTGCTTTTTGCCGTTGAGAGATTCCCCTCCCCCCATGTCTGTTCTTTGTACCAGCCATTGTAACATATTCAGACAAAAATATCTTATGCTGTTTTTCAGTTTTTTCAGCTAACTGTGATACTGAGGGGCAGAGGTAAAAAGACTTTGTCAGTAGGTTCGCCCCATTTAGTGTTGGTAGGGCACTGGAATTCTCAGGAAAAACAAGATGTTTACATAAAAACCATAACCACAAGTTAACCCTAACCCTGCTATCCCTCAGTGCCCTGGAATCCTCATGGGATCAGAAAATATCCCACAACTCACTTAATGCAAGTGTGTATGTATTTTTTTTAAAAACTGGTACATGAGGGTTAATTGCAGTGCAACAATGTTAACGGGTCCCTATCATAACGAGATAACAAATAGCACAGTTACTAGGGGTTGTTTTTTTTTTTTGCTGTAACTATATTTATATTTCCCTTTCTCTTTCTTACCATGATGGTACTGAGTTCCACTCTGTATGTCATATACGTTTTCAGCACCTTTCAAAATATGTAACTTCCTTCAGTTTTTAGAAAGCTATTCCATTCATTCAACCTTGTTATAATATCTCAGATATCTGAATTAGTAAAAACCCTTCCAACTCATTCCTATCAATCCTCAACAACAGTGAAGCAACTTCTAAAAGCAAAAGTTGACAGAGTAGAGGTTGTCTGGAAAGTGACTCTTCATTCCTGGAAAATCCTAGGCCTCCTGGCCAGTTTGAATATCATGTCTCTTAAAGTGAACTTCAGGAATAATTTCGAACTGAGACTGTGATTAGAAAGAAGTATTTCATATATTCCTCAGACATAGTCATCAGAAAGACAGGATTTGTCAGTTCCTGGTTGAGTTTACACTTAGAGGGTATCTAGCAAAGAACTGTAAATACCCCATCAAACTAAATTCCAGAATTCTCTAAATGCAGCTGCGCTCTAAAATAATAGTCGGTACTGGAGATAGGGATGAATATAAAAACGGATCGCTTTTTCCGATGAATATAGCCGATTCATTAAATATTCCTTGATCCATATTTGTGGGTTCCAGAGACCCCCACGAATAAGAAGGAATGAATATTTACCTGTTTTTATTCGTCCTTCATGTTTAAAAAACAACAACAAAAACAATTCCTCCTATTAGCCACCAATCACATAATTGGTGGCAGAAAGGCAGCCACCACCCCACACAGCCACCCAATACCACAGCCAACCCCACCCCTTCCTTTCCTACCTTAGGCCCCATGCCACCCTATCACAACCCCACCAACATCCTATTACCTTAATTGCTGCTGCCAAGGTCTTCTGACCTTGGAGCCACACACGTAAAAATGGAGACTGACTGCCCTTTGCAAAGATGATGGCTGCAGCTTCATTTAGGGTAGGGAAGCTGCAACTGCCATCTTTGCAAAGGGCAGCCAGTCTCCTATTTTACATGCTGTGGCTGTGAAGGCCTGATGGAGACCTCAGCAGCAGCTATTAAGGTAAAGGGGTGTTGGTGGGCTAAGGTAGGGAAAGGAAGGGGGTGTGGGGGGTAAGCTGTTGGGGTGGCTGTGTGTGTGTGTGTGTGTGTGTGTGTGTGTGTGTGTGTGTGTGTGTCTGCCTATCAGCTTCTGATCAGCTGATTTGCAGCCGGTAGGCAGAATGGGCATCTGTCCTGTGTGGTAAACTCTCCTGGGGGGGGGACCCAATTTGTGGGTGAATAATAGATATCCAATATCCAATCTTCACCAAAGTTGGCAGGCATGTTGGGGAAAGACATAGGAAGCTCTGTTGTGATTCTGGAGTCTCTAAGTACCTGGGAGGAGCTTTCCTGGGGGGCCTCTTTGTGACTACATAACTCAGGGGTCCATAGTCCAATATTCACTAAACTTTCAGAAGTTGTAGGAAAGCATCTGAGGAAGCTTCCCTGCAAATCTGGTGTCTCTAGGTGGTTGGGAGCCAGTGTTATAGCCATTTAAAGTGCAGACAAATTGACAGATTGATTCATAGATTCATCGAAGAATATTTGTATATTCATATTCACTGATCCATTAACCTTGACGAATAACAGATCAAAATGAATCACCATTTTTTTTATTTGTCCCCATCTCTAGTCTGTACTTATTGTTGTGGCAAAAATCCTCTATGCACATTCTCAGCAGCTTTCTCTGTAATAGTATTTCACACGTTCCAGGGTCTCAATGAAGACCTCTTTCAGGGCAATTTCTGACAGAATGTATTTCTAGCACGGGTAGCCATTCAATTTAGGACAAAGTGTGCAAGTCAGCTGCAGGTTATTATGCTCATGCACTAAGCTATTGTGTTGTCAAAACCTGTGGGACATACAAGACTCAGCCGATCACAGCTCCTCATTAAGCGTAGGGGGATTTTAATAAATGTTTCTCTAATCTACAAGCAGCTACTGTGGGTTTTCCAATATGGAAGAGCAGCTCCTGTAGGAACTGGTTGGAACAATTGCTTCAATTGTGAAGCAGTTCTCAGATGAAGCCCTGTCTTCTCAAGTTCACATTTCTAAAAGGAGAGGCCAACAGCTTTTGAGATATAATTGCCATATTTCCCAAAGACAATGTATGTAACCCTTAAGGCTGATCAAGTTATTTTGGTACCTGGATCAACCATTCCAGAACTGCCTCTTCTCTTCTTCCTTGGCAGTTAGAATACGCAAACCTCACAAAACAAACAACTAACATTTTACTTCTCTTTCATAACACTCAAAATTAGCAGCTTGAGGCAGCCCCTCACTCTGTTGGCAGGGTCAGCCTTGAAATCCCCACATATTCCCACTGGGTGCATTTTAAAATATTTCCCTCATAATCTTTGAACATCACTCCCCCCATGATCCCCATGGAAATCTCAGTGGTCTACCTAGTAGCTCAACTGTCCTCTGTGTATATAAACCCTATGGGGAAAATATAATATGATCAAATCAGCAGAGCAACACAAACTAATGCCAGTGGCAATACATTCATGAAAAACTGTACCAGGTTCCTGCATTCAGAGAGAGGTGGTGTCATTACACCTCTACCAGAACATCTGCAAACTCCCACTTCCTTTTGATAGCTTTGTATGGAGGCCTGACCTCCTGTTCCTTGCCATGAACCTTTGGTTCACACTCACATTTTACATGTTACAGGAAGCCACAGCTCTCTCTCCAGGGGTGCTGTGAACAGTATCTCAGAATCCAGATGCAGCTTTGCTTCTTAAGGCACCTGAAGGAGCAGCAGTCTTCATTTAAAAGATAAAAAAGAACTAAAGCAGCAGCAGCAGCGGCGGCCCACATACTAATAGCTTAAGGTCACTCTAGCTTTTGTGACGAGGCGGACAAAACCAGGAATGCTTATGGGGCTGAGTTGTCAGCAGGGTAGCAGAGGGATTACAAGAAACCTGCGACTCTGCCTCTTTCTGCCTTTGCTGGTAGCTTCTCTCTCTCTCTCTCTCTCTCTCTCTCTCTCTCTCTCTCTCTCTCTCTCTCTCTCTCTCTCTCTCTCTCTCTCTCTCTCTGTGTGTGTGTGTGTGTGTGTATACATGTGTGTGTGTGTGTGAGTGAGTGAACTAGTGCCATACAACAGATTGAGGCTGGTATAAAGGCCTAGGACTGTGCAAGGAGCCCCCCGCTGGGCCTCAGCTGTGCTTGCAATTAGCAATAAGCATGAAATGATTATTGTTGTGGTGGCTGATGGCAATCTGAAGTGACAAGTTTTATGGGGGGAAGTTAAAGTAAGTGTGTGTGTGTGTAAGATGTTCACCAAAAGGGTTCCCCCCCACCCTTGCTTGCAAACCATTAAGCAAAAGGCTCCAGTGCAGTTTAGTCAGAACTATTTTATGTCATTCACAAAGGTCTTACAAACTCTGCTGAAAGAATATTTTTCTCCTCTCACTACCTCGGAATGGAGTTTTTCTAGGTCACAGATTCTTTACTGCCCTATTTAGTGTCAAAAATACCCACTTGCCTCAAATTAGCAGAAAGCTTGTAGTGAAGGGCGAGAGATTAAGCATACAAAATTACTCAGCGGGCGGCTGGTGGGTGGATTTGGGGGGTTGAGAAGTCTTTAAAACTGACTACAAGACATTATATACTTCTGACAAAAGAACATAGTAATCCTACCTGCTTGCTTTAACCACTGTTGTTTGTCCATTATTATGTGCTTTAATGCCCATGAGAGTAAAACTACGGGCGCTGCTGCTCAATAACCATAGTAACTCACACCCATGACCCCTTAGTTCAGTTCTGGCTTTCTAACCAGAACGAATCCAGGCTGCTCAACCCTATTAAGCATAAATGGAAGCGAGCATTGCGCTCAGAAAACTCCAAAGACAAGCCTGCCCTTTCTCTCTTGCTCACACTATAGACTCTGTTTTGAAATACTTAAAAGGCGGCTTTGCAACGGACCTTTGAATTCAAGGTGTTCCAAAGGTAACGGACTCAATGGCGTGAAGGGATTTCAGCTACACTCGGGATAAGAGCTACGCTAGTCAAGGAAAGGAACAAAAGAGGAATGTGCTCATGGATGATCACAGTCTTTTAGGGTTTTAAAGATGACTTTGCTACTAAATAGCAGTGCTTAATCTCCCCGCTTCAGAAGTTCTGTAAGACACCAACTACAGAATTATGCATAACATTTGGTTTTCATCAAATGTATTTATTAGGCGCATACTGAGTCCAACTGTTATGGATATAACTGTGAGTATGGCAGAAACCCAACGAGATTTTAGATTATACTAGTAATAGAGATTTGTTGGTGTTCCCTTTGTGAACTGAAATTCACTGCTAAGGATTCTTAGGTTCAGTGCCTTAAGATGATGCCGCAGAAAATATACTGCAGTGTTAAAAAGCATTTTCATATTTTGCTCGGTCCACAACTGAACCTTAAAAACAAGCTTAAAGCTCCAGCAATAAAATAGATTTGTGGCACACTTAAAAAAAACAAAAGAGAGAGAGAGCAAGAGAGAGAGAGAGAGAGAGAGAGAGAAAGAGAAATCTATAATGGTAGATGTCCGTGTAAACATGCATTTGCCCAATTCTCTGGAATCTAGGCCATGGTTTAATAGGAAAAGAACCCCACTGCACTGTTCAGGCCACGTGCATTTATATCTTGAAAGCATATGGTACTACAGAGCATGTTATTATCATAAACAATTAAAAAGGTTTCTATATTAAGCAAACATAGCAAAGCATTGAATGCTATGTTTTTTTTAAAAAAGGATGACTGCTCTATGTTACTATTGTACTTAATGCAAGAGCAATAGCATCCAGCCAATTAATTGGTTAGATTAATGGATCAAGTGACCTTTTAAAAATGACAAACTAGGTTTTTGATTAACCAGGCAGAAAATCAATAAATTATTGGGGGGGGGGAAATTGTAATATAAATACAATAAAATGCAGACTATATCTTAGAAGAGGGATTCCACTCCAGATGATCAAGAAGAGCGAATGCTTCTTCTAAAATACCTGCTGTGAAACATAGTTGCATCATCCCTGCCAAGATTTTTTTCCACTACAGAACAATTGCCACACAAACACATTTATGCAGATTTAATAGATCAATGGCTTTAAATTTGTACAATTAATTGAACAGTGTTTCTATAATTGAGCAATAGACTTAGTCATAAATTCTGAAAAGGAAATCACAGGAAATATTCTTAAAATACATGGCTTTTATGGAATTTACAGTGCAATTTTTGCACAGAAGTGTTATTGTGTTGAGCACAGCTTCCTCTGTTAGGGGAGATAAAATTGCAGACTTAATTTTGAATAGTTTCAAGAGGGAGTAGAATAATTCAATCCTTACTGATCATCTGCTCCCCACATGCTGAATTTTTAGTCCTGGTAACTGGATTTTGAAATTGGATAAGAACCTCAAAACACAGTGGCTAACATTGGAAGAATTTCTTCAGTGAGGGTTCAATTTAGCCCAAGTCCGAAATATCCATGTACAATAGCAGTATATGTGGTGTAGGTTTTATAATCATAAACATTCAGTATGTTTACATAGCTCACTTTCTTTCATTTTTCTCTGATCTTTATGAAGCCACATTCCTGGTGGATGGGTGGCTCAGGAAAACAGGAAAATGGTTAAGGTTGGTGATTTTGCGCAAGCCAAACTATTGTTAAATAGCATCAATGCTGTGTACGCTCTGACCTCCTGCAGTCCTCAGTACTGCCGACCTAGATCCTAGGAGGTCAAGAGTTTAAAGTTGGGTCAAGCATGACAAAATAGTATCCTTTATGGCCAATAACGTATACCTATGGGGATAAAAATAATTCTAATTTCACAATTGGCAAACTGCATAATGGAGTATTTTTATTAAACCTCTGAAGCACTGAGCATTGTCAATGGTAGAGAAGCAACAAGATATGCTTCCAAGCACTTATATTTCTGAAGAACGGGTCTGATAAAGGTAATGTCGGAACAAAAGGTTAACTTTCTGGACCCATTCTTTTTCATGTACTCACCCTCAGATTATGCTCACTTTTGCATAGGCACTGTGTTTATGGTGATGCACATTTACTGCACATTTACTGAGACTGCAGACGAACAGCATTCTATCAAATTAAACTTCAAGCATTTTACCATGCAGTAGAGGTTCCCACTATGATATCTCACTTTATGCCATTGGAGATATAGTAGCAGACATTTCTTAGATATTGTACTGACTGTCTCTGGAATGACTCTTGAAAGTTAATTCCTTTTAGCAAAGCTGAGTATTTGTTATTGAATCAATATAGCGTCTACTCTAACCTTTTGCTTCTTCCTTCTGAAATGCAGCAGGTGTGGATAAATGAATAACAGCCTTCATTTTCAACAGTGACTTTCGACACATAAAACCAGTTTTCATGGGTGACCAGTGATTCAAACGCCGGTCTCCTGAATCCTAGTTTGTCAGTCTCTCCACTACAACAGACTAGGCTGCCATTAAACAGTAGTCAGTTCAATATAATAAATGATTCATTTGTTCTGTTATTTTTCATTATATGAAATTTATTTGAAACGCAAAGGCTAGAAACAGAATATAATATGACTTTTGGTTGTTGTGGGTTTTTTGGGCTGTTTGGCTGTGTTCTGAAGGTTGTTCTTCCTAATGTTTCGCCAGTCTCTGTGGCCGGCATCTTCAGAGGACAGCACAGAGACTGGCGAAACGTTAGGAAGAACAACCTTCAGAACACGGCCAAAGAGCCTGAAAAACCCACAACAACCATTAGATCCCGGCCGTGAAAGCCTTCGTGAATACAATATGACTTTTGTTTGTGAGAGAATTTTGCTGACCTGTGTTTCCTTGACCTTACCGGTGTCAAACAGGTCACTTTTTCTATCCAACTGTCACTGAGAACAGAACATCATGTTTTGTATTATCATATACTGCAACACTGGCTGGCCACAATTATCTAAACACAGGATTTATCTCAGGGGTGTCCAACCTTTCACCTTCCCTGGGCCACATTAGAAGATTAAAATTTGGTTTGGGCTGCGCATACATTTGGTTTGGGCCGCATTGGGGGGGCAGCCTTAGCCGTCCCCCACAGCCCGGCTCCAAGCGCACTTACCGGCAGCTGCGATCTCAGACAGCAGAGGCTGCCAGCTTTGACTCCGGCGGCTTTATGGGGCCGGGAGGGGGTCCACCTATTGACAGGGATGGTGCAATGCAGTCACGCAGCCCCCCTCTCCCCTCACCTCTCACTCCTTCCTTCCTTCCCTCTCTCCCCCTCTACTGTTGTGACATGCCCCGGCCACATTCCAGCTGCAAACGCCGGCAGTGTATCTTGAAACTTTGGAATTTCTTTAAAAATAAAAAATTGCACTGGGCCGCATTACGAGCTGACCTGGGCCGCATGCGGCCCTCAGGCCACAGGTTGGACAAGCCTGGTTTATCTACAACTATTCAGTCACAAGTTTGGTTTTCCTTTGCCTCCCATGTTTCTTATGGGATACCAGGATTTGTAGTGTGTGAGAGACTCAAAAGTCTCTGCCAGGTTCTCTGCTCTAGTGCCCCCCCATCCAAACGACAGGAGGAAATTCCAAGTCCCTTACCAAACGTTTGATCCCAGCATTCCACAGTACGGAACCATGGAAGCTGAAGTGGAATCAAACTGCTACAGTTGTGTAGTCTCTCAATGTTTTTGGTTTTTTCCACCTAAACAGCCTCCCCCCCCCTTATACTGTCATAATGCATGAGGTGCAGGGAGTCTGGTTAATTTGCTCTGCCAACTGATAGAAGGAGCAACAAAATGACTCTGCAGAGAAAGCTCTGCAATAGCTCTGCTTCTTGTCCTTGTCTAACGTACATCCTACAGAGAGGCTGCTCTGTAATGCAAGAAGTGATCCAAAGCTATGCCTTTACATTTCTGACTCTAAAGGCTGTCGAACCATATCTTTAAACATAGCCCCTTCTATGGAAAGCTGAGAAGAGGAAGAGTTTCGATCATAAGCCACAAGGAACCTATGTATTCATTTAATCTACTGGAAAATAGTTCTTAGTAAACTAGCAGTGGAATTCTTTTCATATTTACTTTTTAGAAGTCCTACTTTGTTCTGTTGGGATCTCTTCTCATGTAATATACTTGAGAACTGAGCCTAAATAATCATATGAGCAAAGGCAATCTGAAGCTATATCTGCACAGATCTTTCAGCTCGGATACGAACAAGAAATGAAACTTCACAGCCGCCACCTGCCTGAAACGTAGACAGAGATGGGCAGACACTGCCTCTGTGGTTGACTCAGCTCCCCCTTTGAAAGTTAAAGTCTAGTTTGAATATTTAACACATGTAGGGCCTTGTAAACTGCAGTGGCTCTCTCTTCCATCTATCTAGCTTTGACAACATGATGGATAAACCTGC
Source organism: Pogona vitticeps (assembly GCF_051106095.1). Taxonomy (NCBI): domain Eukaryota; kingdom Metazoa; phylum Chordata; class Lepidosauria; order Squamata; family Agamidae; genus Pogona; species Pogona vitticeps. The sequence goes on from NC_135784.1 coordinate 39,164,183, forward strand.
ATCTTTTCCCTAAAGCAACTCTGTGAGATATTGACTCTGTTACGTATCATCACAATTTAATAGCACCAAAATCTAAGCAAACTAGAAATGAGCTAATGTTTTGGGCATTGATCAGCAAATCTCAACAATTAATGCTTCTAGTAATGATAATACTAATAATACTAGTTCCCCCCCTTTTTTCCTTTCTTTCTTTCATTTTTTTAAAGCAAGCTCCCTTCATCCTTTTATTCACCAGCATAAGAAATTAAACACTTGTGGGTTCATTCTAAAGCGTGAATGAAATTGAATAAGCTACCTAGTACTTGAGTTTCACAGTGAGTGCTTGAATAGAGCAAACCTCCTAAGTTGAAAAGGTTGCCTTTTGGGACCAATTTGCCTCTTTTCACTCTTTAGTATTCCTTTTTTGCTGACAGATGTACAAAGGCGGAACTGCGCTGTGCGGCTTATCTACATACACCCTCAGCAGCTGTCACTTTTGTCGAGCAAGTTAATCAAGCAAATGCCACCATATCCCACTTTCTATAAGGAACAACATGTTATAGACAGTAGTCTTGGGGGAGAGAGAGAGAGGGAGAAAGACTTTATTTTGACTTTGATTAGCTTTATTTTTTTCTTATTCCTTTTCAAATGAAAGACTTAAAATGCCTTATAGTGTAACTTTTATGTGCCCTCCCAAGACTCAATATCTCAACATCTCACAGTCTCCATCAATCAAAGGAAAAAGGGGTAAAAGGTTGCTAGCCCTCAATGCTATTTCATTTATTCAAAATATTTTCAACCCACCTTTCTCCTTAAAAAGAATCCAGGGTGACTTACAACAATTAAAATATAGTATTTAAGGTTTGCAACAATGAGTATACAATACCAAAAAGATCAGTGAATACAATACCAAACAAACAAACAAACAAGCAAGCAAACAAAAACCAAAAACAACACCAAAACACATTTGATGCAGTGAGGTACAACAATCCATTTTAAAAACCTCATTCAGCAACCATTCTCTCAGGGAAAGCTTGCATGCATCAGAAATGCAGCTGCAATAACCATATATGAGGGTAAAAAAAAAGGGGGGGGAAGAACTCAGCAACACTCTCATAAGTGAAAATATAAAGTTTTGGATGGAGGGGGACAGGAGATAAAGCTCTGCAATGATTTAAGTCACGGTATTGAAATACACAGTATTGAAATACAAAAGCATGTTATTATGGCCAGCGTTGGTTTTGTTTGCAAAGGTTTACCTGATTTTTTTTTTAAATTAAATGATTTGCAGAAACGGAGAAAGAAAAGAGATGCTTTTGTTTGTGTTAATGCTTGCTCATAACAATATATTGATGGTACACTGCTGAGCCACAAAGATTAGTGCAGCAAAAGCTGTTTTGTGAAAGGCTAGCTTCATTTTCTCCTTGTTAATTCATTGTAGGAGAGTCTGAATTGCTGCTTGTTATTTATCCATGGTCTCTGGTAAACTCAATTTGTGTGGCTGTTTTTTTTTAACCCCCCCCTCCTTCCATTAGGTATATAATAGTGTTTAATGTTGTAGAGGGTCTTTATTTCTTTAATCCTTGTTTTGGCACACAGTTCTCTATTAAAATGTTTTTAAAAACTTTTGACCTATGAAAACAAATGGCTGTATGAAAGCAGTATTATACATCATACTTTCTCCTGGAGTCAAATTCTAATGGATAAATTTATACCTTTTTCTTGTGAACAGTCATTCTTGAGTTATGCCTCTACTGACCGACCCAATACAGTAATCTTGGAGTATGAAACAGCCTGCCACACAGTGAAATTAAGTTGCAGCACCTGGTTTAATCAGATTCAATCCTATTAGTTCAACAAGGCTAACATGATTCTTAACGTCCTAAGTTTGCTTGTAGGCAGCAACAGACTTGCCAAAGCACTGGACAGTAATGTTACTTCAAAACAATGATCAGAGTACTTTAATCTAAGCACTTCTTTGCCTGTTCAGTTTATTTCTTGATCCAACCTTTGGGCCTATTTATATTTGAAAAAGGTTAAAAAGAAGATGAAGACCACATTCCCCAGCTAAATATATACTGTACTTTTTAAATAACAAAACACAAAAATGGATAGAAGTACTGTAGTTGTCTCCTGTTAAGACTTTACATTCTTGTCATTAACATATACCATCTCCTAAACTGTTTCCTTGATAGAATAATAATTATTAATTAATTTGTCAGCATTTGTGCATGTTTGCTTTAATCCAAAATCACTTTTTCTTTGAAAGACTTTATAAATGTATGAATTCCAGAACAAACTAAGGAATGGATCTTGCAAATACTGAAATCATATCTCTGACAAAAATGTCTGGGAAAAAGTTGGAAATCTGTGTTCAAATTTGTTGTTTGTTGATGTTTACTTCACTAAACAGGAAAGAACTCCACCCCCCATAACTGTTTTATGGGCTTAACTCATATAAGTTATTGGTATGATATGGCATTAAAATTCACTGTAACATCTACAGCATATTTCCATGAAGAGGCACATTACAAATGAACTGAGATTGACTTCTTAATTGATGTAAAAGGCAGACATAGATTTCAGTGATCTTAGTTATAAGTTTAAAATAATGTTGCCATGATTCTGTTACCTCAGCAAATGTATATAATTCTTTACACCCACTCAATTTTGCACCTTCTGATAGCTTGTTCTTTCATCCATGTATTATGTTCACTACCAGTGAAGTATTAATCACGTAGAAGTGGCAGCATTGCAGATGGTTAGAAAGTCAATGAGTTTTGATATTAAAATACTGTAATTTGCACTTATGTTTAATAATGCTCCCATTTTAGTGTTCTATAACAACAACAACAACAACAACAACAGTAATAATAGTAATAATAGTAATAGTAATAGTAATAGTAATAACAACAACAACAACAACAACAATAATAATTAGACTAAATTCCTATCCTGAACTACTAGTAATTTCTTTTATCATTGAATTACATGAGCCCATCCATCTCCACAGAAACATTTAGGTCTGGTCTAGACAAAACAAGGAAGTAAGTGAAGAGGAAAGCTTAGCTTGCAGGCACAGACTTGTGCTTATGTATGGCAAAGTATTGGGGGGTGGTGTGTATTTGGCAGTACATATGGTCTATAAGATCACCTACTATTCAGAGACTTCTGTTAACCGGCGAGTTAAGGATGGAGTTTCACCCTTAATTAGGATTAAGTTTATCTTGAAGCGGTGTACTGCCTTGAATTCCCACCACGGCTAATGAAAGTCATGTGCTGAATGAAGTCCCATGGGTATTCACTTGTCATACCTGTTGTCATACCATTTTTAGTACTGAATTTACTGACTCACAGCTTCCAAACTGCATGATTTTAATGGGAAATGCACCCACAAGAAATTGCTCTTCTGTTTTAAAACATACTTTATTCTCTTGCTTGTAAATGTGTTCAATAGGGACTGATCTATTTGAATAAACAAGGTCATAATGACATTTTTCTTATGTATGCTTGCATCAAGGTTTAGAAACACATTGCACTATGTTGCAACATTTTATGGCACAACATAATGTAGAGGAGGGCTGATGGACCAGTGATCTGTATTTATCCCTACCAGCAAGAAAACAAAAATTAAACTGGGCTGGGTTTATTTCTGTACAACTTTCCATAGAACAGCAATTTTTTTTTAAAAAATGCATTCTTTGAATCTGAAAATACAAAAAGGATGTGTTTGCATGTGTGACTTAGTCCAACAAGAAGCAGCCATGTATGGACACAGGTTTTGAATGGACCATCTTCTCCATTGCGTGGGCAAAAGGATGCAATTGGAAGAGAGTAGGTAATGGAAGTCTGCATTTGGATAATCCCCCTTGACAGATCACGCTGAACGTAAAGCAAGGTAGGTATACCTAGATGGTGATTTTTTAAAAAAATATATTTTTAGTCAGAATGACTAAATAAAAATGACTAAAACTGATTGGTTCAAAATTGGGAAAGGAATACAACAAGGCTGTATATTGTCTCCCTGCTTATTTAACTGATATGCAGAATACATCATGCAAAAGGCTGGACTGGATGAATCCAGATGATACCACTCTGATGGCACAAAGTGAGGAGGAATTAAAGAACCTCTTAATGAAGGTGAAAGAGGAGAGAGCAAAAAATGGTCTGAAGTGCAACATCAAAAACAAAACTAAGATCATGGCCACTGGTCCCATCACCTCCTGGAAAATAGAAGGGGAAGATATGGAGGCAGTGACAGATTTTAATTTCTTGGGCTCCATGATCACTGCAGATGGTGACAGCAGCCACGAAATTAAAAGACGCCTGCTTCTTGGGAGGAAAGTGATGACAAACCTCTACAGCACCTTGAAAAGCAGAGACATGACCTTGCTAACAATCCTCCGCATAGTCAAAGCTATGGTTTTTCCAGTAGCGATCTATGGAAACGAGAGCTGGACCACAAAGAAGGCTGACTGCCAAAGAACTGATGCTTTTGAATTGTTGTGCTGGAGGAGACTCTTGAGAGTCCCCTGGACTGCAAAGAGAACAAACCTATCCATTTTGAAGGAAATCAACCCTGAGGCTCCAATACTTTGGCCATCACATGAGAAGAGAAGATCCCTGGAAAAGCCCCTGATGTTGGGAAAGTGTGAAGGCAAGAGGAGAAGAGGATGATAGAGGATGAAATGGTTGGGCAGTGTCATCAAAGCTACCAACATGAATTTGACCAAACTCTGGGAGGCAGTGGAAGACAGGAGGGCCTGGTGTGCTCTGGTCCATGGGGTCACGAAGAGTCGGACACGACTTAACACCTAAACAACAACAAAATAAAAATGTCATCTGAGAAAGGGTTGTTTTTTTTTTCCAAAACAGACGAAGATGTTTTTCTGAATTGCCAAGACAAATGCTTCATTTGTTTCCCAAATTTTCCACAAATGAGACAGGTCTATGAAACTTTTTTACCTGACAAAATGTTTCTGTTTGTTTTCTTCTGCTAATGTGACCTAGATATATCACGGGATCTTTTACATGATCTGTAGATCTCTATAGACATTGTGCCAAATTTCTAGCACAAAAGAACATACAAATTCATTCACAATTGTTTAAAACTGTTGAGAGTAGGGGTTTATTATTCTTTTAAAAATGCTTTTTGATTCTCTTTTGAAAATATCTTAGTGCAAATACACCCTAAGGAAAGAAAGACTAGTTTTACACCTAAATAATAATAATTTATTGTCATTGTAAGTATATACACATACAACGAAATTCACAATATGGGGGGAAAGGAAAAATGAGACCCAGAATAAGAATTGAGCTTATATAAATGTGAGGTGGGGGGAATTAAAACTCCATAATAATTTTGCAGACTATGCTCATTGTAAGAACCAATAACTTCTGCGAAGTTTATGCTTTATGGAGGTTTAATTACCCTACCCTTCAGTTATGTCAGACTAAAAGCTAGTTCTGAATCTAATTTGGATATGGTAGGTAATCTTAATGTGTCTGCTGTATTCTGAGATAAAGTGCAGATACTGCAGGAGAGAGCAAGGGGAGAGGATGGAAAGTATTTTTTCCCATTCTGCCCCTTGCCAGTTTTTATGTTTGTAGGCGTTATAGACGTTTCCTCCCAGTTAGCATCACTTCAGCTGAAGTAGAAGAAATCTATTTGAAGAAACAGAGAATGGATTAATAGTTTTGCTTCTGTTCCCCATCATTTAGTTTTAATGCAAATAAATAAACCAATAAATCCCTTTCCTAAGTTCCCCCCTTTTTTGCCAGTTCAACAGACATGTGGATAAAATGCAAGTGGCTACCCCCAGTCACATTTTGTTTGTGGCTTGTTGTAGCTTGACACGAGGAAAAAACTTCCTGATGTACTTCTGGTAGGACCTTTACATCTCTACTTCATCATGGCTGCCTTATCCTTTGGCAGTTACCAGGATCCCAGAAGCCTGGTACAGCAATGTTGATGCCCTGGACTGCTACCGCCACCATCATCACCACCACCATCATCATCACCACCACTACCACCACCACCACTTTCCTGGCTTATTATTCTGAGCACTGAACAAGGCTCTTGAAACCTGCTGAAAAGATCTATGCATATTTTGAAATTCTTTAAGCTGATTTTAGTAGGTCCTACAGTCAAGTAATTTATTACAGGATTTTCTGGCAACCTAAGTGCTTTCTGAATGAAATCTTACAAAAGGTCAATGTTAACACTTGCTACAACAAAGCACATTCCTCTTACACTGGATGTTATATGGACTCATTTTATCTGATACAATAAGCAGTGCAAATATCCGTTTAATAAGCAATGCAAATATCAGTTTAATCTATTTTCTACTGCAATTACAAATCAGTTGCTGCTTATATCAGGCATATGTGTTATGTAGGGGAATAGCCCTCTTTCAAAATAAAGGTGAGGACGGCTCAAATGTCAGACTACCACAAATTTCAACGAAGTAATTTTTGTGAAAACAGACATGAATAAACAGTATTGATTTAGGCAAGAAACATAGGCATAATTGGATGGAATTATGTTGACTGAAATGGGCTTCCACATTATGCTCTTGTATATGAACTTGCATAGAGCAGAATGTTTCTTTGTTATCACTTTTGTATCTTGTACTTCCTCCAAAGAGCTTGCAAGGGCACATATGGTTTCCCCTCAACGCTCAATATACAGTGGTGCCCCGCACGACGACAATAATTCGTTCCACTGAAATTGCTGTGCAGTGAAATCATCGTCATGCGAAAAAAATCCCCATTGGAATGCATTGAATACCAGTTAATGCGTCCCAATTGGGAAATTACCTCATAGTCCAGCGAAGATCCTCCATAGGAAAGCGATTTTCTGAGCGCCGATCAGCTGTTTTTAACGGCTGCCTTCCGAAGCATGGGTCGGAAAACAGCAGGAAGCCATTTTACGATGTCGTAAAAATTGTTGTCTTGCGAACAAACGGTTTGCGAAGCACAGACCTATTCCACGTCCAGCGAAAAAAACCCATTGGAAACATCATTTTGCGATCGCTATAGCGATCGCAAAAATGTCACCATCCTGTGGTTTCGTCGTTCTGGGAGGTAATCATGTAGCGGGGCACCACTGTATTCTCACAGTATCCATGTCAAGGAGGTTAGGCTAAAAGAGGGGTCAGATCCACCCAGAAAATTTCATCATGATTTGAACCTAGGTTTTCTTGTTCCCTGTCCTTTCCTAGCCAGTATATCTTCTGCAACGCATTGTATGATTATCTATTTGTATATACAATAGGAGAAAGTCAGCTTCTATTTAAAATGAAATGGACATCTAGCAGTGAGGTGATTACAGGAAATGTGGAAAAAGAAGCAGGGAGATACAAACACAGATCTCTGAGTCACTGCCAACTTATTTAGAACCACAGGAAAACTAACAACAATCCTAACTCAAAGGTGAGCCAACTGTCGGAGTAGCACAGCACTCTACAATTAGCCTACAGAAAAGGTCTTCTGCTGGCTGATTTCGGAGATCAGAGACAGAACATCCTGCAGCTAGGATTTGCTGGTGAAAAGGGGAGTGGGGAAGGAAGGGGAAGAGAGCAGATGGGGAAGAGGAACTATGTCTGTTTGAAACCTCTTCCAGCCCAGAGTCATAGCACAAAATTAGGCCAAAGTGAGAGTTGTGCTAAGTAACTTCCAGTATCTGTGAGCTGGGAGAGGTTTGGATTCTGCACAGCATCTGCTGGCCTTGTGTCAGCTCAGCTGGCCCAATGGCCACTGGCCTATCAGGATAAATAGCCAAGTATGGACCAGTGGACATCACACACACTGTGGTTTGACTCTCATCACACATTGCAACACAAACGAGAGGTCCTCAGGATGTTAAACCACAGAGCAAGTAACATCCCCACCTCCACAAAAGCCAAGAAGAAGGAAGACAGACATCTGAAGACAACTCTCCTGTGGATATCCAAAATGGACCTTTAACAAGGCAATGTCCTGACTCAGTAGGACAATGGAACAGCCTGAGACCCAGATTCAGCGGAAGAACTTGGTCATTCCTTACACGGCGGATATGTCTGAAAAGCTCAAAAGGGTTTTTGGTAAACACCACATACCTGTGCACCTCAGACTCACAAACACATTAAGGCAGAGGCTTGCCCACCCAAAAGACCGGACACCAAAACACAACAGGAGCAATATAGTATATGCAGTCTAATGCAAAGAGGAGTGTTTGGAGTTCTACAATGGAGAAATCAAACAGCCACTACACAGGAGAATGGCCCAGCACAGGAGGGGCAACGGCTCAGGACCACAATCCACAGTGTTCCTTCATTTGAAGGACAAAGGACACTAATTTGATGACCAAGATGTGCTTGTTTTGGACCAAGAAAATTGATGATTTGAGAGAGGGGTCAGGGAGTCCATACATGTGCATATAGAAAATCCCTCATTCAACAGGGGTGGAGGCCTTAGATACAATATGTTTCCTATTCCACTCAGAGTGGTATAGATTTACCAGATGAGCGGGATATAAATCAAATAAATAAATAAATAAATAAATAAATAAATAAATAAATAAATAAATAAATAAATAAATAAATAAATAAATAAATAAATAAATAAATAAATAAATAAATAAATTCATCAGGTTGCCCTTTAATCCATCCCCAGAAAGATCAGGACTACACACCAGAAAGACCACTATTAATGATCCATGACAATGGGTGAAGAAGGACTGCAGAGGTGGGATTTTCACTCACCCCAAGTCCTTTGTACATATGAAACCAACCTGGGGGATGTATCGGAGTCTCCTACCAACTCTCCTGTGACTGAAGAAGCTACTTGGATGAGTAGCAAAATGTTTCAACCTAATAAGAAAGAAGTCCAGTTGCCAGAACTCAACTTCCAGATAACCTCACCTGGATGACCAAGAATCTTTACAGATATCACTGACTTATGTTTGAAAGATGTGAGTCCCACAGAGTAAGTCAGCCACCTTAATAACGTCAAAGTTCCCCCCTTCTAAAGTGAAAATAAGTTTCCCTCTGTGTACCCATTTGCAATCTACATGCCTCTCTGCAGCACATTTAGAAAGGTTCCTAGTGCTTTCTTATTGACAGTTTTTAATCTTTGTAAAATGATCTGAATTAGTAGGGACTTTTATTTTTGTTCTTTACAGCACAGTCTTTCACAATTATAAGTACTGTTTTTAATTTATTAGGAAAAAATATTAATGCATAAAACTTCTATATAAACCAGTGTTCCTTATTTCTCAAGCCCACCTGCAATGATTTGCATCGAACCACTGTAAAATGCCTGTTGTGTAACACTCCCTCTAGTGGCTGGTCCACCAGCATCACTTAATTATTCAACTAATGAAGAACACAGCTGCTACCTGTGGAAATAATGCTTCACAGGAAATACTTTCCCTTTTATGTATATTACTCCCATGCAAGAAAATAAATATATAGTTGCATTAATTACGTATCTGTTTCAAAACACATACACACAAAGCAGAGTTGTGGGCAATCACAGCTTTCCAACACATGCACAGACACTGAAACAGACTTGATTGCTGTCATCTGTGATGATGTGAATAATTTGCTGTATACTAGTTATTGTCACAGAAAAATATGCCATATAAAGGATTCCTAAGAGGTCTGTAGTTCCTGGGCCCACATGTGAGAAAAAAATAATTCAACCACTTTTAGCCAAGGCTCATCACTTTCTCTAAGGAAAAAAAAGAGTGACATCTATTACTACCTCTCATATCTGCTTCCTATTTTTCCAATATCCTTTCCTGCCTTGAAGCTCTGGGATATTGCCCTTAACCAAGGGCAGAGGCACTATGCTCTAGACACACTCTTTCCCATACTCATGCACCTAGTTGAATTTGGGCTTAATCATACCAAGAACATGGAATCAATATGGAAGTTAAGGAATGGGTTCACTTCAAGTACAATGCAGTTTGGATTCAACCATGTATGTCATTTAGAGTTTGTTGAGCGGTGGAGGGGCTGATCCTGTAGGGCGTCCTCCTGGGCTTTGGACTAAAATAAAACCAGCACATCCCACAAGGACAGTGCTACTCCATAAAAACGGTTTGTGTGTTTGCGTATGTAACACTCTTCCTTCTCTGCTATGAGAAAAGGGAGATCCCCTTTAAACATGGCTACAGAAACACCATAGGAACTTAAAAAAAAATCATTTAAATTCCAAGTCACAAAGTCTGAAATACAAATACATAGTTTGGGATGACACTGTAGATTAAATTCTAACCTGGTCAAGACACAATGTGTTGAGCAAAATCCCCGTAACAAACGAGATATGAGAGGTAGGAATAGATGTCACTTTTTCCCCCCCTCAGAGAGAGTGACCATGTCCGAGGTCATCCACTGAACCTCATGGCTCATTCAGGACTCTGATCTTAGTGCCAGTCCAACAGTCTTAACTACCACACTATACTGACTTTCTCTGCCAGCAGCTGGGTTTAGGAATATGTAGCTCCTCAAGCGTCATTGGACTGAGCTTTCACAAGCCCTACTGAACATAGTCAACGGTGAGAAACAACGGGATCACATGCTCTTTATGCTTTGTGGTATACATTAATTTGTAAGTTGGAGGAAAGTATGTCTTGGTTGAAAGAAATAGTAAGAGACTTCACAACTCTGATACTTCTTTTTGGATATTATAAATGTCATTTATCTAATGTATAAATACAGGCTTTAAAAGTTCTGCCCAGTTTTTATCTTCTGTAATTGGGACCCTACTGGTATCTGGCGCCTGCTTCTATTTGGAGATAGACTGGTTCTGAGGGAGTCAGTATGTACAGAAAAAATACATTTCTGTTCCTTTTGACCTCAACTTTTACAAACCACTTATCTCTGAACACACAGAGGTCAGCCCCCTTTGCCATAAAATAAAGATTGCAACTCCTAAGACTTCTTCCCTTTAGAATTAAACTGATTCGGGAAACGTATGACCTTACTTTATCACCATGAATATTTGCTGCCTGGATTGACAGCTTTGATCATTACAGGCTCTCCTGGAGGAAGTGTGAGAGACTCGCCAATTTTTTGTTAAAGTTTGGAATAGAATAACAGCTTTGGAGCTATCAAGTCTATAGGCTATAATCTGGTTTTTGTAACCCTGCATCAACTCTATATTATTTAAGCCTTTTAAAATAGACACCTGAAACAGTGAATTGTAGAGGGTCTCAAAGGAAATGTATATCCCTACTATTTTTAAAGGCGTCTTTTTGAAAACTGTATTCTCTTGTTTGTTCCCTTAAAATAAAGAATGTTGGTATTTTACACTCAGTTCTGTTAAAAAGGTCCTTAACTAAACAGACTATGTAGACTACCTACATAGCAATTTTACAAAGGGCCATGCCCTTTCCTAGTCAATAGGTTGCAATCCAGCACCAGCATAATTGGGATGTAATGTTATTTTGTACATTGCAAAAGAATAACCATGGTTATACAATACTTTAATTGTAAGGGTATTTACACTTTAACATGAGAAGCAGAATAAAAAAGACGTCACAAACTGGACTCAGTAACCTTTATTGAGTCTTCTTGTGTAGCTTTCACATTGTACAGACAGGGTTTCAGGGCAGCCTCGGCATTCACTGTGAACTAGATGTTCAGTGAATAGCTGAATAGTGCCCTTCCAAACCCTTCCAGTGCCATACATGGGATTGCAAATAGATCTCCTGGCTCTTTGTGAACATTTTTGTAGGCTGATATCATAAATGCAGGGAGAGATTTAAAGGGATATTGGACGGGAAAAGGGGGGGAAACGCTACAGATCTCGCGAAACAAGTGACCTATAACTGTTAATCTAATATGCACTAGTGATTTGCTTGGCAGTGCTGTGTGACTGGGCAGCACAGAAAGAAAAGGATAGAACAGTGAGGATTTTGTAGGAAGCTGAACAGCCCTTTATTGTTGATGTAAGAGCTTCAATCTGTTAAACCTCAGCATAGGGTGCTAGGAAATTTTTCCATACCCTAGAGGCTATGGCAAGATGGCAGGCTTGTTGGATGGAGCTATGTCTTGGTTCTTTGCCTCAGCCTTGATCCAGCTCCGCCGCTCAGTTCCTCAGAACCAGGTGAGGTTGAAAGGTTTAAACCTAGCATGTACACACACATGCTAGGGACAGATTCCTCACTTTACAGACACTGAAAATGGCCGCCCCATGGAGGATCTTCACTGGATGGTGAGTTTTTCAGCCCATTGGAACGCATTGAACGGGTTTTCAATGCGTTTCAATGGGATTTGTTATTTCGCTTAATGAGGATTTCGCTCTACAGTGATTTTGCTGGAACAGATAATCCTCGTTAAACGAGGCGCCACTGTATGTCATTACAGAAGCTTGAATCAAGTCAGCGGAGGGTCCCAATAAAACCACTGGGATCTTGAACCATGGATTTTGGAGCCAAGGTACCTTATTTTCTGTATACTGTCAGTTTAGTTTGCCAGAAGAAGAACCTGCTGGCTTTTTTTCTACTGGCAGTCAGCTCCAACATTGTGGATAGCTAGGCTCCTGTTCACCCAGAGTCAACAGGGTCCCATTTGGTCCTAAGTATCTTCCAACTTTGTCCTGAATCTGTTTGAACAACTTCTCACACAGGCATGATCTTAGCTGTTCTTAGACTATTTGTCTCTAGTTATCCATGTTCATACCCTACTGCATAGTCTGTGTACTTCACACTTCTACTACCTCCCTGCTTCCAGATTTCCACCTGATTGTTCAGTTGTTGTGGGTTTTCGGGCTCTTTGGCGGTGTTCTGAAGGTTGTTCTTCATAATGTTTTGCCAGTCTCTGCGGCCGGCATCTTCAGAGGACAGCACTCTGAAGATGCCAGCCATAGAGACTGGCGAAATGTCAGGAAGAACAACTTTCAGAACATGGCCAAAGAGCCCAAAAAACCCACAACAACCATTAGATCTCGGCCGTGAAAGCCTTCGCGAATACATTCTACCTGATAATCCATCTGGTACATATAATTTAAGGTAGCGGTCCCCAACCTTGGGCCTCCAGATGTTATTGAACTTCAACTCCCAGAAATCCTGGCCAGCAGAGGTGGTGCTGAAGGGTTCTTGGAGTTGTAGTCCAAGAACATCTGGAGGCCCAAGTTTGGGAACTACTGATTTAAGAGACACATGAATCAGAAGTGATGTTTCCCAGAAGTGGCCACTGTCTTGAAATGAAAATGCAGGAAGGAAAACGGACTCTTTAAGTGCACTCTCTGAAAATGTGGACTGCTTTTCTGTGTATGTGGAGAACACAGATATAGGAGAACAGAAATGTGTTGACCTCAGATATGTGACAATAAGGCATGTCCAAAATAGGGAAGGATTAGAATTAGATAAGTCTGCATACAAGGGGATTTATTGTATTCATTGTTACTTTGAACTTCAGGCACAATTCTCTTTTGCTTGTGCATCCTCAGGTGTAGTTTTCTGAGGTTTTGTCAGATAAAAGCAAAGTGTGCTCCTTATATACCACCCCATAGCGCTTAAGTACATTCTAGGTGGTTTACAATTTAATTATTCAGGTTACACATTGCTCTCCTCCCGTGAGCTGGGTACTCAATTTACCGAACTCGGAAGGATGGAAGGCTGAGTCATAGAATCATGAAAATTGGAAGGGGCCTATAAGGCCATCGAGTTCAACACCCTGCTTAATGCAGGAATACAAATCAAAGGATATCTGCCAGGTAGTGGTTTAAATTTCTATTGAATGCTTCCAGTGTTGGGGCACCCACCTCTCAAGTTAATTGATTCCCTTGCTGTACTGCTCTGACAGTTAGGAAGTTTTTTTCTGATACTTAACCAAACCTTGGCTTCCTGTAACTTGAGCCCATTGTTGCATGTCCTGCACTTGGGGATGATCAAGAACAGATCCTGCTCATCCTATATATTTGGAAAGTGGTGTCGTATCTCCCCTCACTCTTCTTTTCTCAAGCCTAAACATGCCCAGTTCTTCCCATCTTTCTGAAATATGGGACCTGTTAAAGCAGACTGACAGGTCACCAAGTCAGACATCCTCTTTCTAACAGTGGCTAATTTAATTAATTTATTTATTTTATTTTATTTATTTAATTTATATCCCGCCTATCTGAATCACATAGGACCACTCTAGGCGGCTTACAATGGTTCCGAGACTCTCACAAGTGTACCATAATGAAAATTAATTTCCACCAACTGGTAAGATCATTTGCAGAATGATAAAAGCTACTAGAATAAAGACCGTGAGACTTCAAGAACACCAGAAGATATAGGCATACTAGTTTTTTTTAGCTCTATGCTAAATGTACAGTCCTGCATCTTGATCAAAGTTGAAGCCATTTCTATGCAATTGCCATGCAATGCATTATAAAGCTCTTCCTTTAATGTGTTCAGGACACTTTGGGGACTGGCAGTCCTCTAAGCATGCTGCAGCAACTGCCACCAGTGTGAATCCATCCAGACGTTCTGGACTAAGATCAGCCCCAACCACCTTGGAAAACGCTCAGGGATGTTAATTAATATTTAATTTTGAAGGCAGTTCTGCCTTCAAAACCTACAACAGTCAACCATTTTAAGAGGGGCTGATGTCTCTAGTACACCATTAAAAACTGAATTTTTTTCCCAACAGAAAACATGATGCTAAAAAGATCAACAAAACTTTCAGATAGCAGAATAATCTGTCTGATTTCTCAGAAAGCAATTCAATAACTGTTTACACTGATGTAGTTGCATTACCCTACATGGGAACGCACCAGTGTAGAATGTTTAGTGGGACAATCTCTTGTGGAAAAGAAAACCAATTAACTGTCTTCACCAAATGTCTGCTGGAACATGAAAAGCTGCTTCAACTAAAGATCTTTAGGAGCATAAACTCCTACAAGCATGCAAAGCCAAATGACAAATCTAGGACTTATTTTATTAAGGGTCTCTCTAAAATAAATTAGACTAAACCCTGCTTAAATTAATACTTCACAAGAGAATAAATCTCTTGACATATTATAAATGGCAATTCTTTGCACATGTGCAACTCTTCCACATTTGTGAGGAGACCATTTCCAATGATATTTTCTCTTGTCCTTTTATTGGTAGTGGATGTGCAGTTAAGGGTAAGCTGAGAAATGCCTTGGGGCTAACATGTGGGACTGACATATGTTTGTTTATTAGGTTTCAACCAATTCACCCCATTCCACCCCTCCCCACCAATTCTAAATAACAGAGACACATGATGTTTATAATAATTATGGGTCAAACGTACAAGGAATTAATGGAATGTGTAATCCCTAAGCATAACCCCCAGCCTTTTAAGGTAATCACACCATATAACATACTAGTGTCCCCACCTCCCCAATTTAAGTACCAATGTATAGTCTGCATTGGCCTCAATATGACCAGCTTCTTTGCATACAGTCCTGGAGTCTCTCTATCCCTCACAGCCATCTTTATCTCTCTACACCTCTGACAAAATATAGTAATTGTCTGTAGCACTGCAACTGGCAAGCAATGTAACTTGCAGGACATATTTGTAGGGAATATAGTCATTACACAGAATAAATCTAGGAATAACATTATTTTCTGTGCTGTCAGAAAATGTTGGGATATTAAGAGTTAATCTTTGCCAAATCCTGAAAACAAGGTATTGTATATTATGCATAGGGATATAAAATTGTTCTAAAAGTAGATATGGCCACTTGCACAACAAACATTTCCCCCAAAAGTCAAATTGATGAGGCTATTTGTATAATATATAACATTGATGAGGCTACTTGTATAACATATAAGACTGATGAAGCTACTTGTATAACAACCTGAATATAAGGTGTCTGAGGTGCAGAATGCAGAACTCTTTTGAGTTGATGAATTTTTTCTCTCTCCAAAATACTTCCCACTAAAGGCACACCAGTGAAGCTCAGAAACAACCTTGTACAAACACTTGCTTTTGAGCCCAAAATAAAATATCACTGATTAACCATCATGCTTATTTACATTCCCTCCACAAAATACCAGTTTCACAGAAAACAAACTGAGGAATATACATACAGGCTAAATGCCTATCCTCGCAAAAAAGCCAACACACAAACACAGCCAGGCAGCCGGGCAGGTAGGCACAGAGACACTCCATGTCACACAAAAACAAACAACTATGTATCTTGCTAAACCAAATTGAACTGAACCAAACCAAACCAAACCAAACAGGGCGCAGGCAAAACACTTCTCCCTGCCCCCCATTATTTCATTTGTTCCAGCATATGAGTTCCACCTAGCATATCCTTTAGCACTCCCATAATGCATCCCTCAGTGTTTTAAGTTAAGTTAACATGGAATGTAGCTTGGGACGAAGTTGTCTGCTGGAGTGGTTTCTGTGGTAGTCAGAGAGCAATCTTGTAAAGAGTCTAGCCCTCTTTTTTTTTCAATGGCGATTCTGTCTTGGCATGAAGGAAGGCAATAATCAGTCCTTCTGAGCAGAATGCCCATAGTATTCAAAGACAGGAGCTATGGAAACAGAAAGCAAAGCCTCAGTTGATCTTGCTGCATCTAAAGGGATATTTTCCTCAAATGCACTAAAATATTAACATGTTACCCTTAACTTCTAGGGGGAATATGACATGTATTACATAAGACTTGCCTTGAGAAAATAGACATGTTTCAATCCTCAG
The DNA here is from genome assembly GCF_051106095.1 of Pogona vitticeps. Classification (NCBI taxonomy): domain Eukaryota; kingdom Metazoa; phylum Chordata; class Lepidosauria; order Squamata; family Agamidae; genus Pogona; species Pogona vitticeps. The sequence continues at coordinate 39,180,815 of NC_135784.1, forward strand.
GCTCACTCACTAGATGAGGATCTTAACAACATCTTAGGAGTAACATGTAGACATGAACATAGAGGCTTATGCCCTACATCCAAAATATATTCACATATTTAGTCAACTGATTATTTCTTACCTATAGTATTAAAGTACAACACACAAAATACAGGTTCACCTGGACAGAGGCAAAAGACCTCTCCATGATTTCTGCTGTTTTCTTTCCTTTTATACTATGTTTTAAATGTCATATAGTGATTTCACTTTATGAAATGTTATGGTTCATACAATACACTAGATTTATATTCTATTTATATGATGGAAGTCACCTGGTGAGTGACTGGCCCTAAAAACACCTCCTATAGTACAACAACCGAACCAATAAACAAACTACCAAGCTCACACTAATTTATGTGTATTGAGGAATACATTACAGCCGATTTTCAACACAGTTGAAAGAAGATGCTCTGCTGCCCGAAGCGAAAGAGACAATGGCAGTCTTGAACATCCCATTCTGTCTACTGACATGCGTCAACCTGATGGGCAGCTGAATCTCTCAACTTCATCTGAGGAGAGCAGACTATTTTTGGGGGTTTCAGGGTGGATTATATGGAACACCACTCTGTTCTTTGACAGAGGAGATTGGTGAGAGGAGAGGTGCTCCTTTTCCACATAATTTAGTAAAGGTAAAGGTAAAGGTTCCCCTTGACAATTTTTGTCCAGTCGTATTCGACTCTAGGGGGTGGTGCTCATCCCCGTTTCCAAGCCATAGAGCCAGCGTTTGTCTGAAGACAATCTTCGTGGTCACATGGCCAGTGGGACTTAGACACGGAACACTGTTACCTTCCCACCGAGGTGGTCCCTATTTATCTACTTGCATTTGCATGCTTTCGAACTGCTAGGTTGGCGGGAGCTGGGACAAGTGACGGGCGCTCACTCCGTCGCATGGATTCGATTTTACAACTGCTGGTCTTCTGACCCTGCAGCACAGGCTTCTGCGGTTTAGCCTGCAGCGCCACCACGTCCCCATCCACATAATTTACATTCTGCCATCTGAGGCAACTGCCTCACTTGCCTAATGACAGTCCCAGGCTTATCAGCCAGGTAAGTATGTGAGCTGGTTCAGATGCTCCCTCTCTTCTCTACTTGTCAAGACACTTCTCTCTTCTCCTCTAAGTTATATTTTAATACACACTTCTGCAATGCACTGGAAAGTAATTTCTAAGGGGCTCTTTCAACAGAGATATGTATCTGTATCTCTATGTATCTCTCTGTATGTCTATCTGGCCATATTGTGTAGCTGATGGTTTGAAGTGACAGTGAAATGGTAAGTCAAGCCCTCTGGAAAAGCATATAGCAGTGAGCATCCTGCTATCAGCAGACCCTATCACTGCATGATTAAGTTCTTACCAGACTTTTCAGTAAGGGCAACCTTCTTGATCCGGTAACTGCCAAGGGCAAGCCAAATACACAGAGTCAATCTATGAACATTTAATCTCCGCAGAGAAGGCAGATTAAGTGTATAATTGACCCATATAATCCCCGTATCATCTCCAGTCAAATGTTTCCTATGTCCGGTTTAGACAGACAGGGGCACTATCAAAGAAAGCTATCAGAGACTGCATATTACCAGAACTGTGGATCTCATCAAAGTTTGAGATGGCTTTTTAATCACTGATCTCAGAGACAGCTAGACTTAAGCAGATGAGCTAGCTGCTAAGCACATCTGTTTTAATCCTTATCTTCTGCTCAGGCAAGCTTGTGTCTTCAAGAAGAACAAGGAGGAGAAAAATAAATTAATTTCTGTTTAGAATCTTTGCAATCTTAGAGGAGCTTCACTGGATGATTTGATTTCTTATATCAAAAGTGGTTGTTTTTTTAAAAACTATTTTTTAAAGCAAGGGGCAAGATATTGAATTAATCATCTAAGAGGCGGGGGGGGGGGGGAAAGCCATCTGTGCCATTTGTGGATTCTGAATCAATATCCTGAGATGTACAGACACCTGGCTTTACATCTCATTTTTCAGTGCTTTGTTACTTATGACAACAGGAATACTCTCAGTATCTGAGAGCACAGCTGAGACACCTTGATATCAAAGTTAGCACAAGACCATGTCACTTGCAATAGTCATTGCGTGACTGGCCCATACATGCTTGTTTTGTCTTCACTAAATAACACCCATGAGGGAAGATCTAGATTCAGATTGTGGCCTGGGAACAGGAGGGCTTTAATTGTGTATTGCCACACAATCTAAATCCAAAGCAGCATCACCCTCCCCACTGCAGCTGCCATTTGCATTTGGTGGGTAGGTTTCAGTGGTGCCACAATGTTCCTGTGTGTATTACATTTTGGTTTTCTGTATTGGGTAGAACCTCCAGTCTAGCCACTCCAGGAATATTAATCACAACTCCTTCACGCAACAAAATTAAAGGATACAAGATGCTCACCACTAAGGATTTATGAAGATAAAATATCCACATAAATATGAAATTTGTTAATATAACACACATTTTATTTATGTGTGTGTGTGTTTAGCCTTTTGTTTCTGATCACACACACATATAACACACATTTTATTTATGTACTAAGTGCTTTACTGAAAAAGGTATGATCCATCATGGTTTAAAGGGGTTTACAATTTATGCTACTTTTAAATATGCCAGATTCTACCTCTTGTTTCAGTGTCATTCCATTGCACTTTGGTTTGCTGGAGTGTGAACAAAAAGCAAACTCAAGCAATCCCTCTTCTCTATCCTCTGTTTGCACTTGAAAGGAGACTGATTTATTAAGCTATGGTGTCTGAATCAGGAAATGTTCTGCTTACAAACCAGGGTTGTAAATCATGGGTTGAAGTCCAGGATGAAAAACTTAATAGTTTCCAAGACATTGAAAAGTAACTTTTAAACAGTAATTCATTACTTGTTTACAATCTTCCCCCAATAGCTTGTTACCTTGAGTATTATAACAATGTATTGTAAATACAGTGGTGCCTCACAAAATGAATTTAATTCATTCCGCAAGAAGCGCTGTCTTGCGAAAAAAAATCATCTTGCGAAAAGCGGTTTCCCATAGGAATGCATTGCAATGCATTCCTATGGGAATCTCGCAAGAGAAATGAATTTTTTTCATCTTGCGAAGCATCGGTCTCGGAAAAAAGTCTTGTGAAGCACAGCCATAGGAGAAGCAGTCTTGCAAGGCACCATAGCGATCGAAAAAACCATTCATCTTGCGGGTTTTTTGTCCCGTGAGGCGTTTGTCTTGTGAGACTCACCACTGTACCTTGCTACTTTATTTATTATGCTATGTACTTATCACTTTCTTATGACTTTAAGTTCCTTATTCAGGAACAGAAGAGTCAGAAAAATGGGCTTGGCTGAAAAAAGAAATCCCCCAGAAGACCTTAAAAGTAAGTTTAAAAAGTAAGTAATAAATGTATAACTCAGTGGTTTAAGTGTCTGGCTGCAGAACCAAAGATTAGGAGTTTGATTCCCCACTGTGCCTACTTGACAAGGGCTGGATGCAATGATCCATAGGGTCCCTTTCAGCTCTCCAGTTAAGATGATGATGATGGTTTTACTTGCTATATGGGAAGAGTAAAGATATCATCAGTATTTTTATTTTGAATTGGGGGAGGACTACTGTTATATATTTGTTATTCCAGAAAGTAATAATGCTACAGGTAATGGCTGAAATCCTGTTGCTTAGTGTAGTAAACTGCACTACAGTAAGGTGATTGAATGTATAGGGATTTGATGAGTCAACTCCTTCGCAAGTTCCATTGATTCAGATGGGCCTGCTCAGTGTAGTAAATCACAACCAGAGTAAGCCCATTTGAATCAATGGAGAAGTTGATTCATCAAATCCCTACAGATTCACCTGTAGTGCAATTTATTACACTAACCACGGAATTCCAATCAGTGTCCTTACCTGTAGTCTGCAATTTCTAAGCGCTGCTCTTTCTTAGTTAACAAACGATAAAAATCTCCTTACAAGGCAAAACAAGACAAGAAGTTAAAGTACAGGATGGAGGAAGAAGGAAATTCTGTAGTTTCTTCTTTGTTCTCCTTTAAAGAAACTGTAGTTTCTTAGAGTGGAAATGTTACCACAGCAGTGGGCCTATGAATATGTCCAAGGTGGATGTTAAGGGAACAAAGAATAGGGGATGGAGAAGAGTGGAAGCTCCCTGGGAAGCTGATGGACAAAAGATAGAATATAATTATAAAGAAATAATCCATTATATGCAAATCAAAGTATCTGTAAATTTCAGGTGACAAATAGTTTTTACTTAGTATTCTGTTATAAGATGTTGATGTAAAGCAATGAAAGAAAACAACAATACTGAAGGAAAACTGATGCAAACAGATATGAGATAATGAATTCTTATCTGAAATAATGCACTAAAGTTCCCACCTTGAAATCAAAGCTACTTCTGAACATCTGATGTCATAATTACTTTTCTCTTTCCTTAATGGACTGCCAAAATTTTATGAATTCCAACTTTCCAGCTCCACACAATCCTGGCTCTCTTGTGATTTAAATAATACTACAGGAAGTAACCCACTTAAGACAGGCCCCTTGTTTTTCTAGATAATGAAAGATATTAAAAACCACCACATAAGGATTAAAGTAGTGAAGAGATTATTTCCATGAGGTAATCAGCTGTGTATGTATTTTCCTCAGAATTTCAGGATTGAACCACAAGTATGGAGAGACATATCTTCAGACAAGAAATATAAATGCACACCAAAAACAATTCTCGATTCCTTTTTTCCTATGCAGGTGGCCACTTCTACTTCTTTATCGGGAAAGGACAAAGAAACCATGCAAAATATCAGTCAATAGGTCTTCAGGGAGAAAATAGCCTTGTTAACTGCTCATTGCCAGACCCCTTAGCCAATCTGTTTTCTTCCCCAGTGACCTGAAGAGAAGATTTTAAAAAATGATGATGATGACTTTATTCCACAGTAAACCTGACTAATTTACAAAATAAAGGCGATTAAAATGCAGACCACACAGTAATATTCAGATAATCTCCTGCATACCCCAGTATCCACACCGGAGAATAATTCTGCTATTAAAGCACACATAGAAAAGGGAGTCTGGGGAGGAAATGAACACTAAGCAGTGTAAAATGATTGCATTTAGAACAAAAGGACAGACAAAATAAGTATTTTTGAAAATGTGCTGCCCACAATGTGAATAGATTTTAAAAAATAGTTTTCTTTTCTTTTTAAAATGAAAAGTAGAAAAGAAAGAATACAGCACAGTGGTATGCAGAAATAAACCTCTCCAGAAACCAAAAGCAAATGAACACAAAGATGAACATCTTAACAGTGGAATCCTTCCACATGTTTACTTTGTAAGTACAGTATCTCCTACTGTGTTTGTGGGGGCTCATTCCTGAGGAGTGTTCACATTACTTCAATCTAAGTTATATTTTTGATTGTTTAGATTTAAATAAATTAGGCTATATACAAGGCCTGAGAAAATACTGCCCAAACTGCCCACTGGCTTATATCTTGTCGTAGTCGTCTCCAGCCTGAGTCTTTCAAGATGGTTTCACCTATCTTGCCGATCATCTTCACCTATTGTCTGTGGTGACAGGGACTCAATGGAATTGGAATTGTAGGTTATTGTATCCCTGTCCCTCCCACTCATATTGCCTGTTTGGAAATCAAGTTTCCTTATTTGCAGGTGGGGTGGGGTTCATTCAGGGACTACCTCCTATCCTTGAGGCTGAGTGGAAAATTCCAATCAAATGGCACTGGGGTGAGGCATTTAACCCGTCCCTCAAACTGGTTGAAACCAGCTCTTAGCTCACCTTAAGCAACAAGCAACATGCATGTTGGATCTCTGCCATGGCCATCTTGGGAATTTCATTCATAATTTTTCTGTCCTATGCCTGAGGAAGTGAATTTCATTCATGAAAGCTCATGTTAAATACCCAAGCCAAGGTTCTGCTACAGAGGATGTCAGCCTTCTGTACTTAGCAGCCTAACTTCTTGGGGAGATGGGACACACAACATGCTGAGGATCTTAAATTCAGGGCCAACTCATAGGAGAAGAAGCAGTCATTCAAATATTTTGAAACAACCCCCCCCCCCCAGTTATTTAGGGCTTTGTAGATGAAAAACCAGCTTCATTGAGTTGAGCATGGAAACAAATTGGATGTCAGTTCAATCGTTTCAAGACTAGTGCTGTGTGCTTCATATATTGCAGTCAAAGTGTAGCCTAGCTGCAGCATTTTCACTAGCTGTAACTTCCAAACATTTTTCAAAAACAGACCCACACAGGGAGCCTTATATTCGTTTAAACAGGAGATCATTAAGGCATGGATCACTGAGGCCAAACCTGCCTTCTCTAGAAAGGGACAGAATTAGTGCATCAGCTGAAGCTGTGCAAAGGCATTCTTGGCTACAACAGCCACATGGTCTTCTAGGACAGTGGTCCCCAACCTTGGGCCTCCAGATGTTCTCGGACTACAACTCCCAGAAACCTTCCCCACAACCTCTGCTGGCCAGGATTTCTGGGAGTTGAAGAACATTTGGAGGCCCAAGATTGGGGACCACTGTTCTAGGAGGACTGAGACAACCCTTGTGTTGAAAAACAAGAGCTAGTAGGGGAGAAAAAGAAAAAAAAATGAAAGGCAGGGTTAAATGTGTGTTCCAGTGAAAGTGGCAAGAAACTGTCACTGAATGCTCCTTTTAGGAAAAAGGGGCATTTCTATCTTATGGAGAAATGGACAGACACAAAATAGTTCAAAATGTTTGGAGGAACACAGATGAGAGATTGTTGCCTAAAGGAATCAATGGAGAAACATTTTTTACACTCTCCATGACACCAGGATAAGAAAGTTCTTTCTCATGACTTCCCATTTTCTCTACAGTACTTCTATTAAAAGTATCATTCTTCCCTGGTATCTTAATATCCTATTCTTGCTTCAGACAAATGACCTTATTCTCTCTTAAGTCAGAATATGTAAGAAATCTATGCTCCTTAGTACCAAAATTTGGGACTAATGATACTTTAAGGTGCCATGTGGCACTTAATGCAGGTGTCTGAGTACTTCTAAACAAGTTGGAATACTCATGAAATTTCAAAGGTCAAGATGACCTTTGACCATGACACAAAGGAAGCCAATTTATTGTGGTAGGACGGAAAACAGACACTGATCATCCCCAAGCAGAATGGCTGTGGGACAAGGAGCAGGCAATGAGGTGTGTGTGTGTGTCAAATTTGTGTAGAGCACATAAAACAATAAACACATCTTAAAGGCTAGCATGTTTTAAGGTGCCACAAGATTCTTCTTTTTGCTGTAACAGACCATTAAATTTAGAAATCATAGAGCAGATGTACTCAGTGGGGTGTCTTAAGGAAGCACAGGGTTTGAAGTGTAGCATTTACAGTACCACTTTTAGTTTGTATCAGGTTTTGCAGAAAAAGTGCTCTAGATACGGAAAAAAAACCCTTGGATATACAATTTTTTTTTCAGATTAAAAAACAAACTCAGAAAGACTTCACATGCAAACTGGTCCATGGTAGTGAGAAAACACAGGGACTGGATACACTAGACCATAAGAATATCCATAGTCATTAGTGTCATGTCCTGACTTAGATTTTTTTGGAAAAGCACTTGAACTAGGAAACATGCTGTGGCTTTATTCCAGTTTTGACCCAGAAGAGATCATTGTGGATTCTCTAGTAGGGCTGCTTTTAGATGTACATCGCATGCACAATATGATTTAAGCTTAGGCCAAACTGATCGTTGCTTTACAGATGATTTTTGATCTTCTGTGAAGATGTTATTTAAATATTTTTAAAAACTAATGTAATATAAAGAGGTTAATTTACCAACTTTACATCCTGTTTTCCCAATTAAAATGGTGCTCAGAATAGCTGTATGACTTTGTAAGTTATGGTGTGATTGAAATCAAATATATTCCAGACAAGTATTCCTCTGATTATGTTCCAGACAAGCTGCTGGAAGAAACACAAAACTGGAAGCTGCTGAAAGAAAAGGCTGGCACAGAAAAGAACAGTCCCTGGAATGTATTGCTAATAGAAGAATTTCAACATAGATGGGCAGAGTGCAAGCAGATCTATAACAGAGAGGAAATGACTGCCTCTTTGTCATTGCTAAGTGGATAGGTGATTTGTCTCTGGTGTTTTTTTAATGCTTGAAATTCTCTTAAGAGGAAAGGCGTCTCTGAAGTGCTTTATGCATGAATGAGGCATTCTCAGTGGATATGGGTCATGCAAGTAGATGTACAGAAGAAGATTATTTGACTCCAATTCATGCCACTTGATATAATGTGATAAAACATTTGACATGGTAGATAAGTTCAGTTTTAATCTTGCAGAATTAAAATTAAAAGGAGAGAATTATGCAGCAGGAAGAGGCCAGAGTGGAAAAAGAAAATATGAAAAACAACAACAAGACAACAACAGATGGGTACCAATCAAAAGAGAAATTTGATGAAGTTTGGAAGTTGATGGTTGGTGGGTAAGAAAACACATTCCTCTACCCAATGTAAGAAAGAAAGTCTGAAGGTATTCAAATCTAAATGCCAGAATAAAAGAAAAAGAGAGAGAGAGCGCTGAGAGGTGAAGGAAAGGGAAAAAAGTTGTTTCAGTCACGGAAACACATAGATGAAGATCCATCCTAACGAGTGATTGAAACAGTCAAGTCCCAACTGCAAGCATAAATGGTAGATGGCACACAACTGCTACAGGAAAACATGTTGCACAGAAAAAGCAAGAGAAAAGCAATGATGTCTGTTACCATGTACGCCAACCTATTTAAAATAAAATCACAGTTGAAATTTAGCAAATGTTGGGCCCCAAAGCCCAACTGTCCTCTTTCATGAGTCACCTACAAACTGGAATTGCATGACATATCAACATGAATCCTAAATTTTCCGCTTTTAAAATTCATAACATTCGATCTGATATTCCCCAAAGGACTCTATTTTCAGCTAATGCAACACAACAGTATTCTGAAACACAAACATATTTGATTTCCAAAAATGGTTATTCATGTTTGTTGTGAATTATTAGTCATGAAAAAACAAAAACAAAGGTCCAGTTTATGTTCCGTGTTTGGTCCTTCAGCAACGACATTCACTCTGTGTCAAATGGCACACGCAGTCTGTCTGAGCCTCTCACACCCTTTAAAAATAATGATTAACACATCTCTCTTACCGAGTAAGTGTTGATTTAAGCTGCTTCTGTCCGAACTCTGAAAAAGAGAGTAGCTGGGCCAGAGTGGATCTGAGCAATGCAGACAAACTGATTTTCAGTCCAAAGCAAAGATCAGCCGGTAACGGCTGCCATTTATCTCAAAAGGTGCCTAATCCTCCTGTAGATTTTAAAAGGGGTGAATGTATTTACTTACATCAAACAACCTTTCTATATACATCTCTTCATTGACCTTATCGCGCAGGATGTCCTGAGAATGGCGAACGAAGGTGACGTAGGCGTCAGCAACATCCATCCCTGGTTTCTGTGGGAGAAAAGGAGTGGGATAAGGAAATAGGGGGAAAGAGGAGCAAAAAGCCATGAAAATGGCATCTACTCAAGACAGTCACACTTGAAAAGATTCTCCCCCTCCTTGAAAACACATTCTCCTTCACTGTCCATCTAAAGAGCATACTATGTGGGGCTGCCCCTTGAAGGCAGTATGGCAGCCGCAGTGAGTACCAAAGGATCATATTTCCACAGTCCCGGCTCACCTGCATTGGCTATCAGTTTGCTTCCATACCATATTCAAGGTAACCAGTGCCGACCTGTAAAGCCACAATTGGTTTGGGGCCTCAATACCTATCAGAGCACTTCTCTCTAAGATCAACTTCCTGTGCCACTCACACCTCTTAGGCTTTGATGTTGTGAATGGAGAGAACAGGAAGTCCTTCTCCAGGAGCCAGACCTTCGCTGCAGTGGCCACCTTCTTGGGGAATGCTCCCCCTGTGGAGGTATATCAGGCCCCTTCTAATATTCAGATAGCACACAAAACATTGCTTTTTAGATAAACATGTCAGGATACCCTCCTTTTATAACTGTTCATTATTTAGTTTTATTTTGGGCTATTATACTTGTATCTTGTCCGTTGCCGCCATCTTGAGTGTTTGTCTAGTTTTCCTTATATATTATATTTTTATATTTGTGGATTGGGTGTGGTGTGGTTGTGCTCATTATGTTTGAACTGCCCAGAGTAGTGGCAATGCCACCAGATGGCATGATATAGAAATATAATGAACAAACAAACAAATTCTTCTAGCAGATATCTGTGCCACACTGAGGTGTCAGCAATTACCTTCTGCTATGTAAGTAGCTTAAATAAGTAATGACTGGCTTTCACCCTGTACAATTGCTCAGTGCACAGTATCTCTCTTCTCATTTTCTTTGAGAGAAATTGCTTGGATGGATAATACCTTTCCTTCAAGGCCCAGAGCCAGAAAGTTCAGTATTTGGCACTATTGACCTAATTAACAAAACAACTCATGGTATGGTTCTTCCCTACCGTTGTGTTTCTTTTCATTGAATGTTAGAAGGCTAAAACACAGCACCAGTGTATTGCTCTCATTGTCTTATGGCTTTTGAAATACAGAGGAGGGGCAGGATCTGTTCTCGATGCAAGACATGCAACAATGGGCTCAAGTTATAGGAAGTCAGATTTAGGTTGAACACCAGGAGAAGCCAAGAGTGGCCTTGTGGCCAGATGGGCAGTATAGAAATAGAATGAATGAATGAATGAATAATAAACTGTTAGAGCAATATGGCACTGGAACCAATTACCTTGAGAGGTGGTGAGTGCTCCAACACTGGAGGCATTCAAGAGAAACTCAGACCACCACCTGGCAAATATCCTTTGATCTGTATTCCTGCATTGAGCAGGGGACTGGGCTCGATTGCCTCACAGGCCCCTTCCAACTTTATTATTCTGTGATTCTATTATATGTGTATGACAATATTTAAAAACAATACAGTGGTGCCTCGCTTAGTGATCGCTCCGTTTAGCAACGAAATCGCTTAGTGACGCTGTTTTTGCGATTGCAAAAGCGATCGCTTTGTGATGTTCTCTATGGGGTATTTTCACTTTGTGATGATTGCAGGGAAGCGATCATCGCAAAGCCCCCATTTTCGCACAGCTGATCAGCGGTTTCAAAATGGCCGCCAGGGAAAAAACCATGGCCGCCTGCTGTGTTTAGGGATGGATTTCTCGCTTTAGAGGCACCAAAAATGGTGGCACTATGGAGGTTCTTTGCTCAACGGTGAGTTTTAAGCCCATAGGAACGCATTGAAGGGGTTTCAATGCGTTTCTATGGGCTTTTTAATATCACATAGCGACATTTTCGTTCTGCAGCGATTTTTGTGGAACGAATTAACGTCGCTAAGTGAGGCACCACTGTATTTCTCTTATATTACCTTTGCTCTGTAATCATTTAAGCTTGGGACAATCTATATTTCAAAGGGAACATTATATTGTGTTTCTATGCTGGCATAATGTCAATGGAATAAATTTCTGTGGTGAATTGACATAAATTAAGAAGTTAGTGTAGTTATTTCCTGCTGCACACCAAATTTATGTGTACTTTTGTTTAATGCTGGCAGGCATTAACCAATCAAATTTTTTGTCTATATGTTTCAGGGCACAATCTAGTAAAAACATTTTGACAATGTATTCATTTCAGAGAGCATTGGACAAACATTTAACATTTCCTCAATTGAAGCTAAAATGGCTTTAATTCTGGTAATATTCAGTTAGACTGTGTCCTAGATATGTAGCTAATAAGGCTGCAATCCATTGGCTACAATCATGTAGCCTCAAGTTACTCTTCATAAGGCCAGTGACATCATCAGCTGCAATAACTTTGAGAAAACAAAAAAAATTCCCATCTCCCTCTAAAGGTCTTGAGGCTCCAGTGGAATCTTTTTCATTGTCAGAAAGCCATTAGGGGCTGCAGGATGTCCTTATTTTCCAAATATTAACACCACAAATAAAGTGGTCCCCCTGGAAGTAATTTTTGGAAAGCAAAGATTCCCCTTCCCATCCCATCGCTCCCAGTGACTTTTCCATGATGAAAGAGATTCCATGGAGCTTTGACAGAGAAATAAGAAATTTTATATTCCCTAAAAATCACCATGGCTGATGACATATAGGATTTAAACTTGTGTATACTCAGTTGGGAGAAAACTCCATTGAACAAAGTGAGATTTATATGAGCAGTAGTATCATAGTATGTCTGTACATATATTATTTACTTATATCTTTCCTTTCATCCAAGGGAACTTACAAAAGAATTTAAAAACAAAGGAAAACTAAAATTGCAACAAAATCACAAACATTAAAATTAAATTAAATTGATCAAGTTATTAAAATGTATTTAAAACACTTAAAACTACTTGATTAAAATACTAATATTAGTTTCCCTAAAAAATATAATAGAATGTAAGTACGTACATTAGCTAAGACTGTATGATTCAGGGCTTTTAATTGGGAGACAGCACTCCCTGAATCAAAAATCCTGAGTAGGCTTGTATGGGAGAATGAAGTCTTTAGCTTGGAGACAAGTCATAGAGTGGTATATAGACCATAACCAGGCATTTTAAATTGTGTACCCCTAGCTACTGAAGCTTTAGAGGGAAGGAGCTGTTAGATAAGGGAGTTTCTTAGCAGTGGTCTTAGTCAGCAGTCTGGCTGCACTGTTTTGGACTAGAAGAAGTTTCCAAACACTGTTCTAAGCCAGGCTCACATAACACATGTTGAAATAATTTGGTAGTATTGTTCTGTTAGTGTACACTTTCTTCCTGTGTCTCCTGATGTACTAAATATGAACTTCTGAAGTGTGCAAGATTTGACAAGGTCTACATTTTTCTTACAAGATGGTTGTGGGAGATATAATTTGGAAGAAAATAATCACTAAATAAGTTCACAACCCTTGATATGTGAAATCAAACTTCTCTCAAAAGAAACCCATTAAAATTCTGAAATAAGAGTAATTACGAAAGCTGCCACACAAATCTTAAATGTCTGTGGCACATTGAGACTTCTTAATAATGGGTGTCATTACTTTTATTATTGAGATTTACCACAGATCATAAAGTATCATTTCTCTAAGAGACATGATTGTCAGCCACTGTAAATTGAAGTTAGTTAACACTTCTGTGTAATTTCCAGGGTGAAAATGAGGACAGTTTGAGAAACAGTAGGAAGGTAGTTTGTAGATATATATTAATACAGAAATACAATTATCAAGCAAAGGGCCAACCATTGGTCCTAGAGATGCCAGTAAAAATTTTAACACCTACTGCAACAATGACAAGGTATTAATTTAAAAAAAATTGAGGACAATGTAACATATGGCTGTTATTCTTTTCAAGCAATTTCCCACAACTGAATTGTGCCAACTTCATGATGCTATATGGCCAACACTAAACAATTTTGTTTCCAGAATTAAAGGAGGGAAGGCAGATACTGAGAGAGCAAAGATTATACCTATACAAACCTATAGGTTTGAGGTATACATATCTAGACCTAAAACATCAGAACCATATACCGTTATGTGTGCCTGCCTGTGTGTCAGTACTGTATTTCATTCATCACATTTGCTGGTCACAAGGATAGGATGAGGAAACAGATAAAAGATGCTGTCCAAACTGTGATAATCCATTTGTTTGTAGAACAAAATGAAACCCATGAGAAGCTTGTGAGGGGAGCAGGGGCCATGTGTCCAAATTTGGGAGTGAGGTACCTCTTGCTTGAGCTAATAACCGTATCTACAGAATCTAATTCTTTGGGTTTCCACCAGGAACTAGGAGTTTCATTGTATCCCTTCCTCTGTTTATCTATTTTTCTTTTTTTTTCTGGGACAGGATAAGGAGAGTATCCTTCTCAGCTGTCCTGACAACTTTAATTGCTGAGTCCTATTTTACTGACTCTTGGGAGAAGAGTGAGATATAAATATGATGCATACATACGTAAATATATACATAATCTTAGGTCATCATCCCTCAGCTTTTTTTCTTCAGAATTCCCCTAACATGCCTACTTTCTCACACATTAGCCTAAATCTAATGATAAGTCCCAACTAGAGAAGCCTCACTGAATCAGTGGTATTTGGTCTGTAATGGCCAGTGTGGTTTTGTGGCTAATGGGAAAGAATTTAAGATTTTTACTTCTCTAAAGTGTAAGTTTGTCTCCATGATTATATCTTCACCAAGCTAGAGTGACTTATCCTGACCTAGAAGTGTTGTTTTTGTTGTTGTTGTAAGTGCCAGGTTATCACCACCACTTGGAGGACTGGAGACTGACACTTGCCATGTTTTCATGAGGGTTTTGCGCTGATATGGACTGGGAGAGCTAATTAAGATTGAGACTGGCCTATGGTCCCAGGAGGGTGAGCAAAGGAACTCCTGGACCAACATAAGAGAACTGGAAGAGACTCAGCATGGCAAAGGGGCTGGTGCAGCCTAGTACAAATATGGAATTGCCTACAATAAAAAAACTAGATGAAGACTAACCTGGATAAAGCAGTAGGGCTTGGAGTTTGTGATACTAAACAAAGGGTCTTGAGCCCCTCACAATACAGGGACTAGTGGATCACATAATGTGAAAACAGAAAGGAAAACAGAATATATTTCAAAACTTTTCCTGTTACTTCCATAAAAGATTAGGGCAATGAGCAGAATGCAGTGTTAAGCAGAGTAGCTCATGCTCATGCTTGTCTATGTACAGTATCATCACAAATTGGACACTCATGAAGAATTAGGATGGTAGAGTGAAAACCTGTTCCTGTCTGCAAATTTGCAGAACAAAATGTCTGTCTGCCAGCATGTCTTATTTTATCAGTCATAATCCCTGACTCCAACCAATGTTCATACATTGCACTTAAGATCAATTTAAATGTTAATTTCTGATAAGCAGAGTGCTTTGCCTGAGAGTTTTAAGAGCTCTCTTCATTATAATCCAAGCTCTAAACAGAAGGCTGCAGCACTATTTGCCCTTTCAAAAATGAAATAATGTGGTTATTTTTCAGAAATGGCTTCAAGGTTCTTTTTGGTGTACACTTCCGTCATTCACAGTTTTCCCATCAAAACCTGTTTTTCTTTTAAAGTTAAAATTATGGCTGAAGTATACAAAAATAATAAATATTGGGAGGGCCAACGAACATGAGGTAGCATGTATTTGTTAAATTGCATGACTGGTAAAAAAAATTAAGACTGGTTTCCCATTCAACACTGGTGGAGATCCCTATTAAAAATAGCCAGCTGATATGTGTGCACTGGATATTTCCTTGTACAAACTCCGTAAAAAGCCTGCTATAGTTGTAATGGACTGACCAAGTAGGATTTCTGGCCTAAAAGCTATAATCTGTTATAGAATTAAGTGTGCTAAAGTGTATTATCTTCATGTTAACTTCTCGCCTAATTTAAATCCAGCATTTGGAACATCATTTTTTAAAAAGTAACATGGTAGCATCACTTTTAAAGCATGCAATATGTAAGTAGTTGTTCATTATTAGACACGTGTCTTGTCCTTAGACAAATTGAACTTTATTTTGGGGTTTTGGGGAACAGTGTAGTGGAGCAAAATCCCACTGTTCATCACAATGCAGGGAAACAGCCCAAGAGATTTTTCTTGCTCCATTTGGCATTTGTAGGATTAAAATATGTCCCACAATTTGAACTGAGGAAAGGAGAAACTGAAACTAAACATAGTATTGGTAGACTGAGTTCCTGGCATGAAAGAACAATGTAGGTGGGAAGTCCAAAGAGCTTCCTTGGACACTCCAATCACATAAGGGCTACAGAGGGCTCAGAAGAAACCAGTGCACATTACATAATCTTTTCCAGTGAAAGACTTGTGCCATTGTTTAGAGAGTCTTTTTGGATTCAGTCTTCTTTTTCTTTTCTTTTTCTCCCACACAACAACATTCATTAAATGTTACCAAACTACTATTCTATTATTAGGATTTAATGTGCGAGTGATTGTGGAAGAACTGCTATATGGGCTTTGACTGGATAGGGCAATAGGGTTTATTCTTCCTTCTTCCACAGTTTTCTTTTTCTTTTTTCCTTCTCTTCTTATACTTGTTGGTGCAGTAGTACAAATATGAACCATTGGCTGCAGGAAATCTGGTTATAAAGATTAAGATCTACCATGTTGCTAAAACAGGTGGTGCTGTGTAATTCCCACCCTAGGTCGCAACTGTTTGTGTATATAAAGGACAACTGAAAGTGGATGGAGTACAAATTCTTTTAAAGTGCACAGGATGGATCAGTCCAAATCTGTATGTCCAGGATCTGAGTACAGAATGGATTAGAGGCCTTCTACACATTCACTATACTCTATAAATAGCATAATAAAGGTTCCCCTTGACAATTTTTGTCCAGTCATGTCTGACTCTAGGGGGCGGTGCTCATCCCCGTTTCCAAGCCATAGAGCCAGTGTTTGTCTGAAGACAGTTTCCATGGTCACATGGCCAGTGCGACTTAAACACGGAACACTGTTACCTTCCCACCGAGATTTATCTACTTATCTTTACATGCTTTCGAACCGCTAGGTTGGCGGGAGCTGGGACAAGTGATGGGCGCTCACTCTGTCGCGTGGATTTGATCTTACAGCTGAAGATCTACAGACCTTACAGCACAGAGGCTTCTGCAGTTTAACCCGCAGCGCCACCATGTCACATGCAATCAAATAGCACAATAAGCGACTTAAAAAAATTATTAAAATAGAAAAATCTATACCCTCAGTCATTCTCAAAAAAAAAAAAAAAAGAAAAGAAAAAGAAAAGAAAAAGAAAAAAAGAGCAAAAACCCTACTCAACTTTCTGGAAGTCACAATTAAACAATAATTGTTACATTAAAAATTATGTTATTGTTTAAAAGGACCATAATATTACTTCAAAAGTCAGTGTACTACAAGCCATGTCCTTACTTTGCATTCAGTATTCAGCTTCCCTATGAACAGTGTCCTTTTTTCCCTCTTCAACTTGATCAAAACATTTTTCTTCAACTTAGAAAACTGCAATGTCACAGTTTTCTCCTTTCCTTGTGTCTTCCTTTCTTGTCTGGATTCATTGAGGAAGGGTCTTGTTTGCCACAATTATGATACAATTATCACATACAGACTGGTCATTCTGACCAGGTTCTCAAAGACATTATTACCTGGACATGGCAGTCAGTAGCATTCATGAATAGTTTCCTACTAGGCCCTAGCATGGTGGAGTAGTGTCTTCTATTACTCCTGAAAGCCTCTCAGTTGGGTCCATTCACTTATGTCATTCCTCTAGTAAAGAGTTGCAAAAGTTCTGTGAAACCTTAAATTCTAGTAAACCCCACTCACCTTTCTCACTTTCCTTTGCAGTCTAGCTGACCAGCTGGCCAGTGGAGAGAAATGAAACCCACTTTTCCCTGACTTGCCGGGACAGCGGTTTTCCAGTCATTGGAAGTGACATGAAAACAGTAACCCTGGAGGATATTGTCGATGTAACTATCCCAACCCCTTCTTCCCAGTCCTGTTTCCCAGTCTGCAATCTTCCCACCAGTAGTGATTGTGAGGGGATGCAAGTGTGTGTGCTTTCTGTAGGCATATATGGGGGAAAGGAAAAGAAGTATTTTTGCTACCAGCTTGCACGAAGGACAAAACTGATGGTGCGGCATATGTGTATGTCCTGTCATCAAACACCTGCCCACTTTGGAGTCTGCTGGCCTTTAGGCTGAGCACGAAGGTCTGAAAGGATGCTGCAAATGTGCTTGGCTGAATGCACTTGCAGAGAATATATAATCAGGAACATCAATGTTGCACGCTGCTGGGTGGGTGGGTGGGAGGCACAGAGGTGGAGTCATGCTTACATGTTTGCTCACATCCTCAGCATGGATTTAGCTCTTTGTACAAGCAAGTGAATGTCTGCATAGGACTTGTTTAAGTGTGGTGGAAGAATACATACATCACCCCCCCCCGCTGAAATAAAATCATTAAATCCTCAAAGACTGTGGTTCTCTGTGCTAGTGCAGAGCTCCTGTGAAAAGCAATGGGGAGCTTTATAGCTTGTGGAGGCCCATTTTCAGCTTTGCACAAGGGTCAAATCCAGTGTTTTCCTTCTACTTATGCTCGTCCTTAAACAAAGTGTTGCACAACTCACGGTTTCATTCAGCTAAGTCCTGGTTGCTCTAAACATTTTAGCCAGTTTGCTAACAATAGCCAACAGCTGATAGAACACTATTTATTTATTTATGTATTTATGTATTTATGTATTTATGTATGTATTTATTTATTTATTTGTGTATTTATGTATTTATGCATTTATGCATTTATTTATTTATTTATTTATTTATTTATTTATTTATTTATTTATTTATTTATTTATTTGTACCACTTCTTATACTTTTTCTGTTGGCCTGATGCCAGACACCATCCAAATATCTGTCCTGAACTATCCATTCAGTGAAAAAGGGAGGACAATCAACATGGGAGTGAGTGAATTAACCTCATTGTGCTGCTGGACATTGAGAATTAACAATTTTGGCAAGTAACCTGAAGCATGGCTTGGGGGGGGGGGAGGGGTGTAGTGAAAGGCACAAAAAAAATACCTAGGTACTTCTCCATTCCTATCTTTCAAGGTAACTGCTTTTTGACATGTCGATTCCTATTCTTAGGTGCTAATTCATTCCTGCTGTTTGTCCAAAAGGCTCTTTGTGCCAGAAAGAGGCAGCCAAAGCCTTATATAATGGCTGCAAAGCACAACTACATTCAGATTTGAAGAAACAATTAATGTTCTTTTTCTAATTACAAACCTCCAAAAATATTACTTTCATTCAGAAGTCATAAACTCAGCAGGAAACTACTGTACAGTGTTCCTTGTGCTGCTTGCTATAAATACATAACATTCTTCTGTGTGCAAAAGATGTTTTAAACAATAATTCCTGAGAGCTCCATATTTTACCATACTCTGAATCCTTTCATCTTGTAGAGACGAGTAATCATGTATTGTGATCTGTTGTAGACAATATACCAAAGTGACTGCAGCTACATAATTATTGATTCATATACTAAAGATGAATACTGCAGATCTGCATCCAGTTTGCTCCACATTCCTCACTACAGTTCTTACTTACATAATACTGGGTGATAAACACCGTATGATGCCTTTGACAGAAACTCACAAAAGTAGGCATCAAAAGAAGATAAAATCAGTGGAAAACATTCAAAATCCACTCCCACAATCCTTTTTAACAGAAATCTCATGTTTACCACTGCCCAATATATTCTTATGTATACCAATATATAAATCTTAACAGGTTACAGAGTAAAAATCATTGGACAGTATCCTGTTGCACAGCTCCACCTGTTCAATCATAGTGATTTGATCTGGATCATTGCGCATGAGTCACATATACCCCAAAACTGAAATTCTTCAATTAGCAGAAAGAAATCTATGCTTAAATAATGCTTACGGGCACATCCACGTATTTGGAAGCTGCCTTCACCTGAAAGAAAACATAAAACAAACTTTAAGCTAAAGCTGATGTTTTCAAGAAATACAGACAATACTCAAACATTTGTTGCAAGTTGGAAACCCATTCTGGGAACATGTTCAATTAGGTGAATTATTTGTTTTAGAAACAACAGAGCGATCTTGTCGCTCCAGTGTTACGCTGACAAAAAGGACTCTCTACCTATATTACTGGACTGGACTGGAAGCCTCAGCAGTGTGATTCCTTCCATGCTGCCCAAGTAATCTGAGAAGCCCCAGCACACACTAGGAGGACTTCCCACTGCAGCTCCATGGCTTGGGATGACATGCATTGTGCTAGTGATGTGCATTGTGCTAGCTGCACTTTAGTGATCCCCAGTTGACTCCTCTGCCAGTAAGGTAGGTCTGGGAAATGTGTCGCCCTCCAGATGTTGGTGGAATGCAACTCCCATAAGCCTCAGCATAGCCAAGGCAAGGGGATGATGGGAGCTGCAAGTACAGCAACAATTGGAGAGCCACATGTTCCCTAGTACTCCATAACATCAATGTAAGAAGAGCCCCAACATGTTGATAGTCTTCAACAATGCCTTCTCCACCAGCACCTTAGACTCTGTATCACAAGCTGAGCGGTCACTGTGGTAAAATACTGACGATCAATATTATTATATGGACAATAAAAACCATTTGCCAAATAAAAATGAAAGATGAGAGCTGTAGTGAGAATTATAGCACTGCCTTGCTATCTGAGAACCTATCGAGCTGAAATAAACATAAACATATTAGGTTGGAGTCAGATTTGCTATTTGCATAAAAAGGGACCAAAATCTAGTAGACGCATCTGCTGGAAGAAGAGTGGTGGTGGAAAGAGGCATTCTATTTGCCAGCTTTCTCTTCCCATTTGCATGTTGTTGTTTATATAATTATGTTGAAAACATCACAGAGAGTGCTCCAAGTGCTCTGAGGTGGTATATAAGTCAAAACAGCAACGACCTCATTGTTCCAGTGTCCAGACATTCCAGAATAGCACTTGGTAACAGACAGAACAGGCTGTAAGGGAAAAGGCAAAATGGCACAAATTGTTTCCTTCCTGCTCCAGAGCAGAATCCCATGGATGGAGTACCACTCATGGCTAGTCTGCATCCAACCCATGACAAGGAAGGAAGGAAGGAAGGAAGGAAGGAAGGAAGGAAGGAAGGAAGGAAGGAAGGAAGGAAGGAAGGAAGGAAGGAAGGAAGGAAGGAAGGAAGGAAGGAAGGAAAATAAACTTCAGTTTTTATGTCAGTATAACACTACATGTGCAATAGGTAGAGTGACATTCTGTAAAAAGATTTCATTGGGCAGCCATTTTAGAAGGACTGACTTGCACATATAACCATAGATTCTCCATAAACAAGATGAAGTGGCAGAGTGCATCTTGGTTATGTGCCTGTTCAGGTATCCAACCATGCAAACAGTACAAGCCACAGCATCTTATCAGTTAGGTGCCATTTGCTGTGACATATTACAAGAAAACCTATAGGGTTCCAGCCAGAATGTCACTGGAGAGATAACGTCCATAAGTGGTAAAAGACATATCTTTATCCTAGCACAAATTTGAGTCATCCAACATATTGCCAATTCGTTTGTTTTCATTTTGTGATTGGTCCTTGGCAGGTAAACATGGGCTTCATTTTCTCAGTCCGACTGCTCAGGCATGGAGGATCTCTGAAAGAATTGTGTGCTTTGAAGGAAACACTGCAATAGCAGGAAATACATACTAATGCTATCACATTCAAATAACTTGTGTTGAATTGGAATAAACACCTGCTAACCCTAGCCCTAGTGTCCTTTTTGCTTGGTTTATCTCAGTTGGCAACTTATTCCAGAGGATCTACTTCACAGGAGGCACAGTGGGGAACTGAACTCACAACATCTGCCACCACAGCCAGACACCTAAGCCATTGAGCTATCCATCCAAAAGGTACAGTGGGGTCTCTACTTAAGAACTTAATCCGTATTGGAAGGTGGTTCTCAAGTTGAAAAGTTCTTATGTTGAATCTGCATTTCCCATAGGAATGCATTGAAGACCATTTAATCCGTATCTGCTCTTTTCCGTCCATAGAAACTACAGTGGAACCTCTACTTAAGAACTTAATCCATTTTGGAATGGTGTTCTTAAGTTGAAACGTTCTTAAGTTGAAGCAAAATTTCCCATAGGAATGGACTGAAAACCAATTAATCCGTTCTGGCTGTTTTTTTTTGTTATGTAGAGGTGTGTTCGTACATTGAAGCATTAGTTCCCATAGGAACTAATGCAAAGCTGGTTAATACGTACTCTACCACTAGAGGGAGAATTTTTTAAACCTAAGATGACCTTAAAAAAAGAGCAGGAAAGGTTTTTTTTTCCTGTTCTTATCTTGGATTTCTGTTCTCAAGTAGAAGCAAAATTTAGCAAATGGAGCTGTTCTTAAGTTGGATTGTTCTTAAGTAGAGACGTTCTTAAGTAGAGACCCCACTGTACAGGGATACCCAGATGTTGATGATCAAAATCAAGCCTGTCATTAATATCACTGGCATTTGAGAAAATTGTATAAGTAGATGATATCTTCTGTGCTAGAAATCAAATCAGGCAGCATTTCTAAGTATTTTCAGTATGGTTGCATTTGAACTTATGCATGGGACTAGTCTAGTTCTTCCTGTTAATATATTCAGTGTTACATGCACACATAAACAATTCTCTTTAAGGAAGAATGCTCTGACTTAACAGTGGGAGGAAAGGAACTGAAGTGGGAGCACATGGCCTGTGAAAAGAGGCTGATACATTACATAGGATGAAGACAGTCTAGTGCCCACTACACCTTCACTCCTGATATACAGTGTGTAGGACAACTGGTTCTGAAAAATATTACATATGGCATTATTTGCAGAAGTAGCTGGTTTATTTTTCTCTTGCTGACATAAATTAATGTAATTTGTAAGATGCCGCAGTAAAAGGAAAGGAAAATGTGGTAAGTGCTTACTGTGGTAGCAAAACTAGGTATACAAATACAGTGTTTTTGTGATCGCTATTGTGATCGCAAAACAATGTTTTAATGGGCAAAATCCACTTTGCGACTATCGGTTCCCTGCTTCGGGAACCAATTCTTCGCATTCCGACGATAAAAGCAGCTGATCGTCAGGTTTTCAAAATGGCCGCCGGCCGTTCATAATGGCTCCCCGCTGTGTTCAGGATGGATTTTTCACTGCACAGGCATCGAAAAATGGCTGCCCTATGGAGGATCTTCGCTGGATGCTGAGTTATTTTGCCCATTGGAACGCATTGAACCGGTTTTTAATGCATTTCAATGGGCTTTTTTATTTCACTTGACGAGGATTTCGCTCTACAGTGATTTTGCTGGAACAGATTATCCTTGTGAAGTGAGGCACCACTGTAATGGTCTATGAAAAATTCTACTTAAAATAAAAGCCCCAATTTAGCAGTCATGAAACTGCAAGAAATAAAATGAACACTTGCAATAAGATATAATATAGCAATATTATATCTGTCTGTCTTCCACATTTCTTTCTCACAAAAACTCCTTAAGCTTTTTTAAAGTAAAATCAGCCAACCACAACAGCATGTTTTACTTCACTGCAAAATCTGGCTATATGTGCTACAATTTACACACTGCCAGATGTTGTGTTAGTTTAGCTAGGCTGTTGCTTCTCTAGAATTATGCGATCCCCCCCCTGAAATTTCTCAGTTTACAATGAAAATTTGTGCAGAACAAAAATAAGATTGTCAGTAAATTTTCCTGGGGGTAAAATACACTCTCTAGTTTTAATCAATGTAGCAGCTAATTCATTCTCCCCCCTGTTCAATGAGAAGAGACTCTTCAGATTAAATGGATCTTCAGCAGCTGTCATCAGCTTGGTTGCAATTCATTTCATAGGCAGAGTACCTATCTAATGACTGAACTGTTATGTCTAAGAAATACTACTGATTATAGAAAACAGTGATGCAACCAAATGTAGAATATTACATTTTTTTGAGGGGGTGGAATCCAAGAAATACTTTATAATGATGTGGCTAGTGAGAATGCCATTAGGACAACTGATGCATTAATTTTAAGTTGAATTTCACAGCAAGGATTGAAAACGAGGCTACCCTACTAGGTGATAAAACAGCTTGTCACAAGACCCCTGGTGACATGTCATTTTCTAAGAAACTGGACAATGTTTGATAAAAGAAGTTGGTAGAAGGTTGGTTCTTTTAAGATTTGTTTGTCATACTCTTGAATAATTACTTAAAAAGTAATTTGTTATTTAAACAGTATAAAGGCTAGCAATTTTGATTTTTGAGTAATGATTATTGTTTTGTTTTTTTAATGTTACTTTCGGGGTTAATTTGGTAGTTTGGGGTAAATGTTAGTAATCTTTACCGGATTTTAAATTAACATGGGTAACACATTAAACATTAATCATTGTGAATTCATTTTGTAATTTTCAATGGAGTGCAATTTGCAATGAATTCATTTTGTGATTTTCTTTTACCAGTGGAAGACTGATGAATTATTTTTCTTTAACGATTCACCATTAACATGGCTAGGTGAATGCTACTATTTCCAATGTGGCTGTGGCCAAATTGTCATTTTAGATGACTTGCTCATGTAGCCAAAGGAGAAGCACACCGAGAACAGACTATTGTAGACATGTCTTTTCTTGTTCCAAGTCAAAGATGATGCTGAGTCTAGATAACAACAGTGCCTTGTTATATATGAAGAAACATAAGGGAGGCCTCCTGATACCATCTTATTCTGTGGCCTGGTTTGAAAGTGCAGTTTGCATTCTGCAGGAGCACACACACATCCACTTCACCTTCTCCCTTGCTTCCTCTCTTCCTTATTAAACCACACTTAGCCATTACTTCTAACTAGGTAATTGTGATGTCATGCCACTATGCTGTCAAAGATTGTAAAGTCTGGTTTAAGATTCTGGTTAGTAAACTGATATTCATATGCATGGGTGTATTTATATATCAGTGACGGCAGGCACCTACTGTGGCTGATGAGGCAGAAGGTAGAGCAGTCAATAGTGGACAGAGTCAGAAACTGCAAACGTCCTTCTATCTCCATCTTCTTCCTCTACACTCATATAATCTCACCTGGATGACTGAGAATCTTTACAGATACTGTGAAAAATACTTTACATACGTGATCTTGTTTCAGTAACTTCTTCAGGTTAGCCAATATCATGATTCCCATATCAAGGATAATACTGTATACCTTTCCTAAGGAGAGCTGGTATGGAACTGCATTAGGTTCTGGTTGCTGATTAAGACAACTCCATAATTACCACGGAATGCTACTTGTGTGGGCTTTGCAACCTGTGCTTATTGCCACCAGCTTTGGAGAACCGATGGAGCACCAAAAGCATCCTGTGTGCTAGGACTGTGCAGGTCAGAAGTGTCAAATGAAAACTTCACCACCCTAATTACAGCCAAGTGGATGTGCCCCAATTTCCATTGGCATTAATTGCAATAAGCCAGAACATTCGTACCTCTCCCAGTAAAGACTTATGTGCAATGCCAGAGAGGCAGTATCCACTGAGGAACAGCTTGGATCCTGAGAATATGAATTGGTCTACTAGGGCTGATGCTGGCATTTGCAAAGCCTCAAAAAGCTGCCACCTCCACATCCTCTTCTGTTGGCATCCAAAAGACATCATCTCCTGCTGGCATTGCTTAAAGGAGAAACAAGTTTTGCAAGCCTGCGAATTATTCTCCAGCTTGGACTGAAATTGGAAACTGAAAGTCACATTGGAAAATAGTTGATACAGTATTTTTTTGGTCAGGTTCCTTCTTTGCGTATCTTCCCTCAGAAAACACAGACACTTCACCATGTTCGATGGTCTTCTAACGGGTCAACACCTACTTCTATTGCTGGCTTTAATGTGTACCATCTTTTATTCTCTTTGGCACTAAAGTTGGGTTCTGCTTTGTTTTTCAGGTCAAATATGTTACCGTTACTACCAGCATTCTTACTACCATTGAAATTGTTATTCTCACTCCCGCTTTTCACTCATGCACTAAAATGGAAGGGAAATACACTGCAGGGACTCAGTCTGAGGATGAAGCAGTGAGGGTGTACCTTGCAAAGGGTCAATGGAATTTAGCCTGTTTGCCTCCACAATTGGATTAGACCCAGTATTCTCCCACTAGCCTTTATGCAAGCTAAAGAAACAGCTTGGCTTTCTTGGCAGAATATCAGCAGTTAGGGTTTGATGTAGGGAGAAATCAAGAGTAGGATGACAGGTATTTTTAGGAGGTCTGTTGAACTGGGACAAGGGCATTTTGAGAGGAAGATCTCAAGGATTCCAAGTCATAGTTGCAGAAGAGGTAGCTGTGTTAGTCTGTGCAAGCATTAGAAGTAAAAACATATTTTTTAAATTAAAAAAACACATGGTGGCATCTTAAAGACTTACACGCCACCACGTCCCTACATTTTAATGTAATATTGTAATAATGCAATTTTATATTTTAAGGATTCCAAGATGGATTCCCATCTATATTATGCCCTTTCCAGATTAAAAGGATGGGAGAAGGGGGAAAAGTGGCTCATAGTCAAGTCATGGACTCTGCTTCTAGTTAAAAGAACAGGACGTAAAGCTGAAGGAGACTACAGACATTCAAATAAAGCTCAAGTTAAGGCGGTTTGAGGTTGTTCTTGAAACCACTAAGGAATAGCTGCTCTCACATTTTTGAAAACATAAAATCCTGTTAACTCAAATTAATCTGCATTCTCAAGCAACATGTATAGGTTTCCTGCCAAGGGCTGTTTTTAGAGATAGAATCGTGCTCTTGTTTCTAATTACAATTTTAATTTGTAGGTGCTCCTGCCTAAATGATATTGTGGGATTCTAATCCTTTATTTTCGTTCTTTATAACAAGCAAAAAAATAGGCTTGTATCACTCAATGACAAGATTTCCAGAATTCAGTTCATTGCCAGCTTGTTAAATCATGTACTCCTTCCCAGGCACATGATGTACCTTCTCAGATATACTTCCAGTCTACTTCTGCCATTGATGGGCAATGGCTATGCTACAGGTGATACATGTGAACATGAAAGTCTTTTGAATTACTCCTGAGATAAGTGGCACACTTTGTAGTCACACTGCTCAAGAACAGATATTTAAAAACCAATTAAGCAAACAATAAAACAAACAAAAACAAGCATACAAAAAACACAGTGGGAAAACAGATCAGAAGTACACATATACAAACACACACATGCAGGTATACAGCCTTATTACTTATAACTTTTAAATTTATTACATTTATGCTCTCTTTTTTTTTCTTGTCATGGTATTTGAAGTGGCTTATATAGTATTCCCAGGGGTTCTTTCATCTAACTACTTACAGGTCACAGACTTGCTTAGTTTGAGCAAGGTTGCTGTACAAGGTACCTTCAGATGATGCAACTAATGTGTTTGTTTTGTTCTGTTTTTAAAATTTTGAGTAGATCATTCAGTCCTTGAGCTCCTTCACTATAACTACAATGAGCAAGCAAATATAGCTTTGACATGTTAGACACGGCAATAATTTGTTTTTTCCCCCGTAAATTAAAAAGTGTGACACTAAAAGCAGGGAACTCACAGTAAATGAAAGGAAAGAAGAAAATAATGTCCCTTCATCATATCTGGATAGTTTGGCCAGGACTCCTTCCAAGATGGTGACAAACTGAAAAAAAGAGAGAGGAAGATAGTTTTTACTCGCAGAATAGATAAAAATGAAAAACAAGAAGCATGGCTCCTACAAATTATTGCAATTGAGTAGAACAGGAGTAAATTTATGAAAGTCTATTGGGTTTTACTGGTACATCAAACTGTTTACTCATAGGACATATAAAATGTCATCCTCTTGTTAGGAGTTAGATCTTTCCTGCAGAGGATAAGAAAAAAAAATAGAGGTATCTCTGTGTAACCAACATACAGTGCTATTTCCTAGAATTGATGACTTCTCTCAGAAATATTCATATCATGAAATGATTTCACAAGGCAAAACCAATCCACAATACCGCTTCTTTAGTATCACATAGCTTTAATTCAGTGGTATATAAATTAATATTAGCCACAAGTGCTTTATGTTGGGAGGCATTGTTGGCTACTTTTCTCAATAGCTAGTTTTCTGTCATTCATTGATTCCTTTCTTGGTAACTGGAAAGGAGTTCCTTTCAAGCGAGAACCGTTTAAACTGAGAATATTCCACCCTGCATTTTGTCCATCTAAAGCATATCAAGTAGTTTGGAAGTCTATGATTGGATCAAGCTCATGCTTATTTCTGCCTGGTTAGGATGAAATGAATGATATAATTACCATAGGACTGACCTACAGTCTACTCAAAACAGCAGGCAAAAGTAAATAATTAAAAAGAAAATACATAAAAAACAGTTAAATCTCTGAAGTCCTGATGGCGCAGTGGTTAAAACGCTGTACTGCCGCTAAAAGTGTGCTCACGACCTGGGGTTCAATCCCAGGTAGCGGCTCAAGGTTGACTCAGCCTTCCATCCTTCCGAGGTCGGTAAAATAAGTAACCAGCTCCCTTGGGGAGGGGGCGCCAATGTGTTGCCTGCATAATTAAATTGTAAACCGCCCAGAGAGTGCTTGTAGCGCTATGGGGCGGTATATAAGTCCAAAAAAAAAAAAAAGGAGAAAAAAGTCTTTGCCTGTTTTTTGAAGGCCAGAAAGAAACTAATTGTATGCCTCATTCATGTATTCTTAAAGCATGTGGTGGCCACAAGAAATAAAGAGTGCTAAGTTCAACCCTCATTCACTATATTCAGTACATAGATGGGACAGTCTGAATAGGGGGAAGCTCCTTTTTTTGTGTATCCTTTCCTGTGTATCACCTTGATGCAAGCCATATTCTTAAAAAAAAACTAGGATGATGAAAGTTACAACACTGCTAATGTTGAAAGCTTCCCTCCTTTTAAAGAAGGCATGAATAGGGCTAATTTACAAAGATGGGATTACTTGAAGTGTTTTATTGCCTGGGCCTGTCTGGTTGGCCACATATGAAACATCCAGCCTCATCATCTAGTTACTAAGGTCTTCCTACATCTATAGATCCCTCTCCCCTTTCATAGTCTGCACTGAAGAAAAAGAGCATTATGTGAACAGGCTGCTAGGTGCCAAACGTGGCAGGTGGAGTGGGATCTTACCGAATGTCATAAATGCTTGTTGAACATCCTATGCATGCAGGGAGAAAGCTAAGTGACTGATGGCTTAGCAGAAGGCTTGGGTGAATGCAAAGGAATAAGTGCAACTATTTGGAGATTTTCTTGATTACTGGTAGGGGGCTAAAACTGAGGAAAGGAGTGCACACTTAAGCTCTACCCCAAAATATTATAGCATACCCAGAGGTATGTTAGATTTTCACACACTGAGCATTGCAGACTCCTGTAAAATATGAAGAGGGCTTTGTATCTTAACTGAACATAATTATAAATCTTTTGTGGCTGGGAGCTTAAGGTTCCCAAACATGGGGGCTCTGCAATGGTGTCCAGACATTTGTGCATGCCATACAAAGGTTCAACATGCTTCCCGATGTGCTGTTATGTATGGCAATGAGGCTTATATACATGCTCGTGATCTTGCCCACAGTTTTAAATCTGTCCGTGAATGAGGCCTGAATGAGGCTACTGTGTAATGGATCAGCTAGCTAAGGATCTGGAAAGAGGAATATGGAACCAATTAATGTACCTTTGCTCAAGGAGATCTCAACCCTACAGTAAATCCTTAAAGCTGTCACTAGCAGCTGGGACTAAGCCCATCAGGTCCTGATAACATGATCAAGTTCTGAAAACAGACACATTATAGTCTATATCCCGACCCACAGGCTGTAGGTTGAGCACTCTCGTTCTACTGAATTTCACACAGATTGCCATCATGAGACAGTGCATCTGTCAAGACTAAGTGATGCATGATTTCTCTTGTGAGAAACAACAAATCATCTGAACTTCTTAATGTGTCACATTTTAATGGAAATACTCTTTTTAAAAAAAGGAGCGATGTTAACAGTGAATCATTTCACCTGAAGCTGAAGGTTACCTTTGCTACTAGGAGTGTTATCATTTCCTTGACGGTTTCTTCAATTAGTTCATCTATTTTTGAATGATACTGGTGCTAAGGAGGGAGGAAAAAGACGGATGCAAAATATTATTAGCACAATTTTTTTGCAGTGCACACTTCTTTCTTTGTTGCAGTTGTATCGACCATGATATTTAAACGTTGATTGACACGTGCTCTAGTGTAGTGGTCAATAATGTATTAACATTTACACATGAGTTGCTAGGTTTTGTTTTTAAACTGAGAAGAGTTTGATAAGGTTTCGTGGATGATGGCCAAACCCTAGCTTCAGTTCCATGCATGCAGCTGAGCCAACATTAATGAAAATCAAATGCATGCGGTGGAAGACAAAGTCCGACATCTTTTTGCTGTATGTAAATTATGATAATGGGGGTCAGTGTTGGAAGAACATATCACATCTGTTCTTTCTGTCAGTTTAGTGATGCGATTAAGATATTCAGATTTTTGAAGACCTAAACAATGACGAAAACACATCTCATGCTGTAAGGCAACATGGTAGCTGTCTTAATGTACAGCAGAGCTGTGAGGGACCTATAAAGATGTTGATTTTATGCTGATAGGCTGTAGTTAAAAGCAGCACACACTTTTAAATGGAGCCACAGACAAGAATAAGTTGCATTCTTCAAGAAAGCTGGGCAGAATTTAATTCTTGGGCTCCACTTTTGGCAAACGAATTAGTCTAAAGATGTAAAGTTCCAAAGCATGTGCTTGTTAAGAACTCAAGTGAATCAGGGCCGTCATGACCAGGTGTAAAAATGATCAAAACATGGGTGTTCTGAGTCATGCAAAAGATGGTAAGTGCAGCACTGAGGCCCCTCAGTTTATACCATGCTGGGGCGTCGAATCAGTCATAGAAAAGACTGACACCAACTCAACATTCAGTTTCACTTTCTACATAGCACAAGTTTCCACCCACCCCTAAGTCTGCTATCCAAGTACTGACCAGATCAAACCTTGCTGAGCTACTGAGCTCTGAGAAAACCATCAAGGGTTGTGATTTCAGGCAAGAGCTAACCATTTTTGTTTATTTAAAACAACAATAAAAAACAAAACAAGCTTCTTACTAACTAAAGTTTGTGGTGTATTCATTTGTTTTTTTTGTCAAAGAACAGGAAAAATATTTAATATATGATGATTTCCCCGCCATATTCCCCTCCCCCACATTAAATAAAACACTGAAAATGCTGATGTTAGTCACTGTATTTATTTGCGCTAATGTTATTTTAAAATGTAAGCATCCAACCAGGAAAAAAACCCCAACTAAAACCCAATAACATTAAAAGAAACAAATCTGCTATAAATACTAAATCATGCTTTGGGGAACAAGGAGTGTGAGGGGCAATTATAAGTGTGAGACTTTGGTCCCTTAGAATTGACTAGTATTCCTTGCTAGTTTGAGCTGCTCAGTGTTTTTCTTTCTTTCAATGGAACAGTCACATACTACAACAGGAACTTGGAAGAAAAGAAAACAAAATGTAGGACACACTTACCCACTCTTTAGCAAACTTTCAGATGATTGGGGACAGAAATAAAGAGGAAGGTGCAGAAGACAGGAAAAAGAACATATGAAGGTAAACAATAAATAAAAACAAAATCTTCAAAAAAATGGGACCTTCTAAATGGGGGCCATGAAAAAGCAGCAGCATGCACAGAAACAATAAGCAACAGGAAATGAAATTATGAATAGAATGCCTTTTCTCTGAAATACCTGAGGTCGCTATCAAAGAGAATCACATAGGAATTCAATTTTTTTTTTAAAAAAAGAGTTTTGAAAAGTGATTGTAGCACAGAACAGAACACATACACAGAACATATCTAGTGAGACAGAGAAATATCATCTTTCTTGTAACTGGGGAGGAAAAACACAAATATATGGCATGGCTGCAGTTTTCTCAGTTTCAATTGGCAAGCTTATTAGGCTATCTGGTTTCAGGACTGCTTGTGTATCTTCCCATTCATTCAATCATAAAGTTACAAATGTGTTAGGAAGAGACTGTGCAGCCAGAATTAATACAGGAACCTTGTCTAAGACATCCACATGTCAAAATACAATTGATTTTTAAATTATTATTTATCTCGTTAAAATTGGCAACCAACGTTTTAGAGAAACTACCATCATGCGAAGCTATAGGTCAAGATTCAATGGTGTACTTTTGTATCCAATGCCAGCAGAATAGGCAGTTCCTTACTCCATTGCCTCCTGCTGTAGCTCTTGATGAAGAGAGAAAAAAATATTACTACTTCAAAGGATTTCCCAGCCTTCTAGAGCAGATGTTTAGGATGCTAGAAGGCTCTGGGAGAATGTTGTTTATCTTGGTGGAAACAGGAGGATACAGAAGAAGTACATCATTGGATTCTGGATGAAATGTTATACCTCTTCTAGTCTTTCTTGTTCCTTTTAAACTACTCAGTAGAGTCTATTTGATTGAGAATTCATCCCCATACCAGCAAGATAACTAAATGTATCTGGTATGTGCCTGAATGGGAAATAAACCTTAAATAGCCAATGTAATGTAGAACATCCACTCCATTCTTCTTCAACTGACAGCACCTTCAGGCTCTATTAGACTAGAGAATGGGGCAAAAAGTAATTGTCAGCATGGATGTATCTAACATGTCTGCTTCTCTACAGAGGTGAATGTTTGGTCTTGGAGCTGTGTCTAAAAACAAAGCAGAATCAGATGGCAGAGTCCCAAGATAGTAGATTTGACTGTATCACTTCAGGCTAGAGGTGGGATACGTGATATTTGAATGTTTATCTCTGTTTAAAAAGATCCTCTGAAGGCTGAAATGGGGTATCTCAAAGGGTGTGTTTTGGATGCAAATAGCCCCAGGTAGAATGATGTGAAAGAGGTGATGTGAAAGGCCCTTTGCTTGTGCTCATGGGAAGGCACAGCCCTATATTGATTGGTATAAGGTAGCTCCCACATTATGTTCTGTCGCTACCTAGTACCTAATTATAAAAGAGACAGTGCTCAAAGGAGTCGATCTTCCACTTACAATATAAAGCTGCAGAGTTCATTTTATCACCTCAGGACTCC
Source organism: Pogona vitticeps (assembly GCF_051106095.1). Lineage (NCBI taxonomy): Eukaryota > Metazoa > Chordata > Lepidosauria > Squamata > Agamidae > Pogona > Pogona vitticeps. The sequence goes on from NC_135784.1 coordinate 39,213,422, forward strand.
AACATCATACAGTAGTACCTCGACTTGCGTTCGTCCCTACTTGCGAACGATTAGAGTCATGAACGGCTCCATTCGCAAAAAGTCACTTCAACCTGTGAGTGGAGCTTCGACTTATGAACCAAAAAAAGAAAAGAAAGAAAAAGAAAAAGAAAGCTCTCCTGCCCCCCCTTTTTTAACCTAAGTTCACCTTAGGTCAAAAGAAGAAAAATAAAAATAAAAAATCACCCCCTAGTGGTAGAATACGGATTAACCAGCTTTGCATTAGTTCCTATGGGAACTAATGTCTCTACCTACGAACAGCACCTCAACCTATGAACAGAAAACAGCAGCTACGGATTAAATGGTTTTCAATGCATTCCAACGGGAAATTTTGACTCAACTTACGAACTTTTTGACCTGCGAACTTAATTCCAATACAGATTAAGTTCGCAAGTCGAGGTACCACTGTATTCTGTTATATGTGTCCATTCAGAATAATCTCACCAGAGAGTTTAATATGTGTATGTTTAGGGGGTCTATATGTGTATGTTCGAAAGAGTCCGCAGCTGAGTGTTATCATGTGTTATGTTTGTGTGCAGAAACAATGGCACAGAAGTTCTGGACAGGAGAAGAAAGAGGATGGGTACAGCCTTCTGTGAGGGAGGGGCACAGCAAAAGATGCTAAGCAAAGCATCAGCATTTCGTGCTTTGCTCCTGCCACCCTTCTCCCTGGGAACAGGCCAGACCTAGATCTCAGGATTTCTTCTGGCCACTCTGTAAATGTTGAATCAAGGAGCCTGCACAGCACAGAAAGAGATAGAGCTCATTTGCACAAGAGAGTAGGGTTGCGAGGAAGATAATACTAATAACTGAGGTAAGGAAGCAAAAAGGAAATAGTGGAGATCTCCGTGTTTTCCTCTTGGGGGGGGCACTCTCCCAAAGATTAATGATTTGTACAAAGTCTGGATGCCCTGCCCATCCTCTTTTGCTCCTTGCCTACTAAACATCTTCTTTCATGTGCTGAACCCCTCTTTCTCCAGCAACCACAGCCACTTTTGCAGATATTTACTCTGGATGGTGCGATGCAGGCAGCACTGCTGAGGAGTAGCATGCCATATCACGAAGAACATGCTTGAGAGGAAAACTCCTTGGCTGCCCAAAGCCAAACAAGAGCTCTGGGGAATGTAACCCTTCAACATATGTACACGTGCTGCTCACTAAGCACAGGACAAACAAAGCTTGCAAAAGTACATCATGCACCAGCAGAGACCATGTGTGTTCCAGACCCCATTTTGAAAAGCACAAAAAGGCACAGCTCTGTTTTGTCGACAGTATAGGATATGCCCAAGCCTGGCATGGATGCATGCATGCATGGGAATGGCATCTTAAGAGCAGGTTAGGCTGAGCAGACATACATCGACATGAGCAGCAAACACCTGTGCTGGGCACGTCCTAAAGGGCACCTGTGCTTTTCAAAACACAGCCTGCGGGAAGTGGTGGCAATGCATGAAATTTGTAAAAATAAAAGATTCCCTTCTTTGACTTGTATATTTCCTCCCACCCACATGGCATGTAAGTCTAAAAGACATGCTTAATTTACCACATTATCACATTATTTTAATCAAAGACTTCTGCTTATCGGAGGCGGAGAAGGGTGAATGCTCTCCTGCTAGTGTTCATTTTCATTGGATAAATTATGAGATTTAACTAAAAGGATGGCTAGGGTGTGTGCAAAATAATACAGTGTGAAATGTATTGACCAATATATGCTAATTAAAATACTGTATTGTTTCACAACGCAAATAAGAGCAGCAGCAGCAACAGCAGCAGCAGCAGCAACACTAGAATGCAGCCAGGAAGATCGCAGGCTTGCTGTCTGATCCTTGAACTCCTTCACCATGGCAAGCTCTATTGACCTGAGCAAAGCTTGTGTCAATAGAACTGCTGGAAGGCTTGCATCTTTAAAGACAGAAAGGGCTCCCCACCCACAGAAAGCATCTGCTATGGCTTCTGACTAGAAGTATTACAGGGTTTTCCCCTCCAAACCTGCTCTTTATGTTTGAACTGACAAGCTGAGTAAGTGTATATTCACTGAAGGAAAACTTTACACCAGACCTACATGGATTCATAGATTTTTGTGGATATTCTATCCTTCATAGGATCATAGAATAATTGAGTTGGAAGGGGCCTAATAGAGCCATTGAGTCCAACCCTCTACTAAGTGCAGGAATCCAAATCCAAAGTACAGTGGGGTCTCTACTTAAAAACATCCCTACTTAACAATCCAACTTAAGAACAGCTCCATTTGCTAAATTTTGCTTCTACTTGAGAACAGAAATCCAAGATAAGAACAGGAAAAAAAAAACCTTTCCTGCTCTTTTTCTAACCTTCGGTCATCTTAGGTTAAAAAAAAAAAATCTCCCCCTAGTGGTAGAGGACGGATTAACCAGCTTTGCATTAGTTCCTATGGGAACTAATGCTTCAATGTACGAACGCACCTCTACATAACAAAAAAACAGCCAGAACGGATTAATTGGTTTTCAGTCCATTCCTATGGGAAATTTTGCTTCAACTTAAGAACGTTTCAACTTAAGAACACCATTCCAAAACGGATTAAGTTCTTAAGTAGAGGTTTCACTGTAGTTTCTATGGATGGAAAAGAGCAGATACGGATTAAATAGTTTTCAATGCATTCCTATGGGAAATGCAGATTCAACATAAGAATGTTTCAACTTGAGAACCACCTTCCAATACGGATTAAGTTCTTAAGTAGAGACCCCACTGTAGATCTGGCAAATACCTAGAATCTCTCTCTCTTTCTCTTTCTCTTTCTCTTTCTCTTTCTTTCTCTCTCTCTCTCTCTCTCTCTCTCTCTCTCTCTCTCACACACACACACACACACACACACACACACACACACACACACACACGCCCCACCTGTTTATGGCTGACCTTGTTCTGCTGAGAGGTAAAATCTGTATTGTTTGGTTATTTGTTTTGGTTCGTTTTTTTGCTTGAGTGCCCAGACATCCCCAGAACGACTGAAGACCCTATCATTTTCTCAGCAACATGGAGAGTTCAAATGTGAAGAGTGAGAAGAACTCAACTGAACATGACCAGACTGTTTAGACTCTGCTGTTCAGCACAGCAAGGTCAGGACTGAGGGAAGTGGACCTAGTATTCAGTGGGATAGTGTGGTGGAGCCAGTGTGCACCTCCTCATGGCCTGTTCATACATTTAGCCCACACTGGACAATATGAAGGCTGGAACAGGGCTTTTAGGACAACATTATATCCGGTTGGTCATGGAACTATTTTACTAAACTATTCTTTTTCTGATGGTAACTGTGATGTAGTGCATTTCATTCCTTGTCTACTTATGCAGGGTAGATGATGTCGGTGGATGTATGATGTGGATGTCATGTGGAAGATCTTGCTTCAGGAAAACATTGAAAATAGAAGCACTTTTCAGGGTCCCACTGCACAGAAATCCTGTGGCCTTTCTTAATGGGGCTCAAGGCAGGTCCCTTCTTCTAGTGTTTTATGGTATATTTGCCATTAATAGAAGTTCGTTGTTTTCTTCAGCATGGTACAAACCAGCCCTCTCTGTTTTTAAATTGAAAGGTGGCTTGTAAAATTCTGGTTCCTGTTTGCAATGAGTCTGCGACCGACCTCTTCTCCGTGTGCCAGAATGTGGGCAGATGTGCTTCAGCTTCTCAGCTTCTTAGATGGCATAGGCCCGAATAATATTGTTGTCTTTGGTGCTCAGTTCAGAGCGGAGGAGATATAAAGAACAGTGGATGTGATCTTACTCCAGGCCAGGGCCAAGTCAAGCATGATATCAAATACACGACTGACCCTTGTGTGTTTGTGTTTGTTTACTCAATAGCAATTAGAGGCTGCATGATCTAGACTTGGACAAGGGCAAAGGATTAAATCACGTCGCCCACACCAGAAGAGTCTGTCTTCCTTCCTGAATCTGTAGAACTTCATCGGTTTGGAAATCTTTCAAATATAGTTTGAAAATGCTCTTAACATCAACACTTTGGCATGTGCATTTTTAAAACAGGATTGCAAACTGATAGCAGGTTTGCCTTCAGAGGAACAGGAAAACTCAAGACAAACTCAGGATAACGCCAAGAAGGCCATGGTAAGTATATCAAGAGGAATGTTAAGGTCCTTGAAATGTGTGTGCATGGCTGCTGAATGACAGCATCCAAATCGGCAGTAGCATGAGGTGAGAAAAGTTTAGTTTATTAAGAAGAGGCCATGAAATTTGGATGTGTGTTTGTGAGAGAGACATGTTGCACTATAGAACTGCTAAAAGACTGTGTGTTTGCCCATTTTTTTTCGTGACCATCTGACCCTAGATATGAAATAAAGATATTCCAGATCAATGAGAAATGGGCTTACGGGCATATAGGCTTATGACTGTTGATATATTAAAAAATCAGGGCAAATTTAATTATCTAAAGTGGCAAATTATATTCGCCAAATATAATTGGCAGAAAGAATATGGATCTATGTGTTCAGCAAAAGGTTTTCCCTAAAATATTTCAAATTAATCCACATAAAATCATATAAAATAACTGGCTCAATATGATTTAATGGATAGACTTTACAAATATATCTTTTCCTTCTCCTCATAAAGTTGCAAAACCCCTATGTGGTGTATAGAACCGTATATGTCGTAGAGGCTATGAATGAATTTAAGATACCATAGGGAAGTCAAGTCACAGTTCAAAGTGAATTGTTTCCTGGCCAGTACTATTTTTAGACTAGTGTGGGAAGAGTTTCAGCAGTTCGTTGGTCAAAAGCCTTTGAGTCCACCTTCTGGTTACATTATTTGCAGTACAGTGGGAACTTCAGAAGACTGACCATTCCTGTGTATGGAATAAGCCTAGATCATCCTCATGACAAATGAAGAAGAGAGGTGTTTATCAACTGTTTTGGACATGTAGAAGAGAAATGGGAACAGGGAGCACACTGAGAAGAAAGTTCATGTGATCTGGAAATACTCTGATTCATAACCAAGTGCTCTGGTAGCTTGGGGAAAAATCACATCCTTCTAAGGATGCAGCTAGCGTGAAGCAGAAATGCATCAATAATGAATGGTCTTATCATTTTGGAATCAGGCTGGCCTCATGGAAAGGGGCATCTCCTACTTAAGCTGAGGAAGAATAGGGTCAAAGATTAACATGGTGTAACTGGTATAAATATCCCTTAGACATACTACGATCCTTATTGGTTCTTCACTTTACAGTACAAAAGCAAAGAGAAATGACGTAGCATGAGGAATGAGGCAGTAATCCATTAAAACAAATAAAAGATAAAACAAAAGAGATGGAAAAAGGAGGGGTATATTAAATCCTACAGCCCTAAATAGTAACATATATTGAAAGTTCACACCTGTTTTGCAGGTCTATTTTGTGCAGCTTTGTCTTTAGAATGCAATACATTTACATCTGCTACTTCACATAATAGCTATGTGATCTTTGTAATATCATATGAATACCTCCTTGAAGAAGCACAGATGGATTGCCCAAGATAGATTAAGGCTGATTCTTTGTGCAACTGAATTGCTGCTGGTTAACTACCAGGATGGTTTATGGATTTGCAAGAATAATGTGAGTGACAAATCAAGTAAAATGGGGTTTGGCGGGAGCAAACCGAAGCTGGCAATGCTATATCTTTTGTCTATGCTATATCTGATATGAAAATGAAACTGATACAACTGAGAAATTAGAAATTAGAAACCTAGGTAATTAATTTTCATAGCCCATTTATGGACAGTTAAGATTTCAGCCATGGTGTGTGACTAAGACCTAGCATCTATTTCAAGGGCTGTTGATGTCTTATTTTTGTCAAGATTCAGGGATCACTGTTTGGGGTTGTTCATAAGCTTCGATGAAAAAACTTGGATATAATATTCTAATTCTAATGTTTCTAATATTCTAGAAACAGGAAGTCATGTGACCATGAGTAACTAACCACTTCACGTTGTTCACAGATTATTTGTTTTAGCCCACCCAAGTGGTGGATCAGGCAAGTAAGAGTAGTTACTTGCCTGATCCATCATATAAATAATGGCAACAATGTGCCATCATAACAACGTAAGAAGAGCCCTGCTGGATCAGGCCAAGGGCCCACCTAGTCCAGTTTTCCTGTATCTCACAGTGGCCCCACGAGATGCCTCTGGGAGCACACCAGACAACTAGATACCTGTCTCCTGATACCCCTCCCCTGCATCTGGCATTTTGATTCCATCTTACAGCAATGATTTTCAAGGTTCTGTAGGTATACAGTACTCTGAAGTGGTTTATCTATCAATCCTTTTTTGGAAGTAGAACAACAAAATCATGGATTTGGAAGAGGCCTCTGAGGCCATCAAGTCCAACCCTGTGCTCAATGCAGGAATCCAAATCAAAGCAGATCTGACAGATGGTTGTCCAATTTTCTCTTGAATGCCTCCACCATTGGGGCACTCCTGGGGTAATTTGTTCCACTGTTATACTTCTCTAGCAGCTGGGAAGTTCTTCTTAATAGTCAACTTAAATCTGGCACCCTGTAACCCAAGCCTGTTACTACATGCCCTGCACTCTTGGATGATCAAAAACAGATCCTGCCTCTCCTCTGTATGACAATTTTCCAAGGATTTGAAAAGTACGATCATATCTCCCCACAGCCTTCTTTTCTTAAAGCTAAATAGGCCCAGTTATTTCCATCTTTCTTCACAGGTCTTGGTTTCCAGTTTCCTGATTTTCCTCGTCACCCTCCTCTGAACCTGTTCCTATTTTTCTGCATCCTTCTTAAAGTGTGATGCCCAGAGTACTCAAGATGAGACCCAACCAGTGCCAAACAGAGGAACTAGTATTTCATGAGATTAGGAGACTATACTTCTGTTAATGCAACTTAAGATAGCATTTGCCTTTTTTTTTTGCAGCCACATTGCACTGTTGGCTCATATTCCGCTTGTGTGCTACCGTAATTCCAAGATCCTTCTCGCATGCAGTATTATCGAGCCAAATATCCCTCATCTTGTTACTGCGCATTTCCTTTTCCTAGATTAAAACTTTGTACTTATCCCTTTAAATGCTGTTGTTTCCAGCCCATTGTTCAAGCTTATCAAAATCTTTTTGAATTTTCTTTCTGTTTTCCAGGGTATTAGCTATTTCACCCAATTCTGCATCATCTACAAATGTGACAATCATTACCTGCATACTGTGCTGCTTGCCCAGGGCTACACAGTCTGGCTCTTCTCCTAGAAGGCGTAGTATGGAATAAAACTCCCAGTGTCTCCTTTCATAGCTAGCTACCCAACTCACTGAGCTATCTATCCAGCCTACACCAAAGTGGTAATAATATTTTCCAGTCTGTTGACCTGTTACTTGTCTTGTTATTCCCCATCTCATTGGCTGAAATCCTGCTGCATGGTTACCTGGGTATAATGTGACATTACACCCATGAGAGCTACAGTTTTGTCAAGGTGGGAAATGCTACCTACAAAGTGTACTGTATTGTGCCATTGGTTGTGAAGGGAACTGTGTAACTACGTATGGAAGTGAACTATGCAATCTGTGTTGCCTGGACACAATGTCTGGCAACATTACGTCTGTGTAACTTTATGTTATACAGTGACAAACTAGATTCCAGCCATCGAATTATTATCCTTTTCTTGGCATTTGATTCATTCCAGAAAAACTCAGCAATTAACCGTTGTGGTTGAAGTCTGATCATGCCAAGCATTATAGAAAATATCACTTCACAACACAGATGTTTCTGAAGGGCTTTCATTTTCTCCTTTTCCTTTTAGAGGAAAGAAACACTAGAAAGGCTTCCCTCACAGTTCCTGTGCTCTCTCTTGTCCTAAGTATGCATCCAGTGTTTGGCTGGATGTGTGAAGATTGTAAGTAATGCTCCTGTCCCTGTCTCCTGAGTCCTCTATTCATACGGAGTTAGGAGGACTGAAGGGGTACTTCTGTGTGAGTTGAAGTGAATATGAGTAAAATATTTTTTCTTATCTTGCCCTTCAGTAAAGCACGAGAAGGGACTGATGGGGCATCATTTACAATTCCATCCCTCTATCCATTCACTATGCATTCAAAAAAATATGCTTGAACACAGCTTCATTCGTTCTTACTTCTGGATGGAGGTTAGGAATCGTGGTGGTAAGGAATTTTGGTGTAGAAATGATTGGCCTGTAGTAGCTTAATTCAGGAATAATGAGAGTTCTTTTAAAGGTATGCTTCAGCGTTGATAAGGGAGGTGGGATAAATAACGAGAGAGACAGCTAAAAGACAGATGTTGTACTAAACAAACAAACAAACAAACATGAAGACGAAAGAACCCAAATCAATGCTCACTGCAATCAAAACTTAATCCTTTCTTGAAGGTTCTGGATTGGATCTCATTTTATACAGTAAGTACCAGAACGAGGCTTTTATTAAAAAAATAAAGCAAAAAGTAGATTGTGAACATGAAAATTTTCAGTAGTATGGAGTACTAAGAATGAGACAGGAGAATCCAAGGCTGATGTCGGGATTGCTCATAAACTGAGGTGAAAAATATGGAACATTACTTAAAGCTTTCAAAGAAAAAAAAAAGGATTATATGATGATGTATTTCAACTAGCCCAATTCAGCATGTCTTTCTACTTCACAACATCACAAATGGAAATTTTCATAGTTGCAAGAATGTTTTTGAGAAGAACAAATTAGACCAGCAGATGATAAACCTCGACCAGTTTGAATCCTCTGAGTCATTAAGAACCTGGAAGTATTTATAAACATAAATTTTTGTAAAACCCAAATCAATTGGGAATGGATGTCATTTAGAAGAAACGGCTTGAACAATTTATTTCCATTACTTCAGTGCTTTTGCTTCTCAAGAGGCTTTCTCTGCTTGATAGTAAAATAATAGCTCCTCTGTTACCTGATTGTTGTATTTAAACTCAGAGACTTTAGACAGCCACATGTCTGATTCCAAGGTGGCATTAATGACTCAGTATAAAACACTGCCATGCAAAAATAGGCTTTAGAGGTACCTTGTGCACATCACAGTCCTTGCCAACAGTCACTTCTAACTAAGTGACTGGGGTTCTGAGTATCCATATTCATTATAGAGATTTGGTGGGGTGACCCTGCATTTTCATCTGCATAGTCTATATATGAAAAACTGAATCCACAACTGTTAGAATGTTTCTGAACTCAGCAGAATATGAGATGCAGATTTTTAAACTACATTTCTTAAATATATACATATATGAATATTTTTACCTCTTGGCCCATTTCCATACTGCAAAGTTTTGTTGACTGAGCTTTGGCATCTACCATAACATTAAACATGGTGCATATTGACTGAGGGACTCTGAAATCAGTTGACCGACTTGTTTTTTGCAGCTTTGCTTCAAATGCAATCCTTGTTCTGTAAAATATGATAAAGAAGAAATAGTTTGTTGATCATTAAGGATACTGCAACCAACACATTATTCTTGTGACCAATGAGATATTGTGAAGGCAAAGACATTCTGAAATTTGGTACAAGTAACACAATGCAACAAACACAAACTTGAGCCAAATGTTTTGGTAGGGAAGGTTAACGAGCTTTAAATTTTTTATTTATTTATTTATTTTATTTATATCCCGCCTATCTAGTCGATAGACCACTCTAGGCGGCTCACAACAAAGGGAACAACAATAATAAAAACCATTTTACAAAGAGGAAAACTTTCAACAATTGGATAAAACACTAGGAAAAAGAAGGAAAGAGGAGTCAGGAATTAACTGGGGGGGGGGGAAGGCCTGCCGAAACATCAATGTTTTTAGTTGCTTTTCGAAAATACCCAGCGAGGGGGCCGGGCGAATATCAGGGGGAAGGTTATTCCAGAGGCGAGGAGCCACCGCCGAGAAGGCCCGATTTCTTGTCTTTTCCTTCCGGGCCTCCCTCGGCGTTAGGCTCCTCAGCCTCACCCCCTGGCTCGCGCGAGTAACACGGGTAGATCTTGGCGGTAGAAGGCGTTCCGTCAAATATCGAGGCCCTAAACCGTTTAGTTGTGGTGATCTGCTTTTCAGGCAGAAAATAAGTATTTTGCTTAAAGAAACGTTCTGTGCGACTTGCTGCTGAAAGCCGCCACCAGGAAGACCAAGGAAAGGGAAAGAATGACTGAAATCCTGTTGCTTAGCATAGTAAATCACAGCTAGATTCATGGAAGGAGTTGACAGAGGAGTCAACTCACCAAATCCCTAGCAATTCAATGGAGCGACTGTAGCTGCAACTTAGAATTCTAAGCACCAGTATTTTAGTCAATGAGTCAAACTTGCAAATCAAAGCAGATAGCATTTGGGAAAACATATGAAAATAGCTCTTTATTTTCACTGTGCCTTTCAGAATATTAAGAGACAAGAAATTTTAGTAAGCAGCTTCACATACTAACTGAACAGTGTCTTGATGTTCTCAAGATAAATGATCATAATGCATACCTATAAAACGTCAATAAAATGTTGCAAAATATTTACTAAATTGTAGCTGACACGAAATATTGATGGCACAAAAAGGATCAAATAGAAAGCTCACATAATTATAGAAAACTATGTGGATGCCCAGAGGTAAGCACAAATTTTACAAACCTGTTAATTGTTTGATTTTGAAATAATACTGAATTACTGCATTTTTTTTTCAGAGTGTGTCTTGTTTGCTTCTTTTTGTTGACATCTCAAGTGTCACAAAAAACAACTGTAAGTTGTCTCTTTGGCAAATAAATATAGATCACTTCCTTGGGTTCCATGGCAAAAGCAGCAGTTAATATTGAGTGTATAATTGTTTTCAGAAAACTTTTCAGTTCTTCCAGTCCTAATAAAGTTTGTTCCATTAAAATTTGGCTTCCATTCTAGCCATGATGGTGGAAGACAAGGGACTGCCACAAAGTGTAGGCATCCTGTCTGTTTCTTCCCTTCACCCACTGTGATTTTTCCAGCCTCTTTCTACTTCAGTTGCAGATGTAGAGCAAACATGACATGGTGTCATATCATGCAGTCAACTGCAGAAGAGAATTAGACAGAGAAAAGTAGGAAAGAAACCAATGGGCCCACCATCTCTGGCAGCAGCTTCATGTCTTCTTCCACATGCAGTTCTGTCCAGAAAGATAGTTTTTGCCCAAGTTGTGATGTTGGCCAAGTTATCCTTCACCGTCAAATAAAAGCCTTATAGAAACTTGCCCTCTTCGCCATTACTTTGAACTCTTGTTCAAACTCCAAGGCAATCTGTTGTTTAGAAACCTACTGATTCACAGATTGTGATCTAGGCAAAGGCTTGGAAAAGTTACTTTTTCAACCCAGATAATCCTCCATACTGGCTGAGACTTTAAGGAACTTGTAGCTCACAAAAGGGATTGCTTCAAAGCTATGGCCTAGAGCTTTCTCCCCGGGAGCTTAAAGAAAAGATGACTGAAGAATATGTGATACATGTGCCTCCTGTAACTGGAGACAAGCTCATGCATATTAGCTGTGGAGAATCCTTCCCACTTAGATATTTATATTTACCTCTTCACACAGGACTCGATCATATCACTAGCCATAAGTTTTAGCCGCTGTTCTAAGTGTTTTGCAAATTCTTCCTCTGGCCAGTGGAGATCCCTGATGAAGGTCTGTAAGGCATCTAGCTTCCAAAACAGATCTTCTGATGTTCCTGATCCATTGCTGCCAGGATAACATGAAAAATAAAAATGACAGAAGAGATTACAACCTGCTCCCTAGTTTCGGAAACCTGATGTGGAGATTATACTTGCACACGTAATGGGGCATAACAGTGACTGGAAAGTGGAGACACAGAACAATGCCAGGGAGAATCTCCATCATCAGGGTTGGTTTTTTTTTGTCTTCCACTGTACAATTTTTCTAGTCTATCTAGTTCTTACAAGTCTTTCCAGATGAGACAGGGAAGACAAGTAAAATAGGAAGATAACAGACGTTTATTTGGAAACAGTGCGTATGGGAACAACACAAAATCAGCCCTTTTTCAATAACCACATTAGCGTACGTCGTTATTGAATTGAAGGCTCTCTTGTACAATGTGAAGGGAAATCTTTAATTGGTAATAACCGCAGTACGCAAATGTATGTGGTTATTTTTTTAAGATTTCATGCATTTCCCCCAAGGAAAGGGTTTGTCATTCTTCCCTTACTTCCCCGCTTTCCCTTAGCATGAGGGTTTTGAGGGAAAACAAGAAACAGTGCTAACAAGTGGTGAGCGAGGACCCAATTTTTGAACAGCTGGAAGGCAATCAGGGTAAAGCAGTTGAATTAGTCACAATAAGACATCTTTTTATATATATATTGAAAAGTTTTGGCTTGGCTGACCACTTTAAATCTTATCTATTTCGCATTTTGGCATGGGTGGGAGGAAAGAAAGACAAATATATAGGGCAAAACTTCTGGAAATTTTTTCTTTTTTTGCTGTGTCTTTATATATTAGATTTGTTTCCAAACGTGAAGGTTTGTTTTACCCAAATCTTCTGTATATATGGTGTTATCCTGTTTGCTGCTGATTAAGCTTCTCTACCCGTAGGACAAATGACAAACTATGATAAAGTTATGCTGAGAAAGTTAAGTGTTTATTTATGAACGTTTTCCATTCCCTCCTTTTTTTTAAAACAAAAATGATTATGACCAAGGCAGATATTTATCCCACTCTCCTCGCATACCACTAATGCTAACACAGTGATTTATATTGACACACCATGCATTAGCAGGTCATGCTGATATCGTCTATATAGAAACGGGTAAAAGGGTGTTTCTACTGTGACAGATGTCAGCTGCATTGAGTTAATGCTACGAAAGGAAATATATAACTAAATGCACACATGGCTACTGCAGGGTGGAAACCATATTCCCAACATGCCAAGACGAGTCCTTTGAATTCTGTACTAACAGAGATAATTATGCAAAGAATGCAGTGGTGTAGTTATAGGAAATACATGTATCCATGTAACAATGTGGAAACACTGAAACAGTTTCTTAATGGGTAGAAAGGAGCCAAGGATCAGTGAAAAGATAGAGAATCAGGCATTTCCTTGAGTGGTTGTTTAATCAAAGTAGTGGCATGAATTGGTGTAGCACATTTCTTTTCTTTTCTTTTTTTAGCTTAAACCTAAATTGGGAATCAGTACCTTTTCTAAAAAAAACAAAATACCAACACAACAGTCTAACCCTGCTTTTGGAACAGAGCGTATTTCTGTTTAAAGCAATTAGATGCCCAGGAATGCAATAGTATTTATTTATTATTACAACATGATTACATCCATCTGCTCCCAGCATTTTCAGATAGAATTATTTCGGGGTTGTTTTGCATTTTCCATTTGAAGAGCTTACTGTTGTTGTTTTTTAAATGAGTAACACACAAGAAAGTTCAAGCTGACGAGTTTATTATCTCATTCAACAGCACTAACTTGCTTTATTTTATTGTATCATTTGTAGAAGGTGTTTTCAGAATTCTCTTTCTAATAGAAAAGTTCAAGATGACTGCTCCACTGGGATGACTTTGGCTGTAATCCTAAATCCATGCACTCATGGGTATGTGCCATTCCAAGTATCCAATGAGACCTACTCATGAGTAAGCATGCTTAGGACTGAGGCCTTGATTCTTATCTTTTCAAAAACAAAAAAACAAAACAATATCACAGAGCATGCACAGAGAAAAAGTAAATATTTCATGTATTATTTTCATATACTGCCTAGTCTAGTCTAGCCTTTAATAAGTCAGCTTAGCATGGATATGAGTTGTATTTCCAAAATTATTAATTTCAGTATTTTTAAGAGTCATAAAATACGTTAATAAAATATATATTATTTTGTTGCAATAGCAGTTCATTTGACTCTGTTTTAAACATGCAAAGTTTTAGTACAAACTTTCAGAAGGAATTTAAATACAGATTCCTGTTCCTGAATGATTGTTCAAAAAAAGTAATGTAGCTTGTTATGTAATTTTTAGACTTCACATCTCAAATCCTGTTTAAAGTGGCATGTTTATAATTTTAATTGGATTTAATTACAGACTAGATGTCACCTGGGATATCTAGGATCTTTTCTTTTTGTATTTTTAAGTTATAAAAAACTACTAGGATAGCAGTTGGTCTGGAATTCCTCAGTTAAAGCCACACTATGAAACTATTATTTACCAGCATTGGAAATATACAGGGATCATTTCGGTCCCCAGGAGCGCAAAAGGAGTCCTTTCACCAAAGAAAATGTCACAGAGCAAAGGTTCCCCTCCTATCATCCTGATCTAGCCCTCTCAGCCGTGCTTTACTCTTTTCTTAAAGTAAAGCCCGTCTCATATACAGTGGTGCCTCGCTTAGCAATTGCTTCGTTTAAGGACGAAATCGCTTAGCGATGACTTTTTCGGAGTGTTTTTACGCTTCGTTTAACGATGGTCCCTATGGGCGATTTTTTTTTACACTCAATCTTGGGTAAGCTTTCTCTTTCAGTGTTCTCTTATGATGTTGGGGGGAAGTATAATCCCCAAGAGGTTTTTGAAGTCTATTTCTCAATCAAGTCATTCATTGTGGCCAGTGGGGAGAATTGCTATGAATTGTGGTCTAACATCTCCTAAATGGACACACTTGCCCTCCCCTACACTACACACAGAGAGAGCCTCTTGTAAGCAAGGGTGAGCCAAGTACATTAATGAGGCCACCCATACATCACAGCAATTGACATCTGTGTGACTGATTCGCCCCCCCCCCCCGGTTATTTAATTATAAGATTGGTGTGCTAGGCTGCAGTTCTAGACAAGCTTAAGGAAGTCTCTAAACTTCAACAGTAAATACATATTTTTCCAGATACATTCCTCCCAACAGTATGGAAAAAAACATTTGGACAATCATACAGGCAACCTGGAATTAGGCAAACAGAAAATGTTTGCTTTTTAAATTTTGATATAGTTCATCAACAAGATGGTTTTCATTTACAAAGTGATTTAAAAAACCCCAAAATAAACACATGGCTCAGATTTGCAAGCCTATAAAAACAAAGGAATTCAAACCATTTTATCAATAGATACGCTGATCCAAGTGGGTAAAAGAAATGTGAAATTACAGAGAACTGTATGACGCATTTAGTCACTTTCCCCCTCCCCTACAATCTCAGTTGTTCTTCTGAAAGGGTGATGTATCTAAATATATTGAGAGAAATAAGAGAGAAATAAGCAATCCATATCCATGCCAAGATTACTTTTGATTTAAATGATATCTATTGAACTGAATACACACTCAGCATCATATATAGCAGCCATCCATGACGGTGCAGAAAAGGCAGGCATTTGGGGGATGCCTAGTGGGATGTTAACTGGTAGGTTTGGAACTTTAGGGAGGTTCACATTTGGTAGATTCACATTGGGCAGATTACTTGTTAAACTCCTGTGGAAGAAACAGACAGAAAGAAAAAAAATACCATCACGGTGACAATGCAGATGCAGCAGAAGCACGGTGGCACTCATAAACAAATCTGCAAAGTTCACGGCAAGACAACAGTCAAAAGACCCAAACCAAAAACATCTGAGAGAGAAGCATGATTATGGAGGGCTTGAGTGAGGTTTTTGGAATTTCCTTCCCAGCAGTCTGCAGGTAAAACAACAAGAGCAGCAACAACAGCAACAACAACAAGAGCAGCAACAAGTTGCTTAAATGAAAAGAGAGCAAGGACAAAAATGAAAGAAACATTTATAAAGTAGCAAATTAAAACATCAATAATACAAAAAGACATAACATACATCTCCTCAGAACTCTTCAAAGCATAGTGACTGGCTCCTTAGTTTACCAGGAGGGGACAGATTCAAATGTTCAGAATTATTTGCAGGAAGATTTGAAGGATTACACAACGCAGCTGTGCTAACTCAAAATGCCAGATGCAGGGGACAGGTGCCTAGTTGTCTCGTGTGCTCCCAGAGGCATCTGGTGGGGCCACTGTAAGATACAGGAAGCTGGACTAGATGGACCCTTGGCCTGATCCAGCAGGGCTCATCTTATGTTTTTACATATAGTCCTTATTTTCGGAGAAAAATATCCCCTGAAAATAAGCCCTCATGTGTTTTTGGAGCAAATATATATAGACACACACCGTGTGTATATATATATATATATACACACACACCATGTTTCCCTGAAAATAAGACAGGGTCTTATATTAATGTTTGCTCCAAAAACACATTAGGGCTTATTTTCAGGGGATGTTTTTTTTTTCATGTACAACAATCTACATTCATTCAAATACAGTCATGCCATCTTCTGGTTGTTGCACAATGGTGGTGGTTGGGTTTCACTTAACTGGGGCTTATTTTTGGGGTAGGGCTTATAATTACGAGCATCCTGAAAAATCATACTAGGGCTTATTTTCAGGTTAGGTCTTATTTTTGGGGAAACAGTATATATAGGATTATAGCCTAAAAGATCTAATTAGTCTTCAAGGTAGGATTTACCCTGTTTAAAATATCTTTTTACCCACTAAATATAGAATCCAAAATACCTTGTAAAGAAAGAAAGTACAGGTATTCTGGACTTGGAGAAAAATTAAAGTTGAATCTGAGGACTCAAAATAGGCACCAGCTCATGTAATTTGGATATACAAACATTCTTGATCTCGGCATAAGAATTTTCAGTGAGCAAGCTTGTGGACCTCCCCTGCCCCCACAAGTTTTCCCACTTTCTTTATCTAAGTACATTTTCCATTCAAGTGTGCCCTGAATGCTTATATAGAGTTGTTATACTGGACGACCATCTAAAGGTATTTATTAGTGGCCAGTATCCTATTAAATATTTACACGTTTGGTGATCCTGTCACAGAAGCTGCTGCCATGATCTGACAAGGTACGGTTGCATGCCCTGAGTGTATCACCTGGTCACCTATAAGGCACATAATTGTTCATAACCTGCACCTCATCAGGCAGCATCAGCAGCTTCTGCACCTGTAGTTCCATGCAAATAAATATTTATCAGGATACTGACCACTGATTCTTAAGCACACCACGAAATTCTCAAAACAGAATGTGTGGGTGGGTGTCTGGTTCTTCCCATAGCAAGTGAACCATTTCAGAGAACAGTCACAGAAATATTTGCATGGTATAAATTGCCAGGAAAGTTTTATGAAATTGTCAGAATTAGTTGACAGAATTGGGGCTTGAAAACTCCACAATGTAGGTAAAACTACTTAATAGATAAGTGCTCCAGCGCTCCATGGACCTTACTTCTCAGTAAGTTATACCTTACTTTTATATGTATCTGCTCCAACGGAAGTCCTACTGAGTTAAATCAAAAATACTCTCCAATAAGTGTGCATGTAATAAAGTTACTGAGTAGCTAATTGCAGTGAAATTCACTCTTAAAGTTGTGGCCTCTGTTGGGAAATTCTTTAATACGAACACTGGAGATGTGTTTTTCTTCCACTTTTCAGCATCTTCCTCTCTCCTCATGATAGCATATGCATTCACAGTATAAAATCAAAGGGTCCACCATTTATAGTCTAACATGGTACAGCCCAAAAATGGGTTTATTGCCTTGGTGAGAACAAGGTCTATGATCCCAGAAAGTTTTAGCTGCTAATCAGAAATACGGTATCTTCTATTGAATACAACATAACTGAATAAAATGCGTATCTAGATAAAATGCATACTTCAGGTTAGCATGGATACTTAATCTGATGAAATAGACTAAAGAACGTGTAAACGCAAACCTATTGGGATCTGGGTATCTAGAAGAGCACTCACTGAAGACTTCTACTACACTAACAGGAAACAAAACATTTGAAAGACATACACAACACTCACTAAGGACAGCTAATTACAGCATACATATTCCAGAGATTACAGTAAATAATATCCTTATACCAGCCATTTCTTATATGAAGCAAAATGATTTAAATACCATCTGCCAGCTTAAGATAAATGACTCTTCTGTCCCACAATGTTTATATATCACCAACACAGTATTAAATTAATTCATAAATTCCTTGCAATGTCACTCTAAGAGCAACTCTCAGTATCTAAACCCCAGAAATAGTCAGCTACCTGGGGTCCTTTTAAGGAGAAAGGTGGGGTAAAAATTTTCAAACAAACAAATAAATACATGGGTGCTTAAATGCTTTTGAATCATGCCAGTAGCCAATATTTTGAAAGCATGAGTCCTTGCCTTCTTTATTGGCCCCATTTCATTCTCCCCTTGAGAGATATTTAAGGGACACCACATCATTTGCATTATAGTATTGCTTGAAACAGCACCTAAAACACCTAAGAAGGCAAGCACAACAATGCCTTGGGAAGAAGAAGAAGAAGAAGAAGAAGAAGAAGAAGAAGAAGAAGAAGAAGAAGAAGAAGAAGAAGGAAGGAAGGAAGGAAGGAAGGAAGGAAGGAAGGAGGTGGTCAATTATTGCCAATTTGAGGTCTGGGACATCAACTGTTGAGTATGAAGCACTCTATCATGCTCATACATAGGTGTGCTGAAATATATATTCAAATGGTACATTGAAACTAAGACAAAAACTCTGACTGTGTACGTAGTTTTGACTTGTGAATGCTTATTATTTCACTGTATCCTAGACACAGTATTTATACACCAATAATGGCACAAAATTGGCTTTGGATATCAGATTTTTGTGTAAGGAATCTCCATGTTTGGTTGATCTAAACTACTCTTCTTCAGGATTGTAGTTTTTGAAGAGGCAGGTATGTTAATGCTAGCATATTTGGCAAAACCAAAAGTAAATAAAAAATAAAATAAAGAGGACAAAGGTGTAATGGCACCTTAAAGAATAACTACTATATTTTGATGTGAGTTTTCTGAAGAAATAGACTTGCCCACAGAAGGTCACATGAAAATATAACAGTTTTTGAGGTGCTATACTGTGTTTTTGTCTTCTTTATTTTTTGTTGTATTTGTTTTCCTCCAGGTGTTTTCCTGTTTCTCTGTTATCGTACAACACTCTCCTCAGTCATTTCAGATAAAAGATATTGGGTCACCACCAAGCAGAAGGTTGTACTGCTGCAGTTAGAAAAGAGTAGCTCAATAAATTGTGGCATACTGAAAAAAACAAAGTGTGCTGTTTAAATACTGCCTCATAGTGCTTAAAGCACTCTTTGGATGGTTTACAATTCAATTATGCAGGCTACACCTTGTTCCCCCCCCCCCCACCTTGTTCCTACCAACCTCGGAAGGATAGAAGGTTGAGTCAACCTTGAGACGGCTACCTGGCATCGAACCCCAGGTAGTAAGCACAGTTTTGGTGGCAGTACAGCAATTTAACCACTGTGCCAAGAGGTCCAGTAAAATACCAAAAAACAAAAACAAAAAAACACCTCAAATAAATATGGTAAGGAGAGAAAACTTGGGAGGTTTATTAGATCCTTCTTGATGCACTGTAACATAAAAAACAGAATGGACATGTGTTTACTGAAAAGTAAGTTCTGCTATGCGGCTTACTTCCTAGAAAGTGTGTGCATGATTGCATCCTTAGATGAAACTGTTGTAAATATATGAGGCTGGTTATTGCTACCTCCTGCGCTAGACAGGAGAAAGTTTATCAGTGCAATGTCAAGGATGTCTATTTACTTTTCTTGTTTTGGTGTGAAATGGCTTTTGTTTTGAGTGCTGACAGATCAAATGTTTAATTATCTGTTCTGGCATCTTTCTTGGTATTGATGTCAAGCTGACTGGTTAGGTGTTGCCTGGATTCTCTCTCTCTCTCTCTCTCTCTCTCTTTTCCGAAGCTGGAGACAATATTTACATACTTCTGGTCTTCAGGGACTTCACTTTTTTGTCCAGGAATTCTTGAAGACTAAAGGAAGAGGCTCTATGATTTATTTATTTTTTTGCACTTTGGATGCTGTTTATCTGGCCCTGGAGACTTAAGCTGATTTAAAACAATTGTTTCTGTAACACCTTTTTACATACCTCAGGCAGCAGTCATCACTGCCTCTTTTAGAGGTCTGCAGCTTGGGGATACATCTGGATCCAGCGCTTACCATGGAAACCCAGGTGCCGTCCGTGGTCCGCTCCACCTATTTTCATCTGTGGCGGATCACCCAGCTGCGGCCCTAACTTGATGGGGGGTCCCTCATTACTCTCGTCCACGTGCTCGTAATCTCACAATCAGACCACTGTAATGTGCTCTATGTGGGACTACCTTTGAGATTGATGCAGAAGCTTCAAATGGTGCAGAACGTGGCGGCCAGACTTCTTAGTGGGGTGAGAAAACACCAGCATATCTCTCCCACTCTGGCTGCCCTACACTGGCTTCCCATCCGCTTCCGCATTGACTTCAAAGGGTTAATGATGACGTATAAAGCCCTAAACAGTTTGGGACCTCGGTATTTGGCAGATCGCCTTCTCCCACCCCGATCTACCTGAATTACTCAGCATAGCCAGGAGGGTCGGTTGAGGGGCCTAACGCCAAGAGAGACCCGGAAAGAAAGAACAAGAAACTGGGCCTTCTCTGCAGTGGCCCCTCGACTATGGAATGGTCTTCCATCAGAGATCCGCCTGGCTCCCTCGTTGGGTGTTTTTAAGAGCCATTTAAAAACTTGGCTCTTCAGGCAGGCTTTCCCTCTTGTCAGTTCTTGAATTCTATCTTTCTGTTTTTATTTCCCATCTTGATCATGCTATATTATTGTTCAAATGTTTTTACGATTATGAATGTTGTTTATTTTTGATTGTGATGTTTTTATTGTTATTTAATGATATTTTATGATTTTGTAAGCCACCCGGAGTAGACGCTGTCTAGGGGGGCGGGGTATAAATCGAATGAATAAATAAAATAATTCTATTTGCCCGGTGCTGAGCACTGGTTCAGATTTTGAGAAAAGACAGAGGCAAAGTAAGTAATGCTGAGAAATTCTGGCTTCTCTTTCTTACTTATTAGTACTTCTCCATCTTTTCCATACAGTGAATCTACCACTTCCGTATTTTTTCTCCCTCCAAGCTTGTTGATTTCTTTCTTATAGTTCAGAGTACAAATCTTGTTATTCCCGGTTTTTCCTTTCTTCATTATAAGAACCCCAAAGAAGGCATGATCTCTTCCCTCTCCCCAAGACTCCATATTTTGATCTTATTTACCAATTCTTTGCTGTTGGTGAAGACCAGGTTAAGGATACACGACCCCCTCGATGCTTTTTTAAACTTCCCAATATGGCATTATGACTCCAAATTGGTCTTCAGACAGATACCAGAGTAGTTTAAGTCTACAATTATAATTTCTCCGTTCTTTAAATATTTAGCAAACTGATCTATAAACATATCCAAATGTTCAGCCTAGCTTGGGGGGTCTAAAGTACACACCTCCATGATGTAATTGCAATCTGATTTGTGCTCAGATGCTGTTCATCAACCTTCCTTCCTTCAAGTCTCCTTGATTCAAACCCATCATTTTGCATGCGCAAAAGAACAATGGAGGAACAATGGGACATATTAATGGAACATTCCATAAGTTCCACTGATTTGAATAAGTCTTTTCTAGTTAAGACTAACATGTGGTTTAGCCTATGGTATGAGATTAACTCTTCCTCTTCCTTTAGGATGCCTGGAGCACATCTGCTTGTAAGCCCTGCCTCTCTCTCTAACACTGTTTTAGTCCTAGACTGAATGTCCAATGAACCACTAGTTTTAAGTTTTAATATCAAATTGTGCACTACTATGTCCCCTCATCATAATATTTGATTGAGCTGGCTGATTTTCTGATCAATCACCCCTAGCTAAATTACCCCACCCACTATTTCAGATACTATGGTAACAAAGCTTTGGACCCGAAGCCTGTTTTTTCTGTGAACTTATTTCTATGATAGTTATATTTCTGAAACTTTTGTGGAACCTCCCCCCTCCCCCGCATTAATCACTTCAAAGTGCAATGTTACTGGAAATGTTTCAGGAACTAACATAGAATAATTTATTTTTTCCTTAAACGATTCTTTGAGAAGGATACAGCATGATATTCTGACCATCTTGCTCAAGATGAGCTGTGCTCTGTTGATAGTATTTCTCAGCACGCTGATATCTCTGGGTCTGCTGAGTATTGTGGAGCTTACTGAGCAACTGATGCAAAGGCATGCTGGCATGATCCCTCACCTCATGTGACTGTGTATATTAAGTCAGTCAGGCAACAGATTTAACTTGCATATTCAGTGTTTTGGAAAACTGTGTTAGGGCTGCTGTCTTGCTTTGATTCATTTTCTCTGCATGGTTTTGCCCACTCTTACCAGCTGTGCAACCTTTTAAAGAACAAGTTAACTCATCTTGTTCTGTTGCCTTTTCAGAATTAGCAGAAAAACAAAACACACACAAAAAAAGAGAGAAGCATAGTTATACAGTCTTTTCAGAAATCTTGGTAGCCTGCAGTGATTATCTGGATGTATGGCTCAAGCAACTTCCAGAAACGAATTTTTATCTAAAAAACTCAAAACCCTATGTTCTTGTATTCAGCCATCTGGATAGGTTAAATGAAGGACCATATTTTTTTAACCTTGATTTGTTGGTAGGCATGTTGTAAGGTCTATTTTAAAAACTGTTATCTTGTGACAGAACTTCCTGGGCTGTAGAAAGTAATGAGGTTACATGATTCAAAGCAATATAGCATATGTATATCCTTCTTTGCCTATGCAAGCAAAGTTAAAAGCCCTTTGTCAGCCATCTCCAAAGGAAAGAGATTATATATTTGTTGAGATTGTTTTACACGGAGGTGAGATTATGTTAATAACTTTTACTTAGGTGGCTATAAATCAAGAGAAAATGACCGTGAACTCCCCCAGATGTTGCGCAACAGCATCCTTTAGCATTGGCAGAAGATGCAGTCCAATAACATTGCAAAGGCCATAACTGTTCACCTCTGCTTTAAATCATTGGCCTACAGATAGCTTTCCGTGATTCTTTTCCATCATTCATAGGGAAAAAACATAGGATTTTTCCTGGTGAGCACGAATCACCTTCAGCCATTCAAAAAGTCCCATTAAAATTACTACTGGAATGCTGAGGCGTTGTCTATGGAGAATTAGTGCAGGGAAATCGCCCCAGAGGGAGACCACAGCTGCGATACAAGGACATCTGCAAGTGAGATCTGAAGGCCTTAGGAATAGACCTCAACAGATGGGAAACCTTGACATCTGAGTGTTCAGCCTGGAGGCAGGCACTGCATCACGGCCTCTCCCAATTTGAAGAGACCCTTGCCCAGCAGGCTGAGGCAAAGAGGAAGCCACAAAAGCAGCAAAAGCAGGGAGCTGGATGGGGTCAGATTGTATTTGTCTTCAGTGTGGAAGGGATTGTCACTCTCGAATTGGCCTCCTCAGCCACACTAGACGCTGCTCCAAGTCCTCCATACAGAGCACATTACCAAAGTCTTTCGAGACTGAAGGATGCCTAACTAAGAAGGTGGGATGAACAAAAAGTGCCTGCTCTTCAGTATGAACATAGTGAATATAAGTCACATTGTTACATGATAAGTGGAATCCTGAAACAAGTAGAGGTAGCCCACCCCAATCTGCCTACTACTGTACGGAAAGACAAGAACAAAGTAAGATCATTACTAGATCAGACAAAAGGCTCATCTCATCTAGCTTCCTATTTTTCACCATAGTCAGTCAGATGTCCATGGGAAGTAAGCAGAAGGAATGCAAGTGTGACAGCACTTGCCTGAAGTTGTTCCTCAGAAAGTGGTATTCAAAAGCATAATGGTCCCGATCCTAGAGGTAGCACACAACTATCCTGGCTTTTTGGAGAGATATTATCACTTGCTGATCACATTATTTCTACAGATGACCCCCCTTGCCAACGTTTGAGATCTTGTGAAGATGAGTAGCCTGTTGACTCTGAGACCAATCCAGAAGAAAGGACTGGGATACTGGCATGTTCAGCCCAAGCAGATCCAACCGAGATCTGAGAAATGTGCTCCAGAAGGACGTGGTGGCGCTGCGGGATAAATCGCAAAAGCCTGTGCTGCAGGGTCAGACCAGCAGTCGTAAGATCGAATCCATGCAATGGAGTGAGCTCCCGTCACTTTGTCCCAGCTCCTCGCCAACCTAGCAGCTCGAAAGCATGTAAATAGGAGTAGATAAATAGGTACCATCTCGGTGGGAGGGTAAAACGGTGCTCCCTAGTTACGCTGGCCACGTGACAATGGAAACTGTTTTTGGACAAGTGCTGGCTCTACGGCTTGAAAAGCGGGATGAGCACCGCCCCCTAGAGTCGGACACGACTGGACTAAAAATGTCGACGGGAACCTTTACCTTACAGAGGTTACACAACAACTGAATAGTGCTAGAACTTAGGAATCTTATTAATTTTTTTGGAGTATAATTCTGCTGAGTGGTGGAGGGAAGGGTCTGGCACCTGTAGTCCAAAAAAGTAAAGCATCCAAGTTCTCGTTAGTGTGCTGATGTAAGCAATCTGGTTACTGTGTTCCAGTATCTGTCAGGTTTATGCAAAAGCTTTACACTTCTCAGGCTTGATGTTGGAGACTCTAAGAAACCTCAAAGAGCTGTAAGAGTTGGTCATGCAATCATGACAGTATGGGGTACTGCAGCTTTGTAGATCTCCCACAATATGCAACAGAAAGCACTAAAACATGTGTAAACTGCTGACTGTATGTCAAAATGGCCTGCAGCCTTATCTGGGATATATGTATGGCTTATAGTGTAAAAACTGGGGCAAGATACCCTCACTGCAAAATCCATGAACCCCTGAGGATATATATACATCCTCAGGGGCTCATGGATCCTCAGGGGTTAATGGAGGAGATACATATATGTATATATCTTGCTGTAACCACTGTGTATATATATGGCTTTCTTTATATAAAAAGGAAGTCATATATTGCATATACACAGTGGTTACAGTAAGAGAGAAACATACTTTGGAACCATCTTTTATTTTCCATGGGTTTTAATTGGAACTATGGGGAATTAGGCCACTAGACTTGATTTTTAAATGTATTTACTCAAAAAACCAAACCAAATCAACCTCCATACAACTTGAGGGATTTCATCAAAACAATCCTGTGTCAATTGTCTACACATTATTACCACCGTAATCAATATGTAATTATGCCTAAAATAGCAACCTGACAAACAAAATGTTTGCAATAAATATTTTTTTAAAAAAGGATTGCCTTTAAAAATAATAAATCATTACTGCAGAAGAGTCTGCATAAAGAGTAACTGATAGTACAGAAGGGGGGGAAGAGTCCTATACAGGTTTTGGAAAAAAGCAACTGCAATCCAGAACATAATAGCAAAAATCCTGTTGTTTAAATTATTCCTTGGGGAAGGGTGAAGATGTCACTTGCAGAGGTATATCTTCAGTAACTGAAGACTTTCTCAGTCTGTCCCGTGTATTGTAATCCATTACATTGTGTGGATGGTGTGGAAGCTGCAAGATGGAAGAATGGAGTCTTTATTTATCAAAAATCTTTGCCTGATGAAGATGGCCTCATCGTTCTGCAGCTGTAAGTCATGCAAGAGAATTTTGCTATTTACTAAATTTTGCTAAAAGGTTAAAAGGCTACTCTAGATTAAATAGATGATAGAAACTAGCTTGGAACTATTACAGTTACAGGTAATGAAAATCTAAATTGAATTAAAAGCCTAATATTATTTATTATTTTTTTATTATTTTTAATGTTCTAATCACTGCTGGAAATACATTATTTATTATTTATAAATACATTATTTATTATTATTTATTATTTTTAATATTCTAATCACTGCTGAAAATGAAATATAAAATGTATTTTGAAGGTGCACATGCAGTGTAAAATATTTAATTAGTTTTCTATCAAAACATTTTAATACCACAAACACCCTTATAAGATTTTTTGTAAACAAATTTAAATCATTGCACACATTCCAACTGTACAATAAACTCTTTGGGCGAGCTATTTTTAAAATATCTTTCTGTATTTCAGCTATATTTTAGGAGAAAAGGAAGAGCAGCATTTAATAACATCTGAAATAAAGAAAGACATTCCTGTATTCTTGAAGGCTTTCACGGCTGGGATCGAATAGTTGTTGTAGGTTTTTCAGGTTGTTAAGGTTTTTCTTCCCAACGTTTCACCAGTCTCTGTGGCCAGCATCTTCAGAGGATGCTGGCCACAGAGACTGGCAAAATGTTAGGAAGAAAAACCTTAAGGACCTGGCCAAACAGCCCCCAAAAATCTAGAACAACCAAAATCATTCCTGTTTAGATTAGAAAACATTTGAACATCTTAATCAACAGAATTAGATATTTTGTATTAAATTTACATTTAACATCACATGGCATGGCACTTGCGAATATTTTAATGAAACGTTGATGACGATTCGTAGTGGGAAATTACTATCAACAGGGAATGCTTTGCAGTAGATAAGAGGCCGGGTATGTGATATCTAACCTTTCCTTTCACCTGTTACTTCAGCCTTATATCGCTCCATTGTTCATACAGGTTCCACACCTGTGTCTAGAACTGACAGAGTTGTGTAACAATGGGGAAAACCCGCAGGGGAAAAGTGACAGCTAGGAAACGGTTTAAGAAGTCTTCCTTCACCTTTTCCTGGGCAAATTACATTTGGTCATTGGAAATAGCTATTCACACGCTCTTCTAGTTTTGATCACATTTTCCTGAAACTTTCTTCTTTTTGTTTTATCCTAAGAACAAACAGTAGCTAAAAATGAAATCAGTTATGACAAGTTATGTGAATTCATACAAATGCTGGGAGTATGGTATTTACTGAAAAATGTTCACCAGAATTACACAGAAATCGGCCTTTTTTTTTGAGCCACCACCACCACCATATCATCATCATCATCATCATCATCATCATCATCATCATCATCAATCATCATCATCATCATCATCATCATCATCATCATCATCACAATAATAGCAAAAATTATAAAAGATTGTGTATGTTAGGGCTTTAGAACTGTTATGCCCAAATGGACTATCTAGATTTGATCGAATTGTTAGATTTAGGGATGGATTATATAAGAACCTAATCTGTCAGGATCACAGAAGCTTCTTCTCAGTGGTTTCATCCCAGACTACCCAGTAATGCAAGATGAGGGCCATCATTCTACCATGTGGTAGGGAGAAACGTAATTTTTACCTCATATTAATCCTCCTTCATGTATGGTTTTCATGGATTCCAAAACCTACTGGGGTGCTGAAGATATAAGTCACATAACTAGGTTACACATCAGCTGGCTTCCCCTATGCCAGCAAATAAGTGCTTTGGATAGCTTGTACCATTATACTTGTAACAACAGGCAACAGGTAAAGGTAAAGGTAAATGTTCCCCTTGACAATTTTTGTCCAGTCGTGTCCGACTCTAGGGGGCGGTGCTTATCCTCATTTCCAAGCCATAGAGCCAGTGTTTTGTCCAAAGACAATCTTCCATGGTCACATGGCCAGTGCGACTTAGACACGGAACGCTGTTACCTTCCCACCAAGGTGGTCCCTATTGATCTACTTGCATTTGCATGCTTTCGAACCGCTAGGTTGGCGGGAGCTGGGACAAGCGACGGGAGCTCACTCCATCCCGTGGATTCGATCTTACGACTGCTTGGTCTTCTGACCCTGCAGCATAGGCTTCTGCGGTTTAGCCCGCAGCGCCACCACGTCCCAGAACTGTTTACAAATAGGGATACGTGTGCAGTACACTGGCTGATGTAATATTTAAAGAGCTAAAAGAGGCCAGGGAAGTTAGTGGCATCTCAGTTCTTCCACCTTTCCTTTCCCCTCTACTTGAGTTCCCTTATGTAACTAATTAAATGTGTCATTAATATTCCACACTATATTACACAGTGCTATTTTGTCCACAATATCTTTTTCATTAAAAAAAAAAGTTATGTTTTCGCATGCATGGCAACAGAAAATATTCACAGAACATCTAATATTGTACTAAGTCATCTGTACGTGGGTCCTCTTGTACCCGAATACTCCGATTTTTTTATCAAAGGAGGTTTCCTTACTTTACTGGCTCCCATGATTCCCGCTCAAAGCCCCTGTGAATTGATTGTGCAATCGAGGACTCCATGAGATCGACATATCTAACGACAAGTGGAGCAAACAGGTCTTGAAGATGTTTGTGGAATTTTCCATTGCACAAATTATCTAGAATAGATAAATAAAAAAATACAGTAAGGTTATCCTTCACATCTATCCCAAGCCAATAATATATTGTCACAGAGTGTATACTTTTAGATACAACCCATTAGGTTAAAACAAATGGGACATGATTCATCTTATTGTTTTAAAGTGGAGAGATCTCCCCACTCTGGTCTTGAGCTGTTTGTGACCAAAAACAGTTCAACCGGCAACCACCACCTGCGCCTGCAGTGGCTGAAATGCTGTTCTGTAAGTTATGACTCCATAAAGCTGTTGACATCAACAGTAGTGACATCCCCCCCCCGAAATAAAACATTTCTGATTCCCCACTCCCTCGGGTCCATGTGGGTCCTGTGGCACCCCTTTCGTTGTCAGAAAGCAATTGGGGACCAGGAGAGAGGAGGGAATCTTTAACTATGGAAAATCACTGATTATGGGATGACAGCTACCCAACAATGAAAGGGATTCCATTAGATCTTCCGGGGTGGGGTGGATGAAGGACACATATTTTTTATATATTCGCGAAGGCTTTCACGGCCAGGATCTAATGGTTGTTCTGGGTTTTTCGGACTCTTTGGCCATGTTCTGAAGGTTGTTTTTTCCTGATGTTTCGCCAGTGTCTGTGGCCGGCATCTTCAGAGGACAGCAGCACAGAGCACAGGTTGCTGTCCTCTGAAGATGCCGGCCACAGAGACTGGCGAAACGTCAGGAAAAAACAACCTTCAGAACACGGCCAAAGAGCCCGAAAAACCCAGAACAACCGACACATGTTTTGTTTCCAAAATATCACCACAGGGGATGAATCATGAGCCTTAAGCAGGATAACTTACAAAAGAGGATTTTAGCCAATAAGAATTTTGTCATCAGACAATTGCTGTGGAGGAATTTTGGTAATCACTGGGATAGTAGGGTACAGTAATTGTAGAATTAATTTCTTCATTAAAACAAGTATTTCTATTAAAAGCTAAAATGACTGCAGGCAGTAAGAAAATAAGAAGACCTGATGTGTGACAACCGACTCAATAAAACAACTCATGGTTTTCAGTTTGCAAGACCTGAGCAGAACAGTTCATGACAGGGCCTTTCCATAAGTTGGAAACAACTTAATACCATGAAACAACATAATACATGTAAAATCAGAAGAAGAAGGTTCCCCGAGTTCAGTGGGGAGTATTTGCCAGCAAATGGGTATAGGATTGCAGACTAAAAGCCCAAAAGCTGATTACTACAACATTTTCAAAGTTGTATTTTTGATGCTATTGCCACTGTGTCCTTTTCTTTAAATATAAAAATTGCATCACTCGCCTATTTTAATTTAAATCAAATGAAAAGGGACCGAGTTATGATATTTTTTACTTATTTGGAAACTATACAGTCTAAACTCTAGGGATTTATCCAGCTTTGCTTACACCATCTTCCTGTGCACATACGAACTCTCCTTTCAACCAAAATTAGGAAGTTTTAATGGATGTTTTTTAAAATGTTCTGTTGAATCTCCTGGTCTCAGAAATAAAAGAGAGAAGGCTATCCTAGATGTATGTTTTAAACTGTCCAACTTGGATGCTTTCAAAAATCCCCACTGTGTCTCCAAGTAAAACCAACCAGTATCACCTGAAATATGTATGTCTGGTTAATGGTGTTAAGTTGTTTGTCACTTGTGTTGCTTGGACAAACTGCAAGTTCCCAGGGAACTAACAGAAGCTTGGGGTGGCTGTAGACCACTTTATAAGTAGTTTATACCTAGAAAACCCTGGGAAAGTCTCCATAAGTCAGAACTGATGTGGCTATTATTCATCAATGTAATTGTTACTAATAGAATTCCTTGTCCATGAACATGTACAATTATAATTTTTTTTCATATGTACTAAGACTGCTTTATTAACGGTAATTTGTAGCCAGAATCTGCCATATAGAACTGGTAAACAGTACAACAAAGGGGGAAAAAAAAGATTGGCATTAACTCAGTATTTTTGTCCTAATAAAGAAATAATAATAAATGCTCAAAATAGAATACATACAGTCATTACGAAGGGAATCATTTAGGAGTTGAAAGAGTGGAAAGCTGTCCCAGGTATCTGGGGGCTGGACCTCCAGTGCAGCATCCATATCTACCGCAAACAATGAGAGGAAGGTTTCCGCATGTTCAACCATTAAGTCTGACCACCAAGCAAAAGCCTTTAATAAGTGTTGGAGAGAAAAAGCAAGGAAAAAAAGCATTAATGTTGCCCTAAACCAGAGTTAATTTTACACCTGTTCAATAGGTGCTTTAAAAAACACACCCACCCAATGAACATCCTATACAAAACTAGCTTTATTGTAAAGAGAACAGCAGTAGAAAATGCCAGCATCCTGCAGATATGGAGCAAGATGGGGAACTGTGTCCATTAATAACCTAATAGTTTTAGGCAGGAACTTTTCAAACTTTTCAATCAGAACTATATTGTTCTTTTACATATCTATAATGCAACCCAGAAGGTGCGTCTGTTCAATTTACAATAACCCACTTAATTTGTTTTGGATCATGCTATTTACTGTAAGGGTAAACTAGTTCCTTGTCTAAAATATAGTATACTTGGGAGTTTCTTCACTGTGTTTGTGGGTTTTCTGCTTTTCTTTCCCATGATGCTTTCAACAAATAATTGAGACCGATGATCACAATGTGAAAACAGGTTGGGGCGGGGGTGGGATGTAAAAGTCTTTAAATACATCATAATTACAATTCAAAGTCAGTTAGTGGATTGGAAAAAAAAAACACATTTTTCTTTCATCAAGTAAACTAAACTGGGAAAAATTATGAGCCAATTTTAGAATGGCAGCATTAGAAAAAACTGTCCACATCCTGCCCAAGACAGGATGGCACTTAGTAGCAAAAAATAAAATAAAATCTGAAGTCGAAAACCAAGAAATATCAGTGAAGTAACTCATTGTCATGCGCATGGGTCCTTAAGAATTCACTGTACAGTTTCTCTGAAGTGACATTCACATCATACATGACTCAGATGTGAATGTGCGTGGAACACATGCACGGGTGTTTGAAGTCACTTCTGGCTTGAGAACATGCAGTATGAGTGGTGCTATCAATAAGAAGTTGTGCAGTAACTTATTAGGCAATATAGAAACTACTCAGCAGCTTCCTGTTTATATATGCTAAGGAAACACATTTTTAAAGGGGGAGGGGGAAAGTTAGATTCGAAAGCTGAGTGAAGGGCTAAGTATATTTGTTTAAGTATATTTTATCTACCAGCATGTTCCACCTTCCAGGTTATTAACACACATGCAGCTATGCTTTTTCTGTGATGAGACCTAAGGTGTGCAAAGCGTCACCCTGAGAAGTAAGGTAAAGGTAAAGGTTCCCCTTGACAATTTTTGTCCAGTTGTGTTCGACTCTAGGGGGTGTTGCTCATCCCTGTTTCCAAGCCACAGAGCCTGCGTTTTGTCCAAAGACAATCTTCCGTGGTCACATGGCCAGTGCGACTTAGACTCGGAACGCTGTTACCTTCCCACCAAGGTGGTCCCTATTTATCTACTTGCATTTGCATGCTTTCGAACCGCTAGGTTGGCGGGAGCTGGGACAAGCGACGGGCGCTCACTCCGTCGCGGATTCAATCTTATGACTGCTTGGTCTTCTGACCCTGCAGCACAGGCTTCTGCACTTTAGCCCGCAGCGCCACCACGTCCCTGAGAAGTACCCATACAATATTTACGGGTGTTTCTTCAGATGTAGGTGGAAACTAGTTCATTCCTCTAGGAATTTCAGAGAGAACTGGAAATGTTTACTTTTGTAAACCTTTAAATGACAGTTTTGTGTCATTTCAGCTGGAAAAGTTTTAGATGCCAGGATCCAGCAAGGCTCCTTTTGTACACTTTCAACATTTCTTTGCTACTGAAATTGACTGGCATATTAGTTATGACTAACTTAATTAGACCTACTGATTAAAAACTGAAGTCTAATTTTGCCTGGCGTCAAAACCACTGAATTTACATTTTTTTTCCAGAGGGATGTAAGCCAAGTTCATTTACCTGAAGCTGGCAACTTCCTTGTCTCCACTTTCCCTCAGAAGTCCCCATAAAATGTTATATAGATGTTTGGGGGTGCTTCCTGAATAGGGTGGTGTGGAGCATGGAGCTGGAAGAAAAGGGGGACCTTGAATGCACCTGCATGAGAATTTCTTAAAACCTACTTCCCCTTTCAGCCTAATCTAGCAAACTCTACTTCATCCAGGAGGGTTTTCTGATATTCTGTACAGCTTTTTTTATCAGAATGTGGGGAAATTAGCTTCTTTGGATCTCTTTCCTTCTAGTATGACGCTGGATGTTGTTTCCTATGACCCTCTTTCTTTAAAGGTAGTATTTTAAATCAAGAAAAGATTTGCGATTAATCATACGAATTGCCCTATTTATAGACAGTAAGGGAAAAATGGAAAATTGAGTAGAAATATATCAATTGACTAAACTCATACTTCATTTTGGGATGTATTGCTATCTATACTGAATTTTTATCTGGTATATTTAGAAGACAACTGTTAGAATGCTTATTACCTATGAACATAAAAATCTGTATCGGAGAGATTCACTGAATAATCTAAATTTCCAACTTTATTTCATTAAAATATTTGTTAACTTTCAGGTGGCTGAACTATTCCTTTACAGTGGGGTCTTGACTTAAGAACGACTTGAGTTAAGAACATTTTGACTTAAGAACCACTCTCATAGGAAAATATTGACTTGACTTACATACTTAGATTTGAGTTAAGAACTGAAAAAAACCCATGTGGGAGGCAGGGAAAGTGCAAAATTTGAACTTTCAGTTAACTGTTGGCCAGTGAAAAGGGTGCCTGTCTGCTTCCTCACTCCTCCCAGCGTTTAGAGAGTGGATTGGGAGTCTTCAGACTGCCTGGTACTGCCTGGACTGTATTTTCCCTGCCTTCCCTGAACCTTTCTTGACCTAAGAAAAAAAAGAAACAAAATTTCCCCCTCTAGTGGTCGAAGGCAGAATAGCAGCTTCCCATTAGTTTCTATGGACGGAAAAGAGCAGATACGGATCAAATGGTTTTCAATGCATTCCTATGGGAAATGCAGATTTGACTTGAGAACTTTTTGACTTGAGAACTGCCTTCCAATACGGATTAAGTTCTCAAGTCAAGCCCCCACTGTATCTAACTTCCCTGGAGATGGTGCCCTCTATTGGTGTATCATCATCCCCAACTGATATAGCTGTTGGCTCATATTAGCCATGCAAAATAATGGATTATTTTAATTTTGAAGAAGACTTCATTACACTTTAGAAGACAGGAATAATGGCATAATGTGTCAATCAGACACAACATATATCCCAAAATGGGATAATACTGATTTTTGTCTTTTTGATATCCACTGTATTTGTTTAGTCATAAAGTTGTGCCCTCCTGTCTTCCACTGCTTCCCGGAGTTGGGTCAAATTCATGTTGGTAGCTTCAATGACACTGTCCAACTATCTTATCCTCTGTTGTCCCCTTCTCCTCTTGCCTTCATACTTTCCCAATATCAGGGTCTATCCACTAGACAGATACAAAGAGATGGAAACCTCTACCCCGACCTATCCTGGAATAGATTAAGGATTAAAATTTGAGATGGGGGTATTCGTATACAAATATCTCCGCACAGGTGGACATAATAAGGGTCCAGCACCATGGGGCCGGATGGTCCACTCAGCGATCTGCCATGGTCAGTGCGGAGCCTTCCTATGGCTCTGGAGATCATGTTTGGCAAGCTACTCTTCAACCTAGCAGAGAGGCTTGTTGTCCTGCCACATGCCAGGAGTGCCGAGCCAAACGCAATCTCCAGAGCCATTGGAAGGCTCTGCGGCCCTTGTGCCCATGGCAAATTGGTGAGTGAACCATCCAGCCCCATGGGGCTGGACCCTTGTTATGTCCACCTGTGTGGGCGCATTCATTTACGAATACCCCCATCTCTAATTAAAATCATATAATTTAGGAATTACATGATGTGAGAATCTCAATTGTTAAATAATCAAATAGTTATTTGACATTTTGAGATTATACTGAAATCTTGCTTAGTTTAGTCACACTAGAGGAAGCCCACTGAGTCATCTCTTTCTAAATTCCATTGATTCAACTGGGCCTGTTCTAGTGCAATTTACTGCACTAAACAACAGGATTTCATACGATACTATTAACATTGACTCTAATTACTTGATTATCTGTAAAATAGTACTACTAGAATAACTCTTTTTCTTACGTTCCCTGTACATACTAATTAATTAGTTATATACATCCTATCCATGGTTTTTGATTAAAAGCTCACGCTAAACAACTTGCAACGACAGAAATTTTATGAAAGTAGAGGAGCACCCCCTGCAAATATTTTGTAGACTTACTATTGTATTCAAAGTTCTCAAGCACTTTCTGCTCACATTGCTTTTTTCCCCCCTTTTTTAGGAACTATAAAATTATAAAGCTAAATTAAGTATTGTGGGCGGGGATGGAGGAAACCTTCCAGGAACTCATAAATAATGTGTAAATTCAGTATTGAGAGAGAACAATAGTAATAGCCGCCTAGAGTGGTCGCATAGACCAGATGGGCGGGTTACAAATAAAATAAAATAAAACAAAACAAAACAAAATAAAATAAATAAATAAATAAATAAATAATGTTTTCTTTTAAGGCAAACATAATTATTCCATAATTCTACAATTAAAAGCCTGTTATGACTCAGAAAAAGAACAAGTACTTTAGAAACAGAGCAGAAAGGAGCAGTCATTTATGGAGAATGGTATTTTCATTTGTGCACATCAGTGGGCCTGCACTTAGTAATTGCTAATTCACTCCCAAATTAGTCATGTGATTATAGCATCTTATTCTTTTCTTGAAAATGAGAAGTTAGGGTCTTGTTCTTCACAATCCTGTTCAACAGAATGATATTTATTTACCATGTACTTACCTTCTTTTTTACAAAATTAAAAAGGAGAGGCCTTCCCAAGTCACCAATCTATGATTTTTATATCATGGAAATACATGTATATATGCATGTCTTCAAGGAGGTAAAATACATATATACATATCCATACATAGATACATATGGAGAGATAACTGCAGTATTCCAAGTCTTTAAGAGCTACACCTTATGCAATTCCCTTGTTTTGCAAAGGAGAAAAAAAAACTTTGAGAAGAAAGAGGCAAATGGCTAGACTAACATACGTCTGCTATGCTGGGACTTTGATAGCTATTTAACATTGACCAACAATCTCCATTGAAGTTAGGCTACCACGCAAATATGTGTGCCTGATTGCAGATAATTCTCAAAGCAAGCCTTCTACTGAGGAATCAACTCCAAAAGTAGAAACCGTACAGCTGGACCAAAAAGGCTGAGCTTGTCCAGAGAGGGGTTGAGCTGGAGCACATTTCTAAATGCACTGCATGTTTGCCACCAAATAGATCACACTGGATCACTCCATAAGCAGTCCGAATTGTGATTTTTTTTCTCTCAGTGAGATCACACCCTTATTTAACTTGTTTAAACTTTGGATATCTATACTTTTTTAAGCCTCTTGCAACAGTTATTGGCTTGCAGCAGGAGGGTTTTTTTGTGGTGGAGGAGACAGGGTTTCTGTCATTGAGCAACTCATTTCAAAACCCTTTTGTTTACATGGCACTAATTGCATTGTTCCTTGGGTTAACTGCTTCTTTATTGTTTTCTGGATTTATTTGTTTCAGGCCTTTTTTGCTTTCGCTAAAACAAATTATGAACTAACTTCCTGGTAGTTTTCTATGGCACCCCTTCCCCCCATGGTCGGCTCTCTTTCAATGTGGTCGCAGTTGTGATAAGGAATTTCAGAAGGTGTGGTCAGCAACAGGTGTGCTCCATGCCCATGCACTTTAGAAACCCTTTCAGCTTGTTGTGTTAACTGATAGTCAATTAAACATATAAACTGAATAGATGGATGAATCAGCTCTGTAAAGAATTTCACAACCTCAAAACTACCAATACAAACTGAGAGAAGGAAATAATTATTTTTCAATTGATATCATATCAGGAAACATGGAGAAAAAGGGTGCTAGTCAGCTGTACTGGTCATCACACTCTTTTCTGTTACATTATGTTTTTCACTATACACATTAATTGTACATATCAATCTTGACCTATAAAACCTGAAATACGTGTATTTTATATTATAGCAAGGTAAAAGGGGAAAAACCCAACATTGTTTTCACATGCATTACCTGGACTGCCCACTAAAGGGTGTCAGAGAACACGCTATGTATTCTTCACTAACAAGCATTTATAGCACGGTCTCTGGCTCCTACTAGTGGCCACTTCTGGCAATACATGTGAAAATAGTTTTTTTCCTGGATTTTTTTCTTTTAGTATTTTAAATATTTGTTAATGTATAGGGAAAGACAGAGTGTCTGTTTGCTATTATCCACAGTTTTCAGCATCCACCGGGGGGGCCTTGAACCAACCCTCAGGAAATATGGGGGTCCTACTGTATTTATCCTGAGGCAACTCTTACCATATGATTAAATGCTTCACCTATAAAATCTGTGCCTTAAAGTCAGCCACTTGCCACTTAATTCCTGTAGTGTTGTATTAATTGGATTAAACATATCTTAAAATCATAATGCGTACTTAGACATAATGAAAATGAGCTGGGAAACAGGGTTGTTTTTCTTAGGTATGTCACCACAGCTCACAGAACTGGTTCACATTATTAGCAGCACTTCAGCCACATGGAACAGATGCTGTTTTACTTCTCAGTTCTATATAAATCTCTCTCCATACGTAAATATTGTATATACCAGAACAATACACACAATGAACCAAACCAGAGGAAGGCTATTGCTATCCTAGCTAAGTATTTGTCACTCATGTCTATACCAGCAGGGTGAACTATAGGTCAGGTGGGAGCCATGGGGAAAACAACAGGCTGAGGAAAGAGCCCAAGCAGGTAGGGCAGGTGTTGGGATGTAACCGCAGTGCTTGTAAAAATATATCCATCACTACATGCATGGGCTGGAGAATTTTCCTCACATTGGCCCTGCCATGTAGGGCTACAATTCCACAAGCAGTTCCAACTGAAGTTGCTGTTACATTCCTTGGATCCAAAGTTACAAAGCAAGGATGACCCAGGGAAGATCCCATCAGGAAACATGGCATCGAGAGGGCATGCACGAAATATGACAGGAGGTGACTTGTTTCATTCAGTTTTTAGTCACATACCTCTTTCCCCTGCCAGGATCATCCAAGATTGAATGAACAGTAGAAAAACAGGGAGGAAATTTAAATAGGCAATCAGGCATTAGTTGGGACTAATTCCTAGTTGTGCACTAGAAATAACTTATATTTTACTCTGCTTTTATTAGACATGTTATTTATATTTTCTATAAATGGTGAAATTTTATATTAAAATGTTTTTAATGTCATATAGAAATGCCATTGAGAAGGAAAACAGAACATAGGGCAATAATATTGCAGTGTTAAAAAGTTATAAACAAAGGATTTTTAATTTTTTTTTTTAAAAAGTCACCACAATTCACTGCAGGTTGCAAGAAGACTAAATATGAATTTGCATAGAACCAACTTCCAATCTGGAACAGATGGGAGAAAATGCTGGTCATATGTAATGACAAAAGGACACTGATCTCATATGGTCAGAATTTTATACATACATTAAACAATGTCCTTTACTCATTATGGGATTCCCAGGTCTTTGCGCTCTTAAGAAAAAGGCAATGCTCTTATGCATGTATATGTAGGTGTGTTCCTACAGATATTTAGATACACAAGTGGCAATAAAGATATGTATAAAATTGAAGAAGAACGCAGTGGCTGACATATGAGGAACATGCTCTGTTCCTCTTTACTGCTAGGTATGAACAAAGTGGGTTTGCTCTACATAGGGTTGCTGTATATGCAACTGATTGGTAGGACTCAGCCCACCTGCGGTAATTATATTGGAGGGGTCCAGCCCACCCTGTCAATGCTGTGCATAGTAATTTAGTTGTACTGTTAGTGGAGGAAGAAAGGGGGAAGATTCTAAAATAACTCTTATATTGGCTGCTCCTATACTGGGGAAGAAATCATCTGCTTGCTTGTGTCAACGATGGTAACCTGCAAAAATTCTCCTCTCTTTTAAGGCCAGTATCAAATGAGCTGTCTCTCTAGTGAGTAATCAGTAAGCTGTATCCTATTTATCTTGCCCAGGTATATGGAACAGTAAATAGTACTTGCGTACCGCTATTCATGCTTTTTATTTATAAACAGCAGGATTTCAGCCATTATATTGGAACAGAAAGTATTTCTGATTCTTGCAAGAAACAGTCATACACCAGGAAAGACAGGAATTTCCTGGTTACTGCTCTCTCCTATGAAATGTGGACATATTTCTCAAGAGGTGCCTTCACAATTTTCTCTGAAGTTTTATACTGGCTCAGTGCCAGAGAACAAAAACTGGGTGGGTCCTATGAATCACACATTGCTTTTAAATAACTGAAGTTAGGATTGGTGGTGCTCAATTGTACTCTTCATATTTTAGTAAATCTTCTAAAGATTTTTCCCTGCATCATTAATTTAGTGATGATATTATTTGGGGAGGCAGTAACCTTGACTTTGTCAATGTTCACCCTATGGTATACAGAGCTAGAGGTGCAATACACACAGGAACACAATTGTTTCAATAGGTCCCTGTTCATTAGCTTTTTAGACAACTATTGCTCACCTCAGCATGATGTTCTTCATTCTGTTGTAGAACTTCAATTACCAATTCTGCCAAGCGAATTGTATCTTCTAGCTTTTTGGCAGGTGTGACTAACCGACCTACATTTTCTGTAGTACAAGAACTTGAATTAAAATGGAGTGAGATAGAATAGGCTCAATGTAAGGCCAAAAGATTAGGTGGTTAATTTTAAAAACAAAAACAAAACAAACTAAAATACTTAATAATAGTAATTTAAAAAATCTATGTCATGCAAGGATTAAAATATTATGTAGTTAGTACTGAGCAAACCATAAAGCCACGTTTGTTGTTATACTACGGAAACAGTGTTCCAGCTTTGAATTTAAATATGTAGTACAAATTCTTGTATGCTATACTTGAGATGATAGCAACTAGCCGAAATTGAGAAATGTACATTTCCTAGAGACAGCATCTTGGCATCATTTGCACAAAGAATGGGTCATTTCATAATTAAGGTCTAAATACACTAGTGACGTGGATCATAAACATCCTTACAACTGTTGTGTTTTATATGAGATGACCAAGAAATCTCCAACATTGGATAGTAGAAACACACTACTAAGATAGTAGAAACACACTGATATCAACTTAGTTTAAACTAAGTTGATATCAATGTGTTTCTACTATCTTAAACTCAAACCTACAAGAGCAGGAGGGAGTTCATAGTGTCTAGTTATTCTTATGGGCATACGGACATCAGCAGAAAGCAGATTCTCTGTAGTGTCGCAAAAGAGATTTCTGGACAGTGGACAATTATAATAATCCCGTACCACATGTGCATGGCACTGGAACAAATACAGGTATATAGTGTATGAACATGACTTGGATCTGTACCCTGATAAAAATCAGAAAAAGGGACAAGGGACAGAGTAGACTATGTCTAAATGGGCGGCATATAAATGCAATAAATAAATAAATAAATAAATAAATTTAACTCAGAGCATATCCTACACAATCCTTGACTGTGTGCTGCCCTTACACTACATTTACAGGCTGTCTTAGAACGTATTCCCATGGGAGTCCCTCTAAAATCCAAATGTCAATTCATTAATGATAAATTAATAATTTTATTTATGGTCTGTGTTACTTCATGATGTTTTAATCCATAGGTTGATTTGTTCTTTAGTATTTCCACCTTTAAAAAAATTTACATGAAGATTTGTATTTAAAAACACTTTTCTAAGCGTGCAAAAGTGGCTGCCTGGTTAAGCTTGACCCTGCGCCTTTGGAGAAGTACAGGATTTATGGAACAGGTGAATTCATGGAGGAATCATAAATATCAAATTCCTCAAGCATTTCGTGTCATATACTAGGTGCAGGCCTGAACGTATGCCTGCAAAGTATCCTTTGTTCCTCAGAACCTTGGAGTTCCCTGCTATAATTCCTTCAAAAAGTGTGGAGCATTTTATCATGTGAAAGTTTTCCCATGACAGTCCTACTTGGCAGTAATGTGGTGAATCTCACAAAATGCACTGTTCAATTCCATGAAACTTTTAAAAGCATAGGATCTTGAAGTGGAAACTGGTGCTATGCTATGTTTTCGGCAGCTGATATTTTGAAGTCAAGTGAGTTTGAGAGAACTGAGAAATGTACATTTCCTAGAGACAACATTTTGACACTATCTGCCTTTGCAGGATTACCAATGGCGATTAGACGCCATGAATGGCATGGTCCATGTCCTAACATTTGTGTAGAAGAGGGAGTTGGCAAGCTGATCATGAAAGCTGCACCTGCCAAAAATTCCTTCTGTTACAAGCATAAGAGAAGTATCTTCCTTCTTGTTTAATTCTTCTATTTAAAATTAATCACAGAACAAGTCAAACTCAGAGGCTAGGTTCAGACACTAGACTGAGAATGAATTTCATGGCTGTATATACTACCTCATCTCTTGTTTGTTTTTAGGCCCAGAAAATCCTTGGGAAGAACTGCACATGTTACTGCAGTCAATCAGTGTTTTTTTCTCTCATGGCTTCATGCTGATATGTAATTGAGCATGAGACTAAGCACAAGACATTTTCTTCAGCTCAAAGGGGTAGAAGAGGCTGACATATTGATAGCTGTGTTTCCCCGAAAATAAGACAGGTTCTTATATTAATTTTTGCTCCAAAAAAACGCATTAGGGCTTATTTTTAGGAGATGTTTTATTTTTTTCATGTACAACAATCTACATTTATTCAAATACAGTCACGTCACCTTCTTCTGGTTGCTGCACAATGTTGGAGGGCAGGGTTTCACTTAACTGAGACTTATTTTTGGGGTAGGGCTTATATTACAAGTATCCTAAAAATCATACTAGGGCCTATTTTCAGGTTAAGTCTTATTTTCGGGGCGGGGGGGGAAGTGGTAGGTAAGTTCTTTTTTTGCAATTGTCTACTTATACTGCATGACTCCAAGAGGATTCTAACCATTAAGTACTGCTGAGATACAGTTTTCCATTATATCTAAACTTGAAAAATGAGGCTTTTCTATTTGCCTACTATGAAACGAGGATTCGATCCTGTATGCTGACACTGAACTTCAATTTACTGGCAGAGACATAATAGAAAACTGATTTAATAAAACATGACGGAACATTCCAAATCAGGAGCGTGAAGATACTCTGTAATAAATAATAGTTTAACAGTTTGAGACATGGAATCCAAAGTTGGCCAAAGTTTACTTAGGCAACAAAACGTGCGGATGGTCAACTTGTATGAGCATTTTTTGTCAAATATTTAATCTGAACCTGACAAACATTCAGCCCATTTGTGATTGCCTCCTTTGACTTAAAAACAAAACAAAACAAAACAGGAAGGGACTGAAAGATATATGTTTAGAGTACTGTATTAATTTCCTTTAGCTGAAAAGCAATGGAGAATTAGAAAAGTACACTTGCTCAATAATTAATGTTCAAATGAGAAGAATTTTGATCTAAAACTATGGGTTGTAATGCCATAGTCCTGGATCTGGACCGGTGAGTCTTAACCTTGGGTCCTCAGATGTTCTTGGACTACAACTCCCATAAATTCAGGCCAACACAGCTAGCAGTGAAAGGCTTCTGGGACTTTTAATCCAAGAACACCTGTGGACCCAAAGTTGGAAAACACTAATCAAGACCGTTGATGGCTAGTGGTCCAATTCCACTTTTATGTTTGGAGAAAAAAAGGTGGGTGATGTTCCCCTTCTATCCCAAAGGGAGAATCAACAAAGCCTTGTGAAGAAGGCTTTCAGTGTGCACAAGAGGCACCTTGAATCCAGGTCAGATATGTGTTCAGCACAGAATACAGTGTCTTCCCTGCTTCTTCACCAGACATAGAAGGGCAGGGCATTGGAAGGAAAGAAGGTAGTAAAAAAAAAAAAGAACCATCTTGCCAAAACTGCTTTGGCTGCTACCACCTTCTGTATTGGTGTGGTAACACTCACCATCACCTCCATCCATACTGTGAGGAACCTGAATTAGTGAAAATTTAATAAGCTTATCCGCAGAGATCTGTCTCTAGATGAAATGTAGAGCACTCCCGGGATTTGTTTTCGTTTCAATAACTTTTTTTAAAGAATCAATTTTTTTAACATCAGTTAATTATTAAATTAGCATCATGTATGCACAGCTGGAACACTGGTCTGCCAAACATTAGACTTCTTGATATTTTCATACATCATTAAAATCATACAAAGTCACATATCTCATGCAAAATGTTATGCAACAATAATGTTATTTTGTGCTGACGTTGATATTTGAAAATGTTGCATATGTCAGACATTGCT
This sequence comes from Pogona vitticeps, assembly GCF_051106095.1. NCBI lineage: Eukaryota > Metazoa > Chordata > Lepidosauria > Squamata > Agamidae > Pogona > Pogona vitticeps. The sequence goes on from NC_135784.1 coordinate 39,255,979, forward strand.
AGACAAAAAAATGTGGACATTTTGAAACCAATGCTATTTCTAGAGGTGTTGCAATAGAAGCGTTTTTATTATTATTGAAAGCCTATGGTGGAGATTAGCTTCCTATAATCTAAACTACAGTAAATTAATGAGAAAAAAGAGACTAAACTAGAATATAATTGAATAAAGAAAAGGAAAACTATTACAGTACTTGGTGTTTGCTTAGGTATGCCTTTCAGCATCTGATTTATCATGTTAGTCTGCGTTTGAATGGATGGAGTGGGCCCAGCTGGGGGCTTGGGCAGTGACGATCGAGCTGTTCGTGAATGATGTAGAGAGACAGCAAAAATAAAGACATACATGACTTCATAAACAGTGACATAAAAGAGAGGTGAAAACTTTGAACGAAAAGTAAGCAGAAATGATAAAAGTACAAATGGAATAGCTGCTGTTTTGCTTATCGTCAGCTCAAGTACTAAACAATTATGACAACAAACATTTTTTCTGAAGTTGACAGATTCCACTATACTACAAGAATTCACAATGTAGGATGCTTAAAATTCAGTGCGAGTGCTAATTGTTATTTCATGTAGCCAAGTGCAAAAAGCAGGATTTTAGTACAGTCAATTAGTTGTAGTTTTTTTTAAAAAAATACAACTTTATTTGCATGTGTATATTAAATTTCTTGCCTGTCTTTTGCACCCATATAGTGGCAATAAATTTTGCCTACTATATACTTTTCTAGATATTGGCAGTTTAATTAATTAAGTCATTAATTAATTTTAAAAAGAGGGAAGCACAGAAATGAATTACTTTGAAAAACTGGCAGCATTTTAAAAAATTACAACATCCTTTTGGACTAACAAGCAAGCTATATTGGATTCTTTCTTTAATTTAAATATGTACTCAAATCTCTCACTTTTTTCCTATGATGTGTGGCTTCTGATTGTTTCCAGCTCATTATTTTCCTCTTGGAATTCTAGTGGCTTTTATATTCTGGGTTGAATCATATATAAAACTTGCCAGTTCTATCAAATATGTTACTTTGCTGTTCCAAATGTTACAATACTGCAAATCAGGACTTGACCCATCTGTCATATAGTAGTTTGTGATATCAGTTTAAAGGAAGATAATTCCGTATGCACACAACAACAAATTCTATGTGATGTACTATAGTTTCTGATAAGATTTAAGACCAACACTTTAATAGCCAAAGTGCTGCATGAAACAATTCTGTCTGGAAGAAGCCTGGCATATTTATCTTGGTGGTTTGCTGCCAGAAGTCCTTTTCTTTTTGCTTGCATTTCCAAGACATGGAAAAGACAGAAAAGAAAGACCCCAATAGCTTGGCTGTTGATGGTTATTTTTTTCCAAACGGAGGGAAAAAGAATAGGATTTCTGGTTGGTTATGATTATTTCAAAATTGTTGTAAAAAGCATGTAAAGGAATGTCACGGCAGGAATGTACAAACTCTTGTCCCCATAAAACAAGCTGCTACTCCCCCCCAGCACTTTCCAGCAGGAGTCCCACACAGACGTTGGCTGCTTGTAAATGGGACTGAAGCAGCTTGTGTGAAAGAGGGTAACCCTAATTTTAACTCATTTGTTCCACTGCAAGCTATGAAATATGTACACATTAAACTGATCTTCAGAGCCTGAACCAAGGGAGTCTCGCTGCCCAATCTACACAAATTCGATGGCATGGTGACCCACACAGAGACTGGGCAAAGGAGGATTGATTCTTATTTGGCTCTTCTTTTTTTTTGCTTTTCTGAGGCAATTACTTTTTCACATGACCACCGTTGCAAGGCATGCTTTCATGATAAATGTTTAATTTGAACATTGCTTCCTCATTGGTCCAGTGGTCAAATCCTGGAAAAGGTCTTCTTCTTCCTCTTCCTCCTCTTCTTCTTTTTCCTCTTTTTCTTCACTTTGTAGAATTTATGATGAGTAGCTTCACTCACATAAAGTACTGTAGAATCACAGAATCATAGAACTATATAGCTAGAGGGGATCCAAAGGATAATCACATCCAGCCCAATGAAGCAGGAAATTCCCAGCTGAAGAGTCCTTGACAGATCGTCATCCAATCTCTGTTTTAAAAACCTACAGGGAAGGAGAGCTCCCCACGTTCCAAGGAAGCTCTTAACTGTCAGGAAATCCATCTTACAGTTTTAGTCAAAACCCACTTTTCTTTCTTGTAATTTGAATCCATTGCTTTGGTTCCTACCCTCTCCCATCTCTAGGAGCAGGCCTGTGAGACACCTCTGTAGGTGTTGCTGTAACAGTATTGCTGTAAGTCAGCACAGATAGCTTTTTTCTAAATGGACCAGTAGCCTGAATCTTTCCCAGGCATATATCCAATGACTGAATGGCAGCTGGACAAAGGATCCTGGGACCTCTGTCAATAGCCCCAAAATTTCAATACCTCTCGACTTTGCACTCCATCTGCACAAGGGGGTGGGTACTTAAAGCTATGTTTTTGCTGCTACAGGAAATCCTGCATGCGTGTATTCAGTAGAAAAAACCATGCGAAATACTAGTCTAAGAAACTTCAAACCATAGCCACCTGAGGAGTTTTCATTACTTGAACACTAACTGTGATCCAGACAAACAGTTTGGAAAGTCACAATTAAGAAAAAGTACTGTAATGCCAAATTATGAAAATGGAAAGGAGAAGTTGTGTTTTATAAAATATTACATCTGAAACTATTCAGTAAATTCAGGGGCTGAAACCTTTGCAGTAGAATGTCCAGTTCTTTCACCCCTTGCATCATGATGACATATTATTTGTCTTGCATCACATTTTCTTGCCCTTTCTGTTACAGAAGAGTGGTGCAATTCAGGGGGATGTGCAACCCCACCACTCTTTAAAGAGTCAGAAAAGGCATACCCTATTGCAGAACAGGATTTGCTGCCAGTTCTTTGAATCACAACCCTGGCACCAAAGGAGTGAATAAAACCTCCTACTGAGGTCTGGGATGGAGCCGAGAGCCCACTTTTTGGCCCCTCAGAGTCCCAGCCCATGGGAACTCTTTATGTCATGGTGGGAAGAAGCTTCTTGGTGGTGATTGCTGGGAAGGTAAAACCATGGATTCGCTGGATCCACAGTCCTACCAACCACCAAGGAGCAACGGCAAGATAGATGGACCGTTTGTCAATCTAGCCCAGGACAATCAAGTCTATGACTGGCTTTGACTCTCCAAGATTTCAGACAGCAATCTTTCCTAGCCTAACCTGGAAATATCCAATAATATCACATTCAAATAATAAACAGGTCTGACACTGCTTAGCTTCCAAAACATGAAGAACATAGTCGTGTGTGTAAGGGAGTAGAGTGGAACTAACAGAAGGAATCCTGTTCATTCACTGGGCCTACCATAGTTGGGCTTACATGCCTACTAGCCTTCAACAACAGCAACTAAAAAAAAAAGGTTACCATTTTACCTCTACCCAGTAGGCGCTAACCAATCATATGCCACAAGAATATTTCTCTGGGTAATTTTCATCTGAGCTGTTCCATTCAGTTACAATGTGCTTGGCGTGGAACAGGGAGTCAAAGGGCACCAAAACCTGAAGGCAGCTACACCCGCCCGTGAGACAGAGGGGCTCAGCTTTGCAGTGAGCCCCACAGTAATCTCATGTTGCATCTGCTGTAAATATGTTTCCGCAACTCCCTTGCCAGCAGCAGCACATTTCTGCCAGTTGCCACAGACCTAGACACCTACAGTGACCTAAGTGGAAAACAACCTTCAGAACTGATTGACATTTAAATCTTCAGCTGTCAGGCATCCCTGGGTTGTGCAACTTCAGGTATGATGTGTGTCTGTGTGTGCGACAGAGAGTGTGGGGAAGGGCATCTTTATACAAGTGAAGAGAATGAAAGGAAGAGGATGGGGGAGGAAGGAAAGCAGAAGATAAACAAGCCATGGCAGGTATCCTTATTAAGTTGTTTTCAAGATATAAAACACATAACCTACAGATTGGCTACTGCTGTTATCAGCAACCGGATCTCTTCTGGCTCCTGTCTATTGTGGTAGTGGTGGGGTTGTAATGAAATTGTGAATACCGTAACAAACGGTTCTTTTCAAAGGAACTGTGAGGCTCTGTGCATATTTTTCTTCAGCTCTGCAAAAGGTTCCTTTGACAATTTTTTTCCAGTCGTGTTCAACTCTAGGGGGCGGTGCTCATCCCCGTTTCCAGGACATAGAGCCAGCGTTTGTCCGAAGACAATCTTCCGTGGTCACATGGCCAGTGCAACTTAGACACAGAATGCTGTTACCTTCCCACCGAGGTGGCACCTATTTATCTACTTGCATTTGCATGCTTTCGAACCGCTAGGTTGGCGGGAGCTGGGACAAGCGACGGGAGCTCACTCCGTCACGTGGATTCGATCTTACGACTGCTTGGTCTTCTGACCCTGAAGCACAGGCTTCTGCGGTTTAGCCCACAGCGCCAGCACGTCCCTTTTTCAGCTCTGCAACATGCATAATTAAAATACCCCTGCTGATTCCCTGCTTATGGCAGTAAGTGCATGTAGATGGCTTGCGCCAAATATTGACATGAGACAATTGCTTCATGCCATGTTGTAAAGGTACTGAAGGGTACAAACTCACTCTGTGGTAGAAAAGTCCAGATTCCAAGCCTGCTCTCATGATAACACACAGGTGTTTTGTTAAAAAGATTCTATCTTTGTTTATGCATATATGTGTATTAAACAGACTTTGCTTCTTATGGCTCATTTACAGATTTTTCTGGCCTCCATTTGAATACTGCAAGATAGCAAAAGACTTTCGGACTGATATTTGGATAGGCAGAACACATGCAGAGATCTCTGTGAACTGGCATCTCCCAGCAGGAATTGTTTAAGTGGCTGCTGTGATCTTCATTATTCAGGCTACCCAGTAGTACCGCCATGATCCTAGAACTCTTAGCAGTTGAGAAGCTGTCCCCATGAGGAAGCATGGATTTATAGACATGATAGTATTCTCTCTGTTAGCAGCCCTGTGTGGCTTGGAGGTGCTGAAATATAAATCCTTTTTCCAGCACCTCAGTACTCATTTTCATCATCCTTTTCCAGTTTCACAGAAGAACATAACCAGTCAATATATTTGAGTGAAATAAATGCTTATAAGTCAGTACCATACTGAGTATATCTGTCCTATCTAAGGCATACAAACACAGGAAATCTGAAATTTCCTTCATATTCTCTTGATTATTATTATTTCCCTCTTTTCATCCTTGTGTCAATTTTCTGATGATGGTTCTGTACAGTCTAACATGTTGCAACACTTCCTGTCTCTTTACAATCTCAGTTGCTTGTTCTTCCTTGAAATAATAACAGATATTTTTGTTAGAATTGTGTGAGCTGAGTGAGGAAAATAGGAGTATAAATCATAATTGTATAATATATGTATAAATCATAATTGTATAAATTATGTAATATATATATATATTTCAAAATTATGATTATATGTAACTATCATATTAGCTGAAATCCAGTAACAGAACTTATGTTTCAGCTTTAGTGATTTTTGGACATTATAACTTCCCCATGACAAAAGGGAACCCCAGGACCTTCAAGGGAGGAAAAGAAATGTTTAATTTACAAAAAAAAGAAAAGAAAAAAAAACCCCACAGAGTCTAGTAATGTCATCAGCTTTATGAGCCATGAGTTCCACTACTGGATTTTAGCCAATATGATATACATATTTATAATTATTAATGATCTATAGCAATTCGATAATTATTATATTATATTATATTATATTATATTATATTATATTATATTATATTATACTGTATTATATTATATCATATTATATCATATTATATTATATTTCTTCCTCAGAAAACCTCTGTTGCACTCATATGAAAGATGTACTCACAGGACTCTGATTTAAAAAAATAAAAACAAACCTCTAGTTATTACCTGAAAGAACAAGCAATTGTTGAGGCTCTTCTTGTTTACCCCCTACAGCCAAAATCCAAAAATGGGCTCCTAGCCTCTAGAGAGGGCCAGGAGAGCACAAATTTGGCCCCAAAACCTCATGAGCTTGCTCACCTCTGTTCTATGTGTCAGAGGGTGATGGAAAAGCAAGAAAATGCTGTTTGCTCCAGATTGTTTCCCCAAGACAATAAATTATAGCTATTTCTGATAGATTTCTCAAACCGCAGAAAGCACACCAATGGTGTTAAAGTTGAGCTCTATCCAGAGGTTTGCAATAAGTCTTTGTAATGAGTTAGTTTATTTAACTTATTTATTCGAAATATTTTTACCCCACCTTTCTCCGTATGGGGCTGTGGCCTCATTCAATGGAGGAGTAACAATATGCGGTTCAAATGAGGGGTGATGCTCTGCCTCATGCTCTGTTGTGAGGATTGCAGTAACAATGAGGTGCATGTGAGGATAGTTCATTACATGCAAAATGCTAGCAAATTATTCTGCCTAGCTTTTTAAATAAATTGATAAAAATAAATGTTTATTTTATATTATTGAGGAAATAAAGAAATACTTTCTAAAAACTGTGAATGTTACAATTGACAACTAGGTTGTGGGGGCAAGACTATAAGTAGTTGTAATAAGCAATTGTAAGTAATTGTTTTTAAAAAGAAACTTTCCAGGCTGTGGTTTGCAGAATCTGTTACACAGTTACTACTATTGGATAAGCCTGTTTTTAAATGTTTTCTAGCAGTTTATGTAGCCTTACAATCCCCATATTTCACTTTCAAAATGCCTTACGTAAGCATAATAGTTATTGATTCCTTGGCCGGGAAAATAATGGTTCAAGAATTTATAAAATTGTGGCTGACAGGGGAGGTATAATCATAGAATCATGGAGTTGGAAGGGACCTATCAGGCCATCGAGTCCAAACCCCTGCTCAATGGAAGAATCCAAGTCAACGTAGATCTGACGGATGATTGTCTAATTTTCTCTTGAATGCATCCAGCGTTGGAGTGCACACCACTTCCTGAGATATGTGAGCTATCTGGTAGCTAGAGATAAGTATCCCTGTGGAGCAGTTCAGTTCATTTGCTTCCTTGAAGTCTGATTTGTCAAAGACACTTTCTAGACCAGAAAGTAAATCTAAGCCCAGGTGAGTTTGAAACAAGGGCAGCACAGATGGAATGCTGACCCCTATGAACACGAAAAGTCACAGACCTGCATCTAATGGTGTCAGCAGAACTGGGAGGTGACTTATTCACTCTCCTGTGCTAGCCTCATGTACGCTCCCCATTCTGCTACATAACAGAGTTGTGTGGATGGCTACAGTGGTGTTGAAATATGCTATTGTCTTCCCCAATATACATTAGTAAATTGTTGGGTTTAACTCATATTCAACAGACATGTTAAGACTGACTCTAGCCGCCTAGAGTGGTCATATTGACCAGATAGGCGGGGTATAAATAGAATAAATAAATACTATAACTCCATAATTTTTAATATATATCACAAGATGCATGTGGCTTTGATAGCATTTCCTCATGAGTCCTTCTTATTTTGCTGGAACTTCTCTATCTATATCCAGCCACCATTTGTAGCTGTGAAGATATGGATGCACATGATGAATGCATCCAGTTGATACAGATGAGATGGACAGCATCCCAGCACCAATATTAGGCATACGCAATGTTTAGAGCTGCATTAATGCAGAATATCCAATCTATTACAGCAAGTTATCCCTTGCTGTAATAGATTGGCCAAAATCCTGTTGCTTTTTATAGCAAATTGCATGAAGTAGGTCCACTGAATCAATGGGGATTTGATATGTCAACTTCTGCATGTGTCCCATTAATTTGAACTGACCTATTCTAACTTTAATATATTAAGCAAAATCCAAAGAAACCAGCCAACCAACCAAACAAACAAAAAACAAGACAAAAACGTGTGGCACCTTAAAGACTATTATATTTTTATGTCAGCTTTTGTGGATATGTCTAATTCATCAGACATATGAAAACAAAATGACATTTTAAATATCAGTTTCATACTTCTGTTTTGTTTTGTTTCTTTGGATTTTGCCTGATATGCTTGCACAGACCAACATGGTTACTTCTTCCAAAACTTTAACACATTACGTCATAGTTAGGGTAACCCGGTTTGAATCAATGGTACCTATGGAGAAGTTGATTTATCAAATCTCATTTATTCAGTGAGGGTCCTCCAGTGCAATTTACTATGCTAAGAATCCGTTCCAAAAAAATCATCGCTATGTGGATTTGTCGCTATGCGGGGCAAAAAAGCCCATAGGAATGCATTAAAACACATTTAATGCATTCCTATGGGCAAAAACTCACAGTTATGCGGAAATCCTCCATGCGGCCGCCATTTTCGCTGCCCGGTATGCGAGAAAAGGATGCGAAAACACTGCGGGCGGCCATTTTTTCCGGCGGCCATTTTGGAACTGCCGATCAGCTGTTTTTAAAACATCGCAATGCGAAAATCGGTAAGCGAAACGCTTACCAATCATTGCAAAGCGATTTTTTGCCATTAAAAAGATCGCAATGCGATCCCTTCTGCGACAGCAAAAAACAAATCGCTATGCGGATTCTTCGTTAAACAGGGCGCTCGTTAAGCGAGGCACCACTGTATATCCAAAGTCCATATAGCCATGAATGCTGGATGTGCTTCATACTGTGAGAATGGACAATCAGCTTTATTTATTTATTATGAGCTGTTCTTTGAGAATGACTCTTGGCTCAGTTAAAAGGATAGACTCATGTTCATTTCTGTCAGACATATAACTCACATTCTTGTGGGTCCAAAAATGAAATAGAACTGGGACACTTTACACTAACATGTTTCATAGATTATCTCTATTCAGTTTGAATCAGCATTTCACGTGAAATTACGACTACTTAGTTTCAAAAATAGTTTTCATCTAAAAACAATTGAAAATCCAGACGACGGGCTTCCACAAAACATAAACAAAAGACTCAGGGGGAAAAAATGAACAGTTCAGATTTTAAGAATTTCCAATGAAGATTTCTTATATTAGAGGTCATGAAAAAGGTAGTGTGTCTTTAGAATATATTGTTTTTCTCATGAATTTTATCTGAACGTTGTATTTTTACGCCACCACATTAGACACAGAAAAATTATGACAGACACAACTTTTCTCTGACTATATTGTTAGTTACACATTAACAAGAAAACCACTCTATCCAAATAGGATATAGAACACAAGGTATGAAAACAAAAATGAGAATTAGTTTAGATTTTAAAGTGTCTTGAATAAAAAGCCAGATTTTTAATATTACTGGGCTCCAATGTATTTTGAGGGTTGTTTTGATCTTGTGGTAAGGAAATTATGACTTGATTTGCGTATTTTCCTCTCCTAATTGCATGGCACTGTGTCTATGTTCTACTAAGGGAGAGGGAGAAAGCTATTTACATCACTTAAGACAGCACAAATTAACTCCTTAAGTATTACTGCAACTCCAGCTTCTCTCTATAAGGAGTACATATCTTAAGGAGCTACAAAAAGGAAAACAATAATCAATAAAAACTCAACAATCCTAGCAATTTAAAATGCATATACAGTTGTTCACCTGCATCCTTTTGATTCTCTATATGAAAGAGAAAGAAAGCAACAAAGAGAAAAAAGAGAGAGAAACAAGAACAGATATGCAGGATTAATGAGCAAGTGGATCCAAATGCCTCCCAGTTATGTGTGATATATGACATTCAGAAAGAAAAAAAGTTGCCCAGTATCTCCCACCACCCAGAAGCATGGGTATCATCAAAAACAACTTGCTTTGCCAAGATAAAGATTTAATGTTGTACAAAGAAAATTGGTGCTTAGGTGGTTTAAAGTTTGAGAACACACAGTGACTTTTAGAGTGGTAAGTGAATATACAGAAGATACCCTACTCAGAGCTCACCATGAAGGAATAATAAGATTAAAGGATCTAGAAAGCATTCTGCTTGAAAAAGATCAGACAAGAGACATGAAAGATCAAGTACAGGAAGGACATTTTCCTGTAGTCTTACATGCAGATTGTTTAGAAATGGACAACATTAAGATAGGGACAGCTCTTTCCCAATGTCTTTTTATCTGACCTCAAACTCATTGCTCCCCCGTGTAGACGCTACCTTTTGATTGTGTACCAGTGACAAGTGTTTACAAATTGGGGTTACACAGAAGCAAAGTAAAAATGCATTCAGGTCACAGACAGAAAGAAGAACTGAAAAAAAAACTTATAGACAAATTGGAATTCATCACAAACAAAAACAGCTTGATTTTTCTAACCTGTTTTTAAGGCTGTTAAAAAAAGTGACTGGACTTCTCACACTGGGACTTTCACAGACAGAAGCAACAGACAAGCCAATGCTAAAAGACTTGAAGCAAGGAGAGTGAGTTGATTTGGATCTGAATTGCACTGAAGTAATGGAAACAGAAAAGAGTGAAGACAGCATGGAGAGGAGGGTGGAAGGTACTCACGAATGGTTAAATCCATCACTTGAGAGGCCAAGCAGAAGACAGGATGCTCATACATTTCTCTCTTTTTCCCTATAAAAGAGGATTTGGGCATGCAAGAGGCTTAGGTCAGAGGTAAAGAGGTCATAGGTCATAGGTCAGAGGAAAACTTTACATTGGTTTAAAAGGAGAGTAGCTGTAGAGTATTTTGGGATAAGCACAGGATAAAAATAAAAAAAGATTTAAAATTGGATATTTACTGGATTAACCATTCAGCATGCTCATGAGTCACAAAAGAGATTGTGACCATGAATCTAAAGGTTTGTTCTAAATTGTTTGCAGGAATATAATGGTCAGAACGTCATGAATAGAAGGAAATAGAATTCTATTGATTTAAGGCTCCGAGATACTAAGGAGTTTAGCCTTCAGTATCTAAGGCTTTCACAGGTATTTCTTCATAAACATAGCCTCAAGCAGCAGTGCTGCTAATTGTTTCTAATTTTAATGCACTCAGGCCTTTTAGACTGAAGGAAGTATTTAATTTCCAAATTGCTGACGCTTCTGGAGAAATGCGTCACACAGTATTTTTTTAAAAAATAAATAAACAGCAACAACGTAAAAGAACTCATAGTGAGCAGACTATGCTCATGAGAGAAAACCTGAGACATGCAACTTGCGGATGTTGGGTTGTTTGAATTAACAATCCCAGCATGCTTTGAAACTGACACAACCACTTTTATAGAGGCAGCATAAAAAAGTGGCTGAACCAACCACGGACAAGGAAGGAGAGAAGCAGAAGAGAGCAGGTAGTGTGGGATGAAGTACTTCTCTGAAAACAACAGCTGGAATTAAAAAGGAAAAAAAAAGGAAAGGAAACAAAAAAAGGTTTGTTGCTTCAAAGTTTCCCAGACCTAAAAGTCACAGTGCCAAAAAAAGAGGGCAGATAATTAACACAATCAAGAAGAATTGAGGCACAAAAGGAAAGTACGGGCTAACTGTTCTATGTTTTGGGAAATGAATGCATTTTTACTTACAGATCATAAAGATTGTTTTTGCATAGATATATCTGAAAGAAGAGAGCAAAGCTTACCGACAGAGTTAGTGAGCGTTATACAGAGATCTAGGGAGCCCAGTGTCCATTCAAAAAGAAAACAACAACCCCAAAGCTGCCTTTGAACTGAAGTTCTCCCATGTTCTCATGAAGTATATTTAAACCACGAATTTTTTTAAACAGAGTTCACCAATTAAAACCATTATGTGAAGTAGAGTGCTTTGATAAATAGCTTGATAGCCCAGCGCTCAAGAGACCTATGTCCCTCCTCTATTTTCATCACTCATTACCAAGTCAAGAGTTGATAAACATCCTTTTAGTGCCCAATTCTTAAGCATTTCTCACTGGATGCATAACAATGAATTCATTACCACTGGTACACAATTTGCATTATTAATGGGGGGAAAACATTGAAAAAGAGAGAAGGTATATGATTTGCAGATCCTGGAAATATGTAGCATATCATAATAATCCAGTCCTTCTGACAATTTAAGGACCAGGGAAAATTTTTTGAATGATGTTATTGTTTTCTCCAACACTATTATTCAAAGAGAATGAGAACACAGGCTTTGTAGAGCTTCATGGCTCATACATGTCATGGCACAAAACCACAATCCACACTGCATAATTCAATTATACAAACTTACAGTAAGGCATTCATTATGTTGTGTAGGAGTTTCAAATGATTGTACAGTAGCCAACAAGGTAACAATGAAAATTGATTAATGTATAAAGATGTATCTGCATGTATAGAACTCCTGCCAAAAGCATATCTTCAAGCACATTTTAAAATGTCTTTTTGATGGCTACATGTGTCTCTGGTCACTAGCTGTTATTCCTTCATAACGTAAAAGGTCAGTAATATCAACCGTGGAGAATTTAGACTGACAAGAATGAAATCTGATGCAAGCACAGGGCCAACTGATTTGACAAGATCGGTTACGTATTAAAAAAGAAGGCTGAAAACACCACCCAGAAAAATATATATAGACATTTTAAGTTGGCTTACAAATGAATGAATACGGTTATAAAACATTTCTTAATTTTTGATATTTGAATGGTTTCATGAACTCTACTGCTTCAAGCAATTAACTACATCTTCCTTTCTGGCTACAGAACTGACACACTATGTTGATCTCACAGTTTTGTTTTCTAGGGGAAAAAACGGTAGGTATGAATGTTGTGGTGCTGGCCAAGCATGATGATTGTTCTCCTGTGAAGAAATTATTCTGTTATACATTTCAAAGTCTCAGTCACACAATTATTGCATGTGACCTATCTTTGAAAATGACATCATTTCCCCCTTTCAGATATATTATTTGTTCATGCTATATAGATGCTGTATTAAAGAATATTTATGGCACAACCTAATATTCTTTCTTTGTTCTTAGTTGGCTCCTTGAAAGAAGACACCAAGGTTAACTTCAATAATAAAATCGTCTTACCTTCAATTTTGGCATACTCTGATAGCCGAGTATAGTTAGTCAATGCAGCTTGTTCTAAGCATTTACGGATGACAGCTTTTACCTCCTCTTGAGGGACTGGAGTAACTATGTCTTTCATCAAAACCTTGATACAAGAAACACTGATTTGTTGTGTCATTTTGGTAATTTTCTTTCCAATAAACCCACTCTCACAATGCCTTTTGTCTCCCTCTCCTGGCAAGAACATCAATAGCAAAAGCATAATCCTTGAAAAGCCTCAGACCTGGTCACCAAAAGCCCAATGTTCTGACATCTTTACTTCTATGTTGAAAATGCACATCAGGAAATGGCAAGAAGATAAAGATGCGCATATTGTAACAATGTCAGAAAAGTTGAATGCATATGTGTGAAACATTTTGTCTGCTATTCACATTTCCCAAGATCCACTCTTCCACCTACTGTATGCTAAGAGCTGTTTTTGACTATCTACAATGTCAGAATAGTACTTGATTTAGTCTACTGTATCATGAGACAGCATAATATGCATCTAATGAAGCAAATTCCTTTTGAAAACTCAAGCAACAGGAGAGGTTATGTTGTTCCAGATACCACTGTTGTTTTTATATTTACATGAGGTTCTCACATTTAGGAACAGGAATTACATTGCACTCAAACCTATTTGGTATTAATATATCATATTGTTAGTCGTTTAATTGTGTCCGATTCTTCGTGACCCCATGGGCCAGAGCACTCAAGGCCCTCATATCTTTCACTGCCTCCCGTAGTTGTGTCAAATTCATGTTGGTTGCTTCACAAACACAGTCCAGCCATCTCATCCTCTGTTGTCCCCTTCTGCTCTTGCCGTCACACTTTCCCAACATCAAGGTCTTTTCCAAGGAGTCTTCTCTTCTCATGAGATGGCCAAAGTACTGGAGCCTCAGCTTCAGGATCTGTCCTTCCAGTGAGCACTCAGGGTTGATTTCCTTTAGAATTGATAGCTTTGTTCTCCTTGCAGTCCAGTGGACCCTCAAGAGCCTCCTCCAGCATCACAATTCAAAGGCATCAACTCTTCGGCGCTCTGCTTTCTTTATGGTCCAGCTCTCAGTTCCATACATCACTACAGGAAAAACTATAGCTTTGACTATTCGGACTTTTGTTGGCAAGGTGATATCTCTGCTTTTTAAGATGCTGTCAAGGTTTGTCATTGCTTTCCTCCCAAGAAGCAGGCATCTTTTAATTTTGGGGCTGCTGTCTCCATCTGCAGTGATCATGGAGCCCAAGAAAATTACATTTGTCACTGCCTCCATATCTTCCCCTTCTATTTCCCAGGAGGTGATGGGACCAGTGGCCATGATCTTAGTTTTTTTGATGTTGAGTTTCAGACCGTTTTTTGCACTCTCCTCTTTCACCCTCATTACAAAGTTCTTTAATTCCTCCTCACTTTCTGCCATCAGAGTGGTATCATCTGCATATCGGAGGTTGTTGATATTTCTTCCGGCAGTCTTAATTCTGGCTTGGGATTCCTTCAGTCCAGCCTTCTGCATGATGTATTCTGCATATAAATTAAATAAGCTGGGGGACAATACAGTGGTGTGTCGCTTAACCATTTTAATTGGTTCCCAAAAAAATCATCGCTATGGGAAAACATCGCTAAGCGAAACGCGGTTTCCCATAGAAATACATTGAAAACTGGATAATCCGTTCCAATGGGAACGGATTGCCGTCCTTAAGCGAAAATCGCGATAGGAAACATCGCTAAGCGAAACACAGCTCCCCAATTGAAATGCATTGAAACCTATTCAATGCAACTCAATGGGGGAAAAAATTACAACAAATTTCAAAAGAGTCGGAACAAAGTCAAATTAGTTTAACAAAGGGTTTATTAAATGCACTTATGATTTCAAGCATTCTAAACATTTTAAAAACATTTTTAAACATATAAAAAACAGCCAACATGTCAAAACCATTGTTAACTGAAACAGGGGGACCCAAACTGTCATCGCTATGCGAAGCATGGTCCCAAACATCGCTATGCGAAAATCGCCCATAGGGAAAATTATTAAACGGAGCGCAAGATCGCTCCAAAAAAGTCATCGCTAAGCAAATTCATCGTTAAACAAAGCGCTCGTTAAGCGAGGCACCACTGTATACAGCCTTGTCATACTCCTTTCACAATTTTGAACCAATCAGTTGTCCCATACCAGTTCTAACTGTTGCTTCCTGTCCCACATATAGATTTCTCAGGAGATAGAGAAGGTGGTCAGGCACTCCCATTTCTTTAAGGACTTGCCATAGTTTGCTGTGGTCCACACAGTCAAAGGCTTTTGCATAGTCAATGAAGCAGAAGTAGATATTTTTCTGGAAATCTCTGGCTTTCTCCATAATCCAAGCAATTAGGTCTCTAGTTCCTCTGCCTCTTCGGAATCCAGTTTGTACTTCTGGGAGTTCTCGTTCCACATACTGCTGAAGCCTACCTTGTAGGATTTTGAGCATAACCTTGCTAGCATGTGAAATGAGTGCAATTGTACGGTAGTTGGAGCATTCTTTGGCACTGCCTTTCTTTGGGATTGAAATGTAGACTGATCTTTTCCAATCCTCTGGCCACTGCCGAGTTTTCCAAACTTGCTGGCCTATTGAATGTAGCACCTTAACAGCATCATCTTTTAATATTTTAAATAGTTCAACTGGAATGTCATCACCTCCACTGGTCTTGTTGTTAGCCAGGCTTTCTAAAGCCCACTTGACTTTGCTCTCCAGGATGTCTGGCTCAAGGTCAGCAACTACATTGTCTGGGTTGTCCGGGATATCCAAATCTTTCTGATATAATTCCTCTGTGTATTCTTGCCACCTCTTCTTGATGTCTTCTGCTTCTGTTAGGTCCCTCCCATTTTTGTCCTTTATCATGTGTATTCATAAGGGATATGGTTTAGATTATACCTGAGTAGCCCAGTGGTTTTTCCTACTCTCTTCAGTCTAACCTTAAATTTTGCTATGAGAAGCTGATGATCAGAGCCGCAGTCAGCTCCAGGTCTTGTTTTTGCTGACTGTATAGAGCCTCTCCATCTTTAGGTGCAGAGAACATAATCAATCTGATTTCGATATTGCCCATCTGGTGATTTCCATGTATAGAGTCGCATCTTGTGTTGTTGGAAAAGAGTGTTTGTGATGACCAGCTTGTTCTCTTGACAAAACTGTATTAGCCTTTGCCCTGCTTCATTCTGAACTCCAAGGCCAAATTTCCCTGTTATTCTTTTTATCTCTTAGCTCCCTACTTTAGCATTCCAGTCCTCTAGAATGAGAAGAACATCTTTCTTTGGTGTCAGTTCTAGAAGGTGTTGTAAATCTTCATAAAACTGTTCAATTTCAGTCTCCTCAGCAATGGTGGTTAGTGCATAAACGTGGATTATTGTGATGTTGAAAGGTCTGCCTCAGATTCGTATTGACATCATTCTATCATTTTTGAGATTGTATCCCATTACAGCTTTTCCCACTCTTTCGTTGACTATGAGGGCCACTCCATTCCTTCTATGGGATTCTTGCCCACAATAGTAGATATGATAATCATCCAAGCTGAATTCGCCCATTCCTGTCCATTTTAGTTCACTGATTCCCAGGATGTCGAAGTTTATTCTTGCCATCTCCTGTTTGACTACACCCAGCTTCCCAAGGTTCATAGATCTTACATTCCAGGTTCCTATGCAGTATTTTTCTTTGCAGCATTGGACTTTCCTTTCACTTCCAGGCACGTCCACAGCTGAGCATCCTTTCGGCTTTGGCACAACCACTTCATTAGCTCTGGAGCTATTTGTACTTGTCCTCCACCCTTCCTCAGTAGCATTTTGGACGCCTTTCGACCTGAGGGGCCCATCTTCCAGTGTCAAATCTTTTAGCCTTTTGTTTCTAATCATGGGGCGTTCTTGGCAAAGATACTGGAGTGGCATTGCCATTTCCTGCTCCAGGTGGATTGCGTTTAGTCGGAACTCTCCACTATGTCCTGTCCGTCTTGGGTGTCCCTGCACGGCATAGCCCATAGCTTCTCTGAGTTACTCAAGCCCCTTCGCCATGACAAGGCAGCAATCCATGAAGGGGACTCATGGATTGCTTCATTAACATACAGCCCCCCCCAAAAGACCCTGTAATTCTGTTGAAGAGTAAGGTAATATGCTTGCTTCTCTCTTTGTTTCTTCTTCCTTCCTTCATCACCAGCCAGATTAAAGAAATAATTCTGCCTGAAGCGCTGGTAATTGTTTGAAAGTAGTCTGACATAGAGTACATTGCTTAATCCAACAAGCATTTATCACCATGACAAAGTCTGCCTTAATTAGGTTGCAGTTGATGCACTGGATTAAGCTGGGCAAAAGCTCTTCTAATTAGCCATCACCTGAGCACCTGAATTCAATGATGAGTCTAGAAGCACCTAAAAACTGAATCCAGTTCTTCAAAATGTGTACTACTCTGGATTGAATTCCTGTTTTAGAGTCTATATGTCTCGTGACCAGAATTCATTAGCCTTGTCTGGGTTGAGTCTCAGTTTTCTAGCCCTCATTCACTTCATTACTCCAGACAACAGTTCAGAACAACAACAACAACAACCCTCCGGAAATGGAGGAAAAGGACAATATGTTGCCTAGATATTGGTAATATACTACCCAAATTTCTAGACCTTTCCCAAAGGTTTCATGTAGATATTAATAAACAAGGAGACATGGTTGAACCCCATGGAATGCCCCAGCACAATAATCCTAAACAAATTCCTGAGGAAATAATATATTAATTGTAAAATTCAAATTCCCATGCCCATTCCTTTCAGGTGATCAAGAACAATAAAATGGTTTAGAGCAGTGGTCCCCAACCTTGGGCCTCCAGATGTTCTTGGACTTCAACTCCCAGAAATCCTGGCCAGCAGAAGTGGTGGTGAAGGCTTCTGGGAGTTGTAGTGCAAGAACATCTGGAGGCCCAAGGTTAGGGACCACTGGTTTAGAGCACCAAATTCCTCTGAGAGGACCAGCAGAACCAACAGGAATGGTTGTCTAGGCCCTGGCAGAGGCAGTCTATTTAGGAAACCAAATAGGTTTCATTCACAAATCCAGGCCTGCAGCCAAATTAAACTGGATGAAAAAAAATCTATTTCACTCAAGAGCCTCTGAACTAACAGCTGTCATGCACTTGAACAGCTCACTTAAGAAGGGCAGACTGGACACACATATCCAATATGGTCCAGTCCAGAAAGCCTTGTTTAGTAATATTTCACAATAGCCATCTTAAGGATGAATAACATATATATTCTTCCTCAAAAATGATCATTCATTCTACCCTTCTGACTATGCCTCTTCTGGTTACTACCAGTGATAGAACTCATACTAATAAAGGGAAGAACCACAAGATTGTACATTCCAGATAGATGTACTTATGAAACCTAGATCAACCACCTACCATATAGAGAGCAGTACACCTGTAAATGATACTGATTTTATCTATCTATCTATCTATCTATCTATCTATCTATCTATCTATCTATCTATCTATCTATCTATCTATCTATCTATCTATCTATCTATCTATCTATCTATCTATCTATCTATCTATCTATCTATCTATCTATCTATCTATCTATCTATCATCAAGACAGTATGTAAAAGCTAGCAACAGTGAATATACAATACGGAAAGGATCAAATACATATCAAATTAAAAAATGGTGAAGAAAAGCAGCAATTTAAAGCAGTAAAGTACAAAGCACACACCAAACTATAAACTACAACAATCCATTAAAAAAAACCCCACTCAGGCAGGCAGTCACTAAGAGAAAACATGGCTGAAGAGAAAGGTCTTCATCTGCTTGCAGAAGGACAGCAAAGACGGGGCGAGCCTGGCCTACTGTGGGAAGCTAGTTCCAAAGTCTGGGAGCAGCAACAGAGAAGGTCCTCTCCCGTGTCCCCCCCAAATGCACTTGTGAAGGTGATGGGATCAAGAGAAAGACCTCTCCTTAAGATCTTAATAGCTGTGCAGACTCATAAAGGGAGAGGTAGTACATGAAATAGCTTGGACCCAAGTCGTTTAGAGCTTCATAGGTTAGAATCAGCACTCTGAACTGTCTCTAGAAACAGTTCAGCAGCTAGTGGAGCTGCTGTAACTTGGGGTGGGAGGTTATGTACTCCCTGTGACCAGCCCAAGTTAGCAATCTGGCTGCTGTGTTTTGTACATGCTGAAGTTTCTGGACACTTTCCAGAGGTAGCCCCATGTAGAGAATGTCACACTAATCAATCCTGGATGTGACTAAGGCATGCATCACTGTGGCCAGATCAGATCTTTCCAGGAATGGTGTAGCTGGGACACTAGTATATATTAATTGTGCAAATACACTTGTGATCCACCATCAAAACTTGGACATCCAGGCTCAGAGATGAACCCAGGAGAACTCTCAAACTGCAGACCTCTATTTTCAGAGACAGTGAAACTCCATCCAGCACAGGGTGCAACCCTGTTCCTTGGTCTGCCTTTTGATTGACCATGAGCACCTCTGTCTTGTCTTGATTAAGTTTCAGATTATTCACCCTCATCCAGTCCATTATTGACATCAGACACTGATCTAGAGCTGAATCAGCTCATCGTGCACATCATGAGCAGATGAACAGAAAATGAATCAGCTTTCACCACTGCTCTGCTTCATTTTCCATGTGACAGGAAGTGAAACAGTTTCTTTACTCTGAATATACAATCAGAGCCAATGTAATTCTATTAAATGCAAGCAGTGAAAAATAGAAATTTTATTTCTTAATCAGCTTTTTCGCATCTACATGCTTACCCTTTCCAGGAGGGATAGTGTGGCTTTTAAAGCACCTTCTGGTCGTCCAAATGGGAAGCAATACCTGGGGTAAACACATATTTTAAAAGTTTTATTTTTTTATATAACCATAAAAGATTTTTCACACATGCAGCTATATTAACAGACTTTACACTGATTGGATTTTCCTAAATACTCTGAGTGGTAGACTCTTTTCTTCTAAATTATTTTATTTAAGCTTCTACTTTGGATAACCATTAGCAGGATCTGAACCTTTTTAAGTGAGCGCCTCTTAAGAAATCTGGAAATGCACACCACAGATCCTTTTTCCTATCCCCAAAAGATATAGGAAAGGATTGGAAAAGATGAAAAGAAAAGGTGTTCCTTTATTATGTTGCTGTTCATAATACAGATTGGTAAAGAGAACTAACAAGGTGAGAAATGAGCCAATTATTTGATAACGTAGCCAGAAAGTAGTATTTCAAATCTTTGGCACCATTCAGATCTGATACAACTGTGCTTCTTAGATCCAAAAGGAAGGGGTACATGCAAGAGTTGAAGTTGTGTGTGGAAGGTGATGGGTCTGAAAAGGATAACGACTGTTATATTTTATGTGGAAGGACTCCATTTAACCTGCAACTGTTGGAAATTAGGATTCCAGTTCAGAGGAAGAGACTCTAGAGAGAGTGACTCTCCATGTCAGACTGTTGTGTTCTCCGTATGTGACAGTGGTAGAACTGGACATGTTCTCAAGTAAACATGTTTGACTCACACATGGATTGGGCTTCTGTTGTTGCCTCTGTGTGATCCAGCATGAAGTAAAAATCGCTAATTTGGTTCTGAAAGAAGCAGTTTCACTTTAAATAAATCAAAACTGGCTCCCCATTTTCTGGCGGCTTTTTATTAATCGATTATACCAAAAAACAACCAGAAGGATGGTGCTTTTTAAAACACACTGAGAAGTTTTACAATCACATTATTCTGCAGTTAAGGGCAATGCAGATTTTAATGGCAATAATAAAGAAGCTCTGTTTAAGCCTTCTTCTTGACAACTTCTGTCATAGCTAATGTCATCTCTGTGAGCTTACATGTTACACTGAAATAATTTCAAAAGATTCTTTCTTTTATGCAAGTAATTATCACAGGAACTTCTGAAATTCAGCAAGTCAGCTCTACATTTGGAAGAAGAAAGAGTAGTCATTACCTAAAATGTGTGATCTGGCTTTCCAATAACAATCGCAGTCTCTCTTTGATTTCTTCAAACCGTTCTTTTTCCTCTATGGTTACAGTTCCTATTCCATCAGGCCTGAAGGAGAAAAGCTATGAATAACTCATATGGTACCTCGTGCTGCTTGCAAATTATCAGCAATGTAGACTAATGGGCGCTTTTATTTCTGTTATAACTGTTCAATTACAAATAATGTATAATTGTTGTTACCAGTGCCATTATATTCATAATTAAAACCATCACACAAATAAATAGTGATATTTGCATTCTTGTTTCCGAAAATTCTGATCATCTGAAATCTGACCAATGATGAGTGAGGCTCTGTTGCACATATTAAGCTCTCAATGAGCCAGGACTACTACTCCTCTTCAGTTTCCCACATACTGGATAACTCTGTCTGAAAGGCATTATTGCACAGTATTCATTGCAATATAAATTCCATGTAAGTTAAATAATAAAATATTTGTGAGCAGTCAGTTAAAACCATGACCAATTAAAAGCAGTATGGATTAAAATGAGGTTGTTGTAGGTTTTTCGGGCTGTTTGGCCATGTTCTGGAGGTTTTTCTTCCTAATGTTTCACCAGTCTCTGTGTCTGGCAGTTAGAACTCTGTCTAGGCATGAGTTTATGGAAACAATGCTAGTTTAGATACTGTGCTCCCCAAATCACCAGAACATTTACTGTGAACTGGACTCAGGAAAAAATGGGTGCCAATGAAAATAGTACAGTGATATTAAAGTGGGAAATAGCAAAGCATCAGAATTTGCATGTGGAGCAGTGAGAGGATTTTAAATGATGGCTTTTCCTATTTGGAAATACCTGTGACAGTTGGAACTAGCAAAGTAATCACATTTATTTATTGCTACAAGTAGAATGTAGGATTTTAAAATAGCATTTCCTATTAATGCTGAGCTCATTAAGTACTTTAACAAAGTAGTGCATGATCATCGTGTAAGCCCCATTCACCTATAGACTAGTTAACATGGCTCAAATGATACAGAGATTGGGCTGAGAGAACTACATACCAGAGGACTGAAGGTACTGATGGATATCATTTGCCCCCATATTTTCTATGCTTTTCTGACATGTAATGTATTA
Organism: Pogona vitticeps; assembly: GCF_051106095.1. NCBI lineage: Eukaryota > Metazoa > Chordata > Lepidosauria > Squamata > Agamidae > Pogona > Pogona vitticeps. Next base: position 39,277,963 of record NC_135784.1, read on the forward strand.
ATAAAGAGGAAATAAGGGCCTAGACTGAATAAAGCCTGAACTCTCTCTAGAGGCAAAAATGATAGAACTGAGGCTGTTGTACTTTGGGGCACATAATGAGAAGACTCACTGGAGAAGACAATAAAGACTGGAAAAGTTGAAGGCAGAAAGAAAGAGCAAATAAGAGGTGGATTGTCTTCATAAAGGAAGCAATAGGCTTGAATCTGCAAGACCTAAGCAGTTTTTTTGGAGGTCACTCATTCATAGTGTTGACATACGTTGGAGGCAAGTTGAAGGCTCATAACAATGACAATACCATATTAACATATAATAAGGATGTCAGTGAAAACAGGAGACATGTATCTGGAAAAATGATCCCCTGACATCATCTGATGATAAAGATCAATGATAATGGTTTTAATTATTTAGAAGACACTGACTTCACTGTAGTAAATTACAATGAGAGTGTTGCAGCGATTCTAAGCAGTTGCTTTTGTGTGTATAAATTAATTCTGAATAAGGTACTGAGGCTCTTTTTCATAGGGACGGCACACACAAAGAGAATTCTTTCCCCTCACCATACCTGTTGATATGGTATAAAAATGTGGTAGTACCAACTGTGTTAGATGCTTTTACATATTTGCTCATTTTTTGATTTATGCTGAATATGATGGTAGGAAAGGAAATCTGACCCCTCCAACTCTGTCTCGTATATTATGTGATTAAATTATTAATCTATTAAATTATACCTGAAGGAGAGACCAAAATACTCAATAGCTGCACTTTATTACCGACAATAAGTATGCTGATTTGCATAGTACTTCACAGTTTGTAACTCAAAGTCTCTCTCTCTGTTGAAGTCTTAAATTTAACAAATATTCTTCCTTAAAGGCTTCCTCTAGTGTTTGGATTAAGCTTTGTAAATCCTCACTACTAGACTAGTTTGGCTACACAAAAGACTTGGCAAAGGATTACAAAGCTTCTAATGAACCTCCTGTCAGGGGTTAATTGGTAAGCTTTATTTTCCTTTCAAAGAATCAAAATGCTCCTAAGATTTTTTTTAAAAAAATTACGATCTGTATGTTCAACATTTCACTGACCTGAAGATGTAGGAACTTCAATATATATATATATATATATATAACACACATCTCTCTCTCAGAGTACGAGGATTTGCATGCATTTAAATGTGACTTCTAGCCCATATTTTTATATATCACAAGATATTGCAACCTTCTACTTTGTGAGTTCATTTAAATTCATCAATGAAAAGAAATATCCAAATATCCAAGGACTGTAATGTCTTCAATTTGCTGAGCTTCAACTATTCTAATATAATATTGGTATTTAAATTTGGAATATATTTTTACACATTAATCGCAAATGCATATGAATACTGAATTTGGTAGCAAATCTGAAAATGCCTAAAATACTGCATTTTGTAGATTATTTTGATTAAAAATAATGACATATAGTGTACAGAAAAAGCTCTTTAATTTTAAACATTTAACAACTGAAAGAGATTATCTGAAATCTTCCATTGCAGACAAATTATCATTTGTGTGATTTTCTTTTCGGCCAAGTGAGGTGCAGTATTTAGTATTTTTCCTCTCGAAAGACCAGAGAGATGGATGGATACTACTCTCAAACAGATACACAGAGGCAGAACCTTACTGAATCAATAAGCAATATCAAAATAAGTCAATAAGATCCACAACTGATTTGCAAATCCGCTGTTTATTTTACAGAATTTCTTTTTTAATGACAAGTAATCTTCAGGGCTAATTTGCTAAAGATATAGGATGAATTCATTTTCCTATAGACAACAATGTGTTGAAAGAAAAATGCCACCAAGCACATATTATGTCATTGATGTGATAACTGCAGTTATCACTTGGGAACTTGGATGTGTGAATCTGTTATCACTAGCAATTGCATGATCAGCTATCACAGATCATTCCCTTTAAACATGTCAAACAATTGCCCAGTGAAGCAGAGTCTGACATAGAATGTGATAAGGCTATCATGAAGTTGCCTATCTTCTGCTGTCCAATTTTTATTCAACTTCTATGCATGAATATTCCTTGATTATAACTACAATGGTGCCTCGCTTAGCGGTTGCTTCATTTAACGACGAAATCGCTTAGCGACGACTTTTTCGGAGCATTTTCACACCTCATTTAACGATGGTCCCTATGACCGATTTTCGCTTAGCGATGGTTGGGACCATGCTTCGCATAGCGATTAAATTTTGGGTCCCCTGTTTTGCTTAACAATGGTTTAAACAGCCTCATGTTTGCTGTTTTTTAAATGTTTTTTCTGTTATTTATAAAGTTAAGTTTACAGTTTGAAATGTTTGAAATCATAAAGTGCACTTAATAAACCCTTTGTTAAACAAATTTGACTTTGTTCTGACTCTCTTTTAATTTGTTGTTTTATTTTTTCCCCATTGAGATGCACTGAATAGGTTTCAATGCATTTCAATTGGGGAACTGCGTCTCACTTAGCGATGTTTCCTATGGCGATTTTCGCTTAAGGACGGCAATTTGTTCCTATTGGAACGGATTATCCGGTTTTCAATGCATTTCAATGTGAAACCGTGTTTCGCTTAGCGATGAAATCACTTAGCAGCGATTTTTTTGGAACTAATTAACATCGTTAAGCAAGGCACCACTGTACTTACGAAGTCTTTGAGAGAAAATACCTTGACATGAGTCTAAATGCTGAAGAAATTAAAATGGAACTCAAGAATTTGCTCTTTAACTTAACTCCTCTCTTTGTTCAAGAAATAAATTTAAAAACCATGGCAAATTCTACATGCTTACTACAGAAAAAAGTACTTATTCCAAAGAAAACAGAATGGTAACCATTGCCTACAGATGGAAATGACTGTCACTTTGATGTTGAACACATTGGCGGACAACTTACTTTTAATTGCTCTGAGGCTGAAAGTACCAAACTGGTATTTTTTTTCTGCTTGCTGTACTCTACAAAAAACCTCCCAAACGGTTTTAAATGCCAGAGAGTAGAAGCAGATGCTTTTGCCCATCTTTATTCTGAAGTAACTATTTTGTTTCCACCTACTTTTTTGCTGATTTCAATAGGAACAGGAATTATATTATTTCCAGAAAGAAATAATCTTAAAGTTAAAAAAAGGATACTTTTTGGGTTGGATTTATTACATAAACCCAGAGCATGGGATACAAGATTTTCTAAAATTTTGAAAACATGCAGACAAAAAACAAAATTAAATGAGAAACTATACTCCATTTTCCTCAGAACCCCCCCCCCCCCCAATTTTGAAGAAACTTGAAAATTTCACAGTACTTATTTTTAAAGGACTCTCACAGTCCTAACAAAGTTTGCTTATAAAATTACAAAGTTTAGGGTTTGGGCATTTAAAAGTATAGTTTATTCAGACAATAATTACAAATTTACTGATTTATTTTAAACATTTCCCTTTTTTAAAATTTCAAATGAAGCTACAACTTGCTGGCCTCTAAGAAATCTAGCGACTCTTAATTTTCAGTAGCTTTTGAGAAGCAGGCTAATGCTTATACTAAACTGAAATCTATAACAGCCTTCAAAATTTCATTCTGCATTGAAAAATAAAATAACTTATGATTTAAAATATTTGCATTTTTGCAGTGGGTAGAGGAATATGAAAAAGCCTATGGAGAAACAGAATTCCTCCATATTTTCCTTTTGCTTCACTTATTGAGCCTTATACAGTATACTTCATACACCTTATACATAGGATCAAGAACAACCTCCACTGAACTTAGGAAAGGCTATTTTTAATTTATATAAAAGGATCATGGTGTATGATGCAGGGAGTGGGCAAATGGCCATCTCCAACTCTCTCTCTCTGTGTGTGTGTGTGTGTGTGTGTGTGTGCGTGTGTGTGTGTGTGTGTGTGTGTGTGTGTGTGTGTGTGAGAGAGAGAGAGAGAGAGAGAGAGAGAGAAGAGAAGAATGGATTATATTCCCCAAAGCTTCTGGAGATCTTTTGCTCACTTCCAGTATGTGTGTTTTTAAAATAATATTTTGCATCTAAAAGAATCCAGGTGCCTTACAACAGCAATCTACCTCCCCAGCAGGTCAGTGACATAAATTTCAGACCCTGTAAAACAAATGGTTGCTTTTATTTTATGTTCAAATGAAAGCTAATATTGTCTGAAGTTGCTCAGAAAGGCTATGGGAAGCCCAGCCGTCTGGCAGAGTGAGGTGGGACCCCAGGATATCATAAATAGCAGGATGTTGACATTTCAATCTGTTACTTTTGTGCTTAACTGAATGTATTGATCTTGCATTAGCCGTTCTCTGCTCTTTTCATTTAAACATAATATTCGTTTTTAGCTCCATACATTGTCATCTTACCAATACAAAATTAAAAAGTAAAGTCTCCATGATTCTTAACTTGGTAACCTTACTGTTAATAATAATAATAATTTGCTGTCAAACCAATTCCAACTTAAGCAGCCCTTCCAGGGTTTTCTAGGTATACAGTACGTATTCAAAAGTGGGTTACCAGTCCCTATTTCTGATGGTACTCTGGCACTGTGCAGCTTGCCCAAGCCCACACAGGTAGGGCATGTAACCCAATCCACCACACATGTTCTGGCTGATATCTGCTAACATCTTTCCTGAAGGCACAATGCTGCTTCCTATTGAATGTTACTGCTAATCTAGTGCGTAGCTGGTAAAAGCAGCAATAATTCTAACTGGAATCCTAAGGCTGCGATTTTAATCTGTCATAATTTAAAACTTTATTTACAATATTAAGCTGAAGATTTCACATTTTGAATCGTAAGCTACTGCCTTCAGAAGAGCAAAATGCCATTCTAGTGAACTTCATGCCATGGTTTTGAAATTATCTAGGGGCTAAATCCAATGTTGGATGCTCTGAGTCCATATGGTCTAAAGCTAGAGTAGACATATTGGATGAATGGGACTTATTAAGCCCCATTTAGTCAATGACTAGTTGGGGTGCTAGATACCTAGATATTTACCTAAATTTAACAGAACTAGGCATAATAAGAAACATAAGCACAAAGTATTATGTTATAGCTGGCATGGTTTGCAGCTGGACACATACAATCCATCCATTTCTCTTTTAAGTTTTAATACTTGCACTTCTGTTGGCCCATTTCAATGTAATTTCAGTGGAGTTTCAATAGCATGCATTGGTAGCATATAGCATGAGCTAATTAAACATTGGCGGGATTTTATTTTATTTTTTCTTTGTTTTCGTTGATAATGCAGCAGAAAAAGTTGATAATGTCATTGCCTTTTGTAAAAACAAACTCGTTAAGACATTTTAAGTCTCCTATGACTGTCCATAGAAAATATCAGTATTCACTACTCATTCAGTACTGATGAAAGTTCTCTTAAATAATTTAAGAGGTCACAAAATTTATGCTCACAGTGTTACGTAGAAAATAATTATTTTGACCCTAATTTTTTTGAAATAAAGATGATCAAAACTAAGCAGCATTTTGGCAGTTGCTTCTGGTTCACTGTTCATGAACAAGTGGAGATCACATCAGCGACACAGATAGCAATAATAATAAAAATGCCCCACAAAAGTGGCTTCTGTATATCATGCAGCAACAAACTTGAGACAATCTACAGGTCAACTGGAGCCATTTTTGGAGCAGCATGGATGTCTGGAAGGGCCTGCCAACTAAGCGCCATCACGACTGCAAGGACTTCCTTTCTCAAACAGCTGTGGACTATATTACATCTGACATGACGAGCAGCTCTTGAATCTACCTTTCAAATATTCGGCAAACCATTTTCTCACTGTCCTTCACAAAGTTGACATTTTCGGCAGCATGATAGGAAAAATGTCATGTCGGCTGCTTTTCAACTTCTTGTCACAGTAGTTAGCACCAGTTCTGTCATCTTTACTCTCCTCACAATCCTCCATCTTTAGCCATGTCACAAATAATAATACTTCCAATGTGTGGTGTGTGTGTGTATGTGTGTGTGTGTGTGTGTGTGTTGTCAAATTTTAAATATTGTCACCCAGCTGCACATCTCTGGAATTTACTAGCTATGTTAATTTTTGTTGCTCATCTACCTAAAAGCTGGAACACAATGAGTTTATTCATTAAGCAAAAATCTGTAGGCAGCAGTGTCATTATATAAACATACATTCAAACCCCTACACTATATGTGCTTTATTTTATTCTTGTCACAAAGGACTGTGTTTTTTAAATGTACATAAGAATTATTTTCAAACACAGATTTATGATATTCTTGCTCTTATGATTTCTTTTCCCCTACATTTGGAACATTCTCTTGCTACAGTGGATGGCTAATAGAGGGCGTTCTGGAAAAAAAAATACAGTACAAGGTAAATTCACATCCCAGCTGTTGGTAAGTCTTCTTCTTAAACAGAACCTTCCAGTCAAGTCAATGTTTTATGTTAGCATAATCATTAATGTCTGCTGTTCATGCAGTTCACATTGTACTACTGCAGACTTTCAGTGGTAAAAAAATATATAAACAATGGCACATGTAATATAGTTGTGTTATACTGGGGTCAGGGTTGAGATTAGAAAAGGAAAGAAACAGTGAAAGAAATGTCAGACTTTCTGGTGTCCGTAAAAATCTATGCAGTCTCACAAAGAATTGTAGACATGCACAGTGTATGCATCTCTATGTGAATTGAGGTCAGCTTACAGGATCGGAAATATCTCAGACCTGAATGGTAGCAGATTTTTTCCTGTTTGATACCCTTTGGATCCTGCCAGAGAAATTAGTAGGGACTGTTCAGATGGAGGGGGGAAGCAGTAGAAAGGACAGTGCCAGCAAAAGGTAAATTTACCAACAGTAGTGAATTAATAAAGAAGTTACCGGTACTATGGACGCTACATTTCATACAATGGAAGCATTATATGAATGGGAAGCTTTAGTTTTCCTGCCTGTGTCTAATTTTCTACTTTGATTTATTTTTTAATCAGTATATAAGAAATATTTTTAAAAGGTGAATTGTGAATCTTGAAGTGATTGCTGTCTTATGACAAAGACAGTATTTTCTTGAGACAAATTCTTTGTGCAAAACACAGCGTTAATTATAAATTATAATTAAGACAAGGGGTCCTAAGGCCACAATTTCTTACTGGAAACCCCCACCTCCCCCACCATGCCCTTTTTTCTAATTGTACTCAAGTGCCTCAGGCACTTGTTATGCTGCTACAACAAATATATCAGCATTATTTCCCTTTAAACTGAAAAGTAATAAATGAGGCAATAGTATGCACTTGTGCGCAATTAGAAATGCATGTTATAATTCTCTGGGGGTGAATCCTTTTCACATTAGCCTGCTCCAGTGTTGCTTTTGAAATGAACATTGAGTCTTTTTTTGCACTTTTCATGATATCCTCTCTTGTCCTTGGAAAATATCCAGATAAATAACTGATCTGAACAGGTGAAATTTACAGAATAAAAGCAATCCTGTCTTCCTTTCATTTTTTTAAAAAAAATCCTGTTGTCTCTTGAATTGTTTTGTGGCATGAAGTATGTATAATACCTGCGTCTATTATGATGCTAAGAGCAAATCCAGATGGCTGCCTGGCTGCAAGCCCAGCCCTGTTGTGATCTTACATAACCATGTCACATCACACAGGCAGCTGTTACTATGAAGGATGAACATAGGCTCCTTGCAATGTGCAGGGCCACACCTTGGTTTTACCCACCCGTTCTTGTGCCTTCTGTTGAAGACAGCGTGCAGTCCTACTAGGCATGTTTGGTCATCAGAATGTTTCATCACTGGTGGGGGCAGAATTACAGGATGCTATCAGAATATCCAGTTCTCCGTGCTTCACATCACTTGAAGCTGCCATGAGCAGTGAGGTTATTTGTGTCACTCCCATAGTTTCTCTCAAGTTAAGAGCCTTTATTCCGTCAGATGAAAATCCATGTAGTTGGGACTAAATTTCCAAATGCTGGGAAGCTTACTCTCACAAACTCATATAGAGGCACTATTGTCCTCCTGAACAGAGATATTTACAGTTGTGCTGGAACCTGGATGTTCTATTTTAGTAACTATAACTGAGAGGCATTGGCAGTCCAACTGGATGTGATAATTTAAGTGGTATGATAAGGTGATGGAGCAAGTCTTGGAGTCCTCTTTTGACAGAGGTGTGCCTAAGTAAAACTATTAGACTTCTTAGGACACCAACTCATGGCAAAACTATTATATGTCTTAGGATAGCAACTCATGACAGCACAACACACTGTCGTGTGGGCACTCTTCTCTCTCAGAGTCTCAGTGAAAAACTGAGGGAAGAAGGATGCAGGGCACTAATACAAACCCAACAAGTAATGAATCCTTTAAGGTAGTTCTGGCACATTTTGAGTGAAAACATTTATTTATTTATTTATTTATTTATTTATTTATTTATTTATTTATTTATTTATTTATTTATTTATTTATTTATTTATTTATTTACTTACTTACTTACTTACTTACTTACTTACTTACTTACTTACTTACTTACTCATTCATTCATTCATTCACTCATTTATTCATTTATTTGATTTGTACCCCGCCTATCTGGACTACCAGACCACTCCAGGCGGGCGAGGAGGAGGATAAATTGGATTACGTTAACGGAGCAGATTAGATGGGGAGTTTAAAATAGTTTGCTACAGGAGGAGACAAACTGGCTGTAGGGAAGAAATTGGAGGTCTCCCACTGGAATCTTCCTCATATGTCCCTCATTGGAGGGACATATATTGAATTATGCCCAAAGCATAACAGTATCTGCTATTATGCAAATGAATTGCTTACATACAATGCAGCATGTAACATTATATGTCAGTGCCTGACCTAATCAGTCAAAATCACAATTCATTGGCCTTCTAGAAACATGCAAGCACTCTTTTTATTGTGTTGACTTATTCCAGATTTTCGATTTTTTAAATGATTCTTTTGTGACTTGTTATTTAAGTATATTGTCTATTCATGGATTGATTAGCCCAAATACAGTACAGTATTAGTAAAATTCGAAGTCAGTAAAGTGTAAATATAATGTCTAAAGAAAGAAACTGCATTACGTATGTCCGACATATTCATACAATTAATGCTGTAACGTCACAAGCAGCTATCTACATTTTAATTTTAGTTCTTTAAAAATAAAATAGAAAGCACGTGAATTTGATTATCTACTGAAGAACACATTATTGTTTCTCAGAAACATCTAAGCAATCAATTGACAAAATCAGTGTGACAAAGTTTGGAAATATACAGAGCAAAGCTCTTTTTTCTTTGGTAGATATTTCACATGATACAGTACAGGGGTCACAGCTGAGCTAGAGGTGTATTTCTAACAGCAGCCATTTTGTTCTTGTCCTGCACTGACACTGATCAGATAACCAGACGTATTCATGAAGCAGGACCCTGGACAGCATCTAGTTAGTTTCTTTCCTATGATGGCCTGTCATTCTGTCAGTCCTGACCTTCAGGCTGTCCTGCACCATCTGAATCACACTCTCCCTGCACTTTCTCACTGACTGCAAGCTACTGTTGTCTCACTGTCTGACCTTACACAAACACAATACAAACAGACAACCCACCTCAGCTCCATCACTGTCTATCGCTTACACAGGAGATTGATAGCCACATAGAATTTTTTTCTCTTTGACCTTCACTACTAGAGTGGCATATTCTGACTGACAGCCAACCTCATTTCACAGAAAGCTAAACTATCATTTGTTCGTGGTGTGAGCTTTGGGGGGGGAGTTAAACTTGCCTTCAAAACACAAATGAACTAATGCACAATTATATTAAGAATCAAATTAAACGTATCTACTCTTATCAGAGAAAACATAATTTGAAAAGAAGGAAAGAAAACTTTATAAGGCAAAACCAGTAATTATATTGTTTATAATATGTAATTTTCCTATAAAATCTACGAGTGGAAATAAAGATGAAATCTACAAATCAAATATTTTGGAACACTGATGTTGGCTCACCATCATTCTGTTGTGCTTCATGATACAGGATGATCTGAGTCTGAACTGGAGTGCCTTACTACAAAATGGTGGAGAAGAAATCTTCTTCATTCACACCATCAATCAGTCAAAGAAGGAAGGAAAACTCGGTCCCTTGCCTTTTATATTGCCAGACCAGCAGTCTGTCTAGAACATTGTTGCCAAATGTGACTGGCTGCAGTTTTTGAGTGACAAAAAGAGAGAGGCCTTTTTCTGCTCTGTGTTAGCTACTGTGAGTAATTTGATATGCTTATGGAACAAACTGTAAACCATAAACTCCACTTCAAGGCTAAGCCACAAGATTCTAGCACTGGGAATAAATGCATGTGCACACAAACAACACATTAGAGTGATAGGTTTCATGGACAGATGACTATGCATTTGTTTTTCTCAGCTGATTATACTGATCTCAAGTCATCCCAGGTCAACTCAAATTTATAAAGTTGAGGGGCCAAACTACACGTTAAACTTGTATCATTCACTTTCTAGCTCAAAAAAAAGAAAAAAGAGTAATGATTAATTATCAAGTATTTGGAGGAGGAGGAAATGATGCCATGTTGGGAAGTTTTAGAACTGGCAGCTGTGTTAGTATGTTCTAGCATATTAGGCAAATAAGTAAATAAGTAAATAAATATGAAAAAAAATATTGTGACACCTTAAAGAGGAGCTGTCATGGACAAGTCCATTTCTTCAGCCTGTCTGAAGGTATGGTATAATCTGCCTTATAAGAGGTTGGTACTAGAATATTTAAGCCAATAATTAGTAAATAACCCTGCAGTGAAGTACAATGATGTATATCTACAATATCTTACCTTTTGGGCTCTGGAGGTGGCTGGGATTTTGAATCTTTCCTCTTTTTGGACTCCTTTTTGGAATCCTTTTTTGGCTCTACTTCAGTTGCTGGGGGATTATTTGGAACAGGCAGTATGCTGCCAATTATTTCTTCCATTTTTTGACTTTGGAAACGACAGGGATGGTCGTAAAGAACAATAACAACAAAGGAAGATAGGATAGCAGAAACAGAAGAAAAAGAAAGAAAGAACGAAATAATAACAGAAGCAATGAAAGAAAACAAGCTAAGAGCAAAAGATAATAATAATAGTAATAATACAAATTAAAATGAAATAAATAATGTCAGTTGTTAGTCAACAACAACAAAAGTAAAGAAAATGTGAAATCAGAAAGAAAATAAGAAGAACCAAACATTGTTGTCCTGACAAGATGGATCTAACAGGCTGTGACTTGAGTGGCAGCCTCATAATGTGGAGTACCAGCAATGTGTATAATAATTCATGATGATGTTTACCAGAGAGCTTACAAAAACAATTCATTATTTTATAACACTCTGTTATTCAGTAACATATGTAGAACAGAGTGTGATATCTCACTGTATAGAATGCAACTTCCAAAAAGAAAAGCATCAGGGCAACAAATACCAAGAAATCTATATAGAAAAAACACATATAATAGCAATGTATTATCTATTCTAAAAGACCTCAGTGAGTTTCAAATTAATGGCAGCCAACTGGTGAAAAAATATATTTTTTAAAAGTACAGTGTAATCCACTACAGCAACTACAGTAATTGGAAAACCGGAAATTATTGAAGCTACTTATGAAATTGTAGATGGTGAAAATCAATAAAGCCTCCATGTGGAGTTGTTGACCATATTGATACAGATTGTGTAGTTCTGTATTAATGTAGCATTTAACAGAAGTGATGAGACGCTTCTGGTCTGAGAGGATTTCACTCCAAATTTTGGGGTAGGTAGTCCTCTTTCTCAAGTCATGCACAGTCTATTATGGTGACACAGAGTCTTAAAAAGGCTGGAAGAAGTTACCACTATATTGGATTATCCAGCAACTGAGAGAAGCATTACTAAACCCTTGAAGCAAAATAAAAAACCACTACAGCTCCCCATTCCCTTTCTCTTCTTCCTCTTACATTGTGAGTGGAAGATTTTCAGTTAATTCCTCTTCACTCTACCTCATTCAATATAAGGACTACAAGAGAAACTAATAATTCAAATAATTTAAATTCTGTCTGAAATACACTGGAAACACACATGTTGAATTAAATGAAATGCACAGATTATTCACAACAAACCATCAAAAGTGGTAATATTTTTTGGCCAAAATTTAGAAATACAAAGTGGATTTTCATTTATAAACTTTTGTTAATGCTTTAACTCATACATATTAAATCCTCAGCAATTAAATCATCCTCTCTGCATTGTTAATTATATAAAAACACAATGCCTTGACATTGTTGCTTCTGTCTGTCTATCTGATTTGTGTTAAAACAATGTGCAGTAAACAGAATGCGGTACCATTAAAGATACATTCCATATATTCACACCATTCTGTATTTTTTCCATGATGAGTAAAAAGCAATTTTTCAAGGTGAGTACAAAGAAACTGTACTTATCCTTTTTTATTTTTTTCTACTTTGAACAAGCACAGAAACAAAACAAATCAAAACAACTTTCAAATACATTGTGGATCAGATACACAACAAGAAGAACATAGCTATTCAGGACTGTAGTCCATTACTCAAAGGAAAAAAAAAGACTTTAGAGAGGGACTCTGCCGACATTGATGTAGGCAAAGATGTCCCCTTACCTGTTGCCATGAACATGTGATGCACAGAAGGCAAAACTATAGTGAAGCAAGGTGGGGTCAATCATTGCTCCATTTTCTGCTCGCTCAAGCAAATCACTGAGGTAGCAGAGATGCCTGTGACAGCCTCTGACTCCGTTACGTGCGCAATATTCATCTAGCACAAACACCTGGCCAGGACTGAACCAGCCCTGAATGGAAATAGAGAGAATTGATTTCAAATACAATTAAAAGAATAGCTAGACAACAAGGACAATAAAAAAGACAGATATTTAAGACAAATGCAAAATATATAACCTTGTAGTAGGTTAAATAAATTAATACACATCCCAATCCAACATGGAAAACACAGGGCTACATCTAACATCATATTCATGTCTTCTCACAGCCCCAAATATATATACAAAAATTCTGGTCAAAAGGGTTCCGCAACCCTCCAGAGCAGACTGTGGGCTGTGGAAATATCAAAGTGGAGGAAGAATCTTCTCTTCTTGGTGGCTGCCGAGGCACTGGATAGAAAAAATTCAATGTCACCACATATAGCATAAGAACTTGCATAGCTTTCATTATGAATTTCTCTTACTAAAACTCCTATTAAAGGTAAGCAAAATATACATATTCTCCCCTTCCACAGGTATTCACATGGTACTATTAGAGCATAAACAAGTGTATAGGTCATTCAAACACCCATGAACCAAAGTAGTCATTTGCAATCCATACATTCAGAGGGATGGTAGCCATTCTGGTTACTGCTAATATGAACTGTACAACTGATTCTCCATGGCAGGATATGAGTTGGAGAATAACATCCCCCCCACCGCAATTAGTACCTGAAGTTCTCAACCAATGGAGCAAAAGGTACTTTGCTTTTGAAGTGCTATGTCACTTACATTGCCTGGTTAGACGGCATCATTGCTGAATGTAGCAACATCTCATGCAGCCCATACATTTAGTGATGCTTACAGGACACCAAGGGAAATCAAAGAGGAAATTTAATAGGGTACTCATAGTGTACAGAATAACTTCTACAGAGATGCTTCACCAAAGTTTGTCCTTTGTTTTGGACTACAACAGCAATGTTGCTGGGGTAATCACTTTTCCGTGCTCTCTGGATCGCATATTTGAAAATTCCTTCCGAAACAGATTGGGCCAGGGAGCTCATGGAGAGAACCATTAGAGGAATTAGCATGCGACTGTCAATTTTATGCATGACTACCAAAGTTACATAATCTATACTTATACAAGAAACTATTATTAAGTTCCTATTGTGAGATTAGGTGGCATGTTTTTGCTTTACTCACGTGAACTGTGGATTGAAAGTTGTACCAGTAATGGTGAAGATAATAGTCATACACATGACACATATGGTTAAGGAGGCAACAACTCACTAAAACTTATGACAAATGAAACTTGTTGATCTTTAGGGTCTCCAACATCTTTTGTTGGTTTTACTGTAGCAGACTAACATGACTAACACTTCCATGAAATTGGTGAATAAGAAATCAAAGTTACTTCTTAGAATTATTTGATTGCAAATAACAGAGTAACAAGGTAAAGAAGGCATGATGATGGGAATTAGTGTATGTAACTACATGTATAGTATGTATGCCTTTGAAAGAAGCTAGGGAATGTGCACTCTGTGTAAATGGAGTTCTTCAGTCACCGAGAATAGCCATTTAACATGCTTCATTCGTATGTACAGTATGTATATGTGTTTGTGTGTTGGGGGAAGACAGATAAAACTAGGACTGAATTTCTGATTCTGCCATTGAATCACTGAACTTAAGGTCCTGCCTGAACAATGTATGTACCTTGCAAAACGGTAAAGAGCATGTGTATGTACATGTGAAGGTTCATATGACTTGAGATGGGTCCTTGAACGTATGAAGTTACAGAAGGCCAATATTTGTGATTCCAGGCTTAACCTCCAGGTATTTGTCAGCACACAGGCAGTCTGCAAGTGTGTTTGTGTCTGTGTGGGGTGTCAATGAACCACGCTAAGATGACAGTAGTAATGAAAGAAATCATAAGTAGAAAACTTAAAATAAATAAATTTAAGCTGTTCAAATTATGTAATGACCATAAAAGTCAATATTAAGACATTTGAATATGTTTGGAAAGTGATTGGTTTTCACTCAGCTAAACTTAGTGGGATAGGATTATTTTATACTAGAGCCTCTCAAGGCCACATCTCTGAGTTTGCAAGACCTGGGCAGAGCTGTTAATAATAGGACTGTTAGAGGCAACTAATTCATAGTCCTGGAAGTTACTGGATGGCACATAATAGTTTATTGTGTTTGCTTTAGCTGAATTCTCTGAACATTCTACAAGGGCAGCTGCACATGTTAACAAGTGTTATAATAGTGAAATTTCAAGGTTACATAGGCATGAATTAATAAAGCATCATTGTAAAACCATCCCAGCGTGCCAGAGCACAGAATATAATCATTGTGCCGATGTTCTCTCCTTATGAAGATAACAATGGTAATTTCTCAAGTGGATTCTCTCACACCTATTTTTAAATTCTGTACTGATCTGTACTCATCTGGCACATTCTTAAACCTTCCGTATCAATAGGAATGCTGAACAATTGATAAGATGCATTGCTATAATTCTTCAAAACTGCAAAATCTCTCATCTTTTAATTGAAAAGTTCCTGCGGCGATTAGATCAATGCCCTGCCCCTTTAGGCAACTTCTCTGCCACCCCATCTGCCACCCCAAATGCTACGTCTTTGAAATGACGCTGCTGTGAAAAGATTAAAATATATTTTCTACCACTCGGATGACACGAAATCTTTTCTGGATGCCAAAATAGCTACTGTTGAGGAGAGCTGAAGAAATATCAATTAAGAACTCCATCGAAGGGATTTGCTTATCCTTGTTGGGCCAACTCCAGAACAGATTGAAAAGGGATTAAAATAATGAGGGGCAGAATCAAAGGCATGGGAAACAGACATCACTGCTTTCATTATTCAAACCGCCAGAAAGCGCATGTGTGAAAATGAAGATGCTGATTGAGAATAACGCAGAAGGTGGGCTGTCATAAGAGTCCTCTGATAGCGGCTTCTTTTCTCCATTTCCCTTTGAAAGAGCGAGCGAAATTTGGCTTTTTAGTGAAGACTGAGTACAATCTCTCTCTCCCCACTCCCCGGCCATAATTAAGATATATCAGGAGGTTTTTACTTTTCAAAAATATTTCAGCAAGGTAGATGGCAAGGAAATAAAATAAATAACATACTGTTTTCTAGAATTAAGATTTCAAGAAAACAAAATACAATGGCTAAAAACTATAGATAAGAGCAAGTTACACAGTTATATGTTATATGTTACACAGATACATGTAATATGTAAAAGCTATCTTTAACATATGTTATATATTACACAGATACATGTAATATGTAAAAGCTATCTTTAACATATAACATGTAACTTTTATATAGAATATTGTGTTGGCATCACTATATTTGAAAAAAAAACCCAGTGAGCCACATCTGCAACAACAAAAAAATCCATCAGCTTTCTTTTACTTTATTCATGGATGCAGTTTCATTTCTTAAACCTTCATGTTTAGTTTACTAACATTGCTTTATCTTTGTTTCTTCAAAACCAGAGAACAAAATTTGATTTCTGATGTAGGAAGGGCTATGCTGTGTAACAGAATTGGCTGGCTGAACCTTCAGTGGAATGTTTTTTCAATAGAACTGCTCCAGAACTAGAGTTAATAATTACAGTGAAACACCTACAGAACATAATATAATATGTCTTATTTGCTAACTGGCCTCAAATATCAAGTCGGCACTGTTAAAGGACATAACAGAATAGAAAAGGGAAAGGAAAAGACAAAAGATCCAACAGAAGGTTGTTGCACATGCAAGCAGGTTAGTTAACTAAAGTCTTACTTTATTGTTGGTTTGACCCCTTTGGTCAATCAACTACCACAAGCTAGCAAATTAAAAAGTACATATACAAATACAGTGATGCATTGCAAGACGAATGCCTTGTGCAACAAAAAACTCACAAGATGAAAGTGTTTTGCAATTTTTTAGTGACTCACAAGACAAATTTTCCTATGGCCATGCTTCGCAAGATGAATTTTTTTCAATGCATTCCCATGGGAAATGCATCAGAATGCATTCCTATGGGAAAATTCGCAAGACAAAATTTTTGCAGTATGAAATGACTCGCGGAATGAATTATTTTCGTCTTGCGAGGCATCACTGTACATATATTCATGAAATGGTGGATTAAAAACAAAGCACAGATTAAAACGCACATACAATTTCCAAAAGAGAGAGACCATATGGGTCTTTACATGATTTTTCCTGAACTGATTAACTAAAGTCTCTTAACCATATATCATTTGTGTTCTATCTTTCCAAATCTGTGACATTCCCTAGTCGCTTTTTCCTTGCTCTTTTCTGCAAAACACTTCTTCTAAGATTGTTTTTTACCTGCCTAACTTTTCCATTCACAAATCATGACTGAGTTAGCCTTTATGATCATAGATTTCAGAAATTTCATGACAAAACATAACGGTAGCATTGAAGCACAGCTTGGAGATGAATGGCCAAAATCCTGTTGCTTAGCATGGTAAATCACATAGGAATAGGCACACTGAATCAACGTGCATTTGGTAAGTTAACGCCTCCATAAATTCCATTGATTCAAATTGGCCTACTCTAACTGCAACTTACTATACTAAGTTATATGTATAGTATGACTGAAGTAGGCCCATTTGAACCAGTGGAACTTATGGAGGAGCTGACTAACCAAATTCTTACTGATTCAATTGACTTATTCTAGTGTGATTTACTCCAGAAGTACAAGTTGGATTTTGAAGGGGCAGAGGAACTAGAGACCAAATTGCCAACATACGCTGTGTTATGGAGAAAGCCAGAGTTCCAGAAAAACATCTACTTCTGCTTCATTGACTATGCAAAAGCCTTTGACTGTGTGGATCACAACAAACTATGGCAACTATGGGAGTGTCTGACCACATATCTACCGCCTGAGAAATCTATATGTGGGACAGGAAGCAACAGTTAGAACTGGATATGGAACAACTGATTGGTTCAAAATTGGGAAAGGAGTACGACAAGGCTGTATATTGTCCCCCGGCTTATTTAACTTATATGCAGAATACATCATGCGAAAGGCTGGACTGGAGGAATCCTAAAACGGAATTAAGATTGCCGGATGAAATATCAACAACCTCATATATGCAGATGAAACCACTCTGATGGCAGAAAGTGAGGAGGCATTAAAGAAGCTATTAATGAGGGTGAAAGAGGAGAGCGCAAAAACTGGTCTGAAGCTCAACATCAAAATAATATCATGGCCACCAGACCCATCACCTTCTGGCAAATAGAAGGGAAAGATATGGAAGCTGTGAGAGATTTTACTTTCTTGGGCTCCATGAGCACTGCAGATGGAGACAGCAGCCACCAAATTAAAAGACACCTGCTTCTTGGGAGGAAAGCGATGACAAACCTAAACAGCATCTTAAAAAGCAGAGACATCACCTTGCTGACAAAGGTCTGCATAGTCAAAGCTATGGTTTTTCCAGTAGAGATGTATGGAAGTGAGAGCTGGACCATAAAGAAGGATGACCGCCGAAGAATTGATGCTTTTGAATTGTGGTGCTGGAGGAGACTCTTGAGAGTCCCCTGGACTGCAAGGAGAACAAACCTATCCATTTTGAAGGAAACCAACCTTGAGTGCTCACTGGAAGGACAGATCCTGAAGCTAAGGCTCCAATACTTTGGCCATCTCATGAGAAGAGAAGATTCCCTGGAAAAGCCCCTGATGTTGGGAAAGTGTGAAGGCAAGAAGAGAAGGGGATCACAGAGGATGAGATGGGTGGACAGTGTCATCGAAGCTACCAGAATGAATTTGACCCAACTCTGGGAGGCAGTGGAAGACAGGAGGGCCTGGCGTGCTCTGGTCCATGGTGTCATGAAGAGTTGGACATGACTTAATGACTAAACAGCAACAAGTTTGTTTTACAACACTAAGCAACACTATTTTTGCTAACATTTTGGGTAAATGAAATCCAAAGCAGTCAGCTTCAGTTGAAGTAAGAACGAGGCATTACTAGAAAACTGAAGGATAGGTTTTTCCATACTTTTTAAAAAGAATAATATTTAAAGTGTGAGACAAATAAAAATCAAAATTCTGAATTCAACTTTCCAGAATTATTTCCTAGGCACTATCAAAAAAGTAGTCATATATCACTCCCAAGATTCAGCCTTCCAGCATTTCTTCTTGAAAGTTTTCCTATTTTAAAACATGCAGAATGATTTGGATGAATTTGACCTGATGTATTTGATGAACCTGACCTGATGTTTTGATAAAATTTGCACCCTAGCTCCAGTTTTCAGTGCAGCTAATTTTTTTGTAATACAAAACCTTATTTCAGTCAAATTCTGCCATTTCGCCTCTGTCAGCTTTAACAAAGATAGTAGTAATCTCAGTAGCTTCTGGGTGCGTTAGTCATCACATGTCAAATCTTCAGGACAGAAAGGCACCAATCATAGCTAAATAAGAAGAGAGCAAGTGAAAATGATGGACAGAACAGGGCAGTCTTTTCGAAAAGATCATTTGCAGAAATGAACTCAGAAGAGCCCATGGGTATGAAAACTGTGGCAGGCAGCTTCAGTACATGGTGCCAGCAACACCCCTGCTTCTTATTCCAAATGCTTCTCCCCGCCAAGAAGCGTCGCCTCTGTCTTCTCTGTGATGAGTCATTTTCTTTGTTTTCATACAGCATTCTGCCTTAGTCAAACTAGGAAATCAAGTGAAGCTATTCAGTACAGGCTCAAGAAAGAGCAAGAATGTTCCCTTTAAGGACATCACTCAATCTTCTTGAGATGCCTTTTGGATCGGTTATAAAGTGAACAAGATTTGCCATAAGAAAAGTTGTAGAGACACAATCTACAACTGAGTCTATGTTATATTCATTCTTAACTCAGAGGGCCATGCCCCTCTTTTAGACTTAGTTCAGCTTCTGTGAGATATTTTTAATTGCTCCACCAGTATCAATTTTTTTGCTAAAGGTTGAGTCACATAGATTCCCTGACAACATGTGAGTCAATTTACTCTCATGTACAAAGAAAAAGTAATCTAGTGTCTTTCAGCATAGATTGGTATATGTTTAGTATCACTATACATACATCTTATTTGTGGAATGAAAAATCTTCCTGAGTAAAACACTCTGAAACCTAGTACTGTATATACAAAATTTACTGCTATAATTAATATACAATTCACTCTTCTTTCTTTCCACCCTTCTATCCTGTTGCAATCTCCAGATGAAATGTAGAAATAATAATAATAAACCTTGCTTCCCCATACCAATGATTTTATGCATTGGCTGGAATCCTACAGTGGGGTCTCTACTTAAGAACGTCCCTACTTAAGAACAATCCAACTTAAGAACAACTCCATTTGCTAAATTTTGCTTCTACTTGAGAACAGAAATCCAAGATAAGAACAGGGAAAAAAACCTTTCCTGCTCTTTTTTTAACCTTAGGTCATCTTAGGTTAAAAAAAATTCTCCCCCTAGTGGTAGAGTACGTATTAACCAGCTTTGCATTAGTTCCTATGGGAACTAATGCTTCAATGTATGAATGCATCTCTACATAACAAAAAAACAGCCAGAACGGATTAATTGGTTTTCAGTCCATTCCTATGGGAACTTTTGCTTCAACTTAAGAAAGTTTCAATTTAAGAACACCATTCCAAAACGGATTAAGTTCTTAAGTAGAGGTTCCACTGTAGTTTCTATGGACGGAAAAGAGCAGATACGGATTAAATGGTTTTCAATGCATTCCTATGGGAAATGCAGATTCAACATAAGAACTTTTCAACTTGAGAACCACCTTCCAATACGGATTAAGTTCTTAAGTAGAGACTCCACTGTACTTATATTTACATAAGGTATGTGATATTTGCTGCTACTAAACATGGCAATTCAATCACATATAGGACTGTATTGTGATTGTGCAGCCAGGTGTTTGACCAGACACCCTGCTTGATAGCTTGTTAGGTAATGGTAAATATTCCCCTTGACATTTAGTCCGGTCGTGTCCGACTCTAGGGCGTGGTGCTCATCCCCATCCCCAAGCTGTAGAGCCAGCATTTGTTCATGGACAGTTTCTGTGGTCATGTGGCCAGCACGACTAGACATAGAATGCCGTTTCCTTCACATAGAGGTGGTCCTATTTATTTACTCACATTTTTACATGCTTTTGAACTGCTAGGTTGGCAGGACCTCGGACAAGTGACAGAAGCTCCTCCGTTCGATCTTACAACTGCTTGGTCTTCTGATCTTGTA
Source organism: Pogona vitticeps (assembly GCF_051106095.1). Lineage (NCBI taxonomy): Eukaryota > Metazoa > Chordata > Lepidosauria > Squamata > Agamidae > Pogona > Pogona vitticeps. Next base: position 39,298,901 of record NC_135784.1, read on the forward strand.
GCACAGAGGCTTCTGCAGTTTAACCTGCAGCACCACCACATCCCCATACCTCGTTAATTAACCACAATTAGCTGCAGCAATATATGCAAATCTTATGTGAAAACCAGCAAGATTCTAGCTATTGTGTTTAAGACACATTGCTTTAATCTAATTCACTTTAACAGTAAACTATAAACCTGTCTCTATACTCAGTGAGTTATATGGTTGTGGAGACAGACGTTGGGATTTCAATTCCCCACTGTGCCTCCAGTGAATAAAGCCAGCCTATGTCTCCTTGGGAAAGCTGCACAGTCCCAGTATGTCCCCTGAAGGAGGGGATGTTAAACCACTTCTGAGTGCTCGCTACCTAGAAAACTCTGAAAAGAGTCGCTGTAAGTCAGAATGGATGTGACAACACAAAATTATTACATTATAAACTATACATATAAGTATATAAATAGAATGCATATATAAATAGAAAAATAGAAAATAGAAAATAAAAGTCAGCTGAAGCCACAACAAGAAAAGCAGCCAGGCATTATAGACATCTAGTTTCACCAAGTATATTTCACATGAATGAGTGGGCACATCTGCTTTTCAATGAAAAGCATGTTTGCATGTATGACTACGAGTATATGTTACATGCATGTGCACCACTCCTTTGCCTGCTGTTAAATACTTATATCTATTAACTACTGTATGAAACAGAGTTTGGAAACCCCATTTATTTATTCATTCATTTATTTATTTGGACTACAGCTACCAGAATCATCCAGCCAGAAGGGCTGCTCAGGACAGGACATTTTGGAGATCACTCATTCATGGGGTCACCATAAGTCAGAAACAACTTGACAGCATGTAACAAGTTGGGAAACACTTAGTAGCAAGTGCCTGTTTCTCTCACTGGATAGCTAGATAGTATGCTGTACATCCTTTTCCCACTCATGGATAATTGTGTACAGTGGTGCCTCGCTTAGCGATTGCCTCGTTTAATGATTTATTCACTTAGCAATGAGGTTTTTGGAGCGATCTTGCACTCTGTTTAGTGATGTTTCCAATGGGGGAATTTCGCATAGCGATGTTCGGGATCTTGCTTCGCTTAGCGATGACAGTTTAGGTCCCCTGTTTTGCTTAGCGATGTTTTTGACAGCTCCATTTTCGCTATTTTTAAAAGGTGTTAAATTGTTTTAAAAGAGTTTAGAGTGCTTGAAATCGTTAGTGCACTTAATAAACCCTTTGTTAACCAAATATGGCTTTGTTCTGACTCTTTTTGAATGTTTGGTGATTTTTTCCCTCCCCCATTGATATGCATTGAAAAGGTTTCAATGCATTCCAATGGGGGAACTGCGTTTCACTTAGCGATGTTTCCTATGGCGATTCTCGCTTAAGGATGGCAATCCGTTCCCATTGGAACGGATTATCCGGTTTTCAATGCATCTCTATGGGAAAACGCATTTTGCTTAGCGATGTTTTCCCATAGCGATCCGATTTGTTGGAACCAATTAAAATCGTTAGGTGAGGCACCATTGTATAAGAATGACTCTCTTCCTGCAGGGAAGAGGAACAGAACAACTACTCAGTTCATATATTTCAAGGTAGAACATGGGTTGGAGTTTATAATGAAGAATCTATAGAATATGCTAGATTTAGCAGCCTATTGGCATGAAACTGTATAAGCAGAGATGAAGTTCTGTAGACTTAACAATGCACTTAATTCTTCACAAGTTCTGTAGGAATCCATCATATAGATCTGATTTATTCTGTCTTAAATATCAAGGTTGTTGATGAGCCACCTTCTGCTCACTTACCATTCACAAAGGGACACCAATCAAGGAAAAAAAAATCCCAGAAGCTGTCTCCTTTTTTTTGTCAATTAACCACTTCTCATCCAAACACAAATCAATTGTCAGGGATACTTTTTCCAAAAGTATGAACGATAGTGAGCACAAGAGGATATCCTGTAGACTATCCTGACTGTTGCCATTGGTGTTCTCAGCATTCAGGCTGCCCTCTGCTATGCAAAGCTTGGTATCCTTTTTCCTACTGGCAACAAAGGCATGATATCATGCAGCAATATCAGAAAATTTCCTGGCATTTTGAATCATGGATACAGAAGCACAATACCCTACATTTATAAAACATTTTTTAAAAAGATTTAAATTCCTGGCTTTTTAAAGTGGAAGATTATGTATACAAACACTACACATAAATTCCAACAGAAACTTCCCTGATGTAGAATTAACCAGCACTAGAGGATCCCTGAAGATGAACACATGCTCAGTCTTATGGTTGTTGGGAGAGGACAGAACAGTTTGGATGTGGCTGTGAGATGCTGTTGGTTTGCAAGATCTGAGCAGAGCTGTTAATGATAGGGCATTCTGGAGGTCATTAATTGATGAGTGCTATAGTCACCACTCACAACACATCAGAAGTTAATTGATGGTGCATAACATCTTTGATTTTTTTTTTCTTAATTACTAGGCAATTGTATAATGACAAAACGGATGGAATGGTTGAAACTATGATAGAATATAGGGACCAAACAGTAATTTCAGTTAAAACATTTGCTCTCTAGTCTTTTTAAAGTATCTTTAAAAATATTTTTTGCAACAGAATCCTTTCCCCAGCACTATTGCCTTGTTGGCCAGGAAAGTTTTCCTCATGAGAATCAGCTAATTGAGTCCTGGTTGACAATTTCAAGATGTCAGATTACCTTAGCCCTGGAACTTATTTTGCCTTTGAAGATTTGTGTCATGAACCTGGTCTCAGAAATCCTGAGACAATGTTCTCTGAAAGCATTCAGGGCACACACACACAAAAGCACACAACTGCTCTATGCTTTTGTAATGTACAAATGCTTTAAATGTGCCTTACAAAATTGTATGCTAATTTCCTGAAGATACATGGCAAAATGTACCTTTTGGAGGACTGTCACTCCATTGCTTTCTTTAAAGCAAGCCTGATTGCTGTTGTTTTTTGACCCTTCAAATAAAACTTGTATTTTAACTATTTCTGTAACCTTTCATTGCTCTCCAAACAACTCCCTTTCTAGCCTACAAAGCTGCAACAATGTGTCTACTTTGGAATGCTTTTGCTACTAAGCCTGTTCCATACATGCTCAGTCTTCTAACAAAATGGTTGTTTTTTCCTTTTGAAATGCCTTTTTTGAGGATCAGTATTTCAGCTCCTGCAGCCTGGATTCTTTCCAAATAAAAACGTGGGTGAGGCCAACCATTCTCTTTCAAGATAAGTGAGCTAAGCAATTTGCACGAGCTATTTTAAATCAGGGAATGTTCCCGGTTACTGGTATCTACACAGGTAAAGAGTTTTAACTTGAAAAAATAATAACTTGAAATCTCTTTGCCCAATCATCCCCAAATTTGGCACTGTGAAGGAGCATACTGTCTACTAAAGGTGTGCCAGTTTTGGTGCTTCTCTGAAGGCTAGTTTAAAACTTATATTTTTTTTCTTTTGGTTGCCTCAAGTTTTAAAATTACCTTGTTGGCTTGCTCTGCTGCACAATAACACAGCTGTATTACTACGCAGCTATAGTCACCAGTAGTAGATGGGATATCACATATCTGCTTGAAGCTACACAGCCACAGAGACTGTATTTATCAAAATCCTAACAGGAATATGCAGATTGGAAAAGAAAACAATGGCCCACAGACTAGAAATTTTCAACAAAAATTTTGCGGTTTTAAAAAAAGAGATGTCAAGTGTACAGTAGCTATATAGCTATTAGATTAATTTCTTATTCCAAGCAAATGATGCTCAAGATGTTTCAATAATATATATGGAGTAAGAAATGCCATATATTCAAGCAGGACTCAGAGAGAGATAAAAGAGGCAGTTACAGGTCATATTGCAAATATACATTGGATTCTAGAGGAAGAGGAAGATTTCAACAAAATAAATGATAGGTTTTAATTTAAAAAATCAAAGCAGGACTGTTGTTGGTAGGATCTTTTGGAGGTCATCAAGACATGGGCTTGTCACATTTTGGAAGTGAATTGACAGCACATAATAACTTTTAACATAAATGAAAAATCTCAGATCGAACATGCAAGATGTAAAGATGAGTGGCAGGAAATCACTTGTGCTTACTTTCCAATAGGCAGATCAATCTTAAACCAAAGGAGGAAGGATAACATTAGTGCTAAAGCTTTCTACCCACTATCCTTTAAATTTTTCCAATCAAACATTGCTACCCTCTTTGTGCCCTCTTTCATGGTAATCCCACATGAAACTGCATGTCCTGTTCTATGTGGCAAACTGAAACTCTGCAGAAAGAGATCTTAATCAGGAAACAGCACAATAAAAAGGTAATTTCCCAATCCCATGGATAATACTGGAGGAAAAAACCACCTACATATGTCAGTGGAGTTCGGGAAAATTTGGCTCTGAACTTAATAGTGTTACACAGAATACAGAATTTACTAAAAGTAACTATGAATTAGCTTGCACTCTAACAATGCAATTCTATGGATGTTTACTCAGAGGAAAATCACACTGTACTCAGCAGGGTAAGCTCGACAAAACTGTGTTTAGGATTGCAGCTTTAATATCACACATAATTAACATTTTAAAGATAATAATTTATATAGTGGTTTTCAACTCTGCCAAAGTATTTAGAGAGTGCTATGAATTTTTAGAAAAATAATTCAATACAGTTAAATAAAATTCTAATGCACTGTGCCAAATCCATAATTCTGCCGTGACTAGAAATAGCAAAATATAACTCTGAATCTAGTGCTATATGCATTGCACACAAAGCACATGCAGTGTTATGACAGTCTAACTAAACAATCAAGTGAAGACTTATTAAATGAATCACATCTGCAGGATTGAATTTAACCTTTGATATATTCACATTTACTAAGCAGAAACATAAAAGATCTGTAGGATGGTTCCTAACACACAAATCTAATGACCACATTTATTAATGGTACAATCAAATGACATTGCTGGACAGGATATCATGAAAGGATATGACAGACACTAGAATATGAATGTCATTCCTGTTTCTTACTTCATATACTTTGAAAGTGAGCAATATATAAATTGGAATCAAGAATGCCTATGCTGTATGGAACTGATTGTTAAGAAAGACAACACAGGATGCTTCTGAAACATAAGATCTCTCGGGGTCAAATTCAGACATGGAGTAAGCAAGCACTGCTTTTACTCATTGCAGTGGCAAAGGACACACTTTCACCAGATCAGACATTGCTGCCCAGCATTTATATTGCATAGACTAAAGAATATACTTGCCAGACAAGAATAGGAATCATTAAGTCTGTGGTCCAAAGTGAGGCGCTGAAGCATCTCAAAGAGTGCAGCGTGGTCAAAGTTACAGGGATTGGAAGAGATAAATTCATCCATGCCATGCTTTTGAGCTCTATCTGCATCTGTTCATTTATACATATAAAGAAAGAAACAATTTAGAGAAACACATTGCATTGCATTAGTTGCATCAAATACACACTGTGAAGCACTGAGAACTAAGCTGCTTCCTAGCATTTAGCTGCATTTTAGGCTCATAAGCTTCCAAGTATATTCCTTAGCTTCCATTGTCAACTTGCAACACTTATTGATTAGCCTTTTGACTCTAGGCCAAAGGTAGTAGAATCAGCATCTTCTCTTCTGCTTCTTAGGAAGTCTTTTTTTTTTCTGTTGTTACAAAACAACAAAAAAAGGCCCAGTAACTTTTCCTCTTACTAAAACAAACGGACAACCTAAAGCAACTAACTTGAAAAGAATTATTAGCATCTTGTCAAGCTAATAATCATGTCCCTATTTATTTGCTTCTAAAGAATTACTGATGAATAGATTCTGTCATTCTAAGGAAATATGTATTGCCTTAAATTTACTAAGTTTGACTAAACATGAATCCTTTGAGATTCTTTTGGATCCCCAAAGCATCTACAGTACTTTTCTGTTCAACCTGTAGTTAGGGGCATAGATTGTTTTGTCATCTTGTTTGTTTACTGAAGATTTTAAATAGTTCCTGAAACCAGAAAAATAAGAATGACCCTCTAAACACTGGAGGGGAAATTAAACATAGGCAAAACTACACATTTGGTATCATTTATGGATACTACTAACATTTCCAACAGATGACTAGATTGTTTCTTTTCTGAAGAACTGATTCAAGAAGCAGCCTGAACCTGCTCATTCTATTCTTATTCATGCCTACTCAGAAGTAAGTCTCATCTCATTCTATGAGATTTACTTCAAACAAAATGGACTAGCATTGCAATCTTAAAATCTTCAGGATGTTCACTTGTTTCATTTGACATAATGTTCTGGAGGGTAAACTAATTACTATCCAAATGAATTAATTAAAAATGCACCTATGTTGCAGGAAGCTAACACTGTGTGGGGCTTGGCTACAAAAGGCAATCTTGATACAGATGTTTTGTTCAGAAAGCCTGAATTAAAATACACTTTCCTCTCAAATTGTTTTTTTCCCCATTGACTCATTTTTCTTTTACATGAGGCCTTGCCCAAATCCTTAACAAATAAAGCACTAAAGGCAGGATTTAATTCCCACCTTGTTTACAGCTTCCTAGGGTCTTAAGAGAATTACCAAAGCTGAAGGGCACATAAAATGACCTAGAGTTTCTTGAGGATGATTTTTACTTCAAAAGCACACACAAAATAAGTCTGTCTTTGAAAAATAGCAACAGAAGCAGGGATTTCTCTTAAAGCTTTCTGAATTAGGAAGCACGGTACAAACAGCTTTGTCAATGCCTTGATCATACATTCAGGACTTAAAAGAGCCTTTAAAAAGAAGACCAAAAAAAGAGAAGCAACTTTGTATTACATTATTATTAACTTAAAAGATGCTGGTTTTCTTCTACATGCAAAGTAAAACATGAATTGCAAGGAAAAAAATGGGCAAATGATGTATGCAGTGTCTTGATTCTATATATTTTGAAATAAAACTTGCAGACTGATCCTATATATATATATATATATATATTTGAGAAGGCTCCACAAAGTCAGGGGAATTTACTCTGAAGTAAGCATGCACATAAACGCAGTCCGACAACAGCTCATGCCTTCCGTTATTTTATGGTACCATTTAACATATTTTGTTCAATATGAGCATATTTTAAACATACTTTGTTCAATATCTACTTTCTCACATTTAAAAAACAACTTAGGTCTAACTTCCTAGCTTTGCATGCATAATGTAGTCTTAAGACTTAGCATTATTGATTCAGTTTTACTTGGATGGATACTGCCAACAGCTCAGTTCAGAGACTCATATTATCCACTTGTGAATCAGGCCATATATCTTGGATAGAAGCCTATCTAGTTCCTGCTGATCCTCACAAAATGAAACAGTTTTCAGTCATAATAACCTGGTTTAACACAATTGTGGTTCAGGCTGCGCAGCCATTTCTCTTCATGCACAAGATCTCTAGCACAGAGCAGCCTAACCTAGGGTTATAATCTGAAACATACTCTGAACCACTGATCAGAAGGTTTCTATTTGCTTTGACAGGTGATAGTCCATGGGCATTAATTGATTTGATTAATGCATCAGCCAAGAATCTCCCCATTCATCTGTTTTCAGCTAATTTCAGGTTTTATAGCATATCAAAAAACTGAATAACTTTGTAGTTTCAACAGGTTATGTCTAGTTTGTTTCAGGATTTAAACAATCAATTTTTGTGTCAAATTTTCTGCAATAGATTGCAAGTTCACATATTGGTTGAAGTCCTTCATTTGTCGGTTCTGCTGAAATATTTCAAGATATATATTTTTTCAGTTATGAACCATGGTTTCTTGTCAGTCCGAATGTTCTAAAAATGGAGCCAGAGTAAACTGACTAGAGTTAAAAGGGACCCTCATGCTCTACAAGTGGGTAGAATTCAAACTTCATAAGGATCATGTTCTTGAACTCTGCTTCCATCTTAATTGTTTAGATTCTTCTGTGGTTATTAACATTAATGAACAGTCCTATTTTTAAAATGAAAACAGCTTATATCAGCTATCATCAGGTCTTAGTTGAAGTGGCAGCTTTGACTTTGAGTGTGGGTGGAAACACATGATCGGAGCTTTGTTTAGGATCAATATATAACACAAATCTCTGAGGAATCTTATGCTTTATGCAAAGATAAAGAATAAGGCATCTGATGTCTGTGTGGATTTAGACCAGTCCTGAACAGCTGCACTGAGAATGAGCAGCCAGAAACAACTTAGTTGCTCTGGAATCACTGGTTCCAACCTCTATGGAGAAGAGCCAGCAGAAGGAGGCAGCAAGACATAATATGTCGAGGCACAACTAGCAATTTTGGCTTTCACTGCCACATTGGCATGCTGTGGGGGAATCTGAATGACTGATTGCTTTCCCATATTTTATAGGGACTCAGTGACATAAAATACTAGCCACCAAATTGATTTTCTTCATGTAGACAGAAATCCTCTTCCTGGTGCCTAGTTAGTAATGTGTAGAATCTCTCCTCTAGGAGTAGACATCCTGTCCCCTTTCAATCTAGAGAGTGATATGATTTCTTTTCAAAATCCCAATACAATGTGTGGCCATCTAGACAAACTCTGATTCTCTATGTTCTCTGTACTTCTATGTTCCTCCTGCTGCCTTGAACCCATTGAACTCGGATGTGAAGTTCTCTTGGAATCACTTGTCAGAAGCTACCCCGTCCCAGGCTTAGTGGCATGTTCCTGACTACATGAGCCAGTTCTACACATCAGATTCATTCACAAAATATATTGTTAAACTGATATTCATCTTAATGGGACTACAGTACCACGATGTGGGGGGGGGGAAGGTAATCTCACTATGTGATGGGGCAGTGTTTCTACAACTACAGTGCAGGTTTATGGAATGCACTGGGACTCCCATAAGGTTTCCTATCTAGCTCCCAGGTTTTAGAATTCTCTGTCAGTGGTCCCCAACCTTGGGCCTCCAGATGTTATTGGACTACAACTCCCAGAAGCCTTCATCACCACCTCTGCTGGCCAGGATTTCTGGGAGTTGAAGCCCAAGAACATCTGGGGGCCCAAGGTTGGGGACCACTGCTCTAAGTCACCCATGTTTTACATATGCTGATCAGTCCCATGCTAGCATCTCAGCAGTATACAGGACCACCACCAGGCTTAGGGAAGGCTTGTGTTCATGTATATCTGCAATTAAGTAGGCACCGCTTCCATATGGAGCCTGCATACATAACCATTGTGAATTCATTTATTGAGGGAGAGCAAATTTTCGCAAATACGTATATCACAGGAGGCCTACATGGCGAATCCATGCAGAAGTGAAATAAGCCTGGTCTCATATGTTTTCTTCTTCAGCTTATTGGGAAAGTTAACCAGCTGCACCTATGTCCCTGCTTAACAATGACCTTCAGAAAAGATGCATGTGAATCATGCTAAGTGCTTTGAGATACTGTGGTACCTTCCAGAAAAGAATAATTTAGTGGGTTCGTGGTTAGAATACCATCCTCTAGAAAACCAGACACAGAAGACACACAGACTATAGAACTTAATCTGAGGCTTTAGCCTTAAACTTTAAATCAAATAGCATTCAATGCCTGTTAGCTATAGGTAAGAGAGCAGTTTTTAAGGACAATGTTAAGAATTGTCCTTTTAGATTGTAATATAAACCAATGGGGACAAGAGGACAAGCAAATGGTAGTGTGGCATAAAAACTAAACATAATTTTGAACAGGAGATGGGTTTGAGAAGTAATTGTGCTGCAGACTAGACACCCAAACATTCAGAATGCAACTCTTCGGAATACCTAGCGTCTATGTTGGAGGCTAAAATATTAATTAGTAGCATACATTGATTGGCAATGCTAATTTTTCTCACCAAGCTGTTTTATGGTTTTTGACTGGCTTCCATTTTTAGCAAGTGTTGATTTGGCTAGGGCAGAAACATGCACTTTCACTAAAACATTTTCTCTCTAGGAAAAGCAAAGCATGGTATCTAAACCTACTGTCCCTTGTTACCTTCCCTCCTGTTCTAATTTAAATTACATATGGAGATAATGGTTTCAGTGAAATTTCTGCCAATTATGCTACAATATAAATATTCTCTATAGTCTGAAAAATATTTTAACCAATTAACAGAACTAGGTAGGTTTTCATGCCATAATAAATATATAAAGATAAATATCAGACATTTTAGATTGTCATTGGTCACAAAATACTTGGGTGTTTCTAAACTCTTGAAACATGATTGATCATAAATATCAATCACAATATACACTTTTACAGATATATACAGCTCCTTTCCAATGGGTATCTGCTTGGCTTATTTAAAATTCATTCAAAATGCAAACTGAGACCCTCCAGAAGAATATCTGATTAGGTAAATGTGGTTGCCACTAAAAAGAGAGATCAGAATTCCTACATGTTTCCTCTGCCACTGAGTATCGCCTTTGCATTGCAAATGGTTCATAGCTTCATTCTTAGGTATCTCTAAGTAGATTTGGAAGGAACCTGACCTGCGAGGTTCATTGGACAATTCTAACCTTGAACCAGTAGTGTCACCAAGTACAAAGCATGCTCTTGTGTAACATGGTATTATTTAATCTTTCTAATTTTATTATTTAATCTACCAGCATGAATTTGACCAAACTCTGGGAGGCAGTGGAAGACAGGAGGGCCTGGCGTGCTCTGGTCCATGGGGTCACAAAAAGTCGGACCCGACTTAACGACTAAACAACAACAACAATTATTTAAGAGATAACACCATAAACCTCATATAAGCCTTTGTGAAAATCAGGTTTGTATCAGGAAGATTGTTTACTGAAAAACAAAAGACCTAAGTTTACACTTTCCCACTTTTGGTTTTTCATTTATTTATTTATTTATTTTGGTGTCTATGGACAAAGGCAGACAAAAATGTCTAATATCTTTCTCTTCCTATTTCTCTTCTTATTTTTTTTCTCCACTTCACATTCCGAAGGAGTCTCGTAACTGAACATAAAAGATTCCTATTACAGAAGGCTACACATGTTCACTTGATCTAAAACCTTGTTTTGTTTATTTCACAAGGAAAATAATTTTGCTTTAGCTTGGAAGGCAAATGAGCATCTGAGTACATTTTTTAGAACAGATTTGTTTATTTAAAAAAATAAAAGTAAAAAAAAAACCCCTAAACCCTAACCACCACCATCGCCATCCAATTGTAAATTAAAAGGTGACTTTGTATTTTATTCATCTGGAAAATGTATGCTTGTCATATCTGCTTGATGTTACAAGAATGAAGTTATGGTTTGGACAGTAACAAACAATGACACTAGTCAACCTCATCAGTAGACATAAAATAAAGGAATGACAATGATTGATGGCAGCTACTCAGATATAGATATTTCTAGAAGATTCTTTATTAGCATAGTCAGACTAACATGCTAAGTTTTTCCACTGTTCTTAACTGTTCTTTAGTTCTCCACAATAGTGGATAAAAGGGCAAAAGTGACTGGAGGCTATAAAAAGCACCGTTATACATACAGTTGAGTGCATTGAAGAAGTGCTGTATTTTTTTCAAAGTCTTATGGGTTTAGGTGCAATCCTATATCCACTTGTCTGGGAGTGGACTCAGTGGGACTTACTTCTGAGTAGACATGTGTAGGATTGTACTGTTAAATTGAGTAAGTACATGCAGTGTAAGCATCACTGCAAAAGCATGTTTCAGATTTTCAAGAGGTGGAGGGAAAACCACTCTCAGAAACATAAATCAAACCATGGCTTCTTTGATGATCTTGGTGTTCGGTATATAAAGTCTAATTATAAGAGTGACACTGTCTTTCTTGCTGTTTTACTGTGTACTATATTCTTTTCTCTGATTTAAAACCAACCTGAATACGTAGGAGTATGGTGTCCATAACAACACTCACCCCTTTATCAGCATTATTTTGGTTTATTTTAATAAAACTAACTATGTGTTGTAGCGTTTTAGTACCTATAGCAGAAACAAACATATTCCTTTTACTTTGTTTTAATGGTTTCTCTTTGATACCGCACTGGACCTTAAACCGTTTAAATTAAAAAGAGAATACTATTAGCAGGCAATGCTTTCATGGTATCTAATAGACGAAGCGGTCCATCCAATAAATACATTTTAGAAACATAAAAATGTGCCACTTACCACATTTTTAAATATTTTGAATTAACTAATTAGAGGGAGACTTTTTTTGCATTGCTGTTAAAAGGCCAAAACAATGTTTTACAGTATATTTACATTTCAAAAATATGTGAAAACTGAATTTGTATTTTAATACTGCATTCCTGTAATGTAGCATCTGCAAGTTGACAATACAAGAAAACATAGCAGTGTTGTCATGAGATAAATATAGACCGAAGCAACTAAAAGCACACACATTGTTGAAAATAAAACAACTAAGAGAATAGGAATGCATTCTAATGCGAGAGACATATAATGCTGTCAGACCAGAATTCGTTCAGTCTTTCTTTTCCTTTTTTTTAAAAAAAGAGGCAACATACAGATTTTCTGCTAAAAACTCTGTTCTATTGCAAATCGGATCCCCTTCAGAGTTCCCCATCGATTTTAAAAGAAAAAAAGAACCTCGAAAGGAAAAAAAAATGAATTAAAGAAGAAAATAATAAAATAAAGTAATTGCTAGAAGTGGTGAAGAAATTCTGCCTGGTATCCACAATATGCTTATGGGGGGGGGGAGGAAAAAAAAAGAAAGGAAAGAAGGAAGGAAGGATACAGGAGTATCGTCACATGGTCAGGAGGGATGAAAAAACCTGCTCCATCTCATTATTGCATTCAGAATACTCCAGATACATATTTGCCAGCTCTCGTGACCAGTAATCGTTTCAATTCCCTCTTAAGTAAAGGTGCACTCACCATTTGTTTGAGGAACAGCTTTTTGGACATGAATAAAGGATTAGTACAGCATCTTGTTTAAGAATTAAACATGGCGGGGAAAAACCTATTTTATTAGAAAACATTTATCTTGTCTTTCTTTTTAAAGTCAGTTATGATATCAGGGGAAAATAAACAAAAAATGGTTGTAAAGACCATAGATGTCTTACTTTTTAAAAGTTTTGTTCTGCTATGAAAGAGTTTAATCTGAGATTGCATGCTAGAGCATTCATTTTTAATGGATTCTGTGGCCCTGGTGGTGGTTGAGATTGTGGGAGAGAGGAGAAGGTGAGAATGGGATAAAGGAAGAAACCCTATTGTATCTAAGCTATTTTCTGCTATCCTGAGGTCTATATGTAAAGACACAAATATTAAGAAAACACAAATAACTATCAAAATTATCACCACCCTAAAACCCATTTTGGCTTTTGGAAACAGCTGGCAGTCGCTAACCAATAAGGATTCATTCTTGCACCCCGCTCCCCCCAGGGAAATGCTTATTATTGTTCTTGTTAATTTTCCACCTTTAACATACTGCACCTTCTCTCATCAAGCTTACTACCCTACCTTTCTATTCTTTGAAGTGTCCAGGGTTGACACCATTCTGCTGGTGCACTACACCATGCTAATCATTGGAACGGGAAAAAACAGAAACAAAAGAATGGTAGATTGGCAAAGTGCAGAATGATCCGTTGTCAGGCATTAAAGCAGTCAACTAGATATTATTTCCACGGAAAACAAAAGAAAGGTAATAGTTACGGTCTCATTGTGATGTTAATTCATATTTACAACCTTGGGATGGAAAAAAAAAAGGAAATGTTAATGGTTGGCTTTTACTAAGAGGATCAGTTGATGCCAATATGAACGCCAGGGAGAGAAGGCAATTATGCAAACATCACATGCATCCTAATTTCAGCATGGAAACTTACATTTCAAACCTAAATTCAGGAAAATAATATGGATTTTTTTTTTACTACAAAGTCTAAACATGAGAAAGATTTAATAGGAGGGGAAAAAAGCACATTGCATATGTCAGATAATCTATTTTGATTATCTGAGCTGTGCTAGCTATAGGGAAGCACTTACCCTTGAGTCCAGCTAGAAGTTAGCAGGGTAAGAAGGAACAAACCAGAATAACATAAAGACTAGCAACAAGGCTCAGGAAAGCAGACAGGAGTTCTAACCTAGCAGCTAAGAGTACTTGGGTTCAAGCAAAGAATGAAAATAAAATAAAATGCAAATTAAGAAAAAAACTTAAAAAGAATACGAACAAACAACAACACTTAACAGCTGAAAATTTCTTATGAAGCTTAATAAACCTAGCCATATAAACATATATTAAATATATTAAAGGGTGAAACAAAGGATCACACAATTTCTCAAAAAGAACAGCCATATCTTTTGCACGTGATGTGACTAACATCAATTAAACGTAACAGGTATTAGAAATAAAAATGGAATAGGAAAAAAAGAAAACAAAAGCACAGGCGATATGTGAAACAATTACTGAACAATCTTTCATGTTTAAAAGAACTTTTAAAAAAGAAAAAAATATGAAAGCTCTCTGTGTATGTGTGTAGATGTGTTGTGTGTATCTGTGAACGCATACATATTGGCTACTGTGCCAGTAATAAAACTGAACAGTTCAAAACTGATACCCTCAGAAAAGTAGCCATTTAATGAAGCTTAATATATTGCCAAAGGGTGTTGTACGTTATTTTGGGATACAGAATAAAGATTTTTTTTAATGGATTTTGTTTTCCATTTACTGAAAAGCCTAAACAGCAGGAAAATTCTTGATTACATACGGAGCAATCCTATGTTCCTTTACTTGGGAGTAAGCTCCACTAAACACTGTGAGGCTAACTTCCAAATAAACATGCACAACATTGTTTGGTTATTTTGTTCTTTCCATAATAACAGAACCCAGAAAAACAAAGTATCACTCCTCAGCAAAAATGCACGGTAGAACTTAACTAATATCGTGAATAGCAGGATCTATTGTTTTCTGTATTGTATTAATGTAGTAATACACTCATTTTTTAAAAATAAAAATAAAAGCTATGTGTTTCATTCAAAGTTGGAAACCAAGTATCAAATGGAAAGTCAGGAGTTCCATAAAGTTTACATTTACTAAGACAAATTAGGTGGGAAACAAATGAATTCAGTATCATTTCCAAGTTTCCTAACTATAAAATGTGCTGTTCTTAAGTTTCTCTTTTACAGACAGCTTTATCATAAGATACAGTGTGCTTTTCTCTCCTTCCCTGGTTGCTAACACATAGCAGTTCTGCCATCGTTAGGCAATGCATGTCATCTATGAAAATTCAGAAGAACAAAAAAGTTTTTCTAATGTGTAATTCCTTTCCAGTCTTTCGTGTATCAAGAACTATAGCCTACTGTGAACAAGGAAAAGTAAACAAAAGAATATGCGAGCAAAATGCACAAGAATAAAAGCTTTTCTGACAGCAGTCCTTACCTTTTGCAGATGAACATGAAAGATAAATAAAAAAACACTTTAAAATGCAATACTTGATTTATATGGGAACTGAGCAATTAATTTTATTGACTTTTAATAAGTGACAGTCATCATCATGTCTGCATAAAAAGGACTCACACCTGCTGGTCATATCTCTATCTGCAAGTATTTTCTTCCCATGGATATATTTTAAAATGCTTGGTTTCTGACATAAGAGGAACAAATGCAAGTATGCAGGCATTCACAAAGCATGAACCCTCGCAGCCCAAGCTCGCTGGTATATTGGTGAACACAAAAAGTAGCAGAGATGCATGAGTTGAAACTAAAGGCCTATGCACATATTATGCTTTTTCAGGACTTACCCTTAGATAATTCTTGGGCAACTGCATTTTTGCAGAAAAAATACTGAAAACTTTTTCACTTTTGCCTCTTAGTGATTTTTCACTTCCAAGATTTTAGATTACTTGCAGCATCCTCTAGTGGCAGGTTTGTAGCTTCTTAAAGCTACCTACAATCATACACATTAAATACAAATAATTTGCTCTTGGTCAGTTCTTAAAACTTCCATACTCTTCTATTCTAACCACATTCTGCTGTGGTCTTCTACCATACTATGAGGCAACTCAGAACTAGAGGACATATGAATGCTGAAGAGGTCTACCTCCAATTCACTAGTCTTTAAATCAAAGCATGCGACTTGAAAGATAGGCTTCTGGAACAGAGTTCCATTTTCAATGTCCTGTTTACTATCATGGCAGATGGCAAATGTGAGGAAATGGAGGAGACCAATTCTGTTTCCACATTTCTTCCCACTTTCTTTCTCTCCTCCAGAAAGGTAGGTAAAGCCTGGATGCGATAGGAAGAAAGCCATGTCTCACAAAGCAGAACATTATTTCTTCTATCAGCTACAGTGGACCCTTGACTTACGGACGGCTTGACTTACAGACTTTTTGAGTTACAGACTTCTCTGGCCGCAAAATTTAGGTTTGACTTGCAGCCTGAGAATTGACTTGCAGACCAGAAAAAAACCAAAATGGAACAAAAACGGCCTGTTACGGAATTAATCGGTTTTCAATGCACTGTAGGTCAATGGAGACTTGACTTACAGACTTTTTGACTTGAGAACCACCTTGCAATACGGATTAAGTTCTCAAGTCAAGCCCCCACTGTACTAACAATGGCTCATTTACATGAAAAGGCATGTTGCAAATAGAACTTTGCTGCTCAGATTCTGGTAGAATGGAGGGACTGAGATCATAGGGCACACTATTCTATTCAAGGCAGGAGAACACATGGTTCACCCACTAGGATGTAACACATAATGTGTGCATGAGCCCCCTGACATGCTTCTGCCTTTCTTTGGAAATTTTCCTAAAAGTTTGCTCAACAGGAAGTTAGCAATGCAGGACTAAATGAAGGGGTGAAATGGAGCAGGTGAGGAAGAGGTGAAGCCACATTCTGTGATAAGCTTGGTTCACCCCAAAGCAATGGAGCAATCTGGTGTAGTAGCTAGCTCAGATTGACACAAGTCTCATTTTGTAGGAATATTGGGAATTCTATCCTAACCCACCAACAAGTACTGTGCATAGGATTTTCTTGGATTAGGGGAATGGATGCTCCTTGAGACAGTCTCAGTGGAAAGGGATCATAAAGAGCATAAGGAGGAGAAGAAACAGGTAGGAATAATTATAGAATTCCAGATTTTGATCACGGACACAAGTATGAACAAATTTCTGTATTTCACAGTTTGGCTTCATTATAAGGAATGAGGAGAAAAATTGAAAGTTCAGATTCCTGAAAGTGCATTGTGGGCCACCTCACTAGATAAAGACAGAGCACTGGGGGGAAAAATATAGGGCTCTATAAAAGAAATAAATTTCACATTGGGACCAGCCAGTTATTCACACAGTTAGGAAAGCCCATCAGACTGCTCCATGGCATCCTTGTGCAAGCAATTCAGGAAAATTTACTGCTGCTTCTACTTACCTTACCTATGTGCCATATATCTCATGAAAATGGGCCACTACTAAAATATTCGTTATGCACCTAAACGGGGTGGGAACAGGATGCACATGCCATTATAAGGCCCAATGTTGCAGCATTTCAGTCAGTGAATCAGTCAAACTACCACTTAAATCAATGAAAGTTTTTCTTGTGTGATGTATACAGGCAATGAAAATATGAAATGAATATCCTTTATCCAACCTGCATCATGCCATGTTTTCATTCGTACTGAAATGAAAGCCAAGCTTTCTTGGGCAATTACAAAGATAGAGTAAGAGTCCAAGTTATGCAAGCATGTGGAAAAAAAATAATAAACGTAACCGTTTTCAAAAGTTTTAAATTCACACAAAATATGCTCTGTGGCAAATGAGAAAGTAGATATTATTTGGTGGTTGTGGGTTTTTCGGGCTCTTTGGCCGTGTTCTGAAGGTTGTGGCCAGCATCTTCAGAGGACAGGAGTAGCACTCTGTGCTTTCCTATGCTAATATCTAATAAATAGATATTATTTCTTGTTAAAGACCTGTATATTCAATTTCCGACCATCTGGAAAAATGTTGGAAGTGTGCTCATAAAAGATATTTAAAAGACTGGAAATACTGAAGGCTGTAGTAGAACAGCCATATTGATTTTGCAAAATCTTTCACCGAAATGGGCAAAATTAAACCATTGAACTTTGATTCCTGAGACATCCAGTCATTTCACAATATGAGAATATTTTGAGAGGATCAGGTAGGATTACAACATTCATCTTTCCAAATCCACTCCTTCTGAACGTTAAGACCACATATGGACAGTTTTCTGTATTATTTTGATTATTACTACTAAAATCAGAACCTTCACTTAGCTGATGATCATGGTATTGCAGAATAAGAACATATATGGGTTAAAGTCTTAGAGCACCTGCTTGTTATGCTACAGCACATGTTCATGGAATGTTATGTTTCAACATAAGAAACTGGCTAAAGTGATTTCCTTCCTCCCTACCTTGCACTTCTACAGTCCATAGGAATTCTGTTCACCTATACTGCAATTTGGTAGCCAGGGTAAGGAGAGAGAAAGTACAGAATTTAGAAAAAAAACTTCCTCATCGGGATGCCGAAATGAGACCTATGTAACAGTAAAAAAATTCTTCTATGCAACATTTCTTCTGGGGACACATGAATTTCTCGAACTTGAACCTAAATTATCTAGGATGAAGAATAATCCAATATATAAACATTTAAATATTTGGGCTAAATCAGATTGTTAGTCCCACCTAGAGTAGATCCATTGAATAAATGAGATTTGTTATGTCAATGCATAGGAGTGTTTTAGGTCTACCCAACTGAAGCTAAGACTTACATTTAGTTTTTCATTATTGATGCAGAAGATTTTGAAGTTGTGGAAGATGTACCTACACATTTTATAGGCCTTTGCTCATTCTAATCTAAAATATCCAAATAATGGCTGCATGGAATACTCTTCCTCCTTTCCTCATCTCTCAGAGTAGGTCATTGGCCTCTGGTGCGATAGACCAACAGAGCAGCATCTAAATATTGGTGCTTAGCTCTTCACCGTAGTTCATGATAGGAAGTTCCATATGGGACAGAATATGATTTCTCACAGAAAAAGGGAAAGAAGGGAGGAGGGACTAAAAGGGGGCAGAACTGTCTGTATATGTATATAATTATGTAAAGAGCTACTATGGGAAAACCCCCCCCCCGAGACATCTCCCTTGAAATATGATTTTCATCAAGTATTGCATTTTAGACTTTATACTGAAAGTTTGCCAATAGGATCTTTTTCTCCGTTCACTGCACATTTCATTGAGATTCTTCAGACGTAAACATAAACCATGAAAAATATATTCTGAAAAAGCTTGGGTATTTTCTTCTTATTCGTCATAAACATCTATGCACAAACAACGTTTTCAAGGAAAAACTTCTGCTTCATTAATAACATGTTGTACTTACAAAATTGTGAGATTGGGGCATCGAGCTGGGGCACGTTCCCTCCTTTCGCATTAAGCTTCTGAACTTGAGTGGGTGGGACAGGTTTGTGGGACTGGCCGGTAGCTCGGTACATGGCTTGGACCCACAGGATGCGGTCTTGTTCATCATCACTCGCAAAAATCACTGTGTCACCTTCTTTCACTGCATTGAAGAATGCTCTGCCACCTTCCAAACCTGAAGGAAATCAGAAACCAGTAATAAGAAGGCAGCACAGAGAGATGTGATTGTTATGTAGCATTAGTTGTCGCTGTTCTGAAGAAGACCAAAGGATGGAATTCTGCATGCCCTATAACAGTGGTCCCCAAACTTGGGCCTCCAGATGTTCTTGAACTACAGCTCCCAGAAGCCTTCATCACCACCTCTGCTGGCCAGGATTTCTGGGAGTTGAAGTCCAAGAACATCTGGAGGCCCAAGGTTGGGGACCACTGCCCTAAAAGGATTTCCTATCTCCTCTATTCTACTGTAACTTCTTGGTGCTTGCTGAAAACCCCCTAGCAGACTCTTCATGACACACTACAATGTGCTTTAAAGGACCGTCAATGGGTGGGGCATTTTACTTCTCCCCTTAGGCAAACATTCATCTTTGCCATAGAACAGGGGTCCCCAAACTTGGTTCCTCAGATGTTCTTGGACTACAACTGCCAGAAATACTGATCAGCACAGCTAATGGCAAAAGTTTCTGGAAGCTTTTAGTCCAAGAACATCTGATGATCTAAGGTTGGGAACCACTGCCATAAAATAGAATAAAGTTGGGGTGCCAGAAATCTCTGCACTTTCAATATCAGTGCAGGTAAGAAAGTGTGCTTAATTTTTTTTAAAAAATTAAAATTAAGCACAAAATTATCATATATGTAATATATTACAGTTTCCGTCCATGCAGGGAGGAGAAAGTCTAATACTGTACTAACCATATGTAATATTCATTATTCTAAATCTTCACACTTTCATTGTGAAGACTTAGGATAGAACAGGTGTCTCTTCCAAACAGTTCTATTTGGGTATTCTATAGAATATGAAGAGCACATATTCTGGTTCTTTGTTGACAGATAGGTTTCTACATGCTGTTTTTGTTCAGTATGGTCACTTACATAAGGTGCTAGTCAGACATTCCTCTCTCTCCATTACTTGGACAAATATCTAGAATGCATGGATATCTGAGAGACTTGACAGGAGAGTTGTTGGGACTGAGAAAAGAGGTGTTAAGAATGGGTATAGCACAGTGTTAAAAGCTGCCCAAAGCTAACTTTTGTAAGATACGTTTGGCGGTGGCGGTGGATAATATTGGCTCCAAACCAGAAATTAGAGATTAATTCACTCACACACAGGCATGAATACTCTTGGAAATTAATAAGGAGGAACTGAC
This sequence comes from Pogona vitticeps, assembly GCF_051106095.1. NCBI lineage: Eukaryota > Metazoa > Chordata > Lepidosauria > Squamata > Agamidae > Pogona > Pogona vitticeps. The sequence goes on from NC_135784.1 coordinate 39,319,590, forward strand.
CTGGAAAAAGTTACTCCTGGAATATAAAAAACCATAACCTGCAAGCTGGCATGGCACTGGATGTGTTGATTAAGTAACTCTGGTAGATATATTTTATTTATTTATTTACTTATTTATTTGATGTTTATATCACTCATCTGGTGAAATCCACTCTGGACAGTTTACAATCAAACACAGAAAGGATTAAAACAAACAGTAGTCCAAAAAGGGAGACACTGAAACCTTTCTGTGAAGTATGTCCTAGGTTCAGACCATCACATATTCAGCTAAAAATAATGTGGTTGTTGTAGGTTTTTCAGGCTGTTTGGCCGTGTGATGGTTTTTCTTCCTAATGTTTCACCAGTCTCTGTGGTTCTGATTCCTATCCTCTGAAGATGCCCATGGCCACAGAGACTGGTGAAACGTTAGGAAGAAAAACCTCCAGAACACGGCCAAACAGCCCGAAAAACCTACAACAACCATTGAATCCCGGCCATGAAAGCCTTCAAGAATACATTAAAAAATAATAATTTGGCTAAGATCCAGACATTTTATTTCACTCAAAAAACCTGGAAAGGAGAGACTACTACATATTTCCATCTCCTTGCTTAAAAATGTCAAGGTGGCAGCTGGCTGACTGTTGTTGAAATAAGACAGGGGCACAATGGGGCTTTCTTCAAAAGGAATTTCACAATGACTATTTCCCTATTTGTATTTGTTTGAAAACATTTATAACCAGCCTCTTTTCCTTGTGACTTAAGACAGATTACAACATAAATTACAATTGTAACAATAAGAAACAAGAAAGGGGTGTGGCACAGAAAATATGGAAGCTAGTACAGTAAAAAAAATATTACAAGCATGGGTGTTTCATTAAAAAAATGAAAGGAACATACACAGAAAAGTTGTTTTTATTTGTTCTTTTTAAATGGTTCTTTTGCTGATTTCAAAAAAGAGCATCTTCAAAATAACTTATTAGTTTTAGTGAAAATTTCATTTTTTTTGTATGCTCCCTTATTCATTTAAGCTTTCTTTCACCCCTTGACTGTTAAACTGCACAGGAAATGTTTCATGCTATAACATCATGAGGGCTGATGTCAACAGCCAACCAGAATGCTCGGGGTGAGGAAAGGAGGAACTCTGAAACTGTAAAGGGGCCTGGATTGGCTAGAGCCCAGTGGGAGTGCTTTGGCTCAGTCAGTTACTGGCAGCCAGTTTTTGAGGAGGTGGGGCAGGAAGCATGGTCTGTTACTCTTACATGGCCCTCCAGCTGCATGAGGTTGGGATAAAGGCAGGTGGGTGACTGACTGATTATTTATTTATTTATTTAACTTATATGCCGCCCACACTACCCAAAAGTCTCTGGACGGCTTACAACAATTTAAATACAATAAAAAGATAACACAATTAAAATACAATTAAAATATAGTACTCTAAAGTTGCCATCAAGACCCACAGTTTATATTAGTTAATTAAAAATCTGGCAGTCAATGTAATTTGAACAGAATCGGCCTGATGTGTTCCCTAGTGGCCCCACCACTCACCAGCTGCACAGCTCGATTTTGAACCAGTTGGAGTAGCCGGACCATCTTCAAAGGCAACCCCACGCACAGCACATTGCAGTAATCTATACGGGATGTTACCAGTGCATGCGTAACTGCAATGAGACTGCTCATCCAGGTAGGGCTGTAGCTGGTATAATTTCCACAGCTGAAGGAAGGCGCCTCTGGCCACCGATTCCACCTGGGCTTCCAGAGTTAGACCGGGGTCCAGGAGCACCCTCAAATTGTGGACCCTGTCCCTTAGGGGGAGTAAAACCCCATTCAGGGTAGGGAAATGGCCCTCCAGTCTTTCCGGCAAAGCACCCGCTAACAGCACTTCCGTCTTGTCTGGCTTGAGTTTCAATTTATTAACCCTCATCTAGTCCATTGTCAGGTCCAGACACGGATTCAGCACAGAAACTGTGTGATACTAACTGACTCCCTCCTTTCCTCACCACGCTGGCACTGGGAAGTGGGGAGATGCTTGCAGCCTCGTTGTTTCAGTCTCTGGAGGATCTGATATGGAGAACTTCCCCTCTCCAATTTCTGCTCAGTTTCCTACCAGTGCACACTGGGGTTATGCAAATCAGCTTAACTTAAAGGGAAAAAAGAGAGAAGAACCTTTAAAAGGAGAAAGAATCACCCCATCTTTGTGTCACTTTGGTTTGAGGGTGCTTGGATTGGTGGTGTTTTGGGGTAGTGGTGTTTGGTTGCCTAGCTCCTTCTTGGTGGTGGTGGTGGTGGGGTTTCTTTAAGGTTTTTGAGCCACTAACACCAGACATAAAGAAATGAATAGTAAAAACAAAAAGAAAATGATCTGAAAGAGTCAATCCCTTTCATATCAAATGAAACGTTTAGTTTAAAAAAACAGTGAAAACAACAGAGGCACCCTCTGAAATAAACCGAAATGAAAACCCAAGTTTTCACCATGTATATACACCTCTAGTCATCTCTATTCTTGAGATGTATAATAGAATCTTTAGTTAACTCTTTATCTGAGTCTTACAGGGGTACATACTGTACATTTCACAAAGAAAGACAGCTCACCGTGATTTTTAAAGCAGGATGTGGGCCTCTCTTAAGAGATGCAAGCTATTGCATGTGGAAACACAAAAGTCCTCCTCAGGTTTTCCTCCCCAATATTAATAGCTTGCTCATGAACTCCAGTCTACACATATCAAGACTTCTGGTACTTTTTATTCTGGTACTCAAGTATTCCGATGAATTATACAATATAAAATATATAATACACAATACAGGACAATATAACAAAAATCTAATATCCAATACAAGCAATATATGCATGTATACGCATACATACATACACATGCACATTGAAAAATCAGGAAGTTGTTATTAATTTCATAGCGACCCAGAATCAAATAGGGACAATTATAAAAAAAATGTAAGTCAACGACTGCATCTTGCCTACCTGGTTGTGGGTCCGTGTAGTCAACAGTGTATCCATCAAGCTGCAACAGCTCTTGAGGTTCAGCTTTTTTCTCTCGGTAGCTGCACATAGCAAATGTGTATTGGCTAACCTGCAGAAGACAATAAAGCTTAAGTAGCATCAAGTGATGATGGGGGATAAGTGCTCCTACTTAACAAATATGCATGCATTCACATTTTATGTTCATTAAAATGCTAATACACAAAATCTCTCCGTAATAGTTCGGGATCTTATCCAGTCCTGAAATGTCATGATGTATTCCACAATATGATAGAATATCTTTCTGCTGAACAGAAGACAGAATGCTGGATCACAACATTCATTTCCTTAGGACGCAAGATGCCATGTATCTTCTTGATTAGCAAATAGCACTTGGAATTATCTTGTATGCAGAGCAGCCACTTAGATGGAGACACACAAGTGGAAAATGGGAGTCAAAACCTAGGAACAAGCTGCAAGAATAATCTGAACAGTATTAACAGTACACCCAGAGGACATTGTCACACTTACACACCTAAAATGCAAAATGTGAAAAATCGATGCATCATACTGGTACACTGGTCACAGATCTCTAATTGACGGCATCCTCACTTTGATTACATAATCTGTTGCCAAAGTAACACACAGGTTTGTTACTATTTTGTACTTCGCATTGTCTTGCTTAATTATGACAGGTCCCATGCCTGTACCACTTGCTCTATAGGCTCAAGAGAGCTTTACATTCTTGGTTTTCATGGCATCTTGAGCCTTTTTGAGGAGAAGAGTGGGGTATAAATATTTAGGTAAAGAAATAACATGCTGAAATTATTGAAAATGTTGTTAACTTGGTGAGTAGCATGACATGCCCTAATCAATGCATCTGTTAACGCCTAGCCAGAATACTAAGAAAAAGCTTGATGATACCAAGATCTGGTTCAAAGACAGCAATCTCAGACCAATAAACCACAGTTAATTTGACCAAGAATAAGCATTTTTTATACTGGTTGCTCTTCCCTTCTTTCTTTATTTGCATATTGCAATGCAAATAGGTTTTGCTAAACCAAAGTTTACAATTCCACCAAAACTGGAAAACGGTGGTTAGGTATTGCTTTTAAACGGAAGCTGTTTATCTCAATCACACTTTAACAAACTGATTCTCGCAGGTTTTCTTATTGGGTTAATCTGGACAAGACTTTAGACTTCAGTGGAACATGTTTGGTGAGAAGCCAAAGTGGCATTTTTCTTCTTTTCATACTGCCACTAGAATTATTTCCTCTACAGACAAAATAAAATAACAGTGGATTTTTCAGACTCCAATTTGATCCCATAGCTTAAAAAGAAACTATTTTTCAAAATGAAGGAACTACTTGCTTTGAAAACTCTTATCATTCATTCAGATAGTGACAGAGTGACACACTGTCAGAAACAATGTAAGCTAAATTGCTGGTTACCAGTCATATTGAAGCAATCTCTAAACCCACAGATCTGTACACTTCTTGTCACTAGTCCTGTAAATGGCAGCTCTCACTCCTTTGAGTTACTATCTATCCACATGACATGATGCATTCAATGTCAAATTCTTGACGACAGTCTTTTTATTGGCTGCAGGGGGCATTGACATTGCCTTTGGGTGCACATCAGGCTGCATCAAGACCCAGCTTGTATGCAACATTTTTAAAAATCAGGATTGTCTAAAAGAAGACAGTTAGAAAGCAAAGGATTCTCCTCTGCTCTAGGCTAGGAACAGGGAAATTTACTGTCAAATGATTTCAAAATGACTTTGTTAAGGTTGTGTCACATCCTGGATGGCTTAAATAATTATATTGGTTTGGACATTTTCTTGACCTCTGGAGGAAACTTTGACTTCAGATGGTTTCTTAAAAATTCTTATATTCATGTATAAATGGATTGCGTTTGTCATTTAGGAGGAACTGCGAATAGCAATTGGAGGGAATCCCTCATCTGCATGGAGGTTGACTGGTTGTGTCTGCTGGCTGTGGTACAAAAAGAGCCACAAAACTTCCCTTCAAACTACAAAGAAGTGACTATTATGAGAAAACTGGTTGTTAATATGCACATCACATGTCTTGCTACAGAATGCTATTTATTTTTGAAGGTTTAAGAGCTTTTCACAGATAAATCAGAATAATTTGATGCCATGCTGCCCTCCACTGGTCTCAATTCAGTATTAACTATTTCCTTAAGATCAGTGCTTAGAAAAGTTACTTGTTTGGACTATAACTCCCAGATTCCCCTGGTCAGCATGGGCCGCAAGGCCATGTTGACTGGCAGAGGTCTGGATTTGTAGCCTAAGAAACCATTTTTTCCAAGATCTAATTGCAATCCTCCTGTTTCCCTTGCCACTTTCTCCACTCTGTGATGATCCATAATCTAAAAACCCAAATAACTTTGTTGTGGTGGTTGCTTGCAGAAAAATCCCATGAGAAAGTTTAGCCAATAAGGATGGATTTCCCTTAGAGGAACTACTACCAGTCATAACAAATTGACATGTCTCTAATCACACAACACATTACCCAGGACATCATAGCCTTGTTTGTTTGTTTGTTTGTTTGGTTAACCTTCTCCTGTGGTCCTGTTCTAAACTACTGGCAGGTGTTGTTCAGTCCTTTAGTCATGTCTGATTCTTCGTGACCCCATGGGGTCCCCTGGCAGGTGGTTCCCCTCAAATAAGGCAGTTCTAAAAGTGAATGTAAATAGGAATTTTCGGCACAAAAGGAAATAGTGCCATCTCTTGTCAACAGTTTTGTGTCTTTTTCCTTTTGCTTCTTCATAAGGGCTTCCTATCAAATAAAAGGTGAGCCGATTGCTTCAGAGGCAGCAACAACAGGTCTCCTGGCCTTTCTTCTTACCTTTCTCTTGCTGTTTCTCATAACCTTGAAAAGTATATCAAAAGCAACATTATCTGTTTGACGCTGCCCTAGGTAGTAATCTTCTCCCAATATATCACAGAGAACACTTGTGGGAAAGGCCCCGTATTAAGTGAGCAGAGCACGAACGAGCAAGTCAGTCCAACTGATGTACTGCAGCAGACATCTCTACATGTACATCTCTTTGTGATACACACACACAACTACTGCTGCACTGCAGCATTTGTTTGGACAGGCAAATAGACACTAAGTCAAGATTTAAACAAGAGGTATGTGCCATATGGCCTCCCTTGTATTTATTTATTTAATTTTTTTAACCTCACTTTTCTCCTTAAAAGGAGCTCAAGGCGGCTTACATCATTAAAATACAGTATTTAAAGCAATAATAGTGAGCATAAAAATAAAAAAAATATAACGTACAAAAGAACACCCTACGCTACTCTTCTCAGATACAGTGGAGGACAATATCCCACTGCTAGTGCTTAAGAAAGATTCAACTGCTGGTCTCACAGCTTTTCTGTATGAAATGGGAGGTGGGTGGGGGTCATCTTATCTTTTGTCTATAGCAGCAAAACCTTTTGGGCCAACTGTAGCCATCCAACAGTGCTGGGTGTCATCTAATTCAAATCATCATCATTACTGACAAGATACTCAGCACTGGCACTCCACAAGGCTGTGTCCTTAGTCCACTACTGTTCTCCATTTATTCATCGGATTGCACCAATAACCATCCCAGCAATAGGATTATCAAATTTGCAGACGATACTACACTAGTAGGACTTATCTCTGGGGATGATGAGTCTGCGTATCGGGACGAGGTATTACAGCTATCCCGCTGGTGCAAAAAAACCAATCTTTTATTTAACATCCAAAAAACCAAGGAATTCATAGTGGACTATAGGAAAAAAAGAGCAGACATTCAGCCACTGTATATAGATGGAGTTTGTGTGGAACAGGTGGTTGAATGTAAGTTTCTTGGGATTATCATAACAAATGATCTGACTTGGAGTGCAAACACCACTGCGTTAATCAGGAAGGCACAACAACGGTTGTATTTTCTAAGGATTCTTAGAAAGCAACAATTGACTGAGAGTTTGTTAATCACCTTCTATCGGAGTTTGATTGAGAGCATATTATCCTACTGTCTCTGTGTATGGTTCACGAGCTGCACAGTGGCAGAGAAAAAGGCAATTCAAGGGGTGATCAAGATGGCCCAAAACATCATTGGCTGTTCACTCCCCTCTTTGGAAGAATTGTATAAGAACAGATGTAAGAGGAAGATATCTAACATACTGAAAGACTCCTCTCATCCGGGATATCAGCTCTTTAAACTATTACCATCAGGAAGGAGATTCAGGGTATTGAAAGCAAGGACAAGCAGATTCAAGAACAGTTTTTACCCAAGTGCAGTATTGAGTTTAAATGCGGGGCCATAGTTTTTTGGTGGAATTTTAATTGCTGAGAGAAAATGGGGTATCTATATTTGGATGGTGAAAGTTGTGTATATTTTAACTTTTTTTTTGTAGTGTTGTCCAGTTTTACCTTGGGGAAGAGCACCTCATTTCGTTGCACCCACTTGTGAGCGCAATGACAAATAAATTTCTTATGTCTTATGTCTTATGTCTTATTATCATCCAAGACCTGCAGACCTGGAAGAGACCCTATGAATCACTGTGTCCAATCCCCGTCAAGAAGGCACGGTGGGGAATCGAACACCCAGCCTCTGACTCCACAGCCGGACACCTAAACCACTGAGCAACCCAGCAATTCATATGTTAGTATAGTAGCTGAAAATCTTGCTCTGGCCATAAACGATGCTGCATCAATAACTATAGAGAAGCTTGGATCATAACAGGTCATCAGCATCAAATTTTCCATACCTCTATATCCATTCTCACTTCCCCCCACCACCACTCAGTATCCTCACCCCTTTCCCTTCATACTCATTAACTTTTCTGCTGCTTGTCACTTTGATTTCTGTATTCGCCCTGCAGCTTCTCCACAAAGCAGAGCAAGATTCACAGAAACAGGCCTGACTGGGCCCTTGTTCCACCCACAGGATTATCACTCTGTATTGTGTTGCACTACATTAACTATCACAGGTACCCCAACATGTTGTTTCCCCATGAAAGGGTGTGTTTCTTTAATACTCATATTCCACCACAAGGATTAAATTCTACCACTGGTTTTAGGATGAGTGAACATAATGACCCAGTGACAGTAACATTCCACACAGTTTTGTGTAGTTGCACAGCAAAAACTGGGGTAATTTTATATATGGCTCAGAATTATAAGCAAGTTCTCCAAGAATTTCCCTTATCCAAGCAGGACAGCAAAACTATCCAGTCAGACAACAGTAAAAAGAAGAAACAATGTTTACTTTGAAAATTACGTGTTCAAAAACTTGACATGAAGACATGGGATTGTTAGTATTAAAAAGAATAATCATTTAGTCTGTTAAAATAAAGACTGAGCGGAGAGCTCTATGTAATGTCTGTTAAACTGGTACTAATAGATAAGCAAGCTGACTGACTTTAAAACTATCTCAGAGAGAAAAAAACATTTCAGCTTCCTAGTGGTGGGAAGAAAACTGAGCTACTGATTGGCTACTTAAGAACAATAAACAAACATGTTAGGTTTTCATACATAAACATGCTGGTTTGCTATTTCAACACATTTTAACATATTTCAACAGGGAAAAAAACTTATGTTCCGATTATTTATTTTCTAGCAACCAATATGTCTGCAAGACATTTCGTTTTGGCTGAATATTTGACAAAACATTGAACTAAATTATACCAGGGATAGGTTCCACATGTTAATTCACCTTTGTTTCTTTGCCTTTTTAAATTTTTCATACCAAGGCTACATATTTCTTTACATGCATTAAAACAGCACAGAAAGCATACATGGATGTCGTATTCTTATTTTGCACATATTAGGGTTGAATATGTTACCTTGTGCATATCTCTTGACTTTTCTAACAACTCTTGGGCCCAGTTATAGGCAGCATATGATTGAAGAAGAGGGGAGCACTGTGGCTTGAAATGCTGGGCTTGGGTCCCTCCTTAGCTTGCACCAAAAAGGGCTAGTTTTTCAATCAGAAGGTTGTGCCTACACATATATGGGTACTAAGGATAAAATGCTGTCAGAATATGCAAAACAGGATGGTGCTTTTCTCCTGACTACCATGAATCTGTCATTCATGATTATGCTAAAATGAGGGGAAAAGGGGCTAGCTGCCAACTATATCCCTTTACCTCATCTCGTGTGCTTCTTCTGGCTCTGATTAGCCAATACTCACTACTTATATATTATTATACAAAGATATCCTTTGCATTGAGCAGGGGGCTGGACTTGATGGCCTTATAGGTCCCTTCCAACTTCACTTTTCTATTTACCAAAAGAGAAGACAAAAAAAGGTGCTGTTTCTGTGGATGCCAAGTACATGAAGGGACTACTGAGGGTAGCCATGCTAGTCCTGGCTACTAGATATGGGACTCTTCGCGGCAGGCTCAGAAACTTTGAAAATTGATCGCAGTTCCCTTTTTTATAGAGAACTTTACATCGCTACTGATGGAGGCATCTTTCTGACTTATGATGATCATGTCAACTAAAGTGTCGTGAGAAGAGCCTCGTGGCGCAGTGGTTAAAACGCTGTACTGCAGCTAAAACTGTGCTCACGACCTGGGGTTCAAATCCCAGGTAGCCGGCTCAAGGTTGACTCAGCCTTCCATCCTTCCGAGGTCGGTAAAATGAGTACCCAGCTTGCTGGGGGGGCAATGTGTTGCCTGTATAATTAAAAATAGTGCTTGTAGCACTATGGGGCGGTATATAAGTCAAATAAATAAATAAATAAATAAATAAGAAAAGACTTTCTGGAGAAGACAACAACGCTGGTGAAGGCGGCAGGAAAAGGGGAAAATATAATATGACATGGATTAACTCAATAAAAGGATCCAGAGTCTTTAATCTGCAAGACTGGAACAGGATGGTTAAGGATACGACCCTTTGGAGGACACTCATTCACAGAATTGCATGTGACAATAAAGCCACTTGAGGAGCCTTTCTTGTCTGAAGAATGTGGAATAAAAGTTTTAACTAGATTTAAATGAATAAACAAACAATCAAACAAACAATGGCTTTTCCACCTCCACATTACTATTATAGTCACAACTGTGTGACTATGACTCTGTCTGTCTGTCTGTTGCTCTCTTTCTCTCTCTGTTCCCCATGTGAGAAAGACAGAGCCTTCAGATATATAGAGTGCTGCTGCCACCTCCTGGGCAACCATGGATATTCTAATGAACATCTTAGCAGTCTGCATCTCCCACATGCTTGATCAAAATAATCATATAGAAGTTAGTGCCTGAGCCTGAAGTGAGAGAAGCAAGCATATATCACATTGCTGAAGGAAACGGATCCCTTTATCACCCAGAATTAACATATCAAAATCTTCCTCTCTGGAATTGTTTTCTATAAAAGAATGTTCTCGGCTGTGGAACACCCTCCCTACTGAAATTCGGCTGGCACGCTCGCTGGGCGTTTTCAAAAGCCAACTGAAAACTTGGCTATTCAAGCAGGCCTTCCCTTCAGTCAATGAAGTGATGCTTATTTCTTATTTCTTTCCTTTTAACTCGTGCCATCTTGGGACTCTTTACTTTTAAATTAATTGTTAAAATTGTAAGTTCTTTGATTTTATATTTCTCTGTTTTATCTATCTAATTGTGTATATTTTAAATTGTTTCTATTTGTATGTTGTGAGCCGCCCAGAGTAGACCATGTCTAGATGGGCGGCATATAAATAAATAAATAAATAAATAAATAAATAAATAAATAAATAAATAAATAAATAAACACATACATACATACATACATACATACATACATACATACATACATACATACATACATACATACATACAGTGGTGCCTCGCTTAATGAGCGCACCGTACAACGACGAAATCGCATAGTGATCCCTTTTTTGGGATCGCTAATGCGATCGCTCAACGTTTTTTAGATAGGGCAAAATTCGCTTTGCGAAGATCGGTAAGCGTTTCGCTTATTGATCTTCGCAAAACGAAGCCCGACGATCAGCTGTTCAGCGGCCAAAATGGCTGCCAGAAGCCCGGAAATGGCCCAAAATGGCCACGCGCAGCGTTTTTGCGCCCTCGTTAAGCGAGGGGAGGGCGCAAAAATGGCTGCCGGCCATTAAGAAGCATCGCTGAACGGTGAGTATTCGGCCCATTTGGAACGCATTAAACCATGTTTAATGCGTTCCAATGGAATTCCCTGCCCCGTTCAACGATGCTTCAGCATAGCGAAGGTTAATCCAGCACGGATTAACCTCGCTATGCGAGGCACCACTGTAAATAATACAAATATTAATCTGTTGTCTGCTTTAGCACTTATAATACTTTTCCTGCAATACAAAACAATCTGTTTTCAGGAAATCACTACCCTGCATACAGAACAGATAGACATCTTAGCCCTGTGCAGTAACTGCAAGTAGAAAATGCACATCATGTGCGCCCCCAAATGCCAATTCCTAAGCTAGCCACACCTTTTGGTTGACAGAGCATCAGCATCCGTCTCAGGGAAGCCCACATAAGTGCAGAGGAAGGCATGTAAGGCTTCTCCCTGGTCAATTGCCAGAGTTATTGCACTTGCCAAGAGCGTCCCACATGCATACATACTCTCCTGGCAGATATATCCACTGGAGCATGTACATCAGTGTCAAAGAGCCAGCACACTCTCATGTATTCTCAATAGGTCCTTCATGTACTCACATGAGTGAAGTACAGTTCTGGTTCATCAGTATTCTTTACATTATTAGTTAACTTGAGATTTGGACATACATTTAGTAGGACAATTTCAAATCTGTTGAAACACTTGGACCACTGACTTGAAGCTGCTCAAATCCAAATCTTGCTGGTTAGAATGACATACTCTTTCATTTGCAGTCTGACTTCTAGCAAACTGCAGTTATTCATTAATTATCTGGACTGGAACTATGGCTCTTTCTATTTTATTATTCTTTTATTATTTGAATTTACATTCCGCACCATCTGCCAACCAGGCCACTCTGGGCGGCTAATAACAATATAAAGAATAATATTAAAAACATGATGAAAATAAATTAATACATCACAAATATGGAAATTAAAACAGATGGCAATAATGGTGGTAAAAAGGGTGATGAAGAGGATGGCATAAAGAATGGTTAAATATAAAAATAATAAAAGTCTGCCTTCTATATAAGGCGGTCTTTTCTAAGAGTTGTGATGGTAAATATGAATATTCACTTCAGCTCAGCCTCTTTGTGTGCCTTCATTTGTCCTGACTCCCATAGACCTTTTTGAAGAGTGAAACAGAGGAACATGTGTTCAGGCTCTTCTCCTGCTTGATGGTGGTTAGCTGTCTTCAGTTAAGAAACCACTATAAACATCTGTTGTATACTGAATGGCGTGACTCAGTCTTTGTCTATGGCATTTCTTGACTTAGGGCAACTTGCCTCCAAAAGTTAGGCCATTTGTGTAGCTATGCATGAGGATTTTGGCCACCATATCCTTTCTTTAACCTACCCGATAAATGTTTAATTTGCACTTTTGTGTACCTTTCTTTCCCCTGAGATATTATATCTTTGGTTTAGATGGGCAGGATAGAAATCTAATAAAATAAATAAATAAATAAATAAATAAATATGTATGTCTGCATTTAGACAACAAATGATCTATTTTTCTATCAGGAATATCAAAAATGGGTACAAAAATCTGAAAAATAAGAACCGTATGGAACTGTGAAACAATAACATGCAGCAGAAAGGGGGCTATATGAAAACCACAGAATTGCAGAAAGCCTGCCTAAGAGGAAAATTTAGCCACTTACACAAAAGTGACAAGTTATTAGTTTTTATGATAGTATAGCAGGAAGATGTTAATCTTATGGACCTCTTCCCTCCCCCACCCACAAAAAAAGCTTGCTTAGCAACAGCCACCTGCCAAACAGATGGTAGGATTGCCAAAATATTCATAATGGCAGCTCTTAAAGCGCAATGGTGCATATAGACCTAGTAACCAAATATGTTACTTGTAGTTCAAGAATATGCTTTGTGCTGTTCAATGCTTGGAAGATCCCCACATGCAGCAGAAGCAACCAGGCCATTTACTATCAAGAACTATTTACTATAGCCTGATTTTGTCTGTCTATCTGTGCGTGCAGATCTTTACAATAGTCATAGCCAAGCAACTGCATTGGCAGCTCAGTCAACACCACTCTATTAGAGAACTAAGGTCACACTGGGAACTCCTAGCCAAAAAACAGCCTCACACAACTTGGATTGAACTGTCCTCTGATTGGTTGCCACCTCTCAATGGTTGATCGTAAGATCCTGTACCTTCCTCTTTCTCTCTGTGGCTGCTCTGAGGCAGCCATAATCCCCACCACTGTCACAATATGCATATTTTCACCAGTTTTCATTACTTGTTACATTTAATTATATGTCACATAATAACAGTTTCTATAGCAGCAAAGGCCGATTTTTGCAGAACTTCAGGAATGATGACTCGAACATTTGCTTTTTGTGGTGTTATCTTATAAAAGTAATCTTTTTTAGTTGTAGAAAAGTAATCTTTTCTAACAGAGTCATGCTGTCAGATTTTAGGGACCCTGGCTTTCATTTTCTCATCCTCTGCAGACTTATCTAAAAAAAGAAAATAGGAGATATTTGGGAGATAAAAAGTGATTGCTTTATAATCCTGGATGACCAAAAGTTGTACTTTTTGCACTTACAAGAGTAAATCTATTCAATGTAAAAGCTTTCATGGAATTTTTCAGTTAGTTATAAGCTTTAAGCTGGTTTTGCCATGCATTTCCACTGATTTAGGATGCTGTGGACACATTTTCATTCCTAACCTTGAGGTCATATTCTGCCATCACTTTCACACTGCATATCTCAGAATTTACAATGAGTTGAATAAAAAGTCTGTGCCATGAAATTTGCATGCAATTAGCATTATGTTCATTTCAGAGGGCAAATTTGCTACCAGAGCAGAAGAGAAAGGCACACAAAAAATTACAACAGTACTTACTTTTTTTCTGGACTTGCATCCCAAAGTATATATATGTACATTGCTGTCTGTCTGTCTATGACTAAACACTTTCTGCATAACAGAATCAGTACAACAAATACAGAAGCTATCTATGCAAAATGGTTTCAATCACAGTTTGAAGACAAAACAGAATGATTGTCAGAAATTGTCAGAATATCCAGGTGAAAAATCTTGCAGGACCAGGAAAAATGAGTCTGTATGGCTCCTTGGAGAGCTTGGACTGGTTAGAACAATCAATAATAGTTGTATTTAGTATGTATTTCCCAGTGTGATCAGTGATAGATGAGGACTCTGGAAAACAGGGTTCAAATCCCTAGTTGGCCATGGAAAGTCACTAGGGGAGTGGAACTGGTAAAATCACTCCTCCAATATCTGACTTACCTTGAAAACCCTATTAAGATCACTAAGTTGGTTCCACCTTGACAGAACAGAACCAACACACTTAGTATAATGCTTATCATTAGTAAACGAATGGCTGCTAAATCATTAACTGTAGTGATAGGTTACACCCAATGGTTCTATTTAGAATTCAGCTGATCAAAATGCATTTATCTTTCTAAAACAAACATAAGCAGTGAGAATTTTTCCTTGATTTTCAGCCATGTCTAAGTCAATTTCTGATGTCACTGGGAACACAAGAGGTCTGTATGTGATCTCTTCAAATATCTGAGTCCAGAGGCTTCTGGCTGCCTAGTCCCTGGATACTACTAGGGTGGAAGCAAACTCTGTCCATGCTCTTTCTTACTGGTAACATAGCAAGAGAAAGATAGACAGAAATTCTGAGAAATGTACTTTGCCAGGGTGCCTGGGCTTCATGAGATCAATAGACTTGCCAGGGTGCCTGGGCTTCATGAGATCAATAGACTGGAACCGGAGGAAGAGTTATTTTCTTTCTCAAATTGCATTTTTATTGGGATAATGAAGTTGTAGCCAGTACAGCTTGAATTTACTGGAATATCAAGTATACATCCCATACTGGGTAATTATAAAGTTCTGTAATATCAATAGTTAAAACAGATTATTCTGTTTTGGATTATACAAATTGATAACAGGGTATCAAATAGGATATAACTCAATAAAACAAGATATTTATTCAGCATGAATAATCGTTTGGAAGTGAGAATTAAACAACATTATGCCCAGGAGATAAGAGCCATGTTCTTACAGAGAGCAGTAGTGATGGTGGCAGATAGTTAGAGTCATGTAGGTGCTCCCTTCCTTATTTACCTGACCTGTTCTCCTTTTCACGCAAAATTGATATCCTCTAGCATAACGTTGCTTCCTCTCTCCACAGTCCTCTTCCAGCTCCTTCCCAAGCATGCAGCAAGAGTAGCCCTGTAGCCCAAAACACCTTCCTATCTTAGATGGAGGTCTAAGATTATTTGACTTAAATAGTGAAGCCAATAAACTATCAGTGTAAGGTTCTCAAAGTGGGGAGGAGATAGAGTATTTTCTTCAGTGTACTTCTATTAATGCTTCAGTGAGCTTCTATTGATGCTTCTATTGTTGACCCTGTTTTGAATTGTCACTAGCATAATCTTGAACTTGTACAGCATGGTGCACCGCAACAATGGCTTCAAGAATTCAAGGCTGTACTGTGTCTCCTGTGAGTGGGGATGGTCAAGATCACCTGGAAAATGTGAGGCTGATGTGGTTAGATGCTCTGTCAGCTACACAAATTTGGGCAAGCTGCATGTTGCCAGTGTTGCCAAGCGTAAGAATGGACCGACACTTTATTTATCAATACCCACAGAGAGTCGCCGTAAGCTGGAACTGAATTATCAGCTCACCATTCCATCTTCATCCTTATCTGAAATACACTGGAGGCAATTCCTCCCTTACTACCTAGAAAACGGTCTGTCTGATTTAAGAACTATTCACTCTACCCTGTGAAAGAAGAAACTGCCAAAGCAGGACTGCACCCGAACATGGAGAAGATAAAAATCATTACTGCAGAAGAACTATGCAACTTTAACACATATAATGAAGAAACTGAAATAGTTAGACATTTTGTATACCTTGGTTCAGTCATCAGTCCTAATTAGCAGCTGGCTAAAGAGCACTCTTCTGGAGGTACATGCTTTGGAGGTTTTTTTTTTTAATAATTTAGACGTTCCAAATCCAATCCTTACTAAACAGGGAGGCGGTGGAGAGGAGAGTCAGCTGAAGACTTACTGCAAGTTTGGCATCTCTAACTCATGCAGGGGCTGTTATACCAATCCTGGAAGTTCCAAACCACATGGACCACAAAGTATACAAATTGCTAGCATCAATAATAGTTTGGAATTTTGTTTCGCTCTGGGCATACACATTTCTCTGAGGCACCCTGAAACAAACCACAAAACACTCCACTTTGTGGGCTTTTTTTCTTTCTTTCTTTTTGCTTCAAGCTCATTTTAATTCAAGAATAATGACTCATGCAAGGTCATTTGCATTAATACCAGGGCTTGAAACAAAGCAAAGTATCTCAGTATATTCAAGAATCTTGACAAAACCAAAACCAAGGCAACCTTTCTCTATGCTGATGTATGATACATAAATGCTCACATAAACATTCATCTAAAAATAAAGTAGAACTTGTGTTGCTTTTCCTAAATGAGGGGAGGCATTGCAGCCTTCTTACAATATTCAAAAATATTAAGCAACAAAGTTCATAAGAAGAAAAGAACTGAAAATTAAACTTAAAAATCAATCTTCAAAACAAGGAAGTCTTGTGTCTTATGCAGTCTGACTTAAGGATATCTAAATTGGTTGTTGTGGGGTTTTCAGGCTCTTTGGCCATGTTCTGAAGGTTTTTCTTCCTAAAGTTTTGCCAGTCTCTGTGGCCGGCATCTTCAGAGGACAGCACTCTAAATTACATTAAAAATACTTTGTACAAATTTACACTGAAACATCTTGTTCCTTGGGGCCACGGGATCTCATTAATCTCCTTCTGCAGAGGAATGCTTGGAGATGGAGACCAACTTGATGTGGACAGAGAAATCTCCACAGCCTATGCCATTCCATTTTTCTGTGAGGGGAGGAGAGAAGCCACCCCCTACTAGTCCAACCATTGTGTCTCCTGCCACTTCTGTCCATTTCACCTTCCAAATACTGAGGAAAAGTCATCTGAAGATATGTCTATGTAATTAAGATGTTATTCCCCTATGATGCATGAAGTGGGCCTCACATTATGGAAAGAGCCTTCTACATTGAACATATTTTATAGACATGCCCTTAATATATGGATTACTTATGGAAGATACAGGGATGAGATGTTGGGGGCAGGGCACATTCATAGACCACAGTACTCTCATGTCTCTTTACTGTACCTCTTAAAGAGCTGCTGGTTATCCTTATATTTCACATGGGGAAGATGGACACAAACATACAATAGTTTAGGTATCTGGCTGTGGAACCAGAGGTTGAGAGTTTGTTTCACCACTGTGCCTCATTGACAAATGATACATAGAGTCCCTTCCAGCCCTGCAGTTCTAAGCTTATTATATTATAGTATATATTATTATACAAAACCATGGCTAATCTAAGGTCCTCTAGTGCAGAGGTCCTCAACCTTAGGCCTCCAGACGTTCCTGGACTACAGCTCCCAGAAGTCTTCACCATCACTACTGGTGGCTAGGATTTCTGGGAGTTGAAGTCCAAGAACATCTGGAGGCCCAAGGTTGGGGACCACTGCTCTAGTGGATTCATGGATGTGGTAATGAGCTGAACTGTCGCATTTTCTGTTCACAGCCTACAATCTTAAGCAGTCCTCTGTATCAGTTCGCAAAATTTATACTTTTCCAGAGCATTAAAATATATGAAAATAATTGTCAAAACATAAAATACAGTTTTATATATTAATATTTTTAATAATAAAGACATCACGTGGTGTAACAACATACGGCAACAGCAACAGCCCCCTTTAGCTGAAATATTACCTGAACCAGCACAAAGAATCTTTTCTTCCATCTCTTCCAGACATTTTTGCCAATGGCCCACAAATACCTACAAAAGAAGAAGAAACGTCATAAGTAACATTTCTACGAACAAGAACAAGATCATAGGCAACGAAAGGTTATATGACATGGTTGTTATCTTTGACCATCTGAAAGACGGTCAAATGGAAGATGGAGAAAGCTTGTTATCTGCAGATCGAAAGGGCAGAACCAAAAGCATGGATTCACATTACAAGAAGATATTTAAGCTAAACTTACAAAGACTTTCCTGACAGAATAGAATGGATTGCCTCGGGAAGAGGTGGAATTTCCACCACTGGAGGATTTTAAGTAGAAGCTAGAAGGCCATCTGTCTGAAAGTTAACTATTGATTTCCTGTTCATCGCAGGAGCCTTTTCTAGCTCTCCAGTTCTACGGCTATAATTCTATTTCAGCTGCTAATTCTATTTCAAAGCTGGAGTGATAGACACTACTGGTAGAGCTTTAGAGCTTAGTTAACCTAAGAGAGACTCCAGGGAACCAGATGTCACATTCCAGTATAGGAAGTTCAATCCCCAACTCTATTTCTCCAGAATTACCCCTGTGCAGAAAACAGGAATTTATTTATTTATTTATTTATTTATTTATTTATTTATTTATTTATTTATTTATTTATTTATTTATTTATTTATTCATTCATTCATTCATTCATTCATTCATTCATTCATTGATTTGATTTGATTTGATTTGATTTATACCCCGCCCATCTGGCCTATAAGACCATTCTAGGTGGCTGTTTATGAAACGACTGAGACAGATGTGAAGGCCTGATTTACAATCAAGTAACAAGAACCCAGACCTCATGTCTTGTGTCACCAGGTCCCTTTGCCTTGTGTGCCACCGAGCCATAGCTGGGCAGACAATGGAGTATTGGCACTACAGAAACAGCCGCTGAAGACCCAGGTTAAATGAGATGCTGGGCATCTAAAAGCAAGGAAGATTTTTTTTTTGCCTTGCATCATGTTTAAAACAGCCCGAAATCTATGCAGATAAAACTGACAGGCAGTTGGCCTACATGCTGTACGTTTGTGCATAATTTAGCAGAAACATTCTAGGCTGCATTATTGATGGCTTGATTAAAAGTCCAATGAAGTTACTGGGGAAATTATAAATGACTTCATAGAGGTCTGGAGCATTAAATCTCTAAGAACAGGGCAGATGGCGTAATCATTTAAATGTACTGTAGTCTTCAGAACTAACTGTGAGTCAAAAGGAAATGTGACAAAAAGCCAAAGCTAATTAGTTTAGTTAGGAAACGAAGTGTTAGTGTCAAATTAGTCTCTACAGAGCATGATTGTAGACCAGCCAGCAACCTCCAGGTAGCTTAACTATTTTTGGAAGCACTTTTACAGTACTTTCTAAAAGTACTTTTACTTTCTAACAATAAAGGGCAGGGTTGGTTTGACCCACATGGGGAGGGACCTAGTTGGTTCCTTTACTTTTAGAATGTTACAGACAGCTTGAAGTCATAATTCTGACCCATTTCTAGGCACTAAAAAAATGGGCATTAGAAGTATATGTGGACACTTTGGAAGTGATATTTCATGAAAGTTGCATAGAAAATCTTCCTGCAGGACAGCATTTAATTCATAAAATAGGACAGGAAAGTAGAACTCACAGTTCCGCTCTGTCATGAATTTATTAGATGGATGTGGACACTTTTTTTTTACAAGCCTTAATTCACAAGCTTAAAAAGAGGATAATTGGAATATAATAGTGCTACAGCCTGATGTAAATATTTGATTCATAGTGTTATAAAATGTTAATTGGTTTCTACTAAACTTTTTTACTTCTAAATGTACATATTTTGAAAAACTATGGGACCTTTTGTTTGCAACTTGTGGTGGAGATTGACATCTTGCAGTAAGCAATTATAATTGTTTCAACGAATGTTTTTCCTGCACGGTAAGGAGCAACTGCTAGTCTGAGAATTCGCTGTGAGAAAATCAAACTACAAGCTGATACATTGCTTTGATTTCTAAGGCTTGAGAAAGCTACCATTTTGGACTAAACCTGCCACTGGTCATGAACTGAGATGGGCACAAATCAGAAAAATGGTGATTCATTTTGATTTGTGATTTGTCAAGGTTGATGAATCACGAATGATGAATTTAGAAATTTTTCTGATGAATCTATGAATCGAGTCATCAATTTATTTTTACTTTAAGACCCTATAAAACAGCCCCCCAAGCACCTAGATATACCATATTCACAGGGAACCTTCCCCCACCTCTCCTCTACAAGCCCAGCAGGACTGGTAAAGTTTGGGTTTCAGATGTCCAAGTTATACACCATCAAGTTATACCCCCAGGAAAGTTTTCTCCAGGTACCTAGAGACACCAAATTTGTAGGAAAGCTTCCCCAGACTCTCCTCTACAATCCCTTTAAGCTCAGTGGATGTAGGGTTTCAGACATCCAAGTTATACACCCACAAAGTGGGTCCCCTTTCACAACTGGTTTGGAGGGATTATAGGGGACAGTCATGGGAAACTTCTCTATAATTTTGGTGTCTCTAGGTGCCTGGGGGAACTTTCTTGGATGAGCTCCTTGTGGTGTATAACTCGGACATCTGGAATCCAATCTTCACCAAACTTGTAGGGCTTGTGTCAGGGGAAGCTTCATTGAATTTTTGTGTCTAGATGTCTGGGGGCCTGTTTAATAGTCAAATCAATGAATCATAAATTGCTAAAAATGTTAGATATCTGTAGGGGCATTGATTCGTATCAATAAATGATTTCCCTCCAGTCATCACCCGATTATTTTTCCCATCTTTAACTATATTACTACTGTTTTTTTTATTATATTGTTTTTATTTTATCTATTATTGTTAGCCACCCAGAGTAGACTTTGGTCTAGATGGGCAGGGTATAAATTTAAATAAAGACATAAATAAATAAATATGAATCAATGAATTCATGATTTTTGAATGGATTTTGTGATTCATTTTTTAATTTGTGCCCATCTCTAGTCATGACCACTTAGTGATTCTGACACAAAAAGTTGGGAAAAAGCACCTCTTCTAACTACTGATTTATGCAGAACAGATTGTTTCCTTATTCCTTTCTGACGCAGAAATTAAATAACAATACTCCTGGGAAATTCTGCACACTGTTTGATTTGTCTTTATTTATTGCATTTCTATATCACCTGACACTGTGAAATCTCTAAGAGGTTCATATGATTAAACACTATAGCATAGTATAGAAAACATATGGGAATTTTATAAACTTAAATAGAAGCAAGTGATAGCTAGAAATGCAAAAATAACAAATATTTTTTATTTTAAAATCTTACCATAAATAAAATAGTAATGAAAATGACAAGACTGGGAATGCGTAGACAACACTTCCATCAGTCATGTGCAGCTGAATAGCAGGGGGGACCTAAATGCTTCCAGTGTTTGAGGTGAGGAAAGGACTAATGCTCTCAGTTGTACCACATTCTTGTCCCGCTTCCTTACCTTCTCAATGAATCCATCCAACTGTCCCCTGAACATTCCTCTTCCCCAAATTACTGTCACTGCTTATCTCCATAATTGGTGGCCTGCCACTTGCCCTCCCACCTTTGGTGCACATATTTTCCCCTTGGGAGGGCACACAGCAGGCAAGTTAGAAAGTGCTAAGACAAACTGAGGTACAGTGAAGGAGAAGAGAGGTGAGGTGGTAGCAGGGACCTGGGTGAGGTTAATGCAGTTCCCTGCCTGTGGGAGCAGTAGCCTCACTCAGCCAAATGATAGGACTGGGCTGCTGCACGTTCTTTCTGCATCTCGGACATCCCAGGGATGAGATTTCCAAAGGGCAAATGCTACACAGACAAACACTACTTTGGTGATGGAATGTTGGAACACAAATATTAGGACCTTTGTTTTAGAATATTAAAAGAGTTACTTAAAATGGCAGTTGTCTCTATGTCAAAGTCCACCACTTCAATGTTTAGCCTGATGTATACTGTACTTCTAATCTGATATGAAGCTTCACATTCTTTTATCAGGTGAAATACGGAGGGTGGGTGGTAATGAAATGAGTCAACATGGAGTCACCTTTGAGTACGAAATATCTTACCCAGAATGCTTCATATTTTGAGGTTTATCCATTCGAACGGCAAGTTTGATTTTCAGGTCATGATCAGGGCAGTTTTTCGAAACAGTCATCTTGTGCCACTCTGATTGTTTTGGGCTGTTTGGTGTAGGATGAAGAACGACCTGCATGAGACAAAGGCATGCTGACATTGAGAAAAAAACATCCAATGCAGTGAGATTTACAGGGCAATCCTGTGCACAACTACTCAGCTGTGAGTTCCAATGAAAAAAGACATAGACTATGCTGTCAACAGTCATTAGAAGCTGAGTTCTTTTTAAAAGTAAAAGACTATCTGTTTATTTTGATAGGGGCTTGTAAGCAGCTTCTTTTTGCTTGTTATCAGGGCATTGGGGAGATACATGACTTCATTTGCATGTGTGTAGAGAGCAAACACAATTTTAAGAGCCTGGGCATTTTCTTTTACATGCAGCCTGACTCATTATCATTATCTGATTCTGAGGTTAAATTTGTACAGTCCACAGTGAAATAAAATTTGGTAATCATTTTGTGCCATTTTGCTGTATCAGTACAATAAAATACAAAATAATTGAGAGATATGGCCTCCAGACTACAGTGGTGCCCCGCATGACAATGATAATCCGTTCCATAGAAATTGCTGTTTAGTGAAATCATCGTCTTGTGAAAACTATTTCCCCATTGGAATGCATTGAAACCCGTTTAATGCATTCCAATGGGGAAAAATCATCGTCGTTTTGCGAAGATCGCCCATAAGGCAGCCATTTTGCAAAGCGCCGATCAGCTGTTAAAATGGCTGTCCTGCGAAGCATCAGTCCCGAAAACATAGGGAAGCTATTTTGCGAAGCCACTGATCAGCTGTAAAAATCGTTGTCTTGCGAAAAAATGGTCCGCGAAGCACAGACCAAATCATTTTCCAGAGAAAATTGCCCATTGGAATCACTGTTTTGCGAATCACTACAGCGATTTGTTGTTTTGCAAGGTCATCTAGTGAGGTACCACTGTACAGTCTGTGTTGTTATATATAGAATCTGTTCATGCCAAATAGCACAGAAGACACAAAATGCATAAATATTATAGTCTACATCTATTTCCCAAAATATGATACTTTGAGGAAGAAGGAATAGACAAAGGAGTACAGGAAAGTTCATGGAACTAGAAAGGGCAAATTTCCTTTCTGCTTCATCAGTCTTCATATATGCACATTTTTGCAGGTATAGGAGCTCAGAGTTTTAAGAGAACATTCCTCCCCTCAAGGTCATTTCTATGGAGAGAACAGATTTGCATATGCATCTCTTTGCCTAAACAGATCTGCTCTCACCGCTGAAATAAATCATCTCCCTATTTCCACCATCTCCAGCAAATGGGGCCAAAACAAAATTAAAAAGACAATTGTGGCATCTTAAAGACTAACTACTATATTTTAACATGAGCCTGTGGACAAATCCACTTCCTCAGACATAAAAAGTGGGACTACATAGCGAATATTTATGCAGTTATACATGGTTCCAAAAGAACACAACTGTTTTCTGGAAGTTGAGTCACGGCAACTGGACTTCTTTCTTGTTAGGCTGAAACGTTTTGCTACTCAACCAAGTGCCTTCTTCAGTCTGAGGAGAGTTGGTAGGAGAGACCGGATATATTCTCCATGTTGGTTTCGCTTCAGACCGGGGTAGCAAAATGTTTCAACCTAATAAGCCCTATCAATCAATTACCTCAACATTCATTCAGAGGGTTCCCATAAGATGGAAGTGACTCGAGGACACATAAGAGCCAGAAGCATATACTTAAACTAGAAAGGATAGGCAGCAACTATTCTGCCGCTGTGAAGTGACACCAGACAGGAGAGATGATATTGTTCTAATTCCCATCACTGCAGAGCACATGATGTTTAGCATCTTGGATTTATTAAACTGTTACTACTGATACTGCCACCGGGGAGGCTTTCCTCATTCTGAAGAGGCATCTTCATTCTTACCCGCCCAAGTTCTTTGTCCTCTAAAGCCAGAACGCCGGTGCTCTCTGTAAATAGTTTCACCTTCACTGCTGGAAGGGCATGTGTCGTGTTGAAGTCACCCTGAGTGCCCCAGCTGTGGAAACCAGCAGAAGCAAGTCATTAGGGAAGAAACAAAAGCCTGCTCACTCAGTATTGTCACCTTGGGGAGGAAAAGGTTAATGCAAATATCACCGACTGTCACAGGCATTAAAAAAAGTAACAGGAGTGATATTGTGTTAATTAATTAACATAGCATGAAAAAAACTGTAAGAGAACAACTCTTGAAGCTTCTTTCAGAGAAGTCAACAAAATATCATAACGCCAGAGCTGGAAAATCATGCACCTTCCCTTTTGTAAATTTAATTTTTTTTTCCTGTTCCTCTCCTACCAAAGACTGGACCTTAACGTCGTTATTCTGACTTGGGACATGATAACTTTTTAAACAGTTATGCTGCTCTGTATCCAAATAATGCATTCAATCCTCTCCAAGGGATCTTCAGAAAATTGATTTCTTCTCTTTCTTACAAGTTGTTTCTTATTTATCTTCCCCTGAATGATCAGCTGTAACAATCTGTACTTTTGGTTCCCTATTATTTATTTATTTATTCTTCAGTTGTTTAACTTATATGCTGCCCGCACTAACCCAAAGGTCTCTGGACGGCTTAGAACAATTAAAATACGGTAAAAAGATAAAACAATTAGAAACAATTAAAACATATGCTCTAAAAATTGCCATCAGGACCCACAGTTGATATTATTTCAATTAAAAGCCTTCTGGAACAGGAAGGTTCTGACCTGGCACCGAAATGTCATCAGCGTCGGTGCCAGATGAATCTCAGTCGGGAGGGCATTCCATAGTCTGGGGGCCGCTGCCAAAAAGGCCCTTAGTCTACAAGCCATCCCTCATAACTCCTTGATGGACGGCTCTTTCAAAAGGGGCCCCTGGCTAGATCTTAACTTCCGGGTAGGTTCATATGGAAGGAGGAGGTCCTTCAGGTATCCAGGGCCCAAGCTGTTTAGGGCTTTATATGTCAAAACAAGCACTTTGAATTGGGCCCGGGCAGCAACTGGTAGCCAATGTAATTTAAACAGAATTGGCTTGATATGTCCCCTAGCGGCCCCACCACTCATCAGCCACGCAGCTCGATTCTGGACCAGCTGCAGTTGCCAGACCATCTTCAAAGGCATCCCCACATAGAAGGTATTGCAGTAATGTATACAAGATGTTACCAGTGCATGTGTAACTGTCATGAGACTCCGCTCGTCCAGGTAGGGCCATAGCCGGTATAATTTCCGCAGCTTAAGGAAGGTGCCCCTAGCCACTTAGTCCACCTGGGCTTCCAGTGTTAGAATGGGGTCCAGGAGCACCCCCAAGCTGCAGACCCTGTCCCTTAGAGGGAGTGTAACCCCATTCAGGGCAGGAAAATGGCCCTCCAGTCTGTCTGGTGAAGCACCCACTAACAGCACTTCTGTCTTGTCTGGATCGAGTTTCAATTTATTAACCCTCATCCAGTCCATTATCAGGCCCAGATGCAAGTTCAGCACAGAAAATGCCTCACCTGGATTGGTGAAAAGTGAAAGGTAGAGCTGAGTCAGCATATTGCTCACTCCTCAGCCCAAACCTCCTGATGACCTTTCCCAGCAGTTCCATGTAGATGTTAAACATCTTGGGGAAAGCATCAAGTTCTGAGGAACTTCATGACATAAATGCCATGGGACAGAGTAACTTGTCCCCCAGCACCACCCTCTGGACACGGTCAGCCAGGAAGGAGTGGAACCACCATAAAGTGGTGCCCCCAACTCCCAACCCAGTCAGCCTATCCAGGAGGACACCATGGTCGATGGTGTTGGAAGCCGCTGAGAGGTCCAGGAGTATCAACAGGGTCACACTCCCCCTGTCTCTCTCCCTTCAAAGGTCATCGTACAGGGTGATCAAGGCAGTCTCCATACCAAAATCCAGCCTGAAACCCGACTGAAATGGATCCAGGAAATCCGTTTCATCCAGCAGCGCCTGGAGTTGCCTGGACACAACCCGCTCCAACTCTTTGCCCAAATAAGGGAGGTTCACTACTGGTCGGTAGTTAACCATTAGCCTTGGGTCCAGATTAGGTTTTTTAAGGAGTGGACGACTCACCGCTTCTTTCAAGGTGGTAGGGACCACTCCCTCTTTCAAAGAGGCGTTCATGGCCTCCTGGACCCAGGTCCGAACTCCCCTGGCAAATCTTCCAATTAGCCAAGGTGGGCAAGGATTAAGCAGAGTGGTGATCAAATGGACAGATACAAGCATCCTGTCCATATCCTCAGGTCTCAACAACTGAAACTCATCCATTAATACTTGACCTAAGCACAGCACACTGGACACATCCTCTGATTCTGCAGTAACAGTGGAGTCCAACCCACTGCAAATCTGAGAGATTCAAAATGAATGGCAAACCCAACACAGCGAGCTGATGAGCAGTCTGGGACCTCCACTGGATTTCCTGGTTGAAGAAGATCCCGGACCACCCGAAACAGCTCTCCTGGATAACATTCTGAGGAAGCATTACGGCTGGAGAAATATTGCCATTTCGCCAGCCATATTGCCACGAAATAGGCCTGATAATGGGCAACTGAAATACTCTGGCTTTCTGAATTTCATATCTTTTATTACTTCTTTGTCTTTCTTTATTTGTATTTCTTCACATCTCAATCCAGGAAAGTTTAAGCATCCCATGATAAATCCCCATCTCAATTTCTTCTTTTTTATAGTAGCCTTTGTTAAAGTCCATGATTCCTTGCCACACAATAGACCCAAAAGTGCAAAGTCATTTTGCTTATTATGACAATAGTTTTTGTACGGAAAATCTGCATGTAAATTGCTAAGCCATCTAAAGTATTCTGGTGGCCACAGGTGATCAGTAGAAATCTACAAGGGCAAAGCAAATACAAACCTACACACTGCAATGGAATCCCATATAGAATATGTAATCCTGGCAAATCGACAGAGAAGCATATCATTGTCTACATAGCTTTTTTATTAATCTGCAAAATCTTTGTGCTATAATGGAAGTTCAGAATCTTGTTTTGGTACCACTTAAATAACTTCAAAATGTGTTTGTCTGTCTTGATGGATTTGCTTGAGCATTCTTTTTGTGCACAGGTCATTCTACAGCATTCTGGGACTGCTCTGAAATGGGTTCACAATAATTTGGACAGAATTTTGTAGTAGTAAAATTGCTGGATAGTTCAATAGTTTAGGTATCCAGCTGAAGAGCCAGAAGTTGGGAGCTTGATTCAGCCCTTGATAGGGGCTGGATTTGATGATCTATGGGGACCCTTCCAGCTCTGCAGTTCTCAGAGCATTGTTTTTAAATTTCTGAAATACTTCAAACAGGATCTCAAACTTTGTGTAATCCCTACTCCTAGTAAAGCTATACTTTGGGCCACAGATTGCGCAGCCCTTTATTATACACAAAGAACTTAAGAAAATTGAACCTTTCTTTCCTTTCTGAATTTATAGCTAGTTGACAGATTACATCTAAAAATAATTCACCAATGGTTTCTTGTTATCCTCGAGAGAAATGACAAGGGAGTGCTGCAAAATTCTGTCCTGGGCATCATGTTATTCAACATTTTTATTGAAGACTTAAACGAGCATGTGGTCTTGGAAGAGCATTCAAGTCTTTATAAGAGATATGGATGCTCATCAATTTTGCAAATAACACTAAATTGAGAGAGGCAGTTAATCCTTAAAACAGAATCAAGACAATAGAGAAATGGAGAAATGGAAAAATGGGCCAAAGCAAATAAAATGAGTTTCAACAGGGAAAATATGAACACCTCTATTTAGGCAGAAAAAAAACAAACAGATGCACAAATACACGATGAATGACACCCGGTTTGGCAGCAGTACATGCCAAGCCAGGTTCATGTCCATCTCTGTTTGAGATTCCCCTTACTCAAGTTCCCCATTGACTGCACAGAATTAAGTGGAGTTGGATCAGTTGTTTTCTGTGAGGCAGAAAAGACAGAACACTGTCAGTCCCTTAAGTGAGTGAACAATCTAGTACTTGTCCCAAGTTCCAAAGGCGCTAAGAATGGGGATGTTGTGGCTTCTGTACTGCCCTGATGCAAGAAAATAGATTTATTTATTTATTTATTTATTTATTTATTTATTTATTTATTTATTTATTTATTTATTTATTCATTCATTCATTCATTCATTCATTCATTCATTCATTCATTCATTCATTCATTCATTCATTCGATTTTGATTCCGCCCTTCTAGACAATGTCTAGATCGATGCAATTAGTCTGAAACCTAGTCTGAAACTTAACTTGGACCTTGGAAAGATACTTCTAAAAGCTGTAGTCCCAAAGCCTTCTGAAAGATAGGTGATTTCTGACCTTCTCTGTGGATAATCATTAGCATTCTGAGTTGCTCATTCAAGCAAACTTGCAGCGATTTGAATTATTTAACTATAAACCAATACAATCTGCAATTACTTTTTTTAAAATGCTGTTTGGGGCAAGGGTTTGCCAGAGGAGGTCGGCATAGCATCCCAGATTCAGAACTTCCACTGTTCTTTAGGAAAAAAACAACAACAGAGTTTAACAATTCACAGCAGGCTTCCCCTGTCTAGCTCTGGAAAGAACACATGGAACATTTCATTATAGAGGTGATAGATTTTCAATAATCTTCACAGCTCATTTAATTTGGTTTCTTGAACTTTCAAGCTGTGCTACCATTTTCTAAAAACAAATTGTGCAGTTGCTCTTAAGAAAGTCGGTGTTTCTCTCATCTCCTCATCTTTTACTTAATGAAACACACATTATGTTTAATAAATCCTGAAGAAATAGTCTTAATATTGGCATTTTGTGTAAAGAGGAGCTGTAGGAAAATATTAAAATATACGAAATACTGTCAACTCATTCTGCATGCCAACCAGCATATCCCAGAGGAAAATGAGGCTGTTTTAATGATTGAGTGGGCAGAGCTAAGACACTGCTGGGAGAAGTGTAATGGATGATGATGAAGCCAAGCCAATTCAAACTGAAGTGTGACACAAGTAAAATGTAGAGACTACAATTCTATGTGCAGATGCTTCTAAGAGGAAAAGCACATTTAATTCCCTGATTTCAAATGCTGCAAATTGAAACAAGACAGTTATTTCCCCAGTTCCTTCTAATAGTCTAATATTCAGTTGGAATTCTGAGAAAACACATATGGGATTAGGTTGAACATAAGAAAGACTATCCCTGGAAAATGAAATGAGCTTTAAAACTTTATTTGTCATGTGAACATCTATAGTGTGGTGTACAGGATGTGATGTGTTTCTTCTTGTGACACAGAAGGACTGTGTGAGTTCAAGACAGGGGTTAAAGACCACACTACTAGTACACATTGTGTCTTTGTAGCTCACCAGTTTTTCAATTACCGTATTTTTCGCTCCATAAGACGCACCTTTCCATAAGACGCACCAATTTTTTAAGGAGAAGAAAACAGGAAAATATAATCTGTTTTCTTCGCTCCATAAGACGCACAGACTTTCCACCCCCGTTTTGTGGGGAAAAAGTGTGTCTTATGGTCTGAAAAATACGGTAGATTATGAATTTTCTGACTATAAATCCTCACAACGTCCATTGCAGAATTGATGGCCTTATGAAAAAAAATTGAAAACAGAATGGATGTTCTAGGTTTTTTGGGCTGTTTTCTTCCTAACGTTTTGCCAGTCTCTGTGGCCAGCATCTTCAGAGGACAGGAGTTAGAACTCTCTCTGTGTTCTGATGTAGTGTGTGGGCTACGTGAAAGCCTTCGAGAAAACAGAATGTTTTCAAAACTATTTTAACATCTGGTGATCTGGAAAGGATACATACAGCAAGCTCCTGGGTACTGACATTGCTGAGACGGTTGATCTGATTAGTTCTAGTACAGGCATAATGTTTCTTTTAAAGAAATAATCCCCACAGCCAATAATTTTTTTACAGTAAACAGAAGAGAATGCATGCATTGTGCATTCAAACCGCTTGCATTCAATAGAAATATGGCTGGATGTAGGTTTATCGAGGCACATAAACCAAAACACAGATGGTGAAACTAATTTTAGGTCTACAAGGAAATACAACATGTCTTTTAAACAGTTTGTTTCCTTGACAATATCTCATAGTTGTTGGTTCCTAGACCCACAGCCAAAACTTTTTTGGAATTAGATTTTTTAAATTCTCATCATATGCACTCTTCCATATTAAATAATATTAATTAATAATCACCACCTATTAATTAAGAAGGAATTGGTGATCTCTGCATGAATGACAGGCCCTATCCAGATCTACCCTGCAACTGTTTCCACAGTAAAAATGCAAAGGTTCATTTCTGGGAACGGCTGAACCCCCAACCATTACTTCTCATGGCCCCACTAACACTTTCTTGCCATCGTATGTTCTATTAAAGAATTAAAAATCCCTTTATATGTTTTTATTTGGGGGGAGGAATAGACATAAATTCCAATTTATTTTCATAACTGTTTGTACCTTCATAAGCCTGCTATCATTTTTTATATCCGTATGTACAAAGAGTAGGTTTTCATATAGATTTGGTACATGTGTAATCCAGATCAAAAGCATAATTGATGTACACACACACACACACACACACACACACACACACACACACACACACACACACGTTGTTAAATCTTGTGTTTGCATGTTTATTTGTTTATTGATATTATTAGAATGAACTTTGATGTAGAAAAGATCATCATCAGCATCATCATACTGAAACATTTCCCAGTCTGTCTGAATTGTAATATAGTTTGTTTCTTGAACATCCATGGTTTCTTTCTGACCTTGTTGTTGTTTATCCGTTAAGTCCTGTTCGACTCTTCATGACTTCATGGACCAGAGCACACCAGGCCCTCTTCCACCGCTTCCTGGAGTTTGGTCAAATTCATGCTGGTAACTTCGATGACACCGTCCAACTATCTTGTCCTCTGCTGTCACCTCCTCCTCTTGCCTTCACACTTTCCCAACATCAAGGTCTTTTCCTGGGAGTCTTCTCTTCTTGTGAGATGGCCAAAGTATTGAAACCTCAGCTTCAAGATCTGTCCTTCAGTGAGCACTCAGGGTTGATTTCCTTTAGAATGGATAGGTTTGTTCTCCTTGCAGTCCAGAGACTCTCAAGAGTCTCCTCCAGCACCACAATTCAAAAGCATAAATTCTTCAGTGGTCAGCCTTCTTTATGGTCCAGCTCTCACTTCCATACATCGCTACTGGAAAAACCATAGCTTTGACTATGTGGACCTTTGTCAGCAGGGTGATGTCTCTGCTTTTTAAGATGCTGTCTAGGTTTGTCATCGCTTTCCTCCCAAGAAGCAGGCATCTTTTAATTTTGTGCCTGCTGTCTCCATCTGCAGTGATTATGGAGCCCAAGAAAGTAAAACCTGTCACTGCTTCCATATCTTCCCCTTCCATTTCCCAGGAGGTGATGGGACCAGTGGCCATGATCTTAGTTTTGTTTTTTTATGTTGAGCTTCAGACCATTTTTGGCGCTCTCCTCTTTCACCCTCATTAAGAGGTTCTTTAATTCCTCCTCACTTTCTGCCATCAGAGTGGTTTTCTCTACATATATGAGGTTGTTGATATTTCTTCCGGCAATCTTAATTCTGGTTTGGGATTCCTCCAGTCCGGCCTTTTGCATGATGTATTCTGCATATAAGTTAAATAAGCAAGGGGGGACAATATACAGCCTTGTCGTACTCCATTCCCAGTTTTGAACCTATCAGTTGTTCCATGTCCAGTTCTAACTGTTGCTTCCTGTCCCACATATAGATTTCTCAGGAGACAGCTAAGGTGATCAGGCACTCCCATTTCTTTAAGGACTTGCCATATAGTTTGCTGTGGTCCACACTGTCAAAGGCTGACCTAGTGAGACTATCTGCAAATTTTCTTATGAAAATCATAATATATACGACTGCTTTCATTTTGGATATAGGATATTGGATATATATTTATGGTGACCTTAATTATTTGTCTATCATGAACAGGCTACATATCAATGCATAATGCAATAGCACCACTGCTGGATGACTTTCTTATTTATAGACTTAGAACTGAAGAGCTGGAAGGAACCCTATAGCTCAACTTCTGTCAAGGAAGCACAGTAGGGAATCGAACTCTCAGCCTTTGGCTCCGCAGTCAGAGACCTATACCACTGAGCTACACATGGCCGTTAATAGCTGAAACACTACACATTCAATGCTAGATGAAAAAAGAAATTCTAACATTATTTGCATGTGATAAGTTGACTGATAACCAAGAATAGTCAATGAACTGACTGCTGGCCATGGTTCTTGTAGTCCTGGATTTCAGAGATATACTCAATATAATTCTGAGAGCTAACTACCACGGATGGCCAGTTGAGGAGATAAACCTGTTTTCTTTGAACACTAATATTACTACTTGAGAGCATTTTACAGAGCAAGGAGGCTCACCTCTGATGTCCATGGCATGTCTGGTAATAGCAGCAAGAAGATGGGTGGACAGTGAACACGTCACCTTGTTTTCCCTACAGTGTCTCTACTATCCTCCTCCACTGAGCAGCAAGCAACAGCATGCCATGAATACCACATGTCCAGGAAGGCATATAAGTGGACTGAAGCTAAAGGGTAATGGGAATTTTATAGCAAAATACTTATGTTTTAAGCTTCACTTAGTTCCACTGTGTGAATTGTCTTGAGAACTTATAGTTCAAAGCTGATGTATATAATTAATAAGTTCATTGGCATCTTTTTCATCCTTTGCGTGTGTGTGTGTGTGTGTGTGTGTGTGTGTGTGTGTGCGCGCGTGCGTGCGCGTGTGTGTGTGTGTGTGTGTGTGCAAAATTAGAGATTTGACCCAACTCTGGGAGGCAGTGGAAGACAGGAGGGCCTGGCATGCTCTGGTCCATGGGGTCACGAAGAGTCAGACATGACTTAACAACTAAACAACAACAAAATTAGAGAAATAATGACCTACTTCACAGAGTTGTTGTGAGGTAAAAGCAAGAGACGGATTGTAATAACAAAAATGAAATCTGTCAGATACTGATAACTAGACACAGCATCAATCTCTTAATCATTCTTGAAGTAATAATAATAAAAGAACCACTAGAGGGTGGTATAGTCATAGAAAATTCTACAACTTGTATTCCATTGAGCCAAGTTTACTGGGGCTGAAGAGAGGCAATAGGAATTGAAGGTGCTATGGCATTGTTATTCATTGTACAAAGATTCAAACCTCTGTCTCACTGCTGGTTCAGGAAAAGATATTTTGCACAGACCACTGTCTGCCTCTAGCATGAATAAATCAGGAAAAGGCTGTATGTTCACAGAAGCAATACAAATGTAGGAACAGGTGATACCTTTAATTGACCATTAGGGTTATAAAAGAAAAAAGCAAACAGCAAGCTTTAGAGGACAAATTATCTTCTTCAATGCTGTGCATCAAGTTCTTGTGGGCAGTTCCAAACTTATATGCTATTATTAATGTCCCAAATTCACATGGCTGACGATGTAGAGTCCATGTGAATTTGGGACATTGATAATAACACATAAGTTTGGAACTACCCACAAGAACTTGATGCACAGCCTTGAAGAAGAAGTTTTGTCATCAAAAACTCACTGTGTGTTAACCTTAATGGTCAATTAACGGTATCACTTGTTTCTGCATTCGTATAGCATGAATGAGGTGGCTACAGAGGAATTTCCTTTATGTAGAACGCACAGCTGCACTGGCACTGTAGTCATGAGCCATCAGTGTGAAGGTAGGAGCCTTAGCTTTTAATGTATTCTCTCCCCAAAGAATATTTTATAAATAATAAAATATGAAATATCACAAAACTTCACAATGTGAAGCAATGAACTTCTTATACATAGTTGATGAGTGTTTTCATTTCTCAGTAGATTGGTAATTTAATTCTTTATGAGTCAGAACTTCACAACTGAAGAGAGAAAAGGCTTCCCACTGTGAATGAATCTCTCACCCCTGCTTCAATCAATGTATTGCAAATATCTATGGAATCTGAAAATCCATTGAGTCTGTGCCAGAAAAAAAAAAAGGGAATGGTAACAAAGACTCATTAGTATTTTGCAAGTCTTAACTGTGGTGACTGGGAGCCGCATACCAACAAGTTTGCATCAGGATTGCAGCTTTAGAATACAAGAATCTATTAAGCTTCAACAAGTGTCATCTTCCCAAAGAACTCCACTGCAAGGGCTAGGTAGATTACATAACTGATGACATTTTTTTTTGAAAGATGCTGCATATCTCAATGGGAATTCCCTTCAAATTAGCACATATTATCTTGACAATTGTTATCTTCAAAAAGATACTCAGATGAACCTGAGAAGTTGGTCGAGACTGATGCTTCCAACCTCAAGCTATTGTAAGCAGTCAAGAAATGGTCTGACACAGTTTGATAACCTAATGTCAGGAAATGTGGCATTTTCTACATCCAAGCTGGTTGGGCAGCTTGGTGGTTTAGGTATCTGGCTGTGAAGATGTTGGGAGTTTGATTCCCCCTCCCGAGTGTCCTGTGAGTAGAGACAGCCTGTGTGGTTTTTGGTCAAGCTGCACAGTCGCATGATGTCCGCAGAAAAAGAAGGGAATAGTAAATCGCTTCTGAGTATTGTCTACCAGGCAAACTCTGAAGAGTCGCAATTGACTTGATGGATTTAGGATTTAAGCCCAGGATTCATTTGAAGTCTGACTCCACAAACACAGGAAAGCTGTTTCAATCACCTCTCTGCAACGTTAACACACTTTCAGCTTTAATTACAGGCTATTTCCAATGTCTGTTTCTGGACTCAGTTTAGCCATTTTATCTGGTAGTGAGTGTTTTGACTTAATCTGATCCAGAGGCCATTTTTTTGTTTTTGTGGTAGTCCATGGTATCTATAAAGTTCTACTCCAACATCATATTTTGATTGAAATTCTCTTTTTCTCTCCTGAATCTGCAGCCACTTTGTCAGTTAGAAGCTGAGGCTACTGGAAACTGCTATCTCACAGTTAAACAGGCTAAACAACAAGCATGCCAAAAAAGAATTCATGCCCTAATCGCTGGGCCAGAAAGTTGTGCAGCCAATCTTAAAGGGGAAGGATGGTTTGATCTAAATACTGTAGAAACATATGCAGACACAGACTCTCTCTCTCCCCCCCCCCCCAATTTAAACTGTGTCATCTATGATCCATCTACCATGCCAACATGCCAGTGTGGAACCCTCAAAGTCTGTGCAAAAAACACATAGTGTTTCTTTCAGGTTTATCCAATCCATAGCTTCATTTTCATAACCACAGACGCTTTAGCCATATAATAATGACAGTGATATAAAAAAAGAACTTGAATTTCCCTCTAATTGACTGAAAACAGGATTAATGTACATTTCCGGGATAGAAATCTACATAGTGCCTGCGCACATGTGACAATTTGTTATGGCGTCTGAATAAGCTAGAGGCATTTATTTAATGCTAAGCATTGCCCAGAATCTATTGCAAGACATGCCTTGACTTTATCAGCTTAATGTGTTATCTCCTAATATGCAAGCAGCAGAGAAACATGTCCTCACAAGTGATAATGTCAAGGGACTCTAAAGTAAAGATACATGTGACTAGTTCAGAACAAGGCTGGAAATGCAAGCGCTATCTCTAATGTTCTAATCAGAGGAACCATTAGACTGCGTAGGAAATTGCAAAAGTCCAAAAATAGCTGTACCAAGCCCCAAGGCTGTGCAAAGGGATGAAGATTCAGGCTTTAAAGTCCTTGACTCAAAACCATATGCCCTGAAATATCCTTTTCGTTCCCTGGTTTCTCTAGTAGAAAGCATTTAATGGTAGTCATTTAGGGGAACCTGTGCTCTTAGGATGGGCAGAGACATGTGGGGAAAAGGGATGGGATTAGACATGAGCATGAACTGGAAAAACCAGTGATTCGTGATGGTTTATGGCTACCCACGAACCACGAACTTTCATTTTTGAAGGGGCTTGTGCTTCAACTTTTTCATGGGCAAGAAAGGCAGGTTGCAACTTCAGAATTCCATCTCTAAACTGATTGTGTAAACCTGACTTCAAATGGAATCACAGAATAATAGATAATGGGGCTGAAAGGGCTTTATAAGGCCATTGGATCTTGACCCCCCCCCCTTGCTCAGCCATGTTTCAGAAGGTGTGGTTTCTAGTAAACATCTTTTATTGCTTCCCTTGGCATGGCCACTCACAGAAGCAACTCCTGTGAAGACCAGGGGGGATGGGCTGATGTTCTAAGGTAACAATACAATGACAGATAATGCAGCCCCAAACCATTAATGGCTTTATAGATTAGAACCAGCATCTTTAACCTGGCCCGGGACACAGCAGGACACCAATACAGATAAGCTAGAACTGGAAAAGTGTGATCAAACTTGTTCACACCTGACACCAGCCTGGGCACCTCATCTCGCACATGCTGAAATCTCTGGGCCAGACTCAAGAGTAGTCCCACATAGAGAGAACAGTATTGAAGTAATCAATATTAGAGATCGGCAGAGCAAATCTAGCTCTTGGAATTTGAGCCAATTTTTCATTTTTAAGCAAATGTTCTTAAAGTTTACTATAACTGAATAATTATTCTTTCACTTGCTGGCACACACATACAGTATATGTATCAAGGATAATATAATTTACGATCTATGGGTTTTTTGTATTCTCACGCTTAGTCAATTGCATGTAAACTCTCTAAGATTTCACAACTTTCTCACACTACCGCTTACCTCTATATTTTCCTTCTAGATATATAACTGGAAATTAGATTGTGTGGCACAATCTAATGGAACATCTGAGACGCCAACAGCTTATTTTCAAACTAAACAAGCAATTTTTTTCACAGTGGAAAAGTACTGGGAAGAATATTTTCCCTAGTCCTATCAGAGAAATAAGATATGTTTATGTTTTCCTCTGTTCTGAATTCATTTCACCATGACTGTGCATTTTGGCTCACTGGAACTTGATGTTGAGAAAGGAAAACAAATTAAATTATTTGCTTCCTCATAGATTTTGGTCTCCGATACACCTCCTTCCAGCTGCTGCTGAATGACACTCTCTGACCAAACACTGGGAGACTTAATCTTTCATTTTGATGCATCCACCTGCCAGAAATACTTAGTATAAATTAGCCTTATTTCTTAGTAGAGTTCAAAATACAAAGCCTTCCATTACAGAAGTTTTGTACTAGCATCCAAACCTGGTATGGAATGGGAACTCTATACATTTATTAGTAGCAAATAAACAGTAATTTTCTAGCAATTAAGGTATTAAGCAATTAAAGGTATTAAGGGAAAGGAATAAGGCTTTTTTATCTCCCTCTTTGGAGTCCCAGGGCTTCTTTCATACTCTGAATTTTCTCCTTTTTGCCTCCCTGATGCCCTTGCTCCCAAGGTCCTTTTTTTCAAAAAAAGGAAATGATGAAAAGAATGGAGGAATACGCTTAGTATAGGGCAGGTATACAAATCATAAAGAAGGGTGAGGGGAACCTTCCACAACCTTGCACTGTGTATATTTGATAGCATCTGCTTTATAAAACGCCTATCTCTGCTTACTATTAAAAGCCTCTTATTTGCAGAAGCAATCCCAGACCATATGTTATCAACAAATGTTACTAAGCAAATGCAAACAGTCGTTTCCGTTAGGTTTTTCTTTATGAGAATGACATTCGTCACAAAGGGAATAAACCCAATGAAAGTAAACACACACAGCAAGCCTTTGACAACAATACAGCACCCAATCAATTCATATTTAATAAAACAGAGAAATAATCACTTCATTATAGTAATGGCAATTTAGCCATCGGATTTAGGGCAAGCTGGATTTTAGGATGATGTCATTAGTTGCCATAGTGATGTTCAGCATAAGGACATAATTCAGGCCACAGAAATATTATTCGCATTCATGCTAAGCACACAGCTTCTCTGCACAAGGTTTTGTGTCAGCATTCACAAAAGTTGGCTTCAGAAAAGGTGTAACTAGCAAAATCCACCCAGATACTATGAGAATGGCTGGATTCTTTCAAGGTGAACCCACCCACAGAACTCAACATGCTTTATTCCATAGCCCCTGGCTTGTGAAATATTTGAATTACTTTTCAGGTATGATGTACTAAAAGACTGCAAACAGGCATGTTAGAAGTGAATATCATAGATAGGCTGGCCTAGGAGATAGAGACAGTGGAGGAGGGATGAGAGAAAGCAACCATGCAGAAAAATTTCACATCCATCTTCAAACTCAAAGGATGCCAACAATTAGACCAATGTGGCTCCTTTTAAGGAGAAAGGTGGGGTAAACATATTTTAAGTAAATGAGTAATACACATTCACTCACAACTTTATGCCACACAATATTAGGGAATAACTTTTAATATTAATTCTAAATATCTTCTATCTATTAGCACTTCTGTTATATCTTATAGACTCAGTATTCAGCTTTTTGTGCTGTTGACAAGTGCTGGTACCAAATGAGGTAGCTGAATGTCATATACTGCACACTTTTATGTTGTCATTAGAAACCATTAATAAAACGATGCAATGCCTACACCATTCTGACACCTCATTAGATTCTGTTTCCTGAGAGCTCTTCATATAGATCTGTTGGAGGGATAGAGAACCTGTTGCTCTTGAAATGCTGCTGAACTACAGAGAATTGATTAGCCTTAGATCAGTGGTTCCCATTCTTAGGTAATCCAGGTTTTCTTGGACTGCAATTCCTAGAAACCTTCATCCGTAGAATAAAGGAATCACTTCTCTACCTGGATATCCCTGAAAAAAGTCACGATAAGTCAGAACTAACTTGACAGCACATGGTTATTATTATTCTTTTATGTGCTAGCCCTCACAAAAGGCATTGATACCAAAAAGGAACATACAATTCAACCCCACCCACCCCAACAACACTAAATCTGGATTGGACCCAGGTAATCCTAAACTAATGAAACAAGAAACAGCATTTATTTTTTCTATCTTGCAGGTGCAATCCAAACTAGACAAGTTGTTTAGTTTGCACAATTCAGTTGTGAACAGTAAACTTGATATAGTTCTGAGCATGTTCAAGAAATGTACTGACATTACTGATTTCTTAGCATTTTAAGACATATTAACACATGGCTAGAATATTACTTTTTAGTTACATAGGGAAGCAATGTAAATTAAAAATGGACCATAGAAGTTCTCAAATCCTTCCAAATAACCTCCAGAGCTACATTTTATCAACTACATGATGTATTGATGAATAAACATTTTTGTTAGTTATGTTGCTTTGAAACAAAAGCATCATTTGCACTGCCCTTTCTTACTCAAGAAGTAACATGTTCCAGGTAGCATCAGTTGTAGCATGTTACCTAGAAGCTCTGCAATAAGCTAAGAATATAGGAATATGCCTTATCTCACATCAGCTCACTTCGATATTGTCCACACTGACTAGGAGCAGCTCTATAGGATTCTAGAGAGGAGTCCTTCTCAACTCTGCCTAGAGATGCCATGATTGAATATAACTTTTTGCATGCAAAACATACATTCTACTGATGATCTGTTTGACTCAGGACATGGAACTAAACTTTTCTATAATCATGGACATGAGTCTCCTTAAATTATTCGGCAGTCTGGTGGAAAGTGGAATGATCCTTATCGCTACTGAAGGCTTCAACCTGAAAACATGGAGATGAGGAAAGATACAGTCCTTTTTAAGGCTTGATCAAATGGACATTTGTCCTGCTGTTTGTGGCGGGTTCTTTGCTGTACTTATGGCTATTTACTCCCTGTTACAGCTGTTGGAAAACAATTTTATTAACCATATTAATCAGGAAATGTGTTAATAACAGGCACTTAGGACTTGCAGCTTCATCTATCTTACAAAGTTGAAGCTTCTGAGCTATTGAGGAACTGTTGCAGCAGTCTGGAAATTAACAACAGAGATCAATCACTGCAGCAGATGTGTAGTGATTGTATTTTAACTGATTTTGACTATTGGAATTCGCTCTGGTATAGAGCGCATTATTATTATTATTATTATTATTATTATTATTATTATTATTATTATTATTATTATTATTATTATTATTATTATTATTATTATTATTATTATTATTATTATTATTATTATTGTAGTAGTAGTAGTAGTAGTAGTAGTAGTAGTAGTAGTAGTAGTTGTTAAAAAGAAGAACTTGACCAGAGGTTAACCTGAAACCACAAAACGTACTGTCTAAAATGTGTTGCAACTTAGATAAGTTCCAAATTATAACTGGCAATGTGGAAATGAAACAATGTATGTGATGGACACACGTTTTGACCAGGGTATAAAAATCTGTCTGTTCTTGCATGCCATGATCTTTGCCCAGATTGGGTTTGAGGGGCATTTTGCCATTCCATGAACACGGTTTAAAATAAAGTTCTGCCTGTTTTGGAGAACAGCCATGTCTGAGGTTTATTATAATTGATTATGTTAAATATTTTTTTTCCTGACACAGCTAATCCCATCTAGATCCAATCCTTTGGCGTGAGTATCCAGAAATTTTTGTTTGGCCCAGCAGTGCTTGTTTGGTTATCCCCCCCCCCAATTTTCTTTCTGGTAGCTTTACTTTTTTTGTCTTGTGCACTCATCTATATCAGTCCTTTGGGGCCCTCCCTGGACATGAACTAACAGCATCAGTGACATACAAAGTGAGGTAAGATGTGGGGATGAACTCTGTTTTCTTTTGCCTCCCACTAGCTGACACTGGTGATGACAATAACTTCCTTTGAAATAAAAGGGAGCCGTATAGCTAATACAGTCGTGGCCTGCTTAATGATCACCCCGTATAACGATGAATCCGCTTCACGATGATGTTTTTGCGATCGCAACAATGTTTTAATGGTTTTTTTTCACACTGCGATGATTGTTTCCCTGCTTCGAAAACCAATTCTTCACATTACGACGATCAAAACAGCTGATCATTGGGGTTTCAAAATGGCCTCCAGCTGCTCAAAATGGCTCCCCGCTGTTTTTAGGAGGCATTTTTCACTTAACAGGCACCCGAAAATGGCAGCCGTATGGAGGATCTTCTTTGGATGAGCAGGTATTCAGCCCGTTGTAACGCATTGATAGTTTTCCTTTGGCAGCTTCTTCCTTAGCACAACGATCTTTGCAACAGCCCATCAGAAAGGAATAGCAGAGCTCTTGGCAAAAGCAATAGTGTTGACAAAGTTAGCCTGCTTATCTGAGAATGGGCACTACAGTACCTGTTCTTCTCTAGTTCTTCTACTTAGTAACTTCCAGTGACATAGCCATGTTAATCTGTTTAAACATGCAGGCAGAAATGGAAGGCGGGGGGGGGGGGAGAGGAGAAAAAGAACAAAAGAAGGGGGAGGAAGGCAAAATATTGTGCCATCTATTTTGCCTATTCCAATTTCCCCTTGAATTTTGCCTCTATCCAGGGAAATGGATGATCATTGCAAAGCATAGGCACAGGCTGGAATAAATGATAATGCCCAATATCATTCAGGGATCACCAACCAAAACATTCTGTCAAAAATAAACTTGAACTTCAAAAGGTCACTGAAACTATCCCTGTCATGGTCATGGGCAGCAGTCATGAGACTGGTTTATGTGACAGCAATTTCATATAAATAATCTGCATATACAATTGCTGTATGAAAAGCGAAGTCCTCTGGGACTCGATAAGAGTGAGAGACAGAGGGAATAAAAGGAGCTACAGGAGAACCATGACTGTCAAAAAATCAGACTTCCAAATGGGACTTCCATAGCACACACCTTGCCTCAGGGTTATAGGGGTGGGGGAAGTTAATGTAGTGCCCATCCTAGTTTGTTAGATAATACTTGCTTTAGGCCTCATTTGTGCTTCATTTTGCTATGTTTATATCTGCCTGCTCCCATGTTCTCACATCAATTAACTGTATGTCTTATTTTGAAAGAGTGTCTGGAGAAGTTGAAAGAACTGTGACCTTTTAAAGTGATGTCTTAAGTGTCTTCGCATATAACTCACTTCCAGTGTCACTGTTCACTGAACTGTTGCTGCACATAAGAGCACAAGAGAGGAGAGAAGAGAAATCTCTACATTGAGAGCAGTCTGCTGTGAATCACATCATGCTGCTTTTAACCCGTTAAGTAAAGGTAAAGGTTCCCCTTGACATTTTTTATTCCAGTCGTGTCCGACTCTAGGGGGCGGTGCTCACCCTGTTTTTCAAGCCGTAGAGCCAGCGCTTGTCCTAAGACAGTTTTCGTTGTCACGTGGCCAGTGTGACTAGGGAACGCTGTTAGATGGTACTAATAAGCTTCAGATATTGTTCTATGGGCTCTTCACCTTAGGCTAATACACCCTTAAACTAGCTGTGGACTCTTGTGAATTTCTTAACAATCACATTTGCTGCATGAACGCTTCATAGACTGCTAAAAATTTTTTTACAGCAACAGTGATCATATGAAATTTACTAGAAGTTACAGAAAAATATAATTCTTGTATTTCAGGATTCGATAAATATCTAGCCATTGCTCCAATACTCCTGAAGAACACCTTTGGTGAAAATGCACTGGGCACTCTCAAAATGAAATGTCTAACTTTACACATTACCTGTCTCTTTCTTTTTTAAAATTTTTTGTTCTAATCACAAGCTAAATATGAATCAGTGAAGTGTTGTGGGTACAAATCAGACTACAGTAATATGACTTTTAAGCTACTGTAACAGAACTACTTTTTTCCAAATAGGAAGCAATTATGCCACTTTAATCTGCACTAGTTAGATAACACAGCACTGTCCAGTTCTGGAGTTCTGGATGCCACACTTAAGAATACATATGGGCAAAGTGGAATGTTTACAGGAAAAGCAAGAAGAATGGTCAACAGTGTGGACACAATGACAAAAGTTTGACAGAAGAGAACTTCTGAGGAAGGGATGACAGGACTCAAGGAGCTACTATAGAGCAGTCGTTCCCACACTGGAGTCCCCAGATGTCCTTGCATTCAAGTTCCCAGAAGCCTTCACCACTTGCTGTGTTGACCAGGATTTCTGGGAGTTGCAGACTGAGAACACTTGGGTACTGAAGTCTGAGAACCACTGCTATAGAGAAGTAGACAAAACTTTGTTCTCCATTGCTGCAGAGTGGACGACTGGCTCTACAAATTGTTTAAGTTATGGGAGGTTTCATTTCAGCTGAACCAGCCTTGAAGGACAGATGGCCAAGGAAAGCAATGCATCAAAGGGATAGTGGTTTACACCTTACTGAAGACCTTCAGGCAAAGTTTGGAGAGCCAAATGCTGAAGTCTAACTACGGCTAACTTGCCTGCCTTGGGCACAGTATTTTATATACTGTGGGAAGAAGCAGGAGGGAAGAAGGCAAAGACTGTAGTAGAATATTCTAGAGAAGATTTTCTGAAAAACGAAACAGTCATTCATAATTAAATCAATAAAGCCATAAACCTGTGCATATTAAACTTATATCTGATATACATTGTCTGCTGGAAAATCTGTCACTATATAAAGAAGTGACACAGTCTACATTAAGAAGTCTGTCAGCTGATGTTAAATCAACAACAAGGAGACAGTGGAGAAATACTAACGATAAGCAAGTAGTATTGAAGACAGGGAAACACAATTGTTTCTAAACTGTGTTGGGGAAAACTCTAGGCTTCTTGGAGGGTTATCAGTGTGACCTCAGTAGAAACATTCTCTGAATGACAGCTTATCCACCACCGCTAGTCATTCCATGCAGAATCTATACTTCAGTCATGCATGGTTGCTAGTGGTGGTGAGTCAGAAGGAAAGATAAAGTTCATTACGTGGTTTATTTCTTTTTGGCTGAATGGAAGGTGGCAATATCTCTAAATATTTGGAGGAGCATTAGTTGAATCAGCTTTTCCAGAGATCTAAAGCAGACCAAGTGAAAGTGAA
This sequence comes from Pogona vitticeps, assembly GCF_051106095.1. Lineage (NCBI taxonomy): Eukaryota > Metazoa > Chordata > Lepidosauria > Squamata > Agamidae > Pogona > Pogona vitticeps. Next base: position 39,363,486 of record NC_135784.1, read on the forward strand.
GTATTCATTGTTCCCTGTAAATTCAAAGATAAAGATGTTGAGAATCATTACAGAATTTACAGTTCAGGTACGCACATATATATATGTCTACTCAGAAGTAAATACTACTGAGTTCCAGATATGTGTGTACAGGATTGCAGCCTTAAGTTTCTGTTGGAAAGATGGTGGTCTAATATTAAGAGCAAACCTGACTTGGAAAGGCCCTTTCTCCAGTGAGATTTCTTAGCAGGAGGTTTTGTTTTGTTCTGTCGCATAAACCAGGAAGATAAATCTTAGTTATTTGGCTTCAACCTGACACAGCATTCCTTCATGGAGCTTTTGTAATCAAAAGGCTAACTCAGTTCTGGTGTTGGAGAACCCTTTTGATTTTATTTAGTATATGGAACCTTTCACATACGGAACTACTCAGATTAGAGACGGGTATGAAACTTGGTCTGGACGTTCATGCTGGTTTATACACTCAACAAGGTGCCACACATTATATTTCTCCTGCCTCCCTGGCCAATGACCAGTCAGAATGTGTGCTCCTCTCCTCTCCCTCTTTGTATGTTTGACCAGTCCCCGTTGGGAGCATGGGTTTGCCTGTCCTACCTCCTTTTATGAGTGGGCAATCAGCCAAAGAGCCTGCGGTCCTGCTGGACACGGGTCAAACAACCAAAGAAGAGGAGGAGAGGAACACATGCTGACTGGTGAGTGGGTCACTGGCCGGGAAGGCAGGGGAACCCCCTCCTGCGATACTGTGTGTACAAACTGGCACAAACTTCTGAACTGTCAAATTTGTAATAGTCACACAACCCAAATCTCAAACACAAAATATAATTAGCTAATCATAATCAAAGGGCTTATGCTTGCTGCTAGATGCTTCACGAGAGCTGATCAGACATGGGAGGAGGTCCTTTTCCAGAAGGCTTTTGAAACATCTATTAAATTGGAAATAAACATAAGATAATTTTTAAAAATTCTTAATTAAACAGGTCATTAAGGCCAGCAGAGAACTTATCCTCTAATGAATAGGACTTTAAAATTGTTTAAATGAGCCCTATATATGCAACAAGAATAGGGTAGAATGGTTCTGAGCTTATAGCATAAATTGAACTACTTACACATGGGGGAGGAGTTGCCATTTTAATGCTTCTTTGTGAAGTAATACTCCCCAACATATATAGAAAACCTGATTGTACTCTGATTGCATTCAAGTTATACCATCTGAAGGGCTATACCACAGCAACAAAGATAGTGACTAGAGCTCATATTAATGAAGTCATCACATTCACACCAACTGGTGATGCTTTCCTGAACTGTGGGAAATATTCTTCATCAGGGTACAGGAGAGGAGTTACCAGAGTAGCTGGTTTCCTACTATGAGCAGTAGAGATAGGCACAGATCAGAAAAATGGTGATTCATTTTGAGTCATGATTCATCAAGATCGATGAATCATGAATTACAGATTTACAATTTGTTTTCTGATCAGTCAACAAATTGATTTGTCAATTTACTTTTTACTTTAAAACCCTACAAAATGCCTCCCCCAGCACCTAGAGACACCAAAATACTAGAGAAGCTTCCTGTGACTCTCCTCTACAAGCCCTGCATGATTGATGAAGATTGGGCTTTGGATGTCTGAGTTATGCACTCACACGGAGGGTCCCCATGGGAAAGTTCTCCCCAGGCACATAGGGACACCCCTAGATCTCCTCTGCAATCCCTACAACATGTTATACATGCACAAAGCAGGCTCCCCCAGGAAAGTGTCCTTTAGAAGCTGGCTTGGGGAAACCCAATCTTGACCAAACTTGGAGGGATTGTAGAAGAGAGATAGGGGAAACTTCTCTGTGATTTTGGTGTCTCTAGGTACTTTGGGGGAAATTAGCTGGGGAACTGTCTTTGGGAGCATGTAACTCATGAAATCCAATATTCACCAATCTTGGAGGGTTGTAAAGGAGAGTCAGGGGAAGCTTCCCTGCAATTTTGGAGTCTCTGTGTGCTCTGGGGGCTGTTTTATAGCCAAACAAATAAATAAGTCAGAAATCACTAATAATTCATTGAGCTGTGATTCATTGGGGTCATTGATTCATACAAATATAAATTGATAAATTAGTGATTTTTGAACAAATTTGATGATTCGTTTTTTTATTTCATGCCTATCTGAGCAGCTTGCTGTATTTGCAGACAAAAGTAGCCAGGCTTGTCTTAATGCAGACACAGTTCTGGATGACCTTTCGCAAGTACTTGTCCCATGATCTGGGATTTGTTTCAGCTTGTAGATCCCAAACATGGAGATGGAGGGAAGAAATAGAAAGAGTTACCATTTGTTCACTTGGCTCTTTCCCTTCCAGGCTGATTAAATTTGCAAATGTGATGCAATGGTGAAGAGGTGTGTGATTAATGTTGCTTTATGGGAAGGAGTTCTTGTCTTCTCTTTGTAGTAGGCACTAATAAGGTGAAAGAAATCTGCCTTCGATTCAGAAGTCTGGAATAGTTATAGGCCTCCATCAAACCTTCCTTTCTTGGGTAAGGCAACAAGGAGCCTTGTTGGCATAACTTTAGTCCACTTCTTCAGATGTAATTAAACACAGACTATGGGCTACAAAAGCTTATTTAAAGGGAACTTTTTAATCTTTTAAGTGCTGCAAGACTCCTTGTTGTTTTTACCACAATAGAAAATTGTGGAAAATTCTTGGCACCACTTAGGAGGTGGCAACACTGCAACACTCAGCTACTTCTGGGTGACACTAATTATCCAGATTGATTTCAGGCTTTTGCCCAGTGTATGGGTCTGAGACTGCTATTAGTTGCCTTGGTGGATGACCCATGCCAAAAGCGGCAGAACATAGCCCTGTTAGTTCTCCTGGAGGCTTTTGATACTATCTACTCAACTTTTATTTGAAGCTACTGGGAGAAGTCATTGGGCATTTTGGACTGAGATGATAATGTCCAGCTATATTGTTCCTTGCCATATAACACCAAGGAAGCAGTCAATACCTATGCAATTGGCCTGGGTTGGTTCAGCTTCACTGAGTGAGGTTGAAGAAGCTGAAATGAAACTGTGATGAGAAAGTCAGCAGAATGCCTGCCTCACAGGCTTCAACCTGTTCTGGAAGGGATTGTGTCTCTTCTGCAAGTTCAAGTTCATAGCACTGCTTGATTCTGCACTGTCTCTGGGCTCCCAAGTCATGACAAGTGCTTCTGCACAATTCCAGTTAACTGCCTGCCTAATTTTTATAGTATTTAATATTGCTGTGAATTAAATGAAAAAAGGGAAAAATCAAAAGTGTTTAGCTTATTAAGAGAATTAATGAACTATAGCAATGTGCCAATGGTATCAGAAGAAACAGCCCTTGAAATCTCTTCAACATTTTGAGTTTATAAACCCATGATCTAAAAAAGCAAACAAACAAACAAAAAGCCCACCCAACAACAATTCCAACCAAACCCATCCTCCTTTAAAAAGTCCCAATCTTTTTAAGGGAGATAATTTTTTTAAAGAGTACACAATCATCAGACTATGGATTTGGGTGTAGAAGGTGTGATGGAATGCATTGGAAAATAATGGAACGTGCCAGATTTTACATACCAGGAAATCAGTGCTACTTGGAAGGCCTCATCTTAACCCAGGAAATTCACTATATCCAACTGATTCACTAACATGGAAGAGATCTCTGTGGAATTTTAGAATCAACACCCAAATCCAAAAGATCAGTCTTTGACCTGTAAAATGGGATTTTGAAGAATTCACACCACCTTCCCCACTCCCCAAATTGTTTACATAACACAGCCAAATCTTTGTCTTCTGGTATACACCTGTGTATTTCATATTTTTCCATGTAGCACTAGGGATTTCTGCAAAAGATTCAAAGTACTGCAAGAATGCAGATGGGTTGACATCAAAGGTTTCAAACAGAATGAGGGCGAAACTATTCCAGGAATATATAATGCTACTTGAAGTCAGCATGAGAGCAATGACAATTTTCTGCTTGCTGCATGATGAATAATTATTAAAATATCTTGTATTTTTCAGATAAGGATTTTGAATTGCCAGAACCTTCATATTGAACACATATTTCACATTTTTGCAGATCTCGGCATAACAACATTATAAAGCAAATCGAGATGTTATGGACCAGTTCTGCTTACAAACTTGTCTAGACAACATGCACTCTTGATCAAAAGTTTCAAGAACAATTAGGATTTAGCCCACGGATTTGAATTGTGCTTTGAAATCTTCTCTCTGCATCTAGTATAGAGGAGCAGATTGATTGCAAAATCTGATATTGAACTAGAATACCTGAGTTAGAAGATAAGGCTGATTAATATTTGTGACATATATGTACAGCCTTGTAGATTTAGAAAGCAGCTGGTTGGGAACCAGATGATTATTTTATACATACTGGCATGGGCAGCTCAGGAACTTGGACAGGGGACTGATTGCCCCCATCTTGGGGAGGGTTTCTCCCTGTCCCAGTGACAAATTGTCTCTGCACACCTGTGGGGGTAATTTGTTTCTGGAACATTCAGAAGCAGGGTGTAGAAAGGGCTCACATATCTAGCATGTGAGGTGAAAAAAAAACCCAGAAAAAAGCTTTACTCAGCCAGTTACAGAATTCATGTTAATGTCACGAACCTTGTGGCACAGTGGTTAAAATTGCTCTACTGCAGCCCAACTATTCTCACGACCTTCAGTCTCAGGTAGCCGGCTCAAGGTTGACTCACCCTTCTATCCTTCCAAGGTCGGTAAAATGAGTACTCAGCTCGCTGGGGGGGGGGGGGGAATGTGTAGCCTGCATAATTAACTTGTAAACCGCCCAGAGAGTGCTTGAAGTGCTATGGGGCGGTATATAAGCAGCATGCTTTTTGCTTTGCTTTGTCATTTATTTCACACAATGATTTCTGAAGTAAAACAATACACCAGGTTCCCATAATTCTCTCAAATTCACAGTCCCTACCCCCCCTTTTTAAAAAAACCATTAAAAACAAATACATCCTAACTTGACCAAACAGAATGGAAGTTTAACAATGAGATTTACTGGCAAATAGCAGCACTTGCTGATTTTTAAACTTCCAAGCACAACTGCTTTTAGTGTATGATCTCAAATTGAAGGGAGAAGATGATCTATTGAACAATTACTGTTTTATTTTATCTCACCTGAGACAAAACATTTTTAAGAAGTCAGTTGTCCTTAACTAGAGCTTGGAACAGTAACTCATGAACTATAATTCCCAGAATCCATGCTGCTTGATGGATTGTGGGACGAAAAGTAGTCCAAAACCTTAACATTTACGAACTCTGCTGCTTCTCACACCTCTAGTCTCAATGACCATGTGACATTTTCCCGGTATAGGGACAAAGGAGTGGTTCCTACACATGCAAAATGTAGCCTGAAACACCTTTAAAAGTTCTGGCAAGACGGTGAAAGAAAGAGCAGTGTGTTGCCATAATTAGGAGTTTTTAGGTCATACTGTTAAAAAAAAGTGTTCTTTCACATAACAGAATATAAAAATCAGCAGGAATCTGTGCAACCTTTGAGTCATTGGCTTTCATTTCAGCTAAGCAATTCAGCATACGCTTAATTTTAAGTACTTATGATGTGTCTTACATACTTCAACAAGACTAAAGAATGCACTATAAGCCTTTGCTGACTCATGGCTTAAGAGCTGTCAATTCTCAGCTGAGTGATGATTTCCTATGGTGAAGTATTTTCCTTATGTTTAAAGGAGATGATTAACTATACACATTTTTCCTTCTTGTGGAAGTCAAGTCAGAAACGTGGTGGAAGTGACAGAAAGAGAAACTTACGTTGGTTTTGACGCTTCAGCCTGATCTGTCTGGAGTTTTTCTCCTCCTTCTACTTCCATAGTGCAGTATACAATGCGGTTGGGCGCTAATGATTTAAGACCTTGGACTTCCATGATGACAACCTGTGAAGAAAGCAGAAAAAAAAATCCTTAGATAAAGTTCTCTGTTCAGCAGTGAGTTCTGGAAACAAGAATAAATGATAACTCTTCTGAGAAACCACTAGCCAGTTGGGGCACACATCTGAGATTCTAGTGCATTGCATGTAGAATATATAGATAACCTTCAAGTTCAATATAACTATTTTGTGACTGTTGATGAATCAATCTTTGCTGGTCCCAGATAGATCATCTAGACCTGGATCCTATTCTGCTGATATAACTGCTTATGTTAATATAATCAGGCACACTAACTCCCAGAAAATTTTCAGATGATGTGCAGGGCTTCTGCAGGGAAGGAAGAGGAATAAAGCCCCACGCTACTAGTGGAGATTTGCTAGCAGATAAAAAAACCCCTATAGATCTGCCAGCGTATCAACAGGCATCTTTACTTAACAGCTCAAGAATCAATTGATATAGCCATGGCTAGTTGAAAATCCAATCCAATTTTTGTCTTTCGACCATGCACAGGAAGACGTGTAAAACAGCTGCTGCAATGACAGGTCAACATGACTGAACTTGAGGCAAGCTGGACCTTATTGGCTTGTGACAGGCAGGCAGGAAGTGTTTGTATGAATTTTAAACAGTTCATTGAGGCCCCGTGTGTAATGTGAACTGTTTCAAGTTCTATGGTGTAATACCTTTGCACTGTATCATCTGCATAGTCTCACTCCTGGGTATTTAGATATGCAATAGAAATGAAATTGTACACAGAGAAAATCACTTTTCAGTGTCTTGAATTTCCAGTGTTTGCTCTTTTTCAAGTATTGACTGAACTCCATACATAGAGTTTTCTTTACCATTAAATGGTAAAGAACAGTGAGTTAAGTATATAGCTGCAGAATCAGAATATGGTAGCTCAATTTCCTTCCGGAAAAACCAGCTTGTGTAGCCCTGGGCAAAGCTGAACAAGGGCACCCCCAGAAGAAGGGGATAGCAGACCACAATTCTAGCTCCTGTTCTCTAAAGATGCCGGCCACAGAGACTGGCGAAACATTAGGAAGAAAAATCTCCAGAACATGGCTAAACAGCCCGAAAAATCCACAACCATAGAATCCAGAAGCCTGATAGTTCATCCCCTCTTGTTGTACAATAAAGAACATATATAAATTATTAAATCAAAATTAATTGTACTTTTATAGATTTAAAAATTGTATGTGTGAAGATAAATTGTATTTATTCCAAACAAGTGCTCTCTGCAATTTTCTTAGGTTTTTTTTTTTAAAAAATACTTTGAAATCAAAGCTTCCAGCAAAATGCAGGTGACATGTCTAATTAGCATTAATCAAATTCAAAGCACACTGTGAAGACGATTGAACAACTCAGACACTGTAGCCAAAAAAAGAGACAGTCCCAGTGAAACAACTCTTAATGAATATTACATTATGCTTTCCTAAAGACCTATTTTTGACCAAACAACTCAATGTTCTCTGCAATATGCAAAAAAAATATGCTTTGTCATTGAATGAAATGAAGCAGAAAGGAAATAAGGACAGAGTCAAATATATGGCCTTTTCACAGCTGGTGGATGGCCCCATTTCTATGAAACCATATTTTATAAAACAGAGGTTTTCCCCATGCCTCTTCGAGAACATTCAAAGAGAGGTGATTATATGGACGGTCTTCCCAAGTCATGAGAAATATAAGTGTGGGAAGTACTGACTTCAGGGAGGTTCCACTCATATAAAACCATCTCTTCTTATGACATTTCCATGGTAGAATGAAAAGGAGCTACAGCAACAACGCACCCACATTGTCTAGGTAAGGCTTGACTTAAGCTTACATGTCAATAAGACCCACTAAAGGAATGAAAGCAAAACTTCATCTCATATTAGCAGACTGCTGTCAAGTCGTGGCATCACTATTTTGGTGCTGACGTCTAAAGCTCTCCACAGTTTGGGGCCATGCTACTTGCCGGACTGTCTCTCTCCCTAGTGTTATTTGTCTAACTCACCAGATCCTCTCAGGCTATGCTCCTCTCGGTAGCCACTCTAAAGGAGGCCTGAAAGCCATCAACCAGAGGTCCGGACTTCTTTGCACTGGCACCTACATTGTGGAACTAGCTCCTGGTGGAGCTACACCTGCCCCCCTTCCTCTTAAAATTTAGAAGGCACCTTAGATTGCTGCTTTTCAGAGAGACTTCCACAGTGACCCTGTTTGATTTTATGTCTGCTGTCCCATGGAAAAATTTCCTTTGGTGCCACTTGTTTTTAACTTGCTAATGATTTTAATTTTATTATCTATGTATAGTCTACTATTCTACGTTTTTATTTATTGTTGTAAACTGCCCAGAACAGTGCATTGCACTAACAGGGCAGCATATAAATCAAATAAATGAATGATTATTTATTTATTTCCTTGCTATGTTTCTCATAACATCTGTTTCTGCAAACTCCGTGTCCTGACTAAAAGTGTGGATCATCACTTATTTCATTCTTGCAGACAAGAACAATTTTTTTTCTCCAAAAGCTTCCCCCCACCCCACCTGCCACAATTCTAGACATTTTTGTGCATTTGTGGTATTTTGGTACTTCTTCCAAAACAAAATACAACAAAACAAAACAAAACAAAGCCCCACTACTTTGGGTTGTGCAAAATATAACTTAATATAAAATGATGCTCATTTAGGAGCCCTTTTTTGGCAGGGCAGGGAGATGTCTTGACATAATGACAGGATGAGAAAACGTTTAGGTTTTCACAACTTCTTAGTTCTAGCCTCATAAAGACATGTATATCTCCAGCCTTGCTCATGCCACTGACTACTAATACGAAACGGCAATATTTCTCCAGCTGTATTGCTTCCTCAGAATGTTATCCAAAAGAGCTGTTTTGGGTGGTCCGGGATCTTCTTCAACCAGGAAATCTGGTGGAGGTCCTGGACTGCTCATCAGCTCGCTGTGATGAGTTTGCCATTCATTTTGAGGGAAAAATCACTCAGATTCTCAGTGGGTTGGACTCCACCATTACTGCAGAATAAGAGGATGTGTCCAGTGTGCCATCCTTAGGTCAAGTATTAATGGATGAGTTTCAGTTGTTTATCTCATTTCCTCATTTTTCACCAATCCAGGTGAGGCGGTTTCTGTGCTGAACTCATGTCTTGGCCTGATAATGGACTGGATGAAGGTTAATAAACTGAAACTCAATCCAGACAAGACGGAAGTGCTGTTAGTGGGTGCTTTGCCAGACAGGCTGGAGGGCTATTTCCATGCCCTGAATGGGGTTGCACTCCCCCTAAGGGACAGGGTCCACAGCTTGGGGGTGCTCCTGGACCCCAATCTAACTCAGGAAGCCCAAGTGGACTTGGTGGCCAGGGGTGCCTTCCTTCAGCTGTGGAAATTATACCAGCTACAGCCCTACCTGGACGAGCAGACTATCATGACAGTTAGACATGAACTGGCAACATCTTGTATAGATTACTGCAATGCGCTCTATGTGGGGCTGCCTTTGAAGATTGTCTGGTGACTTCAACTGGACCACTTCAACTGCATGGCTGGTGAGTGGTGGGGCCGCTAGGGGACACATCAAGCCAATTCTGTTTAAATTGTATTGGCTACCAGTTGCTGTCCGGGCCCAATTCAAAGTGCTTGTTTTGATATATAAAGCCCTAAATGTCTTGGGCCCTGGATACCTGAAGGACCGCCTCCTTCCATATGAACCTACCAAGCAGTTAAGATCTAGCCAGGGGCCCCTTTTGAAAGAGCTATCCCTGAAGGAGGTAAGAGGGATGGCTTGTAGGCAAAGGGCATTTTCAGCAGCTGCCCCCAGACTATGGAATGCCCTCCTGACTGAGATTCATCTGGCGCTGATGCTGATGACATTTTGGCACCGGGTCAAAACCTTCCTGTTCCAGAAGGCTTTTAATTAAAACAATATCAACTGTGCGTCCTAATAGCAATTTTTAGAGCATATATTTTAATTGTATTTTAGTTATTTTATCTTTTTATTGTATTTTAATTGTTGTAAGCCACCCAGAGACCTTTGGGTAATGTGGGCAGCATATAAATAAATAAATAAATAAATAAATAAATAAATAAATAAATAAATAAATAAATAAATAAATAAATAAATAAATAAATAAATGAATGAATGAATGAATGAATGAATGAATGAATGAATGAATGAATGAATGAATGAATGAATGAATGAATGAATGAATACTACTGGCGGAGATGAAAATAAGGATATATAGAGTTGACATTAAGAAGTGAGGGATGTTAGCCTATGGAAGTAGTTTCTGGGGGAAAAAACCCTTCAAAGTCCCCTTGTGTTCTCTTGGATTGTTTGGGAGTGAGACAATTTTGCCATGTTTTGAAGGTCTCCAGAACCTTATACCCTTGTTGGAAAAACCGTCGGCTTGGGTACAAGCTAGAGATTGGGATATCCGTATTCATATAGGAATACAAATATCCCCCCACAGGTGCAGAGAATGAGGGTCTGCCCCCTGGGGCCAGAGCAACCACTCACCATTCTGTCGCTAATGTGGGCTCCGTGTCCCTTCCTATCGTTCCACAGCTCATGGTGGATTAGCCACTCTTTGACCCGGCAGAGAGGCTTGTCAGCTACCAGGAGTGGCTAATCCATTGTGAGTTCTAGAGTGACAGGAAGGGAGTGTGGAGCCTGTGGCAGCAGTGGAATGGTGAGTGGTTGGTCGGGCCCCAGAGGGCTGGACCCTCATTATCTACACCTGTGGGGAGGATATTCGTATTCATATATGAATACGAATACCCCCCCCCCCCCAATCTCTAGTATACGCTATCTAAAAGACTGTCTCTCCCTCTATGAGCCTGCTTGGGCATTAAGATCATCAGAGGAGGCCTTTCTTTCAGTCCCAACACCCTCCCAGGTGTGATTGGTAGGGACATGGAAGAGGGCCTTCTCTGTTGCTTCTCCCAGATTCAGGAAGCCAAATTGGGGGTATGGGGGCCTTTTTTCATTTAAAAAAGCGTGCACACACTTCTATGTTTATGGTTTCCATGCAATGAAAGGAACTACTTGGGAATCAGAAAATCCTCAGGACCAAAGAAGGAAGAAAAATGGTCCTTTACCGATGTTCCACAGGTGTTCAGGTATTCAACAGGATTTCAGCCAACATGTAATATATGTGTTTGAATGTCTTAAGTCCGCAAGTGGAGTATGTGATTCTGAATATCTTACGCTACTGTAAGACAATGAGGATGGAAGCGTTGCTAAAGCACTCTGGAAATTTAGATACTGTAAAGCAGGGGCTTTAATTCAGAATAAGAACTGTTGATCAACAACTTTTAAAACGATTTCATGTATCATTGCTGAATAAGATCTTTTCAGGCAAACAAATAGCCTTCAATTGAGTTAATTGGCTTAAGATTCAAATATTCTATTAACAGACTATACTAAGTACGCTGCCAATTAACGAAAAGAACAACTTAGAAGAGATATGTATGTTGTTCATTAGAGGATTAGCCTTTCTGTTTTGGCATTAGGGATGCATTGTCTATTTTCCTGACCTCTGCACACAACACATTTATTTCAAGCTCTGATGAGCTAGACGTCGATGGATGAGATTATTATTTTTTTAATTATGTCTAACTGACAGGAAGAAAAGTGGAGCCTTTTACCTCCAAGGAAAAAGATAGCACCACATCTGACTTTGAGAGCTGGTTTTCATTTTCTTCTCCCATATCAATGATTGAGGTGTTGTGGCTGCGCTTCAGCTTCTGCAACTTGAACTCGCCACCTTTGGACACCGGCATGCTTTCCAAGTTTGCCATCAGCAAATTGACAGACGACTTCAGCTCTTCAATGTACATGTTTTCCATTTCTTTGGAAACAAATTTAGGAAATTTCCGCTCCTGTGAAAGATGAAAAAGCAAACAAAAACCATCAATGGGCAATAAACAGCATCAAATCAATGGATATTTATACTGAGATAAGGTGGCTGAATAGCTCAGTGGGCTGGAGCACATGTCTACATCAGTGGTTCCCAATGGTGGGGAATCCAAGTGTTCTTGCAAGCCCCAGAAACTCTGGCCAGCACAGCTAGTGGTGAAGGCTTCTGGGAATTGCAGTCCACGAACACCTGGGCTACCCAAGGCTGTGAAGCACCGGTCTACAGAATCAGGAGTTTGGTTTCCCTCATGTCTTGCAGAAGGAGAGCTAGCCTGTGCAGTCTTGAATAAGCTGCATAGTTCCAGAGATCTCCTGGCAGAAAGGAATAGTAAACCATTTCAAAAAAACACCCTGAGAATAGCCATCATAAAAAGGAATCAAGAATGTTAACACTGTTGCCGTTTTCTACTGATATTAATATTTTTCTATAAAAGATCAACAGCGATTAATCAAGAGATATGGACAAGAAATGTTAACAAAATTAAGTAGCAGCAGTATATTAGAAGCCAACATAATTAATCATATTACAGCAAAGATTTCAGAATAAGATATTCTTGACTGTTGATAGATTGACAGGTTCAACTGATGAAGCCAGCATGAGGCAGAATATTAGGGTAACAAAACAGACTTTAGACTACAAGTGGATGATGCCGCATCTTTCCCTATTTCATTAAAACCCACTCTTGATGAAACCTCTACGGCAGTGGTCCCGAACCTTTTCTGAACCGCGGACTGGTTGTGGGGGTGGGGTCAGGGGGCCGGGCATGCTTGTGTGCATGTGCAGATGGGTGGGGCACGCTTGTGGGTAGGCAGGGTGCACTCTCGTGTATGTGTGGGTGGGCAGGGCATGCTCACACGCATGCACAGATGGGCGGGGCACACTTGTGGATAGCGAGGCATGCTTGTGCATGCACGGGTGGGTGGGGCACCCATGGATGGGCAGGCCATATGTGCACATGGGTGTGCGTGGGGGGATTGTGCGTGGGGTGGGTGGGTGATCTGTCTCCTGGTCCTGCCAAGGCCATGGACCTGCACAGGCTATGGACTTGGGGTTGGGGACCCCTGCTCTACGGTATCTTTTATAGAGTCAGGGATGGAGGAAGGAGCTGGTTTACAACAGTACATGGAAACTACAGCAGATAAGCCAGACTGGAATGACATGCGGCTTGTATATTATTATGAAACCTACTAATTGAATCACATGACTTTTAGCAGAAATGATAAACTGGTAATATTTTTCCACTAATGAAACAAAAGAACAGTTTCATAAAGCATGGGAGAACAATGCTGTGTTGACACTTTTGCACCAAATCAGAAACAATACAATATGGAATAGAGACGGGGGAGTATGTAAGCTAGACTGCCATTTGCACATCTAGTAAGCATATGGAAGAGCCTATGTATGTACAGCTTATCAATCCAAAGTTATCACTCTGAGTTGGTTGAGGTCTCCTCTTGTGTGGAGGAGTTCTACACATATAGGTTGTATACAAGTACAGCTTGTGCTACGAAGACATGGAGTGCAGGGAGATGCAGCTGCCAGGTGTACCAGCAGCAGGAGAAGGGATAGCCTGTGTAAATGGGTGCCCTAAATGCATTCTTTCAACATGGGCAGACATTGGTTGCTGCCCCATACCAAGCTAGTTCAGTCTATATTCTTCTAGCAAGGATGCTGTGTCCCATGCATGCAGAGGTCAATAAAGCCATTGGTTGCAAGTCATAACAGATTCTACTGATATTTAACTTATTGAACCCTGCTAAGGTCTTTCTTTAATCAGGGCTAATCCAAATATTATTGAACAGATATTTAGCTCTTAAAGACTCAGTGATACGTAAGTTCACTGCCTAATCCTGGGCTGGGTCCGTATTGAAGATATGGAGAATTAGAAGACTGCTTGTAATTACTGGTAACCCAAAACCACTTTTCCATACTATTATACATGCTGTAGAGTATGCTTTAAGCCACTGAAATGTGTTGCTGGTTGTCCCAATCTATCAACTACATGGTAGGTCAAAAGAACTATGTGATCTGGAAATTGTTATTTTGTAAAACATCAAACCAGCAGAGAACATCTCTTGCAGTAGGCCTTTTCAACAGAAAATAACCTTGAATCTATATTGTACACCTCGAGGTGTGCTGTCCTTCTGAAGCATCTTTAGGACCTTTTCACCACCTACTTAAAGTCTGACATACTTTACAGAAGACTCTTCTACTACAGGCTTAACAAGACTCTGTACCTACTCTGCTGAAGAGTTTAATCTAGGATTTGGATCTGATGCTCACAAATCTCCCTTGTGTTTTTAACACTCTAAGTTTATAATCCTATTATGTTTTTCACAGGCTAATGGTGGATCCAATAGATGAAAGATGTAGAAAGAGCAGGATATAACTTGGACTTTCCAGAGAGATGTTTGAGAAATACTTGTCACTTCTAGAAGTGGTACATTTCAGTGGTTGTGGATGCCATTATATTATGGTTCTACCTTTACACTATAATATGATATATTCAGGTTTGAGCTTGGCTGAACATCTTCTGATCTATGTCATAGACTGACAGCAATGCCTTTATTTGGTTTTCCTCTTCTGCTGCCTTCAGCCTTTCCCAGCATTTTCTTTTTCAAATAATCCTGCCTTTTCATGGTGTGCCCTAAGTAGGACAACCACTGGATAGTTCAATGGTTTAGGGATCTGTCTGTGAATTCAGAGGTTGGGAGTTCGATTTCCCACTGTGCCTCCTTGTCAGGAGCCGAACTTGATGATCAATAGGGTCCCTTCCAGGTCTGCAGGTCTACGGTTGTTGTTGTTGCCTCCAGATATAATTCAGCCTTGATTTGATCTAAGACCCACTTGTTTATCTTTCTGGCAGTCCAGGGTATCCACAAAGCTCTCCTCCAGTGCCATATTTGGAAGGAATCAATTCTTTTTCCTGTCAGCTTGCTTTACTGTCCAGCTTTCACACTCATACATGGTGATAAGAAAAACAACAGTGCAGATAATTTTGCCCTTGGTCTCCAGTGACACATACTTACACTTGATGATCCTTTCTAAGTCATTTATTGCTGCCCTTCTGAGCGTCAGCCTTCTTTTGATTTCTTGGCTGCAGTCTCCATTATGATTGATGATTGAACCAAGGTATACAAAGTCTTTTGCTGTTTCAGTTCATGGTCAACATTAAAGTTGTGTAGTTCTTTTGTAGTTACGTTTTGTTTTCCTCGTGTTCAGCTGCAGTCCTGCTTTGACTCTTTCTTCTTTCCTTAACAATCATTTAAAGTGATTGAGGCTTTCTGCCAGTAAGGTGGTATCATCTGCATATCTTACATTATTGACGTGTCTTTCACCAATTTTCACTCCTCCTTTGTTTCAATCTAATCTCACTTTCTATATGTGTTCTGCATACAGATTGAACAGATAAGTGGATAAAATGCTCTCTTGCCTGACACTTTTGTTATAAGAAACCATTCTGTCTCTCCATATTCTGCCCTAACATTAGCTTCTTGTTGACAATGCAAGTTACACATCAGGACAATCAAGTGCTGAGGTACACACATTTTTTTTCAGAACAACCCATAATTTCTCATGGGCTACACAGTCCAAAGGCTTTTCTGTAGTTTATAAAGCATAGTCTCATCTTCTTCCGAAATTCTATGATGTGTTTCAATAGACAGCAGATATTTGCAATATGATATTTGCAAGTGTCTCTTCCTTTTTGGAATCCAGCTTGAACAGACATTTCTCACTCCACATAAGGTAAAAGCCTTTGTTGCAACATATTGAGAATCATTTTGTTTGCTTGAGATATTAAAGCAATGGCCCTATAGTTAATGTACTCTTTGACATCTCTTTTCTTAGAGTCTGGAATGCATATTGAGCATTTTCAGTCTATGGGTCATTGTCTGGTTTTCCATATTTGTTGGCATATTCTTGTTATAATTTTGACAGATTCCATCCCTGTGACTTGAAATAGTTCTATCAGTATTCCTTCTACCCCTTGTGACTTATTTCTTCCTAGTTCTCTTAGAACATCTTTCACTTCACTTTCTAGAACTGCATGTTCTTCCTCATGGGATTCCTCTTCAAAGGAGCCTGTCATCCTTTTATCTCTTCTGTATAGTATGTATTCCATATGCTTCATAACTAGCAATATGTCAGCCTTGTACTCCTTCCAACCATATAGTAGGCATTATGAAGCTAAAAAGCTTTGAAAAATATTAATGCTAGAGAATGCAATTTTTTTTCTATTGTATCTCCAGTGGCTTGCATTGAGATAAAGGTTTCTCATTAAACTACATGTATTATTTGGCTTACCTTGTGGCAGGATATTTGCACGTCATTAAGAAAAAATGCTTTTGTGGATGACCATTGTTAATAATGTTAAGTATTAACAGCAGTACAGTATTTTCTTTATTTCCCCATGACCTCATTGTGTAGCACACACCACTGAAGAATCTTAGCAATTGTTTCCTTCATGAAATCAAATTCCCAGCATGGTAAATGGTTTCCTGAACATTACTAGGTCTCTGCAACGAAAGTCTGCATGTGTTAGACCAGTTACAGCCTCAACAAGACTACACTCTCAACTGAGGTTTGCCTCAAGATTAACTATAGGAACATCCAGGAAGAGCTAAACTCTAGGAACAGCGTGTAAAGAGTACAAGAACCGAAAGTATGTGACAGTGCTAGTACCTAGATTTTTGGAGATGACTTCATGAATCCATGAATTCATGATCAGTGCTATAAAAAGATCCTTAGATGCATGTAATCCATTCTGCCCTCTCCTACTACACGTGAAAAGATATTAGAAGTATTTCATTCCAAAGAAAAACTGACCTTGCTTCGTCATGACATTCCTATTAAAACTCAATTTACCAAAGCAAAGCTAAGCAAGATTTATAATCCCCACTCATTTTAAGCAAACATCATTTATGCTAACTAGAGTTCAGACATAACATGAAATTTAGTCAATTTAATCCTGGGATTGGATATTTCCAGTCCCTGATGAGGACGTTTGCCAAGATTTGTTCTCAAAGTTCAAAAATAGTATTTCAATGGCAACCCCAACAGGTCGATGTATGTCAAAAAAATTGACCAAACAGTGGATTAAATCCTCTTCTTGTATTGCACTTAGAACATATGTTTTCACATCAGCACTTAGGCACATGAGTAGAGCAGTACTGTATTTGCCAATTTATGCTCATAAATGTAAGAATTTGGTTCAGGACTATTTGATTTCACAAGCTAGAATATTTCAAAGTTATGAAAAGAATAACAGAAGGTAAACAATCATCACTGCCTTTTATATCCCATCGGAATGATGGTGAAGAATCTCTCAAATAAAGCAACATGAAAGAAAAAGACACATTGTTTATAATTTCTTTAATAATTAGTGGTCTGAGATAAGTTTTTTAAATGGATTGTTGTACTCTGTTGTTTTAAATGTGTTCTAGCATTAATTTTTGAATTGTGGTGCTGGAGGAGGCTCTTGAGGATCCCCTGGACTGCAAGGAGAACAAACCTATCAGTTCTAAAGGAAATCAACCCTGAGTGCTCACTGGAAAGACAGATCCTGAAGCTGAGGCTCCAGTACTTTGGCCATCTCATGAGAAGAAAAGAGCCCTTGGAAAAAACCCTGATGTTAGGAAGGTGTGACGGCAAGAGGAGAAGGGGACGACCGAGGATGAGATGGCTGGACAGTGTCTGCGAAGCAACCAACATGAACCTGACACAACTCCGGGAGGCAGTAGAAGACAGGAGGGCCTGGGGTGCTCTGGTCCATGGGGTCACGAAGAGTCGGACACGACTAAACGACTAAACACACACACACACACACACACACAGCATTAATTTTATTACCGTTTTAAATATAATACTAACTTAATTATTTTTTAATATTTGCATACTTAATGTTTCTAGCTTTTAAACATGTCTTTTTAATGTTATAAGCTGTCCTGGGTTCTTTATAAGGAGAAAAGGAGGACAAAAATATTTTAAATAAATTAAATAAATAAATAAAATGTGCCATAAACAACTTTCATTTGCCTTTGCTTGCGGCCAGTTGATCGGCACAGAAGTTTAAGAATAGGGTAGCCTATTAATATATACTGACATGAATCACAAGTGTTGTTCCACTTGCCTCTCATTCTGTGTGGCTTTCCCATTTGACATCCTGTCCAGTCTTCACTCTGAATTATAAAAACACTTCATGCTGATCAGCATTTATGGAACTATGCCTAGGGCCAGAAGATTAAGCACTTATTGCCAGTAAAAACTCTTTTTAATGAAGAGACAATGGGTAGTAATATAACCAAAATCTCTCCACTGAGGCATCACAAAAAACCCAGATAAAGTATGACAGAAAGGGTACAGAAAGTATTTCTCATTAAGAAGTTATTTAACAAATGAGATTCTGTCTGTCTCTGGAACTTCTTAAGTGACTCACATAAAACAATGCCTTTTAATGCGATGATTGAGGCAAGAAATGCAGGCTTCCAAAATATTACATTAGTTTATTCTTAGCTACCACATTTCTGATCACATCATAATCCTTGTGTCTTTTTAATAGGCTTACCTATTAGCCGGTAAGGCAGTTTCATAATTATTATTTGACCCAGTAAAATAAGCTTGGCTCTATAAACTGTTATATTAACTCATGCTGCTAATAGCTAACCCTGCATCCAACTCCTTATATATATGTGGATTATGCCCTCTTGGGAACGATTTGTTTAAATCTGAAAATTTTAACATCTTTAGCACATAGGGTTTCATTTATAATAAATCATATACGTATCTCATGAGACGCTCAAACTTAGGACTGCCACACTTTCTGTATTTTAGATGTCCATTCTGGGAGATTTACCTGGCCTTTTTCAGACAGCAGAAGTTTCCCTTTGAGCATACAGTGAATATACTGCAGCAAGAGGACAAATGATCTGCTCCCAGCCATGTGCTTATGCCCTGGCCATACATTGTGCCTTGGGCATGCACTCACACATCAACCAATTTCCTATGAGTCACACTTGCATGCATAACGCAAACAGAGTGATTTTGTGGAGGAGGATTGCCTGAAGTTAAAAAATCGCCATAGACATGATCTGTTGTGTAAAATATTGTGTGACTCAGTGTGCAACAAAACAAAGCATCCTTGTGTGTAAAAAAATAAATAATTCCCCCTGAAATTTTATCATAATTCATTTAATTGCATATAAACAGTAAAATAAGCAATGATAAACTGAATACCACATTCTTTCTATCAGTTTTCAGTTTATGTAGTTTCCTGCTTTTTTATCTTAAGAAATCAACTCAAAAATAAGGTAGGGTTTTTGATAATACTTATGGATCCTGGCATAACTAAAATAAGGATAGTAAGCATATGAGAAAAGTTGATATTATATACTGGGTTTTTAAGTTCATTAATCAAAGTAATATAAGCTGCAATAATGTAACTGAGAAGCTAAAAAAAGGGAAAGAATTTTTTAACATTATAATACTATACAGTTTTGTCTCATTCTTTTTCTATTTTTGTTTGTTGTATGCAACTATATGACATCCAAGAATTTTTTTAAGTATCAAAAATCCCCCTACTCATTTTACTTTCTATATTCCCTACTCTCTTTGAGAGAGAGAGAGATTGAGAGGAGATAAGACTACTTGTATGGACTCTTCTTTCCTACTCTTTTAAAAAATCTTTATTTTGGTTTACTTCTATCTTTTAAGTGGGATTTATATCCTGGGATTTCCTCTTTGCTGTGTCAAAGTTATTGAAACAGAATGCACTGCATAAGAGCAAACGTTGATGCTACAAAATAAACAACAACAATTAGAGGCTCACTTTTGATATCTCTTGACAGTTATTGCTAAGAAACATCACCAAGAAAGCACCTTGTTCTGAAATTGTGCAGAGAAGCCTAGCAAATGCTTGTATATAAACATTGAACTTGGCACATAACCTTCCGGGATTTGTGACTTACTCCAGGGAGATTCATTGTACATTTGTGCTTCCCTGAAATTAACCAGAGGAGTCTGGGCTTGGTAATATATTCCGTTGCAGAGGCTGTCAGTAGCAGTGAGGATATATCTGGATTTGTTACAAAAAATACCCCATACTGCATCGTATTTGTTTCTGCAGATGGGAAGGGCTTGGACACAGATTGCAATTCTTCCCTCCCAGAAGAAGAAGAAGAATGTCATAAAGCACTTGGTGAGCCTTCTCTTTTATGCCATGGAGACTTTTCCTAGCTTTTCCCACCACAGCTTTAGCTACCCTGATTTTTATAGTGCTCCCTTTCACAAGGACACGCCCCCCTCCATCATACACAGCAAGAGCCTAACTCTGTTTTTACACAGCAAATTCTCTTCATGTCTTCAGTTATTATAATTAGATACTTGAGCTCCTTATTTCTCATTCGCTATCTGCACACCTATCACCCTTGCTTCCTCCTGAGCTGAAGTCTTCTTGTAACAGAGAGATGTATTTCCTACTTACTCATGAGGGCAAAGCAGCAATTTGGTTAGAATTTCTGACTGCATCTCAGAGGCTTGTGATGTTGAATCACATTGGATCATATGGATGACACCCAACTTCAATGCACTCAAGAAACAATCATGGGTTTGATGAGAAATATGACAGGCATGCCCTCATACCTTTACCTTCTCCACTTTTTTCTTCCATAGGAAGAGATAGAAAGATGCAGGACATAAGTTGAAACCTACCTGCTTCTTGGGTCTCTAACCTGCAGCCTGTGGTGAGTGAAAAGATGGAGAACTCCTATAAAGCTAGTTTGGCAGAAGGATTCTGAGGTCCTCTAGAAATCAGTGGTTCTTAACCTTTGTTACTCGGATGCTTTTGAACTGCAACTCCCAGAAACCCCAGTCAGAACAGCTGGTGGTGAAGGCTTCTGGGAGTTGCAATCCAAAACTCCTGAGTAACCCAAGGTTAACAACCAGTGCTCTAGAGGTACTCCGAAGGCCAGACCGCACCCTTGCACAGAAAGGTTTCGGGCGAGATACTTTGGTTTTGGGTGGAAGCACTTGACCCCAGTCAGCCAATACATGGGGATGGAAGAGTAGGGAAACTAATGGCAACAATTTTGTCTTCGTAGTAAACCCTGCTCTCAATTGTAGACTTCTGCAGAAATATGTCTCATGTTATTTTTTTCAACTATGTGGTGTCCTGGTCTACTAATGCACTTCTAGCAACTATATAGCTTTAAAAATAGACATGTAATTAGGAACCTAGGGGCTGGCTTAGTGCTAAAAGTATGATGATGAGGAGGATTATTTCAATATATTAGTACCAGCTCCTCTATATTTGCTCTTTATTTTTTAAAAAATTTAATAGTTGGTAAATATGCGACTGTGTCTTATCTAGTTTGGCCATGATGCTTTCAGGTTGTTACAGACTGCATTCTGACTTCCACTGACTTCAAAGGTTGATAATTGAATACAATTGTCTGTTAAAAAAAATTTTTTTTTTTACCTTTGCAATCTGATCTGCCATTTGGAGACGTCCATCTAACTCCCGCCTGATTTGTGCTGCTTGTTCATCTGGATTATCCAGCTATGTAAAAGGAAAACAAAATAATTAATACTGGAAGAGCCATAAATAAAGGGTAAAAATAGTCAGTGATGTAAAAGCTAGGACTCCAACATTTCCTGGAAAAAAGTACTGTTGTTGTTGCCATTGTTATTGTTAAAGAGTGATAATGATCTTGTTGCAGAATTACACTGGTGGAAGGGGAATTGTATACCAGTAAATTGCCCCTAATTAACAAGTTCCTGCTTGGATTTCTCATTGCATTCCAGTTGAGTGGCTTGAAGATCAACCAGGAACTCAAGCAGGGACTCATTAATTACTGGCAGTTATACCATATCCTTTCTGCTAGCATAATTATGCAACAGGAATTTGACCAAGATGTAACATAAAGCACTCCAGGAAATTGTACCATCTGTCCCAAACTTCTTTCTCCCTAAACTCTACAGATTTGTTATGCTCAGTGCAGAAGTTCACTTTACACATGCTTAGAATATTAATTGTTAATAGTTCACATTCTCCTGTGCCAAATCCACAGGGAATTGAGACCTGGAAATTGAGACCTGGTCAAATTAAGTTCTGTCAAATGCAACCAGAACTTGCACTGAACATAGAAGATTGCCTTAGAATAATACTCAACAATACACAATTCGGACATGCAGCATTTTGTGTGTTGCAAGGAAAACGTTTGTTGAAAATCACGTTTTGAAATGCCTTGGTGCACAATCAGACCGTACTGAAGGAGCTGAATCATTTTGCACAGTAATTGCCACATTACTAAGGACTTGTTCACCTTGCCCATTAAAGGGCATGCTGTCCAGTCTTTCATCTGTAGAAAAGGGAGGCTGAAGCAATTACTATTGCTTTTCTTTTCTGCACAATCTTTCATCCTTTTATTTAAAAAATGCACAAAGAAGAAAGTTATATACAAAATGCATACAGGGCTTTAGTCAGCAGGAACTGTTACACTGTAATTTCCATTTGTTTTATTAAGATCAGATAAAGTATGTCTTACTCCTATAAGAAATCATCATCCAAAATACTCTCAGTGAGGATCCTAATTACTTTACTTTGTAGATAAAGGAGTGTCCAGTTTTTCTTTTCTGGATTACATGTACTTTTTGGTGCCTTCTCTACAAAAGGTCCAGATTTGTAAAATTCTTATTTGTATTTATTTATTTCATTTATGCCCTACCTTTCTTCCCTCTGGGACATAAGACATCTTACACATATGTGTAACTAAAAACACAATAAAATATAATACAGTAATCCAGGGTTTATTTGTGTTCACATGAGTGTATAGTTACAGTACGCTAGCCATGCAAACACGTGCTTACCAGTCAAATATAGCGGTGCCCCGCATAACGGGTGCCCCGCTTAACGACGAATCTGCATAGCGATGTGTTTTTTGCGATCGTTTTTGCGATCGCATTGCGATGTTTTTTAAATGGTAAAACATCACTTTGCGATGATCGGTAAGCTGTTTCGCTCACTGATTTTCTCATAGCGATGTTTTCCTAACAGCTGATTGGTGGTTCCAAAATGGCCGCCGAGTAAAAAAATGGCTGCCTGCAGTGTTTTCGTGCCCATTCCTCACTTACCGGGCAGTGAAAATGACAGCCGTATGGAAGATTTTCACAGAACGGTGAGTTTTTTGCCCATAGGAATGCATTAAATGTGTTTTAATGCATTCCTATGGGCTTTTTCGTTCCACATAGCGACAAATCCATATAGTGACAATTTTTCCGGAACGGATTATCATCGCTATGCAGGGCACCCTGATTCTAAGGGTGAGGTCACATAAGCAAGGAATCATGTTTACTATGTTTCAATTTGATCTAAAACACTCCATCCCCACATATGTGTTTTTTGTTGGGAAGCAAGATATTTTACTAGGTGGCAAGAGGCTTGTTTATTTTAACTCACTTGTGAAATCAATTTAGTTTTATTGTTTTAGCATATGTGACCACCTTTGTTGGTGTAAATTGCATCTGTGGAATTTGCCACTTCCACCATGCATCAACATGCCTTCTGTTTCGCCAGCCCCTGCTGCCAGTTCCCTCTTCTTCTTGCCCAGGCTTCCTTCTTGTGTACATGGGTGTGTCCATCTGTGTCAGGCTGCAGTCTGATGTGTTTTATTTTTTCTATGTGTTATAGTGAAATAGTGCTATACCAGTTTGAAATAATTTTTCAAAATGTCAGCCAATGTAAGGGGGGGAAATACTCCCTCCTTTGCAACCCTAGAAACTGTGGGGCTATGTTAATGTCCCACCAATTTCTCTTGGCTTCCGTCTTGCCAGCACTAGCTGCCTGGCTGTCACCCTCCCCTAGGTGTTCTCACTCAGCAGTTTTAAAGGAGAGAAGGCTGCTGTCACATAAAAAAATGTACGGAAGGAGGAACCTCTCTGGTTTCCACAGGCTTCAGGAAACTTGGGGTTTTTTTTTTTAAAAATCTGTAATACTGACATACTGATATGAAAGTTTGAAAGAAATGGGAAAAAATAATAATAGCATAGCAGCATCGGCAAGTGGGCAGAGGATACTGAAATGATTTTAGAAGCCCATGTAGTCCCCTCTCCTGATAAACAATACAGCTAAAAACTAATTAAAAGCTTTCCCAATGCACACACCAACCTAAATACAGTGTGACTACTACGTCACTTTAACCCATTTTCAAAACTGCCAATTCATCTCCCAATTTATTTTCATAAGGCATCTGCAGCCAAAGTGTTGGCTTTTATGCTATGTTTTTTATCTTTTATCTTGTTGTTCTCTGGGTTAATATACCATTGTTCTATTCCGTAAAACTGTTCTATTCCTAGATATTCTAAGCTATTTTTATGTGTTTTGTGGCATTTTAGGGTACCATATTTTTCAATATACGAGATGCTCTACTTGGGCATACATGTTTTTGTATAATAGCATACACAAATGATATTAATAAAGAGTATCTGCCTGTTTCCACACTTTTTCAAATTACCCAATAACTTTGTCTGTTTGTGTGAAGTAGAGATGGGGATGAATATAAAAATGAATCACTATTTTAGACGAATATAGCCGAGTCGTCATATATTCATCAATCCATATTCATCAAATTTTAAGTCCTGATGAACACAACTTGATGAATATTTTCCCTTTTTATTTGTCAATTTGCCAATATTCATCTATATTCGTTACTCTTCTGAGGGCCTCTCTATGACATCTCAGAGCTTGCTGGTGCCAATCAGAAGCTCTGGTCCATCAGGAGATCCTGGATTGGCATGTTAGGCAACCAATAGGGCTGTAGAGGTGTACCTTTTACAGAGGCCTTATAAGCTTTTCCCCTGCAGCCATTTTCCACTTCCCCACTTCTGTTCTGATTCTCTCCAGAGTGAGAACAGTTGCTGTTGGCTGGTGCTTGTATGCTACTTGCTTGCTAGCTGTAGCTGTGCTTTTTTCAGTTCTGTGGCAGCAAAGCAGATACAGTGGTGCCCTGCATAGCGACGATAATCCATTTTGAAAAAATCATCGCTATACGGATTCGTCGCTATGCGGGGCAAAAAACCCCATAGGAACGCATTAAAACACGTCTAATGCGTTCCTATGGGGGAAAAACTCGCCGTTCTGCAAAAATCCTCCATCCGGCCACCATTTTTGCTGCCCGGTAAGCAAGGAAAGGGCATGAAAACGCTGCAGGTGGCCATTTTTTTCCAGCGGCCATTTTGGAACCGCCAATCAACTGTTAGAAAACGGGGTGTTTGTGATGATCGGGGGGAAGCGATTGTTGCAAACGCCCCATTTTCAACAGCTGATCAGCGGGGCCGCACGATCTTAGCAAAGGCCCGCCGATCAGCTGTGCAAAAATGGGCGTTTGCAATGATCACTTCCCCCAATCATCGCAAATGCCCCATTTTCGCACAGCTGATAGGCGGGCCTTTGCTAAGATTGCGCAGCCCCACTGATCAGCTGAGCAAAAATGGGGCATTTGCGATGATGGGGGGGAAGTGATCGTCGCAAAGCGATTTTTCCCAATAGGGAACATCGCAATATAATTGCAAAAGCGATCACAATATCTTCTTCGCTATGCGGATTCATCGTTAAATGGGGCACCCGTTAAGCGAGGCACCACTGTACTTTTTTTGTTGTTGTTCATTTTATTTCATTTATTTCATTAGTAGAAATTTACCGGGAATTTGGGGAGGAATTTCTTTAGCAGATTTCAGTTAGCTTAGTTGGTGGGGAGGAATTTTATGTGTGACTGTGGAATCCTTTTTCCCAGCAACATTTAATTCCTGTAGTTGTGTGTGTGTCTCACTCTGAGACTTAGTTGGCAGGACTTTAAGTTTTAAAAACTTAGTTACTTTTGGAGACTTGTGTTAACTTGTGTCTCTGCAGGCATGTTAATTTGTGTTAACTTGTGTCTCTGCAGCTTGTGTTAACTTGTGTCTCTGCAGGTGGGGGGAATTTGGTGTATGACTGTGTGGGCTACAGTCTACTTTGCTGCCAGCTACTTCAGTGCCCAATGGGGCCACAGTCTACTTTGCTGCCAACTGCCTCAGTGCTTGATGGGGCCAAAGTCTGCTTTGCTGTCATGTGCCTCAGTGCCCATTTCAGCCAAAAAGTCTACTTTGTTGCCATGTGCCTCAGTGCCCAGTGGGGCCAAACTCTACCTCAATGGCAATTACCTCATTGCCTCCTGGGGGCAAGCTCTACATCACTGGCAAATGTGATGTTGCTGAAGACAAACTCTACCTCAATGCCTCATGCCTCTGTGTGCCTGCCAGAGACAAATCAAACTCCCTGAATGCCATCTGCTTCTGTGCCGCATAGTAAACTATCCTGGGGTGACCCAATTTGTGGGTGAATATATCAGATGTCTGATACTCAATCTTCACCAAACTTGGCAGGCGTGTTGGGGAAAGACATAGGAAGCTTCGGTGTGATTTAAGATTCTCTAAGTACCTGGAGAAAACTTTCCTGGGGGTGTCCTTCTTGTGACTATATAACTCATGGGCCTGTTATCCAATGTTCACCAAACTTGCTGGACATGTAGAAAACAGTGATAGGACACTTTCCTAAAAATATGGTGCCTCTAGGTGCTTGGGAACAAGTTATATAGCATTTTAAATGAATTGATGAATTTTTTTGGTCAATTCATCTATGAATATTCTTAAACTCATATTTGTTGATTCATTAGCCTTGATGAATCACAACAAATCGCAATTTTTAAAATTTGTCCCCATCTCTAGTGTGAAGCACTGTTCTAGATGGGTTGCAGCAGTAGATAAAATAGTGATTATACAAAAATTAAAACATTAATAAAATAAGAACAAGCAGCACTAAGGATAAATAACATTGCTGGAAGTTTTTATAATAAATATTTCATCTAAGATGTGGTGTGATCTTCATTTTGTTATTTCTTCTGTGACCCAGAAATACATATGACATGCCTCATGGCACAGTGGTTAAACTGCAGTACTGGAGTGAAAACTCTGCTCACGACCTGAGTTCAATTTTGATGGGCTGGTTGACTCAGTCTTCCATTCTTCCAAGGTTGGAAGACTGAGTACCCAGCTTGCTTGAGAAGGAGGGGGAAAATATAGCAAAGTGCTGCAAAATTAATTTGTAAACAGCTGAAAGAGTGCTTTAAGTGCTATGAGATGCTATATAAGCAGCACTTTGCTTTGCTTTGGTGTGGAGTCCAATACAGATCAAATAATGATCTGTTGTGTTTAAAATATTAACAGCAGTCATAATCTTTAGCCAATTTTTTATCCTTTTCCTCCTTAAAGGAGGTCAGAATCTATGATCCTCCCTTCCCATGTTATCCTCAGAACAATGCTGGGAGGAGGGAGAATAAGTTACTTGTAAAGAGAGTTCAGTCAAGGCTTCCCAAGTCCATGACAGTAGACCATCTACTACACAATAGTCCTTATTCTCTGATTTTCATTGCCAGGTGCTTATGGTGTCCTACTTTATCTTAATAGCTGATGCGCTCCACCATTCCTAGACTTTACAAATGCTCTGTGAGCCCTTCGAGCTACTGTGGAGGAAAAAATAAAATAAAATCACCCAGAGTGTTTCGTGCATGGTAGTGCTATCTGTCGTGACAGCTTTCCATAAAACACTTTTATAAGCTGGCTGGGGGTTGCTGTAAATACCATCCTATATTTTATCCTCCTCAGGAGACAAATTGCTCCATACAGCAAACGCTTGCTTGGTGCAGTGCAGTCTGGAAAGTTACAGCTGCAGCGACCATTACCGTTTCAATTCCCAATCTGACTAGACATGAGCACTTAGGTTATAGTTCCCTGGATGTATGAGACTACACCATCTATCCATCAAGACATCGCTGAACCTACAAGCTGCACCAGCTGCTCAGGAAGTGGCTCTTTCACACAACTGCATATGCAGGTGGGCAGGTCTGTATGTTCCGCATGCCTTCCACAAGCATGCATAGGATTGTTTTTTGTCTTCCCAATCAAACAATTGTTAAAATGTAGGAAAGGTATGATTCTGCATTCAGTCAGGAGTTGCAAGTATTAAACACCCCCCAGGATTAAATCTTCACTGTGTAAAAAACTACAACCTCTCTCTCTATCTCCCCATGATTGGTGAAAATAAAATGTATATCCATCTTATTAAAAAGACTCCTACTGAGGTCTAGTTTTCTCTGAATTTAAGTTGTGAAGGGATAAGCCAACTCATGATTCCTTCATCATTCTGGTAATTCAGAAAAGCACTTCTTATTTTGAGCTTTGTTATTTGAGGTTAACTGCAATGCCCAAAATAACCTGCAAGCTATTTTTAGAAATGAAGGGTACTGTTTTGTTTGAAATATGTCCTATTGCTTTGCTAAAGTCGCATCTTTCGTTTCACAGGCATTTTCTGAGAATCTTCACCCCCCGCCCTTGAAAAAGAACAGCTAATAATGTGGACAATGATGTTAATTCTAAAGCTGGTTTCTCGGGTCATATCAAGGCAACGGTAAACCTTGCTTCATGCGTCATTGCCTTCACGATTTCAAGGGCACCAGCTTCAGTTATCAGCAATGGAATGTTTGCTTCTGAAGAGAAACAGAAGGTCAAGAATTACTGCACTTTAGAAAAAGGAGGGAACTCCGGGACTATATTTTTGTCCTTGAATTAGTTTCTCAGAAATATGTACTAGTCTAATTTCCAGAGGAGTAACTATGTTAGTCTGGTGTGACAAAATCAGCAAACCAGCACCTTGAAGATTGACATCCCAGATTCTCCTTGCAATTTACACTTCTTGAAGTGAAACTCTTTAAGCTGTGGTGTGGTCAATTCCTGCTAGTTAACAACAGGTCTGGTTTCATTCCTGATCACATACCCAGTCATTTTTCAGGTACATAGCCAAGAACGTAACCAGCATCTCATTACTTAGAAGACGTTATCTGCTATGACTTAGCACAATTTCACTTCTGCTTGTGTAGGTTGTCAAGAGGATTCTGACCAATAGGTTTTATTTCACAAACCCTTTTAAGAGCTGCAGTTCACATGTGGCAAAAAATATTACTGATACTTTCCAGACCATTGTCGGGGATTAGTCTGTCAGAACCTGATAAGGATTACTAGTTCAAGATTCATGTATAGGACAAGTGACAAGCATAGCTAATTTTGTTTAAAAGAAAACACTAATGAATACCAGAATTGCTTCTGAAATCTCAGCATTCATTAGGGCTCTCACATTAACATTTTTGTATTCCTAGATGATTCAAGCGGAGAAAAAAGAAGCAGACTCCACAAGGTTAGTTCCTCCACTGAAACAGATGGCAAGCTTGTTTGGATTTCATGTACGTACTTTGATTAACAAGAGTACTGGCCTACCATATCAAAGTCTAAACAGATACTAGCATCAAGAGCCTTGTGGTGCAGTGGTTAAACTGCAGTCAAGACTGTTCATGACTGGAGTTCAATGCAGGTGGGCTCAGGTAGCCAACTCAAGGTTGACTCAACCTGAGGGTGTCAGGGATTTTCTCTGCTAGTGCAGAGAGAGAAGCCTTGGGGGGTAACAGGTACTGGAGGAAGAGAGAGTTTAATTTCTGTGTGCTGTGGATTTAAAGCCAAACAGTTTAATTTTTTGTGTGAAGCGTCCTCAAAGCCTGGACACTCATGTCCACCCATGATACCAGTGCTCACTGATGCAATGCAAAGGTGTATGAATGTGGGCTCTCCTTGTAAAAAGGTAAAGGTTCCCCTTGATAATTTTTGTCCAGTCGTGTTCGACTCTAGGGGGCGGTGCTCATCCCCGTTTCCAAGCCATAGAGCCAGCATTTGTCCGAAAACAATCTTCCATGGTCACATGGCCAGTGCGACTTAGACATAGAACGCTGTTACCTTCCCACCGAGGTGGTCCCTATTTATCTACTTGCATTTGCATGCTTTCGAACCGCTAGGTTGGCGGGAGCTGGGACAAGCAACGGGAGCTCAGTCCGTCGCGTGGATTCGATCTTACGACTGCTTGGTCTTCTGACCCTGCAGCACAGGCTTCTGCGGTTTAGCCCGCAGTGCCACCACGTCCCATTGGGCTCTCCTTGTAGAACATCAAAATATCCAAAAGGCCAGAAAGAGAGAAGCGACTGAGAGGAAGATAGCAGGTGGCTGTGTGTACGTGGGACGCACAATGTCATCCCCTCATGCAAAATATGGAGCAGAATTGGCTGGCTCAGATGAAAATGCAATCCCAGTCCTTCCTAGTGATATCACAATGGCCTATCCTGTGTTTCAAATCTCAAGGAATGAGATGCTGCTCACCTCTCAATCCTAATGAGTGATAAAAATGGAAAATTGGTCCCTATCCTACAGGCACGAATATGTCATACTATCCTCTACTGGAATTAGGGCATCAAAAGACAAAGTTGCTCCTTTTGTTGTGAACAGCATTCCAAGCTTTAATTGGTCTGAAAGCTTTAAGTAACTACTGGATTAATAAGCAAGGGAGAATTTTAATACACACTATCATTTTTAATCAGGATGGGGGCTCTTAGTTAAGGCCATGCTTATTTATTTGATTTTGGTTGATTATTATTATTATAAGGCTGATCCCTGTATCCTATACTGTTGATTGTGGGGGTGATTAGACTGCAACATAAGGAATGTTTAAAAATCCTCTCCTCCAGGATAGCACTAAATTATCTCAGTGTTCACATATTCTTCCTACTGCTCTGATGTACTATTCTGTTTTGTTTCATCAGGGATTAAAATTCATTATTGGTAATCAGAAGGGCAACTGGGATCTTTTTGTTCTGTCTTAACTTCAGTTTGTTTCCTCTTCCTACTTCCGTTGTTCTGGTCTTCTCTTTCTTCCAGAAGGTCTGTAGTTTAATGGCTGATCACACAAATGGCAATGAAACAGCCCCAAATTCAATCCCAGGCATCTCCAATAAAGATTCCTATAGGAAACCTCAGAGAGCTGTTGGAAGTCAGAAGACCAGGCTGGGGAATCTGTGACTTGCTGGGCTGTTGTTAAAATACAGCTCCCATCACCTCTGGCTACTGGCCATGTTGACTGGAACTAAAAGAAGTCACAGCCCAGCAACATCTTGGTGGAAGGAGCTGTGACATGCAGAAGCGGTCAATGGCTGAAATCCAGTACTGAGTCGCAACTAGAGTAGGCCTACTAAATCAGTGGGGATTTGGTAAGTCACACAAAACCTATGTAAGACTCAGTGGACCTACAACAGCTGTGACTTATTACTGTATTCCAGCTAACGAATCTCTGCTGTATTTCATGAAGTTTGTTCTTGTTTTATTGATGAGTTGCATTTTGGCTTATATTGTGAGTTGGTTTGAAAGCAAAGGGCAGGATAAAAAAATACTTAATTTTTAAAAAAAAAGCTTTGGAAACAGAAACAAAAACATAATGTAGTAAGGAATTCTTGCACATCAGTACAGAAGCAACCACATCAAGAAACCCATATTTGTGATGGCTTGATTTATCAGGAATGGTGCCGGCATATAATTCTAACAGAGCTGCAAGATGAGAAGGGATCCCAGTGGTAACTCTCCTTAATCTGTTTAATAACGTTTTGCTGGTCTGACAGAATCAGGACATTGATTTAACAGAGTTATCTATTTATCAGAGTTATAAATTATCAGACTCGTAATTTGTGTCCATTTTATAGTGTAGTTTATTGGAGGTATGCTAAGAAAGAAAGAAAGAAAGAAAGAAAGAAAGAAAGAAAGAAAGAAAGAAAGAAAGAAAGAAAGAAGTGTATATATCTATACAGGTAGCAGTCAACAAGAAACATCAAATTATATTGGTTCTGCATTACCATAGCCTTATGGGTGGATTGCAAATATAGCAAAGATATCTACCATTAGCTTGTACTGGTCAATTAAATCCAGGAGTTTGGTGCGGTGAAAGGACTATACAGTAGTGCCTCGCTTAACGAGCGCCCCATTTAATGACAAATCCGGATAGCGATTAGGTTTTTGCGATCGCAAAAGCGATTGCATAACGATGTTTTGAATGGTAAAAAATCGCTTTGCGACGATCGATAAGCTGTTTTACTTATTGATTTTTGCATAGCGATTTTTTTCCAACAGCTGATCGGCAGTTCCAAAATGGCCGCTGGAAAAAATGGCCACCCGCTCTTTTTTTGGATGGATTCCTCGCTTACCGGGCAGTGAAAATGGCTGCCGTGTGGAGGATTTTTGCTTAAAGGTAAGTTTTTCCCCCATTGGAACACACTGAAGGGGTTTCAATGCATTTCAATGGGGTTTTTAAAATCGCATAGCGATGTTTTCAGTTAGCGGCAATTTTTGCCACACTGATTAACATCACTATGTGAGGCACCACTGTAAATTATAACTCATACTTAGAACTCATGTGGGCATAACATCCATCAGCTTCTGTCTGCAACAATAATAATTAACAAATGTTTCCAAGTAACTGGAATCTTTTCACCTTTCATTATTTTATTAAAAAGAGATATTAATTTAGGTGCCCACATTTTCCTGAAAGTTTTATAATACTCCAGCCCCGTCCCATCCATTCCAGGAACCTCTTTTGAATTTATTACTTTGTAATTTACTACTCATTTTCTCTATCTCTTCTTCTCTAATTCATTCATCCATTAAATCTCTATCCATATCTTGAAATCTATTTCCCAAAGGGTTCTCAATATATTCTCTAATTCTTCCCAAAGAAAACTTCTCCCAGTTTGTAATTTTTGATGAAAATCTCAAAAAGACTTCCAATTTCTTGTTTATTAAATCACACCTTTTACCCATCCCATCTTTAACTATTGCAACTGAACTCATGGTTCTAGCCAACATTCTTGAATTTGTATTACTAAACCAAAAATAAAAAATAAAAATCTCTTTACAAATATAACTGCATGGTTCTAGCCAACATTCTTGAATTTGTATTGTGTGTGTGTGTTTAGTCGTTTAGTCGTGTCCGACTCTTCGTGACCCCATGGACCAGAGCACGCCAGGCCCTCCTGTCTTCTACTGCCTCTCGGAGTAGTGTCAGGTTCATGTTGGTTGCTTCACAGACACTGTCCAGCCATCTCATCCTCGGTCGTCCCCTTCTCCTCTTGCCATCACACCTTCCTAACAGCAAGGTTTTTTCCAAGGACTCTTTTCTTCTCATGAGATGGCCAAAGTACTGGAGCCTCAGCTTCAGGATCTGTCCTTCAAGTGAGCATTCAGGGTTGATTTCCTTTAGAACTGATAGGTTTGTTCTCCTTGCAGTCCAGGGGATTCTCAAGAGCCTCCTCCAGCACCACAATTCAAAGGCATCAATTCTTCGGCGGTCTGCTTTTTTTATGGTCCAGCTCTCACTTCCATACATCATGACAGGAAAAACCATAGCTTTGACTATTCGGACTTTTGTTGGCAAGGTGATGTCTCTGCTTTTCAAGATGCTGTCAAGATTTGTCATCGCTTTCCTCCCAAGAAGAAGGCGCCTTTTAATTTCAGGGCTGCTGTCTCCATCTGCAGTGATCATGGAGCCCAGAAAGATAAAATTTGACACTGCCTCCATATCTTCCCCTTCTATTTCCCAGGAGGTGATGGGGCCAGTGGCCATGATCTTAGTTTTTTTGATGTTGAGTTTCAGACCATTTTTTGCACTCTCCTCTTTCACTCTCATTACAAGGTTCTTTAATTCCTCCTCACTTTCTGCCATCAGAGTGGTATCATCTGCATATCGGAGGTTGTTGATATTTCTTCCGGCAATCTTAATTCCGGCTTGGGTTTCTTCCAGTCCAGCCTTCCGCATGATGTATTCTGCATATAAGTTAAATAAGCTGGGGGACAATATACAGCCTTGTCGTACTCCTTTCCCAATTTTGAACCACTCAGTTGTTCCATGACCAGTTCTAACTGTTGCTTCCTGTCCCACATATAGGTTTCTCAGGAGACAGATAAAGTGATCAGGCACTCCCATTTCTTTAAGAACTTGCCATAGTTTGCTGTGGTCCACACAGTCAAAGGCTTTCGCATAGTCAATACGAATCCAAGGCAGACCATTCAACATCACAATAATCCAAGTTTATGCACCAACCAGCATTGCTGAGGAGACTGAAATTGAACAATTCTATGAAGATTTACAACACCTTTTAGAACTGACACCAAAGAAAGATGTTCTTCTCATTCTAGGGGACTGGAATGCTAAAGTAGGGAGCCAAGAGATAAAAGGAACAACAGGGAAGTTTGGCCTTGGAGTTCAGAATGAAGCAGGACAAAGGCTAATAGAGTTTTGTCAAGAGAATAAGCTGGTCATCACAAACACTCTTTTCCAACAACACAAGAGGCGACTCTATACATGGAAATCACCAGATGGGCAATATCGAAATCAGATTGATTATATTCTCTGCAGCCAAAGATGGAGAAGCTCTATACAGTCAGCAAAAACAAGACCTGGAGCTGACTGCGGTTCTGATCATCAGCTTCTCATAGCAAAATTCAAGCTTAGACTGAAGAGATTAGGAAAAACCACTGGGCCACTCAGGTATAATCTAAACCAAATCCCTTATGAATACACAGTGGAAGTAAAGAACAGATTTAAGGAACTAGATTTGGTGGACAGAGTGCCTGAAGAACTTTGGATAGAGGCTCGTAACATTGTCCAGGAGGCAGCAACGAAAACCATCCCAAAGAAAAGGAAATGCAAGAAAGCAAAGTGGCTGTCCAGCGAGGCCTTAGAAATTGCAGAGAGGAGAAGGGAAGCAAAATGCAAGGGAGATAGGGAAAGTTACAGAAACTTGAATGCAGACTTCCAAAGAATAGCAAGGAGAGACAAGAGGGCCTTCTTAAATGAACAATGCAAAGAAATAGAGGAAGATAACAGAAAAGGAAAGACCAGAGATCTGTTCAGGAAAATTGGACATATTAGAGGAACATTTTGCGCAAAGATGAACATGATAAAAGACAAAAATGGGAAGGACCTAACAGAAGCAGAAGACGTCAAGACGAGGTGGCAAGAATACACAGAGGAATTATATCAGAAAGATTTGGACATCCCGGACAACCCAGACAATGTAGTTGCTGACCTTGAGCCAGACATCCTGGAGAGCGAAGTCAAGTGGGCCTTAGAAAGCCTGGCTAACAACAAGGCCAGTGGAGGTGATGGCATTCCAGTTGAACTATTTAAAATCTTGAAAGATGATGCTCTTAAGGTGCTACATTCAATATGCCAGCAAGTTTGGAAAACTCAACAGTGGCCAGAGGATTGGAAAAGATCAGTCTACATCCCAATCCCAAAGAAAGGCAGTGCCAAAGAATGCTCCAGCTACCGTACAATTGCACTCATTTCGCACGCTAGCAAGGTTATGCTCAAAATCCTCCAAGGTAGGCTTCAGCAGTATGTGGACCGAGAACTCCCAGAAGTACAAGCTGGATTCCGAAGAGGCAGAGGAACTCGAGACCAAATTGCTAACTTGCGCTGGATTATGGAGAAAGCCAGAGAGTTCCAGAAAAATATCTACTTCTGCTTCATTGACTATGCGAAAGCCTTTGACTGTGTGGACCACAGCAAACTATGGCAAGTTCTTAAAGAAATGGTTTTGTATTACTAGTCTAATGAATTTGTATTACTAGTCTAAAAATAAAAAATAAAAATCTCTTTACATATATATTACCCTTCTCTGAATTGTCTCCATTTCAATATTCTCTCTTTCCTTTTTGCTAGTAGTTCAAACAGAATTATTTATCTCTGTCTATTATATATATTCCCTCCAACAATTTTAGAACAACAATATTTGCAAACAAGGAGAGGTTTTGCAGCAGCTTAGAGATTCATAGACACATTACGGTTTAAACATTCATGGACAAGAGTCGACTTCAGCAGATGCATTTACAGGAGGGCTTCAAACATAAGCACTTTCAGAGTTCATTTCTGGAACAGCTAAGCAGTGTTTTTAAGCTTCAGAGAGGACAGGTAGAAATTGCTTGTGTCCCCCCCTTTTTTAAAAAAACCGATAATGGAAATTACGTTTGTTATTGATTTAAATGTTCTTCAATAACTCAGCACCATTTCTTTCTGTTAATAAAGAATTAACTGCTGGACAGGACAGTGTGCAGACATCTACCTAATGTCAGGCCTTTGTTTGAAAAGATCCTACTACCTGGTAGGTAATGGTCCTTCTGAGAGCTCAGCACAGGTATACCCCCGCTTGAGCCAGTCTTCCCAAATAGCCCTATAACAGAAGGGAATAGAGTGCAGCAGGAGCAGTTGTCCACTCCAGGGGAATTGTAGCATTTGAGAACTGGCTCTGGTTGAGTCAGTTTTCAAAGAGGTTCCTTTGGGCATGACTGGGTGCCTGTTATTAGGTACAAGCTTGTTCTGATGAGTTCCCAAATTGACTCTGACTTTTCTCCCTTCCAAAAGGTTTTTACAGTATATATACAGTGGTGCCTCGCTTAATCGGTGCAGCAAAAATCGCCACTAACCGAAAACATCGCTAAGCGATTTTTAAAAGCCCATAGGAATGCATTGAAACCCCTTTAATGTGTTCCTATGGGCAAAAAAAGCACCATTAAGCGGAAATCCTCCACACAGCAGCCATTTTTGCTGCCCGGTATGCGAGGAATCCATCCCAAAACGCAGTGGGCGGCCATGTTTTCCCCGGCAGCCATTTTGGAACCGCTGATCAGCTGTAGGAAAAAGATCGCTATGTGATAATCGGTAAGCGAAACAGCTTACCGATCATCGCAAAGCGATTTTTTCCTATTTAAAACATCGCAATGCAATTGCTTTTTCGATCGCAAATGCTTCTTCGCTAAGAGGTTTCATCATTAAATGGGGCGCTCATTAAGCGAGGCACCACAGTATGTCAACAATGCTAGAGCCAATTCCAGCAGCACGCTGCCATATTTAACTATAATTTCCAGGCTGGTTGAAAGTGGTAGCCAATAGAAGACACCTCCTTTTTAACATGGTGGTACATTCAGATTATCGGTAAGGTTCACTTGTTTTGAACATACCCCCATTAAAAAAAACAACTGTAAATCTCCTGGGAGATCAGAGGAGGATTATGTGCAGTGGCTACTCTCAAACAATACCCCTTATATCACAAGACAAGTGGCCAAATTCTGTGCTGCAGCAATGGTGGTTCGTAAACAGATGCTTGGGTAGGTGATTTTAGATGGTTAATATGTTTTTAATATAACACTGCTGGAAGTTTTACCAATATTAAGGATATATGAAGTTATTAATTGGAAAGAAGGGGTTGTTTTATCATGTTTTAATGGAATTTTATTATCCTGCCCGAAACAATAACTGTATGTATCTCTTTTATACTGTTTTGGTTTTACTGGTCTTAGACTGTAATAAAGTACTACTACTACTACCAACTGTCTTGCAAACAAAAATGGTACATTTGAAAGAAGCATGCTTGACCAGCTCATTCATTATGTGCTACTTTTGTGATTGCAAATAATTTTTGTAAATACAATTAAATTTATTTTCATTAAGCCTGAAGATGAGGAGGATCACATTCCTGAATACATTAAAGATTTTCTCCCCCCCATCACTGCCCAGTAGTCTGAAATAATGCAGTCCATCTTGTTATATGCGTAGATGAGGTTTAAGAGAAAATCTAATAACAAATCAGTGCAAAACAGAAGCGCAGTGAGCATAAAACTGTGAAACTACAGTTTCTCTAGAACAGTAACCACAAAACAGCACAATATTCACATTGGGTAAATAAACAAAACAACAGACTGAGATGCACAAGAAATGCACTTGGATCATACCCAGATAGAACCAGTTTCTCAAACACAAACCTGAATATGAGCCAAAACTGTCATTTTCTCAGATATTTCCAGGCAACAAAGAAAAATTAGTCTTTGCAGTAGGTATTTGTAGTTCTATAAACTTCAAGTTTATCAGCCCTCAACTCCTTTTGAATTGCCAAGTGACGAAGAAGATATTCAACCCTTATGCTCATGT
The DNA here is from genome assembly GCF_051106095.1 of Pogona vitticeps. Taxonomy (NCBI): domain Eukaryota; kingdom Metazoa; phylum Chordata; class Lepidosauria; order Squamata; family Agamidae; genus Pogona; species Pogona vitticeps. The sequence goes on from NC_135784.1 coordinate 39,401,232, forward strand.
GCCTTGAGAAAAAGCTTTATAGTGGTGCCTTGCTTAACGATTACCTCATTAAACGATGTCACCCCCTGACAATGAGGTTTTTGTGACCGCAAAACGATGTTCTAATAGGAAAAATTTGCTTCACGATGATCAGTTCCCTGCTTCGGGAACCGATTTTTCGCTAGATGACGGTTTTCAAACAGCTGATTGGCGGCTCTAAAATGGCCGCCTGCTGTGCAAAATGGCTCCCCACAGTGCTTTAGGATGGATTCCTTGCTATACGGGCACCGGAAAATGGCCACCCTATGGAGGATCTTCACTTTACGATGAGGTATTTAGCCCATTGGAACGCATTGAAGGTTTTTCAATGCATTTCAATGGGTTTTTAAAATTCACTTGATGACGATTTCATTTAACAGCGATTTCGCTGGAATGGATTAATGTCATCAAGTGAAGCACCACTGTATAAGCAAAAGTCATGTTGAAAGTAGAGAAAAGTCAAGGCAACCAGGCACTGTCTGTGGCAAGTCTGGATAGTTACATTAAGGTGTGCCTCTGTAAGATCTGTTGATGAGAAAAAATCTCCAGGATTAAGGCCTGCAACATGATCTTGAGTGTTTCCATCCTGCAACTGCTGTGCAAAATGTACCTGTAGATATACTTGAGACCCAGGATTGGTTGAAAGATTTGGCCACCTTCTGGACCATAAAGAGAATGGAGCATACCCCCTATCAATCTTTCCTGAATGGTGCTGGTTTCACCAATTGAATCTTAAGGAGATACCTGATTGCAAGTGAAACAATGGCCTGTTTGATGTTGTTCCTTGAGATTACTCACAGTCAGAATCTGTTCCTGGAGGTCTGAATGAATTCTATAAAATAGGCTTCTCTGGTATCTTGGCTCTTATTTCACCTCTCCCGTCATGAGACAAAGTAGGAGGAATGTCAATAGTTTCATTTATATGTGTGACAGGGGGCAGATGAATTTTTGCTTCTGGACTGCTTCATGACAAATAATGCAATGGTCTTATGCAGATGTTCAATGTAGGTGTTGGCTCAGGGGCTGAAGTCTATTATTACTATTAAATTTCCTTTATTGCACCAACAAGCATATGCCTGATTCATCTATTTAACTATCAAAGCCCAAAATACGAAAATAAGCAAAAGCTACAGGAAAGAGCTATTTATGGTAGCACAGGAGATAATTTAGTGAGAGCCAACGGTTCTCTCCTTAGCTACTGAAATCTTATTTCACAGTTCAGAGACTTCAGGCCTCCACTGCTTGGAGGCTGTATTGAAATATCCCCTAAGCAATTGGTCTACCTTTCCCAAATGTTGATAACAAAAGTGCAAAACTGCTCTATTACTATCAATAAATTTAAAGCTTTACTTGAGGTACTTACACTTTCTTGATGCTTTAGTTAAGGACCTCAGATATTTATAATAAAAAAACAGTTTTGCATTTTTGCTATCAGCGTTCAGGACATTAATTGTCAAATGATGAATACTGCAGGCAAATGTGTGTGCTCCAATGATGTTCTGTCCAAATGCTTTATATAGGTCAGGTATTTATACAATTAAAATTTTAACCTATGGTTATCATAAAGATGTGACCCAATATCAGCATTTAGGAAAGTGTAATCAAGAAGCATGCATGCATGGATCCATGCTCACAGGATACTGTCCCTCCAGGAAAACTATATACCCCATTTATATATACATGAATAATTCATTCATTTCAGAGTTAGAAAAAAAGTTTGACTGTCTAACAGCAGTGGAGACCTTACATCAGAACAATCCTATTTTATCAGTGAAAGGCTAATGTGATCCAGTATCTTGTTTTCCAGCCAAGAAAATGCTCCCAAGATTGATGGGAGAGCAGTAGCACTCTCTCCTTTTTGGGCCCCAAATAATGGTTTTCAAAAGGGTTCTGTCTCTGATCCTGGAGGCTGTGTATAAAATGACATTCTTCCTTGCTGTTGCTCCCCTATGTTGAATTTTAGATGGTTAAACTCCTCCTTGGCAAATCCTTCTTTTGCAAAGCCCACAGCAATTACTGAGAGCCTTATTCTCCATGAATTAGTCTTATCAACCTGGATAGCTCAGAGGTTTAGGTATCTGGCTGTGGAGCCAGAGGTTGGGAGTTCATTCAGCTTTCCATTGTGCTTTCCTGACAGGGGATGTTCTCAGTGATCCGTAGGGTCCCTTCCACCTCTGCCATTCTAAGATGTGGATGAAGATGACCTTTTCTGTGATAGAAAAAGTTAGCAAGCAGGAATCTTACCATTTTTGTTTCCACCGTGTACTGGCTCAAAACACAAATGTTTTATGTTTGCAGATGCATGATGGTAATGAATGCTCTATGTAACGAGTACTCTATACATATAATGTCTTCAAGTAGAAGCTGTGGGGCCTGCTGGTTTAAGCCATCCATAGCAGTATCATCAGACTTGTACATATTGCATATTGGTGCTCTCTCACATCTATAATAGATTGAGATTAATAGAAAGTAACACCCAAGAAAAGAACATCCAGCATTTCTGATGGAATTCCTGTCCATGGCATGGGGCTTTGTCAGAATAATTAGCCCAGCATGTTTGTACCTGATTGCCATTCTGAGTGATATATTGAAAAGAGTCCCAGTGTTGTGGTTGTTGTGAGTTTTTCGGGCTCTTTGGCCATGTTCTGAAGTTTGTTCTTCCTAATGTTTCGCGAGTCTCTGTGGCCGGCATCTTCAGAGGACAGCACTCTGTGCTCTGGTTTGTACTATCATGTGTTGGTTTGTACTAATGCTCTTTTCTGTTAGTGTGATAAATTTCCACTCTTCAGAAAGGATATTGTTGGCCTTGCCCATTTCTTTCCTCTGCCTCTCCTATTTTATCTTTTTCAAGGTCATTTTTCATATATATGACAAGAGATCCTTGCCGGCTTACCACAGCATCTATTCAACTTACCTATGACAGCAGAAATATATTGATCAAACCTTCCAAAGAGCACAGTTTGCTGTCCTCTGAAGATGCTGGCCACAGAGACTGGCGAAACGTTAGGAAAAACCACCATCAGAACACGGCCAAGAAGCCCGAAAAACCCACAACAACCTTCCAAAGAAGATTTTTCTTTTTATAAAGGAAGATCCTAACATTCTTTAGCTCAGGTATTCATGCAACATTTTAAACACACACACACAGACACACAGACACACACACCTCTAAAATGCAATATGGTTAATTTATAACACTGTGTAAGAAGGTGCCCATAAATTAGCTAGAACATATGCTTAACGTAATTTATTTCAAAAATGCTAAAAGGAGAACTGTGACATGGCAGCTGTAAAATCTGTTAATCTATCTGTTAATTGGGAGAGGAAATGAGTCTGGCAGGCACAAAGGGAGGTATGCACAGGCCCAGTGGGGGCTAGACTGACCTGAGGCTTAAGCCAAACATAAAGTATATTTAAACATTTTAAGGAGCCAATGCACATTTTATCACATACACACATTTTATCCTGCAAGATAAATAAGTTGTATCCAGTTCATAACTCTCTCCCTGTTTATAAAATAAATAAGTAGTAGTCTTTTTCAGCTCATAGATGCCATGTTCCAGCAGGTGCCAATATCTTATCTTATCTTAGTAGTATTTATATCCTGCTGTTTCTTTGTTGCGTTCATCACTAGGCTCCATTTCTTTCCATGTTGTCTTCATATCAAACCTTTTAAGGTAAATTAGGTGGATATAAAATGATAAACCCAAGGCTGCCCATATTTCCCATGAAACCTCTCAGTCAAAAAAAAAAAACACAACAAAAGTAGATAAGATATTACTGAAAATAAGAGGCAGAGAGAGAGAGAGAGAGAGAGAGAGAGAAACAAAGACAACAAGAGTTAGAGACTGCAAGAAGAGTGTGCCACATTCTAATAAATCATAAATATGGGGACCTAATGTCTTGGTCCTTTTGGATTTCACCGTTTCTGTGAGATACACTGGGCCAATGCGTGCTCGGGTCAAGAAAGAGAGACTGGGTTTCTTGACATTCTAAATGACTGTGCCTTGGAGGAACTTCTCACGGAGCCCATCAGAAGACACATGACTCTGGATTTAATATTGTGTGGTACTCAGGACCTGGTTAGGGACGTGAATGTCACTGAGGCGCTAGGGAATAGTGACCATGCTGCGATCTCTTTCACCATGCTTCTTGGGGGGAGGGAGAGTGTCAAACAAATTGGACACAAAAACCCTTCATTTCTAAAGGGCGGACTTCCCTCAGATGAGGAAACTTGTTAGAAAGAAGTTGAAAAGGGAAGGTAAAAAGAATCCCGTCTCTCCAGAGTGCATGGAGCCTGTTTAAAACAACAGTAGTAGAGGCCCAGTGGAAGTGTACACCACAAAAAAAGAAGGGCTCAACTAAGTCCAAGAGGGTGCCGGCATGGTTAACGAGCGGAGTTAGAGAGGCTTTTGAAGGGCAAGGAGGGGTCCTTCCATAAACGGAAATCCTTCCCAAATGTGGAAAATAAAAACCCCGGCAAAAGAAATATAAGAAGATGATACGGAAGGCAAAGGAGCACTTTGAAGAACGTATAGCCAGCAATAGAAATGGGGACGAATATAAAAACAGATCGGTTTTTCTGACGAATATATCCAATTTGTTAAATATTCATTGATCTGTATTTGTGGGTTCTAGAGACCCTCACGAATAAGAAGGGACAAATATTTGCCCATTTTATTCATTCTTCGTATTAAAAAAACAAACAAATGAAACCCCGTTCTGCCTACCACCCCCACCCCCACCGACACCTCTTACCTTAATCGCTGCTGCCGAGGTCTTCTGGCCTTGCAGCCACGGAAAGTAAAAATGGAGACTGGCTGCTCTTTGCAAAGATGGCAGCTGCAGCTTTATTTAGGGTAGGGAAGATGCAGCTGCCATCTTTGCAAAGGGCAGCCTGGATTCCCTTAGCTTGCGATAAAGGAATCCAGGCTGCCATTTGCAAAGATGGCGGCTACAGCTTCCCTACCCTGAATGAAGTCACAGCTGCCATCTTTGCAAAGGGCAGTCAATCTCCCTTTTTACATGTTGTGGCAGCAGAGGCTTGATGGAGCAGCTATTAAGGTAAGGAGGTGTCGGTGGGAGTGGGATGGGAGTTAACGTAGGGAAAGGAAGGGAGTGTGGGGTAGGCTGTTGGGGAGGCTGGCCATTTGTGTGGGGTGGCTGCCTATTGGCTTCTGATCATATGATCAGCAGCCGATATGGAGAATAGGCTTCTGTGCCATGTGGTAAACTCTCCTGGGGGGACCCAATGTGTGGGTGAATAATTCTGATGTCTGATATCCAATCTTCACCAAAGTTGGCAGGCGTGTTGGGGGAAAGACATAGGAATCTCCATTGTGATTCTGGATTCTCTAAGTACCTGGGGAGAGTACTTAAGGGTCTTCTTTGTGACTATATAACTCAGGGATCTGTGATCCAATGTTCACCAAACTTTCAGGAGTTGTAGAAAAGCATATTCCTGCAAATCTGCTGTCTCTAGGTGGGTGGGGGCCAGTATTGTAGCCATTTAAAGTGCAGACAAATCGATGATTGATATCGATTTGTCGAAGAATATTCATATATTCGTATTCATTGATCCATTTACCTTGACGAAGTACGGGTTAAAACAAATCACCATTTTTTTAAATTTGTCCCCATCTCAAGCCAGCAATATAAAGGGGAATAATAGAAGCTTATTTAAATATGTTAGAAGCAAGAAATCTGTCAGAGAATTGGTTGGCCCTCTGGATTGTGAGGGAAGTAAAGGGGATGTAAAGGGGGACTTGGAAATTGCAGTGAAATTAAGTGAGTTCTTTCCATCTGTCTTCATGACAGAAGACTTTGGGCAGATTCCACTGCCCGAACAGCCCTTACTGATTAATAAATTAAATCAGATACAGGTTAAAAGAGAGGATGTTTTGGACCTAATTCATAAATCGAAGACCAATAAGTAACCAGGCAATTAACAAATTTCTGGAATCTTGGAATTATGACTGGAGCTCATTTTTTAAAAAAGTAATGTTTCCAACCTTTAGGGCATAAAAAAAGAAGCTCTATTGCTAAGGGATAAAAAAAGGCACGAAGAGGAAGCTGCAGACTGATCGGCAGCATGAGGAATTGTTTCATTTTTGTTTCCATAACATAAAAACAAAAGATGACACTTTAGAACTGGTGGAGCCTGGAGCTAGTCCAAGAACACAATCGCTAAAATGGATTTTGAAGGTTAACAAACATCTCTGACTTTAAATTCTCTTGTTACAAGATCAATTTTCCCCCTCTCCATCTATAATATCAGCTGTTCTCCAATACTGGGCCTTCATATTATCTAAAGATAATCTTTTCTGGGTTCTTTTTCAAATCTAACTGAATTTATCTTTGTTGATATCCCACTGTACAAGAATTAATGTTATTGAAAAGGATTATTGGACTTGCTATGAACGTTTCATTTGATTCAGATTAGACTTCCTCACTTATTGCTCACCAGTGTTTTCAGTTTGGCAAAACATAATAAATTTTATATATATTTTAATTGTATTTTAATTGTTACATATCTTTTTGTATTTTAAATACTGTAAGCCGCCCAGAGACCTTTGGGTAGTGTGGGCGGCATATAAATTAAATAAATAAATATACTTCCCTAAATTTGTCTTCTGGGATTTATGAGTACCAGGCATTATTTATTATCATCATTATTAATGATTAGTAGGATTTTACTAGAATGTAAAACTTTCAAGTTCTATGGGGCTGTTTGCTTATATAGATATCTGTGGATGAACCTTGCAAACACAATTTCGCAAAATGAGCATTTTTTTAATTCACATCTATGAGCAATTATAACAGCAACAAATGCTACAATTTGTATGCCCAAGTCCTAGGTTACAGCAATAATACAGAAATTGCTTAAATTCAAATTTAGATAAAAATACAAAACATCTTCCTCAACTGGGTTGGATGTCTATTACCTTGAAGAATCAGCTCCACATATAGAATCTTCAAAATCCTAAAATAAAATATCAATTCAATTGTATGCTGTTCATGAATTCACTATGTGGATTCACCCCTCCAACACAAACATATATGAATTATACCTAGACCAAGCTGGCAAGGGCCAGTCCAAGGGGCAACAGCAGCTCTGGCCTCTTCATCTTTCCCACTCTTTCCGATTCAATTTTCTTACTCAAAACCCTGGTCTTACTTAGTTTCACCCCTTTAGGCTGAACTAATATTTCACATAAGTTATTATATACTATCTTCTAGTCCTTTTAAGGGGTGGGCAACATATGGTTCTCTAGATGCTGTTGGGGTGCAGCTCCAATCAAGCCCAGCCCCTACTTACGACCATTTCGAGTTACGACCAGCTTTGGCAGCAAAATTTTGCTTCTACTTGCGACCGGAGCTTCCACTTATGGACAGAAAAAGGCAGGGGGAAAAGGTGGGAAATTCAAATTGCTAACTGTAGGTGGCGACGAGGCTACTTCTTTGTAGCTCTTTTGCCCCAGCAGTTAGAGAGCGTGTGTCATCATCGGAGGCTTGGGACTGCCTCCCAAGCCTCCTGAGAGTGTTTGTGTGTTTGCAGGGAGGCTTCAGGCTGCCTTGTAAGGTAAGGTGCTGTTTTCTGCTTTTAAAAACTGTTCTGTGTTTTTGCAGCGTAGTTTTGAGCTGGGGGGTTATGTTTCTGTGCTGTGATGGGTCTTGGGAGGTTTGTTTGTTTGTTTTGTTCTTTCCCCCCATTTCTGGTGGGTCTTGGGGGGTTTGCTTGCTTTTTGGATTCCCCCCCATTTCTGATGGGTCTTGGGTGGGTTGTTTGCTTTTTAGTTCGCCCCCTCCATTTCCGATCTTGCACAATCTGCTTGATTGATTTTTGCTTTCCCTTGTTTGCATTTGCAATGGGTCTTGCACGGTTGATTGCTCCCCCCCCTTCGGTTGGAAGGTATTAATCGCATTTCTGCCTTGTTGCAGTGATTTTTGATGTGTGTGTGATTTTTTTCTTCAACCAGAACAGATTAATTGTATTTCAGTGCATTCCAATGGGAAACAGTGCTTTGACTTATGACCATTTTGAGTTATGACCATCTTCCTGAACCAATTAAGTTTGTAAGTCAAGGCACCACTGTATCTCTCTAGTCATAAAACCGAAGTTATGGTTAAAGCACACTTTTGATAACTTAGGTGACCACATGGGATATAGGCAATTGTCAACCAGGCTGACCCTTATCCATGCCTACCCACACCTTTTTGGACTCCTTGAAAGATGCTACCATTTTTTCAAGGCAGATAGGATTGCTCTGATTTAGTTTGTTTTCCAGCATGTATGATTTATGGGTATTGAACTAAAGCACCACTGGTAAGTGTTGCCCCTAACAACTCAGTGCTGCTTCATTTCAATGGAAAGCAAATGCAGTGATATGTCACTTACCAATACATGGGGGGGTGGAATCCAGTTTATCCACACTCTCCATAGAGAGGAGGACAGGAGAAGATTCGAGGCAATGGATGATGAGAGGGAGAAATGGAACTAAATTTGGCCGATGGCATCAATGGGGATCTAGTGAGTTAACCCCTGTGCAAGATCCCCTGATTCAAATGGCCCTACTTTTAATTGTGGCTTACTATGCTAAAATCAGTCATTACTTAGTATAGACCCATTTAAATCAATGGAACTTATGGAGGAGTTAACTCACCAAATTTCCATAAATTCTGTGGGTCTATTTAGTTCAATTTGTTATGATAAGCAACAGGATTTTGGCCACTATTATATTTGCTTTAATGGTTTTTCTCTGGTAAGAAAGAGAGATGAAGAAACAGTGCAAAAATTCAAGAGCAAAGTAAAGACATCAAGGGCTTCCTTCAGCTTCTATGAATGACTCCTATGAAGGCCTCTTGAACCACGCCAAGGCTGACAAGATTCAGGCTGATCCTGATAGGTATGCAACAGGACTGTCAGCTTCATAAGCGAAGCTGTACTAAGTCACTGGGTGTTCTACCCTCATGAAGGCCGCCCCACCATTACACATCCGTGACAGCCTTACAACGAAGCTCCCTGGCCATTCCTCTCTTGTGGAGGACTGAGCTATACATCCTGTCTTACATCTCCTAAAGCAGGCTCTTACCCTAAAGAGGATAGGATAGGCAACCCTATCCCAGTGTTGAAGACTGAGCAATTCACTCAGCTTCTTTGGATAAAATTGGGGAGGGGGATAATTTGTCCTTTGATTGAGAAAGCAGTATATTTTAGGTCAGCCTTGACCTACAGACTCTGGTCAGTGCTGGAATGAAGAGACTCCTATGATCGTTGTCCTCTCACTCTACAATAGCAGAAGCTAAACCTACAATATAAGTAGTAATTTGGGGAAAGGAACTCAATGAACTGGTCCTGTCTTGATTACATTTGGTCTCTTAGATACTGGCGCTCAGTTTCCCCCAAATACATGACTGTCCTCTCAAGGCTCAGGCTCTGTGCTCTTAGAATGGACAGACGACACAAGAAATTGAATCTATACCATTTCCTTTATTATTGTATGGCACAGAATCAGGAAAATAATGCCAAAATATTACCAAAAGACATTTTCAAATATAGAGCTGCTTTATGATACAATATTGAATTTGTAGCTAAACATAATTGTATTATTATTTTCTGTGTCACTGTGCTGCTACCTGGGTGGGCAGTCATTAAAATACTATTCAATCTGAAATGTCAGAATCATCTTAATGGGTAAATAATGTCCTTGACTTGATTAAAAAGAAGCCTGGCATCTCATTAAGAAAATCACAGCAGGTTTTCAGCTAAAAGGCAGCCATTTCAGTTTAGTTGGGGATTAAATGCATCCATGCAGATCAGATTTCGAAACAGAGCTGTATTTTTATGCTGTTTACAAATATAGAATAATTAGGAAAATCAAGATTCATGTATATAGTAAGGAACAAGGCTTCTGTGGTCATTAATCAAGCTAAACAAAATTAACCCTGTTTGATTGGAATGACATTCCCACAAAGACTAGGTAGATACTGAAGCCAAATTCTTAGTATTATGAGAAACAATCTGAATTTTTGTGTGAGTTAGCTTTGGGACTACTGGAGCTGGATAGCTCTGCTTTTATGGATTTATTTGGCTATGCAGCCTACTAGACGAAGCATGACTTTCTAATTAAATTCGAGTGTTATGCTTGAAATGTACCAAGACGGCTGCTGTTCCTGGCCAGCACCCAAACCTCAAGTGCTGATCAGCCATAACTTGTAACAGATGTGACTGCACTGCTCCATATATCATACTACTGTACCTTTCCCAATCTTGATCTTATGCTGCACTGTGAACACTGTGTTTTCCTTGATATTGTTATTGTCTGAAATATCATATAGGTTGCCTTATGGATAAAACTATTTCTTCTAAGCTGTTTTTGAACAGTTTGATAAATCCTCTTCGATTTATTTAAAAATAAATCAGAATTTAGGATGGCTTGTAGTCCAGTACTGGAGGTGTACCTCAACTCAAAATTTGGGGGCTAAAAAGAGTAGTGAAAATTGTCAGAAAAAAAAAAAACATCAATTAAGATAGGCAGATGACACCAACTTAGTGGTAGAAAACAGCAATGACGTGAAATGACTTTTGGTGAAAGTGAAAGAAGAACGTGCCAAAGGAGGATTCCAGTAGAACATTAAGACAAATATCATAACTACTGAAGAACTACACAGCTTTACTGTTGACAGTGGAGAAACTGAAATGCTGAAACATTGTGCATATCTTGGTTCAATCATTAATCCAAAGGGAGATTGCAACCAAGAAATCAGAAAAAAGACTGAGACTTGGAAGAGCACCAATGAAGAAACTAGAAAAGATCATCAGGTGTAGGGATGTGTCACTGGAGACCAAGGCCAACAGCATCTGCACTTTTGTCTTTCTGATCACCATGTTATGAGTGTGAAACATGCGCAGTAAAGAAAGCTGACAAGAAACAAATGGTTTGTTTGAAAAGTGTTGCTGAAGGAGAGCTTTGTGGTTACTCTGAACTGCCAGAAAGATGAACAAGTGTGTCCTAGAGCGAATCAAGGCTGAACTATCTCTGGAAGCAAAAATGTTGAAACTGAGGTTGTCCTACATCACAAGAAGGCAGGATTTTCTGGAAAAGGCAATAATGGCGGGAAAAGTGCAAGGCCAAATATAAGACGTGCAGACTTCCTGAAGGAAGCCACAAGCTTGAGTTTGCAAGAGCTAAGCAGGGTTGTTGAGGAGAGGACATATTGGAGATCACTCATCCATAGTGTCACCGTAAGTCAGAGGCAACTTGATGGCACATAACAACAACAACAAATCACCTCAATGATGAGATATTTATGGCTAAAATTTTCAATAAGAACACTTCCACCTAGCTAGAAACCTATGACTTGGTTCCCTTAACTATTCTGAACATGAGTTGATGAGGACCAGAGGTTACTGGCTAAGTTAATGGCTGAAGGTGCCCATGCTTCTATACAATCTTGCTGTATAAATATTTTCCCCATTTTTTCCACAATATTCCTTTATATAATTATATATATATTGTCTTTGCTTGCTGTCAATTTCATTTTTAAAAATATTAAACTGGAGAATATATTTGTTGCAGCAGCATGAAAACCTATGTGGATTGTGAATTGAGAGCATAATTAAGCACAGTGGCTTAATGTATAAGAGCAGCTGCTTGGTGATTCTACATTAAAAAGCCAAGAAATCCCTACATTTTTCCCCTGTTCTTTATTAATATACAGCTTGGGTGAGCTACAGATAGAGGCCCATTGAGCTGGAGCTTCTTTCATCTTCAGAAGCCCTCTTAATCTAGTAGACCACTTCTGCTGGCAGAGGAGAGATCTCTGGTAAGTACCTCATGGTCTCTCATTGACACATTAAGCAGGCCCAACCCTGCTTAGTTCTGAAAAATCAGATGAGCCTCTTGTGTTTGGGGTGTTAGATGGCAACTCCTGGAAATGTCTCATATAATTATTTAACATTTATATCACAGGAAACCTTCTTCATAAACATGCTATCAGGTATGTAGAGGGTTTTTTTTTTTTTAAAAAAAGCCAACCTCTGGTTAAGTGAAAGCATCTTAATGGATTTAATTGACCATACTTTAGCCATGATCATCTGTTCAGCAGTATTTGGCTACCCTTCTGAGCAGCCATTGATCAAGGCTGCATATCATTATGTTATATCAGATTTATATGGTGTAATGGAAAAGCTAATGTCTTTAAATTTAATTACAACAGCTAAATTTTTTCTGCTTTAACTGTAAAACAATACAGAATATAACAGTTGAGACTCACAATTAGAATATACATAGTGGCTTAAAGGTACAATGAATAAATAAATGAAACCACACATATTCATTCATACACCTTTTCACAAACTGAATCTTTTTGGCCTACATCTATACTGCTTGCAAACCATTAAAGGCTGTCCCTCTCCTCCTTGTTCTTTTGCTGACAGGCAAAGATATTTTTTGTTAGAAACGCTACGTATCAGTAACAGACTGGCTCTTAAGGATGGTGCTCTTAATGGGTGAGCGCTGTACCTTAAAATTATTGTGATGATTTCAGTGGATCTGCTTTAATTCAATTGTATGTTAATTATTATAACATGCTTAATTGTGGTTTTGTGTTATAATTTATTGACCTTTCATCTGCATCTGTTTTTAAGTACACTGTGAGCAGCCGTGGATGTTTTGTGTTTACACTTAAAATGCTATGGGAAGCAAAATTGTTGCCTTGGTTTTCTACAACAGTGTTTCCATGGTGTACATATATATACACACATACAAAGTGACAAAGCAATAACCATTAATCAGCTCCATATGTTACAGGGGTCACTGCGCAGGTACCAGGTAAATACCTGGTGAAAGTCCATTCTTTAAAACATATCTTCCATTGATCAGTAACCTCATGGGTCCTCAGATTGTTTGCTCCAGATTTGGAAGACACACAACACAAATATAAAATTAAAAGAAGGTCTTTTTTAAAAAATCTGCCTCTCCTCCAGAAGCTGGGACCTAAAGGCAGTTTATACCATGTTTTCCCAAAAATAAGAAAGGGTCTTATATTAATTTTTGTTCCAAAACACACATTAGGGCTTATTTTCAGGGGATGTTTTATTTTACATGTATGTCATCTTCTGGTTGCTGCAGAATGCTGCACGATGGTAGAGGGTTGGGTTTCACTTATTTTTGGGGGTAGGGCTTATATTACGAGCATACTAGAGCTTATTTTCAGGTTAGATTTTATTTTCATGGAAACAGTATAATTAAAAGACAAGTAAGATTTTAAAAAATACACCATGGAAAAACTTCTGTTATTAAGAGATATCAGCAAAATCAAATGAAAATATTACAGTAGCAAATTGTCATGAGTTAAGAAGTCAATATTTGCATTCACTGTCACATGTCTATTCATTCAACTGGCACATCACAAGGAATATAAATGCTGACCTCTCAAATCATGACAATATATCACTGCAGTTTATGTTGCTTGGCTTACACCAGCATATGTAAATTATAAGATAAGATTTTGGCCAGTAAATATTACAAATAATTAAACTAAAATTGGTGTTGTGGGCCATGATCCAGTAGCAATTTTCTGCTGCGAAAGGCTCCCCCTGACCCCTATCCTGAGGCTCCCCAAAAGCTTCCTCAGGGCAAAAGGTAGTCATAGGGAGTCTCAGAACTTGAAAGGTAGGTGGGTGGGTAGGAAGCTTTCAATTAATTTAAAGGCCACTAGTTGGGCAGGATAGAAAAAAATATTTAAATTAAGAATATATAAAAAATAAAAACATTAAATATTCCCATTGGCAGACAATGTCATCATCCAACTTGCACAGCGTAAATTTTACACCAAGATAATTTCAGCCGATGCGTTTTAGGAAATAATTTGTTATTTTAAAGGTACAACTCACAGACTTCCCCAACTAGCACAACTGAATTAAGGAATTTTGGAAGTTGTAGTAAAAAAAAAAAAAGTGATGGGTAGAGAGATTTTACCTTCAAGGTAAAACATCCCTCCTGAATACTGACTGAGGCAGAGGTGTTCCATGGCTGGGACCATAAGCTGTCCCTCCTGTTAGGGGTGGGCCAAGTAGCTTATGGGGTGGAGGGGTTTGATCTCAAATACTGTACTGTACACATCCGCCGTGATCTTTCTCCTTTTTAAAATACAATGGATCGAGCTGAGATGTCCAGCGCTCTGCCTTGCCCGGTAATTCTCGATTCCTTTCAGCCTGTTATGCCAGATTTGGTGGATAAGGCACTTGATCGCTGTCGGGCCTCCACCTCTTCTCTCGACCCTTGCCTGGCCTGGCTAATCAAAGCAGCCAGGCCTGTAACAACAGAATGGGCCACTGTAATAATTAATGGGTCTCTCCAGGAGGGCAAGGTTCCCCTTGCCCTCAAGGAGACACTCATTAGGCCCATTAGGAAGAAACCAAACTTGGCGACGGACGACATTGGAAGCTATAGGCCCGTTGCCAACGTTTCTTTCCTTAGCAAGGTGGTTGAGAGGGTGGTGGCAGATCAGCTCCAAGCGCTTCTGGACGAAACCAATGCTCTGGACCCATTCCAGTCGGGCTTCAGGCCACACTATGGTATGAAAACGGCACTGGTCGCACTGATGGATGACCTGCTGAGGGAGGCCGATGAGGGCAATATGTCTGTTAAGGTATATAATTTTTATATAGCCTGAACATAATATGTGTGTGTGCAGAACAAGAATAAGATGACATCATTCCTTCATCCCTGGCTGATGCAATCCACTGCAATATGAGGACTGCCACACCTGTGTGCATGAGATCACCTCAGACGGGATTGGACCAGACTGATACCAGGATTGTATATAAGAAATGAACACTGTACAGTCTCTCTCTTCTCCTGTATACTGATGTCTGCATGTCATGCTGCTGGTTTGAATACTGAGCCATTGAAGTGCTGTATGTATGTATATCCTGTATATATTTTGTAAATACACTGCTTGAAAGAAGAAGCTGTTGTGTTCGTTTATCTGCGCTTTACTCTGCTGAAGACAAGATAAAGACACAGATGCCCACTCCCTTATCAATGTCCTTGTTGGTCCTCCTTGACATCTCGGCGGCCTTTGATACCATTGACCATGGTATCCTCCTGGGGAGGCTCTCTGAGTTAGGAATAGGTGGCCTAGTGCTTGCTTGGCTCCGTTCCTTCTTGGAGGACCAGCCCCAGAGAGTACAGCTTGGAGAGAGGGTTTCGACCCGATGGAGCCTCAATTGTGGGGTCCCACAGGGGTCAATCATCTCTCCAGTGCTGTTTAACATCTACTTGAGGCCGCTGGGAGGGGTCATCAGGGGGTGTGGAGCTTCGTGTCACCAGTACGCTGATGACACACAGCCCTACATTTCCTTTTCATCTACCTCAGTGGATGCCGGTCCGTCCCTTCAGCGCTGCCTGGAGACTGTACTGGAATGGATGCAGTCGAATGGGTTGAGGCTGAACCCGGGCAAGACGGAGGTCTTGAGTGTGGGCGGTCCTCCCGTCAGTGGTATAGGCAACTCCCTTTCTTTTGGGGGGACGACCCTTGCCGCAAAGAGTGAGGTCCGCAGCTTGGGGGTACATCTGGACCCGGTGCTTACCATGGAAACCCAGGTGGCGTCCGTGGTCCGCTCCGCCTATTTTCATCTATGGCGGATTGCCCTGCTGCGACCATATCTTGGTCGGGGGGCCCTCACTACTCTGGTCCATGCGCTCGTAATCTCGAGATTAGACCACTGTAACGCACTCTACGTGGGGCTGCCTTTGAGGCTGACGTGGAAACTTCAGATGGTCCAGAATGCAGCAGCCAGGCTCCTTAGTGGGGTGAGAAAACACCAGCATATCTCCCCCACTCTGGCTGCTTTGCACTGGTTGCCTATCCGTTTCTGCGTTGACTTCAAAGCCCTAAACAGTTTGGGACCTCAATATTTGGCAGACCGTCTTCTTCCACCCAGATCTACCTGAATCACCCGTTATTGCCAGCAGGGACGGCTGGGGGGATTGATGCCGAGAAAGGCCCGGAAGGAAAAAACTAGAAACCGGGCCTTCTCAGCGGTGGCCCCTCGGCTGTGGAATGCCCTTCCAGCAGAAATTCGGCTGGCATCCTCGCTGGGTGTTTTTAAAAAACAGTTAAAATCTTGGCTATTTAAGCAGGCCTTCCCTCCAGCCAGCTAAGTCTTTTATTTTCTTTCTCTCATCTTATTCCATTCTGCTAATTTTAATCTAATTGTATTAACTAATATATTAATTGTATTTTATGATTATTTATATTTTATATTGTCCTATTTTATGTTGTAAGCCGCCCCAAGTAGACATGGTCTAGAGGGGCGGGGTATAAATAAATAAATAAATAAATAAATAAATAAATAAATAAATAAATAAATAAATAAATAAATAAATAAATAAATAAATAAATAAGTAATAATCTTTCCAGTTAAATTTAGGGCTGTCAGATCTGAACCCTTATGCATTATCGGCAGCCAGAGCCATATGTGTAATTCATGGAATAAAACTGCTCAGATGAAACTTTTTGGGGGGTACATCAGTATTCAGAATCAGGGTTTCAAGGCAATAGAAGGCTTTCTAGAGTGCCCCCATGCCCTACGTTTGAGGGATCCCAGGGATCTTCTTCATCCTTGGACTTCCTTTGGGAGCCACAGAACAGAAGGGGAAACGATTTAAAGCTGGGAAATGGCTGCCACCCATTCCAGTCACAATCCCTCCAGGTGTTGTTATGCTTATTCCACAAGTCGTCCTCAGTTTAGCTGACTGAGAGGGGTGCTGAGATCTCTGACTTTGACAGCTGCTAAGAGCACCACTGATTGCCCATTTCTGATGCAAAGGAAAGACAATGCAGGGCGATTAACTAGGTGTCCTGCTGAGTGAAAGAAAGAGATTCTGCTCCAACCTAACAACACAAACGGTAACCAGATGGAGAGCTCCTAGAGTTAATAAACAAAACATATTGTGCCTTCCACTCATAACCTTCTCCCTTTTAGGGGTGTTTAAGGAGTGAAAGACTCTGCCTTTCACTCCTTCAACACCCCTAAAAGGGAGAAGGTTATGAGTGGAAGATGTTGTCATCGTTCTTTTCCCTGCTATAAAATTCCATCAATGAGGCAATGGAAACGTTCTGGGAAGAGGGAAAACTGCCTTTTTCCAGCTTTTATAAGGTTGGAAACAATTAGAGTAAAATTTCTAAAGGCTTCCTGCACTCTCTTCTTTACTTACTTCCTTGATACCTGGGTTCTAAGGAAGGTGTCTGTCTGTCAATAAGACAATGCTGTTTCTGTTAGTTTTCTATTAGCTTATATATGTATAAAAATTCCATGGAAAAGACCCTGATGTTGGGAAAGTATGAAGGCAAGAGGAGAAGGGGACGACAGAGGACGAGATGGCTGGACAGTGTCATCAAAGCTACCAACATGAATTTGACCAAACTCTGGGAGGCAGTGGAAGACAGGAGGCCTTGACGTGCTCTGGTCCATGGAATCACGAAGAGTCGAACACGACTTAACGACTAAACAACAACAACAATGTATAAACATTAAGGTACTGTTACAACATTTTCTCATCTTAATATCCTGAGCTTAATTCCTCTTCCATTTGGCAGCTTGGTATTTCTTCCTATTTTTCTCTCACACCCTGACGGTAATACACCAATGATTGGCAGGTGAAGTTGGGTATCTCAGAAGTGAAGGATGAAAAGATTACTGGCAAAGGTGAGTGACTGGAACAGTGACTTGGCCTAAGTATGAATCCTGGTTCGGAGGTCCGGTCCAAATCATCACCACGCTTGCACAGGTGTTGTGTAGGCACAGCGCCCTCCCACCTCCCCTGCATGCTCACCCATTCCTCAGGTGATGCACACTTCCTTCCCTGCCTCCCCAGAATAGCTGCCCACTTGCATTTTTCAGCATGTTCTTCCCTCTTCTGCCTTCTCCATCATCCACCCACTCCAACAAGGAGGTGGGGCAGGGATTCCTGCAACACTGCCTTTGAATGGGTGGCTGATGGAGAAGACAGAAGAGGGGAAAGCATGTTGCAAAAGGCGAGTGGAAATTGCACTGGGGTGACAGGGAGGAAAGCCGCACATCACCTGAGTAATGGGTGAGCGTGCACAGGAAGAAGGAGGGTGACATGGCTGCACAACATCTGTGCAAGTGCAGTGACGAATTGGGCCAGACCTTTGAACCAAGGTTTGCGCCCATCTCTAGGCCTGAGCCACTGAGACACCAACCTTGTCTTGTATTTTGGAGGTCTAAGTTGAGGTGGTGTCTCTTCCCTTCCCTTATGTATTTGAGCTTGCTTGCTTGCTTGCTTGCTTGCTTGCTTGCTTGCTTGCTTGCTTGCTTGCTTGCTTGCTTGCTTGCTTGCTTGTTTGTTTGTTTGTTTGTTTGTTTGTTTGTTTGTTTGGTGCATGGATATTTGCAGTCACAAAATTCCAGAGAGACTGAAACGGATCGCAAAAGGGATTAATTCAAACATTTTAAAAAGCATAGATTCTGAAACCTGAACACTGTTCCTCTACAAATTATTTGAGATAAAAATAAAAGTATACCAACAAAGCAAGAGTCTCTCAAAAGAATCATATAAATTCAGCACTGAACAGGCATAATTTAGATTTTAAAAATAATAAGAAGAAATAGCCAGACCTATTTAGCATGAGATGAACTACCCTCCTTTATTTCACTGTCTAATGTTAACGCCATGGATGGTCACAAGGGGGCAATTTTTCTTACCATATACTTAACATTCAAAGTGAAAAATCCCAGAGTATCCAGCATCTGCTCCAGAGCTGACAGTGATGCTTCTGCTCAGCCCATTGAAAGTTATAAGAGTAATTTAATTACCACCCTACAGAAGGACTCCACAAGCTGCCACTTCTGTTACTATGGTAATAAATGATGATTTTCCAAAAATAGATGATTGTGTTTCATAGTGGTTTTTGAAACTATGGCAATTTTAACAAGCACTTTAATTAATTCTAACCCCCCTCCCATCCCCACCCCAAAAACCTCTGGTAATATAGGCATGGCTTATGTAACTACTTCATTATAGCTTAATAGGTTTATTTTGTATGTTGATAAGAAATGTAAGAGTATCAGAAGAGCAAGAATTATGAAGGATCCATCTAAGGAAGCACCACTGGCTCTCTGGATATTTTGGACTCTGCAAAAGACCCAGCCAGTATGGCCTAAGGGATTTTGGAAGTTGTAGTCCAAAATACCTGGAAGCCTCAAAAAAATCACATACTTCATGCAGAAGATTAATCTAATATTTGGCTTTTGCATAAGGCTTCCATGTTTTCAGTAGTGGCGAGTATGACATTTCCAACAAGTAGCCATGAAAAAATATACATTATTTTTTCCTGGCCTCTGACCTAATGAGTTACCCTTTGCGATTCTAATCCAATACTGTATGTTACTCTATTATTATTATTATTATTATTATTATTATTATTATTATTATTATTATTATTATTATTATTATTATTATTATTATTATTATTATTATTATTATTATTAATGATAATGATAATAATGATAATAATGATAATAATGATAATAATGATAATTTTAATGATATTAATATTAATATTAATAATGATATTACTAATATTATTATATTGCACCTTTTTATTTTTTATTTATTTATTTATTGTCATTGTAAGTATATACACAGTATACCCATACAATGAAATTCACAGACACCCAGAGACCAGATACATGCACACACATGAAATTTCCCAAACACTCCCCACCCACTAAAAGTCCCCACTAAAAATACAAAAATCTACACCGCAGGCCAAGTAACACTTTTATTGTTATAATTTTTTTAAAAAAATTACAGACAAGTATTCAAAAATAAATAAATAAATACCTTTTCTAATTGTTTGTCACCAGGCAACTTTCATTGGGAAATACAGAGCCCCTGAAAATGGGAATTCCAGTGAATTTTCATGACTGATAGCTGTGGATAGATGTATCCTCTACAGATTTATCTAAAATCAACATTTAAGCTAATGGGTATATCACTATCTCTACTGGAAACAAATCCTTTAAGTTAATTATACATTATTGTGTGAAGAAGTGCTGAAGTTGGTTGGCAATAGATTCAGGACAAGATCTGATGTCCAATTAGATCCAAAATAAAGGCTGTGAAAGGTAACTGGCCTTTCTACCTAAGTGAAGGCAAAGTGAAACAAATTTCTCGCAATCACATATTGGTTCAAACAACTATGCAAAGGTGGTGAAAGTTGATTCTCTCAGTTTCACCTTCTGGAGCTTATGAATCTGGGTAAGCTCTTAAAAACAAAGAGCTTACCCAAATTCAAAGCAGATAATATTCCTTCTGTCTTCTGTCTTCCCCTTTTTGTTACTTTCCTGAACGCAGTTGGAAAACAATGCGCTGATGTTACATATCCATGGCCACATACCCACCAACACTAAACATTTTGTCAAGTTGAAGCACAACAAATGTGTCAAAGCTTTAAACATGAGGACATTCGTCACCCCACAGCAGGAATCACAGGTAGAAAGACGTGTACTTATGTTCTCAAATGGAAGTTTGACAAGGTCAGGAGATTCCTTTGTCTCCAAAAAAACAGTTATTCATATACTGTATTACCAGGAGAAATACCCAGATTCATATAGCTTAGATATTCTTTAAATTACCTTTGCACACGTGGTCTTTAGCCTTAAGTCCTCACCCTCTCTGTCCTTACTCGCCCTCCAAAGTGCTGTCTCTTCTCCATGGAACTTTCTTCCTCTACACTAGGTGTTTTCTCTCCCTTTCACACATGGGCACTTGTTCATTCCCTTTGCCTTTTCTCTTTTCTCATCCCATGTTCTTTTTTTTTTTCACTTGCTATTTTTTTCTCAGCCTGCCTTGATGTTGGAATTGTGAGTTAGAATTTTTAGACCTGCAGAGCTGGAAGGGACCCTATGGATCATCAAGTCTAGCCCCTGTCAAGACAGCACAGTAGGGAATCAAACTCCCAATCTCTGGCTCCGCAGCCAGTTGATTAAACCGAGCTATTCAGCCAGTCTATGTTCCTTCACACTTTCCTACTGCTCACTTCCCTTCTCCCTCAGGAAGCTGCAGGTGTTTCTCTCTCACACACACACACACACCTTTGAAGCATTTAGGGGCATGCACAGGGAAGACACAATCACACCTGGCATTTTGTCCTCTACTTTGTCTCTAGACCATGTGGAGCCGCCAAATCCTAGGTTCCCAAAGTGGTGTATATGGACTCCCAGGAGTCGATTTCGACTTGCAGGGGGTCTATGTCAGAGAAAAAAAATTGGGGTGCAAGTTTAGTCTTGTATCAAAGCTTTGCAGGGGGCAGAGGGTCTACGGAAAACAAGTCGGCAAGTAGTCTTCGGGGCAAAAAAGTTTGGAAACCTATGAATGCCGCTTCATCTTTGATGATTAAAGAGGTCTGTCAGCTGGTGAATGAATATGTCCTGCAGGGTACAGACAGACTTAAATTAATTAAAATAGATAAATCAGTTGTAAAAATCAAATAATTCCAAGTCCGCACACCCTTAGTATATGTACCAAGTTTCAGGTGCACATATTTTACAAATATTTTACATATTTCATCTATAACAGCAACTCTCCCCCCCGTCTCTCCTTTTAAAGACTGTAGATTTCAAGTGTAGCTCAAGGCATAAGTGTATCCCTATGTATATGGTGGGTGAAGAGCCAAAATATAGCATATGGCAAGATAAAAGTGAGCCTCTGGATGCAATTTACCACATAACTTTCATACTGTATTTACTTATCTAAACTGATAGCAACAAATTGTACATATGCCACTTTAATAAAACCATTTCTGTGCTTATTGTCTATTACTGTAAACCCTAGCCCTCAACTTTCTGTTTCAACATCTCTGGAGACGACAACACTGGCAAAGTAGAGCAATATAATTTGAGCACTTAGCTACTGTTCCTGACATACACAAGGCCTCTAAAGGAAATGTTTTATCATCATTTTTAACCTTGTAGCTTTTCAGGAAATAAATGAGAAGAAAACAAATTTAGCAACAATCAGTAACCTATGGTAACAAGCATGCTTAGTGAATGTTTTCATAGCATTAGATAGAAATACTACAGAAAACCCATGTCTAAATTCACAATAATATTATAGTGATAAACCATAAATGCCTAGAAATATGCTAACATGTTCTCAGCTATTAAAATATTTGAGATTTTTATTATCCTTAGGTATTGATCTTGTGCTTGAAAACATTTATGACAGACTGAAAATCCATATATGCTGTTTACAACCAAAAACACACCCTGTGCATCACTCAAGCAGCATCTTTGATTCACGTACAGAAAGTACTTCTACAAAGAAAATGTTTATTTCTTTCTTTGGTTAAGATTTTTTAAAATTCCTTCTCTGAGAAGGATTGTCTCACCTGTCGGGTTTTGAAATTTTGTGTTTATAGAATTTTAAAATAATAAGGGGATAGGGATTAGGAAGAATCAGCCCTGAAAATGAAAGTGCTTTTAAAACTGAGTCTTGAACAATAGTTTACTATAGTTTTTCAAAAACAATTAGCTGGTTCTACAGTGAGCAAGGTCACTGAACAATAACAATTCCTGGCAGCTGAACTGTTTATGTTATAATGAACTTGTTTATGTTACAATATGTAAACTGATTCAGCCTTCAAGCCTTACAAGGTCAGTAAAATGAATACTCAGATTGCTGCGGAGCAAAGTGTTGTTCGCACAATTATGTTATAAATGCCCAGAGAGTGCTTTAGCACTATGGTGCATTATATAGGTCAAAACAACAACAACAACAACAACAACAACCTGAAGCAGTATTGGCAAGTCATACAGTGCACATTTTTGGTGATTGTATTTTTTTGAATTCACAATCGTCTCACATTTTAGGAATTTAGGATGACAGTGTCCCAGCACATCAAATGCTTAATGGTATAGAATATTATTACTTCAAGCTTTGCAGTCTAAACAATAACATAGTGGCGGGCTGCCAGATTTCAGGTTACAGATTTCTGAAGTTACAAAGATTGCAAGAATAATAAAATTTTCCATTCATAAATTATTATTTCAATATTTTATGGATTTCCTATCCCCTGGAAAAATATATTATTTATATATTTTGGGAAAATGTGGAAAACTGAATTATTTATAAATAGTTGTTGTGGGTTTTTCAGCCGTGTTCTGAAGATTGTTCTTCCTAACGTTTCGGCAGTCTCTGTGGCTGGCATCTTCAGAGGACAGCACTCTGACAGACCAGAGCACAGTGTGCTGTCCTCTGAAGATGCTGGCCACAGAGACTGGCGAAACGTTAGGAAGAACCACCTTCATAACACGGCCAAAGAGCTTGAAAAACCCTCAACAACCATTAGATCCCGGCCGTGAAAGCCTTCGCGAATACATTGAATTATATATAGAGAGAGATAAGACACACAGCACACAGACATACAGGCATTCAACTCATCAAAATAACAAGGCTTCACACAATGCTGCCATGCTGCTACATTATTGTTGTTGGTATCCACACTGGATACCAACAACAATAATGTAGCAGCATGGCAGTGGAAAAACAATATGATTTTCCTTCATAGAATAAAATTAGCCTGGCTGGGTAAAAACAGAAAATTTTTTCATTCATGTTTAATAGTATGTTTGAAGGCTAAGAAATGCATTTTATTTTATATATTCATATTTTTAACAAATTTCATATTTTAAGAGATATATTCTCTTGCTTTTAGAGTTGCACTTCTATTTTTGGATTCAAATATGATTTAAGTTCTTGTTTATACCTTTTATAAGCAAACGCTTATCACTGAAATATATATATATATTCTGACTTATTTGTCTGTCTTATTTGTCTGCAACAAGTTTTGTTTTCATATATTTTAAGTACTTGTGCCTGCAGTTTTTTTCATAACTCATAACAAGACTTTTGTATTTTGTGAAAAGTTCATGTGGTAGTCTTACCAGTTCCATATCTTTATGAGTTTCTATGGTCGAGCAGAGATTTGAACCCAGATCTACTGGCACGCTATCCACTATACTATGCTGGTTGTTATATTTAGTCAGGCAAAAGCATGGTGGGAGAAGGACAGGAGGGAGAAACTCAAAAGCATTATCAGTCACTGACCAGCTTCTCTTGCTACCTGATCTTCTAGTCTGCTTCTCTCTTGCCTTATCTTTTCACTGTTCCACATGACATATATGCTTTGCAAAATTGTAAAAAAGCAGAGACATCACCTTGCCGACAAAGGTCTGCATAGTAAAAGCTATGGTTTTTCCATTAGCAATGTATGGAAGTGAGAGCTGGACCACAGAGAAGGTGAACCGTTGAAGAATTGATGCCTTTGAATTGTGGTGCTGGAGGAGACTCTTGAGAGTCCCCTGGACTGCAAAGAGAACAAACCTATCCATTCTAAAGGAAATCAACCCTGAGTGCTCAGTGGAAGGGCAGATCCTGAAGCTGAGGCTTCAATACTTTGGCCATCTCATGAGAAGAGAAGATTCCCTGGAAATGACCCTGATGTTGGGAAAGTGTGAAGGCAAGATGAGAAGTAGACAACAGAGGATGAGATGGTTGGACAGTGTCATCAAAGCTACCAACATGAATTTGACCCAACTCCGGGAGGCAGTGGAAGACAGGAGGGCCTGGTGTGCTCTGGTCCATGGGGTCACGAAGAGTCAGACATGACTTAATGACTGAACAACAACAACAAAAATTGTATCGACCTGCTGTTGTCACTGTGTTGTGCCTATAGGGGTTGTGGGTGATAGTGGCAAGAAGAAGAAAGAGCAGAAATAATAACACATCAGGAAAACCGAAAAATGTTGGTGAGCTATGGGAGCAAAGGGCTGAAAATGAAGGTTAGGTAGTGAAACATGAGCTGCAAGACCTTCCAGGTACAGGGACTGGCACAATTTGCTGTTCCTAGCATCCTGATGCCTAAGACAGCCTCTTCACTTTAATAATAACTCTTGTTTCTTGTTGCAAGTGTAACCAGGAACTGCAACTGAATATAGTTGCTGGCAACAGCAACTGGTACCAATCAGGCCTTGCCTTTGAGCTTCCCAAATGAATTTTTTGCTTGATCCAACAAGTTAAATCCTGGATTTTACCCCTGTGGCCTTCTGTAACAGAGATCATCTGGAATCTGTTGGTATATGCCACATAAATAATATCAGAAGCATGTTGGCCATGTTTTTGCAAGTCCTACATCTATAAAATACTCCAGTGACACCTGACTCCTCTTTTCAATAGTACAGTGAATATTAACATTCCTGAAGCTTGTTCTGCAACTCTACTGTAACTTTACTGTAAGGTGTCAACATTGTTTTCCAAACAGAAATCACAAGATGCATTAAAATATGACTACGGGCACAATCATTTTTCCTTCTCTTTTTCTCCTTCTTTCTCTCAAGACCATTGTTTAGTGCTTTTTAAAATGAGGTTGCAGGACCAGATGTTGCACAACAGAATTAAGCATTCAAGGTGAATGACATAATAGGAACTTTCTGGAGGCTGGAATACTCCTATACATCATAGTTTAAAAGGCAGTGTTAAATTCATTCTCAGTTAGGATTGTAAATCACAAATGAATTTAAATCTCCATTTTTTCACAGTTGTCAATCATAAGGAAATGTGATAATGGAAAAGTGCCCTTAATATTTTCTCCCCTTTGTAGAAGATTAATAGCTTGGATTAGGACTAGAGAGAAAGCGGATTTCATTCCAATTCTTACCAAAGAATTTCTGAATGAATGACATTGAGAACGCATTTGGTATGGTGGTTTCTGGAATCCAGTCCATCTAATGAAATCAGCTCTATGCTAAGTTGTTGTTAATCTTAAATTGTCTTTCCAGCCTGTAATAGGTTATGTTTTTAAGCTGCCATTGTTAATATTGTAGGTTTGAGGCAATGTATGGCTTCACCTAGTTTCATATTTCAGGCTGGTCTAACATTTTAGCAAATGCTGTTCTTTATCTACATCATACTTGGGGGTGGGGGAACTGGTAGCTGGTCTCCCAAGAGCTTCATCTTGACTACAGGGTAGGGAAGGAGTGGCACATGTAAGAATAGTTTCATTGTACTCATTCTCTTTAATCCACAACCACAAAAATGGAAATCACAGGCATTTGTTTTCAGAATAACTAGTTGTCTGTGGCATGCAAGGAAAAAAGGGACAGATGGACTGATCAAGGGATGATTGGACAGAAAGGAAAGAAGCTGTCAGTGGAAGGGACAGGATAGGTGTAGCTCAGGTGGCCAACTTAGGTGCACTCTATTTGTCAAGCTGCAAATGCCATATTAGTTTATTACACTGATTATAGTGTTTTCAGCTTTACAGCAATGCAGTAGAGATAGCTTTTCGGAATGGTTATTTGTGCCCACTTATATTGGTAAGGGCCATGGTGGTGCTGTGGGTTAAACAGCAGAAGCCTCTGTGCTGCAAAGTCAGAAGACCAGCAGTTGTAAGATTGAATCCACGTGACGCAGTGAGCTCCCGTCGCTTGTCCCAGCTCCTCGCCAACCTAGCAGTTCAAAAGCATGTAAAATGCAAGTAGATAAATAGGTACCACCTCGGTGGGAAGGTAATGGTGTTCCATGTCTAGTTGCCCTGGCCACGTGACCACGGAAACTGTCTACAGACAAACATTGGCTCTACGGCTTGGAGACGGGGATGAGCACTGTGCCCTAGTTGTGTCGGACACAACTGGACTAAATGTCAAGGGGAACCTTTACTTTATATTGATAAAGCTCTGTGAATCTGGAAAGTTTCTAGACTAAAATGATGCAGGGGAGGGAATGGAGAGAAAACCATCATCATCTTACTTCCATTTCATCCTCCTATCTCTTAAATCTCCCACGCAGACCATATTAACTGCTTTTGCTTTGCATAAATAAGATCAAAAACACTGTGGATCATCTTCTGTTACGATGTGAACACTTAACACTGCATTGGTATGATAATACTCTTGGGTTTTTGTTGGCTTCTAAATGTCTTTAGAAATAATCCCACATTTCTGTTTGTTCAGGGCCTGCCCAGAAATGTGAACAAATTGTGATACTGTAATTTAGTTAATCCTTGGTAGAAAAATGCAGGGGGAAATGTTGGCACAAACCATCCTTGGGTTACTATTCACCTTTTGTAGGACATTTCCAGTTTATACCTAAACTTGAAAAGCAAACCCAATGGAATTAATGGAAGTGACATCTTAGTTTATGTGTTTATGATAAAATGTTTCTTTTGTGATTGACTTAAAGCCCAGCAAATGCCCACACTACTCTTGGTGTCTCTCTGACACTTCCTGTATGATTTCAGTACAATCTTGTCCATCAAGAAAGTGAACAGAACATTATGTTCTTCTTACATCTCTACAACCAGGGTAGAGTTAATGAGGCACTGCATGGCTGTCAGGGTGAGTCAGCAGGCACCAATCAGTACCTCCACAAGATATCCCTAAGACACCTGTTGTTAACAGCGAGTCAGCCTTTTCCACAGCGACAGTGTATGTCTTTTTCGCTTAACATCTTGTACTGTCTACTACCAATTGTCTGTCTTTCATGGGGAAGTAAATTCCTACCAATTCCTACCCTCATAATTAATGTGATTTTTAAAATACCTATCTCTTCTGTCCATACTTCTCTGTACACAGGGACACAGCCCCATCTGGGGAATTATATTAGGCATTCCTTTTCCTGATGAGGATGTCTTCCTTGGCTCTAATCTTCGCTTTGCAGCACTTCCAAAAAAACAAAACAAAACAAAAACAGATACAGACAAAAACAGATGGAACACAGTAAACACGAAAAAACTGCCCACTACAGTTGTTGGCCAATCACAGATTTCTCTCTTTCTCTTAACTAAACCACCATTGCTTCTGTTGATCTGGATGGAATTTGTATTTTTAGTCACACAAGGAAGCAAGAGGGTTTCCGCTCACCTAGTGTTTTACTAATCTGGCACTGGATTGTGCTACATATTTATTTATTTATTTATTTATTGGACTTATATACCGCCCCATAGCGCTACAAGCACTCTCCGGGCGGTTTACAATTTTAATTATACAGGCTACACATTGCCCCCCCAGCAAGCTGGGTACTCATTTTACCGACCTCGGAAGGATGGAAGGCTGAGTCAACCTTGAGCCGGCTACCTGGGATTTGAACCCCAGGTCGTGAGCACAGTTTTAGCTGCAGTACAGCGGTTTAACCACTGCGCCACGAGGCTCATAATTAGCAATGAAGTTTGAAAAGCCAGTGAGATTCAGATTCTATAAGGATCTATTTGTGATCCTCTAGGATTCACCCTGATCCACAGTAAGCTACTCTATTTGTTACTTTTTCATTCGGTTCTCATCTTGAACTGAATCCTCCAGGGCCCAGTCGTAATCCTTCCATTTCTTCCTTGGATCCATCCACTAAGCTACCCAGATAAAGCCCAGTCATTGTTCTCCTTGTTTTATCCCACTGATTTCTGCTTTGCATAAGTTTCTCAGCTCATCTTGCTGGTATTTGGTTCCAAATCCACCACAGAGTTCTCTTTGGTGTGATGGAAGTGTCATAGGAAGTCCTAGGGGAAACTATATTTTTTAATGTAAACTCAAAGGGAGGTGATGCATCAATTAGGAATATTAGGGTATGCTTTAATCAATATATTATGTTGATCAATGGGGGAGGCATGGAAGGAGCCTCCCCAAAGAAGGCAAAGACCATGAACACATTTGGGCACAGCTGGGCAAGGGCAGCACCCTTTTGGATGCTCATTCTACTCTAAAAATTTCATTGGATTGCTTCTGATGCAAACAATGCTGACCAAGCACTGCAGAGTTTGAGACATGAAATCCAAAACAATACCTTATCGCTGTTGCAGGGTACAGCACATTAGCAAACCTCCCTTTCCAAAGGTTTTTGAACATGACATCCAGGTGTTCAGTTTTTCCATATTGCATGTGCAAGCTTATATGTCAACATAAGACAGAAATTGCAGCAATGGGCTATGTGTATATTCTGACTGACATCAATTTGAGAGATATGTTCTCAGTACATTTCACTGGCTCCATTTGAAATAATAATTGCCTGTGTAGATTCAAAGTATCTCTAAAATAAAACAAAATAAGTATCCATGTTCTCTGCTTTCACATCATTCAAAAGTTAAGTAAAACCTGCAGTAATTTTTAAGCTCACCTAAAATAGACTGTAAGGGTGATAACTATAAGGGAATAGGATTAGAAGAGACCAGAAGCCTAGATTCTATTTCTGGCCTTCACCTTGCATCAATCTGCGACCTTTAGCGACTCAGTTCACTTGCTGCATAATATGCCTTCTTTATCTTTGCTTTGAATAAAACAAAACTACAGTTCAATTGCAAAAATACTGCACAAAAGTCTAGATCAAAAAGCATTTGCTAAATTAAAGTTAATGTAAACGATGATGCAGCATCTTTTTCTCAAGCATAAAAGACAACCAACATAAAAGGAACGGGAAGGGAGAAACTGTCGCCTTAGATCCTTTAATGATACATCTGGAGAGAGATTTACTTTTGTAATTAAACTCTTAACACCAGGGTCCTGGATTTGCTAATGCTTAATGCACAAGGGCTTTGCCAAAATACTTTTTGAATCAATAGAAAAAACAACACAGGTAATGCTACAATCTTAATCCTGAAGTTTCATTTGAACATTCATCCAGCTTCTTTCAAGAAAACGAAGAAATGTTCACCACCTTGCTGCAAAATTTCACACCTATCAGTATTAAACTTCAGAGATTACGCAACTGAAAAATCACAAGGGTGGGGGTTGAAGAAAATCCAAAGTGTGCTTATCTAAGTGTAACTGATTGACTGATTAGCTGCACTCACAGCATTGTATCATGTGCTGTGCACAGAATTATGGCATTCAGACTGCCAGTCAAGAAAAAAATATATAGTGTATATATATCAAATACGTAATTCCAAAATAAGTTATATATTGACACAAGCCACTCATTAAAGTTTCACTGTTTCCTTTGCTATCATGTAAAAGGGAAGTTTGCGATCAAATGAGCTGCTTTTCTCTTGTTGCAAAGATGTTAACCTTATGCTGCTTGCCTATTTTAATTTGTTTATGAAGAAAAGCTACTGATATTTTTAATTTGCTGCTAATGAAGAAAAACAGTTTTTTTTCAATTATTCTGCAAAATCATTCTCTCATCAGGTGGCTTTTTAAACCTATATTTCCAACTCCTGCATTCATTGTTTTGATTTTTCCTGTAATATCATCTCCCTTTTTTAGCCAGTTGAAGTACTCTTAATTTTTTTTTTCATATCCTTTCTTCAACCAAACTCTTTTGTAAAATGCCCCAAAGCCACAAAGGCATCTGACATCTATCTCTGCCACCAGTTAACCCACTGTTCCTGGATTCTGTTTTAATAAACCTGGTTCTCTTGATTAACTTGTTCCTCTGTAGCAGTGCCACTTCACAGCACCCACAGCTTAACAGCATTTAAGATTTGATGGCCATTTATGAACAGTTAACATGAATAACAAGCAACCATATCAATGATCAGCAGCCCAAGTACTACCATTCATTTTAACAGTGTACTTACATTTTCTAAAATATTTTTTCATTATTAAAATAAATGATAGTACTTTGGCCGTTGGGTGCTGACATAGTTATTTGACACCCAATTCAAATTGTTTATGTTGCTCATCGAATCTTAAATTCAGTAACCCAGAGTCTTCATGTATTATCACCACCACCACCATCATCAAACTGCAGAGCTGGGAGGGACCTTAGAGAATAGGTCATCAAATCCAGCGCCTGTCAAGGAGGTACAGTGGGGAATTGAACTCCCAAACTCTGGCTCCACAGCCAGAGACCTAAACCACTCAGCTATCCAATTTATTCTTCCTGAGGTACAAAGGGCAGGGCAGGAATGACAGGGGATTTTTTTCTGTGCTTAGTTTGTGGTTTGCTAACCTGCTTTGATTTCCCTATTCTGCTATAGCCTAGGCCAGACCTGGGCAAAGTGCAGCCCGAGGGCCACATAGGGCTTGCGAGCCGCTCCTGTCCGGCCCACCGGTTGTCGCTCCAGTTCGGTGTTCAAGCACTTGTTCAAGCTCAAGACAGACTGGATTTCTCTCACTGAACAGGTTGAACATCAAAACCATTTATAGCAGGGGTCTCAAACATGTGGCCCGGGGGCCATTTGCGGCCCACCGGATGATAATTTGTGGCCCTCGCCTTGCCTGCCCCCCCAAAGCGCCCATGCGTCCTCTGCTGTCGAGAGTAAAAAAAAAGCCTTGCCTCGCTCGCCGGCTCTCTCCCAAGACAGCACCTCTTGCACCCTCCATCCGGAACTGCAGCCTGCCAGCCAGCCCGCCTGTCATGGTGGGGGTAGTTGCTGCTGCTGAGTGCACCTTTTTTTGAGGGGGGGCCCTCAGAAGAAGGTTTCCGGACCTGTGTGTGTGTGTGTGTGTGTGTGTTTGCATGTGTGCATGCACACGCCCCTGTGGGGGCCCCCCACCCCATTCTGTTTAATTTTGCGGGTACCAGTGGGGGCTTTTCTCCTTTGGCAAGGTGAATCCTGTGAGGGTTTTTAAAATTATTTTATGTCGTGGCCTTCTCCACCTGGCTAGGCGGTTGCCGGCGCTCCCTCCCTTCTCTGCTTCTTCATCCTGCTGGTGGTGCTAGCTGAAGAAGGAACCGGAGGGGGTCGTGGCCAATGACGAGGGCTCACGCGCCCCTCCTCCTCCTCCTCGGAGCCCCAGCCAGGCTAAGGAAACTCCTAGGTGGCTTCCTCGGGCTCTTGCTCCACTTGGCGGAAAATCTGATGCAGCCCCGCCTCACCCAGACTCTGCCTCTAGCGGCCCCCAGGTAAATTGAGTTTGAGACCCCTGATTTATAGTTTTTTGTCTAAAGTTGATCAGTTGCTTATCTTTTATTTTTAAGTAAAGTTGTTTCAGCCCCCGAACACAGTTCAGATTTTTCATGTGCCCCCCCTCTAGAAATTAATTGCCCACCCCTGGCCTAGGCCCTGCCCAGGGAGCCAATCGACAGTGTGTAGAGTGGCTTTGGTGAAGGTAGGGGATGAGATCTCAGGGTTGGGGCTGACAGAGAGTTTTCTCCTAGAGCATAAATACAGCCCCAGAGAGCTTGAGGCATTGAATTGCTGTTGCCATCTAGAAAAGGAAGTGACATCTTGAAACAACACATACATCTATGCAGGAATTACAATTAAAAATAGGTTGATCTCCCTCCTCCTCTACAAATCATAGTCACTTACATTGCATTTTTTCCTTCCCAATCTTAAAAATGTACAACGGATCACTGTGATATCAATTTGAGGCAGAACACCAGAGGGGAAAAGGTTTTTAACCCGTTTTGCTCAGGTCACCTGCCTGCTAAAGACTTCAGCTGCACTGATGAAGAATAGAAATGGGGGAGGGGCAGAGAAAAAGACATAATTTAAAAAGCTACTTTTTGAAAAGAGAATTAGGAAGCATACATTAAAACGTGTCCTTCTGTTGTTGGGTACATAAGGGGGAATACAGTGAAAGAATTCTTCCCAAATGAAGAGTTAGTTGAAGACATTGTATGGAAGGCCTTTGACATGGAAATAAACTCTGGTTAGGAAGTGCTCCAGCCTTAAGTTCTGTCTCGGCAACAAAGCCTATTTCAAAATAACAGAAACCTCCCTGGAAGATTGAAAAAGCACAAAAGTCAGGCATTGGTCCAATCAAAAGTATTGGTCTGATCAAAGTCAACCTCGCACTGTCTGGTCAGCAGGAGAAATAATAATAAGGACGATGATGAACAGGGCTCTGCCATATTGACAAGTCCCTTGAGAAAGGGGAAAACAAAATGTTACTTTTTAGCATTGCAACTATGATGGTGACTCCCTGGCTGAAATCAAGTAGTAAGTCACAACTAGAGTAGACTCACTGAATCAATGGAACTTGCATAGGTATTGACTAACCCAGTGGTTCTTAACCTTTGTTACTCGGATGTTTTTGAACTGCAATTCCCAGAAACCCCAGCCAGCAAAATTGGTGGTGAAGGCTTCTGGGAGTTGCAGTCCAAAACTCCTGAGTAACCCAAGGTTAAGAACCAGTGGACTAACCAATTCCCAACTGATTCAATGGGTCTACTCAAGTTGTGACTGACTACCAGATTTCAGCCACTATTTCCATTGGCATGATAATTGTAATTAATTGCTTTTTAACAAGTAACTTTTCAAGCACTGGGAGGAAGAGCATTACATTGGCAGCTTCCTTGTACCCATCATTTATGTCTTCACTTGCTTAGCTACTGCATGACTATGCACTTATGTAAACAAAAGAAGCCACATCCAAGGCCCAGCTGGAACATCTCTGCCTCTGAGCCCTCCATTTCTAAAAATATAAATAAATATCTTTTTATCAGTAGCTTCAGGAGGTAATGCAGGAAATGAGTTGAAAGGGATGAAAATAAACCTATTGAGAGATCTAATGGGGGGAAAAAAGATCTAGTAGCCCAGTCACAGCAAACTGCAATCACAGTTTTTTTCTAGCTTTCTTGGGTATTATCATTTTAATCTCCACACAAAGTAAAAGCCCTTCCTTTTAGGGGTAGCACTACAAGCTCTATTTTATTTTATTCCAGGAGATGGCTTATATAATATGCCTTTTCCCTAGAGAATCTTTGTGAATTATCATCCGTTTCACACACACAATAAAATAGTAAAGTAATCCTTGTGTTAAGTGTTTTCATTCTTAACCAATATGTACTTCTAACAAATTGCTAATTAATTGTAGGTTTGATGGTTTAATGAGCAATAAAAAAAGAGCGTAAATAAGTCCAGGCACTGCATCATGCCCAAGTGTTTAAAAGGAGCAGCAGAAATTTTGCATTCAAAACCTGCGTGAACTCAGCCCCATAGGAAGTTACTTTCTAAGGAGGTCAGCTAATCAAGTACCCAAGTCCTACTGAAAATAAAGAACTCAAGGAGAAAAAGTATTGTCTCAAACAACAGAGTTTGTGCTGAGCATTTGAAAAATTTCTTGTTCTTGGCAATTTTCTAGTGTTTCACATCGCCAAGATGCTCCTTCCAAGACTTTTCTAACACTAGCAGGATTTCCTAACTTCTCATTAAAAAAGATGAGACTGGGTTTCAGTTTTCTTGACTTCCTTTTTCATTTTTTTTGCCTGCTTCTTCTGTGTAGGAAATGGCTCAACTCTGTTCATCTCTCTCTCTTTTCTGCATAACCCTATGAACAATCCTGGGGAGATCTGCACAGAGAAAATGCCACTCTGCATAGAAACTGCCTTATTCTACACAACTTGGTTCCCTTTCTGGGCCATCCTACGCAGGAAAAATACCAACCTTCATGAGAATTATAATAACTCTGCACAGATTACACAGAATCTTAAAAAGTACTACAAAACATCCAAGAAATTTTGTGAGATTTCCAAGAAGATTTCTCCGAGGAAAAAATTCACACAGACACATGTCATCATCGTCATAGGCATCCTTCAGTCTCACGGGACTATGGTATCATGCTCTGCATGGAGGACTTGGAACAGCATCTAGTGTGGCTGAGAAGGCCAATACAATCTGTACCTCGTCTAGCTCCCTGATTTTGCTGCTTTCGTGACTGCCTCTTTGCCTCAGCCTGCTGGCCGAGGGTCTCTTCAAATTGGGAGAGGCCATGATGCACCACATGCCTCCAGGCTGAGTGCTCAGATGTCAGAGTTTCCCATCTGTTGAGATCCATTTCCAAGGCCTTCAGATCCCACTTGCAGATATCCTTGTATTGCAGCTGTGGTATCCCTCTGGGGCGCTTTCCCTGCACCAATTCTCCATACAGGAGATCCTTTGGAATCCAACCATCAGCCATTCTTGCAACATGCCCAAGCCAATTTAGACATCGCTGTTTCAGTAACGTATACTTGCTAAAAATTCCAGCTCGATCTAGGACTACTCTATTTGGAACTTTGTCCTGCCAGGTGATATCAAAAATGTGTCGGAGGCAACGCATATGCAACGTGTTCAGCTTCCTCTCCTGCCGTGCATGAAGGGTCCAGGACTCACTGCAGTACAGGAGTGTGCTCAGAACACAGGCTCTATAGACCTGGATCTTGGTGTATGCTGTCAGCTTCTTATTGAGCAATATTCTTTTTGTGAGTCTTGAGAACATATTAGCTGCTTTGCCAATGCGTTTATCCAGCTAGACATCTAGGGAAAGAGTGTCAGAGATCGTTGAACCAAGGTACACAAATTCATGGACAATCTCCAATTCTTGCATGGAGATGGTAATAAAGGGAGGTGAGTCCATGCCCTGGCGCATGACTTGTGTTTTCTTCAGGCTGATAGTCCAAAGTCTTGGCAGGCCTTGCTAAAACGATTCATGAGTTGTTGGAGGTCTTCGGCAGAGTGGGCAACAATGGCTGCATCATCGGCGCAGAGGAAGTCCCGCATGCATTTCAGTTGGACTTTGGTCTTCGCTCTCAATCTAGAGAGATTGAAGAGCTTTCCATCTGATCTAGTCCGGAGTTAGACACCTTCAGTTGCAGTTCCAAAGGCCTGCTTCAGCATGACAGCAAAAAGATCCCAAACAGGGTCAGCGCGAGGACACAGCCCTGTTTCACTCCGCTTTGGATGTCAAGGGGATCTGATGTTGAGCCATCAAAAACTACATTGCCCTTCATTCCCTCATGAAAGGACCTGATGATGCTAAGGAGTCGAGGAGGACATCCAATCTTAGGAAGTATTTTAATCTTAGGAAGTATTTTAAAGACACATATCACTATAAGGAGAAAAGAGAGATTTCCCCCATCCCAGTTTCTCACTGAAAGGAAATGATCCTGAGAAACACACCCCTATTCCAAATTGTTGGCTTTTTTAGAAAATAAGGCACAATGATTCTGAAGGGAGATAGATGGAGCGACTGCAGTAAGATAAAGCAGTTTTCTCATCCCAGTTGAAGGAAAAAGCTTTAGCTTATGTTGTTGTTATGTGCTGCCAAGTTGCTTCCAACTCATGACCCTATGAATGAGTGAATTACAAAATGTCCTGCTTAGTTCTTGGAAACTCAAGCCTGTGGCTTCGTTCAGGGAGTCAGTCCATCTCATATTTGATCTTCCTTTTCTCCTGCTGCCTTCCATCTTTCCCAGCATCGCCGTCTTCTCCAGAGAATCTTACCCAAACTAGGACAGCCTCAGTTTCAACATTTTTGTCTCCAGAGATAGTTCCGACTTGATTTCATTTAGAACCCACTTGTCTTTCCAGGGTATCTGCAAAGCTCTCCTCCAGCACCACATTTCAAACAAATCATTTTTCCCCCTGTCAACTTTCTTAACTGTCCAGCTTTCACACCCCTATATGGTGAACAGAAATGCAATAGTGTAGATTATCTTGGGCTTGGTCTCCAGTGACACATCCTTACACCTGATGATCTTTTTGAAGTCCTTCATGACTGCCCTTCCTAGTCTTCTTATGATTTTCTTAGTTACTGTCTCCCTTTGGATTGTTTGTACCAAGATACACAAAATATCTATTTCAATTTTTTCTTTGTCAACATTTAAGTTATCTAGCTTATAAGGTAGACATTCTGAATTTGGCTCCTTCCAGATATGTTGGACTATGATTTGGATCATCTTTAATAAACCTAAGCTGTTGTAAACATGTAATATCCAATGTGTAGACATCAGTACTGAGGGGGTGGGAGCAGCTGATCTATACTTTCTCATGCAAATATTAAAACATAAAGACAGTGCTAGCCCCAGAGTGGTGATCAGCACAAGCAAGGATAGATAGTTAATGCAGAAATGTAATAGACACATACATACATGCACAGAAATGAGCTCTGTAGGGTTAATTGCTTCAAACATAGCAGCAAAGACTTGATCTCATAGAAGTACAAGGCCTGCCAAAAAATTCCCAGGAAGCCTTCCAGAAGCCACAGCTGTAACGTAGGGGTTGGAAAAATTCTCAGTGCCTCATGTGTGCTGTATATCAAGGATAAATATGACGCAAGCATAAATGGCAGCAATGGCTCTAGCTGCTTGGATGCATTTTGCACCAAAACATATAAATTTTTCCCATGGCTTTTGGATGCCATACTACTCTGATACGGGATTTGCCCAGATTCTAGGCCCATTGTATAGATTGCTCTTGCATCTGTTTTGACACTGACATGGCCCTGAAGAAGTTCTGGATTTCCTCCCAAACATTGCCTGTCCCACTTGTATGAGATCACAAGGTCGTGACATAGCCAGCTGTGATTGTACATGTAACCGTCCTAGTTTAATTTATTATTTGTTATTCAATTTATTATTTACAATTTTCCTCCAAAGAGTTTAGGACAGCATACAGGGTTCTACTCTATGTTCTTCTTTTACACAACCAGGAGAGGGGAACTGGGCTAAGAGGTGGTGATGCGTTTAAGGTCCGGGTGGGCATTGGAATCCAGGTCTGTGGTTCCTAGTCTGACACTCTGCCCACTGTACCATACTACCACTCACTGTTACATTATTGCCATCAATGATCCTCTGTATGCACAAAAACCCAATTTCCAACTTTCCTCTGGCTACACAAATGTTGGTCACATATTAGGGCCCTACTAAGTCATTTGGACAGTGTCATTGGAGCTACCAACTTGAATTTGACCAAACTCTGGGAGGCAGTGGAAGACAGGAGGGCCTGGTGTGCTCTGGTCCATGGGGTCACGAAGAGTCGGACATGACTTAAGGAATGAAGAACAACAAGAAGTCATGGAAACGAAGCCACAGCTGTGCAGATAGGGCTGACAGTTGGTAGTGAAACCTACTGACTTTTACTGTGCAGAGTAACCTCATTTTATTAGGATATATATACAAGCAGAGATAAAACTATAAGACATGGAGATGAGCCACAGCAGGAAGTCGGCTTATTTTGTTTTCAAGTTGCCATTACTATTTTCCTGAGGGGGAAAAATGTAGACACTTGTGGCTCACGCTGCTGTGGAAACAAAAACTCCAAGTGTCCCTGATGGGGTTGTTTGTCTGTTAACACAGACTCCTTCCTTGTGTGTGTGTGTGTGTGTGTGTGTGTGTGTAATTATGAAGAGAAGACAGGATACAAAGCAACAAACAAAGAAAAAACATTATGTATATAACTCTTCCTCACCTTTTTATCCTCAGTGCAACCCTATGAGGGAAAGCCAATCAAGCGTGATTGGCAAGAACTCCCACCTTGCCTCCCTCTGTTGTCAGTTGGCTGGCACACTGAGCAATGAGTCTAAAGAGGAGAAATTTCTGTTTCTGTTGAGGCTACCCGCACAAGCAAGAATGAAGATTTTCCAGCATTTTTGGTCACGTAAAGTACCTCCATGTTAAAAAAATAGAGAAAAAGCCTCTTCTTTGGCCGCACTGGACATTGACAGAGCCAAGCAATGACAAGAAAGGGGGACAGGGCAGAAGCCCTCCCTCTTTTTGCATCTACTTACTTGATGTTATTATTATTATTATTATTATTATTATTATTATTATTATTATTATTATTATTATTATTATTATTATTATTATTATTATTATTATTATTATTATTATTATTATTATTATTATTATTATTATTAATCTTAGAACTGCAGAACTGGAAGGGACCCTATGAATCCTCAAGTCCACCTCTGTCTTGGCACAGTGGAGAACTGAACTCCCAATCTTCAGCTCTGCAGCCTAAACCACTGAGTTATCCAGCAGTCCTATTAAGAACGTTTGAATGAGGCTAAACTATACACAGACATACTAGAATTATAAGATATTGCTGCAGAGACCTAAAGGATTCTAATCATCTGCAGATTTAGGGCTATAAGGGCAGAAGGAAAAGTTGGTCGTCACGTCAGCCAAGCGATGCTGGGGGTGATGGTTGTCAGGAGGTACGTCTTCTTTGCATGTTTAATTCTCTCACATTTGGAATATGAGGCTTTGGCTCTCATCTGATATAAAGGAGCAGTCCCCAAAGCCTCATGTGTGGTGAAATTTTAAATAAAAGTACACCAAGAAAGAGTTTAAGTGGGAGAATTTAGTTTGCCTTTTCAAAATCTCTTGCCAGACTTGTGTTCCTGAATAAATATGTGAAGCATGTAGTTTTGAAAAAAAAAATGGAAGGGTGCATTTCTAAGAACTTTATGATTAAATTCTGCAAATGAAAAATGCCTCCAAAATTACTAGAGAAAAGGCACACAAGCAGGCTCATGGTTGTAGAAGAAGTCTACCAAAAGGCATTCTACTATGAGCAACTGTCAGCAAAATTATATGTTGGAATGGGGGGAGAGCACACAAAACTACGTAAAAGGGACGTGGTGGCGCTGCGGGCTAAACCGCAGAAGCCTGTGCTGCAGGGTCAGAAGACCAAGCAGTTGTAAGATCGAATCCATGCGACGGAGTGAGCGCCCGTCGCTTGTCCCAGCTCCCGCCAACCTAGCGGTTCGAAAGCATGCAAATGCGAGTAGATCAATAGGGACCACCTCAGTGGGAAGGTAACAGCATTCCGTGTCTAAGTCGCACTGGCCATGTGACCACGGAAGATTGTCTTCGGACAAAAACGCTGGCTCTATGGCTTGGAAACGGGGATGAGCACCGCCCCCTAGAGTCAAACACGACTGGACAAAATAAATTGTCAAGGGGAACCTTTACCTTTACCTTTAAGATACTACGTATAGTAAGACAATGCATATAATGTATATGCTGACTTTTCTTTTTTATAGTCCCAGATTGATGTGGAAATGGAACAAAGTGAGCTGAAGAACAGATAAGGAAGAAACTGAGAGAAACCAAATCTGACAGAGTGGTTCATCCCAACTGCACACAGACTCTGAGGCTGATGGTGTATACCCAAAATTAGAAATCCCTTTGATGTGACCTGCTTGCCTCTTCATTTCCCTAATTCTCTCTTTGATTCTTTCCTCAGCTGGGCAGCAAAGTTATTAATCAGAACCGTAATGCCCACTGTGTTCTTTTGAACTATGGGATGTTTCTGTCATTTCTGACTCTGGAAAAAGGGAGGGATGGAAATGGCAAGGAAATTAATCTATTCATGAAACAAAAAAGTAATCTCTGTCTCCTGGACATGAATATGTAAATCTAAGAAGCAAGAGTACAAAAATCATTGAATTTGACCCCAAAAGAAAGACGTTGCTGGGAATTTGTAGAACTATATATATATATATATATAAATATTTTTTATTTTTTTTAAAGCCTATGCAGTCACCAACAAGCAGATCCTTGTCAACTGTGGCTGCAAAGCAACTGCCTAAACATAAAGTTGTTTTATATAAAGCCTAAAGGTGATTGCATTGCATGAACAATTTATTCTTTTACTAGTTGCTATTACTTTCTTTATAATAAAGTGCCCAATACAGTTTGAATTGGTTACCTTGTGTTCTTTTATTAGTTTGCTCCTGCTTCTTACATCTGCATGTTTACATTTGCAACTTTTAAATTTTATATATAAAAATTATATATATTTATATATAAAATTTAAAATTATATATATAAAGCTCTCTCTGGGAGGCTTACAAATTCCTTCCCCATATATATATATCCACACTCAACATTATGAGGTGAGAAAACAAAGCAAAGCAAAACATGCTGTTTATATACTGCCCCATAGCACTTAAAGCTCTCTCTGGGAGGTTTACAAATTAATTATGCAGGTTACACACTGCTCCCCCATCCAGCAAACAGGGTACTCAATTTACGATCTCAGAAGGATGGAAGGTTGAGTCACCCTTGAACCCAGGTTGTGGACAGAGTTTTGACTATAGTACTGCCGTTTAATTACTGCACCACAAGGCTCCTAAACTATCTACCTATTCCACACTTACAGTAGAAATGTCTCTACTGCTAGCTGGTACATTTTTGCAGAGTTGTAATTTGTGTGTATTTTTTTTTACCATGGCTGATACAAAGACTAAAGTTTAATGAATTTCATGGAGGATGTCTGGGAGGCTTAGACTGGGCTATCCACTTTTTAATCCAATCCTTTTATTTATTTTTTTTAATCCAGAGATGAGCCGGTTCATGTTGCATAAAGTATGCTGACATGTATTCTGGCTCAATGCTTGTGACAGCTTTATTATTTGTGGGGCCATAGGTTTTTGGTGGATTTTAATTGCTGAGAGAAAACGGGGTATCTATATTTGGATGATGAAAGTTGTGTATATTTTAACTTTTTTTTGTAGTGTTGTCCAGTTTTACCTTGGGGAAGAGCACCTCATTTCGTTGCACCCACTTGTGAGCGCAATGACAAATAAATTTCTTATGTCTTATGTCTTATGTCTTATGTCTTATGTCTTATTATTTCCCTTACGCAACCTGTCCAGTTCTGTTGAAGCTGAAATGCTTTCCCTCATGTGTATTTGGGAGTAGTTATTTTAAAATAATAATATTATGGAT
Organism: Pogona vitticeps; assembly: GCF_051106095.1. NCBI lineage: Eukaryota > Metazoa > Chordata > Lepidosauria > Squamata > Agamidae > Pogona > Pogona vitticeps. The sequence continues at coordinate 39,442,661 of NC_135784.1, forward strand.
GCTTCATACTTTCCTTCCCCTGTAGAGAGTAAGAGGATATGGAGACAGAAGGTTCAACATATGGACATCACCATGCTTTGCTGAAGACCTTGCCACATATCATGTAAGCTATGAACCAACTATGTATTGCTATTTCTCCTGAAAGATTCAGAATTGAGATTTAAGCACCAATTGAGAAAGGTATGCTCTCCAGCAGTAGCTTGAGCAGCAGCCTGCTGGGAAAAATATTAGGGCAAGAAACACATTTGGAGAGGAAATGACATCAACGAAAAAAGGATACAATAATAGAGTAAGAGATTTCAAGCCTGAAGCAATGAACTCAAAAAGGTTTTCATTACAAAGTACGTCGAGTTGCCCTTTCTGTTTTCTTTACCATGTCCGCATTATGTGCCATGTTACTCACAGCACCTAAGTGAGCTTCCTCTTCTCTGTTTGTCATAAAAGTCACTTCATTGTCCTTTCTCAAGTTAGCCTTCAAAGACCACTTCTCCAGGTGGCTGAAGATGAGCTGCTTGAGCTGCTCAAGCCTCACCTTTCAAGACCTCCTTTTGCCACCTATCTTCTTCCCCATCATGACTGATGTCAGATCACACGTACTGATGTCAGACTTTCTGCTTGACTTGTTGTCTAATATAGGCTGTAAATCCTGTCCGGCCAGAAATAACTGCATTACACATTGTTGACGTTATCGTGTTTCCCCGAAAATAAGATAGGGTCTTATATTCATTTTTGCTCCACACTAGGGCTTATTTTCAGGGGATGTTTTATTTTACAGTCATGTTATCTTCTGGTTGCTGCACAATGGTGGAGGGCGGAGTTTCACTTAAGGTACGGCTTATATTACGAGCATCCTGAAAAATCATACTAGGGCTTATTTTCAGGTTAGGTCTTATTTTCGGGGAAACAGGGTAGCATCAAAGGAGCCATTTCTTGAGGGTGTGTGTGTGTAATGCACTTGATTAGAGATGGGAAAAAATACTCACAACTCTTTGTTCTCATTGATTTAGGCTGTCTGAACATGAAACAATGCTAGACAAAGAATTTTTAAATCCCACAATATTTTTGCCTCCAAAGACAGTGACACAAGGGGTGTTTTTTCTAAAATCACCTCTGCAATTTAGGCAAAGAGATTTGTTACGTTAAAAGAATACGAACTGATGATAATGAGGTAATCAGCAAGCATTATTTCCATCCCTCATGCACAGTCACACACTACGCAGACAAAACAACAATCTTGTAGCAGCTTCTAGACCCTCTTCCATTAAAGCTTATGATAGAGTATCTGGGTTGGTCTCTTGCTACGCAATTCTGGTGTTGTTTTCAGAACTGTGGCAACAGTAAAACTTCCCCAAACACCTCCTCAAACAGCACCCGCATGAGAGCCAAAGCATTCAGGAGTAATTGCTATTTGTATGAGAAAAGGAATTAAAAAGCAGATAGTATAAAAGTCAGCAGCAGAGACAGAGCTGAGAAACTTGTGTATGTAAGTTGTAACCATCAATATCTTCCCACCAGAATACAAGCTAAAAGAAAGCATGTGGGAAGCACTAGTGAAGATATATCTGGTATTTTCCTGCAAATGCTGCATTCTTTCAATCCTGATTTCCATTTCTCTTTAAAATATTTTATACAAAATCTCATAGAAATAATGGCACCTCAGCTCTCAACAGCAAAATCTCTACACCCTTGACAGATGCCATGATTCGTAGAAATCCAAGGCAGGGGGCCTTAGACATGTTGAATGACCATTTCAGCATTGTCATGCATTTTAAAAAGGAAAAACCCGGACAATCACAAAATAGAGGGGTGTCATGGGAAGGGGGGATATGCATGTCTGGAAAATCCAGGAGTCCAGTTTGGAATATCAGGGAGAGAAAGTCAACTCCACTTCATGAAATTTTTTCAAATTCAAAATGCAGTGACTAAGAACTATATCCTAAATAAGAATCATAGTTCAGTATAAAAGAAATCATGCTGATGAGATTACAATAAAAGGTATCACTCAGGAAAGGCTGAAGAAAAAGAAGTCCCTTTAATGCCACTTAGGTGAACCAAGTACAGGACTCCCCAAAGATGTGTTGGGAGAAAGCCCATGGATGAGGTTGGTGATTCCAGGGCTATGTTCCAGGATTTCCTACAAAATTCAAAGGAACTGTTCAATGTGCTGAACCTATTTTTGCAGATAGGGTTGGAGGCACAGCATCAGGAGGTAAACAGTACCCTGCCCTGAATTACAAACATTATGGTGCGATGTGAAAAAACCCTAACATACATAAACTGGACTTGCAGAGAAAGCTGGTGACTGATTTCACAGGGATGGCAAATATGTCACAGCTGGGTTTGAATAAATCAGGATCTAACAACCTGGTGCCATCCCTGTGAAATCAGCCACCAGCTTCCCGGCAAGTCCAGTTTATATGTGTGCCCCATTGCTGGAGGTTTTCAAAAAAAAAAGATGGGACAGCCATCTGTCTGGGATGGTATGAGGTCTCCTGCCTTGGGCAGGGAGTTGGACTAGAAGACTTCCAAGGTCCCATCCAACCCTACGATGATTCTATGATGTATATCAGGGTTTTCACTTTGTACCACAATATTTTTAATGAGAGGCAAGGGTACTGTTCACCTCTTGGGATTGTAAGACTACTTACAGCAGGGGATGATGGAAGATGTAGTCCATCATCATCTGGAGGAGCACACATTCCCTATCCCTGTTGTCCATTTTGTCCAAACTAGGAAACTACAATTTCTAGGTTTGGAGCACTGGTTCTTAACCTTGGGCTACTCAGGAGTTTTGGACTGAAACTCCCAGAAGCCTTCACCACCAACTGTGCTGGCTGGGGTTTCTGGGAGTTGCAGTTCAAGAACATCTGAGTAACAAAGGTTAAGAACCACTGGTTTGGAGGATCTCAATCCAACTTGATATCGCAATTGAATGTCCTGATTTTTTTTCAAACCCAGCTGTGACAGACAGTTAAATTGTCCAACCTCTTAAAGGCATCTTAAGTCGATTACATCACGACCAAGCCACAATGAATCGCAGGGAGAGGGTTATTTAAAATTAAAGGGTTGGCATTTTAGCTGTGAAATAGAGTTTGGATAGGGAAACGATTGGTGAAATTGGACTGTAGAAAGGTTTGGTCAATTATTGCTAGCCTTTGTGATCATTTCAGGTGGAGGAAAAGCTCCTCAAAGGGCTAGGATTTTGTATAAAAGTCTTAACTGAAAACCTTCCAAGAAGAACTGGCTTATCAGTGGGCAGTACATTGTTTGAAATCCTGTGTGGTGTTTATATTGATACACTGAATTGGTAAATTCTCGAATGAATTTAAGTCCTGTGCTTTTAGAGACAGCAACCACCAAGCTTCAATTCTCACTGACTGTTTAGGGAAGCAAACAAAACATCTTCAGTTCTAGCTTGTGTCTGAGTTTGAGTTTATTCCCAGGTCAAGGAAAAAGTGGTTTAAAGCAGCCTTATGAATATTAAATGTCAACAACTTTGATTTATATGTTATACTACCAATATTATAAATTACTATTATTTACAACCAAGTATACAGGGAGCTCGTTAAGTATGAATCACTCCCGACGTCTTTCATATGACTAACTTCCCATCTTTAGTGAGGGGCTCTCACACTGGCAACCACCACATCCTAGTTTGAGTATGATTGGAAATTACTGCATGGTTAACTGAACGCTCCCAAGTTAAGCCACAGTGTACTGAGCCCAGCGAAAGGAAGGTTCTGTACCTCACAGGCATCGAAACTGAGGAGACATGAGAATGTTGAACAAAATTCACCTGTGTCAGGTATTATGTCATCTGGCAGTGAGTGGTCCACTCGACCACAGTGAGCCTTACCTGACATGCATTGTACAGCAGCTGATGCTCAAATTTCTTGATTCCCAAGATGTTCTGGAACATTTCGTACAGCTGTTCCTTGCTGAGAATCAGCTCTGAGGCAGCACTGGCTGTCATCCGGGCTTGAGCTTTGCGTGGGTCCTCTTCGCCCCGATAGATCGCATCAAATTTTGCCATCCAGGAACTTAGCACAGTCTCCTTGCTGAGGCCATCAATCTCAGGGAGGCTACGGACCCTTTTTTCGATATGTTTCTTGAAGACTTCCCGGGAATCATTAGCTGAGAACCCACCACTTTGTACCATTCTGGCCACCCGATCGCTCTTCAGAAACACCTGCAATGTAAAGCAGAAGCAAAATATAAACAACACCTTGATCCCTGCAGACTGTTTTGGAGTCTCCTGGTTGTGAAAAGGTTGAAAGCACATCTCGTTATGAAATATCTCACCCTTCCCAATGTGGTATTCGCCACATATGTGATATTTCCCCCACAACCTCCATGTTCTTAGTTAGAGCCTATGAAGTGAAATTCACATTGTGTGGCCTGTTTTTTTTTTAACTGTGGTCTTTTTTCTAATTAGGGATTTGGTAACCTTCATGAAATGGTATGACATTTTCAGATGAACACAGATTTTTGATAAAAGTCACTGCATAATCAGATTCAGATGGTGTAGGTCTTCTCTTTTCCTTTCAGGGACAATTCAAACACAACACTTTTCTAATAATTAAAATGTTTCCATGCAAGGGAAGGAGTATATGCTATGTCCCTAATAGCACAAACATTTATTTTGCTGTCTGTGCTGGAAAAATGCCCAAGTACACCATTGTGCTTGTGGAGTATTAGTAATTAATTTTTATCTATTTAATTTTTTTTACTGCCTTTCTCCCCTAGTGGAAGGGTTGTCATGTAGGATTATCCTACTACACAATAGGTCAGACAACTGATCCATTTAGTACAATGGATCCCATTGGGTCCCCAGACGTTCTTGAACTAAAACTCCCAGAAGCCTTCACCACTAACTGTGCTGGCCAGGATGTGCAGGAGGTGTAGTCCAAGAACAGCTGGGGACCCACGGCTGGGAACCATTGGTCTAGTATCTATTTAGTGACTTTATCACTGTCTGGATTCCCAGGCAGAAACCTTTTCAATTTCTTGCTCCTTAACCTTTTATCTGGACATGCTAGGAATTAATGTTTTTGCATGTAATTATGGCTTGCTTCTATTATTAAGATACAGTCCATCCTCCCACAGTGGTGCAATAGTAGACCATATGTTCTGCACAAGTGTGCTTGATTTTTGACACATGGAGATCTGCTATCCAGATGGGATCAAAGAACATGGTGTAGGAATTCTGCCTGAACCTCATGCATCTATAGTGAGAAAAACTGGGGTTTCAGAAATTTTATTCTTTTACATTTAGATGAATTCTTGCCATATTTTTTAAATACAAACACGAGTCCAAGCTGGTCAGTAGGAGTATCTCAACCCACCACTGCAGGTGAAACACTTCCCCTTCTAACTTGAAATATAGGCCATCGGTACTCAAACCATCTTACAACAGATAATGTAAATGATGCAGAAAAGGTATTTGTGACATAAACTGACTATAGTTAAATATCAATATAATTTCAAATTGAATTAATTTTTTTTTCTTAGAAAAATCAATTTAGATCATAACTGTAAGGCTCTGTGACTAAGTACAGAGAAGACTTCAAATTAATTGCATCTTTCACTATCTTATTCTTTCAATGTTTAGCAAGTTATTAAACTGAAAACCACCAAAATCTGATTATCTATTAGTTTCTGTAGGATTTCTAATGTTTCACTCAACATTATTGGTTTATGATAGAATGAAAGCATATCAACATTCTTCTGAATGTTTTTGAAAAGCATATTGCCTTAAGTGAAGTGTAAACAAACGATCTGTTCTTTTCCCTTCTCCCATTATGAGCAAAGTATTTGTATAAAATGGGGAAGAAGAACAAAAATTTATATCCTCCTGCCTCATGTAGCTTGTATCTGAAATGATATCAGCTTTAACTCCTATGATTAGGCCTACGATTTGAAACAAGAAACCACCTAATATGTTGCCTCTTTTCCATGGATGTAAAGGAGCCATGGGTGTATGAATCCCATTTTGGTTTGTGCATCTGCATTCAGTGAGGAAAGACTGTTTCAGGATAGGGAAGATTTGGCTTGCCAGATGTTTTGTCAACTCACACTGTCCCCATCTGGCGCTGACAAATGGTAAGATACTGGGATATCTATGCTTCAAAATGCTTGATAGGCCAAGGTTCCTCACCTCTGGTTTTACGTAAGTCCATTTCTCCATGAGCTGTTTATTCTTTGTCAATGTATCTCTGGTTTATGGTGACCCTAGGAATGAGCAATCTCCAAAATGTCCTGTCCTCAATTGCACTGCTTAGCTCTTGTGAACTCAAGCATGTGGCCTCCTTTAGGGAGTCAGTACATTCTGTACTGTATTTGCTTCTTCTTTTCCTTCTGCCCTCCACCTTTCCCAGCGACATTGTCTTTTGAGAGCCTCCTGCCTTCTCATGATCTGTTTTACCCAATCAAAATTGCCCCATCAAAGCTGCTCTTTGCACTCCAAGAAGGGAAAATACAAGGTACACCCACAATTTTCATAAGAGTCATGAACATGACTGCAATATACTGTACTAATATGCCTCATTGTAATCCCCTAGTTTAATCATCCTCTTGCTTATACTGAGATCTCACTATCACCTCAGTGTGATTCCTACCCACCTACTCCATCCACAGCTCCTCTGCTTCAATTGCTATTTTTCTCTACATCAGGTAAGCCAGGCAATTTGGGTTACTAGTCTATCATTTCAATATAACTGTCCTCCCACACATTATAATGTGGCAGAAACAATGCAAAGTGTTGTAGAGAAGGATGTGTTACATGGCCAATAAGCCAACACCATGACCAGACCAGCTTGGAGTAGAGTTTGCACTCTCTGATATAAAGCATAATATACTTTCCAATAGACGGTGACCAGCAAAAATGCAACATTAATTAAAAGAAGAGGATGTCAGTGAGTGACGGGATGCTATTTCTAAACCGGCTACAGTTCAGAACCCTGTTGCTCAGTAGAGTCTAGTGTGAGAAAGGCAATCTGTGCTTCTGTGTTATTCTGAGGGTCTCCTTTTATCACTCCATGCAGGCATGTGGGGAAAAAAAAACAGAGGTCATATGCTGGGGATGAAACACATTTGACACTGTGACAGCCACTCCAGGGAGGAAAAGAAAAACATGACATTTTCTCCCCCTCCCCGGGAGCCACCTGTCAAGAGTGACCTCTTTCTAGCAAAGGTAGATAGATAATTCCAAAGAGATGAAAGAGAAATGTCCAGTCGGAAGACAGCATTAATATTCATGTGTGGAATAGAACATGACACATCTCCCTTCTCTTTGCACTGGTGGGGCTGGGGTTCAAGTGAAAAGTATCAAAAAGTCAGAAAGCTTACAAAGAAGGAAAGAGCACCAAATCATTTTTTGCTCCAGGACCCTGCCAAAGACGGTTTGCTGCTGATGGGCTACCTGGTGTGAAGTGGCACATAAGAATATGTGATCAAACCCATTGGCATCAGTTCATTAGCAAAACATGATTCCACATTGTTTCATGTTAAATCAGCTAAACGTGGGGCTGGTATCTGCTGGCTTAAACAAAGGGTTACTGCTGGTTTGGGTAACTGCCGGCTTCATCAAAGGGGATAAGATTTACACTGATGCCTTCAACGTGTAGAGACAATCAATGGCTTGGAAAGAATCTTAAAGTTCATCTAATACACGCATCTTCTTGTTCAGAAAATCACTGCTGCAGCATACTTGGTAGGCTGTAATTCACCCCTTGCTTAAAACTCTCTAGTGAAGGAAAGCCCACCACTCTGAGCTAGCCATTCCATTATTTATATTTCTCTCTTGCTTGTCTTGATGGCTTTTCCTGGTTTGTCACTAAACTTTCTGGCAGCATGATTCACCAATGAATTTCAGCAGTGGTAGTGACTCTCAAATCAGTTTAAATTGCCTAAGCCTGACCTAGAAAGCAGCTCAGTATGTCACCTAGGAATCAGAAGCACAGCACTTCATCTCTTACAGGGGTGAATCCTGGGAATTTTCTCTCAGGATCCTCTTACATAGTAGCACAGCCTGTATTTTTACAGGGGCATCTGGCTTGCAGGCCCTTTATCTTTTGTTGAAGAATCCACCAGTCTGTATTCATAACATCTGGAAACATTAATGCCCAAGATATTCAACTCATGCCTGATAACAGGAGTCAAGAGTCATGAGATCTTTAGAATGCTCAAGAATGTTAAGAGAAGAATGCTATCAGACTTTGGAAGTTGACACTTGTTCTCTTTCTCATTCTCTCTTGGAAGCTGCAGAGTGGAAAGAAAGTTAGCTGAAGGACAGGAGAGGCTGGAAGCATCCTGGGGTACAGGGAAAAAAATAGTATAAAACCTTGGGTGACTGGCAGGAAATTGGCAAGGTTTTTTTTTTAGTGTTAACGAGTTGTCCTTTGGCAGGTCATTGCGAAGGTCTATTTGAAATTTGTAGACTTACCATATTTGCCGGCGTACAAGATGACTTTTTTGGCCCAAAAAACATGCTTCCAAGTGGGGAGGGCACTTTATTTGGGCCAGGAAGGAGCCGCCGCCACCACCATTGAGTGATGCGGGGCCACGCTGGCCGGGGAGGAAGGCAGGCGGGCGGGCAGGCAGTCGGTCTGGATGGATGGAGGGAAGCAGAGCTGGCCATGCCTGAGCGGCCAGAGCCCGCTGCCAGGCTGCCCGCCGCCCCATGCCGCTGAGCCAGCTGCGCGCACGCTCGTCTGCCACCCACTCGCTTCCCCTCTTCCTCCTGCTGCCGCCCGCCCAGCCTCTTCCCCTCTTCCTTGCCCTCCTCCCCGCCGGCCATGAACTTCCAGGGCGGGCCCGGGCAGAGCCCCGGGCAGCCGGCGCTGGCACCACAGCAGAGCTGTCCACTCTGTATTTTGAGTGGAAATGTTGGGGGGTCGTCTTATATGGCCAGTCGCCTTGTACGCCAACAAATACGGTATGCACTAGAATACCAAATCTGTAACAACTCAGAGGCAGATCTGTTGTGTGGGTTATTTGCAAGCTACCAGAAGATGCCATGGAGTAGACAATTGGAATCACCTCTTGAACCTCTATTCTTCATTGGGCACCATTTCTGAGCTGTTTCTCTCTTCAATTGGTGTTGTCTCAGGGGCTGAAAACCCAGGCCCCAGAAAGTATTTCTTTCTAAATTATACCCCCCCCCCCCCAGAATTCCCCAGCCAGCATTAGTGAGCTGGTGATGCTGGCTGGAGAATTCTAGGAGTTGTAACCTCCAAAGTAACAATTCCAAGTTCTTTTACCTGTATGCAAAGAAAGAGAGCACCCCGTATATATCCAGTGTTCCTGGTTGTTCTTAGCACTTGGGGAAGGGTAAAACACAAAGTCAGCGCAGGTTGTGCCTGCAGAATGTGCTCACGTAGCATCGTGCCACCATAGCAGGCACAGAAAAGACCAGCTTTGGTTTGGTTTCTCTTTGCTCTTTAATTTGATGATTCAAAACCTTCTACAGCAGAGATGTGTTGGATTTTGATCAAGGAATCTAGAACAAAGCAGCTCCACAGGGGAAAAACAGGAGAAGCAGCAGCAAACAACTGATAATACTCCTTCTGGGGGGGAAGGGCAAAAGGGTAAATGCCATAACAGAGCCCTACAAGGGGTATCCTGCCAGCAAGGAGAAGAGAGAAATGGTTGGGGGGGGGTAGAGAAAAAGTGGCAGCAGGTATTTTCTCTTTATTCAGCAGAAAAGGGAGGACTGCTGGCAGCCTGGCGGGTATGGAGCATTGTTTTATTAATGATGCTGAGGAGGATATGAATGCAGTACATTGGAAAGAATATGGGCAAGCAGAAGATGTATCTGCAAATGTTCAATAATTAAAGATCTCTATGATGACCTGAGGACATGGCAGGCTTGTGCACTACATGGAGTGTCTGAAGCCTGGAAAAGCACTAAAAGCTTCCCATGCTTTCTCTGGCACACTGTAGCAAGAGAGGAAATGCTCCCTGCTCCTTAAAAAATAACAGATTGCAAGGGTGCAAAGGAAAACAGGAGTTAAGCTTTGCAAAAAACAAACAACCCCCCCAAGCCCCCTTCCCATTTTCTCTCTTTCTCAACCACCAAAACAGACAGTTTTTGAACCAGCTGGAAGTGGAGCAAACCAATTCTACAATCCTTGCAACTGTGCTGAATTGGAATAGATAGGAACGTGAGTGTGTTGTGAGTACCAGTTGGTTGTGGGTCACACAGGTGGGTTGGGCAGAGGACTCCCTCCTTAAGACACGGCCACATTCAGGCAGCATGAAAACAGCGAACTGTTAGTATACAATGGAGCTTTACTGTACATGGGTCTGACCCTTTCTTTCTAAGCAAGACAAGTTGTCCTCATTTGAAAATGGGCACAGCTCAGAAAATGACAGCACAAATAAGGCTTTTGTTCTGTCTCTGAAATCTATTATTTAAAGCATAAGGGAGAAGCAGACATTATATGTAGCTTGTAATTAGGAGAGGAAACCCTTAAGGGTTGGTTGCATGTGAGTGTCACAGCAAGAGTTTTTTTCACTTGCCAGATTTTGCAAATTAACTTCCTCTCTTTTCTGACTGGTTTTCAAGACAGGATTCCTTTGAAATTTCATTCCCAAGGAGAAAAAAACCAACTGCTTTCAACTCTAATTAGTGGTTATCTATAACATCTGTTTTGGCTCTCAGGTAGCTGGATTAGGAAATATTTCTGCTTGAGACCCTGGAATGCTGCAGGACAGAACAATCACCAGACTGCAGGCACTGCATTTTAATCAACAACACTCTCAAAGGAATGAGTCAACATGAATGTGCTACTTTGAAAAGGGAACACATTAGCTTAACAACTGCTGTGGTTTGATCTCAGCATAAATCTTAGCTATGAACTGCTGCAAATTACAAAGTTAGTGTAGGCTTTTGCAACAGCAAATGCCTACACTAACTTTGTAATTTGCAGCAATTCGTTACCAAGATTTAAACCAATTGTGTTATGCCAGCAGGTATAACTAAGAGGATTTTGGCTAGTATTTTCTAAAAATAATGTTCAACACACTGTAATTCAGTATAAGGCACCTTCATATAGTCACAGTGAAGACCAGAATTTTACTCACTATTTTTAGCTTGGAAGCAAACTAAGAAGCAAATACAGATCTATGAGCTGCCATCCTCACTTATAAAGTGAAAGGATGCTTTCCCATAAAATATGCATGCAAGTGTTAACACACATAACTGTTGTACACTAACGCTTGCTTGATTTTTAAAAAAATCTTTCTTTCAGGTGATGTGAACTTAATCAGTATATGATAATGTTAAGTGAGATGTTTGACAACTTGTAAACAGTTATAGATGCCCTGATGATGAGTCTCAGAAATTAATTAGCACACAGAAAACTCCTTTGTTAAATCTAATTAACTGCCAAAATATTGATTCTTTTAACAAAGATATTATATAATGGAAAATTGTATTCCGTAATTAAAATATATGAACTCTCTGAAGAAAAAAGAAAGGACATAAAACATGTACTTCACAAGTTCCACATTAGTGTTTTTATTGCCTTCTTAAACTAATTTGTCACTTGGTAAAACAAGACTGCAAGCAGCCATAAGCATTGTGAGGGGAAGGCTTAGTTACTGTTTAGGGATATGAGGATAATTTGCTTGGGCATATTTTTCTTGTGGACTTCTCTTGGTCTGCAATTCCGGGACTGTCCAGATATAATTTGATGGTCTGGAATCTGCACATTGACAGATGGCCATGGCTATAGCCGCCAAACCCTGCACACACGAAAAGTGTGGATTTTAAATGTGTGCAAAACAGGGCTGCTGACTCTAAAGGAATAGATTTTGTTCTCTAACCACCACCCCATTAAAATCTTGAGCATAAGAGACAGAAAAAGGAGGGAACTCTGGAGAGGAAGACATCCATGGTTACTATTTCTATGTATCATACATCACTATAATCCTCCAAATTCATATCCACAGTTGTCCTATTAAAACCTCTTTTAACCAAAGGAACTGGCATCAGGGCTTAAGCAATCTCATGTCTTCGTCATCATCTATGATTTGACACAACTTGGAGATCTCAAGGAGAGAAGCTGGAACTATAGGCAGATCCTGACTAAGCCATTCCTACCCAACACCAAGTCAGGGATAAGGTACCTCCCTGTCTCAATCTATGTCCAGCATTTGCCTGGAACCTTCTGCATGTAAACAAATGCTCCACTACTGAGTTTTGGGCACTTTCTGATTCACAATTCCTTGTGACAGAGTGAATGCAACAGCCAACTGGATCTCCCTGTTCATAGAATGGGCTACTAAACACCGATTACTGTATTTGATATTTAGTTTGTTTTGGAATTAAGGGATGTGGTGGTGCTGCGGGCTAAACTGCAGAAGCCTTTGTGTACTGCAGGGTCAGAAGACCAGCAGTCATAAGATCAAATCCACGCAACGGAGTGAGCTCCCGTTGCTTTGTCCCAGCTCCTTGCCAACCTAGCAGTTTGAAAGCATGTAAAAATGCAAGTAGATAAATAGGTACCACCTCAGTGGGAAGGTAAACAACATTGTGTGTATAGCTGCGCTGGCCACATGACAACGGAAACTGTCTTCGACAAGCGCTGGCTCTACGGCTTGGAAACAGGGATGATCACCGCCCCTTAGAGTCGAACATGACTGACTAAAATGTTAAGGGGAACCTTTACCTTACCTTGTTTTGGAATGACAAGCTATTTTATTGTACTCCACTAATATTACTCTTAGCTGATCTATTATTTGCACACTACTGTAGTTTTTAATACTGGGAAGGCTCTTGTAATAAGCTACAATTCATCTCTGAATGACAATTAACATATACTGTATTTATCTGGCCCTTTCCAAGTGCTGCAGGGTCAGAAGACCAAGCAGTTGTAAGATCGAATCCACGCGACGGAGTGAGCGCCTGTCGCTTGTCCCAGCTCCCGCCAACCTAGCGGTTCGAAGGCATGCAAATGTGAGTAGATAAATAGGTACCATCTCGGTGGGAAGGTAAACAGCGTTCCGTGTCTAAATCACACTGGCCATGTGACCACGGAAAGATTGTCTTCGGACAAACGCTGGCTCTATGGCTTGAAGAGCGGGATGAGCGCCGCCCCCTAGGGTCGGACATGACTGGACAAAAATTGTCAAGGGGAACCTTTACCTTTTCAAGTGTACATCTTCTCAGCAATCCTGAGAGCAATCTTATGTTACAGATGGGAATCTGAGACTGAGAATAACACGTGTATTTCTCCCCTAAAGCCACACTTGCAAGTTTACAGATAATGTCAGATTTGTTTTGTGGACTTCCCAATTCACATTCTTTCCCATTGCAAGAAGCTCTCTTTCTCTCTCTTTTTTATTACATTGAATTATAACAGCCTTTCTCCCTTCCAGTCAGTATGATTGATAGCAGTTCTGTTAACACATTTCCATTAATCGTTACCCAAGAGCTACATAAATAAAACATTTCCCCCCCACCTCCTGCTTTAAATTAAGTAAAGTAGCCATTTGGAAAAGTCTATATTGGATAATGGTTTTAGATTAACCATACTGACACACAGTACTATTTACTTCTGTTAATTGGAATACTAATCAATAAGGGTGTCATTAGAGCATGAAGAGGTCATGCTGGAAAAAAAAAAGCTGGAAGATCAGGGCTGTTTTCCACAGTGAATATGTCAAGATAAACAGAAGATCTGGGACACAATTAAAGGGTTCAGCAAAGCTATTTTCCCTTCACCCTACAATCTGGCTAAAGAAAGGGTTAAAGGGATTGATGTATTTTTGGCATATAATCCCAAAGCCCTGTTGCCATGACATGTTCACCTCAGATGGCAGATACTGGGGTAGCAAGGCGGGCGAGTGTCAGAGAAGGAGGAACAAGGTGTTGGAAGACAGAACTGCAGGGCAGGCTTGTTCTGTGCACTCAGGGGGGTAGGTTCCTGCCCTGTGGTATAGTGGAGGAGTCTGTGATGGGTCTGGGCAGTGATCCATCCTAAATGAGAGTCAAACACCAATCTTGCACGTGGAATGAGGCCAAGCAGGGAGCATCTTATATTGCTTTGCATTAGACAGCAAATGATTCTAGCCTCTTCTCATTTCTAGCTGGATACACATATGCTGTTGCATGAAAGAGCCAGAAAGAAATAATGGGCATGTGCTCCATGGGAAGAATATTTTTGCACGTGCAGGAGACAGAGACTTAAATTTCTGGAAATGCATGAGCCACAGTTTTCCTCTGTGGATCCTGGAAGACAGTCCAGGGCTTGGAATTAATTGGTTTTTCTGAAGGTCTACTTATATGCTGCCATGATTGTTACTTAATATGAAATCACAGTACGAAATCACAGCTAGAGTAGGTGCACTGAATAAGTCAAGGTTTGGTGAATCAGCACCTCTATAAGTTCCACTGCTTCAATAGACCTAGTCTAATTGTGACTTACTACTGCATTTTAGCCACTGATGTATAACTATACCCTTTTTGCAGAGTAACTAAAATGCTTAAAGTTACTTTTATGGTGAACAGAGCTGTGGGCTCACTAAACGATGGAGGAGGAATGTCACATGGTTCAAGTGATGATTCATTCTGTACTTTGTGATTTTGCCTTGTGGTCTCTTATGGGTGTTAACTCAACTGTTAGATGAATAGGATAAGACACAGATGCACAGTCTGTAAAGTCTGAATTGTAAGTAACTAAAAATAACTTCTACTGAGTTACACAAAACTAGAAAGTAACAAATTGTCTTGGAAAATATAGCTACTTTTGAAAACCTGTAACTATAACACCAAGGAAAGCTCATAACTGGGGTATCTCCCCCAACAGTTTTGGATGCGCCTCTCCCTGTCCCACTCTACAAACTGTCCCTATACTAATTAACTAATTTTGAGTTTGGGAAGTATACTGTAATTGGTTTTGTAGCAATAATTGTCATCCTGAACAGCTTGGTTCACAGAGCTCTGCCTCTGAAATTTAGGAGAGGCCCCACTGATCAGTCTAGAGACAATATTGGGCTAGATAAGTCTTCTCTTGGTATCTTGTCTGCTGGTGGGTAATTCCTGAAGTTCTACCTTGACATCCTTCATACTTATGGCTGCACTCTAGCCCTGCGTATGTATGGTCAGAAATTAAATCCCTATTTTCTCAATTAAATTAATGGGTGTCCGTGTTCTTAAAATTACACCCTAAAAAGAATAACATTATTTGCCTACAAGCCTTTTCGGTGGCTAAAAAAAACTCATTTTTCTGCATTACTGGAAGGACTGCCTTTTTCTTCCTCTTTCTCTTTCACATTTAGTGTCAGGATATTGAGATGATTTTCCAAGGCCCTTCTTAATTTCCTTGGTGATAAAATGTAGTAGAATTCCAGTTGTGGAAAACCCTTCCAAGAGAAGCTCTTTTAGGTTGTACTTTTTATTCTCCCAAGGTTCTTAGACACTTAGTCTTCAGAAACAATTTTTAGAACACTATATGGCTCCTTTTACATAGTTGTATTCTGTAGCTGCGTTAATTTTTAAAATAGTTTTTAAATGCTGTGTTTTTATTATGTGTTCACATGTTGTGGCTTTAATGTTTATTTTTTAGACTTCTGACAGAGCCTCTATTATCGGATGGTACCGAAACGTACATAACCGAATGAATATATACATAAATAAAATATTTCTTCTCACATAAGCTTTCCTCAGCAGAATCATGGAGTTCCTGCTCATGTTTTCTTACCTCGTAATAACTTTGGACTGCATTCATGAAAGCTTCATCTGCTACAATTTGAGTCTCTCCATTCAGAAATGCTTGGAAACGATCCTTGACAGTTTGGAGTTGTTGTTTGCTTATCTGTGAGGAAAAACAGGGGGATAATGTAAAAGGTTAGTATAATCATATCATTAAGACTGCCAGCAGGTTATACAGTCTCAGGCACATGGTCAAGCAAATATTCAAATTTTGCTAATTTGAAAAGTTATGCAAACTAACCATACTTATGTATATTTTATAACATTGCACAGTTTAAATTGCCTCTCTGTTAGTCATTCTTCTTCTTCTCATTCCTTTCATACTAGCAGATGGACATTATCATGGCTCTAAACAATGATGCTGTATTGTATCCAACTACGTCTTCAAGATTTTTCTAGCCAACAAGCTTGCTTCTTCTTTTTCCATTTATTTTAATTTATTTTGGTTCCTATCATTATAAATCTCTCTCTCTCTCTCTCTCTCTCTCTCTCTCTCTCTCTCTCTCTCTCTCACACACACACACACACACACACACACACACACACACACACACACACATCCTCCTCCTCCTCCTCGTCATCATCACTCTTCAGTGCAGCCCAACCTAAACATAGTATACACAGTCCAAATATCATAGACCTTAGACCAGGCTTGTCCAACCCACGGCCTGAGGGCCGCATGCGGCCCAGGTCAGCTCGTAATGCGGCCCAGTGCAATTTTTTATTTTTAAAGAAATTCCAAAGTTTCAAGTTACACTGCCAGTGCTTGCGGCCGGAATGTGGCCGGGGCACGTCACAATAGTAGAGGGGGAGAGAGGGAAGGAAGGAAGGAGGGGGAGGGGAGGGGACAGGGGGCTGCATGACTGCATTGTGCGATCCCCATCAATAGGTGGACCCCCTCCCAGCCCCATAAAGCCGCCGGAGTCGAAGCTGGCAGCCTCTGCTGTCTGATATCGCAGCTGCTGGTAAGCATGCTTGGAGCAGGGCTGCGGAGGACGGCTAGGGCTGCCCCCCCATGCGGCCCAAACCAAATGTATGTGCAGCCCAAACCAAATGTTCATCTTCTAATGTGGCCCAGGGAAGGTGAAACGTTGGACACCCCTGCCTTAGACCATCAGAAGAAACATCTGTTGGGGGCCTGGACTTGTCCATTTAACGTACAACTAACATCTCTGAAGGGATTATATCTACTGCCATCCTTTCTGTTCATTGGAAATTCTTGAATGGTTGTTCATTATATTATGATTTTCCTCTATTGCACGGGACCATCATTCCCATGATGAGTGTCATCCTGTGCAAAAAAGTGAACTAGAGATCAAATCCATTGACTGACAGAGTCATGCTTGTGGTTACCCATGGGTAAGATCAAAAATTGTTCTGCAGTGTCTTGAAAGGAAGATCATTTTGTTGGACTATTCATTTGATTGTCTTGGCAATGAGGGTTTTTTTTTCCTTTATGATTTAGGGGAAAATTTGTGGTCATGTCTTAGATGCTGTGTAATGATTCTCTGGACTGAATGACAGCATGTTAATTTACTCAAAACAAACAACATGGTAGAATTTTGAAATACACATAACTGCAAAAATTTAGATATTTAGACTATCAGCAATCCTTGACTCTTTTGTTCCAGTTAACTCCTGCCAGAATAAGGAGCCACTAAATAGAGAAGAATTGTGTGTTTCATCAGAAGACAGTGTTTAGTTTGTTCCTAACACTACAATCCAAGAGTAATGGGACCTACAGGAAAAAAACAGCTGCAGCTTAGGAAACTCTAGGTAATTAAATCAATACTGTAATTCCCATCACTACAAGACAGATGCTAATGATTTGAATGGGTTTTTCATGGAACAAAATCTGATTTCATCAGTTGACAGAGAGTTTATTAGATACTTGTAGCAACAAGAAATGCCATTCCATTTCTCTCCCAGCTGCCACTGTTAGTAAAAAGATGCAGAGACTCCTCATGCCATGTTAGGCAAGCAACCGCGCTTCAGGTCCCAGTGCAGAAAAGTCTTGAGTGGCTGTATTATCCTCTCAGATTCTGGAAAGTTGCTTTCTGGATTGCAGCTCCCAGAACTCATTGACCATGTCTGTTAAGGATCCTGGGAGTTCCAGACCAGAAAAGTCACCTTTTTATGCCCAAGTCTGACTATTTTATACAAAACAGTCTTCTATTTGAAGGTCCATCCAGTTGAATATTTGAAAAGCTGCTGAGGACAAGAACCTCGCCTCTGGAACAATCTCCCTCCTGAGATTCGTGCAGCCCCCACTCTGGGCACTTTTAAAAGTCAATTAAAAACATGGCTGTACATTCAGGACTTCCCTCCAGCTAATATCTGATTTTTCTTTTTATTCTTCTTTTACATATTTTCTATTCTATCTTTGTATTGTATTTGTTATAGCATGCTTTATGTAATATTCTGTATTATTTTATTGTTTTATTATATTGGAAGCCGCCTAGAATGGTCTTATAGGTCAGATGGGTGGGGTATAGATAGATAGATAGATAGATAGATAGATAGATAGATAGATAGATAGATAGATAGATAGATAGATAGATAGATAGATAGATAGATAGATAGATAGATAGATAGATAGATAGATAGATAGATAGATAAACCAGAACCAGCAAAACTGCTCATCAGCAGTTGGCATGTTAACAGCAGACTTAGGCTTTTTGGTTATATAGTACTTACTCTAAATATGCAGATATATACTCCATTTCTTGTTAACTTGTTATTACCATGCTTGGATGTAGTCATCTAACCATATGCATATTTCTTTTCTTTACTGAACAATGGAATGTGTAAATGGCTTTTCCTTTCTTCTCTTAATGTATCCAGCAAAGAAGGCCCGTTCGTTCATTCATTCATTCATTCATTCATTCATTCATTCATTCATTCATTCATTCATTCATTCATTCATTCATTCACTTTCTCTCCAAAAAGGACCCAAGGTGGAAGTTTAAAATAATGAGTAGACAATGATGATTAACATCATTAAAACCCAATATGGCTCCCAGGCCTCCAGTGGTCTTCTCTTCAAGAGGAAAAAGCAGGGTGTGGATGGGAGGTTGCCGAACTAGCCTCTCTCCCAGCTTCTTCAGCAGAGTTCACTCCCCTCGCCCCATCGAATGGCAGGCAAAAGGAGAGTGAAGGGGGAGAAAGACAGGCTAATTCAAGTAAGCCAGGGGTGGGCAATTCATTTCTATAGAGGGGACACATGAAAAATCTGAACTCTGATTGGGGGCCAAAATAACTTTACTTAAAAATAAAATGAAACAGTGATGTTTGTTTTTATTTTAACCTTGTTAATCTTCACAAATACTAAAGAGTTTTTTTGTGGTATGTTAAAGATAAGCAACTGATCAACTTTAGACAAAAAAGCTATAAATGGTTTTGATGTTCAAAACTGCCCGTGGGCCAGACAGGAGTGGCCAGGTCTGAAGTAAGCGGTCTCCCTTTCTTGCCCACAATTTATTCCTCACTTCTTTTCTTTTCCCAAATTTTAGAGATAGAATAGTCAAACCTAACATGCTTGGTTATCTTTCAGCTTAGCTTGCCATTTCATGTATTCTCTCTCTCTCTCTCTCTCTCTCTCTCTCTCTCTCTCTCTCTCTCTCTCTCACACACACACACACACACACACACACACACACACACACACACACACACACACACACACACACACACACACACACACACACACACACACACACACACACACACACACACACACACACACACACACCCCAAAAGGTGGTGGAAAGATAGTGGCAGTTAAATAGTTGTAGTTAACACGTTTAAAACTAATGAAACAAACACAATACAGTACTTTGCATGCTACTACTTCTGCACGTCTCTACGGAAGCTCTGCACTTTGTACTGTTTTGTGTGTGAAGAATTTCATTTTTATAATTTTATTAAAGTGTCATTACATATTTCATATCACAGAACCACAATTTTAAAAAGATGTCACCACCGTTCTTTTTAGTTTCAGTGCAGAAGATTCCCTCCACCCTTTCGAATGTAGCCATCTTTCAGTCTCGAGAGACTATGGTAACATGCTCTGAACATAGGACTTGGAACAGCGTCTAGTGTGGCTGATGAGGGCAATGCGAGAGCGACAATCCCTTCCACACTGAGGACAAATACAATATCCCCTGTCCAGCTCTCTGATTTTGCTGGTTTCATGACTGCCTCTTTGCCTCAGTCTGATGGACAAGTGTCTCTTCAAATTGGGAGAGGCCATGATGCACCGCCTGCCTCCACCTCTGAACGCTCAAGGTTTCCCATCTGTTGAGGTCCATTCCTAAGGCTTTCAGATCCGGCTTGCAGATGTCCTTGTATCGCAGCTGTGGTCTCCCCCTGGGGCGTTTTCCCTGCACTAATTCTCCATACAGGAGATCCTTTGGAATCTGACTGTCAGGCATTCTCACTACACCCTTTATCGATTCATTTATAAGGGATGGATTGAGCTGCTCTGAAAATGAATAGTGTTGGTTGACATTTATTTATTTATTTATTTATTTATTTATTTATTTATTTATTTTATTTATTTATATCCCGCCTATCTGGTCGGGTCAGGACCACTCTAGGCGGCTAACAACAAAAATACTACTACAATAAAATTAATATATAAACAATCACTAATAATAAAACATTACACAAAGTGAAACGAACGATAAGAGAGGGAAAGGGGCGTCAGGGATTATCTGATGGAAAGGCATGCCTAAATAGCCATGAGTGTGTCCTTGAGGGTAGAAGGAAACCTGCCCTCAAGGAAAGACTCATTAATTATTACAGTGGCCCATTTCGTTGTTGAAGGCCTGGCTGCTTTGATTAGCCAGGCTGGGCAAGGGTCCAAGGAGGAGGTGGTGGCACGACAGCGGTCAAGCGCTCTGGCCACAGAGTCAGGTGTAACCGGCTGAAAGGAGTCAAAAATCACCAGGCAAGACGGAGCGCTGGACATCTCTGCTCGACTCACTGTATTCAAAAAAGGACAAAGGTCCCGGCGGATGGCCTCCACTTTCGATTTAAAAAATGCTGCAAATTGGTCCGGTGTAAAGCTAGGGGGAGGCCCATCACTCAGACCAATTCCGGATAGGTCACGTACTATACGGAAAAGTTCCGCCTGCTGATTGGACGCTTCGCTTATCCGGCTAGTGAAGTATGCTCGACTGGCAGCCTTTACCTTAGCCAGGTAAAGGTTAGTAGTGACCTTAACAGCTATCCAATTATAATCCGTCGGGTCCTTTCTCCATTTGCGCTCTAGCCATCTCCTGACACGCTTCAACGGCCGGAGCTCCAGGTTAAACCAGGGCACCGGGCGATCTCTGCGACGGAGAGGGCGTTTAGGAGCGATCATGTCTACAGCCCTAGCCGCGGCGGCGAACCAACCGTCAACCAGAGCCTCGACAGGAGCACCAGCCAGGTCAGCTGACATTCTTGGAGCCTGTGGCTCATGCATTGAAGTGCACTGTGAAAAGAATAAGCCCCCCAATTCACAGGATTGTTTTCCTAAAATGACATGCTTGTTTAGTGGTGTGGGGGTTAAAAAACAACTTTTCATTCAGTATACAACACCATCAGAAAAATGTTCCTCTATTACTTTTAATGTAATTATTTTGCATACTGTGGTACAGCAGGAGCTTATTGATTCATCCCGCACCTTGTTTCAACAGCTACCAATGTAATTAAGAGAGGAAGTCAGTTCCTAAGAGGAAATTTAATTGTTTTCATATTCTCTTTAGCATTTGCAATGCTAAATTGCAGCTGACTGGAAACCACATCTTGTCTGCCATAAGCCTGTGTAAACGTGAGTACATGTTTACATTCAATCATATGGGTAAAGAAAGATGCACACTTTCTCGATGATATAATGTGTGCATCACTCTTTGTCTTATTGATTGATTGACTGACTGACTGACTGACTGATTGATTGATTGATTGATTGATTGATTGATTGATTGATTGATTGATTGATTGATTGATTGATTTGATTTGTACCCCGCCCATCTGGTCTATACGACCACTCTAGGTGGCGAATCTACTCTGGGCAGCTTACAATCTGAGCAGCGAATCTACTCTGGGCGGCTTACAGTCCAAGCAATATAAAACAAGAATTAAAACAGACAATATCCAAACAAAAAAGAGAAGTAAGCAAAGTCCAGGATGGGAGAACACAGGGAACTAAATGATGGAAGCGAGGAAGGCCTGCCTGAATATCCAAGTCTTCAGCTTGTTCTTTAAAAATCCCAGTGAGGGTGGCAGGTGAATCTCAGGGGGGCAAAACGTTCCAGTGGTGAGGGGCCACCACCAAGAAGGCCTGGTTTCTAGTTATCTCTTTCTGGGCCTCTTTCAGGGTCAAGCCCCTCAGCTGCCCAGCCTGGCTAGATCCAGTGACACGAGTAGAGCTAGGTGGGAGCAGGTGCTCTGCCAGGTATCAAGGTCCTAAACCATTTAGGGCTTTACATGTAAGCATTAATACCTTGAAATCAATGTGGAAATGAATGGGCAACCAGTGTAAGGTTGCCAGAGTGGGGGAAATGTGATGATATTTTTTCACCCCACTTAATAGACTGGCGGCTGTGTTCTGGAGCATTTGTAGTTTCCGCATCAGTCTCAAGCGCAGCCCTACGTAGAGCGCATTATAGTAGTCTAATCTCGAGACTACGAGTGCATGGACCAGAGTGGTGAGTACCCCAACATCAAGATAGGAGAGCAGCTGGGCAATCTGCCGAAAATGTAGATGGGTGGTGCAGACTACAGATGCTACCTGGGACTCCATGGTAAGCACTGGGTCAAGATAGACCCCCAAGCTGCAGACCACACTCCTTGCGGTGAGAGTTGCCCCCTCAAAAAAAGAGAGGGAGCTTCCCAAACCACTGATACACTTATACTGTAAATTTTCCCATCTGATCACTTTCAATTACTTTATGCATGGACAAGGCAAAATATTCCTAGCACAGTGGAACAGCTCAAATTATTGCTTTTCAAGCACATGATTCCTGGATGTCTCCTTATGAAAAAGAGAGAGAGAGACAAATACTACATTTGAACTGAATCTAAAGAACAAATTTGTTCTTTGAATGTAGTTTTGTACTTTAGTGGATTCCCAAACTCATAATTTGACTACTAGAACAGTTAGCAGGGAGCAGAAGACAGAAAGTTGAATTAGGACTATGGAGGCACATGTTCAAATCCCTGTACAGCCATGAAACCGAACTGGAAGGAGAACGATGGTAAACCACTCCTTGAACATTTAACGTATCCTGGAAACCCAGTTAGGATCACCATAAATCTGAAGTGTTTTGATAGTGCAGTTCTATTACAGCTGTAGTAGGCTGCCATACTTTCTGCACTCTTCTGTACTCGTATATCAGTTCTGCCAGAGTCACTCGTTCCAGCCAGGCCGGGTGACTGAGGAGCCTAACGTCGAGGGAGGTCCCGAAGAAAAGAACAAGGAACCAGTCCTTCTCAGCAGTGGCCCCTCACCTCTAGAACGACTTGCCCGTGGAGATCTGCCTGGCTCCCTCTCTGAGTGTCTTCAGGAGTAAAATTGAGATCTGATTATTTGGGCAGGCTTTCCCTCCTTCTGTATCTTAAATTCTAAATTTTTGCCATCTTGGATTTATCTATATGTTTACTGGTGTAACTGCTTTTTTAAATTTGTAATGCTGCCCAGAGTAGACCTTTGGTCCAGAAGGGTGGGGTAGACGTCTAATAAAATAAAATAAATAAATAAATTCAGTGTAAAACCAACCCCCAATGTGAAAGTTACTTTTCCATGGTACATTCTCAGTAACTTGATGATCAGATATAAAAGATCCACAGAACTGGCCCATCCATTTGGGTGCATCAAATTGCATCAGACAATCAGATAATAAAACCAGACAAAAAAGAACGTATCTGCTTAATGCACAAATTAAATCCTTAAGGATTTAAAGAGTCGTAACATACTGAAAGCAAGCAAAAACCAGTCACTACTTTTAAATTTCAATGATCCTAGCCTGTATCTCCTTCAAAATTAGATTACAAATCTAGGTGTTCTGCTGCACATCAGCTGACTTTAACAGCATACATTTCCTCCCTCAGAGTGCATCATTCCCACAAAGTGCATTCAACTGAGATTTCATAGGGCCCACAACAGCATATTTTTCACTTAGTTACCTTCAATAATGTCCTTACAAATTGCATCAGACCAAGCCAATGGAATAGCTCCTCTGCTGAAACAACTTGGATGAAATCAATACTGTTTATCAATGTCCTTTCCAGTTCTTTTTGCAGGAGCCTGGGTCAAGTCTAGCCTTCTATTGCACTAGCATCGGCTGTGCAGTTTCAGCAAATTATTGAGCAGGATTGCAAAAAATGAAAGATACCAGGGAAAACAGGTACAAATGCAGAAGTAATAGTACAACCTGGCACTTGAATATTATGCAGCTGACAAACCACCCTTGCCAATTTTCAAGATTTCTAACAGTCTGTGTTCCTGCAGTCCAAAGTCAACGACAAGTAATTCTGAATCAGATCAAATTATGCGGAACAAGGTTCATATTAAGAATTACAAACGTCACTTGCAGAGTATCATCTTTTTCAAAAGGATTTTGATGGAGTGATGTAAGAAGTGACTTTTCTATTAGTTGCAGCACTCTGTCTAACTAGGTCTAGATACTAGACTAGGGAAAACTTAGAATAATGTGCTCATGTGCTTCCCTGTTTAAATTCCAAAGCACTGCAAGACAACTGACTCAAAAGGA
Source organism: Pogona vitticeps (assembly GCF_051106095.1). Lineage (NCBI taxonomy): Eukaryota > Metazoa > Chordata > Lepidosauria > Squamata > Agamidae > Pogona > Pogona vitticeps. Next base: position 39,467,138 of record NC_135784.1, read on the forward strand.
CTATCAGTGTATCGAAATGGTTATAAGAACGGTGCCCATATTACTTCAAGAATTGTTAAACTAATTATTCACAGTGCTGGAGAAAAACTCCCATACCCATGGAAGCTGCATTCTGTCAGGATCGGTGCTTTTCTTTGTTGTTGTGTGTTTTAAGCATTACGCCAATGCATGAGGATCACTACACAGACAACCTCTGACTGCTTAGGACAAGAAGGTCACCACTGATTCTCACTGATTCTCACTTAAGCAGAACCTGAATTTGTGGTGAGTATATGTCATCAGAAGGGATGCCCACAGCTAAATAACTGCATGTTGTTGTTCAGTCGTTAAGTCATGCCCGACTCTTCGTGACCCCATGGACCAGAGCACGCCAGGCTCTCCTGTCTTCCACTGCCTCCCGGAGTTGGGTCAAATTCATGTTGGTAGCTTTGATGACACTGTCCAACCATCTCGTCCTCAGTCGTCCCCTTCTCCTCTTGCCTTCACACTTTCCCAACATCAGGGTATTTTCCAGGGAGTCTTCTCTTCTCATGAGATGGCCAAAGTATTGGAGCCTCAGCTTCAGGATCTGTTCTTCCAGTGAGCACTCAGGGTTGATTTCCTTCAAAATGGATAGGTTTGTTCCCCTTGTAGTCCAGGGGACTCTCAAGAGTCTCCTCCAGCACCACAATTCAAAAGCATCAATTCTTCGGTGGTCAGCCTTCTTTATGGTGCAGTTCTCAGTTCCATACATCACTACAGGAAAAACCATAGCTTTGACTATGTGGACCTTTGTCAGCAGGGTGATGTCTCTGCTTTTGAAGATGTTGTCTAAGTTTGTCATTGCTTTCCTTCCCAGAAGCAATCTTAATTTAATGGCTGCTGTCCCCATCTGCAGTGATCATGGAGCCCAAGAAAGTACAGTCTGTCACTGCCTCCATATGTTACCCTTCTATTTGCTAGGAGGTGATGGGACCAGTGGCCATGATCTTAGGGTTTTTTTTTATGTTGAGCTTCAGACCATTTTTGCACTCTCCTCTTTCACCCTCATTATGAGGTTCTTTAAGTCCTCTTCTCACTTTCTGCCATCAGAGTGGTATCATCTGCATATCGGAGGTTGTTGATATTATATTCACGAAGGCTTTCACGGCCGGGATCTAATGGTTGTTCTGGGTTTTTCGGGCTCTTTGGCCGTGTTCTGAAGGTTGTTCTTCCTGACGTTTCGCCAGTCTCTGTGGCTGGCATCTTCAGAGGTTGCTGTCCTTTTTCTGGAACTCTCTGGCTTTCTCCATAATCCAGCATGTTAGCAAGTTGGTGTCCAGTGCCTCTGCCCCTTCGAAATCCAGCTTATACTTCTGGGAGTTCTCGGTTCACATACTGCCGAAGGCTGCCTTGGAGGATTTTGAGCATAACCTTGCTAGTGTGTGAAATGAATGCTATTGTACAGTTTACGGCCCCGATACCTGGCGGAACGCCTACTCCCACCAAGATCTACCCATACCACTCAAGCGAGTCAGGAGGTGAGGTTGAGGAGCTTGAGGCCGAGGCCTGGAAGGAAAAAACAAGAAACCGGGCCTTCTCAGCCGTAGCTCCTTGCCTTTGGAACAATTAACAAGAAAACTCTATTGTCTGGCTTTGAAAGGTCCTCTTGTGGTCATTAATAGTGACCCAACATGGCCATATACAACAGAGCTAGCATTTTCTTAGAAAAATGATGATTGCTATTAGTCCAGCCAATTAATTTCCGTATCCCAGAGATTAACTAATGACCCAATAATTGCTGTTACTCAAATGTTTGCTGTTGCACAAACAGCACCATCGATGTACATGGACCACATGTCTGAGAAAACTGTGTAAACATGTGGTTCTTTTCACCCCTGCGGGTAGGAGGGCATAACCAGAAATGATGTGGAAATTAAACATACGTCACATTTTACGTTTCTTCACAGTGTGGGATGCAGTGATCAACAGCCTAGCTTTATCTGTATATGTTTTTAAAATACATCTTCGGGCACGGGGGGGGGGGAATACTTTGTTACTTTGTGTTTTTTTTTGTTATTTGTTGTAAACCACCCAGAGTGGCCTTGGCTGCCAGATGCGTGATATATAAATCAAATAAATAAATAAATAAATAAATAAATAAATAAATAAATAAATAAATAAATAAATAAATAAATAAATAAATATGCATCAATAACATTTTAATGGGAAATGCATATTTAAATAAGTATTTTGGACAGCAGCGGGGAATGTTACTTTGTAAGAATACAAAAAAATACCTGTGGGAGTTGCAGTTGTAAATACATATTTACAGAATAAATTAATCTCAGGAATGGGACAAAATTATGGATGGAATATATGATGAAGCAGACAGAGATTTCCCATTCTTATTTACTGCATATAGGGGTGAAAAATCAAGATCGAAATGGACCCCTATCCCTGGTCTCTTTACCAGGAGAGGCAAGGGACGCATGTGAAACAGAGATAACACTTTGTTTCAGTCAAGTATAGGAATTAAACGCTTTAAGTGGACCCCTCAGCTTACAGTCGTAAAAAGTAAAAAGCCCCGCTTTGGCTGCCCTAGCTTTTAGCAAGTTCAACTGCACAGGCTCTGTTACAACAAAAGGCTAAGTGCAAGACAGAGATTCAATGCCTGCAATTAAACGGCTAGCTTCTCTTTGAGGCTTTATCTCCACCCTGCCCCTGAGGATCCATGTGCTTTCTTCTTTTAACAGCCCTGCACAAAGAAATGCTTGTGTTAAAACAGTAATTCCAAAGTGGTGCAACAGCTAATACGTATGCTGAAGTGGGATAAGGCAGACAGATGCATAAGAACAGGGGAGAATGATCTGTTGCCCTACCCTCCCAAGCAAGACACTTGTGGGATTGTTTTTTTTTTAAACCAACTCTATTAGAGGACCTTGTTCTGGCACACACACACACACACACACACACACACACACACACACACACACACACACACACACACACACACACACACACACACACACACACACACACACACACACTGAAGACAGCAGTCTAGCTATTGCACCAATGCCAAAACCCAAGAGCCCTAAAACATATAGGACAATATTTATTTATTTATAATAGTTATATGCCACTTTTCTCCTAAAGAATCCAAGTATTAAAAGAAACAATATTAAAAGCTAAAACCTTTAATATTGTTTGTTAGGCAATATTAAAGTTTAAATAATTTCTAAGAGTGTTTAACAACAGAAACATGATAGTCCTTTTTTTAAAAAAAACCCACTAACCAACCAGTCATTTAAAAGAAAAGGACTCCCTGAAAAGAAAGGTTTTTGCCTGCTTGCGGAAGGACAGCGAAGACAGGGCCAACCAGGCCTCCCATGGGAGGGAGTTCCAGAGTCAGGGAACAGCAGCAGAGAAGGCTGTCCCTCGTGTCCCCACCAAATGCACCTGTAAAGGTGGCGGGACTAAGAGAAAGGCCTCTCCTGATGATCTTAACAGCTGAGCGGGCTCCTAAATGAGATGCAGTCCTTCAGATAGCTCAGACCAAGTAGTTTAGGCTTTTATAGGTTAGAATCAGCACTTTGAACTGTGCCCATAAAAAGGATTGGCAGCCAGTGGAGTTACTGTAATAAGGGGGGGGGGTTGATGTGATTCCTATAACCAGCCTCAGTTAACCACCTGGCTGCTGTGTTTTGGACCTGCTGAAGTTTACAAACACAGCCCCGTGTTGACCATGTAACAGGAACCCAACCAGGATGTATCAAAGGCATGTGTCACTGTGGCCAGATCCTTTTATCTTTCAGAAGGACCTGACACTGAATTGAGCGTTTGACTCCATGGGCACCTGCTGTATGTTTAAAGGTCCAAGAGGCTGGCATACAGCTTTTCAGGTGTTGGTCCTCTTATGGCAGCAAAGCTGGCAATGACAGGGTGGCAACATTTTTATTTGACCTGTTCTGTCTCAAATTAAAATGGTAGCAACACTGAGATCCTAGTAATGCTTCTTGGGCTATCAGTGTCAGGATGACAAGGTTCTCTCCAGTCCTCCTCCACAGGAAACAGTATCTCAGTTCCAGTTTTAATTTAGTTCAGCAAGTGTCAAGGAGTCTTCAGAAGGAGTTTAGCAGCTCATTTAGATATTCCACAGATCACCACCTCCATCCAGTCAATTTTCATATCTATTACCAGAAAGCACATTCTGTTCTTCAGAACATCAGCCTTTGGCAACTGAATCCTGAGGGAAAGCATGTCTTGGCATGCCCCATTCATCTGACTGCAAACATAATGCTACATAGAGGTTAACAGATTAATTGGATGTTTGAAGAGTTCTCTGTGTGTTTGTGTGCACACATGCACACGTGGTCCATGGATATCAAGTTGGTTGACAGATCTGGCTGATAACCTGCTTCCAATGTGCCCCTTGCAAACGTGTGTCACTAGCAAGCATCAGACAACTTCCTTCTAGAACTCTCAATGCACCCTTTGATCTTCAAATGTCATTGTGGGATGGGTTTGACCTTTTTGTACATCCCCTCCCCCTTCCGCCTTGTTAGTTATTCTTATGAGATCATTATGCATAGCAAGAATACTCATAGCCCAATAGCCCTTCAGTCCTTTTCATATCTAGCCATTTGGCTCTTCAGCGCTATCTTGCATGATTGGCAGGTGTGAACAACACACCAGAATGGCAAGAGCTTCTCCTAGTAGTGTGCTGAACAGATGGCCAATTTCCAAACAGCAGAATTGCCACTATGTGTCATGTGTGGGAATAGCATGAGGGATCGTACTGATTTCTATCTGCCAATGACAAAATCAATCACTCCCAATAGTATCTCTTCTGGTGTAGAGTTATCATTATAATTACCAATGCATGATCAATATACTTGGGGCTTTATGGTGCAAAGAAGAAAAGGACCTGGAGAAAGTTTATTCCCAGAGGGAAGCTTTAGCTCTCAACAGTTCTCACATAAGATGGAAGGAAGAAGCTGTCAACATGCCAACGGTAGTTTTATTTTTAGAACTCTTGACCCAATGAATGCTTTTTCTGTTTATGGGTCCTTTTTGCTCTATTTCTTCTCTTAGCTTGTTCTTTTCCATCCTTAATTCCTTAACTCATTTGACTGGTTTTACTGTTTTTTTTTAAAAAAAATCATCTTTTCCCAATCCTACCTGTGAAGCCGCCTAGAGTGGTTGTAATGACCAGATAGGCAGGGTATAAAATGAATGAATGAATGAATGAATGAATGAATGAAGGAAGGAAGGAAGGAAGGAAGGAAGGAAGGAAGGAAGGAAGGAAGGAAGGAAGGAAGGAAGGAAGGAAGGAAGGAAGGAAGGAAGGAAGGAAGGAAGGAAGGAAGAATCCTGGGCGAATAAAAACAGCCTTGGTTCATGGGCAAAAATATAGTCATTATTTGTAAACCAAACAAAGAAATGGATTCCATGTTTTGGAAGTTTTCCAGTTCACTATTAGTTTTAGCCTTCTACCTTTCTTCTTTTTTTTCTTTCCTTTTTTTGGTAGAGTAGCTAACAGCCTTTTCCTCAGAAAATAGGATCAATGACATTTGCCTCAGGTCCACCAAAGTCAAAATGGAGAACTCTTTCTTCGGCAGTTATTGTCTACTCATGGTGGAGAAAAACGCAGTTTTAAATAATTAAAAATGGGGAGAAAGACAAGAAAAGACTAGGAGAGAAGGCCCAAACCCTTCCTGAATTTTTGGGGAAAGACTTCTTTTCAGTGGTAAAGTGCACATAAAACTCGCATTTAGACAGTTCCAGGTTCAATTTCCAGGTATGGCTGGAAAAAGTCTCACAAACCCGGGAGAGCTGCTGGCAGTCAGTGTTGAAATACTGGCCTAGATGGACCAATCATGTGATTTTGTACAAGGTGGTTTCTAAAGTGGAAGCCATCCGCCGGGAGCTCTCTCCTTCTTTGAACACAGTAGAAATGTCCAGTGCTCCGCCTTCCCCGGTGAGACTTGATCTCTTTCAGCCTGTGATGCCAGATATGGTGGACAAAGTGCTTGACCACTGTCATGCCACCACCTCCTCACTTGGCCCTAGCCTGGCGTGGCTAATCAAAGCAGCCAGGCCTATAACAACCAAATGGGCCACTGCAATAATTAATGGCTCTCTCCAGGAGGCAAGGTCCCCCTTGCTCTCAAGGAGACATTCATTAGGCCCATTAGGAAGAAATCAAATTTGGCAGCGGGTCGATATTGACAATTATAGGCCCGTCGCCAATGTTTCTTTCCTTAGTAAAGTGGTAGAGAGGGTGGTGGCTGACCAGCTTCAGGTTCTTCTGGATGAAACCAACACCCTGAATCCATTTCAGTCTGGCTTCAGGCCACAACATGGTATGGAAATGGCATTGGTCACCCTGTTTGATGACCTCCAGAGGGAGGCTGACAGGGGCAAAATGTCTCTGTTGGTCCTTCTCGATATTTCAGCCGCCTTCGATTCCGTCGACCACACTATCCTCCTGGGGAATCTCTCCGAGCATGGAATTGGTGGTCTGGCATTAGCCTGGCTCCGATCCTTCTTGGAGGACTGTCCCCAGAGAGTACAGCTTGGGGACAGTGTATCGGCTCAATGGAATCTCAATTGTGGGGTTCTGCAGGGCTTGATTATCTCCCCAATGCTGTTTAATATTTACATGAGGCCACTGAGTCAGGTCATCAGGGGGTGTGGGGCTTTGTGTCATCAGTATGCTGATGACACCCAGCTCTACATATCCTTTTTTCCTACAACAGTGGATGCCGTTCAGTCCCTTCAGCGCTGTCTGGATGCCATACTGAGATGGATGCAGGTGAATGGTCTGAGGCTGAACCCGGACAAGACAGAGGTCATGAGGATGGGTGGCCCAGACATTGGTGGTTTGGGAAACTCCTTCACTTTTTTGGGGGTGACTCTCACCACGAAGACTGAGGGCCACAGCTTGGGGGTCAATCTTGATCCAGTGCTTACCATAGAAACCCAGGAAGCGTCAGTAGTCCGCACCACCTACAACGGTACCTCGACTTACAAACTTAATCCGTATTGGAACTGCGTTTATACGTCAAAAAGTTTGTAAGTCGAGGCAAAATTTCCCATAGGAATGCATTGAAAACCATTTAATCCAAACTGTTTTTCATTCTTATGTTGAGGCACTGTTTGCAAGTAGAGGCATTAGTTCCCATAGGAACTAATGCAAAGCTGGTTAATCTGTACTCTACCACTAGGGGAAGAAAATTTTCATTTTTTCATCTTTTGACCTAAGATAAACTTAGATCAAAAAAAGGGCAGGGAAGTTTTTTTTATTCTTTAAGTCGAGGCTCCGTTCGCAAGTCAAAGCAAAATTTTGTGAACAGAGCCGTTCATAACTTGAAATGTTCGTAAGTACAGATGTTTGTAAGTCAAGGTACCACTGGACTTCCATCTTTGGTGGATCGTCAAGCTGCATCCCTATCTTGATGTTGGGGCCCTCACCAATCTGGTCCATGCGTTTGTAGTTTCGAGATTAGACTATTGTAATGCGCTCTATGTGGGGCTACCTTTGAGATTGATGCGGAAGCTTCAAATGGTGCAGAATGCAGTGGCAAGATTTCTTACTGGGTTCAGAAAATATCAACATATCTCACCCACTCTGGCAGCCTTGCATTGGCTACCTGTTCGTTTCTGCATTGTTTCCAAAGTATTAATGATGACATATAAAGCCTTAAACAGTTTAGGATCTCAATATCTGGCGGAACGCCTTCTCCCACCTAAATCTACCTGTATCACTTGCTCTAGCCAGGAGGGGTGACTGAGGGGCCTAACACTGAGGGAGGCCCAATGATAAAGAACAAGAAAGTGAGCCTTCTCAGCAGTGGTCCCTCGGCTCTGGAATAATCTCCCCCCCAGAAATCTGTCTGGTTCCCTTGCTGCACATTTTTAAGAGCCAACTTAAGACCTAGCTCTTCAGACAGGCCTTCCCTCCTGTCAAAACCTAACTTATTTCGCCATCCTCTAGTGCAGTGGTCCCCAACCTTGGGCCTCCAGATGTTCTTGGATTACAACTCCCAGAAGCTTTCATCACCAACTCTGTTGGCCAGGATTTCTGGGAGTTGAAGTCCAAGAACATCTGGAGGCCCAAGGTTGGGGACCACTGCTCTAGTGTATTAATATTGTCGTTTTATTTTAATTTAATATTTGTTGTTAGCTGTCCAGAGTAGACTTTGGTCTAAATCGGAGGGATATAAATAAATAAATAAATAAATAAATAAATAAATAAATAAATAAATAACGACAGCAAAAACCCAGTCATGAATTCTAAATGTTGTAGTCCAAAGAGATATCTCGCCAAGCTCTGAATAGTCATAAATAATAATTTTGTTTTCCATATTCCTCTTTTCTTGAGGGAGTTGCCAGCAGATTGCTTTTTCCCTTTCATAATAAAAGGTTACATTATACCCTTGGCAGCTCATATTAATATTTATTTACGCAAGGATATCTTATAGATCTATTTGTGCTTGTCAAAACTTTGGACCCAAAGCAGTTCTGATGGAAAGGAGATCTGCAGCAGGGAAAACATGTCTAAGTAGAAAAGGCTGCTTCTGAAGTGGGCTCTACTGACTTGAGTACTGTATTAGGTTAGGCTGTGAGCTGATGAGACAGGTTCACAGTCCTGCTTTATTGTTAAGGGGACACTGAAAAAGATGGGTTGATCTGCAGGACTATCTCTTTTTAAGGCATCATACTGCAAAAACAGTTGGAGGCATAGTTGACTGGGACCCAGGAGCATGTCTTCTCTGTTGTGATGGTAGAACTTCCAATAAAACATCTGCATTTCTATAAGCGTTCAATCTGTCTCTTTAGTGTCTTTAACAATGTTATCCCTTGGATTTTTAAAGTGCTTTTAGCTGATATATGCAGTCATCCCTCCCACATTTTTACTGCTATGTTGTTTGAACTGACACATGTAAATGCTTTTCTTTTTAAATGGATGCAAGCCAACTTGCCTGGTTTTCCAGGTGGGATGTGTAAACTCTCTTAATAATAGATAAATGTGAGTGGTTTTCTAAAAACGCTGTCTATATGGTAGGCAGGGTCATTCCTTCCTTCGAGATACCATTCAGAATTTTGGCAGACCCAAATGGCATTCCATCACAAACCTCTTGTGCTTAGCAGCTTTAATCAGGTCTGCCCTGTTGTCTTCTTACAGATTTGTTATTCTCTGTCCAGGGAGTGGAACACAGCCATTTGAAGCTTATAAGGGCCGACATGACATGGCATCCTAGGCATTATGTTACAAGCTTTTGTGTCTGAAATGCACGGTACACTGCACATTAGAGAGCTGAGGGGAGGGAGGCAAAAGGAGCCACTGCTTGGGTCCTAAAGTCCTGTTTTCTGAGACAACGTCAGAGGGGGCAGGCGGTCTCATGAAATCTGTGAGAACTTACATTTCCTTTCCTGACGTTCTCTGCATAGGTGGCTTCTGGCTGGGTTAGGGCAGACCCCTGTGAAATTTGGAAATGAGCTACCACACCCTTGCGGTGTAGAATTTCAGGTAGACCTAATGGTTTATGGTTCTGCTGAACTTGATTCCTTTTGACAAACAATCTTAAAACTTTCTCCTTAAGCTCACAACAAGATTTTTGTGGGGAGGAGAGCGGTGTTTCTGTAGTGTGTGGATCCCACACTGAAGCTATCACTCTACTGATTGCTGCAATGATAATAGTAACTGTGTGCTGTTGAGTCAATTCCGACTCATGCTGAACCTTTCCAGGGTTTTCTAGGTAGAAAGTACTCAGAAATGGGTTACTGTTACTTTTTCTCAGGGCCTCCTGGGGCAGTGGAGCTTGCCCAAGGCCACACAGGCTGGCTCTTCTCCCTGGAGGCACAGTGGGGAATCAAACTCCCAACATCTGATACCACACTCATTGAGCTATTCAGCCAGCCAGACTGCTATAAGGAAAAGGTAAAGGTTCCCCTTGACAATTTGTCCAGTCATGTCTGACTCTAGGGGGCGGTACTCATCCCCATTTCCAAGCCACAGAGCCAGCGTTTGTCAAAAGACAATCTTCTGTGGTCATGTGGCCAGTGCGACTTAGACACAGAACGCTGTTACCTTCCCAGCGAGGTGGTATCTACTCACTTTTTTTCCTGCATTTTGCATTTTGCATGCTTTCAAACCACTAGGTTAGTGGGAGCTGGGAAAAGCGACGGGGGCTCACTCCATCACGTAGATTCGATCTTACGACTGCAGATCTTCTGACCTTGCAGCACAGAGGCTTCTGTGGTTTAACCCAATGCAAAGGAAGAGTTCACACAACTACATTGTTTGTGATGTCTCCTGGGTCCTATGACCTTCAGCTAGAATAAGTCACATATGGAGAACATGCATCAGCATTCTTTCTCACCTCCTGCTTTGCTATATCTAGACCAGATTTGACATCCTCCATTTATCTTCTTATAAACAACCAAGTCTGCAGAGCAACCCACTTTTTGTTTATTCCTCTTTCACCAAATGGTGTTCTGAATCTGAGAAGGGAAGAAAACATCTCACCATCTAGATGTCTGTGCTGACAATATCCATCAGACTCACCCAGCCTGACCAATGCTATGCATCTGTATGACCTATAGCACAGGTTCCCACCTTTGGGTGCCCAGATGTTCTTGGACCACAACTCAGAAATTTTGCCCAGCACAGCCAGTGGGGAAGGCTTCTGAGAGTTTTAGTCCAAGAACACTTGTAGACTCAAGGTTGGGAACCACTGACCTATAGACCAAAATATGTCTGCACCCTGATCTAGATGCAGGGCAATCAAAGTCAGTGGAAATTTCAAGATGTTTGCAGCTTTTGTGATGCATGTCAAAGGAATGGTAACAGGACATAAACAGTTCCAGCCATGCACCCAGAGCAAATAGACAACACCCAACCCTATCCTTTGGTGTAAGACCCTTATTTCCTTAGAAGACCTGGGGTGCATTCAAAAAAAGAGAAATAAATTGGGGTACAGTGTCATCAAAGCAACCAATATGAATTTGACACAACTATGGGAGGCACTGGAAGATAGGAGGGCCTGGCGTGCTCTGGTCCATGGGGTCACGGAGAGTCAGACACGACTAAATGACTAAATGACGACGACAGGAGCCCAGGACAAATAAGAAGAATCTGCCAAAGGGATGTGTGATTTGTGGCACAGTGGTGGAACTGCAGTACTGCAGCCAAAACTCTGTTCATGAGCTGGATTCAGTCCCAGATAGCTGGCTCAAAGGTCACTCAATCTTCCATCCTTCCAAGGTAGGTAGAGTACCCAGCTCATGGCAGGAGGGACAATGTATAGCCTGCATAATTTAATTATAAGATGCACAACGGGGGCTTTAAATGCTATGGGGTGGTATATAAGCATACTTTGCTTTTTGTTTTTTTGTTTTGGTTACATAAACATGAGGCCATTGGGCCACAATTATATTTAGGGGTATTTTTGTCCCCCGGGATCCATAAAACCCGCCTGCCCCCTCCAACAAATAAAAATAAAAGATTGCATGAAAAAAATACTAGTAAATTTCCTTTGCACTCTCTGGGGGGAATAGGTAATAATTTTGCCAAGTTTTGAAATATTTATTTGACCATTAGATGATACAAAGGGTTTTTTTTGTTAAAAAAACTATTGTTTCAGTGATACACATTCTCAATTAACAAAAATCCATTATAGCAATCTTTATAAATGGCAACATTAATAAATTAAATATATAAATTGATATCTTTGGCTACACCCTTCTCTTTCACCCATCCATCATGGGAATATGACCCTCAGGTTATTAGCAAATTGACAGAATCCGAGATCAGATTCTAGAAAGAAGCATTTCTACACAAAAATGGGCAAGATGCTAGCAATTATGGATAGTTACTCAGCAGCAAATCGTGCTGGATTACATGGGCGTAACTCCCCAGTGAGTATGTGTAGGACTGCAGCCTTAATACATTTGTAGAAAGTTCATCAATGCATGTTCTATTTACTGGAGTGAAGGATACCATTACAAACACATTTTGTCTACAATAAGAGGAGCTGACAGATTCATCGAAAACTCACTGGAGTAATTGAAACAAAATAGGGGAGTTGTGTGGCCATTACAAAATACAAATGCAAGAATAGGTGATACCTATATAGGTCACTAAGAAAAAATAAGAAATCGTACAACAGGCAAGCTTTCATGGGTAATTTCCACATCTTCAAAGCAAATGCCAAAGGTTCAAATGTTTGTGGCAAGAGGAGGCTTGCCAGGAGGTTACTCTTAGCTGTAAAGTTCTTGACACCAGGCTCATCTCTCTTAGACGAGGCAGGAAGCAGTAAGGTTGTTGTTTTAAAGTTGCAGCTGAGACAGCTGTGGGTTGTATGTCACACCCCAGTTCTTCAAACAAAGGGGCATGGGCCATGCACACCCACCCACCCACCTCCTTTCCATTTGGCTCTTCTTCGAAACAGACATGTTTCTGCTAGGCCAAGAAAGCAGGGCTGATGCAGAAAAACCATGTCCTCCATCTGGGAATTGGGGTATAATTTAGTAAACCCGCTTGGTCTAGCCAATTGGGGTCAGATTAAAGTAAAAAGAATATTACTTAGTGGTTGCAGTGCTCCACTGGTGTTGAGTCCATGTGCCTTCTTGCTGGTACTGGGGGGGGGGCAGGATGGCTCTTTCTTGATATGCTCATAGTTTACTTGAGTCAGCTTACCTGAAAAACTAATTATTCCCACTGAAGTCAACAGAATGACTGGGCTAAACTGAAACGGTACGCTAAAACTCCTCAAGTTTCCACCTGTCCAACTCTGCCTTCCCAAAGCCAATCTAAACACAGAAAGACATACTTGCAAGTTCTGACAAATGCTTAAATTCAGATTCACTGAGAAGACGCCCTATGGATGTACAGTATAAAGCAGGATGAGAGCTGGAAACCTCGGAAATCAGTTGCGAGAGATCAAGAGAGCTTTTGAAAGATCAGAAATACTGCACTGACAGAGCATTGAGCAGAAATGCTATTGTCCAGACTGAACATAGTCAATAATCTATCAACAAGTATTGCTGTGTACAAGACTCAGAAATGCTTTTGTTATAGGAGTCAGTACTATGGAAGAATTGGCAGCTGAATTTGTAACCCCCCCCCAAAAAAAGAGTAAGATTTCTTATAATCACATATGTACAGTTGACATAATAAATGATACTGTAAACCAATTTTTTAAATATTCTCACAGTTGAGATGTTACTACTTGTGGCAATACCCCAGGACCTAAGGCTGTTGCATGTATGGAGCTGTCCTGACAGTCCCAGCTGCTTCAGTAATACAGAAAAAGAGCTGGTGACAGAAGATGGCCTCTTAATAACTGAGCATATTGGTTCTCTAGACCAGGAGCTCCCAATATTCATCATGTGCTCTCAAGTCAATTCTGACTTATGGCAACCCTTTTCAGGGTTTTCCAGGTAGAGAACATTCAGAAGTGGTTTAACATTCTTCTGGAGACACCCTGGAACTGTACAGCTCACCCAAGGTTACACAGGCTGGCCCTTCTCCTAGGAGGCACAGTGGGGAATCAAACTCCAGATGCCAAACTCATTGAGCTATTCAGCCAGCGAGCTCTTAATAATAGGTCCCCATATTCCTAACCACTGGCCCTACTGGCTTGAAATGATAAGAACTATGTTTTTGTTATTTGCTGAAGCTGCATCAAACTCATATAATAGGGTTTTCAAAGTATATGAGAAATTTAATGAGTGGTTTTACCAGTATGGGTGTGTATGCATGCACCCAGCCCCCCCCCCCACACCTCTAGTCCATCAATATATCTACTACATCACTGGTTCTTAACCTTGGGTTACTTAGGAGTTTTGGACTGCAACTCCCAGAAGCCTTCACCACCAGCTGTCCTGACTGGGGTTTCTGGGAGTTGCAGTTCAAAAGCATCCGAGTAACAAAGGTTTAGAACCACTGTACTACATCACACCGGGAACGTCAGGATATCCAAGATTAGGAACACACCGCTCTAGACTCTGGAGGCCAATGATGGCACTCAAAAGCTCTTTGGATCATACATGATTGGATGCACTGTAACTGTATCCAAAATGCACCCACATAATGGGAATCTATTTCCTGAAAAGCCCAGATTTCATCTATTCTACAACACACATATGGTAGCGTCTGTGGGAGGGGCCAAATGGAAGGAAGCTGAGGTACAATACAGTGAAACAAAAAGAGGGCTGGCAAACTGTCAAGACGATGAGGCTCCAGTACCATTAATAACAGTCATGAAGAAAACATAATTTTGAAAGGCACAAAGTGTCAAGCAGAGAAGACAAATCTGAAATTACCATAAGGGATAAAGGAGATATGTCGTCCTTTGAAGTTGCTGGTCACTGCATATTAGAATGTACTGTACTGTAGTTCTAAATGTGAATTACTTCTTCATGCATACACTGGGGTATTTGTTGCTTTTATAGTACATTATCCTTTATTTACAGCCAGTGTGGTGTAGCACATAGAGTGCTGGACTACAGTATGATTGTCAGTCTTTGCTTTCCATAGCCTGTTTTAGCTTGGCCATGCAAACACTATGGGAGGATGGTGGTTTAGAAATGGCAAAAGCAGTCCTTAAAAATCTCACTTACCTTGAAATTCTTATTAAGGTTGCTACGTCAGTTCCAACTTGAGGGCATATGACATAATGTATCCTGTATTTATTTATTTTTCTGTTTACTTAGAATATTTCATGCTGCCTTTCAAGGTAATGCCTCCTCTATCTGGCATGCTACATATTTATGTCCTTATGGGTGGGATTAGGTAGCTATGTCTTTACTATTGTTGCAGCACACATCATTTAAAATCATGGTGTAAATTTACAAAATTTACAAAATAGTAAGAAATTTAGTCCATTATAAACAGTAAAATAGTACGTTTTACACAATAATGTCAAAAATCCAATTTACAAAATAAAAATGAGCCTCTATTCACTTAAAAGCAAACCGGCGTGCTCTCACAAAACATCAAGAGAAGAAAATGTTCTCCATACCCCCTTAATAATACTTTCCACAGAGCCCATTATAAGTGGTTAACAAAGTAATTCATGTGTTTGACAGAGTTAATTTTCAAGTTAGAAGGATCATGGCCTTGTTTTAATTTGGATAAGTTTCTTTCAAGTTCCTATGAACCCAGCAATACGGAGAGGGAGGAGTGTGACCCATTTATGTCTTATGGCAATTGCCTTCCCCACCTTTGATGCCACCTATACATACAGTATTTGTTCTTGATTTAGGGAACTCAAATAACAGAGACCCTAAAACACCCTTCTTTAAACAGAAGGAATGCAGCTACAGAAATTGAGTGTGGTGGGTGACACAACACATTAGGAATAAAGGGCATACCACTTGTGGGTCTGTCGATAACACGCTCCTCCGCACTTGAGAGTTTTGGACTGATGTTCTCGGAAGCATGAGCTCATTGTTTTTCCTTCCTCTTAAAAGTAGTGGCATGCACCTCTTCACAGCTAGGAAGTCCAAAGAATTAATTTCTACTGATCCTTAATGCTTAATTACTGTAACTGGCTGCTTCCAGCCACCGGATCGGCTTATGCTTTTTGTTTGCTACATTAAAGATTCTTCTGCTATCGGAGAGATCTTTTCCATTTGTATACATGTGTTACAAATAGATAATGCATTATCTAAATGGCAAGCTTCTCTTATTTGCTGCTTATAAGCATCTTTTAACAGCTGTTCTGTTATACTTAAAAAATAATAATAATAGCATTCATTAGTTTTCATGGACTAAATTGTGCAGTGTGTGTCTCCATGGGTAGAAACAGGCCTCTTCCTTCAATACTTGCTTCATGATCTAAGAGAGTCTCTGTGAGAGGGGCAACAGCACAGGGGCAGAATTCGCTTGCGCAGTCCTGCTGTTCCTCACACCGTGGTAGTTGTATGAAGGGACACTAAATAAATAAGGTTATTATGCTGTAGGGAACAGGAACATAATACAATGGCTACAAAGCATTCTGCTTACAATAATACTCAGTGAATAAAATCTACCTTAACACAAAGCTGAAGGCAATGTAATCCCTTGAATTTTTTTTCCATGATAGTCCAACTCTGAGAAAATGTATTATCTCATGGGAAAGCCAAGTCAATTACCTATTCCAATAGGCACCTTAATAATTATGCGCTGTCAAGTTCATCCTGAACGGTGGCAACCTTCCCAGGGTTTTTGCTGTATGAAATACTCATAAATGTTTTATCGGTCTCCCCTTCTCATAGTGCTCTGGGGACAGGCAGCTTGTCCAAGGACACATAGGTGGTCTGAATTGTAACTCCATCAGCTACACACACTTCAGGTGGTCTTAGCTGCCTCTTCCCCAGAGAGCTACGTACATGACTCAAGTTTCCAGGCCTGAATCCACAGCTAGGCACTCCTCCCTGCTGAGCTACCATGAGAATTTAGTCCAGGAAAATCGACTCCAGCAAACTGAGAGAAGACAAGCATTCTTCGTAAAGGAAAATAGCAAATCAGTAAGTCACTCCAATTCATTTCTAGCTTTAAGATCCATAAAGAACCAGAAATTTTTGGTGTGTCTTTGTGTGTGTTAGCTTCACTGCTCCTGCTGTGTGTCTTTCTGTGACAGATCAACAACACAAACCCAATATTATATTCCCTGTTTTGTCACGCAGGGTCAGGTTTTGTATAGTCATCACTCTGCACCTTTCTGATCCTCTCCCTAGTTGTGACAATGGTGGAAATGAAATTTATATTGACCAAGTTTTGTTAACCTTTTTTGTCCAGTTTGTGTTGCATAAAACCAGTAATGAACACTAACATGTATCTTTCAGTTTTACTATAATTAGAAGGAAACTATGTGAGTCAGATTCATTTTGCTCCTTCTCTTTTCCCAAACCATTTATTCAACAAATACACACAAACATGCTTATTTTTGAACAGTGTCACAAAAAACATGGGAAGATGGGGAAAAAAGATGATTACATTAAAGGAAAAGGGGGGAAAACATACCAAAATATGCTCAGATTTCCATGTGGGAACAACATCTCTGAAATAATGTGTATGGAACATAGAAGCAATGAAGAAAATAAATCTTGTACAATTAGACAAGATACTGCTGCCTGAAATTATTGCAACAATGAAAAGTCATATACTTTGATGCTCTGTTGAATTTTGATATGATTGCCTGCAATTGTTTAGTTTCATTCTGGAATTAATCCGTTATTAGGATAAATGCCAGCTGTGATTTACAACAGGCTTCTGATCTTTTCCTAGAGGTCTATGAAATTTTATAGGATTCCTGGGTAGGGGGAAGAATCCAGACATTAGCTAATCTGACAGCAGAAAGTCTTCTTAAGTTCAAGAAACAGAACTGTCATGACACTGAAACGAATTCCTGTTGCATGAGTTGCTGCACTTTCTTGGCTGCTGTGTAATGGTTATATCCTAAATAGGTTTGCATAAGCAGTTCTTCAGTCTTCTGTGCGTGTGCATAAGAACAATCTCTAATGACTCTCTATGAACAAATCGGATTGCTAGCATGAAGCTTCAACTCCAAGATCACACCTGATTATTTGCATAAGGGCACAATTCAGTACAACTCAGCGTGTGGATAGTTAAGCCACACAAATGGCGAATATGATCATGAACAGGGAAGCAAGGTCATTTACACTGAATTATCACATTGGCTGTATTCAGCTCTTTGGAGCGAAAGGTTTATTTATTAGCACTGCTCTGTTTTAAGTGTATTGTTATTTTAATATTTATCTTTGGAGGATTTTATCCATGTGGGGGAAGTTATTTTAAGTATAATAAAACATAAAATATGCAGAGTGAAAATGAATGGTGTGCACTCAATAAATTTAGCAAGACAAGACCATCATACCATGCCAAGCACATGCCCATTATTAACACATGCTTTCCAAATTATAAATAATGGCACACATCCGTGGCAAGTTTTCATTTTTTTTTCTTTTGAGCAGAAGCAGGGGCCTTCTCTCACAAATGTAGCTAAATATCAACCATAGTTTAGTAGCTCTTTCTGTGAACATCAGTGTTCACCTACTGAATGATGCTTTCTGTATGATATATGTCACAATTAAAAGTGAAATATTAGACGTACTTAAGTCCCTCATTTGCAAAATGCTGCCATAATCTAATGTGTGTGACAACAGGATCCTAAATCAGATAACAAATTAAACTCTTATCTGTTGGGAATGACCTAACACTCCTCTTAATGAAGCTAATTAACAATCAGCCAATAAAGATGGATGTTTTGTTGTCAACTTATAATTATTTGGTGTCATCTGACATTTGGCTGTCATTAGGACAACGGTTGTTTCTCAGTGAATTATTTCAATAAGGGAGTATGAAAAGGGACACACATGAGCTTCATATCAGGTAATTTGAGAAATGGAAGAAATTCTAACAGATCTAATGGCAGAGTGGTAGAAAATAGAATTTCTTCAGCAGTTGATATGTGCCTACTGCTTGTAAATGGACAAACCTATTTTGTATTTGTTCCAGTACATGTTTGTCCAATCACATTTCTGTATTGTTCTGCAAATTTTTAAACTGTCTACAAGAAAACATACTGTACATAAAGCAATATCTGATATGCTGTACAATTCTTGAGCAGGATACTGGAAAAGTCACTGGATACTGACTTTTAAACTTCAGGTGACCTTGGATAGTAAGTGGCCAGAGTCCTACTGGTGTTTGCACAAGGTTTGTGCATCTTGCTGCAGCTAATTGCACCTAATTTAGATCCTGGTACCTTAGCAATTGAGTACAGCAAGTTATACAAACACTGATAGGATTCTGGCCAATGACTACCCTTATCAGTCCTGCTCTGGTTCCTGTAGTGGTTTTGAGGCAGAAACAACTTGGCTGCTGGTGTACAACTTCTACAATGCAACAGAAAGGATAAAGAAGGAGTGTTTCCTGCATCCTTCAGTGACCACTGACACCTTCAAGAATTGTGTGCCTTCTAGGATGTCTAGCTGGATAAGGCTGGTGAAGGGAATGGTTCTGTGGCTTGGGTCCTTTCTGAAAACAGTTAACAAGAAGGTTGTGCCAGAGAACTTGTTTCACAGTCACTTCTGGCCTTTGGAGGCTAAATCAATTATTTAACTTGCCCCCTGCCCCCATCTGCGAACATCTTTATGAAACCTTTTATTTATTTCAAATATTTTTGCAGTGCCTTTCTCCTTAAAAAGGGCCCAGGGCAGTTTACATCATTAAAAGATAATAGGTAAAGTAAAGGTTCCCCTTGACATTTAGTCCAGTCATGTCCAACTCTAGGGCGTGGTGCTCATCCCCATTTCCAAGCTGTAGAGCCAGTGTTTGTCCAAAGACAGTTTCCGTGGTCACGTGGCCAGTACGACTAGACACTGAATGCCATTACCTTCCTACCAAGGTGGTACCTATTTATCTACTTGCATTTTTACATGCTTTAGAACTGCTAGGTTCACAGGAGCTGGGACAAGCGACGGGAGCTCACTCAGTCACATGGATTCAATCTTACAACTGCTGGTCTTCTGACCTTGCAGCACAGAGGCTTCTGTGGTTTAACCCACAGTGCAACCCAGTCCCTAAAAGATAATACTTAGATTACAACAATTTCACTAGAGATGTATTTAAATATTTGAACCTTGGTTTAGAATGGTTTAGAATGGCCATAAACTGAGTATTCTTCAATACTTGGACTCTGTTCACAATCTAAGATCAGTAAATTGAGTACTAGCTCATGGAGCGGGGGTGGGGGAATGTGTAGTATGCATAATTAAATTGTAGACCACCCAGAGAAAGTTTTAAGCACTAGGGGGTGGTATATAAGCCACTTTGGTTTTTTTTTAACATGCTTTGCTTTTTGCTTTTACTGTGATAGGATGATCCACAGCTTCTGTCCAAGGGATATTGTGAAAACCCTGAACCATTGTCCTCGAACAGTATTGTGAGTGGGCCAAGATGAAACCTTATTTTAACAAGCAATATTATGCTTTATTTTATGCTTCATTCTTATTTATAGTTAATGCTTGATGTATATTTTCCATGATAGATTTTTCTGTAATGAGTCTTAAGCACTGTATGGGTTATGTAGTCTGTAATCAAAATACCTTGTAACCTTTGGTGTATGTATATCTCTTTTCTGGGTGCCTTTAATTCAACCCGGGAACTCCTGACCTTTGGGCCAGAAAGACTTACACCTAGCATTTCACATTAAGAGATAATGTCTCCAAGAAGAGAGTATTTGGGTTTCGTTTCCCATAACAATTAGAGAGATAGATAGCCCATCGGAATGAGAGGGGGCAGGAAGCTACAGTCATCTGGAGTTTAACACATTGAGGAGGATTGCTTCTTTGAAGGCCATATACTGAGGCCCAGGAAGACGGACAAGAGTTACATAAACATGCGGATAGAGATAAGGGAAATCCAGACATGCTCAGAGTAGACACGTTGACTCTTTTTGGGGTGTAAAATGACCTTTAGGTTAAAGGCACAGGCACACATGGTACTACATGAGAAATTCAAACGGGACCAATAGAATGAATTTACAAAATATCTTTGGCCAATAACAGGCAGGATTGAAAGGTATGGGTTCAAGGCACCAATCGTAATACTTCTCTTTATGGCTCTTTGTCTGTACCTATTATAAAACATAGTCTCACTCTTTATTCTGGGTCTCCCTCTGCTTTTAAGATGGGAGGCCCAACCAAACAACCAACCCCTATGAACTCACCAAGGGTCTAAGGTCAGCCATAGAGGCCCATGACAAAAGACCTCTATTATCATTTAATACATTGGTGGGCTTGTGAGAGATGGCCTTTTGTGTGATACTTCCATCATTATAGAATATTTTATTCCAGATGTACAGTGTGTGTGGCTGCCTCCCTATTTGTAAATGGGCCTTAAAGAACTTGTTGTTCCAAACTGCAATTCCTTATATAGAATACAAACTTTCATAATGTTGTTGTAATTACGCTTTATACAGTAAATATTCCTTGTTTTAATGTAAAATAAGGGGGTGCTTGCCTTTAGAAATTTAACAGTACAATCACATGCATGATTACTCTAAAAGTACATTCAGGGTGATGCAATTGCTGCAGCCCTACTGGGAAAAGTAGACCTTGTTATAGTCATTCTTATAGCTTTCACTGCGACTTAAACTGAGGGTAGGGTTCCTTCTGCTGCTGCTGAACTTCAGACTCCTCAGCATGACCTTGGGGCATGGGTAATGGGAAATGTAGCCCAGCAACATCCACTTCAGCCAGCACAATCAATGGACAAGGATGATGAGGATTGTGGTCTAACCATATTTTAGTTGTTTCTTCCATTGTTGAATGGCTCCTTATCACAGAGAATTGTCTGCAATGCAGCCTTCTGTCCTGTAATTTCAGCCTGTGCTCCTCTGGAGTCAAAGCACATCCACTTCTGGGATTCTCTCCTTTCCTCCTCTCCCTGGGGTGCTCCTAGTCCACACGGGGCAGTAAGCCTGTTTATAAACAACCACTTACTTGCACATGGCACATCACGAAAAACAGAGCCTGCAGCTGCTTTATTGAGGCTAGAGACAGAAGCTCATTTCTACAAATAGCTGCCCTTAGATGACAGAGTCATTCCTGAGTCATGCATCACAAAGCTACAACAAAGCCAAAACCATGCTTTAGGCTTTGCCTTAAAGCCTATTTGTGGGCACACTGGAGATAGGAACCTGCTTTATCTCAAGCTGGCCTACTAGTCCATCTACCCCCATATCGTCAACTTGCCTATGGGGGCAGTTCCCCAAGCTTTTGCCCACGGGTCATCCCAAATGTGTCGTGATGAAAAGACACTCGGCTGAGATGCCGTATGCTTCATGGCAAGAACCAGGAAATAGTTAAGAATCAGAGCTACTTTCAGGGAGAGACCAAAGACCAAGAAAGAGCTGTGGAACATTTACTTTAATAAACTTGAGTTCAGGACAGAAATGCAAGAGGTCTTATGAACTCGAAACACCTGCTGAACGCTAGAAGTCTTTGAACTACAGAGATGGCAAGGATGGAATGAGGGAGCATATACGTGATGGCATGCATGTGCTCTGTCACTGATCTGTGCCCCTCACTTCCCATTAAAGCATAGCCACTTAAAATGTCAACTCCCCCTCCTTGGTTGAATTAAATCAACCTGCAGGCAGAGTTCAGGAAGGAAGACAGTGCCCTGTGGCAGAAATGACAGAAAGCAGCAAACCTTTGCATATTTCACAGACTCACTAAACTCTATGGGACTTATTTCTAGACTAACACTGGTGTAGATTGCATTGTTTGGGATTAGAAAAAAATATGCTTCCCTAAACTAGCCCATGTTTATATATACTGCACATTCTTTATGAAGGTCATTTGGAGGAACTAAGCTAGATCACTAAAGGATGGACTTACTGATTTTTTTCCCCTTTCCAATTGCTTCTTCTTTTAGAGTAACAATGTTTAATCATTACTTTTAAAACGTAGGGTTTGGGGGCTTGTTAGGAAGATCTAAGGCTGCTATTTCCTATAATTAAGAATAATAATAACAGCAACAAGAGCAATGATTCTCATCTTTTTCTTCACATTACAAATTCTAGCCATCTGCACTTTTAGAAAATGAAACCACAGTACTATACTTGGGCACACAAGTCACGATAGATAAAACAGTTGATTTTTCATAAACTGGATATTGTACTTCTGGATAAGAAACAAAGAAACAAATAACAAATAGAAGTTGAAGTTCCATCAAAAAGCAAACTCAAAAGAACAGAAAGTACAAACAAGGCAAAGTACCAAATATTAAGGCAAGAAAAATTAAAAGAAGATGGAAACAAGAGCCTTTCCCCCCATATTAATTTCAGCAATAGGAGTCTTATCAAAACTTCTGATTACCAATTTAAAACAGTTGCAAAGACTGCTAATTTTCTTCTTGAAATCCAAAAACCAGAGATTTTGCAAACATGTTGGCTCACCTGCAGATTTTAAGGACCCAGTTCCTAATTTTTAGGCTTAAACTTTTGGTCTACCCTTAAGCATCTGCAATGCTGATAAACTGTTCTGTACCTGCTGTAGCCAAAGTAGTGATTGTTTGACTCGTGAGTCCCAACAGATGTTGTAAGGTTCTGTCAAAATTAAATTGATCCAGATTATATCTTTAAACTGGATTGAGCAACTCCCTCCTCCTTACTGAGATATGAAATAGGGTTCTTCTTCAGAAGCTCCATATCCTGAGATGTCACCTTGTGCCAACATCCATAAAAAAAGATTTGTGAATCCTGGATGTTAGTTCCCCAGCCTGGCCCACTATCATAGATCAACATTCTCCTGTAGTGAACACCCTAATCTCTGCACACCAGAGATAAGGTTCTGGCAATTATTGGCAGGGCCATGTATCTTGAAGTGAAACAGAGAACAGTCCCAGCCATTTCTAATTATCTCTAGAAGCACCTCCCATCTTCTCCACATGGCTCAGCCCCTGTGCTCACTTGAGGGAGTAAACAAGCACTGAAACAAAACACCCAATAAGACCTTGCTCTCCAAGACCAGGTCAGGACCCAAAGCTGCATTGCATCCCAATTAAAATACATTTTCCATGCATCTTCTTTTATCTCACAATAATCGACTTGCTGCTAGACATTCAGTGCGCTGCAGCAAATTCCCCAATGAGAAGCACAGACTATATTTATTCTGGAACATTTCAGTGGGAAGCTTTAATATGTGTAATCGCCTCAGAGAAGATTTCATTCAGTGAGGGGAAAGCAATTACCATTTCATTTGCAACCGGTTGCCTTCTCAGGATTCTCCATTTATCAGCTATGCCGCACTTTGTCAGCCCGTGTACCGGTCCGCCCATTTAGTGGCTCGTGGGCATGTGTTTCTGACAGCCATCTTGGCTGAGACAAGGGGCTTTTCCCACACTGATTTTTCTCCCCTTTAGATTTAGTGCTGCAGTCTTTATTAGACTTTACGTAATGTGTGAGGGAAGCAACTGGATATAATCCTAGATTAGAAGGATTGTATTGCAAAGAATGAAACACAAACTGATAAAGTCAACTCCTAATAGAACTTGCTGTCGTCATTCAGATATTCCAAACCTTTAGGGGAGAAAAATGAAAAACACAGGACACCAAGGGAAGGCATTGCTCAATCTGTCCTTTTAGCTAAGGATGCAAGATGAATGTTAATGAAGACATAAAGAAAATGAAAGAACTACTGTCTCTGGAAACTACAGACTATTGAACATATTGGTTAGTATCCTCTTACAGAGTTCTGCCTCTGCAGCAGGAATGATGTCACCAGCAGTAGCAGATTGTCGCCAAATAGTTTCTTTTTCATTTTGGGGGTGGAGGCAATTTCATCTAATTATGTGTCATGCACCTTGAATTTGAAAAATTAATCATTTAACTAGTGGTGATTTGCTGCCACCAATGCCATCACTCCCAAAAGGATACTGGCCAGTAATTATTTGGGAGACTGGTGTTATTACAAATAAAAATGGTTAGAACTGGCTATTCTAAAAATCCCATTTTAATTGTTTTGTGACATATTTCTTAGCCCAATTGTATCTAGATAAGAGTAGCTTTGAATCGAATTATGATGCTCCAGCTGCAAAGATTTCTGGTGGACAAAATGAAATTCATAACTTTATATTTACTGGTTTCAGCCACCAGTAAATTGGTTATGTTGCTTCCGAAAAGAAATTTCTGCAGGTTGTTTTCTTTTATGTTAAGGCAGTGCTGTTCTGTAATGCATCGTACACATAAATGAATGTTTCTATCCTTTGTTGTGTTTATGCAACTGTATCTCTGTGTTATCTTCAATATTCTCTCATATTGTTTGAAAGTCTTGGGATATTGACAGACCAAAACATTTTAGGCTTTTTAAACACTAAACATCACTGTATATTTTACAGCATTCTGAGAGACATCTGTCATATAGTGATTTCTAGTTGGATGCTTTCCCATTTCTGTCATCTCCAATACACTTGAGTAACTAGCTTGCTCCACTACTGGATCACACAAGAGCCCTTTCAAATAAGCATTTGCAAGTACTTCTATGTTCATTTGCATTGAAATAGACATTTTTCTATGCATGCACTCATTGTCTTATTTTGTGCATATTTTGAAAATACGCACATATGGGAGAGCACAAGATTGGTGTGTATGAATTTACATCAGCAAATGACACCCAGGTCTGTGCTTGGCAAACATACACACAATTCAGTACAATTTCCTCATTTAATTCTAGCTGTGCCTAATATCTTACTTTTGCAAAATCTGTATGTTTTCATACAGCCCTATGAAAAGTACAGTGGTGCCTCGCTTAACGAGTGCCTCGCTCAACGATGAATTCGCATAACGATGGCCTTTGCTGGAAATTTTGCCGCATCACCTAACGATGTTTCCTATGGGGGATTTTTGCATAACGATGTTTTGGACCTTGCTTCACTTAACGATGACAGTTTTAGGTCCCCTGTTTCGTTTAACGTTTTTTTGACAGCCCTGTTTTCGCTATTTTAAAAATATTCTAAAATGTTTAAAAAATGTTTTAAATGCTTGGAATCATTAGTGCACCTAATAAAACCTTCATTAAAGTAATTTGGCTTTGTTGTAAGTCTTTTTGAATTTTTTTGTGATTTTTTTTCACCATTGAAATGTATTGAATAGGCTCCTATTGGAACGGATTAACCGGTTTTCAATGCATTCCTATGGGAAATGGTGTTTCGCTTAACGATGTTTTCACATAACGATGTTTTTAATGGAACCGATTAACATCATTATGCGAGGCACCACTGTAGTCAGGAGGTTCATGGATTTACCACCAAAATCAAGAGTGCAGGTGATAATGTCTCCCTGGAATTATTTCTCACTTCCCTTGAGGTGCCACCTTGCCAAGCCCAGATATGAGCATGGAGACAAATTGTACATTCCCAGGACTGAATTATGTGGTTGGGGAATGATTCTGGGGATAGGTCTGAGGGGGACTGCAGGCTATTACACATGGCTGAATGGAACCATACACTTGAAAAGATGAGAAGACACAATTTCTTGGAGCCATTTCTGTACTAATCATAAAGGACTGGCAGTAACCTAGTCTTTCTTTATTCAATTATTATTTAATATCCTCAGACCTCATTTTTATCCAGAAAGCTCAGAGCAAAACTAATGACCCAGCTTCATAGCAATCCTGTGGCTATTAAACTCTGACTGGTCCAAGGTTTTCCAATAAGCTTTGTGAACAAGCCTTTCAGTCCTCACTCTAAGTCCAATTCACTAACAGCTATACCACAGTTCTTAGACCTTATGTTTTGGCATGAAATGGGAGAAAACCAGTTCTACCAGCCTTCATTACATACACTAATTCACTAAAATAGGTACTCTTTAGCTGGGCAGGTGGAGCACCTCCTCAGTCACAAGCCACAATATGTGCTCCAGTCACAAGCCACCTACAGTTGTAGACAACTCCTCTTATTCCTTATCATGGCACCATAGAGCAAAGATTTGCCAAGATTTGCCAAAAACATATCCCCCCCAACAAAACTGGTTTAGATGGGTGAAACAGCAAACAAGCAAATCCAAAAGGATTTTAAGCCCTTAATTCTCAAGCTAAACAGTCAGTAGAAACAAGTCTAGAAGCCTAGAAGAAAACAGTTCACCATCAATGTTATGCCTCTGGTGGCTATTCTTATACTTTATTCAATCAAAATCAGAATAGTTATTCTTTACGAATGAAACTCCCAAAATCCCCCAGCTGGCATGTAGTCTAAAACAGTAATTTTACCTTTCCAAGTTCACCCTAAATGAACACTCCACTGAAATAAACAGAGGCATGGTGGCTGGATAGCTCAGTGGTTTAGGTATCCGACTGTGGAGCCAGAGGTTGGGAGCTCAATTCCCCACTGGGCCTCCTGGGAGGAGGACCTGTCTGTGTAGCCTTGGGCAAGTTGCACAGTCTGAGGGCAACCCCAGAAGAAGGGAATGGTAAACCATTGTATAACTATAAAAGCTCTGAAAGGGTCACCATAAGTGAAAATTGACTTGATTGCTAGTGATGGAATATCTGATAAAATTATCAAACAATGAGACTGTCAAGAAATACAATTAGGGATGGTTTCCTGGAGCATATCCTTACTCATACCCTCCAAGTTTTGTGAGGTAAAATGTATTTCACCGGAACATTGATGGTGCTTCCCGAATAAGACTTGTTCCTTTAATGTTTAATAGTTCTGCAATTAATATTTTCAACCAATTTTCTCTGAACATATGTTTAAGTAATCGGCCTGTAATTTGTTCTCCACCTCAGATTTTTTTTTAAAGATCCATCAGCGAGCAGAAATTTGCAACTTCAAGTTATGCCATTTCACTTAATGCCAGCGTACTAACCAATAGGATTATGCCCATTGGCTTATTTCTTTTTTAATGGCTGAAATCTTGTTGCTTAGCATAGTAAATTGCATTCAAATGAGCTCTTTGAAACAATGGGGATTTGGTGGGTCAACTATTCCATAAGTTCCATTGATTCAAAGTAAGTCACAACTAGGGTAGGCCTGTTTGAATCAATAGAGCTTATAGAGGAGCTGACTCACCAAATTCCCATTGATTCAATGGGCCTACTCTCCATACTACACTATGTAACAGATTTTAGCCAAAGTATCAGTTACTGATAGAAAGCTATATGTTGTCATGTGTGTACAGGTGACTTTTCTAAAACAAATAAAAACTTGTATAAAAGCTTTGTAGCATAATGAATGCAATAAGTCCATTGAATGTCTCTGTAGGCTGTAACTTTTCCTTAAGCAGTTATTTTGCTCCTTTGTTGGCTAATAGCACTACTGTTTGCCTGACTGATTTTCCAATTGTGAAATATTTAGTTTTCTGATTCTGAAATATTTAGGGTTTTCTTTAAAATAAAAAAAGGCTAAGCAAAGCCATCTCTCCTCTACCTGCTTTATGATAAACATAGTCATGGTATCAGAATTCTTACCCCTTTGTGTTCTCTTTATTTGAGGAAGACTTCAAGTTAAGTTTTATTTATGAATGAAACAATGACTTCCCTAAATAAAAGGGGGAAAAGCACAGACAAATCAGAAACAAGGGGAGAAAAACCCAGGAGAAGAAGTGAACACAACCCAGCATGATTTTTTAAAAATGCATGGGCGAATAAGTATGTTTTAACCTTGGATCAAAATAATAGGGTGCCTGCATCAATCCAGCCTCAATGGGAAGCACCTTTCAGAGACAGCACGCTATCATGTAAAAGGGTCTCGTCCTTGTACTGTACATACAAAAAAGAGATTTTCCTAGTAAACAAACTCATGGAAAACCACTTCTGAAAAATCTTAGACCTAGCTCCACTGGTACAGGGGCATGTATTCCTCTGGGGATTGGCTCCCAAACTATACACTGTTACATACAGCACTGATGTTACCTGTCTGTCATGGGTTTGGAGGGAAAGTTCCATCCTATGGGGAGTGGAAGGCGGGACATCAGGAGGAGGGGCTGTACTGTATAAATATGTGATGCCTGTGTGGTGAAGATAGGAGACTGTGAGACGCTGGGATGTGACGAAGCAGCAGCTGGGAAGAAGAAGCTGTTGTGGGAGTCTGTGTGTCAGACAGGGTACTACTGTGTGTCAGAGTACCAACCTGATAGGTTCAGGTGTCTGTTGGTTAGCCAGAACTGATAGGTTCAGGGTCTGTGCTTCAAGTTAAGGGTTCTGGGTGAACCAAACTGTATGCTTGTATGAGTGAGAATAAGCCACGTTACTTTATTTTATTCACCTGATTATTTTATTTTCCTGTGTGTATTTAAAATAAACCTTATTCTTTTTATTGTTTAAAAATCCATCCCTGGTCTGTGTGACTTCTTAAAGGGAATGGTTGGTGGCAGCTTAGTGTAACTGTGTGACATATCCCAGTAGGTCTGGGTTTGTCACATTGATTGGTGTCCAGCGTGTGGGATACGACTGGTCCAGTTGTCCAGCGGTCCAGCAAAGCCTTGGCAAGTGTGCCCAGAGCAAGGGGGGTCTAGTCAGGGACAGTCTGAGGCGCGTAGGTAATCTTCTAGGTGTACCTCACGGGGAGGTGCGCTAGTAGAAGAACGTGCCAACTGGGGAGACTTAGATTAAGGTGCTCTGAGGCAGCCTAGTTTTGGCGGGAAAAAGCTGAGGCAAAACTGCGTAGTAACAGTGAGCTAGCTTGCCAGCTGAGAGGCCCAGCAGAGGGGGGTAGGCTCTGACTCGATACTGTTGCAAGTTAGTGCTGAAGAACAGCAGCAATCTCTAGGGAGAGCTGGTTCTGAGGCAAGAAGGAAAAAAGTGGTCGTTTTATTTTGAGGCTTGACTTTTAAAGCAGCCTGTTCTGAAGGGGGGATTATGCCCTTGACTCGAAGCCAGATGGCAGAAATGAGTGAAGTGAAAGACCCCCAGATTGACCAAGGTTCTGAGGATGAATTTGGCTCAGTGCAGGGTGACAGCACAGGAGAGCAGAACCCAGAACTTAGAAAATTGCTCATAGCCCAACAGCATGAACTGAGGATGAGGCAATTTGAAATGGAGGAAAGGGAAAGAGAAGAAAGGGTAGAGAGAGAGAGAATGGAGAGGGAAGAAAGAATGGAGAGAGAGAAAATTGCTCTGGAAAAAGAAAGGATGGCGTTTGAATTAAGAAAACTGGAACTGATGAACCAGAACAATAATAATAATAGGGATTCTGAGGGAGGCCAACTGTCTAAAGCTGACCTGAAGAAATTCCCTGTGTACCACAAGGGAGATTGTCCTGAGGTGTTCTTTTCCTTAGTGGAAAGAGCGTTTGTGGACTTCTCAGTGAGGGAAACTGAGAAGATGACCATCATGCGGTCTTTAATCAGTGGTAGCCTGGCTGAGGTTTATGCCGAGATGCCTGAGGAACTGATGAAAGATTTTGCAGAGTTTAAAAAACTGGTGTTTGCCAGACATGGGATAAATGCAGAGCAGCTGAGACAAAGATTCAGGTCCCTCACCAAAAAACCAGAACAGACTTTTACCCAAGTGGGGGCCCAATTGGTGAGGCTGCTTGAGAAATGGCTATCGCAGGAAGGGACAGAGACCTATGAGCAGCTTAAAGACTTGATAGCACTGGAACAGTTCTATTCAGTCCTGCAGGGGGAATTGAAATTCCAGGTGAGGGAAAGGAAACCGAGGTCTGTGGCAGAAGCCGCAGAGATCGCAGATTTTATTTCCCAAATAAGAAAGCCCTTGGGTGAGGGGAAATCTGTAGGTAAACCCAAAGAAACCTACAGCAAGTACTCTCAGGGACCAGGGAAAAGCCAGCAAGGGGGAGGGGCCCATGGTGAAGGGAAGCCCTCAGACATGAAACTAAGACCTCAGATTTTGGAGGGAAAACCAAAACAAGATGAGAGAGAATCAAAATACACCAGAAAATGTTATTTCTGTCAGGGAAAGGGTCATCTAATCTCAGATTGTGAGAAATTGAAGCAGCTAAAAGGAATGGTGCCTCAGGAGTCTAGTGGGACCAAGCCAAAAGCTGTGTTCTGTGTCCAGAAAGAGCAAGGCTCAGTGTCACTGAGGGAGCCGGTTGCCATGGCTACTCAGTCTGGAACAGCTACCTCTGCTGATCAGGCTGAGGGAAATGGTCCTCTTGTGGAGGTAAAGCGCTGCTTGCTGGTGAAAACAGATTCTCAGTTGTTTGAGACAGCAGGGGTGGACGTAGGAATACTTGACCGTCAGTATAGGGGGCTGCGGGACACTTGTTCCCAGGTAACCCTGTGCCATCCAGATATTATTCCTAGGGAGTTTATAATCCCAAATGAGAGTATGAAGGTGGCAGGGATTGAGGGGCAGGTAATCTCTCTGCCAGTAGCAGAGGTACCTGTCAACTTTCAAGGCTGGAGGGGAGCTTGGCGGCTAGCGATTTCATCGACTCTGCCAGCAGCCGTGCTCGTGGGAAATGACCTGGCTGAACATGTGAAACGGGTGCTAGTGATTACACGCTCACAAGCCACCACGGGGACAGTTCAGGGGGGTAATGATGAGCCAGAGATGGAAGCAGAGGGGAGTTCAGAAGCTGTGGTGGAAACCTTAACCACAGACAGCAGATTTGGACAGGAGCAAAAGGCAGACGCCACTCTCCAAAAGTGTTTTGAACAGGTGACTGACGCCCAGCTAACACCTGAAACCCCAGTGAGATTTCTGGAGAAAAAGGGGATTTTATATAGAGAAACCCTGAGGAATATCTCAAAAGGGGGAGATGGGATCAGAAGTCAGCTGGTGGTACCTGAAAAGTATCGCCCCATGATCTTACAAAGGGGTCACTCTGACATGTCTGCTGCACACTTAGGGATGAAAGGGCCCCTTGATTTGATCAAACAAAATTGGGAGCAGATCACCCAGGATGACCCACTAGACGTTGTGACTTACATAGACACCTTGATGAATGACCTAAAGAGAAATCTAGAGCTGGCAGCAGAAAACCTGCAAGCTCAGAAGGTCAGACAGAAAACATGGTATGACCACAAAGCTAGAGAGAGGCACTTTGACCCAGGGGAGGAAGTGCTTTGGCTTAGGCCCTGCAGAGAGAACAAACTGCAGCTCAAATGGGCAGGACCATATAGGGTCATTTCCAAGATGTCAGACCTGAACTACCTTATAGAGCAGGAGGAGAACCAGGCAAGGAGGGTGGTTCATGTGAATGCCCTAAAACCCTACTACCGAGGGGAACAGAGGGTTTTATTCGCGATAAAAGCAGCTGAGAGTGAGGAAGCTGAATTACCCTTCTGGGAGGGTAGAGGGGAAGTAAAATACAACCCAGAGGAAGTAAAGATCAGTCCTGCACTCACCCAAGACCAGCAGCAAGAACTAAAAATGCTGCTTAGTAAATATCAGCAGGTGTTTTCCAACAAACCGGGGATAGTGAAGGGAGTGATGCATCGGATCCACACAGGAGATGCACCCCCGCAGGCAGTATCCCCATACCGAGTAACGGGACCCTATAGGGACAAGGTGCGGAAGGAGCTGGACGAGATGCTGAGGGAGAACATAATCGTCCCCTCTTCTAGTCCTTGGTCCTCTCCGATAGTCCTTGTGGACAAGCCTGATGGGAGCATTAGGTTTTGTGTTGATTACAGGAAATTAAACCGTGTAACCACTCCTGATGCCTACCCAATGCCCAGGCTAGACAACCTGATTGAAACCATAGGGGGTTGTCGGTTCATCTCATCATTGGACCTGGTAAAGGGATATTGGCAATTAAGAATTGATCCCAGGGATCAAGAAAAGACTGCCTTTTGCAGCCCTTTTGGTCTCTATGAGTTTCGAGTCCTGAGCTTTGGTCTCAGAAATGCACCAGCCACATTCCAAAGGCTGATGGACCAGACCTTGGCAGGGCTCAGTGACTTTACAGTGGCCTACATTGACGACATAGGGATCTTCAGTAATACCTGGGAAGATCACCTGATACACCTGGAGTTAGTGCTGCAGAGGTTAAGTGCAGCAGGGCTAACAGTAAAGGCCAGCAAGTGTCAGCTGGGTAGCCCAGAAATAAAATACTTGGGTCACATGGTAGGGGGAGGAATGATAAAACCCCTGGAGGCCAAAATAGAAGCTGTTTGTGATTGGCCTAGACCCAACACCAAGAAAAAAGTCAAATCATTTCTTGGGTTGGTGGGCTACTACAGAAAGTTCATCCCGAGGTTTAGCGAGATTGCGGCTCCGCTGACCGATCTGACGAGGAAGAAGGCTGATGACCGCATCCCGTGGACCAGCGACTGTGAGGCGGCGTTCCAGAGGTTGAAGGAGGCGTTAATCAACTATCCTGTCCTGCGTGCTCCAGACTTCGACCGGGAGTTCATCATCTACACCGATGCGTCTAACAGCGGGGTAGGAGCGGTTCTGTGCCAGGAGGATGAGAATGGTGACCAGCATCCAGTGTCCTACCTGAGTAGGAAACTTCAAAAAGGTGAGAGACATTTGGCAACCGTGGAGAAGGAGTGTTTGGCCATAGTCTACGCGATCCAGAAGGCCAAGCCTTACATCTGGGGAAGACATTTTATTCTGTGTACTGACCATTCACCATTGCAAAGGTTAAAGACAATGAAAACCCACAATAGCAAACTTATGAGGTGGGCTTTAAACCTACAGGACTATGACTTTGAAGTGAAGGTGGTCAGAGGGTCAGTGAACTGTGTTGCTGACGCCTTATCAAGAAGACCTGAAGAATGAAGACGGCGACAGAATATGGACTATGTGTATATAATGATGACAAAAAGTAAAATGTACCTGTTTTTGAATTGGTTTGTATGAATAAAGGTAAATTGATGTAATGTAGATGGTAAATGTTTAAATGCCTAATTGCTATGGTTAACTTAGAATGTAAGTATAAGTAAGTATTATATGGTATGTATAACTGTTTTTGTATGTTTTATACAGGTTGTTTTTTGGTGAAAAGCACCTTAGCTTTCCCCCTACAAAACAACTTATAAAGAGGGGAGGTGTTACATACAGCACTGATGTTACCTGTCTGTCATGGGTTTGGAGGGAAAGTTCCATCCTATGGGGAGTGGAAGGCGGGACATCAGGAGGAGGGGCTGTACTGTATAAATATGTGATGCCTGTGTGGTGAAGATAGGAGACTGTGAGACGCTGGGATGTGACGAAGCAGCAGCTGGGAAGAAGAAGCTGTTGTGGGAGTCTGTGTGTCAGACAGGGTACTACTGTGTGTCAGAGTACCAACCTGATAGGTTCAGGTGTCTGTTGGTTAGCCAGAACTGATAGGTTCAGGGTCTGTGCTTCAAGTTAAGGGTTCTGGGTGAACCAAACTGTATGCTTGTATGAGTGAGAATAAGCCACGTTACTTTATTTTATTCACCTGATTATTTTATTTTCCTGTGTGTATTTAAAATAAACCTTATTCTTTTTATTGTTTAAAAATCCATCCCTGGTCTGTGTGACTTCTTAAAGGGAATGGTTGGTGGCAGCTTAGTGTAACTGTGTGACATATCCCAGTAGGTCTGGGTTTGTCACATACACATCTTTAAAGACATTTAGGAAACAGTGGACCCTCAACTTACAGACGGCTTGACTTACAGACTTTTTGAGTTACAGACTTCTCTGGCCGCAAAATGTAGGTTCGACTTGCAGCCGGAGAATCGACCTACAGACCAGAAAAGAACCAAAATGGAACAAAAATGGAACAAAAATGGCCTGTTACGGGATTAATCGGTTTTCAATGCATTGTAGGTCAATGGAGACTCGACCTACAGACTTTTCAACCTGCAGCCACCATTCCAATATGGATTAATTCTGTAAGTAGAGGGTCCATTGTAATACCTCTCAGTTACATGATTTCTTTTTGTGACGGTATTTTGATGTGGACTTTCTTGTCCAAAAAAGGACAGTGTAAGGCAGTTAACAGTGTAATACCAGTTGCTAGGAAACAAGGGAAGGGGAGTAGTACTGTCTTCTCACGCCACATATGGGCTTCCCAGAGGCTGGCCTATATACTCCTTTAGTCTAATTCAGCACAGCCCCTTCCTATGAAATGCAAAGGCAACAAGTTGACAACTAGGAGGACAGGCTGTTACTTTGTAGTGAGGGGAAAAATATTATGTTGTTATTGTGATGCATGAAAGCTTTTACAGGCTCTTTTCAAATTAACTATATAGCCTGACAAGTTCTTTTTGTAACCTAGTAGATCAAGGTTTGTCATTGGGAAAAAAACAGCCCATATTGATTTAAAAAAAGAGGAAAAAATATCAAACCCACAGACTTTCACATTGTGTATTTCTGTAAAGACGCTGTATACAAAGAGCCTTAGGAACTGCTTTTTGATTCATTAAGAAATTCTATTCACCAAACTGATGCAACGCATCACCGTACTGAACAACTGACTTCCAGTCTTGATGTCTCTTAGAGGATATCACATAGACATACTTTATCAAATACAGTAGCACAAAGAACATAAAGACAGTTAAGCTATAATCCAAGTAATACTTCCTAGAGAGTATGCTCCACTTGAAAACATACGTAATACATTTGAATAGGCATGTCTTGGAAACTTAACACTGATATCACTAACTCCATTGATAGAACAAAGACATGGAAACAAAACAGAAATGGATATTTAAAAGGTGTGGTCCTCTACAGCTGAGGTGAATAAATCCCTGAGGTGGGTTTGAAGGCAAAATTGAGGATCTACAGCCTTCTCCATGGGCTGCAAGTGGCTAGAAAGTGTCCAAGTGTGGGGTTTTATATATATTGGAAAGATGGTAAGGATTGGGAGACAAGCAATGAAACCTCCAGGCGCGAGGGTTTTTTGTGGTTTTTCAAAATGGTGGGACTCTCAGAGTCCCTTGGGAGCTACAAACGCATCTTTGTGGCATCAGATGTGGCCTTTGGATTACACTTTGACCCCTGAGCTGGTATGGAATTACCTCATCAGAAACCACCCTCAAGTATTTGGATTGAAAGGCCAAGTCCCCCTGGGTCTAAAGTCCAAAGAGGGCCTAGCAGTGGACATTATCATGACGAGAACCTACACTTCAGAATTAACCACAGTTTCACTGCCCACACTTCCCCTGCTTTTGTAAAGCCTATGGATCTTAACTCCCCCGAATACAAATAGGACACTCCAGTTACATTAAAATATATCCAAACATACTGGGTATATGAAAGTTGACCCTGAAATCTGTTGCTGGAGACCCTTTCCCAAGGAAGCAGCTGTCAGAAAGAAGACTTGTGATGGTACACAAAATGATAAAACTCCCTCTTTTTGAATGTATTCCTGGAGCATCTTTGTGTCTTTTAGGTGTCAGGACAAAACTGTCCTGTTCTCTCATGCCTGTACTGAAATTTATTTTTAACTACTTTGGACCCCCTTCACACTGCCTTCATGCTGTTCTACTGAAATTGTTAAACTGAATTATTTTTATTGCCTCGCTTTTTATTTGCTGCCTTCTCCATCCCTAACTGCCTTTTCTTTAGTCTTGTTGTGCAGTGTTTTGTATTTTTCTTCTTCTTTTTCATTGTAAGCCACCATGAGTCCATTTGCTGCTTATATAATAAACAAACCCATGAACAAGCCCATTATACAGTACAAGAACATTTCTGCAAATACTAAACTGTGCCCAGGCTTTACTTCCTTAAAAATATTACACTTAAGACCTCTGTTGAACAATAATAGTACAAGCTCACAACAGCTGTGGTGGGCAGTAAAGAGATGAGGATCTACTGGCAAATCTTTAGGAGACTGGCAAGTGTAGCAGAAGCTTGGCGACTGTTTCTTATAAATCAGGGGGATTGACTTTATGACCTTATAGGCCCCTTCTAACTCCATGATTCAATGATTTTACAAAAATACCTTTTCCCAACAAAATCAGGCTGCTAGATTTTGCATAACAAGGAGTAGAGTTTTGTATGATGGACAGTGACAGCCTCGGTGCAATTCTGAACTGAAAATAAATCCACAGCCTCGGAATATGCTCAGAGGCACTCTGTTCTTTCAATGCAAGTGTGTATCTTCTGTACTAGTCCAATAATCTTGTGGTTCTAATAACAGACATTGTAGATCTGAAAAGCCAGAGGCCCTCACATGTTCTGCAGACCTACTCTTGTGTATTTCTGAGGTATGTACTTGTTATTACCGAGGAAGATGCTTGAAACAAAGCAACTTCACTTTTTCTTCCTTTCTCTTAAGTATTTAAGGCTGTGAATTTTAGGCTATTTTTAGGATGCACTTTGCGATGAAAGCACTAACATGTGTTTTAGAGTTTGTTATGCACTTAGTGGCCATTAACTGTGCAAGTCCCAAGAATCCATCCCCTATGGGGAAAAGTGATGGTCTTCTTAACTACTCAAAAATATATATCCTTACCTGGTGATTTGTCTTGTTCATAGCTTTTTTTTAAAAAAAAGCTATCTGTGTTCAAAAAGGTAAGGGTATTTCCGCCCCCTTAAAGCAAAACTAAAGAGTAAAGCCTGACAACTCATTTTATGAGCTTCCGTTCTTTCCTAACTTGGTCTTATTTTACAAAAGAAATACATTTTCTTAAAAATATTGTCTGCCTCCCTGCCCCTTCACCAAGCAACCAAATAAAAATATCTCCAGTTTGCAAGAACTGTGTATTTAAGTGTCTGCTTCCTTCACAGGACAAATGGCCATAAGTATGTGTTTGCCCTTTCAAATATTTGTTGGGTGGTTACCCACCCCACCCATAAAATGCAGCTGTTTGTGGAGGTGAAGAACAACAAGAAGTATCTAAATCTCATCATCATGATCACTGCTGTTCTACATCATCCCCACCCGCACCCGGACACAGCATAACATCCTGGTTTAATTCACTCAGCCAGAGCACTCAGGGCTATTGCATCTAATCTCTTGATGAACAGTACAATAGGCCAGGAGACCTTTTGGTACCCAGCTTTAACCCAGCTGAAAGCTTCCATGATGCATTTTCACTGATGCATGGCAGGCATTCAAAGCCATATTACATTGCTGTGATGGAGAAAGCAGATATTTCCTTACCTTGTCTGGATATAACCTCTCTGTTACTGTCGTCTCTTTGCTAAAAGAAAGCTATTATACTTTTAATAAATCCAAAGTAAGATTCTAATGATAAACTCCCCACAGGTGTTTTTTTTTTTTTTTTTTTTTTAAAAGATTGGATCTTTGCTCATTATTCCCCCACCCCACCCTCCCAATACTAATTTCTTGTGCCAGGTATAGCCAGGGAAACATAATTTCCCTGCCATTCAATTCCAGCTGCTGTTTCATGAAGATGTGAGGGGTACTCATTCCACGCAAATTCAGAACGGACCACTGACAAGTAAGAATGTTCAACTAAAAGCCAAGAAGATATAGGCTAGAAACCAACAAACCAAATGAAAATAATGGGGCAGCTTTTATCCACACAAGAGGCAATTTAAAGGCACAGCAATAATCACCGGCACGTTAATAAGCTCCTCTCCAAAAGGACAGACTCCAATGTCTTGGTTATCCTAATTCCCCCTTACTGTTGCAGGGCCATCAGCTTGGCCTGACATATATTGGTGAACTAAAAGGAATCATATGAGGGTGCAATATATCTAACATAATCAGGTATGCTTATTACAATACTATTATCATAGCCGCAGACCCCAATCCTATTATCACATTTTCAGCTCATGAGAATGTAAAACTCAAAACTGATTAATTTCTCTCTGTCTTTTTTTTCTTTTGTACTGCACACACCCATGTTGTGTTCAGCCAAGCTACGTGTGATCATATTTGTAAGAGGTTAAAGGAACAGCCCTCAGCTTTGAATGCTAGAAGAGTCTCAGCATGTCTAAGGGACAGTGGTAGACTCTGAAAATGTACATTTTGGGGAGTGTAACTCCTAGAATTCCCCAGCTAGCACAGTCCTCAGCAAGGTTATTTTGTAATTGACTTTGGCATGCATTGAGAGTGGAGATCATTAGCGAGAGAAAATAAGGGAAGTCTAAAGAGCCCCGTTTAGAGATATTTTGGATTACAACCCATCCTTTATCAATTTACCTGGGAATATGCACCATTGAACTCAATGGCACTTCCTTTTTCAGTGGACAGGTCTAGAACTGCACTGTTGACTTCTAAGAAAGAAATTATGTCAGAAGTTGATAGTTTTCTGCACATCCAAATGATTATATTCTAGTTCACTTGTGGAAACAGAAGACCTTCCCTTTATGAGGTCATTTGAAACACTATGCTTATTGGTTGTAGTTTTAAATATATATAGCAGAGGAAAAGAGAGAGAAAAAATCACATGAGGTAAGTAAACTATGTCATGCTGATACAGGCCAATAGCTCAGTGGCTTAAGTCTCTATACTGCACAACCAAAACTGAGGAGTTCAATTCCTCACCTTGCCTTCTTGACAGAGGCTGGACTCAACGATCCATAGGGTCCCTTCCAGCTCTGCAGTTATCAGATTAATATTATTATTATATGGGTACCAGAGTGAAAGTAGAGAAAAATCTATATAGAAGAAATAGTGGGGAGGACAGCACAAGGGCTGAGGGACAGAGGAGTTTCTAGATAAAGCTTGTACAGGCTGAATTAGGATGAGGGTTGGGGTACAGAGTCCTTTCAGTGGGAGAAAGATGACATCTATCTATCTATCTATCTATCTATCTATCTATCTATCTATCTATCTATCTATCTATCTATCTATCTATCTATCTATCTATCTATCTATCTATCTAATCTATCTATCCATCCATCCATCCATCCATCCATCCATCCATCCATCCATCCATCCATCCATCCATCCATCCATCCATCCATCCATCCCCCCCCCTCTCTCTCTCTCTCTCTCCATCCATCCATCCATCCATCCATCCATCCATCCATCCATCCATCCATCCATCCATCCATCCATCCATCTATCTATCTATCTATCTATCTATCTATCTATCTATCTATCTATCTATCTATCTATCTATCTATCTATCTATCTATCTATCTATCTATCTATCTATCTATCTATCTATCTATATCTATGGTATCTGTCTGTCTGTCTGTCTGTCTGTCTATCTATCTATCTATCTATCTATCTATCTATCTATCTATCTATCTATCTATCTATCTATCTATCTATCTATCTATCTATCTATCTATCTATCTATCTATCTATCTATCTATCTATCTATCTATCTATTTATTTATTTATTAGATTTATACCCCACCCATATAAAAGGTCTACTCATGAAAATGCAATAAACAAATAAACAACATGAAAGAAAATGGTTGAAGGACAGAGAAGAGAAAAAGCACTGGAATTAATAGTTAATGACTAGAACTGAAAGAAGCAAGTATCTTGACTACATAGCTGATGCATAACAATTGTAGAAAATCCATCAATAAAGGAGTGGTATTATTCCTGCTAAAGAGCCTGCCATAGAATTCTTGGAAGCAGCCTTGGCTTCTTTTCCTTCTGCTCAGGCTTTCTGGAGGTACCAGATGGCGTTGCCAAATTTCTGCACACAAGTAAGTGAAGTGACAGTAAACACGAGGACAGACTTATCACCTCCCATCATTAGGAAGAACACTGATGTTAGTAACAGAGAACTATTGGTAGGAATGAATTGTTGCCACCAGTTTCATGTATTCAGACAATGGAGTGACAATTCCAAGTATCCCAAGAGGACAGAGTTGTTGATTTTTTAAAAAACAGATTTTCCAACTCTATAAATGTCTTGTTAGACCTTAGCCCATCCCCCCTGGGAGCCAAACACAAACTCTGAGGCTGAGTGGCTGATTTAGTGTTGGTTGCTTGGCAGTCAAGAGGGTCTGCAGGCTTTTAGTTCTGATGAAAGTGAGGGGGGGGGAAGGAGGTCCCAGTCCAGAAAAAGAAGCTATTTTAATATGGTTTGGGTGATTTGATTTAAGCAGGGAAACCAAGCTCTTCCTAATGCCTATGAAAATTGTGTTACATGTGCCTGCCTGCTAATTTTTAAGAAACATATATGCATCACCTGTAACTGCACATCTATCAGCTTCCAACTGCCCAGTTGTTTTCCAGATGCACACTGGAGGGGGGGACAGAACTTCATGGAGTAGGACGAAGATATCCTTGCATGCCATTTTCCCAACTGTAATTTGCATCACTGACATAGAAATCTACTTATCTGTGGCACCAGAAGAAGAAGAGCATGACTTAGCCACTCCTGCCTGTTTGTTGAGTGGCAATGCTCCTGCAACAAGGTACAGTGGTGCCCCGCACAGCGAGGTTAATCCGTTCCGGATTAACCTTCACTGTGGGAAACATCGCTGTGCGGGAGGGAAAAAGCCATAGAAATGCATTGAACTTTGTTCAATGCGTTCCTATGGCTTTCAAACTCACCGTTCAGCGAAGTTCCTCCATAGGCGGCAGCCATTTTCGCGCCCTCCCCTCGCAGAACGAGGGCGCCAAAATGGCTGCCATCAGCTGTTTGGCGGGTCAAAAATGGCCGCCGGAACAGCCGAAAGGGGCCGGGGCGCAGCGTTTTCGCGCCCTTGGTAAGCAAGGGGAGCGCGCGAAAACGCTGCCGGAAGCCCCGAAATGGTTGCACGCAGCCATTTCGGGGCTTCCGCAGC
This sequence comes from Pogona vitticeps, assembly GCF_051106095.1. NCBI lineage: Eukaryota > Metazoa > Chordata > Lepidosauria > Squamata > Agamidae > Pogona > Pogona vitticeps. Next base: position 39,508,187 of record NC_135784.1, read on the forward strand.
GTTTTCGCGCGCTCCCCTTGCTTACCAAGGGCGCGAAAACGCTGCGCCCCGGCCCCTTTCGGCTGTTCCGGCGGCCATTTTTGACCTGCCGAACAGCTGATCGGCGGGTCGCAAAGCGAAGGTCGGTAAGCGAGCAGCTTAACGACCTTCGCTCTGCGATTTTCGCCCATTGGGGCCATCGTTGTGCGATCGCTTTAGCGATCGCAAAAGCGTCACCGTAGAGTGAATTCATCACTCTACGGTGCGCTTGTTGTGCGAGGCACCACTGTATAGTCAGTGTTGAACTTCTCGTGGGTAAATAAGAGTTCAAGTCCCCACACCAGACAGGCCTATTGTCACCATATGGCAGACTTTGGTGGTTGCCAGGAGTCTGCTTATAATGCTGGTCTTGGGGCTCCTTTAGTCACTATTTCTCATTGCTCAGTGATAAACTTCCTCCATATTTATTTATTTATTTTTATTTATTTATTTTAGTTCTATACCACCCATCTGGCAGCCAAGGACACTCTGGGCAGTTTACAACAACTAAATGGTAACAATAATGTAATGACAAAAAAATCAACGGTATCCACAAATTATAAATTAAATTTACCATAAAATATAACAAAAAAAAAAAAAAGTAAAATAACATGAAAAACATGGCAGTACGTTAGACGTTCTCAGAAGCCCTATTGCACCAGGATGTTTTTTTGATCTGGAAAAACCTGTCTAAATAACCAGGTTTTTAATAGTTTTTTTTTAATAGGCGAATTTCAGGTAGGAGGCTGTTCCATAATTGCAGAGCTACCACCAAGAAGGCCCGATTTCTGGTGGTCGTTTTCCAGGCCTCTCTCAAGTTTTCTTTCTCTTTTTTTGCGCTGTTCCAATGCAAACCAAAGAAATGAACACGTGAGTACCAAAACATTTCCAACCGCAACAATTTTCTGAGAGAAGGCTTGCATTTTCTGACAGAATTGCAGGGTTGCCAATATTTTTGGCCATGATTGTATATTGCACTCTACACCAGTGCACGTTCCAGTAAAATCAATAAGCATATACAACCATGCAAATCATGTAAACAGAACATTTAACACAGAGACACACAATGTGTACTCAGTGTGGTGTAGTGGATAGAGTGACAGACTAGGATTCTGGAGACCAGGGTCGAATCCTGAGTTGGCCATGGAAATTCATGCAACTTGTAAAACCAATCCTTAAATGTCTCACTTACCTTGAAAACCCCCTTAGGGTTGCTATATGAGCTGTTCCAAAAGAGACTTCTTAAGTTCAGAGTTCAATTGGGCACAATTTACCTTTTATGACTACAGATGTAAAAAAAGTGGCTGAGAACAAAGTGAAAGTAGAACAAAACGTCCAGGCTCCTCTAGAATATATAACCTCAATTCCACAGAGCTATTCCTCCTGTCCCTTGCCAAAGTATAATTTCCTGCAAATCTCCCTTGCTACTCTCTGTACAGAATTCACTGCAATGGAACACTCCATACTGCTGATGAAGGGAAAAAGTCTAGACCGGAGGGATCCTTTTCCTGACAAGTTTTCAATGTTGTGACAAATGGCAGCAAAGCCAGTAAATTGCCAGTACATTCTTAAGGGCTGCACATAGATATTTTGTAGTGGCAAACACTTCCCATGCTCATGTACAATCGTATAACTTTATTTCCTCTCCTCCTTGAATACTATCCAGAAATTGAGACAGTTCCTGACTAGTGAATACCACCATCAAGTAAGGCCACTGGGAGAAGAGGGGTATGGATCCCTATGGCATAGGATAGAGCCAACCAAAATACCATACACTAAGTATTTCAGAAAGGCTTGTAGGTTGGCCCTACCATTAGACAGAGCGAGGCAAGTAACATCAGATGCCGGGTACCTGATATCACTAATGAATTCCTTGCTCACTGCACTCTAGTAGAGGACAACGTTTTGTGCTGTCTCTGGCACCCCAGGTCCCTAAACCAGGCTGCTGCCCTCAAAGATAAAACTAACTAACTAACTAACTAACTAACTAACTAACTAACTAACTAACTAACTAACTAACTAACTAACTAACTAATAAATATAATATAATATAATATAATATAATATAATATAATATAATATAATATAATATAATATAATATAATATAATATAATATAATATAATATAATATAATATAATATAATATAATATAATATAATATAATGGAGGATGTTATCCCATTGCCAACACTGGAATAAAATTCAGCTGTCAGTCAGGTTTGTTTCCCTACGTAGAATCTTGTCCCTCGCTTCAAGCCAGTCCTGTTGTCAAGTGTGGAACCTGCTTTGCTTCCAGCTCGGATGGTTACTGCCTGACCTTGAGTGAGTCATCCTTCCTCACCTCGATCTACTTTACAAAGTTGTTTTGAGGATAAAAGAGAGGCCATGCGCACTACAGGTGGCAAAACATTGGCTGACCCAATGTTTTGGCCTACATTTCTCAGAGTCCATTACAACTGAGCACATGAATCATGACCCTGGGACTGGAGTGATTTTCCAGGGTCATGCTTCATATGGAGTGTTCCTGATAGATAGCAGGGATTGTGTGTCTTCAGATTCACAGCTTTTCATGCATAGAAAGGCAACTAAACTGGGGATGAAGGGGGTGGAGTGAAAACGCTTGCTACATAGGCTATCCATCTGTTTCGTAAATCCTCAATAGGGCTTCTGCCTGATCCTGAAACAGAAGGCAGCTGGCGGCTCTGATGGGAAGAGCAAGGATCATATGACAGCCACTGATGGTAACAGGGCTTCAGGCTCATAGAAGGATTCTGAAGCATTATCAAAATGCCCCAAGCTCACTAATCCATCAGATGGGTAATGATTCAACCTCCCACCCCTCCGGAGTTACAAGGGGAATGATGATTATTGCAATATCATCAGCCGCAAAGCAGAAATGTATCTGAGGCCACGGAGGAAGCCTTTGGCTAATCTTCTTCTCCTACATTTCTCACATTTCAGGAATGGGGGGAGAACAAGACAGAAAGAAGAAGAAACCCCTGTGAACTACAGGCATGTACTGCCATAAGGCAAGAGTCACTCTGTCACTGTGGTGAATATTATGTCCCAATGCAGACTCCCAACAAGGCTCTCTGTCTAGTTGCAAAAATCTGTCAGCTTCAGAGGCAAACTGTACACTAAATTCTGCATTCCTTCTTTCAGAGGCAGGAAGCTCAGCTCTTGCTAAGGAGGAGCATTTATGCCCGCCAATTCCAGCTCTGGTTTCCCAGCCATGACCAATTACCTCTGTTGCCAAGTTGTCGCCCTAGCCAAATTTAAGGTGGCCTGGCCCTTGGTAATGAGCACCTTCATAAAACAGGAGTTTTTCTCAAGAATCCCAGGTTAGGAAGATGTAAGCAATGGTAGCTTTGTGCACGACATGTTTATAGCAAGCACAGCAAACACAGAGGCTGCAGAGCTACTTTTAAAAAGTAAGTAGTTGCACTTATTGTTCCAAGGCCATCTCCCTTAGTTACTTATACAGTTACACTTTTTAAAACTAGCAAAACCTTACCTGACCTTGCTTGCAATCTGGTTTCAAGAGCCATCTGTTGGATTATTTGCCTTAACTCCAGTTTTTATACCATCTTTTTATCTGCTGAAGAGTTTTAGAGAATTTGGAAGGTCACTTTGTTGTTCATGAATATTACACAACTGTGAACTCTTTTTAAATATGGATAGATCATGCTGCTCTACCTCCATCATCCATCTCTAGACGGATCACACTGCTCCACCACTCTAGGTTTGACTAGCGTGTTGGTTGTAATGGATTTTCTAACATACAGTGATATCTAAATTTGATCTCTCTTTTGCTAATGTAAAAGCAAAGCAAAGCAAAGCAAAGCGTGCTGCTTATATACCGCCCCATAGCACTTCAAGCACTCTCTGGGCAGTTTACAAGTTAATTATGCAGGCTACACATTGCCCCCCCAGGCAAGCTGGGTACTCATTTTACCGACCTCAGAAGGACTGAAGACTGAGTCAACCTTGAGCCGGCTACCTGGGATTTGAACCCCAGGTCGTGAGCACAGTTTTGGCTGCAGTACAGCGGTTTAACCACTGTGCCATGAGGCTCAAAATGTTTCCCTTGTTCAACATTTTTCTGTAAAGCATGCAGAGAGGTCAGTGAACCTCACATTAAGGCAAGGGGCGGAATTCTGGGGGCCCAAGCCAAGATTTTTTTTTTCTGCAGAAAGGAATGACATTGTAAGTTGATACTTTTGACTCCCTTGGTCTCATATGGAATCTGCAAAAACTCCACCAGCCTAGTTTGAAGAGTCATTGGCATCCTATGTGGCCAAGGTTGGGGGGCTATTTATCTGAACCCCAAAGATTGTACCATAACTGACAGAGGAAAACTTCTGGAGAAATTGAAGGTTTATTTTTATTTAGTGATCTCCATAAAGATACTTGCCAACCAAGCACTTATCCTTTAAAACGTATTTATTATTCACAAGCAACTAAAATAGGTACCTTCTGTTCCTTTGTCAGAAAATGAATATATATCAGACTGTTGCAGTCCTGAGTCCAGTGAGGTGTCAGGCCTTTTGTAACTAAAAAGGTAACGAAAACACACACCCTAGAGAGGGCACAGTGCAGATTCAGGATGGCTTCCAGGCCCTCAATAACTCCCATTACCTGAGAAAAAAAATAGTATAAAAACAACAAATCATATTCTCTGAAACTTTGGCTGGGGAGGGGCATATTTTGCCCTCCTCTGGCTGAGGTGGCCAGCCTGCCAAGTTCCAAAACTGGATCTTCAGAAGTTGCCATCTCTTTAACAATTATTGGGGAGGGGGTAAGTAATGATAAGTAAATCATAATTATGTGCCATCAAATCAATTCTGACTTCTGAAGACCCTTTTCAGGGTTCCCAGGTAGAGAATGCTCAGAAGTGCTTTAGTGTTCCCTGCTTCTGGGAGGGTGTGTGTGTATGTGTGTGTGTGTGCGTGCCCTGGGTTGGCACAGCTTGCCCAGGACCACGCAGGCTGGCTCTGACTGCAGGAGGCACAGTGGGGATTCGAACTGCCAACCCCTGGCTCTGCAGCCAGACATCTAAACCAGCCACTCTTTATTATTTGAGATGTTAGCACAAAACTCAGAACCAACTATTGCCAGGAGTTATTAAACTTTCTGGGGAGGAGTCTGAGCAGATTTTATTTTCCCTGCACCAACGGATCCCTTGAAGAAAACCCTGAATCCCTAACCAAGCTGGCACTGCCCCTCAGAAAATACTATACAGCCAGGGAACATTGCTTAGAGCAGTGATGGCGAACCTTTTTGAGCCCAAACTGTAAAAAACAAAAACGAAAAAAAAACAAACAAAACCCCAGTAGGCGGCGGAAGTGGTGGCGGAAGGGAGAATCCCGGGCACGGAGGTGCCTCCAGACCCCACTCCAGATCCGCCTCCAGTCATGTCCAGCCCCACCACTCCTCATAGCTCGGCCGGGCTGCTGCCACCAGTGCCAGCAGCTCTGAATCCTGGCTTGCTGCCTGTCGGGGTGCTAGCACTGCGGCTGCAGCTGCCTCCTTAGGTTTGGTTATTTGGGGTAGTGATCCAGCGATTTATGGCTTATGTGCCCATAGAGACGGCTCTCTGTGCCTGCTGTAACACACGTGCCATAGCTTCTCCACCGTTGGCTTAGAGTATAAAAACTTATACTAGCAGTAACAACCCTTCAATCATAAAGCATAATGCTATTAACCAAATGCAATATAATACAAATACAATATAAATCACATTCTTTCTCAGCTACCACGTTTGCCAGGTGAATGTGGGACAGTCTTTCCACTTCAGCACTATTAGATAAAGTAGCTGACTCAGACGGCGGATATGTGGTGTCACCAACAGGCAGCAAATTATGAGTTATTTGATCTCGTATTGTAGCTTTACTGTCAGAGATAATAAGAAGACTTTGCGGAATGTTCGCCCTCATGTGCCAAAATATTAAGTTTATTTTTATTTTACAGATGAAAGAATGAAGCTGATGGAAGAGCAACATGACCAAGGAAAACTCTATGGGAGATTTTCAGGGCTGGAATTTGAATGCTGTCACCGCCGCTCCTTGCACAGTTGAATCTTTCCAGGAACCAAACAATTAATGACTGTGGGAGGTGGGAAAGGAGGGTTAGCTCACACAGACAGACGTGACAATATGGAGTACCAAGTTTTTCAGCCTTCACTATGTCCCGGTACGGAAACAATGACCAAATATACAGACTGAATCCACTTTTACTTCTCTTTATAGTGGCTATTTGCATGCTTTTGAACATCCATCTGATACACCGTGAGATGGTGTAAAACAAACATCCGATCCTTTTATCATCACAGGTGTACAACTTGTAATCATGAATTATGCAAGTCTGTATCGGCTGCCTTATTGTGCGAAGAAGCAGCTGTAGGCGCTGTGTGAAGAATGTGAATGTCACAAAAGGGGGTTAGATACATCACCAGATGTATTTTTGACTTAAACAAAATAAAAAGAAACACTGCACCTCAATATACTGTATTACCTGAAATGTGGTCAATTACTTCTGGCTATGCTTCTGGTGAAACAATTCCCACATTATCTTGGTTCATGCCTGTACAGTACCTACCTCAAGAAGATTCATAGGCTGGCCTTAGGAGCTCCCTGTGTCAGTGATATTAGGATCAATTATTGTTTTTATCAATGTGGTGGTGCGAGTTAAACCGCAGAAACCTCTGTGCTGCAAGGTCAGAAGACCCGCGGTCGTAAGATCGGATCCACGCAACAGAGTGAGCTCCCGTCACTTGGCCCAGCTCCTGCCAACCTAGCAGTTTAAAAGCATGTAAATGTGAGTAGATAAATAGGTACCACCATGGTGGGAAGGTAACGGCGTTCCGTGTCTACTCGCGCTGTACATGTGACCAGGGAAACTGTCTATGGACAAACGCTGGCTCTACGGCTTGGAGACAGGGACGAGCACTGCACCCTAGAGTCAGACACGACTGGACTAAATGTGAAGGGGAAACTTTACCTATGTTTATAAAACATTGTGTTTTATTTGAGTGAACTCACAATTGTAAACCATCCAGAGAGTGAAATGCACCATACTTGCAGCACTGTATGCAAGCTAAATAAATAAGTAAATAAATATTGTACATACAGTAATTTGTGGGCTAGACACATGACACCAAGCCCACTAACACCTCTGCCTCATTTCAAGACACCATGCCCTGACCTCAAAGGACCAGTAATGTTGGTGGCAATGGGTGCAAAACTATGGGTACAAAAGTAATTACTGCCACCTAAACTTCTCAGCAATCAGTGGCTGGTACCCCTGTCCCCTCTCCCAAAACCTGTGGATCTAAACCTGTGATGGCATTGTCATTACGTACTCTCCCAGGAGATTGCTAGGAAAAGTTGCCATGTCCTCCCAGACACATAATGAAAGCAATCATTTCTAATCACATACCATAATATGGGAAGCAGGGAACAGTGGTTAAAACCCAGCAGAATCCACAGTCAACACTCACTCCCCCCTGGTGACAGTGGTGGGTGACTCCTATAGCCTGTCCTTGGAGCCCCTGCGATCCAAAATGGAGGTGAGTCAAAAGCATGCATATATAAGATAGCAGGTGCATGAAAGAGTACAATTAGAGGTGTGCATGTTTGGAGGGAAGAGTGGGTGATTCAAAACCCCTTCCATTTTGCTCCTAGTTCTGCCAAATCTCAGCAATTTTGAAGAGGGGAAACTTTTGACACCACCTTTTAACTCAGTTTGAAAAAGTTTGCAGTAACAAACCGGAATGAAATTACTTTTTGCTTATAGTAACCATGCCTGTAATTTATTACTTGATGGAGAACAGCTGTCTCCGTTATTTGTTTTGGGTGGGGGGTAAGGGTGGCGGGTGGTGAGAGTGAAAGGGGAAACGTCATGTGGGTGGGTTCCTTTTGCAGTCTTACCTCCCACTTTTTTTTCTGGGAAAGGAGGCATTCTAGGGGTGAGAAATAAGGAGGGAGAAAAGACATAGTGGACAGATATGTGTAGGCATCCTTCAGTCTCGAGAGACTATGGTAACGTGCTCTGTATGGAGGTTTTGGAACAGCGTCTAGTGTGGCTGAGAAGGCCAATTCGAGAGTGACAATCCGTTCCACACTGAAGACAAATACAATCTGTGGACAGAGAGATGGCAGAAAATAGTGTGCCAGCAGGCATGCGTGAGAGCAAGCATGTGAGCAATTGTGCAAGAAAGCAAAAATGAACATTTGCAAGAGATCAGGAAGCAGTGACTCAGGACCTTGAGAGAACAAGAGTGCATGAAAGATAATGAGCTTGTGTTCCAGAGATCAGGTAGGCAGATATGCATTTGGAAAAAAGAGAGAAAGAGTAAATGTGTGCAAAGGGATCAAGTGCATGAGATCAGATGCATATGTGTGACAAGCAGAGCAGGTAGGGTGGTGCTCAGGCACTTTTGAGAGCAGGGATGGAGACTCCAGTCACAGAACCCACTGTCAAGTCAGACTTAAGTCACATCGGTGACTCAACGCGGACATGACTTGGGTTTTTGTTTTCAATGACTTGAACTCAGTTTGCAACTCAAAACCCACCCACCCCTCTGTGTGTGCTTTTTTTTTCTGGGAAAAACAGCTCATTTTTAATAGGGTTTTGGACATGGGGCTTCGGATTTGATGCGAAAGGCACAGACTCAGCCTTGTGACTCACACCCAAAGACTTGCTAACATCCCTGCTTGAGAGAAGATATGCATTGCAAAAAGCCTAAACAAAGCAGGCGTGTAAAAGAGAGAGTGGATGGATGTGCCTGCGTGGGATTACCATGGTGAGTGTTCTAGAGAAAGGAGGAGAGTAGGGCAGTGAGTGGGCAGGTGCACAATTATGTGTGTGTGTGGGGAAGCAAGAGGGAAAGTGGCTGGTCATACATGCACGAGGGTGAGTGAGAGCAGGCCATTGGGTCCTCTCACGTGTGCAAGAGAGTGGGAAGACCCAGGGTGGAGAAAATGGCGGACGGCACAACAGAGAATGAGCAAGAGCAGGTGGGTGCATCAGTGAGAGCAAGTGGGCACTAACACAAGTGTGTGTGTGTGTGTGTGTGTGTGTGTGTGTGTGTGTGTGTGTGTGTGTGTGTGTGAGAGAGAGAGAGAGAGAGAGAGAGAGAGAGAGAGAGAGAGAGGGAACACATATGCAAGACTGCTTAGGATTTGTGGCTGGGCAGCTGCACCGGCGTGCTCAAGCATGTGGGGGCAAGGTCGCCCGGTTTAAGGGGGTTTCCCTGGAATATGTGTTAAGACTACCTTCGATTCCTCACATGGCAGACTGGGATGAAGGGGGCTGTTGGGGCTGCATTTTGGAAAGCATCTTTGGGATACATGGAATCAGCAAAACTGATTAAAAAAACATTTTCTATATCACTCTCTAGACTCCATGGCTGGCAAGCAGTGTCTTAGTATACACGAAGAAGGTCCATAAGCAAGGCTTTCCAAATCAGTTGTTCAAGTATTCAGAGGTATACTGCCTTTGAACATGGAAGCTTGACTTAGGAACGCCTGCTACAATTCTTGCACCAACCAACCCAATAGGGATGTAATTTATGCTTCCTGATGCTCAACCAGTTGGAAAAAACAGGAAAAAGCCAGGCAGATGGGAGTTGTATGGGAAACATGTTATTTATAATAGTTCAATTCATTCACTAAAGTAATACTCACAAGAAATACCTGCCTCAAGAATCCTGGCTTTTTCAAGATGTGTTGGACTACATATCCCATCCCACTTTCAAGTGGATTACATGTGGAGAGGTTGTAATTCACAACATCGGAGAACAAGGTGCCAAGGGAAGCTTAGCTTGATGATTTACTGTATTATTCATAGCATTTTCGATGTGCAGTAAACAGAATTGACCACTTGAAGGAACCAGAGAGCATTTTCATGTATTTTCCAAAAATTATACCAGTGGTACCCAGTGTGATGTTTTTAGGACTCAGAGAACAATCTAGGATTCAGAGGAGACATGTTGCCTAAATCCTGTCCAGTATGGAAACTCACTGGGGCAAATATCTTACCTTGAAAGCCCTATTAGGGCAGTCAGAAACATCAGTTCTGACTTGTAGGCACCTAACAGATTTGCACCATTAATAGTATTGATAAGATCTTAATAATGAGCAATGAAATGTTTTTTTTGCAGACAGAATAACTGTAACTACAGTAATCTGCTATTGATCCAAAGTAGTGAGTAATGGAATGAGTTTCTTCCTAAATAGGAATGTTTCCAGCTCTACTTAAATATTGGGACTGCTCACAGGGGAAAAGTAATAATTACATTACAAATAATTTGTAATGTCAGCTGACCATAAGGTTTAATCCCATATTGTTACTACAAATTCTCAAGAGAAAGATTCTGCATAAACATGTTGAAGGCCAAACAAGTAACATGAAGGTTTCAATTGATCCCATACCATACCCATATTCTGTCTATGAAATCAAATGTTTCTGTCATTAAAGTTGCTTACATAAAATCGTTAACACTCTGAAGCCAATCCATGTTAGAAGGACGAGCAGCTTTCAATTTATAGAATAAGGAAGCATTCTAAAATAATGCCCAGAAGGTAACCACACTGAAGACTTTTTATGATGAATTCTGCTTTATTTTATATCTCCTCATGAAGAGGTATAAGGGGAAAATGAAAAAAAGGGATTAAATTTCCAAGTGATTCAAGTAGTCCATAAAACTAGGAATGATACAGAAGAAGATAGTGAGATGACCAGGACTTGAGATAAAATATTCTAAAGCTTCCAGCAGGCAGAAATGCTTAACTGGTTGAGAATTTTACTTAATCCATTTTTAAAACTGACCGATGTCATTTCTTCTTCCTGGACTAAACTAGATCAGAACACATTTACAATTCAAATGAGGAACTTTAGCAGGTAGTGTGATGCTGTACTTCTATCAAAAATTCCTTACAGACTATATATATTTCAAAAAGTTATGCTCAAAATACCATATATTAGGAAAGGTCCCATACAAAAACATATTATGTTAGAGAAAGTTGCACACAAAAATGCCCAAATCCTGTTGCTTAATGTAGTAAATTCCACTAGAACAGCCCCATTGAATCAAACGGGATTGAGTCAACTCCTCTGTTAAGTTCCATTGATTCAAACGACTCCAACTGAAACTTGCTGTGCTAAATTAATTCAAAATTAGAGCTGATCTATTAAATGAGAGGAGCCTATGGAGGTCTTAACTCATCAAATCCCCACTGATTCAACAGGCCTACTCTAATGCTATTTACTATGTTAAGCAACAGGATTTGGGCCTGTTTGTATGTAGGACACTGCTGAGTAGAAAAATAAGAGCACATTTAAACACACACACACACACACACAAGAGAAAATCGTAGGCAACAGATGCACACATTCCAAACTGACACAGACCTGAATCAGATTAATTCCTTGATTCCTAGCTTTGAGGCTTGAGCTTTATGGAACTTGAAAGAGAGGGACTGATCCCTAAAGGCAGCTATGGACATGTGACAGGGCTGATGTTGCAGCCTAAGGGATGCCCTTCAAGCTACAAATCAGAAACAGAGTACCAATGCCTTACTACATGCCACTGAGGTGCTGGAGCCCTGCTGCTGGGTGGGCTAGTTTCAAATAGTAAAACTTGTGCTTTACACTGAGCTGGTGAAGTTTCTATTTTTTTTTTAAACTACAATCTCCAGGGCTACATATTTAAATTTACCACTCGTACATTCCTGGATTCCATACCCTAAATCATATGTTCCACACATTCCCACTGTTAGGACTGGCTTTGGGGGAAGACTTCATGGGATAAAAATATTTTATAATATATTTTAATATTCACTGTTTATTTTTATTTTGAAGCTTTAGTTATGTTTTATGATGTGTGTTGTTTTTTGTGTCGTAAACCACTCAGAGTGGCCTTTGGTAATATATATAAAAAGACCCCGAGAAAGTTAATATCAAAACAAAGCTGGACTTGGTGTAGAAATATTTATTTATTATTTATTTATTAAAAATCTTTTTACCTCACCGTTCTCCTTTATCAGAACCACTAGGCGGCTTACAGTACATCACTGAAAAGACTAAAAGGCTAAAAACAGTAAGTATAAATTTATTTAAAAGAATTAAACAAACATTATATCAAAAATGGTAAATAAAATGGATGCTAAAAAAACCCTTAAAAGCAAAAAGGCACAGCAACCCATTTTTTTAAAAAAAAAACAACAACCACTGATCGCCTAAGGGAAAGATTGCCTGAAGAGAAAGGTTTACAATTGTAAAAGGAACTGAGAAAATGGACAAGTTTGTTGGAGCAGTGTACAGCTTTACTGATTTTGGAAACAAAGACAAGGCATTATATGGCTCACCAAGCAAACATTTAAAATTGGAGTGGGGGGTGATGTTTAAAGTAATCTGTGCAAGATATTAGCTCAGAAACCTTGCATTGCTAAACTCCCGATGACTGGAATGAATATTGAAGCATATATTTCACTTTTCGGACTAACTTTGTGGGGAGACTATGTTGGTTTTATAGTTTAATATTTATGACTGCTGGATAGCTCAGTGGATTAAGCATCTAAATTGGGAGTTCATCTCTCCACTGTGCCTTCATGACAGGGGCTGGACTCAAAAATCCATTGGGCCCCTTCCAACTCCGCAGTTCTAAGATTATTATTAGGATTATTATAATTTATTTGAACTGTTCATAAACATAAACATGGTCTGTTATAGGAGTTTCTGTTGAAGCTACAAGTATAAGGAAACCCTGGTGAAAGCTGTAAAAAATACAATTGTTTTTAAAAGGAAAAAATGTGTGTAGAAAAGAGCTGCTGAAAAACACGTGCAACAGTATACATGTACTTGAATTAGAAAACCAAACAAAAAGAATATACAGCTTCTCTGAAGCCTCACAGCCACACCTCAGAGTTTGCGAAGTGTTGTTTTGGGGCTACAAATCCCAGCATTCCCACAGCTAGGGAGTATTTGGAGTTAAAGCGAAAAGCAACATTTTCAGCCTCTGCCTTTGATCCATTGCAACCGACCTCGAGAAGGGGTCACGACTGCCACTGCAGAGGGCAATGCCATGAATAGAACCCCTCAAGATGTGATATGAAAGGAGGGCCTTAAAAGAAAGGACAAAAAGCCTAAGCCTGATGTAGGACTAGAACGCTACTAAGAAAAGAAGGTGATAATTGTCTTGAAACCTTTTAGCACAGTCCTGAATGACAGTAAAATGAAAATTACGGTTTGGGGATGCATTTGGGGGTAATTTCAACAGCTGTAAATAAGAGTCTGTGAGCACTGTTGCTCTAAACCACATAATGGCCCATGGATACTTGAGGCTGTTTCTGCATAAAGACAGAAATCCTGGGGTTCTGGTAGAAAATTGCCTCATAATTTCTCTTATTCTTTTCTCTCTGTTTTAAGCAACCAGGGGGCAAGGAGGCCTGAGCTCCTATTACACTGCTGCTGTATTCCCATGTTCGAGGAGTCGTTGGATGACAGTCTGAAACTGGAAGAAAGACAAAATCACTTGGCCATATTATGGAGCAACTACCAGCTCTCCTTGTGGTGCAATGGTTAAACTGCGGTAAAGGTTCCCCTTGACAGCCCAGTCGTGTCCGACTCTAGGGGGCGGTGCTCATCCCCATTTCCAAGCCATAGATCCAGTGTTTGTCCGAAGACAGTTTATGTGGTCACGTGGCCAGCGCGACTAGACACGGAATGCCTTTATCTTTCCACTGTGGTGGTCCCCATTTATCTACTCACATTGTTACATGCTTTCGAACTGCTAGGTTGGCAGCAGCTGGGACAAGCAACGGGAGCTCACTCCATCATGTGGATTCAATCTTAAGGCTGCTGGTCTTCTGACCTTGCAGTACAGAGGCTTCTGTGGTTTAACCTGCAGCGCCACCACGTCCCTTCATAAAGTGCAGTAGTGCAGCCCAAGCTCTACTTATGACCTGGGTTCAATTCCAGGAAGCCGGCTCATGGTTCACTCAGCCTTCCGAGGTAGGTAAATTGCATACCCAGCTTGCTGGGGAATGGGACAATGTGTAGGCTGCATAATTAGGTTGTAAACAGTCCAGAGAGAGCTTTGAGCACTATGGGGCAAAATATAAGCAGGACATTTTGTTTTTTGCTTTGCTTTGAAATGATTCTTTGGTGGGAAGCTCTAGGCAACTCCTGGATTGGTAGGTCGTGCAGTCAAATGTGTGCCTCAAAGGGCTTGGAGGGAATTGCTTGTTAAGAGACTTCATAAGCAGTTTCTTTGCAGGCATGTTCGACTCCTACTTAGAATTTTACTCTGAGTGGTTGTTGGGGGTCTATCTGCTCACTCAGAGTATTCAGGCCACAATTGCTGGTAGTTAGTTACACCATGCTCAGTGAAATTCATTCATTACCTTTACACCTTTATTTCATTATTTGAAATAGTGGGACTTTGGGGAGGGCTTTCTTTAGGTGGTTACATTTTATTTTCATTTATTTTTGGAGGTCTCCTCGTCTCTTCCCTCCTGGTCAAAGAGACTCCCTCGGCATAGGGGCCCCAAGGTCCTGTAAATACCTCCTCCGTTGAGCCTCCTCCAGACGCCATGCTCGCCTTTCACGCTCTTCCCTTTCCACCAATTCCTTCTCTTAAGCACCTCCGCCACTCTTTGGCTTCGGACTCCCCCCAATACGACGGCTCGGGAGGTAACCCCCTTCTTCTCCTATAATCAGCCTCTTCCCGAGGCACTCTCACTTTCTCGCATCTCCCTGTCCAGGGATCTTCGACCCATATCAATTCCCAGCCGCCGGCTATGGCGTCTCGTTCCCCTTTTATATCCCCATGTCCCTCCTCTACCAACTGGTCTGAGTGGCCACCGAGAGTCTCACCAAACCCTGTCCCAATTCATGGGTGTCTATTCCCTGGTGCCTGACCACGACGCGGGGAGTTGTAGTCTCTGTTTGAGTCTCTTTTTCCTTCCTAAGGGAGGACGACACTCCAGTGAGCGCTTCCATCGCCTCGCCTCGGGTGTCACAGCTCCCAAAGCCAGACTACAGACTTGCTTTAGATTTCATATAGACCTCTTTACAGAATATTCTGCTTCCATATAGTGTAATCCACATCTAGATTCCACAGAGACCTTTGGGCAAGTGGGCAGATACTTAGTAGTACTAATTTAATAGTATTAATTATGTCTTAAGTGCTTTTAAATTCCAAGAAACTTTATGATAAATGAATATATAAAAGGAAAAACACCCAGGACACATTTACAGCATATGACAGATGAGCTTCTCTTGCTTTCCTCTTTGCCTTCACAGAGCCTCATTAACCTTGCAGAGTACACAAACTGTTTTAGACTAGCAGTGTTAAATTCTCACATTTGCAACAATAAAGGCAAGACAGCAATAAAGGTAAAATATATCACTCTGGAAGAACAGGTTCTTTGGCATTTAGATACCCATCTTTCTCTATGTTCACCTCACAGATGGCAATAGCAATAGTTTTCTGCTCAGTTTGGTTCATTATGTCTCTTTTCTCATTAACTGAGCAAAGCTTTTGTTTCACTAAGGAAGAAAAGGAAGGAAGGGGGGGGTGCAAGAGCTCATCTAAGAGGCAGCTCATCTTAGAGGCTATCGCTGAAACATTATATTGAGAAGCCTAGACTGACTGCAGTTCTGCCAATCTAGGGATGGTGCTTGACAGTTGCCAAGAAGACTGATGCAGCAGAAATTAAAATGGATGCTCTCCATGGCTATACAGCAGAAGTCACCTCTTGGAAACAGAAATGGGGCATTTCTGGCAATATCACCGGAGCTTTCGTGATCAGCCTGTTGTCATGATTCCAAGTACATCTGTTTCTTTATTGATCAGTCACAATCATATCTTAGCACTCCTTCAGTGAGCTTGAAGTGGCATACAGTACGTGACATTCATCCTTCCTGCTTTTAAATCCTCACAAGTGATGTGACATAGGTCAGGCTCAGAAAGAGCTTCATGGCTCAATAGGGACTAGAACCATTCTAATGTGAAGAGGAAGACAGAACCATTTTTTTTTTTTTGCTGAAGAGGGAAACTAAGGAGTTACTTTGAGGAACTCCAGGAAGGCTCTACCAAGTAAAAATAGAACCCCCCAGAAGAACCAGAGCCCCCAGGTAACTGGGAATATTCCAGGAAGAGACTTAAACCCTAAGTCTCTTCCCAAGCCCAGTTATTGGAGGGGGAGAGGAATGCTGGGGGCAGAGACATCTTCAGCAGGAAGTGCAGCCCTGCAGGCCAGCTACAACCCATCCAGGACATTGGAGGGGGGAAAAAAGCTGCAAGAAAAAAATCCAGCCAATGGACAATGACCTGCCGGTCAGAGCTGGGACTGTCCTTGCCGCCTTTGGTGTGGGCGTACAAACATTCCATGGCAAGGGAGGGGAAAGAGACTGAACCGGTGGCAGTAACTGGAAGCCTCTTGGACTCTAAAAGACATATGGGAAGGGAAGGGAACTATTGTGAAAGGAGCTCCTTATGAGTTTCCCCTGTCCCTGTTTCAATAAATCCCGTTGTTATTGAAGCCTTTGTGGTATCTTCTATAGAACTGGAGACAAAAGAAGGAGCTCCCACTGAAGCCGATATGGCTAACAAGGCTCACACTCATCCCAAAACTTTGGCCATTTTGCCATTGTTTGAGTGTTCTGCTGGAGTCAAAGGAGGAGAGAGCAGCTCCACAATAATGTAGCGCATGCACACTTGTCCTATAATACTTTTTCCAGCTGTCATATTCCTGACATTCCCATGCCTTTGCTCATGTGTGGCATGCACATGTGCGAGTGCATGCACACACACACAAAGAGCACTACTGCCCCTTGAAGAAGAAATCAAGCCTTCTTCCCAAGCTTTCCTAACACCCACTAGCTTATACCAGCACAAGAAACAATGAGAGGCCGTGGGAAGGAAAATAGGCAGGAGGTTCTGTTCTCTCTCTCTCTCTCTCTCTCTCTCTCTCTCTCTCTCTCTCTCTCTCTCAGGAACAGTGGGAGAAGCTGAGTTTGAGGACACACAGTTATCAGTGAAAATGATATTTCCCTGTGGTTCTGGCAGTTGGTCTGCATCTTTAGCAGCTTGCCAGCCATAAGAAGGGGAAGATGTGGGAGACTGAGAGATCTATTCCCTTCCTTCTGCTGGTGGTCATATAAAATGAAGCAGGTGGGAGTTACACCTGCCGAGAATCCCTGGGGCACAATGTTCACAGGTGCTTCATTTATAATGATTTCAGAGGAGGTAGTGGCCATGCTGGTTGGGGGATTTCTGGGAGAGACAGCACCCAAATTAGTCTCTTCCCTCCCCCCCCCCCAAAACTCTGGGCAATCTTGGCTCACAATAAAGCAAGCCTGAAGAAAGCAGTACAAATTTCTTAACCCAGTTATAAACTTGACAGGGTGTTCATTCCTTGTCTAACAAGCATCTGTTCTTCCATGGGAAGATTTCTATCCTTCTGTCTACTCCTTGCTTGCAGTTTGTGATAAGACAGCCTTGGAATCAATCATAATTATCATCATCTATGAACATTACTTTATCCCCAGAGCCCAACCCTACACCAAACAGTAGTAGTGCCCCAGTAGCCCAAAAGAAGAAGCTCATTGTGAATGAATGGTTTCTTAGAGACTACCTTTACCATATGATATTTGCAAGACTGGTATAAGGACCAATCTATTAAATATTGTAAGATAATTTTCCAGAAAAGCAAAGCAAAGCGTGTTGCTTATATACCGCCCCATAGTGCTTCAAGCACTCTCTGGGCAGTTTACAAGTTAATTACACATTCCCCCCCCCCAGCAAGCTGGGTACTCATTTTACAGACCTCGGAACGATAGAAGCCTGAGTGAACCTTGAGCCGGCTCCCTGGGATTGAACCCCAGGTTGTGAGCACAGTTTTGGCTGCAGCACAGCATTTTAACCACTGCGCCACGAGGCTCCTCAGAAAAGTGCTATGGATGTGAGTAAATCATAATTCATTTGCTCTTTAAAATACCTTTAGACAGGGATGGTGAACACATAGTCCAGCAGCTCTTCCTGTCCTCCAACTTCCTTCGTCTCTAATAGTCTGCACAACCATGAAGATCTGCAGAGCCACAGGTTACCATTCCAGTTTTGAATGGCAAGAAATACCACACACACACACACACACACACACACACACACACACACACACACACACACACACACACACACACACACACACACACACACACACACACACACACACACACACACACACACACAGTTTATTGCGTGGCACACGGGCCGTTGCAAAGTACATCAGATAAACACAATATAGTATGAGGGAGAAAACCCAAATCAAGTTAGATTTCTATCACAGCTAAAAACCTCTAAGGTCTAAAAAAAAAGAACCCTAAGGAAAACTAAGTGAATTCAATTGATAGACAATATCTGACGCCAATAACAAGCATCTCTTGCGGAAGAGGGAGCCCCAAGGGTACATGAACCTAAAATACCAGGAGACCTCAAGAATTATCTGTAATCCCATACAGACATTTCCATAAAAACCCACAAGACAGACCACGGCTGTATTTTGGGCATTTAATGAAGAGGGCCAGATGTTATAACCTGACAAGACAATGGCCCCACATCATATATATCTGTTCTCCTTGCCTAATTCAAAACCAAATTATTTGGCTTCAGTCCTTATTTAATTATGACTGCATGTTTTCTCTCCATCATACTGATGTGTGATGAATTACAAGCTGAGCTGCAAAAAACAACAACATCATCAGCATATGTTGGTTTGGCAGAGTTCATCTGTACCTTGTGGTAGCCAAACTGGGTATGACTCCTGGTGTTCAGGTGGTCTTGCAATTTGTGTAACAAAGGCTTTAAGAGACAAGCAAGGAAAAGCTGGTTCTTAAGGTACACAGTGTGGTAATTGTTTCACTGAAATGCAGCTGCCTCACAGGGAAATGTCAGACATTTTCCAAGATGGGAAATGTTTGGTTTTTGGACCACAATTCTGAGAAACTCACAGTAAACATGGCCACTGGCTTTCCAATTCTGGGGAATGTGATCAAAATAAAATGCTTCCAACCTTTGGATGTGTTTCTCATTCTATAGCGGAAGGATGACCAAATAAAAAAGAAGACACAGTCCCAGTACCTGAGCAGACACAGGTTTCAAGTTACACATGTTGAAATCTTATCCTCTACACCAGGCTTGTCCAACCTTGGCCCTCCAGATGTTCTTAGACTACAGCTCCCAGAAGCCTTCACCACCACCTCTGCTGGCCAGGATTTCTGGGAGCTGAAGTCTAAGAACATCTGGAGGGCCAAGGTTGGACACCACTGCTCTACACAGATATTAAAAGTGCAGTAACCCATTCTTCTTTTTCATATTACCACCCTACACTGAATTAAAGGCACATTGCTATGGTCCAGCTGTGTTGAGAAAAGGGCACACGATGGATTAAAACCCATCTTTTGGCCAAGGAAGAAAATGAGAATTGGTCAAGGAGGGGAAGACATTGTCTCTTTATTTATCTATTTTAAGAGATTTTTTAAAAAGAGATAAGCATGTGTGTCACAATGTTATCCTTGAGTGGCTGAGACATAATGAAGAACGAGACCTTTGTGTCCAGGTATGAGACCTAAATATCCAGTTCATGCCTTGAGTCCCTGGAACCTGAGGTTCTCTACCTAGACTCCTAGAGACAACTTCCCCTAAGCTTGGCATTATGAAAGGTCTGATTTTCACCACAGTAGATGGTTTTCAACAGTGGTTACTCATCACTGCACACTATGTAGGAAGTAACAGAATATTGATTCTGGGCCCAAAGGCTGTTGTTTTCCTCCTGCTCTCCAGCCAGGAAGTATTGCTGGGAAAAGTAATCTGGCTCTAGAGTAGTCAGCCCTAAATTTCAGCTAGAGGGAGTGGCTTGCTGTGATCCATCTGACTGTGAACCTGCATGAATGCCTTACACTCCCTATGTTTCATCTCTCTCTCTCTCTCTCTCTTCCATCTTTGTCTTCTTAGATCAAGAATACTAGAATGGCAGCTGCCTTTATTGACCTTGCAGGATCATTGTCCTGGCAATGGGACAGAGAGGTGGGCCTCCTCTGCTATCTTAATTGCCGAGAAGGCACATATAGGAAGACTCGGTCCTTCAGGTAGCCTGGACCCAAGCTGTATAGGGCTTTATAGGTAACAGCCGGCACTTTGAATTGAGCCCTCATCCAGCCCATTACTGATGCCAAGAACTGGTTTAGAGTCAAGACAGCTTCCCTGGAATTAAGTGGAAAGGAGAGATAGAGTTGGGTGTCATCTGCATACTGGGGTCACCAAACCCCAAAACTCCAGACAACCTCTCCCAGTGGTTTCATGTGGATGTTAAAAAGCATGGGTGACAAAGCAGGACCCCGAGGAATGCCATAAGCCAATGGCCAGGGCGTAGAGCAGGAATCACACAGCACCACCTTCTGAGTTCTCCCTTCCAGGAAGGACTGAAGCCACTGTAAAACAGTGCCCCCAAGTCCCATCCCAGAGAGACAGCCCGGAAGGATACCATGGTCGATGGTAACGAAAGCTGCCAAGAGGCTCCAGTGGAACCAACAGGGACACAATCCTCCTGTCCCGTTCCCAGCGCAGGTCATTCACCAAGGTGACCAAAGCTGCCTCTGTCCCTTAGCCAGGCCTGAAACCAGATTAAAATGGGTCTAGAGAACCTTCTTCCTCCAGGAATCCCTGGAGCTGAGAAACCACCACACGCTCCACTAGCTTGCCCCAAAACTGGATTTTTGAGACTGGCTGCTAGTTATCCAGTACACTGGGATTGAGGGAGGGCTTCTTCTGTAGTGGTCTTATTACTGCCTCTTTTAAGCAAGCAGGGATCCTCCTCTGCTGTAAGGAGGCATTTACCACTCCCTGTACCAAACAGGCCATCCCTCCTCTAGCTGCTTTTATGAGCCAGGAAGGGCAAGGGTCCAGCACATTCACCTCTCCAAGAATCATCAGGCTGCTTTTCCTCTTTGAGTGGATCCAACTAAAATGTATCCATTTAAAACAGGAAAAGCCGGGGCCAAAGTTACATCCACTGGGTCTGTATCAATTACAGCATCCAAATCTTTCTATGCTTGTTGGGGAAATTCTTGGGAGTCAGTCAGGTGGCTGGTGGATTCTGGGATTTGTAGTCCGAGCTTGGCTGGGGGGTGTACTGTATCGAAATATGTATAATACTCTCACCAGAAACACACTACATGGCTGGTGGAATGGGTGGATTGCAATCAGCTTCAGAGGTCATGCTCTGCGCCTGTCTCTTCTTGGCTGATTAACGAGTCTCTTCTTGGCGAATTCACTTCTGATCTTCAACAGGATCAAAAGCAAAAAGTGTGCTGCTTATACACCACTGCCCCATAGTGCTTAAAGCATAATTGAATTATGCAGGCTACACACATGACAGAGACCTCCAGTAGCTCATTTTTCTGTTGAAGGTGCCGTTCACACTGTTTTCTCTCAGTTCTGGTCCTCTTAGAACAAGAACATTTCAGATATGATGTGGCACAAAAGTATTCCAGATCAACACCTTTGCAAATGTTTCAGTGATCACCAGGAAGCAAAGGGGAGAAAAGAAAGCCTTGTGTTGTTAGGTAGATAAAAGACACCCTCTCACAATAGTTTAGCAATTGAAATTTCAATTGCAGAAGGCACACAGCTTCAGGGGAAGTGTCTAGACTATGTCGAACATAGCTATAAATAATATTAGAATTCTAGTATATTGCACATGAAATAATAGCACGATCTGAAGATGTATTTGTGTTACAGCACCTGCTGTGGTTGTTTCCCTGGGCTGATAATTCATTGTAAATTATTAACTGGCGGGGTTCAAGCAGCAGTCATTTTGCTTAAGCAGCAATCCAGTCATTGTAAAATTACTCAGTAAGGACTTGCATTTAAAAAGTATTTTTCTCCGTTCTCTCAACTTAATAAGTTATAAAGTATATAAGTAGACAGTGAGTGACAACTATTTAAAATCTACTCAAATTAAGCTGAGGCAAAATTGTAACATAATGAGCTTCTTAGTTTTATCCAGGCATAAGTGAACTGTAATGGGTTGTCCGCATTGTTATGGTGGCATTTTGTCCCCAAGTTGAGGGCTAAGAACCCCCTCTTGTTTGTACCACAAACTGCCTCAGCTTCCAGATACTCTTCCATAGCTTTCACATGCCATATGCTTCCACTGAACATGGGAGAACTCAACCAAGAGGGCCCCACCCTACACAGCAACCGCAGCTTGATGCCAGTTTGACTGTCCCAACTTCTGGTTCTGCAGCCTATGGAATCCTGGGATTTGTAGTTTTGTGAGGTAATTTTTTGCTAGGTTGTTTTGATGCTATGGTTCATCAGAACTCTCTAGCAGAGATTTCAAAGTCCCTCACTAAACTATAAATCCCAGGATTCTACAGGACGGAGTGATGGCAAGGTAGTATGACATTGCTGTGAGATCACTATATACCTGAAGGACAAATCAGAGCTCCCTCTGCAGGATCAGAGGTCTTGGCTTCAGAGGGAGAGATCTCATCTTGGATTCCAAGATAGACTTAGAGCAGTGGTTCTTAACCTTGGTTACCCAGGAGTTTTTGGACTGCAACTCCCAGAAGCCTTCACCATCAGCTCTGCTGGCTGGGGTTTCTGGGAGTTGCAGTTCAAAAACACCTGAGTAACAAAGGTTAAGAACCACTGACTTAGAGCATGCTGTGAGCAGAATGGGGGATCCAATGGGTACATATTGTAGTGTCCAAAGCCTTCTTTCTTAGACTTGTGCTACACCTTGAAGACAGGGGTAAGTTCTTGACTAGTTTAAGAGTTCATTTCAATACTTCTCAGCTGGAAGAAAATGTCTTTTCTTTTGGTGTGTTTTTAAGCAAAACAAGGATAAAGAAGTGGTGAATACGATAGGAAGGCCTAGGAAACATCATATCTTTCTATGAAGTGTCCCAACTTTATAATGAAAGAATGTCCTGTGAATTGCCTCTTTCTTAATGCAACTATTAAGGCATGTCTAAAGATATGTTTAAAGACATATTTAAAACACACCCTGGGAAAATTGAATTAAATACATATGGTCAGTACTTATTCTAATAATAATGTGTAATCAAGTCAATTCTGACTTATGGTAACCCTTTTCAGGGTTTTCAAGGTAGAGAATACCTAGACGTGGTTTACAATTCCCTTCTTCTGGGGGCACCCTGGGACTGTGCAGGTTTCCGAAGGGCACAGACTGGTTCCTCTCCCTGAGGGCACAGTAGGGAATTAAACTCCCAACCTCTGGTTCTGCAGCCAGATACCTAAATCACAGAGCTATCCAGCCGGCCTAGTAATTATTCTAATGCACTCATATATCACATAATCTAAAATGTCAAAGATTTTTCTAATGGACACAATTTCAACAAAGGAAAATAAAACCACATTCTGCAAATAGCATTCTTCTTCTTCACCTGTTTTCAGCATTTCTATTAGTAATGCTATTTTTAGCACAGAAAATATAATTTTTCTAATTAGATTAAAATTTGATTTTTTAAATTTATATTTTTAAAATTAAATTAAAAAAATTTGCCAAGTGGCTCCTGCCATCTTCTTTTGTGTTGTGTTGGCCTAACTGCTTTTTTGATGTCCCTGCTTGTCCCTTCCCTCCAGCATTCCATGATCTTCTCTTCAAATTGTAATTTATTTATCCAGTTTGTTTTGATAGCTAAAAGTACATTTTGGGGAAGTTGACTCAATGTTCAATTTTTTTAATGGGAATCTCCTTCACAATTGTAATAATGCTAAGTCCATTTTAGAGTAGGAGGCTGCTCTTTTATAAAATAATCCTCAGGCCATTATGAATCATGACATTATAAGCACTTTTGTTGAGATGGCAAAATTGGCTTGGCATTATACAGCATAAACTATCTTAACATTTTTTCTATTGCAATCTAGTGGCAAGGGTCAATGACAATGCCACTAAATATGAATAACAGGAAGATTGTACCATGGCTTTCATGTGACATCCAAAACCCATTTTTAACCATAGATGTTGTATTTCCAAATAAGCTTACTCTAGGGAAGCAAGTACCTAAACCAGAATAAAAAGTAACTGGCCTGTAGAGCTTACATTATTATGTTGACAATGAAGAAATGTGGTTGGCCATGAAGACACTAAAATTGTTGAAGATTTTGTATACCACATCTCAGTCAACAATCCACATAGTGACTGTAGCCAAGAAATCAGAACTTAGGAGAGTAGAGTGGTGGAACAATGAAGGATGTGTCTCAGAAGACCATCCATATTATTTATTCCCAGTTACTATGTATGGGTGAAATAGCCGGACAGTGAAGAAAGATGATAGGAAAAAAATATGATTCATTTGAAATATGATGCTGGAGCAGGCCTTCATGGATACACTTGTTTGCCAGAAAGATGAACAAGTGAGTCTTAGATCAAATCAAACATGAATTTTCTCTAGAAGCAGAAATAATGAAAGCTGTCATACTTTGGGCACATCATGAGAAGGTGAGACTCACTAAAAAAAAAACCCAATAGTGCTAGGAAAAGCCAAAGGCAGCAGGAAAAGATGAAGACCCAATATGAGATGAGTTGGCCTCCTAAAAGAATCACAGGCTTAAATTAAAAGGGGGCGAGCAGGGTTGTTCAGGACAGAACATTTTGGAGGTCACTCATCAAGTTGAAGGTGACTTGATGGCACATAACAACAACAACAAACAAACAAACAAACAAATAAATAACAGAGTGTTATGGTTTCTTTACTGTGTGGAATTAGGTTTAGCATATGGCATATTGGCTTGGGTCCTAATTCAAGGACATTTACGGATGTCCTTGCATCCTACCATCCTTCTGTATACATCCCACATTGTTTAGGATGGCTTCCTGAACCTTTAGAGGGTTTTTTGAAAAGAGATATTGCAAGTGATCCAAGAGTGTTTGGAAAAGGTCCCTTCCCATAAATGTTTCTTCCTGTAACCTTTCGCTAAGTCAATGGCCATAATCTTGGGGACATCTGCATGCCCAGGATGCACCTGTGCCAATCTATCTCGATATTGCTGATATAAAAACTCCTTCACTGCATTTTATACAAAGAAGGGTGAAATAATAGTAATAGCTGTTCTATTATCCATGACTTTCAGCAAATACCGTTATCTTACTGGTCCTAAAGAAGAAAATACATAGATATTTGCTCTATAGCACCTATAAGAAGATTTAAAAGGCATGCGGAATGTAAAGAAATGCACCATGCAAAAGGATGATTATCTAAAGCACTGCAACCAGCACCCTAGAAGCAACCACATGGATGAACCCAAATGACTTGCTAGTGCTTGAATGAACTCATGCAGATGACTGATCGTTAGTAATGGCAGTTGATGTCCTGTGGTTCAGTCCTTCCTCCAACAGGACCTTTTGGTGCTTGCCCTAAAGAGGAGGATCCTAGTAACTGGACTACTGTATATTAATTGAGAAGAGCCCTTCGGCCACAGGTGTAAATTGTCTCTTTTTTTCTTCTCCTCTCCTGTGAGACATTGCAACATTTTCTAATGGTATCAACCAGGATTTGTGCATTTGCAAGAATTATTTGAGTGCAAATTGTGTAAGTTATGGATTAGCTGCTGCCTAGTTGCGTGGGTTTTGAAAAACTGGAAGCATTAGACAGATGCTTCTTTGTGATCAACCAGACAGCTTTTCTATTCATTTTGTGTTCTTGGTTCACAAAGGGTAAAAATACTGGTGTTGTGTTGAGACATTTTGCACAAATTGTAGAAACCTCAGTGGAAGAAGGCTTCTTCTTGCCTTGTCTTTTCACTGGAAGCAATATTTTTTGCAGGAACTACCAATTTCTGAACAGAAAGTTTTGGCAGACTGAGAAAATCTATTTCAATGAGAGGGAATAATTTTGTGAGAATTCACATCTCTATATTGGATTTGTGCTTGTACAAAAGAGGGTTTAAGGGCAAAGGGGCACATAACCTTACCTTGGTCTCATCACCTTTGCAGCGGCATTTGGTGGGGACATGGGAGAGGGCTTTCTCTCAGACTTTGGAGCTCCCTCTCTTAGCTGTTCTTCCGCAAGCGGGCAAAGACCTTTCTCTTCAGGCAAGCTTTCCCTTAATTTCTGGATCCCTGGGAGTGGGGTTTTTGAATCAATGGTTGTGCCTTACTGCTTTAATATTGCTTTTCTTTCCCATGTCTTAGAGTGACATTTGTTTGAACCTTTTTAGTATTTTTAATTTTAAAAATGTTTTTAATTATGTAAGTTGCTTTGGGTCCTTTTTAAGAATAAAGGTGGGGTAAAATATAATAACTAACTAACTAATTAACTAACATCTGGATAGAGATGCAGCAGGGAAAGGCCAAAAATCTGAAGGCTTCTATATTGTCAGACTGGATTTAGTTTCTTATGAATTCCTTTGCATACTGTAGTGGTTCCTTTGCTCTTAGGTCTTCTATATACTTAAGAGGTAGGCAAGGATTTTATTAATCATCTGTGAAATGCATAAGACAGTAATTGTGTATTACTGCACTTTATTTTTGACTGCTAAAAGCAATCGATCACGCCTTTTAAGGACCTGCCTCAGTACCCTGCTTGTCCATTGCAGAGTTTAGACCCATCCTGTGCTAGAAATTGCATCGCTAAAGTATGCATAAGTCTAACAAAACCAAAAGCAGATTCATTAAAGAAATTGCTTTTCCTGTGTGTTTTCTTTTAAGTACAAATGATGATTGTTATAAAGCTGGAGCAGGTGGCAATCTCAGAAATCTCCACAACTCTTTGAACACTCATATTTGCCATCAGCATTTATCCAAAGTGCTTATAATTATACAGTCGTACCACCAATATTGTGTGCATTGTTGATATAACTCTTTTCACCATGCCTATGGAAAAGCAATGGTTTCTATCTGTTTGGTGGCATGTGCAAGACACTGTAGTATCACTGCCTATCAGAACGTAAAGAATTATCTTCTTCCAATGTTTTGTTTTTAGGAGGAGCCTGCCCAATGCTTCTAGGAGCTCATCAGCATAGCATGATGGTGGTGGCTGTCTCCATAGTTATCTTGAAGTATTTAGTTAATGTAGATGGTCAACAACATTATGTTTGGCTCATGACATTCTGGAGGTCTGCAGTCACTGAAAAGACGCTTCCTCATGTCCCATAAAACAGACCTCAAAGAGTGAAGGAGAGCCTCCTCTGCAAACTGATAAAGTCCATCACCACAAATGTATGCCATGGTTTAGTCCAAATTTGAGTCTACTCATTCTTTCAGGCCACTTTCCTCTCTTCCCACAAACTAAGAATTTTAGCATTTCCCCATAAAGAAAGTGTTCTCCTTTGCTATTTCTAAGTATTTGTATACATCATCCCAGCTCTGTGATACCTATTTTAAGATCGAGTAAACAGAACTGTTTAAAGTCTGATCAAAGCTGGATCTCTACAGATATTCAAAATAATGAAATAACAATTTGACTTTTTTTCTAAAAAACAAAACACCACATAATACTGCCTCTTGGTTTTTCCTCTCTGCTGCCAAGCCAGATTGAATTTTTTACTGTAAGCCCAGGATCACGTTCTACGTAGACGCAGCCTACTAAAACCACATCAACTTTACTATCATTGAGTGCATCACATGAGTTTCAGGGTTTCACCAGGTCTCATCTGATATACTCAGTCTTCAGAGGGCTTGTGTTGAAACTTCCTGGATGTTCCTTCTTGAACACATGTAACTTTCCTTGATAAATGTGGTATCATGTGCAAATCTGGCTACTACCATCCTCATCACTTATGAATAAGGAAGCAACAGCAACAGCTCCATGGTCAACTTAAAACAAGGTATGTAATTCTGTTTGCTATCTGTTTGTTGTAAACGATGCTACTTTTGATGGTGTTTGCTTCCAGTTTTCATCAGCAACAGCCTGCATGGCGAATGGTCAGGAGGAGTCATGGAGACTAAAGCCCAACTCCATCTAGACCTCAATGGGTTCTCTACTTTTCCTCCACACAAATTAACAGCAGTTCTTTGGAGAGGAGAACATGGCAAGCTGTTGTCTGAATCCATTACCTGATGATGAAGGCAGAATCTTAGCAGCTCAATAGGACGTGAAATAATAGAAAATCTTCAAGCTATAATTGCTTGCTGTACAGAACACAAAATTGTTGTTTACTGTGTTGCAAGATCAGTATTAAACCTTAATCCCAAAATATGAATAATATGTTTCTGGCAGAGGGTCCCTCTGGTTCTTCAGTTTGTAAAAGGCTGACAGAGTTGTAAATTGTCAGTTGTTTCATTTTCAAACGGTAAATAAGACATTCTTTGCTGTAAGACGGATAGAGGGGGGAGGTCAATCCTGGAAATACTCTGCATTTTCAGGATTGATTTTTGTGCATTTTTGTGAAAGTACAAAATGTACAACTGCACTTCTTGCCTTGTTGCATGGTTAATATAGCAGTACCAGATGGGTAATAGTAGCTCTAGAATCATTTCTGTGATCAATCAGCTTGTTTTTTGTGCCTGTTATATGGATGTGTGTGTTATAATACACATAACATGTTTTATTATGCATGTATGCGTACAAAGATGATGGTTCTGGGCAAACTGTGGAAAACATATAGGAAAGAAAGGCCATCATTCTCTCAGTCCCACACTCAAGATAAGATCTCATGCAAAATTTGGTAAATTATTGACAGATGGTCTTGCTGATTCTACAGTTTACCTTAAACTGAAACTAAGACAATAACAGAACTGTTTCAGTTGTAGAAGGGGTAGCTGTGTTAGACCATGCAAGCGTTATAGGTTAAACATTTTTTTAATGTGAGGTTTTGTGAATCCACAAAAGCTCTCATTAAAAAAAATTAAAAACTTAGTCTTTAAGGTGCCACCACGTTTTTGTCTTTATTTGTTTTACTTTTTATTTTATTTTGTTTTCACCTGTAGAACTGCTTCACAGTTCTGGGTACTAAGATACTGAGCATTTTCCCTTCATTTTAAGAGGCTCTACAATGCTGTTTTTCTAGGAGTAGACTTAGAAGCTCCTTTAAAAACATGCACACAAACAAAATCATGACTAAACAGCAAGATGAAACAATGAATATGCTAGTTTCTATCTTATTGTTTCATCTTACAAGCCCTTATTTTTATAACCCTTTGTACCTATTACAGTTATGTCTAGATCCAAGCTAGCAAAGAGATAACTCAAAGAGATGGGAGTGGATTTTTACCATTCTTGGTCTCCAAACAGCTTTGGATTACATCTTCCAGCATCTTTCACCATTGCCTAGAGGTGATGGGAATTGTAGCATCTCAAACACTTGAAAAATGCTCAACTCTGTGCTAGGCCCACCATGCTTCCCTTGGGATTATTTAGACTCCTCATACTACCACCCTGTGAAAATTTCCTTAACATGAACTGCTGCTTCTCTAGAGGAAAGTGAGGGGTTTTCTTATTTTTTATTTTTTGTTTTAGCATCACCAAGACTTTTTAATTTTATTTTTTATGTAGCATCATCAGGACTCATAACACATGCTAAGGAACCAATCTCTTTTTAAATTTTAATATACCGTTTCACTATCTTTCACTTCATGCCGTTAAAAAACCTGCAACGGCCCCAGTCAGACCACAAGCTGAGTTTGTACCAATCATGAGCAAGTTTTTCACTGATAAGTAGAACCGAGCAGCTGGTGCTGCTTAAGTCAACATCACTGTGTATGTATGCATATATGTCGAAGGCCAGCTATTCCTTATGCAGAGACCAGGGACTTTGAGTGGTATATAATTGAAAACTTGTGCATTGTTACCCTTCCCAAAACAAAGTCAGGAGTCTTGACTCAGGATGCTGGTATCTCTGTCAGCAGCTCCAAGTGAATCAAGAACAAATGAGTCATTTTAACACAGGAAAGTAAATACGTTTTTGTAAACCAATCTGTCCTGGAGGCACATGTTGCTGTCAATCACTACTGCTATTAAAATATTTTGGGAAAAACACAGTTCAGATTGTCCAGAATAAAATGCACTTGTGCCCAAAAGACCCCAAAGCAAAACCCCAAGCAAGTCTAAAAGGCAGGATGGCTGCTACTTAGTATAATTAAAAAAGAGGAAATACATGGTGTAAGGAAAAAACGCACCTCAGTGTGTGTAAAATTTGCATATGCTGATATGTACAGATGTCCATATTACCTAATAATGCACAAATTAAATACTTCTCACCATCGTAGGGAAATCTGAGATTAGCTGACCTATGTGCCTATTTACGATGGACAACTTCGTGGCCCGAATTTCTTTATCTTTGAAATATACAGAACTTCAAATAGAGGAGAGGAGACCTTCAGACAGAGGACTGTCTTCTATAAAGTAAGACATAGGGGCTGTCTTCTAATAAGCCATCAAGAACATGAGTTCTCTTTTTTACCTATTGCTAATCAATACGCGCGCGTACACACACACACACACACACCAGTTGTTTTGCTACAGTTTGCTGCCCTTTCAGGTGTCAGGAGCTTGCCTGAGGCTAAAATACTGGATGAGGCAATGCTTGTGATTAAGCCAAAGGGAATTCTGCTTACAAAAATAACAAGAGGTAGAATAATACCACACCACCACTATAGTAATGCTAATTTAAAGACAGGCATTAGAACATGCACTTTAGCAGAGTTGGAGAGTTAAAGGGAGGCCACAGAAATCTTCTGCCTCTAGAATCCAGTGTCAGAATACTAGTTAAGGACATACCCTCTCTTCATTCTGCATAGTCTTAACGCATAAGTTAGTGAAATGTTTTCATTTTTGCATTGATGTGGAAATACCAAGCTTGTAGAGTCAACATGACAGGTAGAATTATTATTATTGATTGATTGGTTTCTAGAAACCAGAGCAAACTGTGGCTTCAAGGCAGCTGCAGATTTGGAATGACACATGTGCTGCATACACATTTTCTGCAGAAGTTGGAAACATTCCCCTTTTCAGTACAAATTCTGATCATACTATGCTAGCAGGGGAATCCTAGAAGTTGCAGGGCATACAACTTTCTAAGCCTTGCTTTTTTACAAGCTCGCTTGCCCGTAAGCTTGAGAATTCTGGGAATTGACATTTTTAGAAGTATCTTCCCTAAACTATGGTTTACCCTATGTTCCCTTTATTTGGGCAACCTGTTTAGGGATGGTGAGAAAGACCCTTCATTAGTGCCACTGCTGAACAGTTAGGAACTAGAAGTGCTTACTGATCTATTAGGAATCACCCAGCGATGTAGTAGCATATCTGAATATAGCTCGTGCCTACTCTGGCTTATTATACTTCAATAACATAATCCCTTCGGGATGTTTTACTTTGAAAGCTGGCCCGGTTTAACTTTTTGCCACCTGTATAGCATTAACTGGTTAGCACCCTGGTTCATTTAAATGGAGGTGTTAGCATTTAAGCTAGCTTGCTTCCACTGATTTCCACAGGGATTAAATTAGCTTAAAATAAAGTACTTTGACTTAACTGTGCTGTAAACCTGTGTTCATATGCTCATTTCTCTGTGTTTATGTTCTCGCGTGTAAAATGAGATAGGTGAACATAACTCACATGCTCCACCTAGGCAAGCTTCAGTCTCCCATGTTCTCCCACTAAAATCATCCTGGCTGGTCCCCACCTGCCACCCTGAAGAACCAATGTCAACCTGCTAAAACAGCACTAACGAAGGCCAGGAGGTGACGACACAGATAGCCTATGACCGAAAGAGGGAAACTGTTAATGAACGTGAGCAAGCATGAGTTTCTCTCACCTCTGGCATGATGCAGATTAGTTTGGTTTGTTTGGTGACTGGCTTTCAGGATCTAAGCACATTATTATTTGGGGTGCAATTTCATAAACATGGGAAGGCTCTCTGCAATCATCTCTCTGCAAGATTAACATGCTTTCGGCTGTAATTACAGACTCTCTCATAACATTTGCTTCTGGCCTAAGATGGACCAATTTTCTATCTGGGTAAGAAGCTACACTGTTGCTAAATGCTGCTGTTGTTTTAAAATCCCTGGCACCCCTCTCTTTTTATCTGTTTTACTTTTATTTGGGCAATGTTAACTTTAATTTCAAAATTACCCCAGTGATTTATGCTGAGTAAATTATTGGGGTTTTCCCCCTCACTCAAGCACAGACATTATACCTGCTGTCTTTTCCACAGAGCCTTACAACACTCCAGTACAACAGGTAGCATTGTCATTCTACTGATAGGAAGACACAATGACTGGCAACGTGGAGGGCAACTCACGAATTATGTGTCTGTGTCTTCCCCATTAGAGCTCAGTGTCTCCTCTCTAACTGCTCCTTTTGTCCACCTCCATATAAAAAAACATTTTTTGGTCAAATCAAGTAAACATTTGTTTCTTTTCTTTTCTACAAGCCTTTACAGGATGTATGTATGTGCGTGGGGGTGTTTGTGTATGTGCAATAGCGAAATGCAAAACTCTTACATTCTGATGTTATTCAGAATCCTTGAGGCAATAATCTACAAATATCAGCAGACTGCAGACAACACAGCCCAACCAGCGAATAAAGATGCTCAAGTGACCTTCCATCAATACCAAACTCTCCAGCCATTCCTTTCTATGAACCATGTTGACCTAATATTCTTTGCTGCCTCCTTATGCTTGAATGGGCTAATAATAGCTTTGTGGCGTGACAGAACTGAATGAATGTCATCGCCATCAATATGTCCTACAGACTTCCTGGTTTAGGAAGGTCATTGGTAAAAATTACAGCTATTTGGGAACCCTAAAGCTCAGCTAAGAAGGAACAACATCAAATGAATTTGATCATAGAACTGGGCAGCAGCGTTTCAGAAGAGAATCATCCTATGAGATGTTTGCTCATCTGAGTAATAACAGACAATGGAACAGGAAGGACATAACATTTGTGCTGTCTCCTTTCCTTAGCAAAACCTGATAGACCCAAACTAATGGGCTGCTGCTGAATAGGTGATAGAGGGCTATGTACTTATGACCGAAAGTGTCAGCAACAGTGATGCTGGCAGCTGGACTGTATTTCCTACCTCAGGATTCACTTGATCATCCCCCTCTGTCACTTTAATTTTCTCTATATCTGTGGGAGGAGAATGCTACCTTGCATTGTCATAGTAAATTGCTATTCATTCAGAAATATGAAGAATCTGGTCCCAAATCATGTTTCCCAGGCTTGCTGCCTTAGTGCATTTCTAATCTTCTTTGCCCTCTAAAGTTTTTAACCTGCACACTGCTCATTACAAACAGTCCTGCTGATTGCAGTGAGAATGCTCTAAATTAGAGACTTGCAGGTTTACATAACATAGCTGCGATATCAGGAGGGCAAATGTGCTTTTAAAAATTGAACATACTTAATTTGCTTGGAGCTTAGGGAATGTAGGCGTGACAATCAGAAACTCAAATTTGCCTGAAGGATGATGGAACCTAAACTTGGTCTAACTGCAGAATGTACTGCTTTGCAGTACGCGAATGCAAGTCACAGCTATTAGACCAGTGGACATTTTGCCACTGATTCCATGGGAGACAAGCTGCACTTTTGGGCTATCACTTGATTCACAATTCTAAAAAGTCCCATTCAGCCTTGTGAAACTTAGTTGATAATAAACAAACATGCTTAAGACTTGGTGTTCTAGAGTGCCTATCTCTAAAACATCCTGGGTGAAAATCCATGCTTGTCTCTCCAGAGACTGCATGCTTGACCTTGGGGGTAGAGGGAGTCGCTTACTGACTCTAAGGCTCAACTCTGCAGCTGTAAAATAGGATTTGTTGGCCAGAAACCAAACAAAACAAAGGTATAATGCATGTCACATATTAAACATTCTAAATAAGAACAAGAAATAGGATAATAACTGGATGAATTATGTGTCTTTCTTGCAGTGGAAACAGAACATTGAGCACATGAGTCTCAAAGACTTATTCATCCACCTTCAAAGTTTAGATCAAAAAAGCTACGTATGATGGGGATTTGTTGTGTTATGGTCATCATAGTTTCTGGTCCAAGAATTACACATTTGTGCTGTGCAGTTGTCTGGATCCAACTAATTGCACAAGTGAACATTAACATAAAAGGTGGATTCCACAGGCACTACATTTTATAGTCCCAAGGATTATGCATTTGTGATGCTGTTCTCTATTTGAGAGGTTTCAGGGGAGAGGAAGGGAAGGCAAGAGGAAGAGGAAGAAAGTGACCCGAACTTAGCGTGAGGCATGTTGTGCTATTGTTAGACATCAAACGCTGCACCAGGAAGAAGGCTTATGGCTGGGGCTCCTCCAGCAGGGACACAGAAGCTTTGATGCAATAATTGGTTCTCACAGTAGCACAAGCACAGCAGGCCACTGGGCCGGCACAACCTCTGCTCAGATCTCTTGGAGATCGATGGCGTGGCTGCTTCGTTGCTCAGGCGGGTGCAGCAGCTGCTGCTGCGGTGGCGGCCACAGGAGCACCACCACCGTCACGACAGCTAGTCACCTTGGAAGAAAGAAGTTCAGGGAAACGCAAAGGGGGAGGCAGATTCCCTTCAGGACTCCTGCCACACACGTCCTTCTCCAAGCCAACCTGTCCCTCTCTCTCTCTCTCTCTCCCCCTTTGGCTCCTGGAAGCAGGTTGACTTTGTTTCAAATGGCTGGCCCCTTGGGCAATAGCTTGCAGTTACATAAGGCACACGGAGGAGGGAACGCGGCCAGAAGGGGATATGGATCATCTGACTAGACAAGGGGCCCTCCTCGTCCACTGCCAAGATTATCACTGGCCAGACAACAATGCAGGAGAGACACTGAGACTATAGGGCTGACCACTGCATTTTTAACTCCCCTTCTTCTCTCTCTCTCTCTATCTCTCGCTCTTCCTCACTTATTGTGGTTCCTGCTTAATTCCCCCATGTTCTCCCCTTGACCAGAAGTACTGCTCATCTCCTCTCTCTTAACTCGGAGCTGAGAGGCCTGCCTTTGTGCGTCTTGCATCTCTCTCTCTCTCTCTCTCTCTCTCTCTCTTGTCTCCTTCCTGCTCCCTCAGCCCCTGCTGCATTTGAGCGCTGCAGGTGACTCTCAGCCTTGGCTCAGGGGACCAGTTTCCTATTTCTGTGGCGTTACAGGCAGGTGATGGGGCTCAGAGCTCGCTTTCAAATCTCACTTGGCCGCCACGCTAACCCCGCCATTGGGCAGAGTGAGGCAGCGGCTTCAGGCAGCTCATTTGAAGTGTTGCGAAAGGTCAACAAATGGGTTGCTATCGAATTGGTCTAGCCGCCTAGAGTGGTCTTAACCGACCAGATAGGCGGGATATAAATAAAATAAAATAAATAAATATTGTTGAATTATTCCAGCACAGATGTATACTGTATACTGTATACAGTGCACTTTGACCTGGGGGGGGGGAGGGAAAGGCACCATTTAACCTTTCCCTCTCAGGAAACAAAATGTCCTGAGCCAGTTCTGGGCCATCCTGGGTTCCCCTGTTCTCTCCCTCCCTAACAAGCTCCTTCTGGTCAGGCTTCGGGGGAGACTGTGAACCCCGGCCTTCAAGGATTGGTGGCAGGGAAGGTTGGGAAATCACAGCTGCACATGCACTTTCCGGAAAAATAGATCTCCAGCCCTGTCTACCAACTAGTTAGGAAAACTTGCCTGAGGAGGAGGGGGTGGGAGAGGCGCTGCTTCCTTTGGCTAGCCACCCCGATTTCCTGTAGCCTTTTTTTTCCCTGCCAACCTGGGAGGGGAAACTTTCAGCCGCAGCATCAAGCGGTGCCTGGAGAACTCCCTGCTGCTGGATGCTTGCTTGGCCCCCTCCTCCTCCTTGCCCAGTGCCAGGGGGTGCTCATTCTTGTTCCTATCACCATCATCACCGTTGGTGCGACCACCACCATCACCCACCACTCTCTCCCTCTTCCTCTCTCTCTCTCTCTCTCTCTCTCCCCGCCTGCCCGTCTCTATTGTTCTGCGCGCCCCCCCCCCCCGGCCGGGCCGCCGCCGCCGCGCCTTTACTTACCTTCTGCTGCCTCCGGGCCATGTCGGTGGGCTGCTTGGCGTTGAAGGGGTAGGCGATGCACCTCATGACGAAGACGTAGAGCTGCAGCTTCTTCTTGCGCTCTTCTTCCTCCTTCTGCAGCTTCTCCAGCTCTTCCTTCTCCTTCTCGCTCACCACCGAGGGGCTCGGGCTGGAAGGCCGGGCGCTGCTGGCGCTCCGGCTGCTGGGCTGCAGACCCCCGCCGCCCCCACCGCCGCCCCCACCTCCCCCACCGCCGCCGCTGCCGCCCGAGCCATCGCTGGTCCGGCTGGGCGACAGCCGTGCCCCGGAGGCGGCGGGCGCCAGCACCTCCTTGCTGCTCTCCTCTTCCACGACCTCATCGGATTCCTCCTCGCTGGACGACGGGTCCAACATGTTGGCGCCGGCAAGGGGCGAAGGAGGGCGAAGGGGACCTCCCGGGCAGGCGGCGAGGGCGGCCGGAGCCTCGAGCCTGGAGGTCCCGCTCTTGGCTGCCTTCTCCGCCCTTCAGCGGCTCCTCACCCGCCGCCGCCGCGAGGAGGGTGCCCGGCAGCCCTGGCCCGCTCCAGCCGCAGAGAGCCCTCCGAAAGCCCTCCCGCCACCGGCACCGCCGCTCTCCAACCAGCCCTGAAGCCCCACGAGCTCCGCGCCGCCCGGGAACGGACGAGGCAGCAGGAGGGAGGAGGAGGAGGTCGCCCCGAGTGCGCGCAGGAGGAGCGAGCCCGAAAGGAGGGACCGCCGCACCGCCGCCGCGCTCCCGCCGCCGCCTTCCCAAGCGCGGCGAGAGCCAACGAGCGGGCGCTGACGACGCGCGCCGCCTCGGCCCGGCTTTAACTCTTGCCTGCCCGCGGCGCCAGAGAGGGAGGAGCGGCGCCCGGGCACACGCTCTCCTTCACCCAGGGAGGCGGATTGGGCTGGGGTTGGGGGGGGGGAGAGAGAGAGAGAGAGAGAAGAAGAGGAAGAGGAGGAGGACTCCACCAGCGCGCGCTCTCTCGCTCGCTCCTTCGCGCCCTCGCCGGCTCTCTGGGTCCCGCCGGGCGAGAGGCGCTGACCAGGGTGCTGGATTCCCAGCCGCCACCTGCAGCAAAAAGGCGGAGGAGGGGGGGGCGGGAAACTGCGCCCGGCCGGGAAAGGCAACACCCTCAACGGAACCCCCGCCCCACCACCCGCTTCTGCGCAAACTCAGCCGCCCCTTCGCCTCCGTTGGCCTCCCCTCCTCCTCCTCCTCCTGCCGCCTCCTCCTCCTCCCCCGCACGCGAGCGCTGCGCACATGACTGTTGGGGAAAGTGAAGCCCCCACGAAGAAGCGCCTGCCCTTAAAGACCCGCCCCGCCCCGCCGGTCTGGGCGCGCCGCTTCCCCGCCTGCTGCCGGACTCCGTGGAAAGGGGCCGCAAAGGGAGGAAGGTTTACTACGTGCGGGTTGAGGCATTTCGGGTCACGGGAAAGGCGAGCTAGGCGAAGAGAGGATGCAGCCCCCCCCCCCGCAAGCAGGCATGGGGTATAGATCGTGAAGAGGGAGAGTTTCCCGAAGAGATAAAAGAGAGCGGTCAATACAAAATAAAATACAAATGCAAGAGTAGGCATACCTTAACCGGCCAATAAAAATCAGGGTACAATATGCGGGATTTTTGTGGATCGAGGCCACTTCATCAAGCTTCCCCCATCTTGCCAAGAACTTTTGGACTTTACGTCTAAAAATAACTTTTTCTGGTAAAATCAATCTTACCATGGATTTTAGGACTGACAATGTGGCCTTGATCCACAAAATCTCACATAGTGTATGGTTATTATTTTCTTTTGTGGTCTGTAAAGCTGTCACCTACTCTTGCATTTCCCCTCCATGGATTGCTGCCTTGTGGCAAAGAGGCTCTAGTAATTCAGTAAAGTTATAGGCTATGCTGTGCAGGGACATCCAAGATGGACAGGTCATAGTGGAGAGTTCTGACTAAATGCGATCCACCTGGAGCAGGAACTGGAAAGCCACTCCAGTATCTTTGCTAAGAAACCCCCATGAACAGAAACAAAAGGCTAAAAGATATGATGCTGGAAAATGAGCCCCTCAGGTTGGAAGGTGTCCAATGTGTTACTGAGAAAGAGCAGATGACAAGTACAAGTAGCTCCAGAGCTAATGAAGTGGTTGGGCCAAATCCAAAAGGACGCTCAGATGCAGACACGTGTGGAAGTGAAAGCAAAGTCCAACGCTGCAAAGAAAAATACTACATAGGAACCTGGAATAAAAGAACCTTGATAAACTGGATGTGGTCAAACAGGAGATGGCAAGAATAAACATTGACATCCTGGGTGTCAGTGAACTAAAATGGACAGGAATGGGCGAATTCAGTTCAGGTGATTATCATATCTACTATTGTGGGCAAGAATCCCATAGAAGGGATGGAATAGTCCTCATAGTCAACAAAAAAGTGGGGAAAGCTGTACTGGGATACAATCTCAAAAATGACAGAATGATTTCAATACGAATCCAAGGCACACCTTTCAACATCACAGTAATCCAGGTTTATACACCAACCACTGATGCTGAAGAGGCTGAAATTGACCAATTCTATGAAGTCTTACAACACCTTCTCAAACTGAGACTAAAGAAAGATGTTCTTCTCATTATAGGGGATTGGAATGCTAAAGTAGGGAGTCAAGAGATAAAAGGAACAACAGGTATGTTTGGCTGTGGAGTTCAGAACAAAGCAGGGCAAAGGCTAATGGAGTTTCATCAAGAGAACAAGCTGGTCATCACAAACACTCTTTTCCAACAACACAAGAGGTGACTCTACACATGGATGTCACCAGATGGGCAATACCAAAATCAGATTGATTATATTCTCTGCAGCCAAAGATGGAGAAGCTCTATACAGTCAGCAAAAACAAGACCTGGAGCTGATTGTGGCTCTGATCATCAGCTTCTCATAGCAAAACTCAAGCTTAAACTGAAGAAAATAAGAAAAACCAATGGGCTAGTCAGGTATAATCTAAACCAAATCCCTTATGAATACACAGTGGAAGTGAAGAACAGATTTAAGGAACTAGATTTCATGGACAAAATGCCTGAAGAACTATGGATGGTGGCTCATAACACTGTAGAGGAGGCAGCAACAAAAACCATCCAAAAGAAAAGGAAATGCAAGAAAGTGAAGTGGCTGTCCAATGAGGCCTTACAAAAGAGAAGGGAAACAAAATGCAAGGGAGATAGAGAAAGTTACAGAAAATTGAATGCAGATTTCCAAAGAATAACAAAGAGAGACAAAAGGGCCTTCTTAAATGAAAAGTGCAAAGAAATAGAGGACAATAATAGAAAGGGAAAAACCAAGAAAAGAAAATTGGAAATATTAAAGGAAACTTTTGTGCAAAGATGGACATGATAAAGGACAAAAATGGTAGGGACCTAACAAAAGCAGAAGACATCAAGAAGAGGTGGCAAGAATACACAGAAGAATTATACAAGAAAGATCTGGATGTCCTGGGCAACCCAGATACTGTGGTTGATGACCTTGAGCCAGACATCCTGGAGAGTGAAGTCAAGTAGGCCTTAGAAAGCATGGCTAACAACAAGGCCAGTGGAGGTGATGGCATTCCAGTAGAACTATTTAAAATCTTAGAGGTGATGATGTTAAGGTGCTACACTCAATATGCCAGCAAGTTTGGAAAACTCAGCAATGGCCAGAGGATTGGAAAAGATCAGTCCACATCCCAATCCCAAAGAAGGGCAGTGCCAAAGAATGCTCCAACTACCGTACAATTGCATTCATTTCACATGCTAGCGAGGCTATGCTCAAAATCCTACAAGGTAGGCTTCAGCAGTATGTGGACCAAGAACTCCCAGAAGTATCAGCTGGATTTCGAAGGGGCAGAGGAACTAGAGACCAAATTGCTAACATGCGCTGGATTATGGACAAAGCCAGAGAGTTCCAGAAAAACATTTACTTCTGCTTCATTGACTACGCAAAAGCCTTTGACTGTGTGGACCACAACAAACTATGGCAAGTCCTTAAAGAAATGGGAGTGCCTGACCACCTTGTCTATCTCCTGAGAAACCTATATGTAGGACAGGAAGCAACAGTTAGAATTGGATATGGAATAACGGATTGGTTCAAATTTGGGAAAGGAGTATGACAAGGCTGTATATTGTCCCCCTGCTTATTTAACTTATATGCAGAATATATCATGCAAAAGGCTGGACTGGATGAATCCCAAACCAGAATTAAGATTGCCGGAAGAAATATCAACAACCTCCAATATGCAGATGATACCACTCTGATGGCAGAAAATGAGGAGGAATGAAAGAACCTCATAAGGAGGGTGAAAGAGGAGAGTGCAAAAAATGTCTGAAGCTCAACATAGAAAAAACTAACATCATGACCACTGGTCCATCATCTCCTGGCAAGTAGAAGGGGAAGATATGGAGGCAGTGACAGATTTTACCTTCTTGGGCTCCATGATCACTGTAGATGGTGACAGCAGCCACAAAATTAAAAGACACCTGCTTCTTGGGAGGAAAGCGATGACAAACCTCGACAGCATCTTAAAAAGCAGAGACATCACCCTGCTGACAAAGGTCCGCATAGTCAAAGCTATGGTTTTTCCAGTGGCTCTGTATGGAAGTAAGAGCTGGACCATAAAGAAAGCTGACCGCAGAAGAATTGATGCCTTTGAATTGTGGTGCTGGAGGAGACTCTTGAGAGTCCCTTGGACTGCAAGGAGAACAAACTTATCCATTCTAAAGGAAATCAACCCTGAGTGCTCACTGGAAGGACAGATCATGAAGCTGAGGCTCTAATATTTTGACCATCTCATGAGACGAGAAGACTCCCTGGAAAAGACCCTGATGTTGGGAAAGTGTGAAGGCAAGAGGAGAAAGGGACGACAGAGGATGAGATGGCTGGACAGCGTCATCGAAGCTACCAACATGAATTTGTCCAAACTCTGGGAGGCAGTGGAAGACAGGAGGGCCTGGCGTGCTCTGGTCCATGGGTTCACAAAGAGTCAGACACAACTTAATGAGTAAACAACAGCAACTGTTGCATTTGTAATTTATTTCCCAGGAGTTAGTGGTGTTAGTTTGTCATGGCAAAGACAAGAAATGATCTTTAAGACTGGTAGGTGTTACTTGGCATGCCTTTTGGTGGATGTAGCCCATTTTTTCAACTGCATAGAGCCACAGGCTCATGCGAGCAGCCATTCTGTCCATTCTGCTGGCATTCTGTTCTGTGGGCTTCTTGTAGGCAACAAGTGGTGGACAAGACAGGCCTTTGCTCTCATCCAGAAGGCCTCCCCTCATATTGTTCTTATCACCTGATGGAAAGATCAGAGAGCAAGAGCACAAAAAATCTACAGGGAAATATTAACACTGGAGTAGAGGGAAAGGAAGTTTGGTGATACTGATTATGAAGTATAATGAAGAAGAATCACATGAGGGACTGGCAAATGGGCAGAGGGGAAGAGGTTTGGTAGGTGAAACAAGAAGGATAGGCTGAGCGATTGAAAAAGGCAGAGATTTGGGCAGAGCGTGGTAGCTGATTTTGGTCAGATAAAAGTGGTAGTTACTGAACCCATCAGCAACAATATTTTTATTCCAAGGGCAAGATTTCTGCATCATTCTCTGGCTCAGGTGCAGAAACTCAACCAGCCTTATGTTGAGGGAGGAACATCACCTGTTTTGCCTCAGGCATCAAAATGCCTTTGGAGTCCTGTGCCATGATAGATTCAGCTAGTGGGGGGAGGGGTGCAGGTCAATCCAGAGAGCAGAACGAGGACAGATGAATCATCTGGAGGACAAGTGAACTAAGCCATAAGCCCAGAAGTGCAAGAATGATGGAATGAGTCACTAATGCTTCTTTTGTTGCTTAATGGCAATACCAGTGTACAAAAGTACACTGTCTTGATTGGAATGTAGCTACTAAATTGTCAGCCATTTCTTAGTTTCCATGGATAGCACTAATACGAAGATTGTGTGTCCATGTCAAAAAGGGATCAAGAAGAATCCTTGGTGCTAATCTCTTAGAATAGCCATCCTCTTGTTTACCTGATGCTGTAATCTGATTCACACTTATTTGGGAATAAAACTGGCATATTTCTTTGTAAAGTTATATACATTGTAATCTCACACATGTCTATATTGATATGCAAGAGTAAATTTATTAATTTTAGTAAAATTTGCTCCATAGCAAGTATGTATAGGAAGGCAGTCTTAAAGATCTGGTTACCCTCAGCTATACTTGATATAAAGAAGGAATTTGGACAAATAAGTCTCATTATACTGGGATTGAAAACTGACACCACTGGAATGATATTTACCCCTTATGACTATGAATATTGCCTTGAGGCTGTCTGTGGGGGAAAGCTTGACTATGTCAAGAGTTCCTGGTCTGATATTCATTAAAATTTAAAGGTCTTTCTAATCAGGCTCAACATGTAGGATGCACATGAATGAAGATCTTGGCTGCTTGTGGAGTTCATTACATGCTCCCTGCGGAAAAAAAAGTTGCCCTAGCCATCATGATTCATTTCTCTGTGAAATGGGAAGAGGTGGAATGGGCAGGTGTCAAGAGTGATATTTGCATATTTTGTTCTTTCCCATTTACTGTGTTGCTCAGGTTTCTGACAACAGGCCTAGGTCATCTCTTCATACACATTGTTCATGCGGTGCTCTCAGGCCTGTTTTTCACCGCAGAAGGTGAACGTTGTTGTCCGTGAAGCTCTTGATGTGGCCGTAGAGATGTTCATCACAGGTGAGATTCCCAGACCTTGGGGAAGTTGTTCAGTTAGACTACAACATCAGGGACCATGCCAGCCAGAAGATTCTGTAAGTAGCAACAACAAAAAGAATTAACTTTTCCAAATTCTTGGAAAAGAAAACCTTGGATACCCGTCTGTCATCCTTCTTTTCTAGAGTCTTTTCTAGCAGCTACAGGTGAAGTCATCACCATCATCATACAACTGCAGAGCTGGAAGGGACCCTATGGATCATCCAGCTCCTGTCAAAAAGGCATAGTGGGGAATCAAAGCCTCAATCCCCTTAACTATGGAGCTATTCAACAGTTGAGCATAAGCAATGTCATCAAGTGATTTCATCTTTTCAGCACAAGTAGCAGCATTATTGTTCTGATGGCCAAGCGTAGGTATTTCATCCTATTTAGTTAAACAGAGGCACGGAACAGGGTTGTTTGTTGGCTTCTTTTAAAATTCAGTTTTTATGTTCTTGATATTGTTCCAGCCATGGAATAAAAAAACAAAAAGAACATTCTCCCTTGCTTGATGGCTGCAGAGACTCAGTCTTACAGTCTGTGTATGACACAGCACTTCTAGTTTTCTTGCTTGTTTGTTTGCTAAGTTGGTCGTAGAAAAATTGCTGGTTAGATTAGCTGATACTATGAAAAGGTACCGTTGTGGATTAACTTTGATAACTCAAAAATAGAGAGTAATTTTTAGTCATAGTAGAGGTAAGCACAGGTGGATAGTCAGTGTACAGCTAAGAGAACAATGCTCCTTCTTTGGGTATCTCATTCCAAGAGTCTTCATCCTGTAAGTCACATCTAAATACATCCCTTGACTGTTCCAACAGACAGGGATTGGTGTTGTAGTTTAATTTTATTTTCTTTCCCAGGGAAGGCCTACTAATAACCCCTGCTCATGAAATACTTCAAGACAAGGTCACACAACTTCTGTGTGTGGCTGAAGTCTTGAAATGGAATTGGAAGGTGATTCTGCAGTTAAATATAATCCAGAGCAGCTTCCTATTGGAAATTCTGGGTTTTCCTCAGGGCATTCCTGCTGCATATCTAAGGATGGAGATAGGGATGCCTTCAATTTCTGTATGATTATTGAAATAATTTATGAAGCTTGATAGCCTCCCATGGGACCATGTAGTTACATCTGGTTATTAGCACTACTGGGAGGAGAACCAGTGGAGAAACATAAAAGGTAAAGGTAAAGGTTCCCTTTGACAATTTTTGTCCAGTCGTGTTCGACTCTAGGGGGCGGTGCTCATCCCCATTTCCAAGCCATAGAGCCAGTGTTTGTCCGAAGACAATCTTCTGTGGTCACATGGCCAGTGTGACTTAGACACGGAGCGCTGTTACCTTCCCACCGAGGTGGTCCCTATTTATCTACTCGCATTTGCATGCTTTTGAACCGCTAGGTTGGCGGGAGCTGGGACAAGCGACAGGAGCTCACTCCATCGCGTGGATTCGATCTTACGACTGCTTGGTCTTCTGACCCTGCAGCACAGGCTTCTGCGGTTTATTGTCCCATATTTTGCAGATGCATTCCCTGCTGGAGAATATTAAGTCATGGAGCACAAATAAAATAAAATAAAATATTTGTTTCAGCATTCAATATTCCCCTGTGCTAATACTCATTTAAGAAAAATATATTTAATTCATGGTAGTCAGCCTTACTGGTGCACTTTTAATGATGGTGTGTACCACTTGTGAGGCATTTTC
This sequence comes from Pogona vitticeps, assembly GCF_051106095.1. Taxonomy (NCBI): domain Eukaryota; kingdom Metazoa; phylum Chordata; class Lepidosauria; order Squamata; family Agamidae; genus Pogona; species Pogona vitticeps. The sequence continues at coordinate 39,552,649 of NC_135784.1, forward strand.
TATTGTACACCAAGTTGTGTGACTCTATATGCAACAGGTAATGTCTATAGAGATTTCTTAACCTATGGCAATTTGCTTTCAAAAGTTACACTGTTTGTATAAATGAATGACAGGATGTCAGCTGATATGTCCTGCTCTGCCATAAGAGGAAGGACACTGGGACAGTTTATTAACAGCTTCATGGGTTCAGAAGTAGAATGCATCCCCTACTAACTGGTGGATGCAATTTGTTATATCCTTGGTGACCACATGTCCATCGCTTATCTTTTTAAAATTAGAAAGAGTATATTTGCTAAATATCTTAAGACATCTAGCCAAACAGTAGTCTCAGTCTTACATCTTGTGGCATCTTGTCCTTATATCTACTGTTTGTGTTAATTACATGCTTCAGCTTTAGCACCAACTTGTTATATCCTGTGTTTACAAAAACAAACCTACTTACTTAGCCTCTCTTTATGAGATTTTTGTTGTTCTTTAGTCGTTAAGTCATGTCTGACTCTTCGTGACTCCATGGACCAGAGCATGCCAAGCCCTCCTGTCTTCCACTGCCTCTCAGAGTTCAGTCAAACTATGAGATTTTAGGAGTCTAAAATTACTAAAGAGTATCACTCACCTTCTCTTCATTTAAAATTAAATTTCCAATATGCATACTTAATATTTAAAAGAGTTAGGTATCTGGCTGTGAAGTCAGAGGTTGGGAGTTCAATTCCCCACTGTGCTCCCTATGAGTACAGCCAGCTTGTGTGGCCTTGGGCAAGCTCCATGGTCCCAGGGTGCCCCCTCCAGAAGAAGGAAATGGTAAGCCACCTCTGAGTACTCTCTGCCTAATAAACCCTTTAAAAAGTCACCACAAGTCAGAATTGACTTGAAGGCACATTATTATTATTATTATTATTATTATTATTATTATTATTATTATTATTATTATTATTATTATTATTATTATTATTATTATTATTATTATTATTATTATTATTATTATTATTATTATTACTACTACTACTACTACCACTACCACTACCACTACCACTACCACTACCACTACTACTACTACTACTACTACTACTACTACTACTACAATATACCATATTTTTTCATGTACACGACCCCCCAATGTATAAAATGACCCCCTAATTTTGACCCTTGATGCAGGCAGATGAGCAGCTAATGGGCAAATGCTCCTCCACCTCCACCTCCTGCTGTTGCCACTGCTGCCCGCCCGATCACCTCCTCCAGTGTGACTGCCGGGGCTCACTTCCAGCTCACCTCACCACCTTGTCCCCTGCCCTAAGGAGACAGTCGCTGGAGGAGGCGATCCAGGGGCGGCAGCAGGAAGAGGCACCCGAGCGCATGTGAGTGCTTGTTCGCTTCCAGCCCCTGCTGCCTCCGCCACTGGAAGGGACAAGGCTGTGATGTGAACTGAGCCTGTCAGTGCCACTGGAGGTGGTGATTGGGCAGGCCGGGGAAGCAGGAGTAAGAGGTGCCCGAGCGCTTGTAAATGCTCCTTGGCCTCCATCTCCGTCTCCACCTGCTGCTGCCTCAGCCACTGGAGGGGATAAGCTGTGAGACAGCAACAGCACCAAGAGGCGCCCAAGTGTATGTGTGACTGCCTCTTTCTATGTATAAAACAACCCTCAAATTTTGCTCTAATTATTTTAGGGAAAAGTGTGATTTTATACATGGAAAAATACGGTACAGGGATAGCATTCAGCACCTTGGACAGGGACCTACACTCCTCACAGTCTCTTTTTGCTGCAGCATAGTTTCTTAGGAACAGGAAACAGGCTCTAGGATATTATGACTTCTTTATCTGTTATAATAATAATAATAATAATAATAATAATAATAATAATAATAATAATAATAATAATAATAATAATAATAATAATAATAATAATAATAATAATAATAATAATAATAATAATAATAATTTATTGTCATTGTAAGTATATACACAGTATACCCATACAACGAAATTCACAGACACCCAGAGACCAGACTAGAGTTAACCAAGAAAGCAATTGGTGATGGCCAAGGAACCATTAAATATTTTGGTCCAGATCATGTCCTGTATTTGCAAGACAGTTGTCCATTGTGACAGACAAGAGCCAGGCAGGAGTGAAGCAGAATGTTGCTAGTTTGGATACCAGGAATAATTATGGGGAAAATGGAACTGAGCAAATGAGATTCTTGTGGAGGAAAAATAATGTTTAAACAAAGCAGTGACCCAACAGCTTATTTATATATGTAGTGATGTTCAAAAGCAAAATGCAAAAATGGCTGTTGTGTTGTAGGATTTCCAGATTTTTCATGCACAAACCCAGCCATATGTGTGTTGTTATTTTACTTTCCTACCTATGTGCCCCTACTTTTCACATGCTCATCCAATCCAGTCTCTTTTCTTGGAAGGAAAAAAGAAAGAAGCAAGGTAACACTTATATCTGGGGTCAAAAGATCTACAATATGTAAAGTACATCTGCAAAAACAACATCTAATCACAAAAGAAGCTGGTCTTCAGTGCATCTTCAAAAGGGGTATAAATATGTGCCTGTCTATTTTTGAACTGTGCTGATAGCAAGCAAAGTGAGAGAAGCAAAGATTGCAATTATGCATATGCAAAATCCAGGAAACATTTTTATTAATAGTTAATTTATGCAATTAGCCCTTATGATTAGATAAATGAAAGGACCAGCTACATCTTTGCTAGAGGCATAGCCATATTCTAGGAACACCACTTAGTGATCTTCTGGTTTATATAAACTAGTTGATTCATTGTGATTTGAGTTTCTGTGGATTAAAACCTAACTGACCAGATGGGTAAAGAACCTGAAAACAGTTGGGGCTATGAAATGGCACAGTATTTCTGTGGCATTTCTATGCAAAGTCTCAAATTTATTGAACATCAGAAGTCAGTGACACCTATTTGCTACAGCAGTCATTAGTGACAATGGGCTAGTTCTAAGTGTGTATGCTTACTTAGAAGGGAAAGCAACCTACAGTTAAGTTGAAACTGAATGCAATCAAATGATCTGGTAAATTCTACTTCGGTCTTTCACATTGGAGTCAGTCCCTTTGGAAGGCATTCCCAAATTAGCCTTCTAAATAAACCAGGACCCATTCTCTTATTTCGCTGTCCTCCTTGTTGCCCACACGTGTCCTAAGATTTCAACCAGACTTTAGAGTGGTAAGATGTTTTAGGAGATGGAGTACAGAACTCCCAGAATCCTTCATCAGCATGGCTTCTGTCCCTGTAAGAGTTTAGTGGCTAGCTCTTCACTAAACGAAGCAGCAGTGCCTTGCCCCTTTAATTTTTACAGCACCAAACCCACAGTCTTTTACACTGGGAATATCCCCACCTTGACTCTGAATGGAGAGATGGTAGGATATAAATGCACAGAATGAATGAATTATTTCTGGAATAAGAGAATCTCAGAAAGATTGCCTTTGTGAATGAAGATGGAATTTCCACTGGGTAAAACAGCTTCAGCTTCACAGGTATTATGGTGTCTTTTGATGTCGTTTTGTCCTAGCAAGATTATAGCCAATTGTCTCTCCTGCATTTCAAGAGCTGTGGCCTTGGGGAGGGACTGGGAGCAGTGAAACTGGCTATTCTGAACACTTGGAATATCATTCACAAGCTTTGATGACAGAGTGTGTGTTATGCACTGTCAAGTCTGAACAGACTTATCCTGACCCTAACAGGGTTTTCAGGGTAAGTAAGATCTTCTAGGAGTGGTTTTTATGATAGAAGAAACCATTAAAAATAACCTTGGAAACATTTAATTGCTTTGCTACTGAGGTATTATACTGAAGAAACACTCTGAAGGGAAATCCTTGACCTGCTGTGAGGATTGATTTAATCCTTTTGGTGCTCTGCAGAGGGGTTCCTACATAGGCTTAGGAAAGGCCCTTGAAAATATTTTTATGCCATAAAGTATTTGCATATACTGTGGCCTTTTAAATACAAGAGGGGTGCTTTGCTCTATATCACCTCCATGCATTACAAAGTCATCCACTGAGAAGACCAAAGTTGGAAAGATTGCTTTGCTCCATTGCTTTGTCTTTCACTTTCTTATTTGTCTCACCATTAGTTTAGCCTGTCATGATCTACCTCAATTTTTGATTGTTTTAAAAACGCCCACATGAAATTTTCAATATAAATGTTTTGTATGCATTTTTACTAATATTTGTACTGTCAACACATAATCGCCAATCTAATTCTATTTTCTTTTGCACACTGCTTGGAGAGTATATCCCCCTCCCCATATATATGGAAAGGTCTTTAGCATTTGAGCTTGATCACTATTGAAGAGTTTTTATTTTGTTTTCATTTTGATTTGCAAATTATACATCTTGGAGTATTTGTTTCTATTTCTCTGTTTTTATTTAATATATGGTTATTGTGTTTTTGTCTTGTTGTGAACCACCTGGAATAGGGTATCACACCAATAAGGTGGTTTGAGAATTTAAGAAATAAGTAACTAATTCTATTGTTTGGGTTCTGTTTGGGTTTTGGTGATACGTTCCAGCTATAGAATGGGCACCACTGATACAGAACACAGGAAAGTGCCTTTTGACTAAATCAGTCATTGGTCGAGTGTACTGTCTGGTCATGGTTTCAGACATAGGTCTTTTCCAGGCCTGCCCACAGATGTTGGGAATTAAATCTGAAACTCTATTGCCATAGTGGTGACCAATAAACTCCATAAAAATATGAGCAGACAGACTAAATTAATGAAAAGTAAACTGGAAATGCCACTGTAAAAATGAAAGAAAACATTCATTCAATCATTAATTTAATTTATGGTCCTCATTTTTCAATCTCGAAAAAAGGGGACTCAAGATGACGTACAACATTTTAAAAAGATAAATATGGACAGAATACAATAAATTACAATATTAAAAAGCCATTATGTTAAACCAAAGGCAGAGTAGAACCATTTAATACAATTAAAATCACATCAAAAAGCTTTTGAGAGTACAGTATCCCCCATTAAAATACTTCCCTTGGCATCCAGTCAGTTGTCAAAAGCCTGCATGAACAGAAGAGGTTGTCTCCTGGAAAAGAAGAGCAATGAAAAGGAGGACCAGCCTGTCCTTCTGTGGCAAGTTCTCCTCCTCCCTCAGAGCAGCTGCCCTAAACATCTTTTGTTTTGTCCTCATCACGCATACCTGTGAGGGTGGTGGGACTGAGAGAAAGGCCTCCCTTGAAAACCTAGAGAGACTGATAGGAGATGAGAAGCAGTCCTTCACATAGCCTTATATGTAGACCAATGCATAACATTCAGGAGAGGACCAAATGTCAAATATAAATCCATGTAAAGTTGGCATCTATCTGCCATGCACTCCAGTGTTGAAAGGGGTGTGAGTGTCCTCTGCTCATTGAGGAACAGAAGGTGGACATTTATCCTTCCAATGGTGCAGTGCAAGTATTTTAACCATTGAAATGGTACAAAGAATCCATATCTTTTAATCAGTTTCCATATTGCAGCCAATTAATTCTAAAGAGCACATGTAAAGTTCAAAGGCTTATCCAAAACAATAAATTCATCAAATGACTTGAGCCCAAGGAGGAAACACCTCTGGACATAAGCAGATCATTTGTTTAAAGGACATTTGGTAGAAAGTCCAGTGCCAGCAATTAGCCAGTGTAGCAGACCTTTACTGAATAGTCATCGTGCAGTCCAGTATACATGGAAAATAAATTTCTGCTATACGTCTTGTAATTTAAGATCCCAGGACAAAGTGGTGATAGAGGCAAAAGGTTTTATCTATTGACTAGGTGGAAGGAGGATATCTAATAATTTCATTTAATCCTAATAGATCACATTATAGACAGGAATTCTCCATAAAAAATATTATGGGCTTCTGTTCATTTACTGGTTTGACAAGTTCCCCCAGAATTATGGGAATCTTTGAGGCATTCATGGCACCAGGGCCAAACCTGGATACCAACATATGCTATAACTGAAGATTTCTGGTTGCTGACTCCTAACAGAGCACAACAGAAGAATAAAACTGAGACAGACCCAAGGAAAGAAGCAACCAGGGAGACTTAACAGCAGTTTGATGAGGAGTTTCATGGGGGAGGCCAAGGAGAAGGACTCTAACAACAAAAAATTGTTTCTGGATATAGTATTATATTCGTGGAATTTCACACCATCCTTCAAGGTAGACACGACAAAGGAAAGGATGCTCATAGGCAAACAGAAGAGAGCAAAAAGATAACTGGGATTATGGAGGGAAGAGACACTTCTGTGTGTGTGCAATTTTTGTCTTTGGACCTGAGAACAAGACAGCATAAACATGCAAGAAATGCAAACTAATAGCACTCTTGGGGGGGGGGGGAGGAAAGAACTGGAGCCTTTAAGAGAAGGTGAAGCATACATAGAAGCAACAGCAGCCCAGGGACACACTGAAGGTGAAAGAACAGCAGGACAAAGCAAAGGAAAAGAATGTTGTGGAGAGAACAAACATAGTGGAAGAAGCACCATGGAGAAGAGTCAGAGTTAGGAGTAAAAGAAATAGAAGACACTCTTCACCAGTAGAACTGCAAAACCACTTTCAGATTCTTGAAGACAAGTCTGGCAGACAGCATGCAGAGAAAGACATAGAAAAGACCCTGCGGGAGGATATGTAAGAGACTGAAGCTCAGTTACTGAACCCACACCCTACAAAAGAAGGAGAAGAAAAGAGAATAGTAGTGATATGGTGGCAGGATTGCCATTGCTTATAAAAACCATGGATGCATATTTGTTTCTTCTCATTCACATGGGAATAAAAAACACAGCCAAGAGGAGCTATGAGGAAATCACATCAGACTTTGAAGCTCTGGGAAGGAAACTGAAGAACTTTGGTGCCTTCTCGTCCATCCTACGAATTCTCCGAAGAGGAATAGAAAGAGAGAGGAAAATATTCCAAGTGAACAACTGGCCATGAAGGTGGTGCCAAGGTGAGGGGTTTGGATTTTGGGGACCATGGGCTTAGCTTTCTGGAAGATTAACCCAGTAGTAATGGGTTGCACCTCACAAGGATTGGGAAGATTGTGTTTGGCCACAGGATGGAAAAAACTTTATCAGGAGGGCTTTAAACTGAATTAGAAGAGAGAAGGAGATGCAAACACAGAGGTAAAGATAGATGAAGCTTAAGCCCAATAAGAAGAACAGATTGAGTGTAGGGAACATAATAATGGGCTCAAGTTATAGGATGTCAGATTTCAGTTGAATATTAGGAAAACCATCCTAACTGTTATAGCCATATGACAATGGAACCAATTACTTTGGGAGGTGGTGAGCATTCCAGCTCTATAGACATTCAAGAGAAAATTAGATGACCATCTTCAGATCTACTTTGATTTGGACTCCTGCATTAAGGAGGGGCTTGGACTCAATGACCTTATATGCCTCTTTCAACTCAATTATTTAACTACCTTTCAGCAGCGGATGGCAAATCACATCTTACCTTCAGCTGAAAGAAAAATCATGAATCAACTGCTTCAAAGCAAAGACTGTCTATCATTCCAAGGCTTTTACATAAAATATGTCTTTTCAATTCTCAAGTCATGTTTATCCCCATCATGTCAATTTAGCATGAGAAATTTGGGTCAAGATTAAATCACTTGTGCCATTCATTGTACACCAAAACTCTCGAGCTGCTTATTCTAACATAGACTCCAGTAAAATCTCATACTACCTTTATGAAAAGCATGTGCTACAGCTGTTGCGTCTTCCAGGCCTAGGAACTTCTAATAATATGTATGTATGTATGTATGTATGTATGTATGTATGTATGTATGTATGTATGTATGTATGTATGTATGTATGTATGTATGTATGTATGTATGTATGTATGTATGTATGTATGTATGTACGTACGTACACTGGTGCCACGCATAGCGAGGTTAATCCGTTCCGGATTAACCTTCGCTATGCGAAAACATTGCTGTACGGATCAAAAAAAACCACTGGAATGCATTAAACATCGTTTAATGTGTTCCAAATTGGCAGAAAACTCACCGTACAGCGATGTTTTCCGGGTCCGGCAGCCATTTTCGCACCCTCAGTAAGCGAGGGGAGGGCGCAAAAACGCTGCGCGCGGCCATTTCGGCCGCAGCGAGACCGCGGATCAGCTGTTCGGTGGGTCTAAAATGGCCGCTGGAACACCCGAAATGGCCGCGCACAGCGTTTTCGCACCCTCCCCTCGCTTACCAAGGGCACGAAAACGCTGCCCGTGGCCATTTTGGGTGTTCCGGCGGCCATTTTGGACCCGCTGAACAGCTGATCCGCGGGTCGCAAAGCGAAGGTCGGTAAGCGAAACACTTACCGATCTTCGCTATGCGAATTTCGCCCATTGGGCCCGACGCGATGCCTTCGCATTAGCGATCCCGGAAAAGGGATCGCTATGCGAATTCATCGCTGTACGGAGCGCTCGTTAAGCGAGGCACCACTGTGTGTATGTATGTATGTATGTATGTATGTATGTATGTATGTATGTATGTATGTATGTATGTACGTACGAATGAACGAACGAACGAATGAATGAATGAATGAATGAATGCTATCTATTACAGTGGGGTCTTGACTTGAGAACTTAATCCGTATTGGAAGGTGGTTCTCAAGTCAAAAAGTCTGTAAGTCAAGTCTCCATTGACCTACAGTGCATTGAAAACCGATTAATCCAGTAACAGGCCATTTTTGTTCCATTTTGGTTTTTTTCTGGTCTGTAAGTCAAATCTCAGTCTGCAAGTCAAACCTAAATTTTGCGGCCAGAGAAGTCTGTAACTCAAAAAGTCTGTAAGTCAAGCCGTCTGTAAGTCAAGGGTCCACTGTAGATCTAAATTTAATATATTTAATATTTATTTATAAAGTCAAAATATTTACATATATCATAATCTACACCATGATATCTTAGAATGGGTTACAACAAAAACAATATAAAATAAACTAAGTAGTCTAAATATATACATATCATTTGTTTGAATTGACCTATATGTTTTAAATGTCTTAAATAATTTGACATATATATGTCAAATTGTGTGTGTTAAATTGTTTTCCTGAAAATAAGACCTAACCTGAAAATAAGCCCTAGTATGATTTTTCAGGATGTTCTTAATATAAGCCCTACCCCCAAAATGAAACCCTGCCCTCCATCATTGTGCAGCAACCATACGATCACATGACTGTATTTGAATAAATGTAGATTGTTGTACATGAAAAAAAAACACCATACACTGAAAATAATCCCTCATGCGTTTTTGAAGCAAAAACTAAAATAAAACCCTGTCTTGTTTTTGGGGAAACATGGTATACATATATGTATACTGTGTTTCCCTGAAAATTATATATTATATATTATGTTATATACATACATATACATGTGTGTGTGTGTGTGTGTGTGTGTGCATGTATATGTGTGTGTATGTGTATGTCAAATTTTTAAAAAATCATTTAAAACATACAAGACAATTCAAACAAATTAAGAGCCATTAAAAGAATATAGATTCCAAAGAACACCACAACATGCAAGATCTTGAAATCTCAGAGGTTTTGAGGATCAACAGCCATGTTTTAACTTGAGACTGAAATCAGGGTTGGGACCAATTGAGTCTCCAAGGGGCTAGCATCCCATAGTGGAGGGGCTACCACCCAGAAAGCCCTGTCTCATATCTCCATGGAGTACACATTGTTCTCCATAGGATATAAAAGAAGTTCCCACACACTAGGTTTTAATAACTGTTGAGTGATGCTCTCACATATCCAGGCCCCAAGCTGTTTAGGGAGTCATGGTCATTACTCTGAGCTCTGATTAGAAGCCTATTGGTGATCACCCTGGTGAGGGAAGGCTTTATAATGCAGGGAGTTCTATGCCGGCAAAAGATGTGTGCGAAAGGGTATCCATATCTATAAAGACACTGATCGCATTATGTACCATCCTCCTCTGATTTTATTGATCTTTGCTTCACCCCAGTGATTATTGCTGTGAGGATCAGTTAGGGAAACTAACGACACAGTGATCCTGAATCATCTGGCAACTGGATACACAGCATGGAAGGGGAAACTCAAAAACTACATTTGGTGGAGCTTCTGCTCAATGGGAAAGATGGGTGAGGGGATATTGTTATTGACTTGTTTGGGTCAGGACACGTGCTACAGTGTCTGCTCTACATTTAATCAATTTCTTAGTGTACACAGCACAAGTAGACTGGAAAACTGATAGCAGGCAAGGCAGCAGTATTTCTCTTCCACCCTACCTTTTAAACAACCAATGCATGAGAAATGTTGACAATTACGTAACTTTCCAGGAAATTGTTCTTACAAGGTAGTTAATGTGTTTTGATCTAATGGCAGACATGCAGAAACATTTCTAAGCTCTTATTTTGTTCTTTAACAAACAGTCTTATCTTGGTGTGCCTGATCATCTTAAAATTCAAGTCAGCATGCATCAGTTAAAGTGAGGACATTTTTCAACAAGAACACACTGTATTTTTTAAATTGTGCTTTTCAGTTATAAATGAGAAATAAAAGGAAATGATTCATGAATTTCTAAGCTGCATTATTTGAAAATGACAGGTGAGATTCTCAATGAATTTTAGCTTTATATAATCGTATGGAATACTGAGGATAAAGAGCATATTGCAAGATATGGTGAAAGGGTGAGTTTTGATACCATTATTGACCTAAAAAGTGGGTCCAATGTTAAAACGTTTGTTCTAGAATGGTCTAGGATGGTTTGTCACCATCCGGCCTTTCATGTTCAGTATTGGATCATAGAAGACAAGTAAGCTTGTCTACCTTAGGATTTTAACTATAAATACTGTGCTTGGGAGTCTAATGTCTGGGCTTAAAGCCAAATTGTTATTTATTTATTTATTTATTTATTTAAATTTATTTATTTATTTATTTATTTATTTATTTGTTTGTTTGTTTGTGTGTGTGTGTGTGTGTGTGTGTGTGTGTGTGTGTGTGTGTGTGTTAAAATATACCTGCAGAACCAGGAATCTAGTGCCTGTGGCAATTTTTATGGATACATCTGAAATCTGGTACACTGCAGATATCATTAAGTATATAATAAATGGCAAGCTTCATACTGTTACTTCAGTAGATGTCCTCTTTACACATAATGCAATCTGGAGGATTATAGTAGAAAAAACAATAATTTAGAAAACTCAATATATTTTATCCCTGTCATTGTTTTAATGTTGAGCAGCTGAATTGCCTTTGTATATATTCTTGTAGGAGTTGTTTGTGTATATGCTTTTTGTTGACTAGCCTTAAGATTGCAATACAGTCCAAAAAACAATAACATTAAAACATCAATAACTAAAATAAGCAAACATAATCCAAGATGGAAAAATGAGGAGAGAAAATTACCATATTTTTCCGTGTATAAAATGACACTTTTCCCTAAAATAATTAGAGGAAAAATTGAGGGTTGTCCTCTGAAGATGCCGGCCACAGAGACTGGTGAAACGTTAGGAAGAACAACCTTCAGAACATGGCCAAAGAGCCCGAAAAACCCACAACAACCAAACACATCTTACCTCTGAAGAATATGTTTTTCAAGGAAAGTATACAAGGAAAGGTTTTCCCCCCTTCTTTTACTGCGGGCTGTTCACCCATTCCCTCCCCCTCCGTCTCTTCCCCATCCACCCCATCCCTTTATGTTCACATGATACCTAATTGAGGAGTCTTTTCTGAAGCAAATTCTCCTTCTTTGAACAGTGAATAGACAGCATTGATAATTTATCTCAGCAGCTTTGCTTAATGCATCTGCTGATTCAATTACAAAAGGGAAACGGGCCTTAATGAGAAGGGAGTGAAATAGACCTTTTTAGCCTAGGTTAAAAAACAACAACAGAGGAAAAGATAATACAATTGCTCTCTACATATTTGGATGAACATGGCCAGCAAGAGTAATCTTTTGGTCAAAGGGCACAGGAATTAACAATGGCATATGTTCCATTCATAAAGTGAGGTGGTTTTCCAAAATGCATTCAGCTGTGTTTTCCCTGTTGGCTTTATAATGGCAAACAGAAGGGACAAAAGATTAAAGCTTCCTCTTCCCACACAATGGAGGTGATTCATCCAGCACTGGCCACTTACTTTTTGAAAACTACATAAACAGCCATGCAGCCAAAAGCTACATGACGCATGCCATGCCTAACATGTTCTGTAGGTATCAGTTGTGTCGTGCCTGTTTCTAGCAAACAATAGTGTCTGCCTAACTCACAGAGATTGCCTGAGGCAGTGTCTTCCAAATCTAAGGCTCCAGATGCTCCTGAACTACAACACCCAGAAGCCTTGACCATTGGTTGCCCTAGTGTAACCTGTATGGTTCAGCCCAAAGGGGTGGGACTAAGAAAAGGGAAGGTCTGTGAGTAAAAACCCCTTCATAGATTGCTGCCTTGTCATGGCGAAGGGGCTTGAGTAACTCAGAGAAGCTATGGGCTATGCCGTGCAGGGCCACCCAAGACGGACAGGTCATATTGGAGAGTTCCGACTAAACGTAATCCACCTGGAGTAGGAAATGGCAATGCCACTCCAGTATATTTGCCAAGAACACCCCATGATCAAAAAACAAAAGGCTAAAAGATATAACGCAGGAAGATGGCCCCCTCAGGTCGAAAGGCGTCCAACATGCTACTGAGGAAAAGCGGAGGACAAGTACAAGTAGCTTCAGAGCTAATGAAGTGGTTGGGCCAAAGCCGAAAGAACACTCAGCTGTGGACATGCCTCGAAGTGAAAGGAAAGTCCAATGCTGCAAAGAAAAATACTGCATAGGAACCTGGAATGTAAGATCTATGAACCTTGGAAAGCTGGAGGTGGTCAAACAGGAGATGGCAAGAATAAACATCAACATCCTGGGCATTAGTGTACTAAAATGGACAGGAATGGGCGAATTCAGCTCAGATGATTATCATATCTACTATTGTGGGCAAGAATCCCATAGAAGGAATGGAGTAGCCTTCATAGTCAACAAAAGAGTGGGAAAAACTATAATGGGATACAATCTCAAAAATGATAGAATGATGTCAATACGAATCCAAGGCAAACCTTTCAGCATCACAATAATCCAAGTTTATGCACCAACCACCATTGCTGAGGAGACTGAAATTGAACAATTTTATGAAGATTTACAAGGCTAATAGAGTTTTGTCAAGAGAACAAGCTGGTCATCACAAACACTCTTTTCCAACAACACAAGAGGCGACTCTATACATGGAAATCACCAGATGGGCAATACCGAAATCAGATTGATTATATTCTCTGCAGCCAAAGCTGGAGAAGCTCTATACAATCAGCAAAAACAAGACCTGGAGCTGATCATCAGCTTCTCATAGCAAAATTCAAGCTTAAACTGAAGAGAGTAGGAAAAACCACTGGGCTATTCAGGTATAATCTAAACCAAATTCCTTATGAACACACAGTGGAAGTAAAGAACAGATTTAAGGAACTCGATTTGGTGGACAGAGTGCCTGAAGAACTTTGGATAGAGGTTCGTAACATTGTACAGGAGGCAGCAACAAAAAACATCCCAAAGCAAAGGAAACGCAAGAAAACAAAGTGGCTGTTCAACGAGGCCTTAGAAATAGCAGAGAGGTGAAGGGGGGAAATGGAAGGGAGATAGGGAATGTTACAGAAAACTGAATGCAGACTTCCAAAGAATAGCAAGGAGAGACAAGAGGGCCTTCTTAAATGAACAATGCAAAGAAATAGAGGAAAATAACAGAAAAGGAAAAACCAGAGATCTGTTCAGGAAAATTGGAGATATTAGAGGAAAATTTTGTGCAAAGATGGACATGATAAAGGACAAAAATGGGAGGGACCTAACAGAAGCAGAAGACGTCAAGAAGAGGTGGCAAGAATACACAAAGGAATTATATCAGAAAGATTTGGATACCCCGGACAACCCAGACAATGTAGTTGCTGACCTTGAGCCAGACATCCTGGAGAATGAGGTCAAGTGGGACTGAAAGCCTGGCTAACAACAAGGCCAGTGGAGGTGATGGCATTCCAATTGAACTATTTAAAATCTTAAGAGATGATGCTCTTTCGTCCGTTTAGTTGTTTAGTCGTGTCCGACTCTTCGTGACCCCGACTCTTAAGGTGCTACATTCAATATGCCAGCAAGTTTGGAAAACTCAGCAGTGGCCAGAGGATTGGAAAAGATCACTCTACATCCCAATCCCAAAGAAGGGCAGTGCCAAAGAATGCTCCAACTACCGTACAATTGCACTCATTTCACATGCTAGAAAGGTTATGCTCAAAATACTACAATGTAGGCTTCAGCAGTATGTGGACCAAGAACTCCCAGAAGTACAAACTGGATTCTGAAGGGGCAGAGGAACTAGAGACCAAATTGCTAACATGTGCTGGATTATGGATAAAGCCAGCGAGTTTCAGAAAAACATTTACTTCTGCTTCATTGACTATGCAAAAGCCTTTGACTGTGTGGACCACAACAAATTACGGCAAGTCCTTGAAGTCCTGTCCCACATATAGGTTTTCTGAGACACGTATATGTGGGACAGGAAGCAACAGTTAGAACTGGATATGGAACAACTGATTGGTTCAAAATTGGGAAAGGAGTATGACAAGGCTGTATATTGTCCCCCGGCTTATTTAACTTATATGCAGAATACATCATGCAGAAGGCTGGACTGGAGGAATCCCAAACCGGAATTAAGATTACCAGAAGAAATATCAACAACCTCCAATATGCAGATGATACCACTCTGATGGAAGAAAGTGAGGAGGAATTAAAGAACCTTGTAATGAGGATGAAAGAGGAGAATGCAAAAAACAGCCTGAAACTCAACAGCAAAAAAACTAAGATCATGCCCACTAGTCCTATCACCTCCTGGAAATAGAAGGGGAAGATATGGAGGCAGTGACAGATTTTACTTTCTTCGGCTCCATGATCAATGCAGATGGTGACAGCAGCCACGAAATTAAATGATGCCTGTTTCCTGGGAGGAAAGCGATGACAAACCTTGACAGCATCTTAAAAAGCAGAGACATCACCTTGCCAACAAAAGTCCGCATAGTCAAAGCTATGATTTTTCCTGTCGTGATGTATGGAAGTGAGAGCTGGACCTTAAAGAAAGCAGACCGCCGAAGAATTGATGTTTATGAATTGTGGTGCTGGAGGAGGCTCTTGAGAGTCCCCTGGACTGCAAGGAGAACAAACCTATCAATTCTAAAGGAAATCAACCCTGAGTGCTCACTGGAAGGACAGATCCTGAAGCTGAGGCTCCAGTACTTTGGCCATCTCATGAGAAGAAAAGACTCCTTGGAAAAGACCTTTATGTTAGGAAAGTGTGACGGCAAGAGAAGGGGACGACAGAGGATGAGATGGCTGGACAGTGTCTGCGGAGCAACCAACATGAAATTGACACAACAATGGAGGCAGTGGAAGATAGGAGGGCCTGGTGTGCTCTGGTCCATGGGGTCATGAAGAGTCGGACACGACTAAACAACTAAACAACAACAACGATTTGAGTAAAAGATTTGAATCAGAAACAACTGGGGAGCCAAAGAGGCTCAAGCTGCTGTTGCCACTTAGACTGCTCAACCTTCCCATCTTGGCCAAGGAATAATTTCTATATGTTTCTGTTGGAGGGGTAAATCTAAATAGTGAATTCATGAGACAATTGTATTGCAGAGATTTGTACCAATGTTTTATTTTAGGGTTTTGAAGAGTCTACTGTCTTAGGAAAATCAACCCAGTTGAGGAAGATATTTTGGAGTTTTGCCTGACTTTGAAATCAGCGGGACACTTGAGCTTTGCAAATTCTACAAGCAAATTCAATAACCTCTGGTACTGGTGTTGTTGCCAAGAATTTGGGTACACAAACCATAGCATTCTGTTGTTGTAACTGTTTATGTTGTCTGTTATATGAATGCAAACAACAAGACACTTATTTTGTGAAACTGCATTTGCCAGATTTATCAATAGTAAACAAACAGATCTATAGAACTTTGAAGTGTTACACTAGCTAGGGCTTTGGAGAGCTGTTCCCTAACAACACATATATTTGCTCTGCCACCCCAACTGTTTTGGAATTCAATGGCCTAAAAAGATATCATTACACTTAAAGCAGAAAGAGTTTGTGCTGAGGTTATTTAAAGGAAGGAAGGGTAGAAGATGAACCAGGATCTACTGCTAGGGCTCCAGCTGATTTGCAGGAAATCAACAAGAGCCTCTGATTTTCAATTCCCTGTATTGTTTAACAAAAAATACCAACACTCCGCTGGCTGTAATAGCAGCTGGACATGTGGTGGTTGCAGTTTCCTCCCCAGAATGTCCCAGATACTAAATATATACTATATATTTTCAGAGCTCGGAAAAGTAAGTTTTAGATTATAACTCCAAGAATTCCCTGTTGGCCATGCTAGCTGATGGCTTCTCAGAAACACTGCCCAGAAAAATAACTCATCCAAGCTCTAATTGTTGGAAGGGGGCTTTCCAGAAAACCAACAAACCAACCTAATGGCTATCTGAGAGTTGATATATATGGTTGTGGAGAAAGCTGCCCAGATCTATAAAGAGATCTCCTCCCTTACAGAACAAACCACTTGCTCAGTGGCAGAAACTGATTAAGAGAATGGCATCTTTGGAAGGGTACAAAGCCTGGAGACATCTGGTCACTTCACTGTACATCTGATTATGTGCTACAAGGGGACTGATCAAGGAGCAGCTGTGAGGTCACACGGGAGCAGCGACTGACAGAATTAATGATCAGGGGTGGAGTGGGCAGGCTTCAACCTCGACCTGCTTTGTTTTCAGAGTCAATAAAGTCCAGCTGCTAGTGATGTGAATTTTTGCCTTTCAAGCTCTGCGGTGCCAATGGTACTAATTTACAGTAAAGAGGGCCTAATCCTTCTCCCTGTGCATGCTCATGTCTGTGTCTACAGCCACACATTTGGTTGACTGGCATGCCCTAAAATAGAATATCAGGCGTTAGCAACAGTAGTTGCCTTCACAAAGACTGTGGTTTCCTATGTCATTATACTAATCAGAGCATCTGGGCCTTTGTCACCCAGTCAGAACCTAACCATCACTATTGTGATAGAATTAATCGCCCCCTCCTGTCTGTGAAATATCTTCTTCATCCAAGACCAACACAGCCTATTGTTGTCCTTCCCAACACACCCTCCCTGCCAACAGTTTTAAATTCCCGCCAGAGAAACAGCCAGTCCTTTCAACTGAAGAAGTGTGCTTGGATAAACAAAAATTTATGAAAAATAGCTTTAAAGGTGCTAGAAAACTTCAGGTTTCTCTTTTGCTGTAACAGACAAACATGGCTACTATCTAGGCTACAGTTTTTGTTATGTACTTTAAAATCAGAACCAACTTGTAATGACCCTAACATAACTTTAAATATAAGTGAAATATTTAAGAAATGGTTTTACCAGTGTCTCATACCCCAATGAGTTTTCATGGGTGAATGAGGATTCAAACCCAGGCCTCCTGGGTCCTCGTTCATTACTCTATCCATGATGCCACTCCAGCATCTCCAGCCTACAGTATGTGCAATTTATTAAAAGAAAGCCCAACAGCAGGATATTTTAAAGCTGCTGTTGCACATCTCTCCCACACACCCCTTCGAAACAAAGATGATCACATCCAAATTTGGGAAAGATTATTGTGGCGATCCCCTCTGAAGCCCCTATTCCCTCAGGTCTTCACAAGGTTCTCGCTCTTCTTTCTTCGCTGCCACCAGGTATTGCTGCTCCAATACCATTCAATCAAGGAGACATGTGTGCTTTTAAAACTTAAGTTATTTATTTGATCAGGGAAGTTAACATCAGATTAATATTCAATAGGTAAATCACAGGTTGCTAATCACTTGTATTTGTATCAGTTCTACAGTACTTTGACTTTAGAACTCTATTAACTCTCAGTTCCATTCAGCGTTCTTACAGATCTCTAACTCACTCTAAGTTCACTTTTAAGTTTCACACTGTCTCTCACTCACAGAATCTCTCTTCATACTCCATACACCAGCCTTTATATCCAGCCCCCTCCCCCCTTGGCACCGCCTTCCGTCCTCTCATTGGCTCCTTCTCCACTGCTCAGCTGTGAAGGACAGGTGAGGGCAGGGCTGTTCGCTACAATTATATGGTTCATATATGTCAACCATAGGCTTATTTCTTCACTAGCTTCATACATATAGTGACTGGTGTGGCTGCAGCCCAGTTTAAATACCTGGCCACAGTCTGACAGGATCTGTGTTTTCAGAGCAATAATTTAAAAAAATAAATACAAGGTCCACTGATCAACTTGGTGTGAGGAAGAGACAAAGAGAGAAACAAAGGGTGAGCCGTCCCCTCAAACGCCTAAGATAGAGCAGATGATAGAACAAGCAAGGGATATAGAGACAGAATTAAGTAAGAGAGCAGGAAACAAAGACGCGAGCCGGTGAAGAGGAAGATTGTCACGCGGTGGAGTTGGAAAGGGCTCGAGACAGTGGGAGCTGCGTGCAGAAGGAGTGGTTAAAACAGTTAGAGACAACCAAGGCGGTGAAGGCAGGAGAGAGGAGAGTGAGGAAAGGCAAGAGAGAAAGTGTAAACATCTTCCTGACTACTGAAGAGGGAGCAATATCCAAAGAGACAGAGGTTAGAGAACCCATCACTGAGAAAACCGATGAAGGAATGCAAGTCTTTTCTGTTCCTTTAAAGAGATCTGCGGCTAGCAAGATTGAAGAAGGTGAAGAAAGTACAGTAAGAGGGAAAGTAAGACCCATAATAGCTGGTCTTAGTCCCAAAGAATGGACTGTCCTGGTGTACCCGAAGGGTCGGGATCCCGAACGGTTGGTACACCCAGTGGATCCTGCTATGGAGAAAGAAGCAGCGAGAGAGGGAGAATGGGCCCACCATCCTTGTTGCGGAACCCTGTGTGCGGTTCGCAACGTGTTTCTGAGGCCACCAACAGAGGAGGAGAAATCAGCAAGAATATACTTTTGAAAGACTTGAATAATGAAAAGTCTTTGTTGTGGTTTTGGGAGAGTTCACCTCCCCAGTTAACGTTAAGTAATTCAGTAGAGTTAAACAAAGAAGAAACAAACAGTTGTGTTAATAAACATTCTTTTGTTAATAACTCCGAGTCATCATTTGTATTGCCAGATGAGGAACAGGTTTAGAATAACACTGAACCCACTTACACTTGGTCAGCGGACCTTGTATTTATTTGAGGAGGATCCTTCAGTGTTGAATTCCTTGTTTCTCCAAATCCCACTGGGTTTTCCTCCCATTGTTGCTTTGTGCCTCACTGAAAAGCTTTAGCCAGAATCCAGCCAGTGATTAAAATTTGTGTAAGTGAAATTATGTGAATCGTGGCAACAATTGCTGCTAAGGTGCTGGTTGTAACTAGATGCCCACCTGATTACATGATGCATGAAATATTGACAGCTTATCGCTGCAGCTTAATGCAATTTAGCCGGGTAGGTGGGGCTCGTCAGCCATGGAAGGCAGCCCATCTAGGAGAAGGAAAACTCCAATTTCAAACCTCCACTGCCTTGTGGCTATATCCACTCATGGAAAAGGCTTCAGGAGTTAACCTCGAGGCAAAATCCGGAGCTGGAGTCCCGAAGGCAGCATGTGTCGGTCTGCCAACTCCTGCGACATTGCTGGAACCAGTTGTATTGGTTCTTGCCTTTCCATTGGACCATTTCAGCAATGTGGAGAGGGGGGGGATCTGCTGCTTGGGTAACAGCCTATCCTTCATATTACCTTATGCTCTGGAGAGGACACTCCTCGATTCAGAGCATGTTACCATAGTCTCTCGAGACTGAAGGATGCCTATGCTAATGCAATTTAATATATGTAACCATGAATTGACAACTGTATTCTGGCCTTTGGTGTTTTTTTCCTTCTCACATAGAAATCCATGTATATTTTGGTATGAACCTTTTTTTAACCCACTTACTTCTGATGCACTTTTCAAAGATAAGCCTTTTTTTCAGTTGTAATTGTAGAAGGGGTAGCTGTGTTTGTGCAAACATTATAGGTAAAATCAAAATAGAAATTAAAAGTTTCTTAAAAAGACAAAAATGTGGCACTTTAAAGACTTTTTTTAGTTGTGCAAATTGATTTGATTATAAGTTGCAAAAAGGGAGAAAGGATGGGCAAATGTTGATATTTGCTATATCTTACCTGGATTTTAAAAAATAAAGATGTGTATGCCTTTGTTAATAGTCCCACAGGCCTTGTACTAGATAAATTTGGGGGGGGGCACTGTATTCCCTCCCCCCATCCCTACTCATTACACCAGTTCTATTGACTCCAGTGGGCAATATTTATGGGAAGATCCCCATGCACCATAGAGCAACTTTGATATTAAGGATGGTCCAAGTCTCACTATCAGGCCCACACTGTGGACGACACAGCAGGCGTCCCTCTGCTCCCAACTCCCTCTGCTCCCAACGGTGCTCACAAAATGGTGGCAGGTCATGTGGCACTGCTGCATAGCCCACTGGGAGCCAGCCAGCCAGCCAGCAGAGATGATACAGGCACTCCCTGATTGGCCAGCATGGGCGGTAGGCGGGGCCAGCACCTGGCCAGTGGACCTGAAGGGAGCAGTATTCAATCTTGTCCGCTAACCCAGAGTATAACAGGAACTGTGCTGCCAGGTCCTCAGTTGCTTCTGGGTAGCGTTTCCCCAACCCACGAACCCTGGAAACATAGAGACAGGGTCCATGACACTTTTGTTTTAAGGCACATTGCTGTTAACAGTTTCCCTTCATGTTCTTGACACAGCTTCCCTCTGTTTTGGGAGCATTGGGATGGATCCAGGAGAGCAACGGGCGGCAGGTGTGGACCTGCTGACCTCTATGGGTAAGAACCCCTACAGGGACCCAGGGTAAGGGGTCAGGAAGTCCCCCAGCTTCGGTGGAGGATGGGAACCTGGCCTTGGCCCTGGGTGGCAGGAAGACATGGAGTGGAATACACCTGTGACTCTCCACTTGTTGCCATTCTGGTGTTATTGCCCAGCTTGAACTGGGAAGACATGGGATACATCAGGATCAGTTGGGTCTCCTGATGGGACCAGATCCAACTTCAGTGCTCAAGCCAGGGGAATTGCAGGCTGATCTCAATATAACTGTGGCCTTTTTACTCCCGTTAGGTGTCACTGTGTCTTATTCAAGGGGGAAGGGGGAGAGCGGGCCCACCCAACGATAACCCCACAAGGGGACGTGATGGTTAGCCATTGTAGAACAGCAGTGGAAAACCAGTGACTGTTCTCTGTGCACTCCACAAAACCAGCAGGAGCCTTCCCAATTCTCTCCACATCTCAGCCATGAAACAGAGATGAGGCCAGTTACAGCATTGGAAGATTGGAAGATTCTTCCTGTTTCTTCTTACCATCTTCAACAGGTTTTAATTCAGAAGATATTAAGAGAGTTAGAGTCAATGCTTCACACACACCCATCCCTTTATTTTTGTCCAACTCATCTTTACCAGTCTTCTGTGTTCAACATCATGGATCTCCTTACTGGTGTGCACATATTTTGAACATAATATAAAGCTCAGTGTGTTTGCTAAGAGTCTTGCAAACCTGGTCAGGGGGCTTTAAACTGACTCCTGGTGGGTGGGGTAGGGATATGATATTCCACAGCACAGGAGGACATCAAGTGCTTAGGTCAAGAGTGTCACTGATAAATTAGAAAGTGGGATGTGATATGGAAGCCCACCAGTCAATGGGAAAAGGCAATAAGGAAGGAGCTGGCGGGGTGAGCCATGGTTTCAAATGCCTTTGTACAAAGCACAGAATATGGGAAACAAATAAGAAGAAACGTCTATTGTATGAAATAATAGCCTAGTCATTCTTCATGGGGTTCAACATTCAAGAACAATAGTACCCAAAGACTGTACATAAATGCCACCATAACCCATAAAGGTCTTGTTACTTATCCATGTTTTCAAAGAGAGTATGGCTCAATAAGAAGCTGACGGCATATACCAAGATCCAGGTCTACAGAGCCTGTGTCCTGAGCACACTCCTGTACTGCAGTGAGTCCTGGACCCTTTGTGCACGGCAGGAGAGGAAGCTGAACACCTTCCATATGCGTTGCCTCTGACGGATCTTTGGTATCATCCGGCAGGACAAAGTTCGAAATAGAGTAGTCCTAGAACAAGCTGGAAGTTTTAGTATATATACATTACTGAAACAGTGACATCTACGTTGGCTTGGGCATGTCATGAGAATGGCTGATGGTCGGATTCCAAAGGAGAATTAGTGCAGGGAAATCGCCCCAGAGGGAGACCACAGCTGCAATACAAGGATATTTGCAAGCGGGATCGGAAGGCCTTAAGAATGGACCTCAACAGATGGGAAACCTTGACGTCTGAGCGTTCAGCCTGGAGGCAGGCATTGCATCACGGCCTCTCCCAATTTGAAGAGACCCTTGCCCAGCAGGCTGAGGCAAAGAGGAAGTCACAAAAGCAGCAAAACCAGGGAGATGGACAGGGGACCGATTGGATTTGTCTTCATTGTGGAAGGGGTTGTCACTCTCGAATCGGCCTCCTCAGCCACATAAGACACTGTTCCAAGTCCTCCATACAGAGCACGTTACCATAGTCTTTCGAGACTGAAGGATGCCTAACTAAGTAACTAAGTGACAGAACATTTACCAGAGCTCAGATGTCCAACTGAACTTTACAGAAAACCCTCATAAAGTTACATCAGATACACTTGGCTCTTTGGCTTGCAGGCTGACTGTGGGCAGGAGGAGCTGATTTCCCAATAAACAAATTGTCTATGTAAAGTTTATTAAAGCCTAAATACTTTTTGTTCTTTGTTAGCATTCCCTTGGCCTTGTTTTGCACCAGAAAAACTGGGTGGTGGTGGTGATGTTCCATCTCAGATGCCTCCCAAGTACCAGAAGGATGTACAGCATCACAACACAGCACACTATCTCCCTGGATTTGGCTGTGTCAATGTGTACATTGTGTTTCTGCAGATTTCAAGAGCTTTATCAGTTGCACGTATAGCATGCAGCTTCTTGCCTGCTGTGAAGGGAGCTGCCAAGGTCTGCCACTGAGTTCTTCTTATTTCATATGCATGTCATGTTTTAATCGCTTTCTCCAGCTGCTCAACTGCAATTCATTCTGGGAGTTGTAGTCCAAAAGAAAATGTGACATTTTCCAGCTCTGATCTGGACATGAAAGTATCTGTAACAAAGACTTGCTGGAAAGAACTGGAGTCGTATATGCTCTTCCCCTTGTCTGCCCCAGACAATAGTTTAGCAGTAGCTTTTTAGACTAATGGAAATGTCTTGAATTTGCGCACCACATTGGTGTACTACTGTGTGCTGTTCGTGTACCACCTTGAGTATTACGGAGAAGGATTAGAGAAACATTTTATGAATAAACAAATAAGCTTGAGAAGCCTCTGAGATTTATGCTTTATTGATGAGCTGGAGCTCCTTCAGAAACAACATGAACTTCAAGAGTGCTGGTAAGAAATAGTATACAAGCATAAGAAGTAAGAAATAAAAGGAAATATGCTGATCTTTTCCTCTGCCCAAGTTGTCACATGAGAGGCAACAGCTTGCTAGCAATGCTGCTACATGGATCATGGACAAGATCTCTTATCTGATCTCTCCAGCAATGTAGCTGAAGTCTAAAGTCCAGGGGGCTTCTCTTTGAAATGGGAGCCTTGAAATGAATGGTGAAACAAGGTTACCTATTCATCGAATTAGGGATTTGCCATCCTTCCTAAACAAATCTTTCCCTAAACCCTAGTGCTTAAAATTGAGGTGGAAGAAATATAACCTATGTTTTCTCATTAAGGAGGGAAAGGAACCTGTGGTGCTCAGAACCATTTTAAAAATTGGCTCAGCACATTCTAGAATTTGTCAGATTTCAGGTACCAGTTAAGCCTAGGTAAGAAGGTTCATAGTTCTTTAGCAATATCTAACATACATCACTAAGAACAAGTCAAACATGAAAGCCATCAAAATAATCACAATAATCAGTCAGTTTAAAAGGCCAGAATGAAAAGTTGCACATTCACACCTTTCTGCTAAACAATCTGAGTGCTTTCCATAGTTCAGGAACAATACCTTGACATGTCCATAAAAAAAAACAAAAACAAAAAAACAAAAAAACAGGCAGTTTCCTTAATTGCCAACCAATTGATGAGAGTTGCTTTTTTTCACCTTGTATTGATGAGATTAGGAGATAAAAACAGATAAAAACTTAATTTGGAAGTCTAATTGCTGAAGCAGAATCTCTGAGGAAATCATGTGGTGGAAGGAAAAGGAGACTAATCACAGAATATAAACGTTTACCTCAGTTTTCCATGCTTGCTTCCTTGCCCCCCAGTTGTAGGTAAGACATCACATTCAATCACAAATGTGTTTTTGTTACATCTGTTGTTCTGTTTGTTGTGTTGATGTTGTAATAAGAAGACATGCCCCCTAAGGGAGGTCTCAAGACCTTGAAGGGAGGATGGGAAGACTTTAGTTTACAAAAAAGAAAAAGAGAAAAAAGCTGATGACATCATCAGCTTTACACAACAAATGTTCCACAAATAGGATTTCCTTCATATGGAACATAGAAGCAATGTAGATAAATAAGGCTTACCTGGAATTATTGAAACATTGAAGAGATTTATACTTGGTAGATCAATTTTGATATGATTATCTGAGATTGTTTGGTTTCATTCTATTAACCCTTTATTGGAATAAATACCAGCAATGATGGACAAAGATTTCTGATTTTTTTTTTTGACATCTATGAAACATTGTTTCATAGAGAGGCAAATTTCAGGTGTTCCCTGAGCTAACCTGACACAACTGCTTCCAATGATGAACGGGCACAGAGGGTGTCAAACCATTGGGAACCAAGCTGTGTATGCCATGCAACCTGCCTGAAACCCACTAAACTAGCCGATTTTCCTGAGGTGTCCTGGGGATACTATTCCATCACCAGTGACTGATCTACCAGACCACATGATGTCTGCCTGCTTATGTGCCGTGCTTTCCACTCCCCGCCCCCACCAAAAGTTCAAGGTAGCTAAAAAATAAAAATAAATACTATTCACATGATCAAAATCCAATCAAAGATACAAACAACAACAACAACAACAAAACAACAACAACCCTGTAAAAAGGCAGTGAGCAAAACGTAGGAGAGAGGCTGCATGGATGACACAACGTTCACAGTGTGGTCTTAAATATTGACTTTAAAAGGCCTCTTTTGACATCAAAAGACTTCCAGTCATTGCCACTTTTGGGAGGAATGAGGGAGGGCTCCCTGAGCTTAAATTTGCTTTTCTCCTAAGAGGAGTCCTACAGAGCATGAACAGCCCTTTTCATTTTAAAAATAGGAAGGTTATTAACTGGGAACATGAACATGCTAGAAGGATCTATGAGGTTCAGGAGACATGTACAGCCCCTGAATGGCTGGTATTTGTCCTACATTGCATTGCAGAATATCACTACTTTAACAGAGTGCATGACTAGAAAAAGGCATGGTCCATGCCCTTCAGAGATCATTTTTCAAACAAGGCGCTATATTCCCTCAGGCAGCAAAAACACTTGGAGCTGTCTGTCTTCTTTATGACTACAAAAGGATATGACCTAGGGTCTCCTATGGTCAAATTGAACCTATTGTCATTGCAGCCTGCTTTTAGGTTGCCATCGGGGTTAATCCAAATCACAGTCCAGGTGTCCCATTTGCAGGTCCGCTTGGAAATGACTTTGGAGACTTCTTGCAAGGAGGAGGTTCTCAGATGGTGTGTTGAATGCCACATTTGGTTGGCAGCTTCTCAGTGTTCTGTAATACCAATTGAAGCCTTCCCTCCATCTTCCTTTTCTGTTTGTTTCCTAGATCACCCCATACGTCAAAGCTCCGAGCTGCAGTGGCTGGCAATCAATTCGGTGGTAATTACAAGCTTGCTCAGTGTTGGCTTCCCTGAATGTACTTTTCTCCCACTGCTACAATAAAATAGCAATTTCACAACAGCTTGGCTTCCAAAAGGATGGCATTCTAACATTTCGGCTGAATTCCCACATTGCACCATTCGACCTGAATTGCAGGCGCCGGGTGAGAACAAAATATTCTCCATTCATATGAATGCTTGGAGGTTGTGTAGATGAAAAGAATGGTAATTGCAGCCGGCCTATTTCTCCTCCGGTACAAGGGACGATTACTCCAAGTACGTACATACTGCTGGAAAGAAGTGGTTCACCCTTTAGAGTGCAGCCCCAGTGTGGTCTGTTTTTCTATAGTGGGTTAAAAATCAGGGAGGTGCCCATGGGCTAGATTTGGAAGTAGCTTAAAATTCCTGCTCAGGCACAAAGCTGAGAGATGGTTTCCAGGTTCCGGTTGCCATCCCTTGGCCTAACCTAACTCAGAGGGTTGTTATGTGGATGATAAAGGGAGAAGGATGGAAGAAGGATGGGACCAGATATCAGGGATGGGGACTTGAGTTGGAAGAAGGATGGAAGAAGGATGGGACCAGATATCAGAGATGGGGACTTGAGTTGGAAGAAGGATGGAAGAAGGATGGGACCAGATATCAGAGATGGGGACTTGAGTTGGAAGAAGGATGGAAGAAGGATGGGACCAGATATCAGAGATGGGGACTTGAGTTGGAAGAAGGATGGAAGAAGGATGGGACCAGATATCAGAGATGGGGACTTGAGTTGGAAGAAGGATGGAAGAAGGATGGGACCAGATATCAGAGATGGGGACTTGAGTTGGAAAAAGGATGGGACCAGATATCAGAGATGGGGACTTGAGTTGGAAGAAGAATGGAAGAAGGATGGGACCAGATATCAGAGATGGGGACTTGAGTTGGAAGAAGGATGGAAGAAGGATGGGACCAGATATCAGAGATGGGGACTTGAGTTGGAAGAAGGATGGAAGAAGGATGGGACCAGATATCAGAGATGGGGACTTGAGTTGGAAGAAGGATGGAAGAAGGATGGGACCAGATATCAGAGATGGGGACTTGAGTTGGAAGAAGGATGGAAGAAGGATGGGACCAGATATCAGAGATGGGGACTTGAGTTGGAAGAAGGATGGAAGAAGGATGGGACCAGATATCAGAGATGGGGACTTGAGTTGGAAGAAGGATGGAAGAAGGATGGGACCAGATATCAGGGATGGGGACTTGAGTTGGAAGAAGGATGGAAGAAGGATGGGACCAGATATCAGAGATGGGGACTTGAGTTGGAAGAAGGATGGAAGAAGGATGGGACCAGATATCAGAGATGGGGACTTGAGTTGGAAGAAGGATGGAAGAAGGATGGGACCAGATATCAGAGATGGGGACTTGAGTTGGAAAAAGGATGGAAGAAGGATGGGACCAGATATCAGAGATGGGGACTTGAGTTGGAAGAAGGATGGAAGAAGGATGGGACCAGATATCAGAGATGGGGACTTGAGTTGGAAGAAGGATGGAAGAAGGATGGGACCAGATATCAGAGATGGGGACTTGAGTTGGAAGAAGGATGGAAGAAGGATGGGACCAGATATCAGAGATGGGGACTTGAGTTGGAAGAAGGATGGAAGAAGGATGGGACCAGATATCAGAGATGGGGACTTGAGTTGGAAGAAGGATGGAAGAAGGATGGGACCAGATATCAGAGATGGGGACTTGAGTTGGAAGAAGGATGGAAGAAGGATGGGACCAGATATCAGAGATGGGGACTTGAGTTGGAAGAAGGATGGAAGAAGGATGGGACCAGATATCAGAGATGGGGACTTGAGTTGGAAAAAGGATGGAAGAAGGATGGGACCAGATATCAGAGATGGGGACTTGAGTTGGAAGAAGAATGGAAGAAGGATGGGACCAGATATCAGAGATGGGGACTTGAGTTGGAAGAAGGATGGAAGAAGGATGGGACCAGATATCAGAGATGGGGACTTGAGTTGGAAGAAGGATGGAAGAAGGATGGGACCAGATATCAGAGATGGGGACTTGAGTTGGAAGAAGGATGGAAGAAGGATGGGACCAGATATCAGAGATGGGGACTTGAGTTGGAAGAAGGATGGAAGAAGGATGGGACCAGATATCAGGGATGGGGACTTGAGTTGGAAGAAGGATGGAAGAAGGATGGGACCAGATATCAGAGATGGGGACTTGAGTTGGAAGAAGGATGGAAGAAGGATGGGACCAGATATCAGAGATGGGGACTTGAGTTGGAAGAAGGATGGAAGAAGGATGGGACCAGATATCAGAGATGGGGACTTGAGTTGGAAGAAGGATGGAAGAAGGATGGGACCAGATATCAGAGATGGGGACTTGAGTTGGAAGAAGGATGGAAGAAGGATGGGACCAGATATCAGAGATGGGGACTTGAGTTGGAAGAAGGATGGAAGAAGGATGGGACCAGATATCAGAGATGGGGACTTGAGTTGGAAGAAGGATGGAAGAAGGATGGGACCAGATATCAGAGATGGGGACTTGAGTTGGAAGAAGGATGGAAGAAGGATGGGACCAGATATCAGAGATGGGGACTTGAGTTGGAAGAAGGATGGAAGAAGGATGGGACCAGATATCAGGGATGGGGACTTGAGTTGGAAGAAGGATGGAAGAAGGATGGGACCAGATATCAGAGATGGGGACTTGAGTTGGAAGAAGGATGGAAGAAGTATGGGACCAGATATCAGAGATGGGGACTTGAGTTGGAAGAAGGATGGAAGAAGGATGGGACCAGATATCAGAGATGGGGACTTGAGTTGGAAGAAGGATGGAAGAAAGATGGGACCAGATATCAGGGATGGGGACTTGAGTTGGAAGAAGGATGGAAGAAGGATGGGACCAGATATCAGGGATGGGGACTTGAGTTGGAAGAAGGATGGAAGAAGGATGGGACCAGATATCAGGGATGGGGACTTGAGTTGTGGGACTCGCTGTCAGGTCAGACTTAAGTCGCACTGGTGAGTCAACTTGGATTTGACTGGAGCTCTTTTTTTCAATGACTCAGACATGACTAACAACTCGGAGCCCACCCACCTCTCCCTTTATTCTGGGGGGGGGGAGCTTGCTTTTGATAGGGACTCCAACCTGGATCTTGGGACTTGGAATGTGGTACCAAAACTTGGGCTCAGAACTTTGGACTCAGACCCAAAGACTTTCCAGCATCCCTGCTAGATATGATCACAAAGCACGAGTTTCGTGCATCGTCCTGGTTCATTTACCACTGCAAAAGGTGTTCGGCAGTTCAGCACTCAACCTCTCCGGCAGGAGTCCACTCGGGGCCGGCGTCCTGGCTTCCCTGTTTACTACCTGTAAGTGAGCACCCACCAAAGGAGGCGGGGCACTGAACAGCCAAAACACCTGTTACAATGGTAAACACACTGGCTCGTTATGTGGATAATAAAAGTGTGACGGGCACTTACTGTCCTGACCAAGTTGGAAGAAGGATGGGACTAGATACGTCCATGAACTGCTGGTTTGGCAGCTCTCTAGATGGGACCAAAGTGGAAGGAACACAGAACTTGAAAAAGCTATATTTCTTTTTTTGGTTTTTAATTAAAATACCAATATACCTTGGTCAACATGACCAATGGAACTGTAGCCCAAAAAGTAACTTCACCAAGTTCTATATATTAAGGAAGTATAAATAATACATTGAGTGAGGCTGAGTCCCAAGCAGGGGCCAAACTATCGTTAAGCAGAGCGGAGCGAGAAATTCTGGAAGGTGTGGAGATTGAGGGGACCAGTGACTAGGGCTATTCCCATCTGCTGGAGGTCAGCTCAGTGTGTGGTCTCCTGCTTGCTGCTCTGTGATGAGGCAGACGTAGAGGCGCTGTCCCTTCACCAGTGTGAAAGTTATGATCCATCTGCCATTCTTGTTCTTATTACCTGCCATCAAGTTGCCTCTAACGTCTGGTGATCCAATGAATGACAGATCTCCAAAATGTCCTCAAAATGTCCCGCCCTCAACTCTTGTAAACCCAAACCTCTGGCTTCCTTTATGTAGCCAGTTCATCTCATATTTGGTCTTCCTCTTTTCCTGCTGCCTTCAACTTTCCCAGCGTTATTATCTTTTCCATAGAATCCTGCTTTCTTACGATGTTCCAAAAGTAAGGCATCCCCATTTTCAACATTTTGGCCCCCAGGGACAGTTCTAGGACCCATTTGTTCATCTATCTGGCAGTCCAGGGTATCTGCAAAGCTCTTATTCA
The DNA here is from genome assembly GCF_051106095.1 of Pogona vitticeps. Taxonomy (NCBI): domain Eukaryota; kingdom Metazoa; phylum Chordata; class Lepidosauria; order Squamata; family Agamidae; genus Pogona; species Pogona vitticeps. The sequence goes on from NC_135784.1 coordinate 39,582,798, forward strand.
GCACCACATTTCAAACAAATCATTTTTTCCTTGTCAGCTTTCTTAACTGTCCAGCTTTCGCACTGACACATGGTGATTGAAAATATGATAGTGTGTGTGATCTTGGTCTTTGGCTGCAGTGACACATCCTTCACACTTGATAATCTTTTCTAGTTCCTTCATTGCTGCTCCTCTGAGTCTCAGTTTTCTTCTAATTTATTGATGGCAGACTTTATTTGTATTGATGATTAAGCAAGATTACAAAATCTTTCACTATTTTAGTTTCTTCATCCTCAACGTTACAGTTGTGTAGTTCTTCTATAGCCATAATTTTCATCTTCTTAATATTCAACTACAGTCCTGCTTTGGCACTTCCTTCTTTATCTTTCACCAGAAGTCATTTCACATCATTGCCACTTTCTGCCGGTAAGATGGCATCATCCACATATCTTATCGTAATGGTGCCTGGCCTCCTGAGTGCATTGCTATCAGCTTCATTGACACATTCAAATCACGTTAAGGTGTGCATTGAACAGGGGCTGCCCTTCTAGCCAACTTCTTTAACTGGAACAGCTGGCAGTATTGCTTTGTCTCTGTCCTTTGGCAGTTCCTCTAACATATACTGAATGCTGGCTGGGGGGTTTGGGAGCTGTAGTTCAAAAATCACACCAAACTCTGCATGGAGCCCCTTTTGCATGATGGCCATTTGTAAACATTCTTTTGTGGCCCTTCCTCTTCTTGTCGGCTGGCACCAAGACCAGAGGAATTCTCATGCAACTGCCAGTGAACTTCGGCTTAACTGGAGCCATGCATCAAACCTATTATGTGCCTGCTGGTAAGATTAAGATTATATTAACATCCAGTGCTCAGTAAGTAGGACACTTGAGCAGAACGTTAGGAAGGGAATAAATATTTAATGCTTTTTTTAAAAAAACACTCCCTGTTTAGAGTGAGACATGTTATTAAAATGCTGTGTGTCCTTGCTGCTTTCATGGAAATAACCAAGTTAATATAGTTTGGGGAGGAGACATATTACATATTGATGCTTCGAACTGATTGCTTCACAGCTGGAAAGTTTTTGAATTTCAATTTCCTCTCCTCTAGTGACAGAGGTTTGTTTGATTCTTTGCCAGTTCGATGCCCCTTAGATGGCAAATGTACAAGAAAGTAAATCATCAGCATCTTTATATTAGATCTCCTTATCTTCTAAATCTGTAGATAGTATATTTATTTCAAGTGTGAAGAGTAAGGAGGATGCAAATCCTTGCCTGTGCCATCCTTGAACATAAGGATGAAGAACTGCAAAATTGTTATCCTTTCTTCACAAGAGGGCAGGAGGATTTTGGTGCCCTGACAGAAGGAGTGAGAATAACACAACATGTGGGCTGATCTACTAGTGAAGCTTCGGAATCAACTGTAGTCCACTTTTTAAAAACAATTGTGATGATGAACAACCCCACTAAAGAAAATAATAGTGGTTATGCAGACCTCATTGCTGGTTGCAAAAGGACCCCCATAACAGGTCAAACTTCAAGGCCTGAAAAATGCAGGTCCACCACTGTGCAAAAGAACATCTTTGTGCATTGACCACTAAGATCTAGAAGAATCTGAGGTTTGTTGATGTAGTTGCGGCTTTTTTAAAAAAAGCACCAGCCAGTTGTTCTTAGGCAGCTTTCCGCTCAGGTAATTTTCACAAACAAACCTGTGGTAGGGCCTTAAGGTCCAGGGAGGAGTCCTAGCAGTTGAGAACGAAATAAATCACTTGTGATGTGCAGGAGTGTGAGGCATGGAGCCACCAAAGCCTACTCCTTCTCCACTGGCAGTGGAGCAGTCAATGCGTGTAGGTGGCGTTGGGCACCACTGCATGCCATTGTCACCGCTGCTGCTTTTGCCATGTGCTTTTCCTTTAAAGTTCTGTCTCTCTGTTTTGAAAGAAGGTGAACAGACCTGCACAGAAGGAGAAGAGAGCAGTGCAGCTAACACCAGGCCACCACACAGAGGAGAGAACAGGGAAAGGTGAGAAAGCAGGTCACAACCTTCTGCTTACCTGCTCCATCTCTGTCTGAAAGAGACTGCCACTCTTCCCTTCTGTTCCTGCTTTGCTGCTGCTTGTGCTTTCACCTATCGTAAGGGGCAGGGACGTCCTTTTTTTGTCCTGGGGGGCACTTTGGGGTGCAGTACATTGTTTCCAAGAAATAGGAAAGCTTGGGCTGGATAGTCTCAGTAACTATCAAGGATGCCCCATTTTGTGGGGGCTAAATCTGCCCTACCCCCCTGTCTCTTGTGCAGCACTGTTTTCCCTACATACTGGATGGCACTTCCACTCTGTTCCCACATGTGTATCAAGTATGTCTCTGCATAGATTAGGGTTGTTTTTATGTGCCACCAAGTTATGTCCAAGTTATGATGAACCTATGAATGAGTTGCTTCCAAACAGTTTTATAATTAATAGCTCTGCTGAGCTTTTGCAAGGCTGTGGTTTCCTTTAGGGATTCACTCTAACTCATATTTGATCTTTGTCTTTTTCTTCAGCCTTCAACTTTTGCCAGCGTTATTGTCTTTTCCAGTGAGTATTATCTTCTCACACCCGCACAAAGTATGATAGCCTCATTTTCATCCTTTTCTGCTATTAAAGAGAGTTCAGGCTTGATTTGATGTAAGAGTTGCGGGTCTTTCTGGCAATTTGTGACATCTATAAAAAAGCAAAGTGTGCTGCTTATATACCATCGCATAGCATTTAAAGCACTCTCTGGATGGTTTACAATTTAATTATGCAGGCTACACATTGCCCTTTGCCCCAGCGAGCTGGTTACTCAATTTATTGATTTTTGAAGGGTGGAAGGCTGAGTCAACCTTAAGCCTGTTGGGATCAAATTCAGATCATGAACAGTCTTGGCTGCAGCACTGCAGTTCAACCACTGTGCCTTGAGGCTCCTTAAAGCTCTAATCAGCACCACATTTCAAATAAACTGTTTTTCCCCCCTGTAGGCTTTCTATACTATCCGGTTTTCATATCCATAACTAGCATTTAGGAATATGATGATATGTATGATCTTTGTCTTGACCTCCATTCACATATCCTTACATTTTAGATCTAACCCACATTGGCATTGCACTTGCCCAATCCACTCCTGCAATCGGTGAAACTGGGGCAGAGAATTGTAGTAGTCTGAGCAGTTGGACTTCAATGTGAGACTAGTCTTGTGGCCTGGATTACACCAAGGGAAGAAGTGGGGTCGGCAACTTTCCAAGTCTCACTCCTTCTCCCCTTGTCACCTGTCAGTTTGCTAATTCCAGTTCCCAGTTTTCCCATGCTGGGTGAGGCAGTAATGAATGGATCCAAAGGCAAAGTTATATCCTAGCTTGTGAGGAATTTGTTGGGGGAAGCTCTAAACTCTCAGTCTAGGGCCCAGTTGCCAAACCTGATCAAGCTTTAGCAGCATGAAAATAAAGACTGGCGGTAAGCATTAGGCACAATGCCTCTCAGAAGCCAAAGTTGCCTTCTGATGAGAAGTCTGCATGGCAGGTTTGACTGCAGCAAAGAGGTCAAGAGGAAACTTCAAGTACAGTGATCCACTGTTGGCAGTGACGCAAACCCCCAATAAAAGTTTTATGAAGCATTTGCAAAGACAAATAAAAATTAAACAGATGTTGGTTAACAGACATGAAGCCATTGGACTGTCTCATAGAACAGGCCATTTCAAGTCATAAATTACTTTCGATCCTTATTACGGCAGCAATGTTATGCACACATATGCCTTAAAGTTTGTTGTTCATGATTTCACCCACCCCAGGGTGCACCATTACCCCTCAAAGCGACTGGAAAATGGTTATCTATGATTGCATGCACAATAGCATCTAATTATTATTATTGATTTATTAATTAAATGTATCATCTGCTTTTCATCCAATGTGTTCACAACTCACAAAAATCGACTCCTTCTCCCTCCTTTATTCTCAGGTTGCAATCCTGGGAGGCAGTTCAGGGTGTGTGAGAGAGGGGTTTGACCCTAGGTGACTCAGTGAGTGTCATACCTCACTGAGGACTTGAACCAGGATTTCCTAAATCCAAACCTATGATTCTAACCTTAAACCACACTGGCTGTGAATCTTGTTTTGTGATTTAGAAAAGAAAATTGAAAAGAAATTGAAAGCTTCTCAGGTAAATATATATGTTGTTATGTGCTACAATGCTGCTTTTGATTTATAGTCACCCTAACAGGTTATTGTGGTGGCGCTGCGGGCTAAACCGCAGAAGCCTTTGTGTGCTGCAGGGTTGGAAGACCAGCAGTCGTAAGATTGAATCCATGCGACGGAGTGAGCTCCCGTCGCTTTGTCCCAGCTCCTGCCAACCTAGCAGTTCGAAAGCATACAAATGCGAGTAGATAAATAGGTACCATCTCAGTGGGAAAGTAAACAGCATTCCGGGTCTAAGTCGCGTTGGCCATGTGACAACGGAAACTGTCTTCGGACAAACGCTGGCTCTATGGCTTGGAGGTGGGAATGAGCACCGCCCCCTAGAGTCGAACCCGACTGACTAAAATGTCAAGGGGAACCTTTACCTTTAATAGGTTATATTTTCAATGTATATCAGATGCCTTGCGTGGATGCCTTGCTGAGTTTTTTTTTCCTGGGCTTTCCTTTTGTCTCCTGAGCACATGGCCTGGGGGTGGGGCCTAGCGGTGGGACTTCCTGCTTTAAAAGAGTGTGTTCCAGGACCCTGGACCCTTTTACCTAGGAGGCTGGGCTGAGGGCGAAGGGCAGGTCTGTTTGCGTGGATGCCTTGCTGAGTTTTTTTTTTCCTGGGCTTTCCTTTTGTCTCCTGAGCACATGGCCTGGGGGTGGGGCCTAGGGGTGGGACTTCCTGCTTTAAAAGAGTGTGTTCCAGGACCCTGGACCCTTTTACCTAGGAGGCTGGGCTGAGGGCGAAGGCCAGGTCTGTTTGCGTGGATGCCTTGCTGAGTTTTTTTTTCCTGGGCTTTCCTTTTGTCTCCTGAGCACATGGCCTGGGGGTGGGGCCTAGGGGTGGGACTTCCTGCTTTAAAAGAGTGTGTTCCAGGACCCTGGACCCTTTTACCTAGGAGGCTGGGCTGAGGGCGAAGGCCAGGTCTGTTTGCGTGGATGCCTTGCTGAGTTTTTTTTTCCTGGGCTTTCCTTTTGTCTCCTGAGCACATGGCCTGGGGGTGGGGCCTAGGGGTGGGACTTCCTGCTTTAAAAGAGTGTGTTCCAGGACCCTGGACCCTTTTACCTAGGAGGCTGGGCTGAGGGCGAAGGCCAGGTCTGTTTGCGTGGATGCCTTGCTGAGTTTTTTTTTCCTGGGCTTTCCTTTTGTCTCCTGAGCACATGGCCTGGGGGTGGGGCCTAGGGGTGGGACTTCCTGCTTTAAAAGAGTGTGTTCCAGGACCCTGGACCCTTTTACCTAGGAGGCTGGGCTGAGGGCGAAGGCCAGGTCTGTTTGCGTGGATGCCTTGCTGAGTTTTTTTTTCCTGGGCTTTCCTTTTGTCTCCTGAGCACATGGCCTGGGGGTGGGGCCTAGGGGTGGGACTTCCTGCTTTAAGAGAGTGTGTTCCAGGACCCTGGACCCTTTTACCTAGGAGGCTGGGCTGAGGGCGAAGGCCAGGTCTGTTTGCGTGGATGCCTTGCTGAGTTTTTTTCCTGGGCTTTCTTTTTGTCTCCTGAGCACATGGCCTGGGGGTGGGGCCTAGTGCGAAATTCTCAAATTTTATATCTGGCCTTAATATGGTAAATAGGAAAGCCAATGAGATTTGCATAAGCCGGGTAGTCAGGAAAGTTTTAAGGATCAGATCATACTTTTGCACTATTAAAGAGCAGGCTGGGTAGGTGGGGCTCGTCAGCCATGGAAAGCAGCCCATCCAGGAGAAGGAAAACTCCAATTTCAAACCTCCACTGCCTTGTGGCTATATCCACTCATGGAAAAGGCTTCAGGAGTTAACCTCGAGGCAAAATCCGGAGCTGGAGTCCCGAAGGCAGCATGTGTCGTTCTGCCAACTCCTGCGACATTGCTGGAACCGGTTGTATTGGCTCTTGCCTTTCCATTGGACCATTTCAGCAATGTGGAGAGGGGGGATCTGCTGCTTGGGTAACAGCCTATCCTCCATATTACCTTACCCGGGCTTCATGCTGTGGAGAGGACACTCCTCGATTCAGAGCATGTTACCATAGTCTCTCGAGACTGAAGGATGCCTATGCTATGCTATATCAGATGTTCAAGGATTGATTATCCATTGCCACTCCTCCCTACTAACTTTCCATGGCTAAGCAGGAATTCGAATCCAGATCTTCTGAGTCCTAGTCTGACATATCATCCACTACACACCACACTGGCAAAGAGAGAAATTCAGTTGTTAGTTTCAGTTGGAGTAGATCCATTGGATCAATGGACTCACTGAAACAAGTGTTGACCTGCTAAAATCTCATTGATTCAGTGTTCTCTAGTTGGGACAAACAACTGGAGGGATATCACATTTTTAAATATTTGTGTCACAAAAGTGAGGCGTAAGCATGAAATAATTGGATGGGGAAGGGAATTCAAGTTATGAGAGGTGGGATTAATGTTGCCTTGTCCAAACCTGGCCACCTAATTACACCTAATGCAGTAAATTGGGCAACAACGTGTGTCCTCTGGAAAGGAGTTAAAAAGAAGAATCGCAGTGGCTGAAATCCAGTAGTAAAGAACTAGAGCAGGCACACTGAATCAGTGGGAATTGGGTGAGTCAATGACTTTGTAAGTTCCATTGACTGAATGGGCTTACTCTGCCTGCAGCTTACTCCTGGATCTCCCTCCCTGTTTCTATATGTTAATTTAAATGATTTTGCCCTATCAAAGATGAAAGAACCTTAAAATTAATCCTCTCCCCGTTGCAGCCTTTAAATCGTTGGCATCTCCTTTGATTCCTTTTAATTGACCAAAACAGAAAAAGTGCTGTGTTGTAGACTTTTTTGAGCCTTGGCATCTGTAGTCAAGCTATCTGGTGGCGGCAGCAGCAGCAAGAACTAAGGAACAAGACAAATCTAGAGTTTGATATTGGCTTTAAAAGACTTGCTTTGGAGGATTTCCAAACTTTTTATGTGCAGCCTGGCTCTTCACTATCCTCCTCTCAAGTAGTCTTTGTTGAAAAAAGGACCTTATTTTCAATACAGAATTCCCCCTCATGGCAAAAAAGAAGTCTCTCTCTCTCTCTCTCTCATGTGTGTGTGTTATATGCATGTACAGGACCCCTATGCTGGAGCCATATAGTTTCCTAGCACTTAAAATTCACTGAGTTTTGCACTGATAAAAGAATTCTGTTTTAATACCCAGTTGAAGGCAAGCTGATCATAATGAGATGGAAATAATGGAAAATGACACAGTTTATCATTATATATATAGAAAGGATGATCTTTGTGAAACACGCAAAACATTCTTTTCTTTTGATCAATTATTTAAAACCATTTAGGAGAACCAATTATTAATCCGCATATAATATTTTTCTATGGCTCACAAGAGGACAGTTTTTCTTTGGCATTAGCAGAAGACATTTAATCATCCAAGGACTTTTTTGGTCTTATTGAAACAAAGTGAGTTTCCTTAGATTGTAGTTTTAGAAGAGGCAGCTGTGTTAGTCTTTGTTTGTATGTCAGAGGACGACGACGACGACGACGACGACGACAACAACAACAACAACAACAACAACAACAACAACAACACAAAGTGTTGTTTTACCTTAAAGACTAACTTATATTTTAATACGAGCTTTCATGGACAAGTCCACTTCTTCAGACAAAAATCCAAGATAACTTACCCAATTGGGTTGAGTATTTTATTTATTTATTTATTTATTTGATTTGATTTGATTTGATTTAATTTATATCCCACCCATCTGGTATATTTATACCACTCTGAGCGGCAGAGTGTATCCATGACATAGAAGAATGAACTCCACATGCAAACTCTTCAAAATCCCAGAACAAAACATCAGTTCAATTGGATACACATGAATTCACTATATGTATCCACCCCTCCAACAAAAACATATAAGAATTATACCTAGACCAAGTTGGCAAGGGCCTCAGCGGTCCAAGTGCTAGCAACAGCTGTTGCCTCTTCAGTTCTCACCCTCTTTCTGATTCAAATCTCTTACTCACAGTCCTGGTCTTTCTTAGTCCCACCCCTTTGGGCTGAATCAATATTTCATAGGGGTTGCAAACACAAACTGTCTGATAACATGATAAGTGGCGGGCTCTGAGTGGTCCTCACCTTCTTGAACCTTTGACTCAACAAGAGTTTGATCTGTAGAAATGAAGTTTTTCACAGAATGGAAATAAGCACAGGCAACTGAGCAGGGAAGAGGTTTCTGCTGCAGAAGACACTGGAGCACAGGATGGTAAAAAAACTGTGAACCATACTTTCTTATACTTTTCTTTGTACAGTTCCACACCATTGGGGACATGGTGACACTGTGGGTTAAACTGCAGAAGCCTCTGTGCTGCAAGGTAGGAAGACCAGCAGTCGTAAGATTGAATCTATGCAACAGAGTGAGCTCCGTTGGCCGGACACAGAGACTGGCAAAAAGTTAGGAAGAACAACCTTCAGAACACAGCCAAAGAGCCTGAAAAACCCAGAACAACAATCAGATCCCAGCTGTGAAAGCCTTCCAGAACACATTGAGCCCCCATCGCTTGTCCCAGCTCCTGCCAACCTAACAGTTCGAAAGCATGTAAAAATGTGAGTAGATAAACAGGTACCACTACAGTGGGAAGGTAATGGCGTTCCCTGTCTAGTCGTGCTGGCCACGTGACTATGGAAACTGTCTATGGACAAACGCTGGCTCTATGGCTTGGAAACAGGGAGGAGCACCGCCCCATCGAGTTGGACATGGCTGGACTAAATGTGAAGGGGAACCTTTACCTTTACCTATGCCGTTAGCGTCTGTATGGCAAGTAGCTTCTACTACCCACAGTAATTAACTCCCCCCCAGTACTGCATTTCCTCTGCAGTAAGATTTGTACTATGTGAATTTCTGTAGACACAAATGACAAAATATACTGCAATTGATAATGTCGACCGGGGCAAAGAAATTGCCCTCCCCTGATGTTGAAGGTATGTTTTATTCAGTTGCTGAAACGCAACAAGAATGACTCTCAATATTCTCAAGGGACCTTTCCAAAGATAAACAATCTTGAAAATGGAATTCCTGGCTAGAGAGGTATATCAAGTCTCTGCTTTCATTTCAATGCTAAGTGAATACACTGCTTTGTACAAGACTATAAAAATTGCGCTGCAGGAAAGAATCCTGCTGAAGTACATACACGCAGTTGCTGTTCCCCAATCTAGCTGTGGTAGACCGAATGGGTTGATTGTCTCCGGAGCCTTACAAAATCTGACACACCATTCTTGAATGACATCAAGATGATTATTATGGTGGTGGTGATTTTTGTGGTAGACATAATTATTCCTCTATTACCTGATGTGTGCAACTCATGCCCTCTAGATATTTGGGACCACAGTTCTCATGATCTGTGACCATTGGTCTTAACTAACTGGGGTTTATAGGGGCTGCAGTTCAGAATGCTTAGAGGGCTACACTGAGTTGTGTGTCCCTGTTGTGCTCCCATTCCCACCTTGTAGAGGTAACTGGATAGGTAAGGGAACAAGTTGGAAGATGGCAAGAATAGAATTGACAGAAGACTAGATGTAAACTCATTCCACAGATAGGAACACATTCGTGAAACTATCCTGATGACATAGCCAAGTCCATAGGTGAGCAATATTTTTATTAGGACTAACCAACCAATATTTCGGGTTTTTGAATTTTCTGCAGAACCCTTCATGGGGCTCAGAGGTACAGAAAAATATGTGTGGTGAGGGAGAAGCATAAAAGGCAATAGGCTTCTTGCAACCTAAGTCTTGTAACTTCATAGTAGTTTTGTGAAGGAGGAGGTTGTTCTGTGGGTCTCTGCTCATCCAAACTGCAGAAGGTAGCAATAAAGAAGAGGAAGTTGTCAATGGTGGTAAGAATCAGACTCAAGGAGAAGGGCTTATAGTGGGTATGTTGGCCAAGGAAGATTGGATTGTGCAGTGTAGGCCAGGCAGCGTGGTCAAACCACTGTCTGATAAGCATGTGCAAGATAACTGTGGTTCTTTTGCATTTCATTTTTTAAAAACTATTTTCATTTTCACCCTCATAATAAAACTATTGCCTTTCATGGTGTTGGGGAGGGCTTTAAAGCTATTTTCATGAATATTCCTAAATCTTACATTGGTGTGAAATGATTTTGGAATTTGAAAATTTGCTACTTGGATTTTAGTTCCTTGTACAAGAATAATTATTTCCAGAGTGTGCCACACAGTGGATAACCAAAGCTCCCATGTTTTGGGCTTCTTCCTCAAGCCCAAATTTCTGTAGGGCTAGACAATAGACAACACACACACACACACACACACACACACACACACACACACACACACACACACACACACACACACACACACACACACACACACACACACACACACACACACACACACACACACACACACACACACACACACACACACACATTTTCAGAAGCAATTTAAGCAGTTGTGGTATTAAACTTCATATGACTATCAAAAGCAAAGCGTGCTGCTTATATACCGCCCCATAGCGCTTCAAGCACTCTCTGGGCAGTTTACAAATTAATTATGCAGGCTACACATTGCCCCCCCCAGCGAGCTGGGTACTCATTTTACCGACCTCGGAAGGATGGAAGGCTGAGTCAACCTTGAGCCGGCTACCTGGCTTTTTGCCACTGATAACACTGAAGGTTTTAATTCAATTGTCAACAGATCTGTAGACTTTACAGTATCCCATACAGTATGTCCATCATACCTGCTTAGATTAAAAAAGAGCATGCAGAGTTTCCTCCTATTTGAGCCAAGGGGAAAATAAACTTTTATATTTATCTGAGTGTGACATTTTGTAGGAAAACTTCAGAGAGTTAATTTGTCTGTTATGGCCTTGGGCAAGATGCACAGTTTCAGGGCAACTCCAGAAGAAGGGAATGGTAAACCACTTCTGAATACTCTCTACCTGAAAAGCCCTGAAGACAGCCTCCCCAAGTCAGAATGGACTTGATGGCACATAATTATTTTTATCCTTTGAACTGCTCTTTGATAGGGTCATATTTCAATCATTGCCAACATCAGCCATTTTTCTTTTAAAAACAAAGCTATAATAAGGAGGGCTGTGAAAGAGCCAAGGACTTTGGCCTTGGGGGAAGCCATTGTAAGCCAGCCCAAAACACTGAAGGAGACTTCGGGCTTCCCCCTAATTCCTTACCATCTTCCCTACTGGAGGATTTTATTCAGATTCATAGCTCTCAAATGTTAGGTGCCCATTCACATTATTGCTCTGCTCATCTCCAACCCCTGGCCACACTGGCTTGGAAGAATGAGAGTAACAGTCCTATGATATACAGGGATCTCCTTTTGGAATCTCTGCCGTAATTCCAAATGTTGGCTCCATCACTATCTCATCAAGCTGTGGGATAGTGTCCCAGGCAGAAAATTCATGTAAGAATGAAAGTAATTTTTAAAAGTTTGTTCCCAGTTACACTCTCTTACATCAAGCCGACTGTGTGAATTGTAGAGCAAGACATGAAATTCAAAATGAGAGTTCTAAATAATGTCCATGAAATTAAGTTCGTCTAAGTTTGTATTCAGAAACTTCAGGTCTGTCCTGTGCCAGTTAGTTTAGCCTTTCAGACTTGCATTGGTAACTATATAATGTCAGAGTACTAGGTAAAAAATGTTTCTATTTAGGTTAGCGATGAGGGCTTCGTATTCATATATGAATATGAAGCCGGTTGGTACAGGTGGCTGGTCCAACTAACACCTACGCCCAGAATCTGATGAACCACTTACCACGTGGTGTGTGGCACATGTGGCCAGTGTCATCTTCTATGCCCCAATCGTGGCAACAGCTTGGTTACTGCTGCCCCACCTCTCCCCACTCCATGGCTGAGCAGGGAGACTCATCCTCCTGCCCACTTTCTGGAATGGTCAGCCAAGCAGAAAGGCGGGAGGCAGCAGCTGGAGTATTGCTGCAATTGGGGTGCAGAAGATGACGCTGGCTACATACACCACACAGTAAATTCTGGAGGTGGGTGTTAATTGTGCTAGCCACCTGTGCTGGCACAATTAACGAATACATACTGTACATATACAAATACGAAGCCCCCATCTCTAATTTAGGTACTTCCCACCAACAGAATGATCAGCTTAGCTTTTTGCCTTTTCCAAACAGCTGGAAAACTCAGCGGTTTAAGTACAGTGGTGCCCCACATAGCGAGGTTAATCCGTTCCGGATTAACCGTTGCTATGGGGAAACATCGCTATACGGAATGGAAAACGCCATAGAAACACATTAAACTTAGTTAATGCATTCATATGGCTCTTAAACTCACAGTTCTGCAAAGTTTCTCCATAGCACCGCCATTTTCGCGCCCTTGTTAAGCGAGGGCAGGGCGCGAAAATGGTGTGGGCGGCCATTTTCTGCACCCGGTGGCCATTTTGGAACCACTGATCAGCTGTTCCCAAAATGGCTGCCGGGTGCAGAAATGATCGCAATGCGATGTTTAGCCTATCTAAACATCGCAATGCGATTGCATTAGCGACTGCAAAAAATGGGTCGCTATGCGGATTCGTCGTTAAACGGTGCGCTCGTTAAGCGAGGCACCACTGTATTTGGCTGCAGAGCCAGAGATTGGAAGTTTAATTCCCCTCTGTGTCTTCTTGCCAGAGGCTGGACTTGATGATCTATAAGGTCCCTCCTAGGTCTGCAGGTCTAAGATTATTATTCTTGCCACCTTTCATGTTGTCCAAATAAAGTATTAGGTAGTAAATGAAACAGGCGAAGCTTTTTTTTTTCTTCCACCACTGCAGTGGTCCCAAAATATGTCTTGTATGGTTACATCTTGACCATCACATCTCTGTTTTGATTATTATTCAGCTGAATTTGTTGTAAAACAGAAAGGCAGACATCACTTAACATGTAGAAGATGATTTCTTCTCTTTTGCTTTATATAAAAAGGGTAAAGAATTAAAAAGAAATATCACACACTCCCAGAACAAACCAGGCACACATTTTGTGGAAAGAGGCTATAAAGTACATGTCACTCTTTTCCATTCATAAGTTCAAACTTCTGAGGAGCAAAAAAGCCCTCTTTTTTCCCCAAATGTCTGTGCCCTTGAGCTACAAAAATCTATAGGGCATGACAGAATAAATGTATCATTCTTTAAATAAGAACATTGATATAGCTTCTTATCTTTTTGACAATATAGAAGGATTTAAAAAAAAATACGAAGAGGCATCTGGGATCTCAAAATGAGAAGGCTGAAAAACTATCCATGTTCAGTTCACCTGAGCTGTAAATCAACCATCAGTAGCATACAACATTTTTTCAGGCTGCAAACCACAGGTCAGTTCTAGGCAGGCGCATCTTGTGTTGCAAACCGGAGCACAAATCAACTTGTCAGCTTCCTATGGATCAAAAGATCAGTAGTACCATGGAACCGCTTTACATATTGTAAACTCAGTTTCATCTCACTGCAAACCAGAACTCCGTTGCATGTTGCGATTTTCTCAGGTGCAGACCAAAACTCAGTTCCATTGTAACAGCTTCATGGGCAGTACTGTAGATCTGACTACCAATCACTGTAACATCATCCCAAGCCTTAAGTAGCCTTCTTGCCTATAATTCTACACATCAACAATAGAAGAAAGAAGGGACAAAATGGGGGAATCCTTGGGGGTGGGGTGGGGACTGCAGGCCAGTGGTTTTCCATTGTTGATCTAAAGCAACCCCATCTGTTGTGTTCTAAATGTTTTAAAAATTTAGGGTTGTCTTTTCACAAACCGTTCCTAGGAACCAGACTCATTCACGCCGCTTTGCTCGGATGGTGTATTGGAGCAGAAAGTTCAGCAGCTGCATGCTTTTCTTTTCTGCCATCCTCAGTGTCAACTAAATTGATGCCGTATCTTGGCAGCACCAATAGCAAAGCCTTGAAATACTTCGCTGTCAGCCTTTCTGCTATACTAAATTACTGCTGTATCAGAATGAGGTGGCAGCGTCTAGACTGCACCGAAGGAAGTATTCTACTGCTGAATTGAATTAGTTGTTTGAGATTGCAGTTACAAGCATACATGTTCACTTGAAAAGGAAGTTATCGGGAACAGCTTGCATGAACCTTTATGACAACTGGCTGAATATGATATGGGTCATTTAACCTCTTCCTTGCTTCTTTCCTCCAGTCTCACATTATATGGCTTATATTTAAATGTTTATTTCTCTGTTCCATTAGATGTTTATAGGATTCATTCATTAAGGTCAGTTGATGCAGCTGTGGCTAATTTAAAAAAAACTCTTTAAAAAGCATTAATTGTAACACTCTGTTTTATATAGACACCATACTCTGCATTCTATTTCTCCAGCTGTTAAAATAACAATTGGGAGAAAACCTCTGGATTATTCCAAGAAAAATACCGATGCCTAGATCATAAAATGATAAAGTGACTGGGATCTTTTGGTAATTTGCACTTTATTATATAGCCTCCATAATGCTCCAGTTCTGATTTGTGAAATGCTTTCAGAAAACTAGGTGATTGGCTACAGTTTGTAACATCCACTCAACCAGATTTGGCTGACAGCTAAAGAAGAAAGTAATTCATTTTCAATTACTACAGCTGCATAAATGTGTCACCAGACTATGCAGTCACTTGAGGAGTCAGCACTTTGCACTGATGCACTTTATAGTTGTTTAGGAATAAGCTTTACGTTGTATGCTTTCCCTTTCTGAAAAATCTAGAGATATTTCAGCCCATCTTCTTCTAAGTGTGTTAAGGTTTGAAATTTTATATGTATTGAGTGTTAAAATAATGAAGGGCAATATGGGGGAAAGTAGGCCTGAAAATGAAAGTGGTTTTAAAATTGAGGCCTGAACAATAGATTACCATAGTCGTTCTAAAATAATTAGCTAGCTCTATGATAAGTCTCCATGAATGCCTTGTATGGTGTGCAAAATACAAGGTTTTTCATGCAAAACCCAGATTTTTGTGATTCCCCCCTAGGGAAAAAACAAATGTCAGATTTCTTGTTCATGTGCAGGAGTGAAAAATCTCTAAGAAGTCACTTATTGTTTTGGACAGGGCACTTCAATGTGTCTCAACTTCCCTTTTCCAATGAAGACATTTGCCAGTATATGTCTCATCTTTGCATTGAGGTCTGGAGCCCCATCCTAGTGAATTCCTAGTGCTGAAATACACTGGAAGCTCATGTCCTGACTTCTGTCTGTGGTTGCAATGTACATTTCATTCAGCAAATCTGTCTCTCCATTTGAATCTTGAACAGTTTGTCAGTGACTCAAATGACCTACTTTGTACTCTTGTGGATGGGCCCTTCAAGATGTTTCAAAGTCTTGTGGCACTGAGGTGATGGTATATGTGATTTTATCCTTTCTGCACAACAGTTTTGTTAGGGCATTTGTGAATTTATCCTTTCCTAGAATATCTGATCTGTCCCACATGCTCTGGTGTTCTTGAAACAAAATTGGTTGTATATATTTAAAACCTCATCAGCCTGCATTTATTGTATCTGACCAATATGTTTTAATTCTTCAAAAACTGATAACAAAATAAAAAGAACAACAGCTGTAAAAAAGACTGACACGTATCTGGTATCATAGGTGCATTCTCTGTTATGGTGGTTCTTAGTCAGTAGTAGAAGTACCAGTGGTAGAACACAGAGGTATTCTCGGTGCGACCTAGGATTTTCCTACAATCACTAACCCCCAGGCCCCTGTGTAAATGTGATGTGGTGTCTCCTAGCAACTCTGTCTTCTATGGATTACCTGGTCTGTGTCACGTCACATACGTTTAACTTTGCAATAGCTCACCAGGATCTTAAACGGAGATTTTCCCAACTTTGCATCTCATATCTTTTTTAGGTCATGTGAAGCATGCACACTTAGTTATGGAGGAGTTTGAAATACTTCCCAAGAAGCAGTCAAGCAACGTTCCCCTAATAGCTTTTGTGACAGCGAGAAAGTGCTTCAGATGAGATGAAAACAACACTGGCACCATTAGGACTGTGTCACAAAATGTAATATTCAATTGCCTTTCCAGGCAGACATAGCCAGTTCAGAAGACACAGGAGGAAGACACCAGCGGAGAAACAGCTCTCTTAAAAGCAAGGTCACCTTTTGCTGTGTGTTAATTTTCACCAGTGAGAAGGAATGGAAGAAAAATTCTTGTGGTTGGAATTTTATTTCAGGCTGGGGACTCTTCCTGCTAGAATGTTTACAGCTGCTGAAGGTTTACACATGACTTATATGAGGCTTCGCTACCCATGGGGAGAGAGCGATTTGTCTTTACTTGCTGCTGCTGATTCAATGAAAACATCCTGTGAAATATGAGAGGGTCTCCCTAAAGGTCAAACATTGTTCTGCTCTTTTCTGATTTCCCAACTCGGCCACTGAGCAGTGGTTAAGAGCAAGGAAAAGATATTTCAACTGCCCTGGGAACTCTTTTGAAGTAACCAGCTCAGCCTTTGCAGATGGCATCTGAAGAAAGAGGGCTATATTTCTGCTTCTTTTTCCCTCATCTGGCTGCATTTTTACAGCTAGCAAGGAGTGTATGGCACACTGAAGTTTGCAGTACAGGTTGACTTGACCGATGTTACTAGCACCCCTTCAGTGATCGCTGCCTTGTTGTGGCAAAGGAGCCTGAGTAATTCAGAGAAGCTATGGACTATGCCATGCAGGGACACCCAAGACGGACAGGTCATAGTGGAGAGTTCTGACTAAATGCAATCCACCTGGGGCAGGAACTGGCAATGCCACTCCAGTATCTTTACCAAGAAAACTCGACAGACAGAAAGAAAAAGGCTAAAAGATATGACGCTTGAAGATGAGCCCCTCAGGTCAGAAGTTGTCCAACATGCTACTGAGGAAGAGCGGAGGACAAGTACAAGTAGCTCCAGAGCTAATGAAGTGGTTGGGCCAAAGTCGAAAGGATGCTCAGCTGCGGACGCGCCTGGAAGTGAAAGGAAAGTCCGATGCTGCAAAGAAGAATCCTGCATAGGAACCTGGAATGTAAGATCCATGAACCTTGTGTAGCAACCCCAGACCTACTGGAGTATCCCACCCTGTAGTTATGCTGCCACCAACCATTCGCTCTACCAAGTCACCCAGACCAGGAATGGATTTTAATAAACAAGAAAACAAGGTTTATTGAAAAGACAAACAGGGTAAATAAAAGGATCAGGTAAATAGGATACTGGAACTTGATATAGTCCCAATCATACACATACAACAGATTGGTTCCCACGGAACACTTTAAGGTAACGCACAGACCCTGAACTTATCCGTTCTGGCTACCTAGATAGAAACCTGAACCTATCAGGTATGTACTATCTGACGAACAGTTGTACCCAGTCGGACCCACCGACTCCAACTCCACTTCTCCACGTCAGCTCCCTTACGAAGGACTTCCCCCAAATATATACAGTACAGCTCCTCCCCCCTGATGTCCCGCCTTCCACTCCCCATAGGATGGAACTTTCCCTCCAAACCCATGACAGACAGGTACCATCAGTGCTGTATGTGACACCTTGGGAAGCTGGATGTGGTCAAACAGGAGATGGTAAGAATAAACATTGACATCCTGGGCATCAGTGAACTAAAATGGATGGGAATGGGCGAATTCAATTCAGAAGAGAAGACTCCCTGGAAAAGACCCTGTTGTTGGGAAAGTGTGAGGGCAAGAGGAGAAGGAGACGACAGAGGATGAGATGGTTGGACAGTGTCATCGAAGCTACCAACATGAATTTGACCAAACTCCAGGAGGCAGTGGAAGACAGGAGGGCCTGGTGTGCTCTGGTCCATGGGGTCACGAAGAGTCGGACACGACTTAACAGCGAAAATATCCATCTCTGGTGACACCTTATGAACTAGCATTTTCATTTGGACTTGACTTTTTGTGGACATAAGATGCATTAAGGGAGAAACTGAAAACAGTGAGATCAGAAAGAATGCATTGCAGAAATACAGATACCTTATTGGTAATGACTGACCATTCACAAAAGGGTTACTACTAATATTATTACCCCACCTAGAGTGGTCTTTTAGGCCAGATGGGTGGGGTATAAATCAAATGAATGAATGAATGAATGAATGAGTGAATGAATAAATAAATAAATAAATTGCATTTTGAGCTAATGAAAATATTTATTCCTCTTCAAGTATCAGACCCAAATGACGAAGAACACAGCCAAGAGCATCCACAGGAGTTTTCTTTGGGGGAGGGGGCCTGGACACATCTGCCTAGTGGTGTGTTAGCTCAGTTCATGCGCACATCACACATTACTAGAACACACCATCTTCTGTGCATGTTAAAATAGTAAATAAATATATAATTGGGTGGGAGAGAGCAACCCCTTGCACTCTCTGCAAATATGCCTGAGCAAAATAAATAGAAGGGGACAAACATGTGGAAAAGTGGCAACCTTATGTCATGGTCCTCCTTCTTGGCCCTACTATATGTTGCAATGGAAACATATGATGTCATCACCTAGTCTGTCCATCCACCCCCACTCAGTACCAGCCAGCCATGTGGAGTGCAGACAGGAAGCTGTATGATGTTATGGTTTCCTGTAATGTGTTTTACTACACCCTGTGGAGACATGGCTGGAATTCAACATATGCTGCCATTTCAGCAGTACAGCTCTGTTCACCATCCACTTTGCTAGCCCTATGTCAGTGGCGGGGAACCTTTTTGGGCCCAAGTGCCCAAACTTCGGGGGGGGGGGACCAGCTGGCAGCTGCCATGGCGGCGGAACCAGAAGTGACAGTGGCGGCGGAAGGGGGAATTGTGGGTACAAAGGTGCCTTGGGACCCCACTCCAGATCCCCTATTAGTGCCAGCTGCTCTGGATCCTGGCCCACTGCTGTCAAAGTGCCAGGACTGTGGCTGCAGCCACCTCCTGAGGTTTGGCTGTGGGGGGGGGGGAGTAGCGATACGGCAACTTATGGCTCTTGTACCTGCAGAAAGGGCTTTGCATGCCAGCTGTGGCACGCATGCCATAGGTTCACCATCACTGCCCTAGGTCATGGGCTGCCTATGGATAGGCCGGTGGTAGTATGATAAAGATAATTGTTTCTCTTCTGAATGGCTGCAGAAGTAGAAAATGACAGAATCTTTGGCTAGTGTTTTAATTAAAAGAGTACTCAGAATTAAAAGAGTTTTAGCCATTCTCATATGAAAATTTATTTTGGCACATCATCATTGCAATAGAAAGCTTTGGATGGATTAGCTATGCAGGGAAATGGACTCGGAGAATGTGTCCCTCTTGTTTCTGCTGGAACTCTCAGCACCAAGCATGATATCTTTCTGGGATGGGTTTTGGAGGTACTGTTTTACAGTGGTTCCAATCCTTCCTAGATGGCCAAACTCAGAAGGAGTTGTTGGGGGAATCCTGTTCGGCACCATGGCCATTGCCCTTGTGGTGTCCTCTAGGGCTCAGTCCTGTCCCTCATGTCATTTAACAAGTGCTAGGAGAAGTCATCTGGAGGTTTGTTGTTCACTGTCATCATATATCTTAACTATATCTGTCCTTTCCATCTGATTCCAAGGAAGCTATTCCGTGTCTAGACTGATGTCTGTCATCAGTAATGGACTGGATGGCCAACAAACTGAAACTGAATCCAGGCAAGACAGAGGTGTTCCAGATCAGTCGCAAGGCAAATTATGGGACAGGAATTCTGCCTGTATTGGATCGGGTTTCATTCCACCTGAAACGTCAGGTTTGCAGTTTGGTATACTCCTGGATTCAATCCTGACTGTGGATGCACTGGTCTCGGTGCATTTGCTAGGTTAAAGCTGATACACCCTCTGTGCCTTGAAATATCTGACTGGGCTATGGTGACACATACCTTAGTTAGATCTTGTTGGAATTACTGCAACATAATGAGCTCAAGTTACAGGATACCAGATTTAGGCTGAATATCAGGAAAATCTTCCTAACTTTTAGGGTAGTACAAGAATAGAACCAATTACCTCAGGAGGTGGTGAGTGCTCCAACACTAGGGACATGCAAAAGAAAACTGGACAGCCATCGGTCACATCTACTTTCGATTTGGATTCCTGTATTGAATGCTGGTTATAACCTATAAAAGAGTACAGGCTCTTGAAGAACCATTTCAAGATCTTGTAGGGAGGCCCTTCTTTCATTCCCACCACCTTCTCAAGCTCATTTGTTGTGAACACAAGAGAGGGCCTTCTCAGTGGGTACTCCCATGATAGTGTTGTTTTGTTGCAGAATTCAGTTGTTATTCGAGGTATAATAGGACATAGGATCTTATCTAGCAGTAGAGATCTACACCGGAAAGCAGCTTTCATGCAAGTATTTTGGATCAAAAAACACAATCAGATTAAATAGGGAACCACAGTAGAATTCTTAAATGTGTGCAGCTTTATTTCACTGATTAAGTGGAATCGCATAACATGTGGAAGAAGTTGACTATTGCTACCTGTATTTGAATGTAAAAGAAAATTTACAGTTCTAAATTGGATATAATCCATTTGCATTCAGTTACAGTCACTTACAGCATAGTTACTAAGGTTAAGTGCTCTCAATTTAAATTTATGAAGACCCTTGCATTAGAAAATAGTAATAGTAAATGGTGTTCTCTATCAGCTATGCTTCCTTTAAAGGTGTCAGGATGTTTCTATCTCCTCTCTTTTAATTCCTATACAAAGGATTTTCCCCTTGCCTTTCTATTCAATTGCTGGAAGATCACAAACATCATCACTAGAGATGGAGACGAATATAAAAACGGATCGGTTTTTGTGACGAATATAGCTGATTCGTTTAATATTCATCGATCTGTATTTGTGGGTTCTAGAGACCCCCATGAATATGAATATTTGCCCATTTTTATCCATCCTTCGCATTACAAACAAACAAACAAACCATTCTGCCTACCAGCCATCGATCAGCTAATCGTCAGAAGAAAGGCAGCTACCACCCCAGACAACCACCCAATACCACAGCCTACCCCCTTCCTTTCCCTACCTTAGGCCCCACACCACACCACCCCCACCAACACCCTCTTACCTTAATCGCTGCTGCCGAGGTCTTCTGGCCTAGCAGCCAAGCATGTAAAAAGGGACACTGGTTGCCCATTTAGGGTAGGGAAGCTGCAGCTGCCATCTTTGCAAAGGGCAGCCGGTCTCCCTTTTTACATGCTGTGGCTGCGGAGGCCTGATGGAGACCTTGGCAGCAGCTATTAAGGTAAGGAGTTGTCGGTGAGAGTTGGGTGGGGAGTTAAGGTAGGGAAAGGAAGGGGGTGTATGGGTAGGCTGTTGGGGTGGCTGGCTGTGTGTGTGTGTGGCTGCCTATTGGCTTCTGATCAGATGATTGGTGGCTGGTAGGTAGAATGGGCTTCTGTGCTGTGTGGTAAACTCTCCCGGGGGGACCCAATTTGTGTGTGAATAACTCGGATGTCCAATATCCAATCTTCATCAAAGTTGGCAGGCATGTTGGGGAAAGACATAGGAAGCTCTGTTGTGATTCTGGATTCTATAAGTACCTGGGGGAGCTTTTCTGGGGAGTCCTCTTTGTGACTATATAACTCGGGGATCTGTGATCCGATGTTCACCAAACTTTCCCAGCAAATCTGGTGTCTCTAGGTGGTTGGGGGCCAGTGTTATAGCCATTTAAAGTGTAGATGAATCAATGGATCGATCCATCGATTCGTCAAAGAATATTTATTTATTTATTTTATTTATATGCCGCCCACACTACCCAAAGGTTTCTGGGCAGCTTACAACAATTAAAATACAATAAAAAGATAAAATAGCTAAAATACAATTAAAATATATACTCTAAAAATTGCCATCAGGACCCACAGTTGATATTGTTTTAATTAAAAGCCTTCTGGAACAGGAAGGTTTTGACCTGGCACCGAAATGTCATCAGCGTCGGTGCCAGATGAATCTCAATTGGGAGGGCGTTCCATAGTCTGGGGGCAGATGCTGAAAATGCCCCTTGTCTACAAGCCATCCCTCTTACCTCCTTGAGGGACAGCTCTTTCAAAAGGGCCCCTGGGTGGATCTTAACTGTTCATATGGAAGGAGGCGGTCCTTCAGGTATCCAGGGCCCAAGCCATTTAGGGCTTTATATGTCAAAACAAGCACTTTGAATTGGGCCCGGGCAGCAACTGGTAACCAATGTAGCTTAACCAGAATCGGCTTGATATGTTCCCTAGCGGCCGCACCACTCATCAGCTGCATAGCTCGATTCTGGACCAGTTGCAGTCGCCGGACCATCTTCAAAGGCAGCCCCACCCAGAGCACATTGCAGTAAACTGACAAGCTTCCTAGAGAATGGCTTTATCATTTCAGTATGCGAATTAGCCTTAAGACTGTACTATTTTAGAGGGTTCACTTGGAACAATTTATTAGCACAAGATAAAGTACTGAAGAGTTGAGTTTTTAAATAGGAGAGTTGGGATAGTCAAAATTCATTAGTGTTATTCTGAAAACTCCGTGTTTTGTTGAGTGAGAATAACAATGTGCTGAATTTTGTTATCAGGTATGCCCTCAGAGCACATGCCTACATTTGCACCTGTTCATAACGAACCTTTAAATAGGACAATAGTGTATCTTGACACAGATTGGGCTGAGCAGATCTCACTTACACAGGGCTATTCAGAAAGAGAATTTTATTGAGCACAGCAGAATTGACATATGGCACAGATTCACAATGAAGTATACAACTAATATGAAGAAATGCAGACTCAAAAGAAGCAAACTCGCATGGCTGAGAGGGTTCAAAAAGAAGAACCTTTCCCTAAATCATTGGGGACAGGAGTAGATGGGGAAGCCACCAATGTGTGTGGAAGATAGATAAGTGTGATAAAGGTTATATCTACTTAGTCTTGTTAGATTGTCTTGGAGCTAAGGTATGTTGGAACTCCAGCTGGCATGAGCAGCTGTAGGGTTCTGGCAAAGATATTTATTTATTTATTGAAATTATTTATAAGCTACCTTTTTCCCCTTAGGGGGCCCAATGCAGCTCACAACATGGTAAATAATAAATTTTAAAACACTACATAAATAGCACAATTCAAAAAAACAGCTAGAGTTAATGAGGGTCTGGCTGTGGGGCCGGACTGCTCTTCCTTCCAATTGCTCTTGTCAGCCTTGCAGGGAGACTCGCCTACCCTCCTTCTGCCAGAATACGAATACCCCCATCTCTAATTAAAACCATAAGTTATAAAAACAATTTGAAAAACATTAAAAACCTGTGTCTGTGAAGATTCCCAGTCATTCTGGTGAAGTTATCTGGAAGTTGAGTCCTATTCAGAACAGGGGGAGGTGAAACCAACGTGGAGGATATATCAGGGGTCTCCTACCAACTCTCCTCAGACCGAAGAAGCTACAAAATGTTTCAACCTAACAAGAAAGAAGTCCAGTTGCCACGACTCAACTCTCAGATTTCAAACCTATAAGTTAAATCAGTATTCCTGAGATAACTTACTGCTTAATGGCTCACCTGAAGAGGAAGATCTTTGACTGGTGTCTCAAGGACAAGAAGGGAGGGGGCAATCTTCCTCAGGGCAGTGCGTTCCAAAGCCTGGGAGCAGACACTGAGAAAGCCCTGTCTTGTGTCCTCATCAAGTGAGGTTATGAAGGTGGTGGAACTGAGAGAAAGGTCTCTCCAGAAGATCTTAAAAGCCAGGAAGGCTCATATGGGGTAATATGATCATTCAAACATCCTGGACCCAAACTGTATAGAGGAATGATGAGGCTTCTAAGCCAATCAAAGCTGATGCACGTTGAGAAAATACCAGGGTGAAGACAATGATCAGAATGAAAGACAGAATTTGGGCAGGGGAAGGGAGAAGGCACTGGGAGGAGGGTGGGGCTTATAGGCCTCGATTTGGGTGAAGACATGTATATCTGTAAGTGTCTATAATTTTAAAAAAGCATGAACTTTTCCTTGTTAAAATGCACTTTCTCATAAAATATCCATTTTTAATCCATTTCATTGAAAAAGTGTGTTTTGGTGTGCATCATTACAATAAATGTGAATTTTTATACATATACATGTAGACCGAGCAGAAAAATACATTACCAAATTTGGTGACTTATAAAAACCAGAACATACTGTATTAGTGTCTTGCTCTGTGTAATAATGCAAATAGTGCACATATGCGCAGCTGCTTTAAAATGAAAACTGGACAAAATTATAAACTGGTTGTATTGAGGAGCATACGCTCAGAGAGTCTGGATGCTTTTATAACTCTTTAGTTGTAATTCTTTGATTATGTAAGTAGAGAAAGCTAGGAGATAAGTAATCCCTCATCAATTATCTAAATTAAATAAACTTTTGATTAAAAATCAAACTCTTCATTGGTAGTCTATAAGCTTTTGGCGGCATATGGTTCTCAGAATGATTTGTTTCTTGCCCTGAGACTCAGACATACTCCAATAAACGTACAAAGCAAATAAAATGTAAATACTCATTAATATGAAGTTGAACTGTTATTACATAGTTG
Organism: Pogona vitticeps; assembly: GCF_051106095.1. Taxonomy (NCBI): domain Eukaryota; kingdom Metazoa; phylum Chordata; class Lepidosauria; order Squamata; family Agamidae; genus Pogona; species Pogona vitticeps. The sequence goes on from NC_135784.1 coordinate 39,607,377, forward strand.
AGATAATACTACAAGAAAGAGGAAAAACAACAGGGTACTTTTAGTGCAGAAAACAGATTTCAGAATATCTTCTTTCACTCCCAGCTGGATGCAAATAATGAAAAATAAGCAACAGCTACTTTTAAATAACTGGCAGATTTCTTAGTAAACAAGGTGCAGAAAGCCTGAGAGTATAGAGGTGATAATATACAAGAAAAAATATTGGTTTCAATAGTGTCATATTAATCCTCTTAACTCAAAATCAGTGCCAGGTCACACATTGATGGGCTTCAGGAATATATAACCAGGTATAAATCAGGGACGTGGTGGCGTTGCGGGCTAAACCGCAGAAGCCTGTGCTGCAGAGTCAGAAGACCAGCAGTCGTAAGATTGAATCCATGCGACGGAGTGAGCTCCCATTGCTTTGTCCCAGCTCCTCGTCAACCTAGCAGTTCGAAAGCATGCGAATGCTAGTAGATAAATAGGTACCACCTTGGTGGGAAGGTAAAACGGCGTTCCCTGGTCACGCTGGCCACGTGGCAATGGAAACTGTCTTCGGACAAGTACTGGCTCTATGGCTTGAAAAACGGGGGTGAGCACCGCCCCCTAGAGTCGGACACGACTGGACAAAAATGTCAAGGGGAACCTTTACCTTTACTATAAATCAGTATCTTACTGAGAAAGGAATCTGTCTTCAACTAGATAAGACTTTCTGTCTGTCTAGCCTAATATTGTCTCCAGTAGAACTGCCTGTGATAGCATGGCTGGTGGCCCCGAGCAAGAGTCGACCTTGATGTCTTCCACGACTCTTCAGAGGTCCTGTCAGGGAGAGGGCTGCGCATGGCAGCCACCACCAGGGCTGGATGGCCAAGCACTCTCTTGGAAGCACTTCAGTGGCTGTGCAGAAACTAGAGGCACCAAAAGCAGGAAAGGCAAGGATGAGCAAAGGTGCATTGTTTATACACGGTATCTTAAGATGGCCATTTCCTAGGGTCATAACGACCAACCCAAAAGTTTATCGCTTGTGGGGCCTAGAGAACGTGTAGGATTGCAAGAAAAGAGGAACAAATTTTATTTATATATTATTTATTTAAAATATTCTTAACCCACCTTGCTCCTTGGGCTCAAAATGACTTACAACATGAAGGTCTTTGCCTGCTTACAGAAGGACAGCAAAGATGAGGCCAGCCTAGCCTCCTGAGTTCCAGTGTCTGGGAAAAGCCACAGAGAAGGCCCTCTCCCGTGTCCCCTACCAAATGCACCTGTGAAGGTGGTGGGACTGAGAGAAAGGCCTCTCCTGATGATCCTAATGCTCAAGCAGGCTCATAAAGGGCGATGCAGTCCTTGAGACAGCTTGTACACAAGCCGTTTAGGGCTTTATAAGCTTTTAATTCTGATTCTTTCGACTAGCACATAGGAGGTTAATGTCCCTCATCCATTTCTTTTTTCAGCAGAGCCTTATCAATATCTGTGTGATGACATTTATAGCTCAAAAATGTAAATCTGCCATAAAATGGCAGACCAGAGAAGTCCCTGATCTTTTATTTCTGATATTGCCAAGATGATCACCTAAGCACAAAGAGCCTAAATGTTTTTCCTATACAGTATAAGCTCATTATCTGATGGCATATATCACACAAACGGTGCTGCAGATGGTAATGTTTCTTAGCATATACTGTTTGTTATTGTTGTGATCTACAAATTCAATCAGCCATAAATGCTGTGCCCACAAGAATGGTAGCCATATGGGGCTCCTGCTAAGATGTTAAAATATCATGTTACTCTGTGCAAGCTGTGACATTTACCCACATGGCCCCTGCTTGTTTCACTATCCTGAGGCCCACGACATGTTCTCTCCTTTCTGCTGCCACCAGTTGACCTCTGTCAACACCCTTTAATTAGAAAGACTGAGGTCCAAGCTGAGTATAAAGTTGAATAACACAGGTTTATTGATTACAGTTTGCTTAAATAGGTTCTCCACAGACTTTAATGTATTCATTAGATTATTAATAACTTGTCTCACTCTTAACTGTTTTAGCTCTCTGTAAGTTCCACACTCTTTAACTCCCAACTCTGCTACCCTCTCTAACTACCACATCCTAACTTCTGCTTCAGATTCTCATCTCTGACTCTCTGAAAAGTTTAGTGAGTGAACTCACTCACTAAGCTTTTCGGACTCTGACTCACCCCTCCCTTCTGGTTTCTCTGGCTCCGCCTCCCAACAGCTCCCACTGGTATATGCAAAATAACATCATACATGAGCCAAAGCAGGGTAATCGCCACACAAGTATATCAGACAATCTTTTTCTTTTGTTTTTGCCTGATAAAATCTGTATGTTGCCCTTTCCTAAACTCAGTTCTAACTAAAATGCCCCATTGTTCTGTCTCCTTTTATGTCTCTCAAAATATGCCAGCACTTTTTGCTACTTTATGTCTTGTAATTTATTGGCTATATTGGTGGTTCTCAACCTCGGGTCCCTGGATGTTCTTTTGACTACAACTGCAAGAAATTCTGGCCAGCATAGCCAGAGGTGAAGGATTCTGGGAAGTGTTTAGTCCAACATCTTCCGGGGACCCAAGGCTGGGAACCACTGGGCTGTATGATGAAAAGTCAGAACACAGATTTGTCAATAGGAGGTTTACCTAATAATATAAAGTGGACTACAGTAAAGTATATGTCAGGGAATGCCTTTGCCCAGATGGAGTGGGTAGGGTCAAACAAGAAGAAGCTGAATCATGTGTATAGTGGATACTGAAACTTCCTCTTAGTCATTGATGGATTCTCAGGAATTGCAGCCACAACTGAAGCACAGACCGAGTAAGCATACCTAAGTCTCTTTTTGTAACAAGAGCCAGCTGTTTTTACAGGTGGTGTGACATGCAATGCAATACAGAGTCGATCATCTTAGTGCTTGCTTTGCTTCTGGCAAACCGTTTCAGAATACAGCTCTACTGCTCTTCATACAGGGAGAGTACTAAGGAATTTCACTTGGTGTCCACGTGGCATTCTTGCTTTAAGTCCCAGGCTATCAGATGCTGAGTGTCAGGAACATCACATGGCCTGTGTTTCTTTATGGGGCAGAAGGAAATGGTACCCAAGAAGGTCATTCACTTTGAAATATTTCAGACTGTTTCAGCAAAGATCATGCCACACTGGCACTGCTTATAAGCAGAAGGCCGGGGGGATTAATGTACTGTTGGAATTAGAAATACTGGCCGGTAGCTTGAGTCTTTGTGCTGTTGCAACTTTATAATTCTTGTCTAGCTTTCTTTCTAAAATCATTTTGGATTTTCAATCAGCTGCCATTATGCTTTTTGATTTATAGTCATTACAATATATGCCTCTTAGGAATAGTTGGGCTCAGCCCTTTAGAAACGTATTCACTAGGTGGCATTTTCCCTCAGACAGTTGCAGGAGAAATGTAGTGAACAATGACAGCCACTCATTTTGGCCTTCATAGATTTTACAAAGGCCTTTGACTTGGTTAGCAGTGACAGCCTTTTAAAAATTACTTCCCAAGATTGGCTGTCCACCTCGACTCCTTAACCTCATCAGATCCTTTCATGAGGAAAATGAAGGGCACTGTAGTTTATGATGGCTCAACATCAGATCCCTTTGACAGCTGAAGTGGAGTGAAACAGGGCTGTGTCCCTGCGCCGACTCTGTTTGGGATCTTTTTTGCTGTCATGCTGAGGTACGTCTTTGGACTGCAACAAAAGATGTCTATCTCCGGACTAGATATATTTATTTATTATTTTATTTATTTAGTTTATATCCTGCCCATTTAGACTGAAGTCTACTTTGGGCAGCTAACAATAATATTAATACAATAGAGGATGGCAAAATAAGTTAGGAATCAAATGGAAAGCTCCTTAGTCTCTCTAGATTGAGAGTGAAGACCAAAGTTCAGCTGAAATGCATGTGGGAGTTCCTCTTCACCGATGAGGCAGCTGTTGTGGCCCATTCTGCCAAAGAGCTCCAACAGCTTATGAATTGTTTTAGCAAGGCCTGCCAAGACTTTGGAATAACAATCAACCTGAAGAAAACACAAGTCATGGGCCAGGGCATGGACTCACCTCCCTCTATTACCATCTCTATTAACAAGAATTGGAGGTTGTTCATGACTTTGTGTACCTTGGCTCAATGATCTCTGACATTCTCTCCCTAGATGTTGAGCTGGATCAATGCAATTGTCAAAGCAGCTACCATGTTCTGTAGACTCACACAGAGACTATGGCTTAGTAAGAAGTTGATAGCATATAGAAAAAACCAGGTCTACAGAACCTGTGTCCTGAGCACACTCCTGTACTGTAGTGAGTCCTGGACCCTTTGTGCATGACAGGAGAGGAAGCTGAACACCTTCCATATCCGTTGCCTCTGATGCATTTTTTGCATCACCTGGCAGGACAAAGTTCCAAATAGTGTAGTCCTAGAATGACTTGGAATTGTTAGCATATATACATTACTTAAACAGCGATGTCTACGTTGGCTTGGGCATGTCGTGAGAATGGCTGACGGTTGGATTCCAAAAGATCTCCTGTATGGAGAATTAGTGCAGGGAAATCACCCCAGAGGGAGACCACAGCTGCGCTACAAGGATATCTGCAAGCGGCATCTGAACGCCTTAGGAATGGAGCTCAACAGATGGGAAATTTTGACATCTGAGTGCTCAGCCTGGAGGCAGGCGGTGCATCACGGCCTCTCCCATTTTGAAGAGACACTTATCAAGCAGGCTGAGGCGAAGAGGCAGTCCCAAAACCAGCCAAATCAGGGAGCTGGACAGGGGTCAGATTGTATTTGTCTTCAGTGTGGAAGGAATGGTCACTCTTGAATTGACCCTCTCAGCCACACTAGACGCTGTTCCAAGACCGCTATCCAGAGCACGTTACCATAGTCTCTCGAGAATGAAGGATGCCTTCATGAAGGTGCAAAGTATCATAAATGTGTCATTGAATAAAAGTGTATATATGGCCTAAGCTCACCAGATGCAAGTGTGCTTTTTTATGGACTAAATGGAAACGTCAGTCCTAACATAAGAGCCCTTGAGAATTATATAAGTATTGACTTAGCAAGATCTCTGGCTTTTCTCTCTGGCATAGGATTTGGGGGCCCTTTTTTTTTACAGTTCTGGAGGAAAGAACTTGGAAGGTGATGCTGGGAGATTCCTGTTTGACACCCTGGCTGCTGATCCATCGAGTCCCTTAAGGCAGTGGTTCTTAACCTTTTTGAAAGAAACGCCCCCTTGAGCCATTGAGGAAGTTATCATCGCCCCCCCCCCTGCCCGTGGTGATGATATCTTATTTATTTATTTATTTATTTATTTATTTATTTATTTATTTATTTATTTATTTATTTATTTATTATTTTTTATTTTATTTATTTATTTTTTATTTTATTTTATTTTATTTTATTTATTTATGACACTTAAATCCAATGACCCCTGAAAACAAAATTCAATTCTAAGAAAATGAAATGCCCCCAAAAAGTAACATTTAATGATTTAGTTGCAAGCGAATTTTAAGACGCAAAAAGAAATATAAAAAGGGCATAAAAACAAACCGCAATGCAGGAACTAAAAATTTCAAGATGAAATCTCTGAAACTAAATTAAGATTGGAGGAAAGTATATATTCATGCACACTGTAAAAAGGCTGCAGCCATCTTCAGAGGTTTGGCTTGCTCCAGCGCCCCCTACCGCCCCCTTCTGCTCCAGCGCCCCCACGCTGCCCCTTTTCGTTCTACCGCCCCCCTGAAAAATGAAATCGCCCCCTGGGGGGCACTACCGCCCACGTTAAGAACCACTGCCTTAAGGTCTGGTATCAGTAATGGACTGGATGAGGGTGAATTAATTGAAACTTAGTGCAGACGAGACAGAGATGCTTCTGGTCAATTGAAAGGCAGATCAAAGATTAGGTTCGCAGCCTGTATTGGATGGGGTTACACTCCCCCTGAGAACACAGGTGTGCAGCTTGAGCTTGGATGCCAGGTTTTGGTGGTGGCCAGGAGTGCACCCTATGTGGGGCTGCCAATGGAAAGTGTCAGGAAACGTCTGTGGGTCCAAAATGCAGCAGCCAAATTGCTGACTAGGACTGGTTACAGGGGGCCACATAACACACCCCCCCCCCAAATTACAGCAGCTCCACCGGTTGCTGAATAGTTTCCAGACACAATTCAAAGTGCTGGTTTTCACATATAAAGCTCTAAATGTCCTGGGTCTAAAGCTATGTCAAAGATGGTGTCTCCCATTCTGAGCTGGCTTGAATGTTAAGATAATCAGGAGAAGCCTTTTGAGTCTGATGGGGACACAGGAGTGGGCCATCTCTGTTGCTGTTCCTGGACTTTGGAACTCCCTCCCACAGGATGCCAGACCGGCCCCGTATTTGCTGTCCTTCTGCAAGCAGGCGAAGGCCTTTCTTTTCAGATTTCTCTCGGTAACTAGCTACATGAATTAATGTTCAAATGGATTGTTATGTATTACTGCTGTGACTGGGTCTTTAGTACTACTCGTGTTTACTATTTCTCTGAATATTTGTTCCTTATATATATAATTGGTTTTTTTTTAAAAAATATGATATTTATAGTATATTGTGTTTTTAAATCTATCGTTTAATCTGTTGTAAGCCTCCCTGGGTCCCTTATTAGGAGAAGAACCATTGTGGATGTGGTGCAATTTCCACAACAGGCATGCATGAGAGTCAACAAGTCACGCTGCAGTCATCAAATAATGAACAGGTAGTATTGGGACAGGCTGCAAGAAAGACAAATCAAAATCCCACTCCAATCAGCAACTGAATTATGCTTAAGTGCTTGGATTAAACCTGAGTATTGGCCTAAGGCTTCCAAGAGGCCTTTAATTCAATTGCTGCATAGGTATTTTTTTTTCTTCCTTTTAAAAGACCAGCTCTCTCTGAGAGGGGGAAGGATTAATTCTTAGTAGAAGAATTAATATATTTCAGGGATGTATCCCCAGCTGTCCATTTTTGGTCATGTATTAGAGACCCAGAGTCTTTTCTCCCTTAGCCTTGAACCAGTGGGTCCCAGTTCAAATCAAGCTTGAACTATCTCTGGAGGCAAAAAATGTCAAAACTGAGGCTGTCCTACTTTGGGCACATCATGAGAAGTCCTGCTTCTGTGGAAAAGACAATGATGCTGGGAAAGGTGGAAGGCAGTAGGAAATGAGGAAGACCAATTATGAGATGGACTGAATCCCTAAAGCAAGACACAGGCTTGAGTTTAGAAGGGCCGAACAGAACTGTTGAGGACAGGACATTTTGTAGATCGCTTGTTCACAAGGTCAGACTAGCTGGCCAGTTAGATCCCGTCCATCAACAGGTACCAGCCAATGTAGCCCTGATTCTGTTCTAGCCTTCATTCCCATCTTGGGGCAGCTTATGAACTAAGCAGAGGAGTGCCTTCTTCCAAAAACCGGTGTGTGTGTGTGTAATCTTCTTCTGTCCCACTCATAAGCCACCTGTACATTTTTCTTTGTGAATAAGCTGTATTATTGTTTTCTTTTTAAAGATGGATTCATTTCCAGACATCTCCAATAAATATAATACAACTTAAAACAAGTTGTGCAGCCCCCATGTGCTTTCTTTAACTGTCAAAATCACCCATGTTGCTGTTGAACAGAATTTTACCGGTGCAGCAGCAAGAACTGCTGCTCTTGTAAATAGATAAAAAAAGGTGCAAATGGTTGACGATGACAACCACCACCACCACCACCATCATCATCATCCAGGGAGCTGTATGGGGGGAGTGTGTTGTCTCCCCCACCTTAAAATGTTTCCATGTCCCACCTTCTTTAGCTACAAAGGCTATTTCTGCACCCACATCTCTATTAATCTTTCCCTTCTTCCTCCAGTCTATGCATCTTCTCAGTACATAAAGCTCCTTGCCAAAATAATGTCCAGATCCTCCCAAAATCTAAGTACTGATTTCAGAATAAAACACTGAGTATTCTTCTCCCTCCAGGAAGGAAAACAGTTCCAGAAATAGGACAGATTTGCATGATTGATGTCCGATCCAGAACACGAATTTTCTTGGCACATTTAGTGGGTTTGCTGGTCGCGTTAATTCAGTATACGAAACTGCTGCAATATTTTTGTCTAATCGTTAGCCTGACAAAGGTAGATGAGAGAAAGATAGGACAAATTACATTTCCTGATGCATAGCCCAAAGGGACACTGTGACTCAGAGACACCTGTCTGAATTAATATTGTTTGGAACCAGTGAATTCTTCCTATGACAATACCAATTTATAGGTTATAGTCACTGTACTGATTTGATATATTATACACTTAAGGATTATATAGATGTTAATGGTTTCATCATCGATGTTGAAGTAGTCACACATTTTCTGACTCTCTTGGCAGTGTCGTCTGCTCCCTCATTTTTCAATGGTTGTTTTTTTCCCCCACTGCCACATGCAAGTAACCTTGCTGGAGGGAAAATGTCTTTCCCAGGCCATCTCAGTTTTACTGCATTGGCATCAAAGTTAAGGGAGGCTAAAGAAGCAAAGCAAAGCAAAGCATGCTGCTTATATACTGCCCCATAGTGCTTCAAGCACTCTCTGGGTGGTTTACAAGTTAATTATGCAGGCTACACATTGCCTCTCCCCAGCGATCTGGGTACTCATTTTACCGACCTCGTAAGCATAGAAGGCTGAGTCAACCTTGAGCCGGCTACCTGGGATTGAACCCCAGGTCGAATGAAACTTTAAAACCACCATAATATTCTGATAAAACCTAATCATATCTATTTTTGCAAGAGTAAGACATACCTTTATGGACCACACACACACAAAAAATCATCATACAATCTGCTAGCTTTTATGGATAAGGTCCACTTTATTAGACACGCACCACTGTGAAGAGTATAAAGTCCAAACCATGGTAAGATGGATTTTGCCAGGAAAATTACTCTTAGATGTAAAGTCCAAAAGTTCTTGTCCAGATGGATTTCACCAGGTACGTCTTTCTTAGACGTAAGTCAGGAAAGAAGCAGGCTGCATTAGCGCTGTTGTTTTAAAGGTATAGCTGAGGCAGCTGTGGATTGAACAAATATTATCTATTGTTGGATGCTAAGTATGGTCCAGTATGCTTAGTATTTGGATGGGATACCAAGGGGTTCCCGCAGTCTTCAGGTAGGGCTAGGGTTAGGTTTAGGTCCAGGGTTAGGGCTAGGAATTAATTCTTTCTCAAAAGCTAGATAACGGCTTGTGGCATTCACCCTGCTATGGCTAAGGTAGTAGGTTATTTGCATATACCAATGAGAGCTGTTGGGAGGCGGAGCCAGAGAAACCTGAAGGGAGGGGTGAGTCAGAGTCTGGGGAGTTCAGTCAGTTAGCGTCAGAGAAGAGAGTCTGAAGTGGAAGTTAGTCTGTAGTAGTTAAAGAGTGTGGCTGAGTTAGGAGAAGAGTGTGGAAATTATAGAGAGCTAAAGCAGTTAAGAGTTAAGTTGTAGTCTCGAAGGCTTTCACTGCTGGGATCTGATGGTTGTTGTGGGTTTTGGGCTCTTTGGCAATGTTCTGAAAACTTAACAAGGCCTGGCTTCCAGCACTGAAAAATACAGCCTGCAAAAGGTCAACAAACTCTACCCAGCGACAAGGACTAGGGAACATTGCACAAAAAAGACCAGCTGAAGACACCCATCAATCACAGGGACAGATAATCTCTCCCCCTTATCACAACAATAGGTCCACAACAAAAACACGCTGATCACCATCATCGCCCTATCTCCTGAAAAGGACAATAGCTGTTCCCACAGCTATAAATACTCAACTATCCAACAAACAGCAACAAAGCATGGACAGAGTTCCTACTCCAGTCCTCTGACAATGCCAGCCACAGAGACTGGTGAAACATCAGGAAGAACAACCTTCAGAATGCGGCCAAAGAGTTAAACAAGTTATTACTAAACTAATAAATACATTAAAGTCTGTGGAGAACCTGTTTAAGCAAACTGTAATAAATAAACCTGTGTTGTTCAACTTTATATGGACCTTAATCTTTCTAATTAAAGGGTGTTGCCTGAGATCCACTGGTGGCAGCAGAAAGGAGACAACGTGTCGTGGGCCTCAGGCTAGTGAAACATCCAGTGTGGGTGCCATAGAAGATGAACAGATCCATAGGTCGAACCCATGACTAGTGTCAGGGACTTTATAGCCTGTGAAACTTCTTTCCTACAGCTCCCTGGAGTTTCAGTACGATATGTGTATTAACTCAGGAACAACAAAATAAATATGGCAGCTCACAACAAGGGCGAAGAGGGGAAACTATATGTCACAAGCCCACTTGCTTTCTTTGAGGTTAATTTTGTAGGGTTCTTTGTTTAAAAAAAATTGTTTACAGTAAAAATAGATAAAATAAAAATCAATAATAAAAATAAAAGCAGTAAAATCCCTTGAAACAATTCATTGAGACTCAAGTGTTACTGTCAACATTAAGTATAAGGAATATAATTAGGAAGATGTCTGAGTAAACACATGATTCAGCTGACGGTAGAAACACCTAACACTAATTTCACTCTTTCCTCATTTTAATGGAGCCATTATTCCACCTGGTGAGCATCATTGCTGAGAAGTTTGTTCTCTGCAGTGTAACTAGGCAGGGTCTCTAGGCCACGCAAAACCTTCTCCCAAACAGTGAAAGCCTAGGGCAGTCTATGGTGGAGGCAGCAATATAGAGTCTGTTCTGTATAGGGTCAATATCTAATTGCAGTCATTGTTCTATGTCTCACATAGTGAATTTCCCATGGGGGCATCTATGGGACCACAGTCTAAAGTGCTCAGGGTTACGGGTGAGGTATATTTTCATCTGTATCCTTTTTTAAAAATGAAATGTATAGATGAGATTAAAAGGTGTCATGAAAGGGCACAATTTTAAAAACAAATAACCAAATTTGTTTAAAAATTGCAAATTCATAGTTTCATATTCATATGAATCAATGCCTCTGCTTCAATGAATCATGAATAAATGAATTTTAGTGTGTTTTGATTCATTGACTTGTTTGGCTATAAAATGGCTAAACTGGATTTCAGATGTCCAAGTTATACACCCACAAAGACAGCCCCCCCAATAAAGACACCACCCAGGCACCTAGAGATACCAAAATTACAGAGAAGCTTCTAGTGATTCTCCTCTATGATCCTTCCAAGTTTGGTGAAGATTGGGTTTTCCCAACCCAGCTGCTAAAGAGCATTTTTTTTTCTGGGGGAGGGAACCATTTTGTGGGTGTACATCTAGGATGTCTGAAACCCAATCATCACCAAATGTGAAGGGATTATAGAGAAGAGTCAGGGAAAGTGTCTCTCAAAATGGGGTGTGTATAGGTGCTTTGGGGGCTGTTTTATAGCATTTTTAAGTAAAAAATGAATCAACAAATCAATTCATCAGAAAAAAATGTGAATTCCAACCCATGATTTGTTGACCTTGATGAATCACAAATCAATACAAATCACAATTTCTCTGATTTGTGTTCATATTTAATTGTGAAATTTTATTATATTAAATATGGAAATAATCCTTGTAAGCATTCTTCCACAACACTATTTTGCCAGAAACTAGACCCTTTAGGCCAGTACGTACCAGATCTTTGTGCCCCAGGAACCAGCATAGATCTATAAAACCAGTGCAGTACATCTCATTCATTTGTTCTCTGCCACCCATTTTCCTGTTTTATTTCAAAACAACATTCGCTTCTGAAACTAGTGAGCAGCACATCCCTCAACTGAATGTATTTACCTTTATCAAGACAGGAAATGAAACAGATCAAAGATAATTATTTCCAAGTTATCTCTATCCAGAAGAGGCTGCAACAGGCACACCAGCCTCCACTAGTCATAACTGTTTCATGTTGTACAAGCCACTTGATTGTGCAGAAGACAAGCCTTGGTCTGCCATCACCAACGCACTGCAAGCCACAGCAGCAAGTCTTTGGAAGGAGTGTGATCTCATCCAGGTGAGGCTGAGAACTACTAACTGGCCACTCATCAAATTACTTTGATTATTCGGTCCATCTCAGATTCCAGATACTAGATTAACACATCCAAAATTGACTTGAGCTTAGTAAGAAAGAAAAGAGGTGGCTGTTGTCTGTATAGCGATAATGACAATTCCTTCTACAGCCTTGAGTGGCTGCAGGGTCTTCTTGCAAATGTTGCAGCAGGTGGTCCTGAAGAATGTCCCAGAACTAACTGTGATGTATCAGAGTAATTTCTGGTCTGTCACCTTTTGGCATGACTTCCAAATATGGCTTCTCACAGTGCCCTGAAGAAGGAGAGGGATAAACACATATTGAAAATGACAATTACTGCCTCCCTCACCTGTCCTGGTCTCAGGATGAAGCCCAACAATCATTTTCGGATCCAGATCCCTCCACGATATCTCCACGTTGTAGAAGCCAACACGGCAAGATAATTGAAATAGCCAATTCTTGTCTAAGATGGGTGGGGTAGAAATCTAATAAATAAATAAATAAATAAATAAATAAATAAATAAATAAATAAATAAATAAATAAATAAATAAATAAAATAAAATAAAATAAAATAAAATAAAATAAAATAAAATAAAATAAAATAAAATAAAATAAAATAAATAAAATAAAGAAGTAGGAGCCAACTACAGTACAGACCTTATCAGCCTATATAAGGCTTTAGATTTCCAGCTTTAATTTAACATTGACGATGAACAGAATAGACAAATGCGAGAAAGAGATCTGTGCATTCTGACACCCCTTGAGATCCCTCAGTCTTGCCATATTGAGTGAAAGTCCTGAAGAGGCTTCCTGTTTCTATTCATTTGATGAAGGTCCCTGATTATGTGGAAAGTTCTGCTTGTATTAAAGCAAACACAAGCAGAGCGCTTCTTCAGACCTCCCTGTTCAGTGCAGGGAACTCTAGAACTAGAGATGGGTGGAATGCAGAGAGACATTTATTTATGTAATTAGGATTTTTTTTACCCCACCTTAAAAAGGACCCAAGGTGGCTAACATAATTAAAAGACAATATTTGAAGCTAAAAACAATAAACATACAAATACTATAAAGGATCAAATACCACACCAAAAGATGGTAAACACAGGCAACACTAGGAAGACATTCACTGGGAGCCAGTCACTGCCTGTCTTTGCTCACTTGCAGCAGGACAGCAAAAATGGAGTCAGTCTGGATCTTGTGGGAGGGAGTTCCAAAGTCTGGGAGCAGCAACAGAGAACCCCTTCTCCCGTGTCCCCACCAAATGCACCTATGAGGTAGTGGGGCCAAGAGAAAAGCCTCTCCTGATGATTTTGCACCCAACAGGAGATGTGGTCCTTGAGATAGCTTGGGCCCAAACAGTTTAGGGCTTAGGTTAGAAGCAACGCTTTAAATTGTGTCTGGAAATGGATCGGCAGCCAGTGTAGCTAATGCAACAGCAGGGTTATGCGGTCCCTGTGACCAGCCCCAACTAGCAATCTGGCTGCCATATTTTAGACCCACTGAAGTTTCCAGATACTTTCCACAGGCAGACACCCCCCTCCCTCTCATAGAGGCTATTGCAGTAATTCAGCCGAAATGTAACAAAGGCATGTGTCATCATGGCCAAATCAGACCTTTCTAGGAATGGGCACAGCTAACATAGATATGTGTGAACCAGTAAGCATAGATCTGTGCTGACATCTCATATTTGTCTTTTGGACACTGCTAGGTCAACATCTCTCTGGGTTCAACCAGGAAAACTCACAAGAAGGACTGATACCTGATTGGAAAGACTCACTCTGATTGGAAAGACTGAACTTCATCTGATCTGATCCAAGTGGACCTCATGTAATTTCACCTGCCAGGCAGAATCTCTGCTTCCTCTTCTCTTTTAAAACCAAGCCTCACCAGAGCAGGATTCCTTCTGAATATGGCCAGGAAAATTGTCTGCAATGCAGTGGTTCCAAGCCTTAGTCACACCTGAAACCACCTTGATGCACATTTGCCAAGTAGATATTCTTGTCCTTTGCAGTAAATTCAAGGTTTTTGCAAGACACCTGCCACCAGTGAATCTCAGTGTATTTCAGGGCAAACAGGAGTTTTAAGAATCTTCTCTGCATCAACCCTACAATTACCCTGAGCTCAATCAGTGTGGTGACTGCCAAAACTGCATGACAGGGTTAGTGACAGACATTTATAATCTTGTCAGTGAAATTCACTGTATCTTTTGTTTCTGTATCAACAAACCAAAGAATGCCATGTCAAGATGACTCCCCGTACCACTAAGAGTGATTTTGGAATTGTGCTGCTGAGTAGAAAATGGTATTTAGGAAGAAGCCCGTGGCAGGCCACACTTTTGCATAGGAAGCTGATACACAGATCTTGAAAAAATTACCTTTCTGAATTACTTGTTGGCTTTGAAATGTCTGGGAACCAGAGTTCCAGAAAAGGAACTTTTCCAATACCTTAGTAATATGAGTAGGACATCTATTACAATAATAGGTGCAAAGAAGTAGAAAAGAATAACAAAGAGGAAGACAGGATATCTCACCCATAAAATCCAATAAAACAAAGAAAAAATTAAATCTAGAATAGAGGTACTAAAGATCAAGGGGGGAAAACATATTATCTGACAAAGAAAAAAAACAGAGAAGATGGGAACAATACACTGAACAATTATACAAAACAGATACAAGGTTTACAGATTTCCTTGAAGAGACATGCAAGAAAGAACCTGCAATTTTGGACACTGAAGTGAAAGCCACTATCAAAGCACTTGGAAGAAAGAAATAGGAATAGACTGAATACTAGTACGTACAACTATCCCAAAAATAGAGGCTGAATCTATCAAAGTCCTAACAAGAATATGCAGTAACTATAGGTCCATTGCAATAATCTCTTATGCAAGCAAAGCAATGATTGAGGTTTTACAACAGAGACTTTTACCATATATAGAACAAGTAATGCTCAATCTTAAGGCTTGATTCAGAAAAGGAAGAGGTGCTGCAGATTATATTAATTATATTATATTAATGCTGGAACATACCAAAGACCTCCAAAAGAAAACGGAGTGAATAAAGGAAGCCACCGCCTCAAGTTTGCATGAGCTGAACAGGGCTGTTGATGATAGGACCTTTTGGCGATCAACATAAGTTCGGTATGACTTGATAGTGTAAAACAACAAGAAGTATGCTAGCTACTATTTGTCTGCCTATCCTTGCCTTTTATTCTGTTCTCCGACAGTGGTTAAAGCCATTCCTTATGCTCTTAGATGTAAAAGCCTGGGAGAATGGAAACAGAGAAGGAGCTAGGCTGGTGTCCCTTGACAGGGAATTCCACAGCCTGGGTGCAGCCACCAAAAAGGCCCTTCCACTTGATACAATCCTTTACATAGTTTGTTTCGCAAATTAGCAAACCGCTCAGATGAGGAGGCACTGCCAGTGAGGGGACCATCGTGCGGAGAATGCAGAGGAGGGAAGAGCATGGGAGCTGGTGAATGGGCGAGCATGCAGACCGTGGAAGGAAGTGCGTGGCACAGGCAGAACACCAATGCGGGTGGCCAAAGCAAACCAGGCCAAACCACAGCTTAGGCCCATTTCTGGTTTGGATGTTTGTCCGGCACATTGCACTGTTTTCAACATCAATTTTTATTAAGAAGCCCC
This sequence comes from Pogona vitticeps, assembly GCF_051106095.1. NCBI lineage: Eukaryota > Metazoa > Chordata > Lepidosauria > Squamata > Agamidae > Pogona > Pogona vitticeps. Next base: position 39,622,974 of record NC_135784.1, read on the forward strand.
TCTTCCGTTCTGTTTTGGCTTTGATTTCATCCCCAAAAATAGGCTCCTGAGATGACTGACTGAGTGCTGATTGCCACTGGAAGAACAAGAGCCCACCTACTTAGAGGGTATGTACTACCTCCAGCTGCTGCTCCTTGAGCAAAAGGAAGTAAAAAATAGCTGTCAGGTAATCAGGCCAAGGTGTTCCTCCATTCTTGCCCTGTACATGCCAGTCCCATAAAACTCCGGCTTAACCACTAGCTCAAGGGACATGGTGACACTGTGGATTAAACTGCAGAAGCCTCTGTGCTGCGAGGTCAGAAGACCAGCAGTCGTAAGATCGAATCCACGCGATGGAGTGAGCTCCCATTGCTTGTCCCAGTTCCTGCCAACCTAGCAGTTCGAAAGCATGTAAATGCAAGTAGACAAATAGGTACCACCCTGGTGGGAAGGTAACAGCATTCCGTGTCTAGTCGCATTGGCCACGTGACCACGGAAACTGTCTTCAGACAAACGCTGGTTCTATGGCTTGGAAACAGGGATGAGCACCGCCCCCTAGAGTCGGACACGACTGGACTAAATGTCAAGGGGAACCTTTACCTTTTAACTAGTAGCTCAGCAAAGAACTTGGTCACAAATCTGTTAGTTACATCTCTGCCAGGGGGCCTGAGAAAGATCAGATGTCCCCTTCTAAGGACAGAAACAGAGTGTCAGCTTTAGAAGGGGGAAGCCCACTACTTCAGGCAGCTGCCATTGACTCTGATAACAGGAGCCATCCCTTGTTCCCACGGGAATCTTTGTTGTCTCAACTCACCAGTATCACCTCTCCCATGTTGAGGGAGGTGAAAATGGGAAGGATCAGGAATATGATAGAACGGCAGGGATTTGTGATCCATAGGAGAGCCATCCTGGTCAGGGACAACACCCCTAGTACAGGATAACTTGTAGATTACAACTGAAGCGAAATGATTTCCCTCCTGTCACTGGTTAGAAAATAAGTGTTTGTGTAGGGAGGGAATGAAGGGATAGGTGAATGACACTCCTCTGTTCCTTTACCCTGTTGGCACAAGCCCAGTGTGGCTCAGGATGCACTGCATGCCAGAAACATGGGATGCAGTGTAACATACCTGTAATATAGGATATTTTATATTGTCTTTTTAATGTTTTTTAAGTTTTAATATTGTTGTATGCTGCCCAGAAGCCACTGGTAATAATGCGGCTAAAAATACTGTAAGTAAGTAAGTAAGTAAGTAAGTAAGTAAGTAAGTAAGTAAGTAAGTAAGTAAGTAAGTAAGTAAGTAAGTAAGTAAATAAATAAATAAATAAATAAATAAATAAATAAATAAATAAATAAATAAATAATATCAAAACTTAAAGTCTGTGGCACAGTGATTAAACTGCAGTACTGCAGTCAAAACTCTGTTCATGACCTGGGTTCAATCGCAGGTAGTTGGCTCGAAATTCGCTCATGTTTCTATCCTTCTGAAGTTTAATAAATTGAGAACCCAACTGGTTGGGGATGGGGAGAATGTGCAGCCTGCATAATTAACCTGTAAACCACTCTGATAGTGCTTTAAGCGCCATAGGGTGGTATATAAGCAACATGCTTTTCCTTCCTTCCTTCCTCTTATTTATTTATTACATTCTTGCACATTGATTCTGTGAGATAATCTTGCTCCATTACTAGTATGATACAGAATATTTATGATTCAATGTGCAGTTGGCACATAGAAGATAAACAATATTTATCAACACTGCAGTAGTGTGTTATCAGAGGATCTATTCTTCCACAGACAAGGAAAGAATACACTCCAAAATACTTACCTTCCAAAATGTTAACATAGTTGTTATTATTGTATATTCTTTCACCTATCTAAATATGTTTTGGAATAGAAGAAACTTGCTGATTGGTTTCCCAGCTAAACCATTATTGCTATTTTTGGTTTCAAAGAATAACAATGGAACACTGGTAATTTAAAATACAAATCAAAGTGTTTCAGTGAAATGAAATGCAATTATTTTGATTGCAATTCTGAACAATGTCATTTGATTGTAACTGATGATGTTTTTAAAAGAATTAAAAATTGGTTGATTGCTTTGAGTGTCACTTTTCATTATCTGAAAAGGAACTTATTTCTGATTAAAATAGCTAGGTTATTGACTTGTTCTATTAGCTAAAAGGTAGGAGATTCTTGTTTCAGCCCTTCTTTGTATTGGAAAAATATTCTGGTTAATTCCTTTTAGCAAAGGATAAAGTAGAATAAACACAACAGCTGCGGCTCAGGAGAAATGTGCAAGAGAATACCTAAAAAATCCCAGCTTCCACCCACCCTCTTTGTTTTCACAATGAAACTAGCTCTTTGCATATAAAAAATCACTCTACAAGTGATGTAGAAAAGAAAAATCTTTACTTAGAGTTCATCTTCTGTTACAATCAGAAGTAGAAAAGGATTAAGGAATGTGTATGTGGATCTCTCAACCATCTGGAAGAGGGCAAAATCCATGAAATCACATGGTCCAAAGGTCAGGAAACAGAGAGAATTTACATGTCTGTTCTGGTTGATGGTTAGAGAAGAAGACAGAGAGAGAAAACAAACAAACAACAGAAACAAACAAACAGGAAAGAGAGCACAGGGACTTGCCTTAAACCCCAGGGTAAGGGGAGAACTTTGTTACTTAGTTAGTGGCAAGGTTCAATTATGTTAGGCTGTGAAGCCCCCTTCCTTCTACTGAAACCCAGTGTTAGTGCATGCAAAATTGTTACTGCGCCAACATTTTATGCATTAACATTTTCTCTTTGGCATATTAAAAAAATGCATAGATTTGGTACTGGCAAAGTGCAGTCAATGATTTAAAGTCATTGGCATGCCCCATTTTCCATCGTATTTTGGTTTGGAAATGAGGAAACTTGTGATCCTTTGCTGCATACAGCAATTTGAAATTAATGGTCCGCTTTCAGTTTTAAAGAGCACTTTGGTTTGTAAGGGAAGAGAATTCTGGGAATAGAGAATAAATCATTTTAAATAACTGGAGTTCTTGAATGCAGTCCTTTTTATTTTATTTTATTTTATAGTGCAAAGCGACTGACATTTCCTTCCTACACTACCATGTCTGGAAGTTAATGCATGGCAATACGATTTTATTTTATTTTATTTCATTTGCCTTTTCCTGCAGAGGAGCTGAGGCAGGAGGTGCCTGGGTAGAAATGCTCTCTTAGCTGGTGGTCCTCTTGGACGACAAGGTCCGGCAGCTGAAGGCCTGTGTTCTAATCTCCTCACTATCAGGGAGCAGGCCGGGTAGGTGAGGCTCATTAGCCTTGGAAGGCAGCCCATCTAGGAAAAGGAAAATGCTGATTTCAAACCTCCACTGCCTTGTGGCTATATCCACTGATGGAAAAGGCTTCAGGAGTTAACCTCGAGGCAAAATCCGGAGCCGGAGTCCCGGAGGCAGTTCATGTCATTCTGTTAACTCCTGGGACATTGCTAAAACCAGTTGAATTGGCTCTTGCCTTTACATTGGACAATTTCAGCGACATGGAGGGGGGGATTTGCTGCTTGGGTAACAGCCTATCCTCCATATTATTTTACCCAGGTTTTGTGCTCTGGAGAGGACACTCCAGCTTTGAATAAAGCATTGAAACAACATGAGAATTAGCAGTAACTGGTTATAAGTCTTTGCTCGACTGGCATAGAGCATGACGCCAGGGGCTAATTCCAATGGTGGGAGAGGTCATTACACATCACTAGGTAGCTATCACCCACCTTAAGCTGGGCAGTCCCCAGCCAGTAAGGTGCTACCTCGCCATGGTCTGTTAACCTCACAGGGTGCATGGGGTTTATGGTGAAAACCGACAAGCAGATAGATAACCCTGCACCATGCAGCAATCATAAGAAAACTTCTGCCCTAAAGTTGGGCACCTGGAATGTTCGGATTATGGTCTTTGTGTCAGCAACACATTCTTTAATACGAAGCTTCAACACAGAGTTTCCTAGACATATCCAAGATCGAAGCATTGGCATCAGCTGGATTTGATCCTCACTAGATGTTCTAGCCTTACCATCACACACAGTTACCAGAGTGATGATTGTGATACTGATCACTTCCTGGCGTGTAGTAGAGTAAAACTGTGAACAAAGAAATTGTATCACACAAAAAAGGAAGGAAGACCACTTATTGACATCATCAAGACTCCCGATCAAAGAAAAGTGGAGGAATTTGCCCAAGCGTTAGAGGAAACCCTTCCAGGTCCAGCTGATGCAAATGCACCTGAACAATGGGAACATTTCAAGAACGCTGTCTACAACACCGCCTTGTCCACCTTTGGCAAGACCAAAAAGATGGCCGACTGGTTCAAAGCCCATTCGGAGGAGTTGATGCCAGCCATTGAGGATAAGAGGAGAGCTCTAGCAGCATACAAAGCCTGTCCTAGTGAGTACAACTTGTAAGCTCTTTGAGCTGCTTGCAGCCAAGTCCAACAGACTGCCAGGAGATGTTCCAACGATTATTGGCTTCAGCTCTGCTGTTAGATACAGATAGCAGCAGACACAGGTAACATCAAGGTGATGTATGATGGTATCAAGCAAGCTTTAGGTCCAATACAGAAGAAATCTGCTCCTTTGAAGTCATCCAGGACCAAGCACAGCAGATTGAACGCTGGGTGTAGCACTACTCTGAGCTATATTCCAGGGAGAATGTAGTAACCAAAGAGGCACTGAATAACATTGAGTGCCTGCCTGTCTTGGAAGAGTTGGACAGTGAACCAGCTTTAGCAGAAATAAAAGCTGCCTTGAATTCCCTCGCCACAGGCAAGGCACATGGGAAGGACAACATCCCTGTTGAAGTGCTGAAGTGCTGTACAGAGATTATCACCACCAAACTGTATCAAATCTTTTGTCTTTGCTGGAGGGAAGGTGGAGTACCACAGGATATGAAAGATGCAAACATCATCACATTGTACAAGAACAAAGGAGACAGGGATGACTGCAATAACTACCGTGGAATCTCTCTTCTCAACCTTGTAGGGAAGCTGCTTGTCCGTGTTGTGCTGGAGAGACTCCAGGTACTTGCAGACAGAGTCTATCCAGAATCACTGTGCGGATTTCGAGCTAATATATCCACCATTGACATGGTATTCTCCCTCAGACAGTTGCAGGAGAAATGCAGGGAACAATGACAGCCACTCTTTGTGGCCTTCATAGATCTCACAAAGGCCTTTGATTTGGTTAGCAGGGACGGCCTTTTTAAAAGACTTTCCAAGATTGGTTGTCCACCTCGACTCCTTAACATCATCAGGTCCTTTCATGAGGAAATGAAGGGCACTGTAGTTTTTGATGGCTCAACATAAAATAAAATTTGACATCCGAAGCAGAGTGAAGCAGGGCTGTTTGGGATCTTTTTTGCTGTCATGCTGAAGCAGGCCTTTGGAACTGCAACAGGAGATGTCTCTCTCTGGACTAGATCAGATGGGAAGCTCTTCAATCTCTCTAGATTGAGAGCAAAGACCAAAGTCCAACTGAAATGCATGCGGGACTTCCTCTTCGCCGATGATGCAGCTGTTGTTGCCCATTCTGCTGAATACCTCCAACAACTCATGAATTGTTGTAGCAAGGCCTGCCAATACTTTGTACAGTATTAGCCTGTACAATCAGCCTGAAGAAAACACAAGTCATGGGCCAGGGCATGGACTCAATCCCCTCTATTACTATCTCCACACAAGAATTGGAGGTTGTTCATGACTTTGTGTGTGCGCGCGTATGTATGTATGTATGTATGTATGTATGTATGTATGTATGTATGCATTTATTTATTTATTTATTTATTTATTTATTTATTTATACTCTCCCATCTAGTCAATTGACTACTCTGCCTTGGCTCAATGATCTCTGACAACCTCTCCATAGATGTTGAGCTGGATAAACGCATTGGCACAGCAGCTACCATGTTCTCTAGACTCACAAAGAGAGTATGGCTTAATAAGAAGCTGACGGCATGTACCACAATCCAGGTCTATAGAGCCTGTGTCCTGAGCACACTCCTGTACTGCAGTGAGTCTTGGACCCTTTGTGCACGGCAGGAGAGGAAACTGAACACGTTACATATGCGTTGTCTCTGACGGATTTTTGGTATCACCTGGCAGGACAAAATTCCAAACAGAGCAGTCCTAGAATGACTTGGAATTGTTAGCATGTATACATTACTGAAACAGCGATGTCTATGTTGGCTTGGCTGACGGTCAGATTCCAAAAGATCTCCTGTATGTAGAATTAGTGCAGGGTAAGTGCCCCAGAGGGAGACCACAGCTGCGATACAAGGAGATTTGCAAGCAGGATTTGAAGGCCTTGGAAATGGATCTCAACAGATGGGAAACCCTGACATCTGAGCATTCAGCATGGAGGCAGGTGGTGCATCATGTGCTCTCCCATTTTGAAGAGACCCTTGTCCAGCAGGCCAAGGCAAAGAGGCCATCCTGAAACCAGCAAAATCAGGGAACTGGACAGGGGACAGATTGTATCTGTCTACACTGTGGAAGGGATTGTCACTCTCGAATTGGCCTTCTCAGTCACACTAGATGCTGTTCCAGGTCCTCCATACAGAGCACATTACCATAGTCTCTCAAGACTGACGGATGCCTAATCCAATTTCATTTGCACTAATGGGGAATCACCTCTGCAACTAGGTTCTTAGGATTCTTACCATCAATGTAGAAATTTTAACCTATGTGGACAGATCTGGGAAGATCCTCTAGGGACAGGTTCTCTCCTTTGGCAGGTACAGCTTTTACTGTTCATGTCATATGGCTTCACATGGTGATGATAAATAGAGATAGCATATCCAGTAACCCAGGCTGACATGAAATTATTGCAAATACTTTATGAAACAGTTCGATCATCTGCCCATCATTGGGCCATAACATGCCTACTAGAATTTTTAGCCAGGGCTCCATTTTACAAGGCCATCTGCTTATCAAATCTTAACCGAAACATGTGAGTTGTATTCAACTAGATTCATGTACAAGGAGCATACACACTGCAGGCTGAACAGTTTATCCCTTCGTCCTGCATACCCCTAGATCTGCTCCAGAGCATGGTGAAGAACCTCCTGAGCAGGTTTGGGGGGGATGTAGGGCAAGGAGAGGGACATCTATTTCTACATCCAGTCCCTACTCATTAATCTAATACACAATTATCTTGAAAGTCTTCCCTTCAGTCATGTGTGTAATTCAGTAACTCCTTTCACGTTCCTATGGGTAATTATGTCACGTGTGTGCACCTAAGCTCCCCCGAGTGTGGGGTATGAATGAGGGGTAGGCTTTAGGAAGAAAAGAAGCAGGACATAAAGGCCAGTGGCTAAGAGGCTGAGTTATGACTCAGGACATTCGATTTAAATCTCATCTCTGTCATGACCACACTAGGTGACCTTAAATAAATGAATATCTCTTGACTTCATTTCTCCAACTGCAATACAGAGTATAGTACCAATTTATAATCTGTGCAATGGCCTGTAAGATATCTAGATCAGTGGTTCTTAACGTGGGCGATAATGCCCCCCAGGGGGCGATTTCATTTTTCAGGCGGGCGGTAGAACGAAAAGGGGCGGCGTGGGGGGCGCTGGAGCCAAAGGGGGCGGTAGGGGGGCGCTGGAGCAAGCCAAACCTGTGAAGATGGCTGCAGCCTTTTTACAGTGTGCATGAATATATATTTTCCTCCTATCTTAATTTAGTTTCAGAGTTTTCGTCTTGAAATTTTTAGTTCCTACATTGTGGTTTGTTTTTGTGCCCTTTTTATATTTCTTTTTGAGACATAAAATTCGCTTGCAACTAAATCATTAAATGTTACTTTTGGGGGGCATTTCATTTTCTTGGAATTGAATTTTGTTTTCAGGGGTCATTGGATTTAAGTGTCTTAAATAAATAAATAAATAAATAAATAAATAAATAAATAAATAAATAAATAAATAAATAAATAAATAAATAAATAAATAAATAAATAAATAAATAAGATATCATCACCGCGGGGAGGGGGGCGATGATAACTTCCTCAATGGCTCAAGGGGGCGTTTCTTTCAAAAAGGTTAAGAACCACTGATCTAGATAACACATGTGAAACACTTGAAAAAACTAAATGGATGGCTAGTATTATTGTTTATTCTTGCTATTATTCTCATGACTCTCCTACCTCAGATCATCATTGTGGCAATTCTGACTTCAGGTGCGACAGCTCTAAAGAGTGGTGTTACAGTATATTGTATTCAAACCACTCTGTAAGGTTCTCGTGTTTTTCCACCCAGCCAATTATTATTATTATTATTAGAATTATATTTTCGGTGAGTCTTCGGTGACAGTTGCCTGTGCTAGCTCGGTGACATTTACCCTGTCATTTCTTTCTTATCCCTTGGTATCCCATCTGTAAAGTGGCCATAATTATACGTAAATGAGAATATCACTCACCTGCTCTGTACAGAAATGTCATGTGGACTAATGAAATATTTTGAAATAGTCTAATGCTTACCTGTTATCTGTTTAGTTAAGTGGTCTGTGAAAATATGTGTCATCTTTCTCCATTTTTTCTTTTTCTTTGACACCTTTTTACTCGTTGTGTTTGTGTGCTTTTTTTAAAATGCAGACTGGGAAAAATATGTTTTATATTTTCTGGAAGCTGATGCTCTTTAAAGGACACTCCCACACTAAAGTTTTCTCTCCTATCATCTCCTCTTTTCCAATTAACTAGGACTCAAGATTAATATATTTTAGAACCTTTTGTGCAAAGGATGAATGATCTGGCATGGCTCATAACGTCCGACTGCCTTCAGCTTCACATTTTGCTGAATGGCAGCTGGCCTCCAGATGCCAAGTCCTTAACAACAGCACACCCTGAGCATCATTAAGATGAGGTTGTCAGTCACCTTCCCACCTGGAAATGAATCACAAATCATAAAAGGGCTTACTCCTTTTTAAATAAGAATTCAGCATGTTTCAGGACAATGAAAATGAGTGCAATTTACAGTTATGATGACTCTGTTGAATGGTGGTGGTGATTAATTTGTTTAGGCAGTGCTAGCAATATAAAAGGCAGTCTCAAGCAAAAAAAAAAAAGTAATCATCATTATGGAACATACTCACAGAATCCTGTCCAAAACTCTGGAAAGCCATTGCTAGTCAGAACCACCACTGGCCAGGTGGCCCCAAGGGGCTGAATCACTAGAAAGCAGCTTCCTGTATTGCATCAGTGGAAATGTTTACACTCAATATACCTGTCATTATTATGTACTAAAAATAACAAAAACATCCTTAAATGATACAACACAAGCTTTCTCCTTGAAATGTAAAGGCCATGTCCTTAGGTTATCTCGACAAACTGATGACACCCAACCGGTATTATTTCTCCTTTGTGTTCTGCGTTTTCCTTAGATCCTCAGGCTGTCCCTTTGTGACATGAAGCAGAAGGATTCCTTCTCAAAATTACAACCTTCCTATTGATATGGTTGAACATGTTCCATGGGAATTGTAATTTTTTTCATCTGAAAACAGTCATCATTCCTCCTCTTGTTTCTTTTTTTCTCCCCCCCCCCCCCAAAGAGAGATAGAGATAGAGAGAGTTGTTTCAAGAAGCCAATGATGTGGAAAAACAACCTGTCAGCGGAAAAGAGAATAACATTTTAAGATCTTGTACTGCATGCTGAGGAACTCAAGGTGTCAGAATGAAAGCTGTAATCTGCTTCACCCACAGAGATGGGGAACAAATTCCCCAGCTTGACGTTTCTTTTTATTTTCTTAAGATTTGGAGTTCAAGATTTGTGTATTGGTTCTGTTGGATTGGCATCATTTTCAAACTGGGGGAGGGGGGAGGGTCTGCATAGCTTTACAAGGTAAGCATTTGCTCCCGTTGTGTTCCTTTGCCCTTCCATGACCAAAGAACAGAACCTTATAGAGATAGACCAGTAAAACAGGGCTGGCTGGACTGTGGAGCAGGTGCAGTGTAGACAGACCTTGCAAAGTACTGCATCCCAAATAGGATGGATTACAGTGTATATTTGCACTGCTAAACTTCAGCACTTGTGCACTGAAGCTATAGTGCTAGCAACAGTAGTGCTATGTAGCATTCAGTTCTGAAATTCACTGGAATTCAAATGATGAACACTGCACAGCATTCCTGATCATGCTATTACTTTCCTCCTTGGTGTTAACTAGAGCCCAGAATAGGAATGCTATATTTCTAGCAATCATATTGAAACAGCTCTTTCCATTAGCTGGGGGGAGGGGCAATTCCCATCCTCTTTATAGACACATTAAATTAAATTAATTATTTAACCTTATTGCACAACTTGTGCTCCAATTTTGGAAAAAAGTGGAATATAAATTTAATTTAATTTAACTTAATTTAATTTAATTTATAATTCACTTTTCTTCTAAAATAGGAGCACAAGTTGTGCAATAAGGTTAAAGAAAAAGTGTGTGTAGGGATTCCACACATGAAGTTGCAATACTAGAAACACAATGAAGCAAATTACAATATTAAAATGCAATTTGATTTAGGGTGATTTTTAAATGCACCAGTAAAAAAAGACAGTGCCCCCCACATTAAGATCCCTTACTCAATAGCCTGTCACAAACCCAAAGACCTCTTCTACACCCCTACAATCTACACTGAGAGTTGTTACTGAGGAGCAGATCATGGTCTGTTTCTACGAGTTCAAACCAATGGCTGAAATCCTCATTCTTACGTCTGATGAAACGGACTTGCCCACCAAAACTCACATTGAAATACTATAGCAGTTAAGTCTTTTAAGGTGGCACAGCATTTTTGTCTTCTTTTTAAAAAACATTTCTTTTGTTTTTGGCCTGATAAGATAAAAATATATTTGCTATCCTTTCTTGAATCACGTATGAGAGTCTAGCCTTCATGTTATCACATAGTTCTGGAAAGGGGGAGGGGGAGATGAAGAAAATGCTGTAGAAAGAAAATCACTGTCACTGTTCCTTTTGTTGAAAAACAATCAATTTGGCAAGATCACAGAACTGTGGGACAGGACTCGGTGGGTTTGTTTCTTGGTGCTGTTTATACTACTCAAGGCAGTCATTCAAGGCCTTGCTCCAGGGTTTCCCCACCATTCAAAGTAAGGTCTGTGGAAGACAAAGAGGCCTTCAGCAGTACTGGCGCCTTTTCTTTAGAATGCCATCGGATATGTCCAAAATCTGCAGTATCCCCAAATTAATCAGGGAGGAAAAGCCCATTTCTTCCATTTTTAAGGAACTGTTCTCAATTCTAGTATTTCAATTCTTAGACAGATGGAACTTTTTATTGTCATTATATTGGACTGTCATGGTCTTAGATTTTCATAAGCTTTTTTTTACAAGTGTGTTTTGTGTGATATTATTATCTGTATTTTTAGCCACACTGGTAACATTTGTTTATTCATCTATTTCATCTATTTATTTCAACATTGGTGTGCTGCCCAAGAACAGTGCATATGCTTCCTGTTAACAGTTTTCTTTTATGAGGATCTAAGCCTGGTAAATAATTAATAACACTTACCTGGCCATTTGCAGTAAAGGAAAAAGAAGAAGGATGGGATCTTGCCTACATACAATCAGATAAAACTAGGAGGAGTAAATTCTGTAAATAATCTTGTCACAACTCCCAGACCATTTAGGACTCTTAAGACCAGCAACTGAAACTGTACCCAGAAGCAGACTGGAAGCAGTTTTGTATTACAGCACAGACACGTAATTTGATTGTAGCATCCTGCTCCTGTTGGTAGTCTTGTTGCTTTGTTTTGAATCAAGTGGGATTTCTAGTCCACCTTTAAAGATGTAGGCATCCTTCAGTCTCAAGAGACTATGGTAATGTGCTCTGAATAGAGGTCTTGGAACAGCATCTAATGTGGCTCAAAAGGCCAATATGAGAGTGGCCAGCTCCCTGATTTTGCTGCTTCCGGGACTGCCTCTTTGCCTCGGCCTGCTGGACAAGGGTCTCTTCAAAATGGGAGAGGCCATGATGCACCGCCTACCTCCAGGTTGAACGCTCAGATGTCAGGGTTTCCCATCTGTTGAGGTCCATTCCTAAGGCCTTGAGATCCCACTTGCAGATATCCTTGTATCACAGCTGTGGTCTCCCTCTGGGGCGATTTCCCTGTACTAATTCTCCATACAGGAGATCTTTTGGAATCCGACCATCAGCCATTCTCACGACATGCCCAAGCCAACGTAGACGTCGCTGTTTCAGTTTACCTTAAAGATAAACCCACAACAAAAGCCTAACAACAATCCAAGCATTAAGTTTACATCTGAAACATACGTTATCCTGTCATCTACAAAACTTATATCATAAAAAAACCCAATGGGATACAGTGAACAAGAGTGCTGGACTAGGAGTCTGGAGTCCTGGGTTCAAAGCCCAGGCCATGGAAACACACAGGCTAGTGGCAGCAGTGGGAATCTCCTCCTTAAACATCTGGCATATGTTAAAAACTCTATTAGGGTTGCTATTAAATCAGATCAGCTTGGCTTCCTGTAACAGCAATGGTTTTAAGATGTTGCAGAGCTCTTTCCTGGTTTTGATCCCAAAGACTTACGGTGGAACCTTCTGAAAAATGTGGAAATGTATAAAGAAATTGTTTCTGTGCCTAGAGCCTCAGGTCACTGTGGGAATAAAATATGTGGGAGACATGTACATTGTCCTGAACTCATTAGAGGGAAAGAAGGACCAAAATGCAGCCATACAAAAATAACGAGAAATTCCTGCTCTAATTTCTGCTATCTAATTTGAAGAAGTATTGTAGATTTTGCCTCATTGACATATGTAATGATTAATTGCCTCCATTAAAATTAAAACAGTTTTATATGCCTGTTCTAATTTGTGAGGCTGTTGCCTGCCTGTCTTAATCATCGGTGTGCATATTTTTCTTTGTGCTTTTAGATCACACTCTTGTTAAGATAACAATTTTGTATTTTGAATGCCTTCTTACATGTGTATACTTGTCAAATAGTAATTAAAGAGTGAATGAATTTAGTACTCTAATTCATTGTGCTTGCCAATCAAATCAATGTCCTTATAAATTAAGCCAGATTAATGTTGACTGCAATTTTATAGGTACCTTTCATTGTTTATCACAAGAAGGTTTCCAACAGACCAATTACAAAATAAAAGCTCATTCTTGTATGACATCCAGAATACCACAAACCTTCATTTGTTGAATTAAATTATAGCTTTTGTTCCCAAACACTAATTGTTAGCAGAATTGGAAGGATGCTGTGTTTTCAACCTGCCTACGGTCTCCAAAATTCTAATAATAAAAGAGTGTCATACTTAAAAAACATTAAGAATATTAGTATGACTAAGCTGATTAATATTAACCAAACTGATTTTTTTTTAAAAAAATGCAATGTTGCAAATATCCCATTTGGATTTGATCTCGGCTGCCTTTCATCGTGCTTGTTTGGGATGTACAGGGCCAGCCCTATCATTAATCAGAGACTGGCGTCTTCCTTGCCAACAAAATTTTGGGTGTTATGGAAAGGCAGCAAATTGTGGCTTATTTATTTTGCTCTTATTCTTTTTATTGGTAGTGGGAAGATGTTCTGGGAGGACTTTGACTGCCCTTGGGTACTATGCACTTTGTACTGTGTATTTTGTTTTTGCAGCTATGTGTTAAGAAGGAACATAGCATGCCTTAGGTAGCATAATATTTATTGATTTCAATTTTGACCCCAACCATCAAGTGGCTGGGTGGCTTACAATCAGGACATCAAGATAAACATAAACTGAAATTCAAAAATGATATAAATTAAAACATTAAACGAAAACCCTCCCAAACCTAAATATATAAAATTTTCTAAACTAAGACAAAAGATGTTGGCAAAACCATAACAATCAAACTGCAGGTCATCAAATGAGTTACAAAGACCAAAATTAAAATTAATTTTAAAATTAAATTAATATATTGGGCTAGTTCTGTTTCTTGATATATGAAATCAGAAAGCCCAATAGAAGGGTATAGAATGCTACAGTGGTATTCTATCCCCACATACCTCCAACACAGAGATGGGAAAGTGAGGTGTAACCACTGGCTCTGTCTTCTGACATTTGTGGATTGAGTAGAATTTTGTCAAGGCTATACATGTGCAGCTGTGTGCACTTTTTGTTGTGTGATCTCAATGTCTTTTGCAGTACAGTATTAGGCAATGCCAGCTTCACTGCTACAATCTGTAATGATAAAGATACGTTTGTGCGTGTGTGGATTTGGGTGTGGGTTTGGAGCATAGCTCCAAGACTGTGAAATAAAGCTCCTGGAACTTGGCATGGACACAAAGAGAATCCTATGGGTGTGCATCTCAGGTCTATTTTTAAAAAAATCATAATTGTAGTTCATTAAAGATAGTCTGCAGTATTATCTTTTGCCACTTTGTCTAAGTGGCAAGTGTGCAGGACTGATTTCTACACAGAACTCTTGGCAGTGTCTTCATATGATTCTGGGGAGGGAGACTCAGTGACTAAGTACAGTGGTGCCTCGCTTAACGAGCGCACCGTTTAACAAAGAATCCGCATAGCAACCCATTTTTGGGGGTCGCTAATGCGATCGCATTGCAATGTTTAGATAGGCTAAACATCACATTGCGATCATTTCTGCACCCTGCGGCCATTTTGGGAACAGCTGATCGGCGGTTCCAAAATGGCCACCGGGTGCAGAAAATGGCCGCCCGCACCATTTTCGCACCCTGCCCTCACTTACCGAGGGCGCAAAAATGGCGGCGCTATGGAGAAACTTCGCAGAACTGTGAGTTTAAGAGCCACAGGAACGCATTAAACTAAGTTTAATGCATTTCTATGGCGTTTTCCGTTCCGTATAGCGATGTTTCCCCATAGCGACAGTTAATCCGGAACGGATTAACCTCGCTATGCGGGGCACCACTGTAGTAGGAAAAAGAAAAGAAGAGACAGAAAGAATGAATGAGTAGCATGGGGGGTAGAAAGGAAGATAAATAAGGGGGGAAAAGTAGCAGGAAAGGAAGAAGAACAGGGGAAAGAATGGACCAGTGAGAAAGAAAAAAGGATGAAGAGAAGGAAAATAGAAAGAGCAGCAGAGAAAAGAAAGAGTTTCAGGGAAACATGCATAGGCAGAATGAGTAGAAGGGACAAAGAGAGAAGACCAGAAGGGAAGACAAGGTATGGAGAGAGGGGAGAAAGAGCACTCCGATGAGGGTGGAGAAACAAAGAGTTTCTGACTGAGACAAAGTTGATAATAAGCTGAACAAGCACCAGGATGGAAGAAGAGGAAGAAATGAAAAGAGTAGGAGGAAGAGAGAAAGAATGAGTGGTTGGGAAGTTGGAACTACAGGTTTCTAATTCTGGTGAAACTGTTACTTCTGTTTGTTCTGAATGCTGAAAATAGCATGTGGGCCTTCCATATAAAGAATAGTATGTGGGCTTTCCATATTTTTTTTAAAAAGACAATAAAAGCCTCACGTGGAAGCAGTCTTGTTATTCTTGTCCTTTCCACCAGCAGATGTGGTGCAAAGGATAAGAATAACAAGGTTGTTTCCATGTGAGGCCTTTATTGTCTTTTTTTATATTGATGGAAGGCCCGCATGCTATTCTTTTCCTTTTCTAAATCTCCTTTGTTTTCTAGTGATGTCTTCCATCTTTTCTTTCTTACCAGAAAGCTCAGTTAAAGACTGAATGCTCATCCAGTGTCTTTTGATTAGGAACCATAGGCAGTCCATGGGAGGGGCACCTCATCAAGAGAGTATGGAGTGAGGTGCCCTTCTTGGTCCGTGACCTGCTAGAATCCAGAAGACATATAATAGAGTAACAAACAGCCCCTAGTAAGATGTCATTCAGTACAGGAAATAGGAGGGATTAAATACGAAGATGCAGAGGTAGCGATGAATGTCTTCTTACATGATCCTCCATGTAAGAAGTAAGGTCCTCTTACTTTTGACTTTGTTGTCAAGAGAACCCATCACCTGTGCTTTTACTTGGGAAAGGGGGACATGGAAGGAGAGACCCCAAAGAATGTGAGCACTGTGGACACATTTGGGTGCCCCCCTGGGCAACAACAGCACCCAGGGCGATCGGTCAACTCCAGAAACAATGGAGCACAAATGAAGAAGAAGAAATTTGGGAGAGGATAGCACATATAAAGAGAGCCAGTGCTGGTTCTGCATGGTAATGGCCTTGTTTTCCATCTGGTAACTGATATTTAAAGGGTCTGGCACCAGCAGATGATGGGAAAGATCTTTATCCAAGACTCTGGAGAGCTGAGGCATGTTGGCCAATGCTCCAATCTGGTATCAGAAAGTATAGTTTCCTTTTGAAACTTTGGAGGCTTGACTGTTCCTGGGATGTTATTTCATTGCACCTTAAATCATTTCAACCAGGGATGGAGAATATGTGGCCCTCCATGATGTAGTTTGGTCACGTCACCCATAACCACCATCAACCAATGGTGAAGGCTATTTGGAACTGCAGTTGAACAACATCTGGATGGCCACACATTTTCCATCACTGAATTAGACTTGTCTACCAAACTCTTATTTGGCGGCAGCAGTGGGGTGGAAACTGTGCTAATCTGGTTCCATGCTTGTCTACCTTCCTATTTATGGGAAAGGATATTGTTAGCACTCGTTTTCAAGGCATCACAATAATTTATTAAAACATTAGCCCAGCCATTAGAGGACAGGGAAGACCTTGGCATGCTTATCCTTCTTCCACGGTCTTGAGATGACATCCTTGGCTTTTATTGTTTTGTACAGAATCACATTTATCACCATCTGGAGGAGTATTAGTTTAAAAGAAAAGGGAGAGAAATCTGCGGATAATGCAAGGTCTCAACAGCAGATGTTAAATATCCCTAAATTATGTACATGAAACAAGAGGCTTTCTTTTGAAGAATAAATATAAGTACAATCATTACATTGTCACCTTGTCCAGATGGTGTCTGTAGGCAGACAGATTTAATGGGGGAGTAGGGGGAGTAATCCACAGAGCGTACCCCATCATTTCCTTTGCATCCCATTCCTCCATTCCATTGCCTGCAAGAGTAAGGCAATTTCCAAGCACATCTGATACTATAACTAGAACTATGTCAATGGAAGGAAAAGCTAGTAGGTAGGCTCTCACTCATGACACGTGAACCGGAAATCCTGTGCACAGTTTCCTCCGGATTAACATTCCACTAAACTTAGTGGAATCTCAACTGTGGGAGAAAATGGGCAGACACTGCCCCACCTCAAGGTCTTTGCAGTTAATATACGTTCCACTGAACACTACAATCCAGAGATGATCTTGAATTCTCCTTCCAGCCCTAAATGGAAGAAACATCATGACAAACCCTTGGGAGGAATTATTATGCATGTGAAGTCCCCATATCCTCTATTTTGGTACAATGCTTGTACCTCTAGGCACCTCACAGAGTCAGTTCAATAAGCCATGCTGCCACTGGAGTGCCTCTCATATACCTGTTACAGGACTTAACATTCATAAGTTAAGATGTGTCTTAATATGAGTAATTACAGCCTCCGAGGTTCACAGACTGGTATCTTCTTGCCAGAAGGGATGAGGGTCAGTGGCCTCTGCTGGATGCTCAACTACCCATGTTGTCTTCTTGGGTGTAGGACCAGCTGTGTAGGATGTGAACTGCTGCTGGCCCCATCACCGTGACTGCACTGCTTGCAGATGCTGCCGAAACCACTAAGAGAGTAAGTGAATCATAGAACTGTGGATCTGGAAAGTTCATCTAGTCAATGTACTGTCACAGCTGAAGCATCCCAGAGAGGTGGCCATCTAACTCTGTTGGGGAAAAAAAAACCTCCAGTACCGAACAGTATCCCATTCCACAAGACAGTCTGTTCCACCAAGCAGTTCTTACTATTAGTTTTTCCTAATGTTAGAAGGTTTCTTTTCTTGCAGTCCAACTCCATTGTTTTAAGCTTTAACTTCAGGAGCAGCAGGGGAAAAAAACTCTTGTTTCATCTTTCATGGAACAACCTCTGGAGAGCTGAAGAAACCTATCATAATACTTCCCAATTTTTTCTAAACAAACCCAAATCCTCCAATCGTTCTGACCCTTTACAATAGCTGTTCCCAACGTTGGGTAACCTAGGAGTTCTTGTACTTCATTTCTGAGAAATCCTGGCCAGCGCAACTGATGGTGAAGATTTCTGGAAATTGCAATCCAATTGCACCTGGTTTACCCAAGGTTGGAAACTACTGCTTCAAAGTATCCTCCAGACATGTTCCAGCTGCAGCCATCTTCAGGGCACAACTGTAGCCATCTCCCTTGCTTTGCCTTTTCCCCTTGTTTTCTCTCTTCCTTTTTTAAAGTGGAGAGAAGGAAATGAAGGGGGGATTTGCACATTTATTATCTTTGCGTCTTTAGCTGAATTCTGAATCAAATATTTCATTATATTGATTTAACTGGAGATAACCTTCTTTCAAGTTTAATGAAATCTCAAATGAAACATTTAGTTAATTGAATGGAAGAGATTAGGAGGTTAATGCACACTTTAGTGCTCATTTTAATGGAATTTGTCAGTATCCTAACTTGACCCAGTTGGTCTGAACGGTCAGGGAATCCATCCTGTTGGACTCTTGTTTTATACCATTGTTTGCTAGGGATCGGGGGATGTGGTGGCGCTGTGGGCTAAACTGCAGAAGCCTGTGCTGCAGGGTCAGAAGACCAGCAGTCGTAAGATCGAATCCACGCGACGGAGTGAGCTCCCGTCACTTGTCCCAGCTCCCGCCAACCTAGCGGTTCGAAAGCATGTAAATGTGAGTAGATGAATAGGGACCACCTCGGTGGGAAGGTAACAGCGTTCCGTGTCTAAGTCGCACTGGCCATGTGACCATGGAAGATTGTCTTCGCTCAAAACGCTGGCTCTATGGCTTGGAAACAGGGATGAGCACCGCCCCTAGAGTCGGACACGACTGGACAAAAATTGTCAAGGGGAACCTTTACCTTTTACCTTTGCTAGGGATCGGTGAGGATCAATCTGATTTCTTATCGGAGAAGAACTTACCAAATACATTTGAAGGCAGAATGAACGTGGGAGAAAACAAAAAACTGATTTGCCTATTCAGGCAGAAAGCTTTGCGTGCATAGCTCTTAAAAATGTGGTGCTGAATCCCCATGTATTCAAGCACATTTGTGGTGCTAAATCAGTATTGCCATGTAACAGTTAAAGACAGGAGCCTGGCTATTTTTTGTGATTCCCCCACCTCCAAGCTGCCTCCTCACCTTTAACTTCCCCATGGTAGGCAGGTGTGACATAACTGCCTTCATCCCCATCATGAGAGGATTAGTTTTAACTATGGAATTTGGCCAGTGTAGATGGTTGTAAATTTTCATTTTGGTCCATATGACCAGATATAAGTATTTTGATATGAATATTTCAAAATGGGCAAGTTTGTCTAAACTCATTTATTTATTTAAAATATTTTACCCTGCCTTTTTCTTTTAAAAAAGGACCCAAGGTGGAAAGACAACATTTAAAGCTGAAAAGAAAGAGTATACAATGGTGATTTGCATCATTAAAAGACAGTATTTAAAGCTAAGAACAATGGGTATAAAGAGACAGCTTGCAGAATTAAAAGATAATATTAAAGCTAAAACAATAAGTGTACAACTATTAAAAAGGAACAGACACCATTCTGAGAGATGGTAAACACAAGTAGTACTAAAGACCCACTCAGAGCAGTAAAGCATAACAATGATTATATATTTTTCTGTTTTTATTTATGTAAATTGTGTATATTTTAAATTGTTTGCTATCTGTATGTTGTGAGCCGCCCAGAGTAGACCATGTCTAGATGGGCGGCATATAAATGCAATAAATAAATAAATAAGTAAGTAAGTAAGTAAGTAAGTAAGTAAGTAAGTAAGTAAGTAAGTAAGTAAGTAAGTAAGTAAATAAATAAATAAATAAATAAATAAATAAATAAATAAATAAATAAATAAATAAATAAATAAATAAATAAATAAATAAATAAATAAAATCTGAATTCATTTAGCAAAACTCTGTCTACTTAGAGGTTTAATCTGGCTAAATGGCCTTACAGAGTCCGACAGCGAGGGTGAGTTCACATACATCTCCCCCCGTGGATCCAGCACAATAGATTATATTTTGATGCCCGTTTCCCTTTTACCCTGCATGGCTGAGTTCCGGGTGGGTGAGCCCTTAGCTAGTGACCATCTCCCCTTATGTTGTAGCCTTGCTGTCAATGCAGACTCTACTGTTCTGACCAACATCGCCCTTGAGGAGTGCCATTGATCCTGCCCAGAATCAAATGGAACCATAGAGCAAAACATCTCTTTGAAAAAGTATTTAATCCAGAGATGACACCGCAAGGCTCCCTCAATTGGTTATTTTCATCAAAGCCCGAAGATCATATCAAAGGGTTTGAGAATCTAATAGACACCATTTTAGCTAGCCTTGGCCAACTTCCTCAACAACCTCAGAAAAGGCAGGCCCCGGCCATATGTCCTAGGTTAGACAAGGAATGTCTTGCCTTGAAGCAGGATATGAGGAGGATCTATAATGACTATAGATCATCAAGGGCCTCCAAGCTCCCTTCTCAGTATTTTGAGCTGGAAAACCACTTCAGAATAGCCATTAAGAAGCTACATCATCGCTCTATAATGGACCGTTGGTCTCATTTAGCTCAGGCTA
The DNA here is from genome assembly GCF_051106095.1 of Pogona vitticeps. Lineage (NCBI taxonomy): Eukaryota > Metazoa > Chordata > Lepidosauria > Squamata > Agamidae > Pogona > Pogona vitticeps. The sequence goes on from NC_135784.1 coordinate 39,643,618, forward strand.
TCAACTCAGGTAACAACAAAAAATTCTGGGAGGTGGTTTCAGGTTCTTTTATTTTTAATAAGAACTCACAGGACCTCCCCTATATACCAGCTTGGACGTGGGAACAGCACTTCTTGGCCACTTTTTACGACAGCTGCAAGCCCACAATGCCAACCGACTCGCTCCCACCCAGCGATATTCCGGAATGGGCCCCAGTTACAACTAGTGAAGTAACAAAACTTCTAGGACACCTTAGATCTGGAAAGGCTCTGGGTCCCGATGCCCTTTCTCCGGAACTGCTTAAGGCTTACCCCAACTGGTGGGCGCCTGTGCTTGCTGCTTTATTTACCACCGTTAATCGATCTGGTATTATGCCTAGACCTTGGACACAGGCCATAGTGATTCCCATTTATAAGAAGGGCAATAAGAAATCCCCTGCAAATTATAGACCAATTAGCCTTCTCGCTATCACTGGGAAGATATACGCCAGTTATCTACTCCACCAACTACAAGACTGGCTATTAGATCAAGATATTCTGGGACCTGAACAAGCGGGTTTTAAGGCAGGAAAGTCTACATTAGACCACTGCCTGATTTTATCCCATCTGATTTCTAAATATACTTCACAGCACAATACTCGCTTGTATGCAGCCTTCCTAGATCTAAAAGAGGCCTTTGATTCCATCGATAGAGATATCCTATGGCTAAAGCTCGCCAGGCTGGGTATTGATAGGAGGCTCCTTTTCTTAATCCAGAAGCTCCATGAGGGCTCTACATGTCGCATAAAAATGTTGACGCAGGGGGCCCTTTCCAATCAGATCTTTTCCAACAGAGGAGTGAAGCAAGGCTGCGTTCTGGCACCAACTCTGTTTAATGTATTTATTAATGACCTCGCCCCACTCCTACAAAATATCAATGGTCATAGCCCCAAATTGGGCCATATACAGATTCCAGTTCTATTATATGTGGACGATATGGTTCTCCTCTCCCGCACAAGGGTTGGCCTAAAGTGGCTAGTTATCGGTTGCTATGACTATTTGATACGCAATAATCTCCAGTTAAACTTTGAGAATTCTAAAATTATAGCTTTTGGCAAAGCTTGGAAATCCTTCTCATGGTCTTTCAATGGGAACCATATTCAGCAGGTTAGAGAGTTTAAGTACTTGGGTGTCTTTTTTCATTATCGACACTCCTGGACAACTCACCAACGGGCAGCGATTAAGTCTGCAAAGCTCTCGGCACAGGCTATCTTATGTTTCCATCATACGTGGGGCCACTCTTACATCCCTGCTGCGCTGCAGATTTTTAATGCTAAATCAGCAACACAGCTTCTATATGGTGTGCCCATCTGGATGTCTGCATTACACAGTTCTGTGGAAAGAGTCCAATCTACATTTCTGTATAAAATCTTTGGTCTCCCCCACTGTGTGCCTTATGCTGCTCTATGCCTTGAAGGTGGCCAACACAAGATCGTGACCCAGGCCTGGCTCAAAATCTTGAAATATTGGATTAAAATCTGTTTCTTTTCACCCAAGGACATCTTATTCCAAGCGCTGCTTGCAGATAGTCTGTTCCCAAAAGGCCTAGACCTATTTCTTAAGAAAATCAAGACCCTGGGGCTGTCACCAGACTTACTGGGCTCAATACCCCCCTCCAGGGTGTTTCCAACAATCAAAAAAGGGTTTTGGATATAGAGGGGCAAACTCTGCACAGCGCTGCCCAAAGAGTGTGTTCTCCACTTCATTTTCAGTTGCCCCTCAGCTATGGCTGTAGACCAAGCTATCTTCATCGCTTAGAACAGCCACAAGAACGATGGGCATTTACCCTTGCCAGATGCAATATGGTACCATCGAGCATAGTGCAGGGCAGGTATAAGGGCTTACCAATAGAACTGAGAGTCTGCCCGTGTGGTCAGGGAGAGGTTGAATCCCTGCAGCATATGCTATTTTATTGTTCTCTGTACAAGGATATTCGCCTGTCCCATCTGAGCGCTTTTCTCTCCTCCCATTCCGGATGGAATGATCTGAGGAAAATGCAGCATCTTCTAAGTGGCAATATTAAGGAATTTACCCTGTCAACTGCCAGATACATATGTGCCATCATGCAGAGACGTCATAGCACGGTCTCGCAGAATGAAGAGCCCTAAATATGCTCTTGGCTGGCCCTTCCCACCCGTTACCCATTGAACATTTTAGTTGTATTTTATTGTATTTGTCTGTTTTATTGTACGCAGTATGCCAATAAAGGTTTCAGAATCTGAATCTGAAAACAAACAAACAAACAAACAAACAAACAAACAAACAAACAAACAAACAAACAAACAAATAAATAAATAAATAAATAAATAAATAAATAAATAAATAAATAAATAAATAAATAAATAAATAAATAAATAAATCCATCTGGAAGGGACACCCAGGAAGTATGTAGCCAGTTACTGAGGGAAGTCTTGCCTGAAGAGAAAGGTTTTCGCCTGCTTGCCAAAGGACAATAAAGATGGGGCTAGTCTGGCCTCCTGTGGGAGGGAATAGAAAGAATTTGAAATTTTTTAAAAAAATTGAAGGTGGGTGAACCTAATAGAGTTGTCAATGGATGTGGCTGGAGTACATCAGCTTAGTAGGAGTATTGTCTAGACTTATGGGTAGCAATGGATTTCTCTCTCTCTCTCTCTCTCTCTCTGTCTCTGGGTCTTCAGAAATATCTTGATTGTTTCAGATAAGGCATGTGAAATTAGCAACACTTATTCTTCCATATTGCTGATGTCACCACCTCTGTACCTTGTCCACACTCAACCCTTTTGCTGTTACTGAACATGCTTAAGGCAGAAGGCCATGCTTAGCAGCAAGTAAGTAAAGTCCGTTATTTACATCACTGCCATGGCCTGTCAAAAATTGGCTAGCTAGCATAAAGTACAAAGTTACGCCAGGGAAGGCATGGAAACTGTAGAACAAAAGAGGCAAGATTTTGTTTGTCTTTCTAAAAAAAAAGCTGATGGTGAGAATGTGCCAGTCAGAGCCATGAAGGTTAGGTCAATTGGCCAGAAGGATTCCTGACAAGTCCAAGAAGGGAGACATTCAAGACAGGTGTCAGAAGCATCACATCACTTGCTTGTTGTTCCCAGATGTGAAGCTGAACATATAGAAGTATCAGAATTTCCAATCCTAGAAGAAGGACCTGTAAGAAAAATCTGGTAGCTACCTAACACCTGTTCTTACTTAACCATGTGTGTGTTTAGTCGTTTAGTCGTGTCCGACTCTTCGTGACCCCATGGACCAGAGCACGCCAGGCCCTCCTGTCTTCTACTGCCTCCCGGAGTTGTGTCAGGTTCATGTTGGTTGCTTCGCAGACACTGTCCAGCCATCTCATCCTCGGTCGTCCCCTTCTCCTCTTGCCATCACACCTTCCTAACATCAAGGTTTTTTCCAAGGACTCTTTTCTTCTCATGAGATGGCCAAAGTACTGGAGCCTCAGCTTCAGAATCTGTCCTTCAAGTGAGCATTCAGGGTTGATTTCCTTTAGAACTGATAGGTTTGTTCTCCTTGCAGTCCAGGGGATTCTCAAGAGTCTCCTCCAGCACCACAATTCAAAGGCATCAATTCTTCGGCGGTCTGCTTTCTTTATGGTCCAGCTCTCACTTCCATACATCACGACAGGAAAAACCATAGCTTTGACTATTCGGACTTTTGTTGGCAAGGTGATGTCTCTGCTTTTCAAGATGCTGTCAAGATTTGTCATCGCTTTCCTCCCAAGAAGAAGGCGCCTTTTAATTTCAGGGCTGCTGTCTCCATCTGCAGTGATCATGGAGCCCAGGAAGATAAAATTTGACACTGCCTCCATATCTTCCCCTTCTATTTCCCAGGAGGTGATGGGACCAGTGGCCATGATCTTAGTTTTTTTGATGTTGAGTTTCAGACCGTTTTTTGCACTCTCCTCTTTCACTCTCATTACAAGGTTCTTTAATTCCTCCTCACTTTCTGCCATCAGAGTGGTATCATCTGCGTATCGGAGGTTGTTGATATTTCTTCCGGCAATCTTAATTCCGGCTTGGGTTTCTTCCAGTCCAGCCTTCCGCATGATGTATTCTGCATATAAGTTAAACAAGCTGGGGGACAATATACAGCCTTGCCGTACTCCTTTCCCAATTTTGAACCACTCAGTTGTTCCATGACCAGTTCTAACTGTTGCTTCCTGTCCCACATATAGGTTTCTCAGGAGACAGATAAAGTGGTCAGGCACTCCCATTTCTTTAAGAACTTGCCATAGTTTGCTGTGGTCCACACAGTCAAAGGCTTTCGCATAGTCAATGAAGCAGAAGTAGATATTTTTCTGGAACTCTCTGGCTTTCTCCATAATCCAGCGCAAGTTAGCAATTTGGTCTCGAGTTCCTCTGCCTCTTCGGAATCCAGCTTGTACTTCTGGGAGTTCTCGGTCCACATACTGCTGAAGCCTACCTTGTAGGATTTTGAGCATAACCTTGCTAGCGTGCGAAATGAGTGCAATTGTACGGTAGTTGGAGCATTCTTTGGCACTGCCTTTCTTTGGGATTGGGATGTAGACTGATCTTTTCCAATCCTCTGGCCACTGTTGAGTTTTCCAAACTTGCTGGCATATTGAATGTAGCACCTTAACAGCATCATCTTTCAAGATTTTAAATAGTTCAACTGGAATGCCATCACCTCCACTGGCCTTGTTGTTAGCCAGGCTTTCTAAGGCCCACTTGACTTCGCTCTCCAGGATGTCTGGCTCAAGGTCAGCAACTACATTGTCTGGGTTGTCCGGGATATCCAAATCTTTCTGATATAATTCCTCTGTGTATTCTTGCCACCTCTTCTTGACGTCTTCTGCTTCTGTTAGGTCCCTTCCATTTTTGTCTTTTATCATGTTCATCTTTGCGCAAAATGTTCCTCTAATATGTCCAATTTTCCTGAACAGATCTCTGGTCTTTCCTTTTCTGTTATCTTCCTCTATTTCTTTGCATTGTTCATTTAAGAAGGCCCTCTTGTCTCTCCTTGCTATTCTTTGGAAGTCTGCATTCAAGTTTCTGTAACTTTCCCTATCTCCCTTGCATTTTGCTTCCCTTCTCCTCTCTGCTATTTCTAAGGCCTCGTTGGACAGCCACTTTGCTTTCTTGCATTTCCTTTTCTTTGGGATGGTTTTCGTTGCTGCCTCCTGGACAATGTTACGAGCCTCTATCCAAAGTTCTTCAGGCACTCTGTCCACCAAATCTAGTTCCTTAAATCTGTTCTTTACTTCCACTGTGTATTCATAAGGGATTTGGTTTAGATTATACCTGAGTGGCCCAGTGGTTTTTCCTAATCTCTTCAGTCTAAGCTTGAATTTTGCTATGAGAAGCTGATGATCAGAACCGCAGTCAGCTCCAGGTCTTGTTTTTGCTGACTGTATAGAGCTTCTCCATCTTTGGCTGCAGAGAATATAATCAATCTGATTTCGATATTGCCCATCTGGTGATTTCCATGTATAGAGTCGCCTCTTGTGTTGTTGGAAAAGAGTGTTTGTGATGACCAGCTTATTCTCTTGACAAAACTCTATTAGCCTTTGTCCTGCTTCGTTCTGAGCTCCAAGGCCAAACTTCCCTGTTGTTCCTTTTATCTCTTGGCTCCCTACTTTAGCATTCCAGTCCCCTAGAATGAGAAGAACATCTTTCTTTGGTGTCAGTTCTAGAAGGTGTTGTAAATCTTCATAGAATTGTTCAATTTCAGTCTCCTCAGCAATGCTGGTTGGTGCATAAACTTGGATTATTGTGATGTTGAATGGTCTGCCTTGGATTCGTATTGACATCATTCTATCATTTTTGAGATTGTATCCCATTACAGCTTTTCCCACTCTTTTGTTGACTATGAGGGCTACTCCATTCCTTCTACGGGATTCTTGCCCACAATAGTAGATATGATAATCATCTGAGCTGAATTCGCCCATTCCTGTCCATTTTAGTTCACTGATGCCCAGGATGTCGATGTTTATTCTTGCCATCTCCTGTTTGACCACCTCCAGCTTCCCAACGTTCATAGATCTTACATTCCAGGTTCCTATGCAGTATTTTTCTTTGCAGCATTGGATTTTCCTTTCACTTCCAGGCACGTCCACAGCTGAGCGTCCTTTCGGCTTTGGCCCAACCACTTCATTAGCTCTGGAGCTACTTGTACTTGTCCTCCACTCTTCCTCAGTAGCATGTTGGACGCCTTCCGACCTGAGGGGCCCATCTTCCAGCGTCATATCTTTTAGCCTTTTGTTTCTGATCATGGGGCGTTCTTGGCAAAGATACTGGAGTGGCTTGCCATTTCCTACTCCAGGTGGATTGCGTTTAGTCGGAACTCTCCACTATGTCCTGTCCGTCTTGGGTGTCCCTGCACGGCATAGCCCATAGCTTCTCTGAGTTACTCAAGCCCCTTCGCCACGACAAGGCAGCAATCCATGAAGGAGCTTACTTAACCAAGCATAGCAGAAAACTGTGGAAATCAACCAGATTCCCCTACTTTATATTTATTCTGCAGAGGGTGCGTTCTTTTCTTTTCTTTTCAACAAAAATAAAAATAAAATCTTGCTTATATACCTATTTATTTCAGGAAAAATGTTTTTAATATAATATACTGGGTATCAAATTAGGTGAAAATACACCTGGAAAGTAAACACTCAGCAGAAAACACTGGGTTAAATTTAATTGTTGGACTTGGCTGAAGGAGACCTATTGGCTGAAATCCTGTTGCACAGTTATGGAAACAACGTAATTTTTGTAGGCAAAGAGATCTGCATAGGCAATATCTGTTGCATACTGAGGCATGTGTCTCGGCTGGCCAAAACATAATGTGTACAGAAATTTCTTAACAAAAATTTGTGCCTGTTCTCATAGACATGGGACTTCTGTCTTCCTGGACGTCATTAACCAGAATTCAGCAGCAATTCTCCCAGCTAAAATCCTGGGGCATTTATCCAAGAAATTAAAGTCTTCACAGGCATTTTCAATTAATACAGGTAGAGAATGAAGGTTCTGATAGCCATTATCTGCATGTGAAGACACAAGAGAAAATGGCTGGGAGGAGCTACGCTCCATGGGAGGCTGCAAGGGAGCTGATAGTGTATTGAGAGGCGTCCTCTGCAGCTTAATGGGTAAAGAGATTACCAGTCCCCTAACGCCCAATTCCTGAAATTATTCTTAAAGTTCACAAAGCCTATCATCCTATTTACAGTGGTGCCTCGCATTGCAACATTAATTCGTTCCGCAAAAATCGCTGCAGAACGAAAACGTCGCAATGCGAAATAAAAAAGCCCATAGAAATGCATTAAAATGCGATTAATGCATTCCTATGGGCTTAAAACTCACCGTTCTGCAAAGATCCTCCATAGTGTGGCCATTTCTGGTGCCTCTTAAGTGAGGAATCTATCCCAGAAAACAGCGGGCGGCCATGTTTTTTCCGGTGGCCATTTTGAAACCGACGATCAGCTATGCGAAAATGGTCGCTTTGCAATGATCGGTCATCACAAAGCGAAAATACCCCATTGGGAACATCGCAAAGCAATCGCTTTTGCAATCGCAAAATGTTCATCGCAAAGCGATTTCATCACTAAACGGAGCGATCGCTATACGAGGCACCACTGTATTCAGGAGACATCCAACTCTTTAAAGAGCTGTGCAGCAGCAGAAAGAAGCTAAACAGTATTTAGATAAAACACTTCTTGCTTAATTAATTGTCAGATCTTTCCTGCTTTTATCTTTGATTTTTAGCAGGTAGTTCAGTAATATTTTGACAGGAAAACATCTCATACAGGGCTACACATTCTTGCTTGTCTCCTTCTTGTATACGGAAGTTTTTTTTTCTGATGGTCTTATTGGGGCATGGATACTCTATGGAAATGAACTTGAAGATGGATCAATGTTTTTGAAAGTTTAAAGTCAAGAGGTGGTCACATGGCTTTTGGTTCAGTGAGTGTGTCCCTTTGGGAAAATGTTTAATCCATTTTTAAACTGTGTTGTACATCTGTTGAGGGGACTGTGTGGGATTTTAGAATCATTGCATATGAAGCTTTGTCTTGTGTCTGCCAGCCTTCATGCTGACTGCCTCTCACAGCTACTAGCCACTGCTGCTGTGGTGTTTTGTTTTTTTCTTCATGCTTTTCTGGCAATCTGGCATAGTGCTAATTCAGTATGACAGACAGGAAAATAATTAAAACAGAGGTTTCCCTGCAGCCCAACACACATGCATGGAGACAGACACATGAACGTGCCCACACAAGGGATGAAGAAGACAGAGAGCAATGAAACCAATAGCAAGGGCTGGCATGACGGAAGGCACGCCACTCAATGGCAAAGAGAAACTGACCAGAAATTGACAAGATCTAGGCTTGCAAAGGTGCTTTCCTCCACCCAACCTCTTTCTCTGCTGACGCTCTTCAGATTGTACTGCAAGATTTTCGTTCAGCACGAAACCCACAATCCTGGCATCCATTACTTGACAAATCCCACAGACACCATTTACACCGACAAAGGCATGCACATATGCCAGAATGATTCAAAACAAATTGATTTCACAAGCAAATTGAATTAAATTACCCTCTCATAACCAAATTAAAATACTTTGCTTCCCAACCCAAAAACATGTTTCTTGAGCAAAAACATTTTTTTAAAAAATCACACTTCCCTGTGCATTGTGTAGTTAGAATTTTTAAAACTGATTTCAAACATCCTAAACACCATTCAAAAACAGTTCCCCCCCTCCACATGCAACCAATCTCTCAGTAAGCAAGAATCTCTCTCTTTTTCGGAAAAAAAAATATGACAGCTGCATGTTGCATGGACTTTTAATGCATTTTACTGTCTTTGGATAGTTGCTTTGTATCCTTCAGAACAAATAGCCTGTTATACCATACTTGCCATGTGTGTTTACCTTTTTTCATAGTGGGGAAAAAACAGGAGTTCTGTATGGAGACATTTTTTTCACATAGTTTAGAGGTTCGCAGATAGCCTGTCTTGATTTCTCAAGACATATCTCAGCCAAAAAGTGAGGTGTAGATAAGAATTTCTGCCATCCTTAATCTCAAACACTCATTTTAGGGTAGTTATGGCTACAAATCATAATACTAATCTTCATATTTATTATAGAATATTCATGATGACAAATATTCTTCCAGTAGATTTGAACAACAGGACTGCTCTGTTGAGCATTAGAGGCAACAAACCTGCCTCTAAATAGGCATATTTTCATTAGCACAACTATTGAGTGTATACATCCTGTTTATTTGCAGAGGTATCACCATTTCAATAAGATTTTGTGGTTTTGCACATTTGTTGTTATGAAACCATGGTAATGAGAGCCTTCAAACACACTTCTGTTGAAAAATCTGAAGTGATTGGCTGGAAGAATTTATTTAACTATGTTTAAAAGAAAATTCTTCAGTTATGATGTACTTCCCATGATTCTAAATTAGAGAGAACAGAATTTCTTCTTGTTCCTTTTGCTGAAAAACAGTTTAAAACCTAATGGTTTGGTGACCATGAAAATACTGTAGCTATCATTAAAATATGGTCATTAGACGTAAAGTAACATACAGCTAAACAAAACGCCATAGTGTTTAAGAGTTCAATTCCAGGGGAATAAACCCAACTGAATACAGTGGGGCTTATTTCTGAGTAGACATACACACAATTGCATGATTGGGGCATTCTTATGGAATTCTGCCCTCCAAACTGATACGCTTTATGCATTTCAGGTGACTTTCCCCTAAGGTTTTGATGATGATGTAGCTACTGCTGCTTTGATTTAAGCAGAAGGCTACCATTTTCTTGAATGGCAACATGTTGATTTGGTGTTGAATTATATTGCATATTTAATTTATTCTCTTGCGGGATGTGGAATATAATCAATTTCATGCCTCATATTGTGAAGATGTTAGTCCTTAAAGGTCAGCCTAAAAATATGTAAGCAAGTAAATAAGCAAATAATTATTTATTATGGAGATTATCTGATTGCTTCAGTAGCTCAACCCTTCACCTCCAAAATATATTCAGATATTTTGTTCATGACAATAATAGCACAACAACATGGATGGCATGACTGACAAAGCAGTGCAGTCAAATAATTTTGAACTAAATTGATGTATTGCAGGCAATGCCTGTGAACTAATCCACTGGTTCTTAACCTTGGGTTACTCAGGTGTTTTTGGACTGCAACTCCCAGAAGCCTTCACCACCAACCGTGCTGACTGGGGTTTCTGGGAGTTGCAGTTCAAAAGCATCTGAGTAGCAAAGGTTAAGAACTACTGAACTAATCCATGTAACATAGATGCCTACATCCAGGTTGGGGGTGCAGTGGTTAAACTGCAGTACTGCAGTTAAAGCTCTGTCCATGACTTGAGTACAGTTGTGATGGACTCAGGTAGCTGGCTCAAGGTTGATTGAGCCTTCCAACCTTCTGAGGTTGGTAAATGGAGTACCAAGCTCTCGGATTGGGGCACTGTGTAGCTGACAGGTTCGACCTGAAATGTCTTCAGGTATCCTGGGAGAACTCCTACATGAAAGCATAGAGAAAAGCTGCCAGTATCAATGCTACTGACACACACACACACACCAATGGTTTGTAAAATGAGCATCATTGTCTTGAGACAGGGAGGAAAAGGGCTGAGCTATTCACAAGTATAGCTACTGCTTTTACCTGACAAGGATGCACTGCAGCTTGGAACCTTTCCCTTAGGGATGAGAAAATCTTTCCGCCTCAGTTCTGTTGAGTTTCATGAAACCCTGCCTGCATTTTTTTTCTCTTTCAACTTTCATTTTGGCTTCTGAGATGTGTAGGAGGGTTTGCAAGGCATTTCCCCCAATTTGCTTATTTTGAATTCATTTTTGCCCAGTTTACACATTTTCCCCTAGCAGGGCTGTCTTTGAAAATCAATTTATTTTAGTTTCATTATTTATTTTATTTATTTTATTTATATCCCGCCTATCTGGTCGGTTAAGACCACTCTAGGCGGTTTCACCCATTTTAAGCGTTCACACGTGTGCATTTAGTTCCTCTGAAGTACTGTATCCTGTAAGCTTTGCAGAAGCACGTAAAATGGCTGCTTCTCTTAAAACTGTCAAATGCAACAGAAGGGACTGTCTTCCATCCTTCCTTTCAGCTTGATTCTACCTCTGATGAAGAGTTCACAACTTGTGGGCAGTAAAAACACTAAGCATCGAAAACATCCTCTGTAAACTAGTAATTCTACACAGGGAAATTCCGGCTGTTCCTTAACTGGGATTAATTGCCCTAACAGGGAGGAAAGCGCTGTGGCAACAAGCCATGCCACCTCTGAAAAGTCTGATTCCCTTTTGTGGCATCTCCAGGTGTAAAAATGTGACAGGCTGCCTGAAAAGTTAGAATGCTCAGTTATCATTCAGTGGAAACCACCCACCCCCCACGCAAGGCATTGGATTAATGACTAACTTTCCAGCCAAGACTTCAAGTGATGATTGATAGTGTAGCAAGGAAGTCTAATTAATTCAGCAGATTTACACCAACTCTCCCCTGACATAATGAAAGCGCTACAAATTTTGAGATGTTTCGGAATCAGTGTGTGTGGGATGGTGGTGGCAGGCTGTGAATTTGCACGTGGCAAATCTTTCAGCTTCCTTCATCTTGGGTTCTAAGTCACCCAAGTTACATCAAACTTCTCTTTGATATGCTCATGTTTCCGATGGAATGTCAACTACGCTTGGAGTTCACAAGTGGACCATCAACTGGATAAATTATATTCACAGTACCCTGAGGGCGAGCGCTGACTTGTAATATCAGCAGCATCCATCTGCTAGAGCTGTTCAGAGGACTGCTCTGCACTCACTCCACCCTCCATCTCTAAACTAGTGAGCCTTTCAAGATTGATGAATCTTCCCCCCCATGTTAACTAATTGCATGTCTAGACTATGTAAGGATGCCCTTGAATGATTAGCAACAAGAGGCACTTTTAGTGATGTAGTGCAAAATTGCAACGAAAAAGAAAAGGGTGTGTGTGTAAAAGGATAGGGAAATTGGAAATAAAAGCAATTACTAAATAATGAGAACTGTTCTAGCATTTGATCTTGGCATTTATTAAGATCTCAGGACAGATTGATTTAAATATGCTTTATAGGCTGTTTATTTATTTTGCATTATTTCTGTGTTATTATTCACAATACATGGTGGGTAGATTCCGAGGGTCAGTTTTCTCGGTAAGTTCAGTGACACAGTGGTGCATTTCCTTGAGTTGAATTGCCACTACCTTTGCTTAAATGAAGTGACTTGAAATGCATCTCTGTGCACTTAACATGCAAGGTTTTTTTTGGGGGGGGCAGAAATCTGAATGGCGCTAGCTAATGGGAATTATCAGGATCCAATGAGGAGGCTGGATAGCTCAATGGTTTAGGTCTCTGGCCACAGAGCCAGTTGAATTTCCGTCTGTGACTCCTGTGAGAAGAACCAGTTTGTGTGTCCTTGGGCAAACTGCACAGTCCCGGGAGGCCCCCAGAAGAAGGGAATGGCAAACTACTTCTGTGCATTCTTAACCTGGAAAGGCCTGAACTTGGTTGCCTATAAGTCAGAATTGAATGATCATTATTAATTAAAGTGGTGAGGAGAGATACTTTTCCTCCCATGCCATAAACAATTTTATATAGCAACAATAACAACATGCCATCATGTAGATTCCATCTTGTGGATTCCATCCAAGGTTTTCTACCTATAGACTATTTAGAATGACTTACTGGGTCTTTCTTTGGGGGCACGGGTCTCTGAGACTGTGCAGCTTGTCTGAGACCACACAAGCCTTACAAGGTCAAATGGGGAACTCCTGACTAGAGATGGGGACAATGTTAAGAACAAACTAGGAAATGAATCCCAAACTGCTAATCTGTTGGTTTGGATTGCTTCAGGTTCATCCAAAATGGAGAACCTGAACTTTCCCGAACCAATTATTATTTTTTTTGGTAATTTCTGAACCTCCTGGTTTGTTGCCCCCCCGACTGTCCCACCCCCTTCCCACTGCCCCTGTTGCCTTCCTACCTTTTTCTCCTCCTGTCTCCTCTTTCTCCACTACCACTGCCATCTTGAGAACCCTGCTGCCAGCTGGTGTCCTTTAAACATGTCCCTGACTCTCAGCTGGGAGGTGCGGACATGTGCAGATGGCCCTTGGCCAGCTGACAGGCCAAGTAACTAAAATAATAATCATTAATATCCTTTGAACTGCAGAGCAGGAAGGGACCCTATAGATCATCAAGTCCAGCCCCTCTTTAGGAGGCATAGTGAGTAATTTTTGTGCATGTTTCTGCCAGCTGATAGGCTTGCAAACTTTAAAAAAAAGATTAAAATTACCTAACTAATTAATTTCATTTTTTTTAAAAAAAAATTGCGGCCTCTCAGATTATGGAAGAGTCAAGGACATGTGCAAAGGCCCCCCTGCCCCCTGCCAGCTGGCCTGTTAAAGCAGCAGAGTCTCAAGATGGCAGTGGTAGTATTGGTGGTGGTGGAGGAGGCAGTGGCAGGACACAATTTCACTGCCCACAATTTCAGTGTTTCAGTGCCTATGTTTTACTTCCTTATTTTGAATTATTTTCAGGACTATTATCTAATTTCTCCTTTTCTTTCCCTTATGCATTCTGTACTAAATTGCTGAAAACTATTATTTAGTAACAAACTGCTGACTTTTCTTCCCCATTTGAAAAAGTGACTGTAACCTAGATGTGTCACATGAAAGAAGATGGTTTATCTATGCATGCATTTGCTTTAGTTGGGGAGGGGGGGAAGCTGACTCGAAGGATGGAATTGTGCATTACATTGCACCCGTAAGCCCTTGAGTCGCTCTTTCTGCATAGGGGGTCCTGATGAACTCACTTTTCACTCTTCCATGTTGGAGACATCGCCATATTTCAAAATGGGGCATTTTTTTTAATTTAAGGGAAGATATACAAAATTCAGAACACAATTTAAATAGTAGAAACCAAAGGAAAACAGAAGAAACAAAGGCACACGTAGTTTTACTCTTCTTTCTTCTCTAATCCTGCTACAGTCAGCCTATTAATAATAAACATTATACTGTAATAATCTTAGAACTGCAAAGCTGAAAGGGACCCTATGGATCATTGAGTCCAGTTGAACTTCCAACCTCGGGCTCCACAGTCAGATGCCTATACCACTGAGCCATCCAGCTTAGTTATCACTATTGTGTACAGTAAAAACAAGAGGACAGTTTGAGACAGCATTCGTTGTCGTCGTTTAGTTGTGTCCGACTCTTCGTGACCCCATGGACCAGAGCACGCCAGGACCTCCTATCTTCCACTGCCTCCCGCACCTGGGTCAAATTCATGTTGGTTGCTTCACAGACACTGTCCAGCCATCTCATCTTCGGTCATCCCCTTCTCCTCTTGCCGTCGCACTTTCCTAACATCAAGGTCTTTTCCAAGGAGTCTTCTCTTTTCATGAGATGGCCAAAGTACTGGAGCCTCAGCTTCAGGATCTGTCCTTCCAGTGAGCACTCAGAGTTGATTTCCTTTAGAATTGATAGGTTTGTTCTCCTTGCAGTCCAGGGGATTCTCAAGAGCCTCCTCCAGCACCACAATTCAAAGGCATCAATTCTTCGGCGGTCTGCTTTCTTTATGGTCCAGCTCTCACTTCCATACATCGCTACTGGAAAAACCGTAGCTTTGACTATTCGGACTTTCGTTGGCAAGGTGATGTCTCTGCTTTTTAAGATGCTGTCAAGATTTGTCATCGCTTTCTTCCCAAGAAGCAGGTGTCTTTTAATTTCGTGGCTGCTGTCTCCATCTGCAGTGATCATGGAGCCCAGGAAGATAAAATCTGACACTGCCTCCATATCTTCCCCTTCTATTTGCCAGGATGTGATGGGGCCAGTGGCCATGATCTTAGTTTTTTTGATGTTGAGTTTAAGACCGTTTTTTGCACTCTCCTCTTTCACCCTCATTACAAGGTTCTTAAATTCCTCCTCACTTTCTGCCATCAGAGTGGTATCATCTGCATATCGATATGCAGATGAGACAGCTTTAGTGACTCCCTATTGGGGTGATTCCTTCTGGCATTCTAAGGCAGAGCTTGTGACTACTAAAGAGAAACAATCTCTCTAGAGATTTTATTCATCATCATCCTAGGCATCCTTCAGTCTCAAGAGACTATGGTAGCGTGCTCTGTATGGACGACTTGAAACAGCGTCTAGAGTTTTGATGCTGAACACAAAGCTGGAGTGTCCTCTCCAGAGCATGAAGCCTGGGTAACATAATATGGAGGATAGGCTGTTACCCAACCAGCAAATCCCCCCCTCTCCACTTTGCTGAAATGGTCCAATGGAAAGGCAATAGCCAATACAACTGGTTTTAGCAACATCCCAGGAGTTGACAGAATGACACGAACTGCCTCCGGGACAATTGGCCTCAGATCAATGTGTATGTAATAGAAGAGTGTATACAACTGCAGTATATTCCTCTTTAATTGGGCCATCCATTTTCAAACCTTTAACTAAGTGATTCCTCCCATTCCCAAGTGAACCAGGTAAATAAATTTCATTGGCAACCTGATATTTTTAAAAACATGGCGCAGCATTAAAACTTCTTGATCTCTGTCTTAACGTGGGACTGCATCCCAAATGAAGTAAAAGTTGGCAGCGGAAAGAAGGAGACAAAAGAAAAAAATATGGCATTTGCTGAAATTGAGATGGGATATTGGCCAGGGTGATGAGTGTCTTTTTACAATGAGAAAGTAAATAATTCTGTGTCTCTAAATGTCAGTAGCTCATAAATCTAACATCTCCCATTGCTCATAAAAGCGATAAAATGCCAATTATTCTTTTGTCCTGCAAGAATACAGCTGTTAATTGGAGACATGCTGGAATAGATTTCTTCTATTCTGATGCTGTGGATTCTTAGCAAATCCATCCTTTCTACATCTTCCTTTCTAGAAATATATTGAATGCCTGGCAGATGTAAGCCCTAATTTACATTTCTCCTTGCATCCCATGCTGAGTCAGCCACACAGAAATAGCCTAGATTGTCTGGTCTGCTGAGGCTATTGATTGGTCAGTCTCAGTCTCTAAGAGTCATCCAGCTCCCCAGGAGGGCACCTTTAGTTATTAAAAAATTGAAACAAAACATGTCTTTTGCTTAAGTAGCCAAAGTGAAGCATTAGCTAAAAACTAATGTCAGGAATACTCAGGGGGTCTCCTTATCCGGACACCTATTTGATGAGCTGTTTCTAGAACCATGATATATTCAATCAACTAAGTGTCAGTTTGTAAGGTAAAGGTAAAGGTTCCCCTTGACAATTTTTTCCAATCATGTTCAACTCTAGAGGGCGGTGCTCATCCCCGTTTCCAAGCCATAGAGCCAGCGTTTTGTCCAAAGACAATCTTCCGTGGTCACATGGCCAGTGCGACTTAGACACGGAACGCTGTTACCTTCCCACCGAGGTGGTCCCTATTGATCTACTCGCATTTGCATGCTTTGGAACCACTAGGTTGGCAGGAGCTGGGACAAGTGACGGGCGCTCACTCCGTCACGTGGATTCAATCTTATGACTGCTGGTCTTCAAGCAAAGTTTATGTCTAGGTACTTCTTTCAGCTTGCTTGTTTAATAGCTAGCCAAAATTTTATTGCTTAGCATAGTAAATTGCACTAAAATAGGTCCATTGAAACAATTAGGATTTGGTGAGTCAATCCCTTCATAAACTCCATTGATTCAAATAAACTACTCTGTCAGTTGCTATGCTAAAATAAGTCGCCGATAGAGTAGGCTTATTGGAATCAATGGAACTTACAGAGGAGTTGACTCTGCATTGTTTCAGTGGGCCTGCTCTAGTGTGGTTTACTATTCTTTGGCCAATGTATTACTAAATTTACCAGATATATTCAGTTGACATTTGGAGTTCATTTGGAATTATCTGTACAACTTGGACTGAAAATTTGGCCATAACAATGTACTTAGCAGAAATGTACTAATGTGGTTAAAGAGTGAAAAAGAAGAAAATGCTTAAATCCTGATTAGAAATGGGGGTATTCATATATGAATACGAATACCCCCACGTAAGTGGCAATAACAAGGGTCCAGCATGATACCATAGTCTCTTGAGAATGAAGGATGCCTAATCTAATCCCCTTTGGACCAGATGATCCACTCATAATTCCTGCTGCCATCAGCTCCGGGATCCTTCTTATCACTCAGGAGCCGTGATCTGTGAGCCACTCTTCGACCTGGCAGACTAGGGAGCCGATCGTGACCTCCGGAGTAATAGGAAGGATCCTGTAGCTTATGGCAGTGACGGAATTGTGACTGGACCATCCAGCCCCATCGGGCTGGACCCTCGTTATCACCACCTGGGCTGGAGTATTCGTATACGAATACGAATACCCCCATCTCTAATCCTGATCCATGTATGTCCAGATCAAGACAGTTATTCAGAGTCCAGCTGGGTCAGTCCTGTTTCTGAAGAATCCAGACAAACGGTGGATAACTGGGTGGCATCCTTCTCCCCCACCTCTTCAGGACACCTGGGGAGAAGCACAGCTTGCAGAAATTGCTGTTGAGGGCCATGTGACACTCCTGACATATTAGTTTGCCCACACCTGATTTAGGCAAAGGGTACCTTGCAGGCAAGCCTACCTTGCAGAGGGCAGGAAGAGTCTGAATAAGAAATCGGACTTGTTAAAGCAACCGGTGCTTTCTCCAAGAGAAGGGTTGGCAACTCTACCACTATTAAGTCAGGTATACACATTTCCCATACCCATCACAGGATGATTTGTTTCCAACGGGGTGGGGGGGAATGTATAAAGTAGTGATCCTCAGCCGATGGTCCTCCTGACATGTTGAATTTCAGCTTCCCAAAATCCTAACCATTGGCCAGATTGGATGGGCTATCTGAAAAGGGGAAAATGGGAATCTGAGGTAAACAGTTGAGAACCAATAATGGAAAATGCTGCAGAGGATAACAATATTTAGAGGAAAGGCTTCTTGAAATATATCACTTGCCAGTAAGTTGACTGGTATCACTAAGTGTGGTAAGCATTCATTCCCTGCTTCTTCTTTTTAACTTCATTGAAAGAACAATGAAGATACAACAAAAAATAATTGTACAGGTCTTTTACCACAAATGTATAATCTGATATAGTACCTATGCACCATTGCAGTCTGTATCAGATTAGAATAAAGCACCAAGGATTGATATGGGAGGCTGGTGGAAAATACACTTTGCCATTCGTATCAGCATGCAAAATAAAAGGAAACCATTCCCTGTTTTAATTCCCTGTTTCAATTATATTCTCTTTTTCTAAGCAGTAAGATTCAACCGTAAAGGAACTTAGGCAGTATGATGTATGATGACGTTCTCTACTTCAAGGATAAGTAGGGAGAGATAAAATGCAGAGAGAATATTGGAAAGGTAATAAATCATACTGATGACTTGAATATTTTTTTATCATGTTATATCTGTATGATGCCGCTCATAATGTTTCTTTCCTCAGAAAAATGTTTAAGCAAGTTAGAATGAATATAATTTACTGTTCTTTGTTGACTTAGCATTAGTGGAGTGAATTTTAATTTTGGACACGAGTGGGCTTCAGTTCATTGGAGATGTAGAGTCTTTGGTCAAAAGCACACAAATGAGTAAAAAAAAAGTTATTCTTACTATTTCCACTATATTAAATGCACACACCCCAGACCTAATCTTAGTTATATTGTGAGTGCAGACTCATCCTTAGTTTATCTATTGTTTTATCCTTGGCTTTTGAAACGTTTGGCTATACACCTCATTGTCACTAATGAAACTGAAGCAGATATTAGATTTTTTTAAAAAAGTATCCTATTAGTTCTTGGTTACTAGTTAGAGTCTCCCGAAATATTACAAAGGGCCTCCAACAGGACATCCGGACAATGCAGGAAGAAGATGCTCTCAGCATCTACCACCTGAAGTGGCTGCCTCCTTCTGCCTAATGGTAGGAACAGTCTGGCATTTCCACTTATTTCAATATAGCAATGTTAATTCTGGCTGTGGGTTCCCTTGATTGAAGCTCGGCTGGCATTTCTCTGAGCAAGACATACCTCTAGTTTGCCTTGTTGGCATTCCAAGATTCTTCTTTACTTGATCAATATTTTTTTTGGTGTACCACCAGCAAACAAACTGGAACAAGAATGACCCTTTCAATCAACGATATGGCAAGTGATTCAGCTGGCGTAATTTTCCAGAGAAGATAATACCCTATGAATCTTCAGATAGTGAACAGCATAAATATCCAGAGGGTGGAATGATTAATTGTAAACCATGTGCTGTTTTTCTTGTGAGGTGACAGGAATTATTGAGAGGAGGTGGTGAGCGGGCAGGGGCTGTTGATTGGGGGAATGGCGTCACCGGTTTCTGATCTCCTGAGGCATCTGAAAAGAAGTAAAAGAGCTTTGGGAACGAAATATAAATGATTTGAGAAGGATGAAATAGTTAAATGGTACAGTTTCTTGCCAATTTGTCCTTGAAAATCAGAATTCAGCAACCAGAATCTTATAGGGAGATGGATTTGAGCAGACTGGAACCAACTACTTTTGGAGAAGATGGGGCAGGACACAGAGTTTTTTCCTCAATGGTTTAGTCAACATTATGTTTGACACGAGAACCTTGGGATTTGCAGCCATATAAGGCATTTTCTGTGTATGTCAACCTCTCTAAACTACAATTCCCACAGTTCTTTGCTGGGAACTATTAAAGCAAGGACAGGGAAATAGGTGGCCTACTCCATGTTTAGACTCCCATCCTCTCCTATGACTAGGAATGATGGAATTTGCCATTCAACTTCAGGAGGGCCGCTTTCCTCACCATCACTTCATCCATAAAGTGGGATTAAAACGTTGTAGATGGGACTTAAAAAGCTGGTCTTGGCTTTCCTTACAGTTATCACGAGAAACATTTATAATAGCGAAAACTCCATTCCGATTAAATTGCTCTGGGGAAAAAAATAGTTTGCCTACTAAAAGCCTTTCCAAACTTTGTCTTGGGTCAACTTACTCTTGGTTTGACATGATTATTAATAACATCGTGTTCCCAATCAGTTTCAATGTCTTCACATTCGTATATAAAGCCCTTCACAGTTTGGGACCCATACCTGTTGGATTATCTTTCCCCAATGTCATCTGCCCGACCCACTAGATCTTCTCAGGCTATGCTCCTCTGGGTAGCCACCTTGAGAGAGGCCCTGAAGTCATCTACTAGACACAGGGCCTTCTCTATGGTGGCACTATGGTGGAATCAACTCCCAGAGGAGTTATGCCTGCCCCCTCCCTGTACTCATTCAGGAGATAGCTGAAATCACTACTTTTCAGGAAGGGTTTCCAATGTGATCCCGGCTGAGCATCCCCAGTCCGGTTCTGTTTATGTGAAAATTTGTTTGGTGCCATTGGGTTGTATATTTCTTGTTTGCTATGGTTATTTGTGTTATAGTTTAGTGTCTATTGTTGTAGAGTTTTGGTTTTAATTGCTTATAAACCTCCCAGAATAGTGCTTCAGCGCTAATGGGGGTGGTATACAGTGATGCCTCGACTTACGAACATCCTGACTTACAACCATATTGAGTTATGACCAGCTCTGGCCACAAAATTTTGCTTTGACTTGTGGCTGGAGCTTCCAGTAACAATCAGAAAAAGGCAGAGAAAAGGGTGCATACATTTATTACCGCATTCTCAGTCTGGCACTCTCAGTCATGAATGTTCTCATGGTTTCCAAACTGGAAACGATAATCTCCACAAAGCTCAAAGGAATGGCTTAATAAAGAAGTTGTGTGCATGAGGCAGCAGAGGTTAATCAGGAGGAGGCTATACAGGAAAGGTAAGGCTATGGCAGCAGAGTGTGAAAAGGTTTTCAGAATAATTGGGTGGAATGGATACCTAATGAGCGTGGCTACCAAGGCAGCAGTGAAGAGAAAAGCGTTCTCTGTGACTGGGCAAACTATCTCTAGATTACAGTGATGCAGTGGCTCCGAGTAGGAAAGTAAAGGAAATGGTGGCAAAGAGGTTGTTTTCCTCCTTCCTTATTGTTAAAGTTCATTCCATCGAAAAAGAAAACTGGATATGGAAAGTGAACAGCAGGTTTTCGTATTTTTACTCTGGACCCATTAAACCTCTCTCTCTCTCTCTCTCTCTCTCTCTCTCTCTCTCTCTCTCTCTCTCTCTCTCTCTCTCTCTCACACACACACACACACACACACACACACACACACACACACACTTTAGAACACTGTACTAGTGTGTATCTCTTTCTGTTGAAATTTTCAGGTATAATAGGATCAGGAGTGGGTTAGATCAAATGATTGACATCCTCAAACACTGTCACATTCTTCTCTAACAGTAGAAAGATAGGAGAAAGTACCTTAGTTTCCATTTAGTTTTCAGCAATGATATATTTATTTTGACTGAATCAAAATATTAGTTGAGATGGCTGCCAATCCACAAACCAAGCTTTCTCTGTGGGACCATTCTTTTCTCCAAATCTGTGTTTAATAAAATAAAAGTGATAAAAGGAAATCTGTAAGAGATGTAAATCACAGTCTAGGACTGAGATAATATCTCTGGATAAACAGAGAAGGAAACATGTATAGAAAGTATAAGAGGGGCTGATCAATGGTAAATTAAAACATAATATCTAGAGACAGGAAAAAAATAGGTTTTGTTTGGTCAACAACTCCCAGTGTACTGCAGTCAACAATGATTTGTAGTCCAAAAAACAAACAAACAAGCAAAAAAAACCCCTCAGATTTATCCCATCTCTGGAAATTTCTATGGGTCTTGGGTGAGATCGCTGTCCTCTCCACATTTTCCCTCTCTTTGTTCATTCAGCCACGTGGATGGCTCTGTCACAAATTGTGCTGTCAAACATTTTATTTATTTCATGTATTTCTGACTCACCACTGCACTCATCAGTGTCCCAAGTGATTTGTAAGAAAAACTTTTTTAAAATATTACATATATGGTATGTGAACTCTAAGAACATCACATACTATATATTCTTTCTTGACTCTGAAACTTGGTATGTATTTGGGATCACCATCTTGTACATTTGCTTGAGCAAAGCAAAGCAAAAAAGTGTTCTGCTTATTTACCACCTCATAGCGCTTAAAGCACTCTCTGGGTGGCTTACAAGTTAATTATGCAGGCTATACATACCTGCAAGCTGGGTACTCATTTTACCGACCTCGGAAGGATAGAAGGCTGAGTGAACCTTGAGCCGGCTACCTGGGATTGAACCCCAGGTTGTGAGCACAGTTTTGGCTGCAGTACAGCAGTTTAACCACTGCGCCACAAGGCTCCTGCCCAAAACATTTATTTTATTTCATTTTATTTGTATCCCATGTTTCTCCCAATGCTAGGGGGAAATGTGGTTCATAACATGATAAAAGTAAAACCATCAGAAGTTATAGTATTAGAAGACAGTTAAAACTGACACAGAGTGTCAGCCTCTGGACTGGCTTTGAGGAGAAGCATCTCCCCACATATTTCAGCCATGCCAAGTATCAGATGACGGTTAATTAATCTGACCCTTGGAAAAGGCCATGCCCTTCAGACAAAGGAGTTTGACCAGAAGGAGCCTTGAGCAACTAAATCACTTTTAAATCTCACCTGACCTTGGGTAGCAGCCATATCAGAATTAACTGGAAGGCTGCAGGTCAGATGATAGCTGTCACAATTGGTTAGAATTGCTGAGATGTAGAGGGGAAAGTGCTCCCTAGATGGTTCAAGTTAATAAAATCAGAAATTTGGAATATATCAGAAAGTGTGACAGAAAAAGTCCACAATACAGAGAAACAAATGGATGAACATTCAATCCTTAGAGTGAGTGAAATTCCTTGGCCAGGATCAGTCCATATGTAGATAAATACTGAGCATGCTGTGTCAGGGAGAGAGAGAGAGAGCCAGAGAGAGAAAGAGAGAGAGAGAGATGTTAGAGCAGCTATACAAAATTTGCTCCTTATGTAGCTCAAATGATGCTTATTCAACTAAAGGGAAATCTCACATGTTTCAATATTGTACATGTCCCAAGGCATGAGGGGCTGACTGGCCTCCATATGGGGAAGGACAGTGGTCGTGGGCTTACAGATGTGCCAGAGTCCCACCTCAAATGTACTGTAGTCTTACACTGTCAGACAAACACCTGACTACATCTTTATGTCCAGTCAGGGATGGCAGTAGGTCTTGTGAGGGCATTAGAAAACTATTGGCCCATTGCTACAGTTCATTTATATACTAGTGGATTTCCAGGTCTAAGGTCTAAGAAGGAAGGCAGTTTGGCTAACATCAGAAATGTTGCAAAACAAATTTTTTAACAAGTTCACTCTCTTTCTTTTATTTAAATTTCATTTCAAGTTAAAGTTAGCTTGAAGAATATCTTGGCAATGCCAGCTGGAGGTGAGAATTGGACTTCAGTGCAGTCATTGCACTCTAACATGAATACAGAACCTTTCATACAGTCAATTTTTTTCCAAGTATGATGTAAAGGACAGAGTGATGTACTGGGACTTAGAAAATCTGGCTTCAAATCCCTGATCAACTATGAAAACCCATGGGGTGTGTGTGGCACAGGTAAAATCAGTCCTTAAATATCAAACATGCCTTGAAAACCCTATCAGGGTCAATGTAAGTCAGATGCAACGTGGTAGCATATAACAGCCTTTAGGACTATCAATGATGGTTAGAAGATCTTCCTATCAACATAATATATTTCAACTTTGTTTTGGCTTCCCTCAGTTCTTCCTCATCCACTTGCTGCTGTCATATTTGCTCTCTTCTGTTGAGTCCTGAAGACCTGAAAAGATTTTCTAAGGCGTGATGTAAGCATTTGCTCTTCCTTTCCCCTCTCCTGTGATGTGGAAAAACCAAAAATACTCATTGTTCTCATCTTTTCTGGAAAGTGCCCTCATTTTCCTACAGGGAATATGGCTGAATGCATTAGACAGAATCAGTGTGCTGTACTATGAAAATTTTACTTCGGAAAGCTACTGAAGTGGCATAAACACAGGCATAGTGCTCAAGATGTCGTCAAGTCCTTGTTGAGAGTACTAGTGAGTACACTCTGATTTTTGTCCTGGTTTCAGAAGTGGTGCTTACTCCTCAGAATGATTCCTCATCCAATTGTATTTTACTCTTCCTCAAAAAAAATTTCCGGCAGGCACTGAAAAGGAAAATGTGGCATGAACTTCTTCCTTTTGTTTTCCAGCAGTTGTTCGCTGTCCTTTTGTAACCTTTTCTCTGTCTTTCAATCTTTTGCTGGGGGATTTGAATGTGTAAGGAAGTGGGTGGTGGCACGTTAGTGACTCGAAAGGGAACATATGTCCAGTGTCAAGGCAGCAAAGCCAATATTTCCTTGCATTGGGTTCAGTAATGAATACAGGGAGAAGCTATAATATGCACCTCAAATAAGGGGTGAGCTTTCTGATCGTCTGCTCTTCATCTGCTCTGATTTTTATTTGAACTCAGGTAGGAAGCTAGGGACGTGGTGGTGCTGCGGGCTAAACTGCAGAAGCCTTTGTGTGCTGCAGGGTCAGAAGACCAGCAGTCGTAAGATCGAATCCATGTGACGGAGTGAGCTCCCGTCGCTTTGTCCCAGCTCCTTGCCAACCTAGCAGTTTGAAAGCATATAAATGCAAGTAGATAAATAGGTACCACCTTGGTGGAAAGGTAAACAGCATTCCGTGTATAGCCGCACTGGCCACGTGACAACGGAAACTGTCTTCGGACAAACACTGGCTCTATGGCTTGGAAACGGGGATGATCACCACCCCTTAGAGTCGAACACGACTGACTAAAATGGCAAGGGGAACCTTTACCTTACCTAGATAGCTAGTTGTATTCACAAGCCTACAGGGTGGGGGTGGAATTGTTTGGCTCATTTCTCAGTTCCAAAGCAGAAGGGTATGCCTTTTAAAAATTGGCATGCACATTCAGATCATTCGGATTAATGGTATTGACTTTCCAAGGTGTTTCTGAAAACAGATTTATTTGTTTTGTGTGATGTGGCAGGCCACTCTGATGTCACCCCCAACTCAGGCCTCTCAGAATGCCCACCACCACCACTTCACACTCGCTGCCACCAATTGTAATGACTATTTAAGAAGGACACAGGTTTCCTTCAAAACAAAACAGGTTTATTGAAATAACAAATCACAAGTAGCTAATCAAGATGTCAATCACTGTATATTATTTAATCAATCACAGACTTCCCTCACTGACCACTTAGGCACGCAGGCCTCTAAACAAACTCTTTCTCTCTCACACACTCCTGATCTGAACGCTCACACTCTCTTCACACCCTTTTCCTTCCATCTCCTCCCACTTCAGCCTCACCCTCCGTCACCCCATTGGCTGATGATTCACTGCCCAATTGTGACAGACAGGTAAGGTCAGGGCTGCCTATTACATTACCTCCCCCCTTAATAAGTTGTTTCATGGGAGAAAGCTAAACTGCTTTCTTCTCATGAACACAGAGCACAACAACAATACATCATATCAATTAAACAATCAATATATCAAACAATTGCATAACTCTTAAATAAACCTCTTACCTGCATTATATTTTACACTTACATACTTTACCATTTCCACGGTTCCTTAATGCATATTCTTAACATTTAGATACACCATTTACACATTTGTTCACATAACCAATAGCAATTTTACATGGTACAAGTACATCCAACTTTTATTACATATATCATATTAAAAGTCCAATTATTTCTTTTTCTCTTCAATCCTCGGGTCTTCTGGAAAGGGCATCTGCAGCACAGTTCTGAGTCCCTTTGACCACTCGACCCTCAAAGTCAAAGTCCTGCACAATCAAAGCCCACCTCATCAGTTTGTTGTTGCTGGCTTTGATAGTTCTTAGCCACAATATTGGGGAATGGTTAGTACATAGGACAAAATGTCCTCCCCACACATAAGGTCCAAGCTTGCGAAGAGAATGAAGGATTGCGAGACACTCTCCCTCACCACTCGAAAGCTGATCTTTGCCCGCCTGTATATATTCACTCAGGTACGCCACAGGATGATGTTCTCCATCACTGTCCCTCTGGCTCAGCATGGCTCTTACGCTGGTGTTGGACGCATCGGCGACGATCGTGACCTCACGCTGGAACTCTGGAACTCTTATGACTGGACTGGTCATCGCTGTCCCCATCAGCCTTGCGAACGCCTCTTCGCAGCTGCTGGTCCACTGGATACGATCTGCACTCTTCTTGCGTGTTAGTTCAGTAGCATCGCAAGAAGTAACAGCTGGTGGGGGTGCACCTCCTGTATCTATCTTGTGCACCACTCGCTTGGCTAACCCAGGCTTGTAAGAGAAAACATGTTGTTACATGGTAACTAAGGATTTCAATTCATTCTGCTGCTCTTGGGAAAGTAAAGGGCTGATTTTGACTTCCTTAGGGTTGTACCTAACTTTCCCTCTCCCTTCCCAATAAGGAAAATCGTGTTTCTCCTTGTCAGCTGCCTTCATGGCAAATAACCCCCTATTCTCCTCTCTATAATATGGGATAATCATATTCACATGAACCAACCTCCTCCCTGGTTCTCCATCTTCTTTGATGATGTAATTAAGATCATTCATTTTGGCAATAACTCTGAATGGTCCTGCCCAATTTAACATCACAATAATCCAAGTGTATGCACCAACCAGCATTGCTGAGGAGACTGAAATTGAACAATTCTATGAAGATTTACAACACCTTCTAGAACTGACACCAAAGAAAGATGTTCTTCTCATTCTAGGGGATTGGAATGCTAAAGTAGGGAGCCAAGAGATAAAAGGAACAACAGGGAAGTTTGGCCTTGGAGTTCAGAACGAAGCAGGACAAAGGCTAATAGAGTTTTGTCAAGAGAATAAGCTGGTCATCACAAACACTCTTTTCCAACAACACAAGAGGCGACTCTATACATGGAAATCACCAGATGGGCAATATCGAAATCAGATTGATTATATTCTCTGCAGCCAAAGATGGAGAAGCTCTATACAGTCAGCAAAAACAAGACCTGGAGCTGACTGCGGTTCTGATCATCAGCTTCTCATAGCAAAATTCAAGCTTAGACTGAAGAGATTAGGAAAAACCACTGGGCCACTCAGGTATAATCTAAACCAAATCCCTTATGAATACAGAGTGGAAGTAAAGAACAGATTTAAGGAACTAGATTTGGTGGACAGAGTGCCTGAAGAACTTTGGATAGAGGCTCATAACATTGTCCAGGAGGCAGCAACGAAAACCATCCCAAAGAAAAGGAAATGCAAGAAAGCAAAGTGGCTGTCCAACGAGGCCTTAGAAATAGCAGAGAGGAGAAGGGAAGCAAAATGCAAGGGAGATAGGGAAAGTTACAGAAACTTGAATGCAGACTTCCAAAGAATAGCAAGGAGAGACAAGAGGGCCTTCTTAAATGAACAATGCAAAGAAATAGAGGAAGATAACAGAAAAGGAAAGACCAGAGATCTGTTCAGGAAAATTGGACATATTAGAGGAACATTTTGCGCAAAGATGAACATGATAAAAGACAAAAATGGGAGGGACCTAACAGAAGCAGAAGACGTCAAGAAGAGGTGGCAAGAATACACGGAGGAATTATATCAGAAAGATGTGGATATCCCGGACAACCCAGACAATGTAGTTGCTGACCTTGAGCCAGACATCCTGGAGAGTGAAGTCAAGTGGGCCTTAGAAAGCCTGGCTAACAACAAGGCCAGTGGAGGTGATGGCATTCCAGTTGAACTATTTAAAATCTTGAAAGATGATGCTGTTAAGGTGCTACATTCAATATGCCAGCAAGTTTGGAAAACTCAACAGTGGCCAGAGGATTGGAAAAGATCAGTCTACATCCCAATCCCAAAGAAAGGCAGTGCCAAAGAATGCTCCAACTACCGTACAATTGCACTCATTTCGCACGCTAGCAAGGTTATGCTCAAAATCCTACAAGGTAGGCTTCAGCAGTATGTGGACCGAGAACTCCCAGAAGTACAAGCTGGATTCCGAAGAGGCAGAGGAACTCGAGACCAAATTGCTAACTTGCGCTGGATTATGGAGAAAGCCAGAGAGTTCCAGAAAAATATCTACTTCTGCTTCATTGACTATGCGAAAGCCTTTGACTGTGTGGACCACAGCAAACTATGGCAAGTTCTTAAAGAAATGGGAGTGTCTGACCACTTTATCTGTCTCCTGAGAAACCTATATGTGGGACAGGAAGCAACAGTTAGAACTGGATATGGAACAACTGAGTGGTTCAAAATTGGGAAAGGAGTACGGCAAGGCTGTATATTGTCCCCCAGCTTATTTAACTTATATGCAGAATACATCATGCGGAAGGCTGGACTGGAAGAAACCCAAGCCGGAATTAAGATTGCCGGAAGAAATATCAACAACCTCCGATATGCAGATGATACCACTCTGATGGCAGAAAGTGAGGAGGAATTAAAGAACCTTGTAATGAGAGTGAAAGAGGAGAGTGCAAAAAACGGTCTGAAACTCAACATCAAAAAAACTAAGATCATGGCCACTGGTCCCATCACCTCCTGGGAAATAGAAGGGGAAGATGTGGAGGCAGTGTCAAATTTTATCTTCCTGGGCTCCATGATCACTGCAGATGGAGACAGCAGCCCTGAAATTAAAAGGCGCCTTCTTCTTGGGAGGAAAGCGATGACAAATCTGGACAGCATCTTGAAAAGCAGAGACATCACCTTGCCAACAAAAGTCCGAATAGTCAAAGCTATGGTTTTTCATGTTGTGATGTATGGAAGTGAGAGCTGGACCATAAAGAAAGCAGACCGCCGAAGAATTGATGCCTTTGAATTGTGGTGTTGGAGGAGGCTCTTGAGAATCCCCTGGACTGCAAGGAGAACAAACCTATCAGTTCTAAAGGAAATCAACCCTGAATGCTCACTGGAAGGACAGATCCTGAAGCTGAGGCTCCAGTACTTTGGCCATCTAATGAGAAGAAAAGACTCCCTGGAAAAGACCCTGATGCTGGGAAAGTGTGATGGCAAGAGGAGAAGGGGACGACCGAGGATGAGATGGCTGGACAGTGTCTGCAAAGCAACCAACATGAACCTGACACAACTCCGGGAGGCAGTAGAAGACAGGAGGGCCTGGCGTGCTCTGGTCCATGGGGTCACGAAGAGTCGGACACGACTAAATGACTAAACACACACACACAATTTAATTGTAATTTGTTCCCTTTGAGAGGTCTCAGCATAAGTACCTCATCTCCAGGGTTAAAACTTCATTCTCTGGCTTTTCTGTCATACCAGACTTTCTGTTTGTTTTTCTGCACTTGTAGATTCTCAGCTGCTAGTTCTAAATTTCTTTTCAGGGTGTTCATCAGGGTGTATAAATATGAGATTACGTTCTCAGGATCATCTTCTTTTATTTGCTCCCAATTCTGTCTAATTAAATCAAGCGGTCCTCTCACTTTTCTAGCAAACATCAACTCAAAAGGACTGAATCCTGTACTGTCTTGGGGTACAAATCTATACGCATACAACAGGAGTAGTAATCTCTGGTGCCAATTGTTAGGGTTTTCAGCAGAATAGGCCCTAATCATGCGCATCAGGGTACCATTAATTTTTTCTGTAAGCCCATTAGATTGCGGATGATATGGGGAAGTATTTAAATGTTTGATCCCACATATTTGCCATAGTCTCTGCATGAGTTTTGAGGTAAAAGATGTTCCTAGGTCAGTCACTATCTCTGACGCAAAGCCCATTCGACTCATATAACTCAGCAGGGCATCAGCCACTGTATGAGTCTCAATATTCCTCAGAGGAATAGCCTCTGGGTATCGTGTGGCATGGTCCACAATAGTCAGAATAAATCTGTTCCCCCTTTTGGTGACTCTAGGCAATGGCAATATCCACACCAATACATTGAAATGGGGTAGAAATTATGGGTAATGGGCATAGCTTTGCCTTTGTTTTATCTCTGTTATTACCCTGTTTCTGACAAACATCACAACTTTGACAGAAATTCTTAATCTGCTTTCCCATCTCTGGCCAATAGAAATTTTGTGCTATTCTTTGTTTGGTTTTATTAATTCCTAGATGAACAGCAAATATATCTGTATGTCCTCTTTCTAATATTTTCTGGTGGTATTTTACAGGAACTACTAACTGCTTTTGTATATCTTCCCCTCCTTTCCTGGGGTTTACCAGTGTCTCTCTGTACAATAATACCTGTTCAATGTGGAACCTTTCCAGTGTTTCAGGGGCTAACTGTATTTCAGACATGTTCTCAAAGCAGCATTTTAGTGTGGAATCTGCTTGTTGTTCTTGAGAAAAAGTATTGTTTTGGGGAATATCAAGTGTAAATAACTCAGCTGTGTCTCTATTGTCAGTCACTTCCCTCCCCTGACTGTCACTGTTTTCTTCAGCTGCCCCTGCTTGCTCTTGTTGTGAACGTGTCAGAACTAGAACTCTCTTAATATGCTCAGAGAGGTCTGTACCAATCAAAACGGCCGATGGCAACTGTGAGGAAATTCCTACGCGCCAATTTCCCTGCCATCCCCGATACTGAATGGGTAATTCAGCCACATGCAAAATAACAGTTTCTTGTCCTATTCCCTTCACTGCCATGTGTTCTTCTTTTAAGATGTATTTCTGAGGTACGATATCTGGGTGACATAGAGTTACTTGTGAACAAGAATCTTTCAGAGCCATGTATTTGTTATCTAAAACACAAATATTGTCCCCAGCCATTTTAAATAATTCTTGATCCATTTCAATTAGAAAGCAATGCCTAATCTCTGCAAAAGGGATATGAGATTCCATATTATCATCTGGTGTAGAGAACTCAGTTTGTGTTGCCATGGAGACTGACCCCTCCCCTGGTGTATTATCTTGTTTCTGCTGGACACAGTAAACAGCTTTAGGTTTGCTTAAATTTATTTTTTGGGTAAAAATTTTCTGTTTTTACCACACTGGGACGCAATGTGACCTTTTTCATTACAATTAAAGCAGGTTCTAACATTCCATTGATGATTTCCAGCACCTTTTCCTACTTTTCCCTCCAAATTTTGCCCTCTGGCTTGGCTCGGTTCTGTGGACTTTCCCACAAAATGGCTGCCAACCCTCTGCTGGTTTTTAAATTGTCCTCTGGGATATTTATTAGAGTCCTCCCAAGTTTTTCTCACACCTTTTCCCTCAGAAAAGCTGTTTTTTTGTATCTGGGAAATGAAATCAGCAATCTCCCCTGCCTGTTTCAAATTCTGGGGTTTCTTGTCCCTGACCAAATATTTTAGTTCACCATGTAAGAGAGAATAAAACTGTTCCAACCCCACAACATTTTTCAGATCCTGAACTGTCTGAACTCCCTCCTGTAACAGTCATTTGTCTAAATATCTGGATAAATTTGCCCCTAATTGTGAGTAAGACTCCTCAGATTTCTTAGTTAGTGACCTGAATTTTTGCCTCAGATGTTCTGAGTTTATGCCATACCTGGCAAACACTAACTTTTTGAATTCAGCATAATCTTTAATTAATTCGATTGGCATCTCCGCATATATCTCAGCCAGGCCTCCACTAATTTAGGATCTCAATATAATCATCTTTTCAGATTCCCTCACTTGAAAATCCTCACACGCTCTTTCATACATCACAAGGAATGATTCTGGATCATCTCCCTTCCTAAAAATTGGGAATTTCTTCAGGTCTGCCTTATATAACTGACTCCCCTCAGAGTTGGCTCCCCTATTGTTATTATTGTTCTGATTTTCCAATTCTAGCCTTCTGAGTTCAAAAGCCATACATTCTCTCTCTAATTGTAAGGCCAATCTCTCTTTCTCCATTTCTAGCTCCTTCAACCTGTATTCATGTGCTTGAGCTAATTCCAACTTTCTAAGTTCTGTTGTATCTTCCTTTGAGGAGTTTTCTCTCTCCTGATCTCAGGTGAAACCTTCTTCAACATCCCCATTTTCCTCATCTGACCCAGCTGCCATTGCACAAGGCACCTGTTCAGTTTTCCTGCTCTAGTCAAAGGCATTTTCCTTTCCTCAGGCTTATATTTCAATTTTCAGGCCTCGTTTTAAAAAGCACACCTTTTTTTCTGTCAGTGAGAGGCTCTGTGTTATAATCTTGCTGCTTTTCCCCAGCACTCATCCACTGGTAAGCTAGCTACTGTTTCTTTAGGCTTCTCTCCAAGAGCTAGGCCTCCAACCAAAGACAGAATTTTTCTTTCTGCCTCAGGCAACAAAATTTTAAACACACAGCTTCCCCCTGTCCCAGGCTTAGCTGTTTTGAGTCCCCTCAGCCTCACTGCCCTTGGCTCCGCTTTGTCCCCTCAGAGTTATCCCTTAAACTCAGGACAAGCTAGCCAAACTGTCACAGCTTTCAGCCTTGGGCAGCTCTTTCCACAGAAATGGTCACCACAGAGCTTCCCTGTCTTAGTTCCCAATCTGAGGTCCGCGCCTTTCTACTAGACTCGCTCCCCGTGAGACAAGTCCTAGAAGGTTACCCACGCGTTCACTCAGACCTCCCTGACTAAAGACCCCTGCTCTGGGCACCTTTCCAGTCAAGGCTTCACTGGATCTTCAAATCCTGCCACTGGACACCAATTTTATTGTGACGTGGCAGGCCACTCTGATGTCAACCCCCACCTCAGGCCTCTCAGAATGCCCACCACACCACTTCACACTCACTGCCACCAATTGTACTGTCTATTTAAGAAGGACAAAGGTTTCCTTCAAAACAAAACAGGTTCATTGAAAGAACAAAATAAAATATGATAATCATAAGTAGCTAATCAAGATGTCAATCACTTGTTGTTGTTGTTGTTGTTTAGTCGTTTAGTCGTGTCCAACTCTTCGTGACCCCATGGACCAGAGCATGCCAGGCCCTCCTATCTTCCACTGCCTCCCGGAGGTCTGTCAGTTTCATGTTGGTTGCTTTGCAGACACTGTCCAGCCATCTCATCCTCTGTCGTCCCCTTCTCCTCTTGCCGTCACACTCTCCTAACATCAAGGTCTTTTCCAAGGAGTCTTCTCTTCTCATCAGATGGCCAAAGTACTAGAGCCTCAGCTTCAGGATCTGTCCTTCCAGTGAGCACTCAGGGTTGATTTCCTTTAGAATTGATAGCTTTGTTCTCCTTGCAGTCCAGGGGACTCTCAAGAGCCTCCTCCAGCACCACAATTGAAAGGCATCAATTCTTCGGCGGTCTGCTTTCTTTATGGTCCAGCTCTCACATCCATACATCACAACAGGAAAAACCATAGCTTTGATTATTCGAACTTTTGTTGGCAAGGTGATGTCTCTGCTTTTTAAGATGCTGTCAAGATTTGTCATCGCTTTCCTCCCCAGAAGCAGGTGTCTTTTAATTTCGTTGCTGCTGTCTCCATCTGCAGTGATCATGGAGCCCAAGAAAGTAAAATCTGTCACTGCCTCCATATCTTCCCCTTCTATTTCCCAGGAGGTGATGTGACCATTGGCCATGATCTTAGTTTTTTTGATATTGAGTTTCAGGCCATTTTTTGCACTCTCCTCTTTCACCCTCATTACAAGGTTCTTTAATTCCTCCTCACTTTCTGCCATCAGAGTGGTATCATCTGCATATTGGAGGTTGTTGATATTTCTTCCTGCAATCTTAATTCCAGCTTGGGATTCCTCCAGTCCAGCCTTCCGCATGATGTATTCTGCATATAAGTTAAATAAGCTGGGGGACAATATACAGCCTTGTCATACTCCTTTCCCAAGTTTGAACCAGTCAGTTGTTCCATATCCAGTTCTAACTGTTGCTTCCTGTCCTACATATAGGTTTCTCAGGAGATAGACAAGGTGGTCAGGCACTCCCATTTCTTTAAGGACTTGCCATAGTTTGCTGTGGTCCACACAGTCAAAGGCTTTTGCATAGTCAATGAAGCAGAAGTAGATATTTTTCTGGAACTCTCTGGCTTTCTCCATAATCCAGCGCATGTTAGCAATTTGGTCTCTAGTTCCTCTGCCCCTTCGGAATCCAGCTTGTATTTCTGGGAGTTCTCGGTCCACATACTGCTGAAGCCTACCTTGTAGGATTTTGAGCATTACCTTACTAGCTTATGAAATGAGTGCAATTGTACAGTAGTTGCAGCATTCTTTGGCACTGCCTTTCTTGGGGATTGGGATGTAGACTGATCTTTTCCAATCCTCTGGCCACTGTTGCGTTTTCCAAACTTGCTGGCATATTGAATATAGCACCATAACAGCATCATCTTTTAAGATTTTAAATAGTTCAACTGGAATGCCATCACCTCCACTGGCCTTATTGTTAGCCCACTTGACTTCACTCTCCAGGATGTCTGGCTCAAGGTCAGCAACTACATTGTCTGGGTTGTCCGGGATGTCCAACTCTTTCTGATATAATTCCTCTGTGTATTCTTGCCACTTCTTCTTGATGTCTTCTGCTTCTGTTAGGTCCCTCCCATTTTTGTCCTTTATCATGTTCATCTTTGCACGAAATGTTCCTCTAATATCTCCAATTTTCCTGAACAGATCTCTGGTTTTTCCTCTATTTCTTTGCATTGTTCATTTAAGAAGGCCCTCTTGTCTCTCCTTGCTATTCTTTGGAAGTCTGCATTGAACTTTCTGTAACTTTCCCTATCTCCCTTGCATTTTGTTTCCCTTCTTTTCTCTGCTGTTTGTAAAGCCTCGTTGGACAGCCACTTTGCTTTCTTGCATTTCCTTTGGGATGGTTTTTGTTGCTGCCTCCTGGACAATGTTATGAGCCTCTATCCAAAGTTCTTCAGACACTCTGTCCACCAAATCGAGTTCCTTAAATCTCTTCTTTACTTCCACTGTGTATTCATAAGGGATTTGGTTTGCATTATACCTGAGGAGCCTAGTGGTTTTTCCTACTCTCTTCAGTTTAAGCTTCAATTTTGCTATGAGAAGGTGATGATCACAGCCATAATCAGCTCCAGGTCTTGTTTTTGCTGACTGTATAGAGCTTCTCCCTCTTTGGCTGCAGAGAATATAATCACTCTGATTTCGATATTGCCCATCTGGTGATTTCCATGTATAGAGTCGCCTCTTGTGTTCTTGGAAAAGCGTGTTTGTGATGACCAGCTTGTTCTCTTGACAAAACTCTATTAGACTTTGCCCTGCTTCGTTCTGAACTCCAAGGCCAAACTTCCCTGTTATACCTTTTATCTCTTGGCTCCCTACTTTAGCATTCCAGTCCCCTAGAATGAGAAGAACATCTTTCTTTGGTGTCAGTTCTAGAAGGTGTTGTAAATCTTCATAAAATTGTTCAATTTCAGTCTCCTCAGCAATTGTAGTTGGTGCATAAACTTGGATTATTGTGATGTTGAAAGGTCTGCCTTGGATTCGTGTTGACATCATTCTATCATTTTTGAGATTGTATCCCATTACAGCTTTTCCCACTCTTTTGTTGACTATGAAGGCTACTCCATTCCTTCTACGGGATTCTTGCCTACAATAGTAGATATGATAATCATCTGAGCTGAATTTGCCCATTCCTGTCCATTTTAGTTGGCTGATGCCCAGGATGTCGATGTTTATTCTTGCCATCTCTTGTTTGACCACATCCATCTTCCCAACGTTCATAGATCTTACATTCCAGGTTCCTATGCAGTATTTTTCTTTGCAGCATTGGACTTTCCTTTCACTTCCAGGCACGTCCACAGCTGAGCGTCCTTTCGGCTGTCAATCACTGTATATTATTTAATCAATCACAGACTTCCCTCACTGACTACTTAGGCACGCAGGCCTCTAAAAAAGCTCTTTCTCTCTCACACACTCCTGATCTGAACACTCACACTCTCTTCACACCCTTTTCCTTCCAACTCCTCCCTCTTCAGCCCCACCCTCCATCACCCCATTGGCTGATTATTCGCTGCCCAATTGTGACGAACAGGTAAGGTCAGGGCTGCCTGTTACATTTTGTGTATTTGTTTTTTAATTGGCCTGTATATTTGGGCTGTGGGGAAAAAAACTGCAGTGGAAAAAGAGCACAGTACCTTTCCCAACATTCCCCTTCAGCTTCAGCAGTTTAAGTCATTGCCCATGTCCTCATTTACAAGTAAGATTTAACATTTAAAGATAAAGGCTTGCTACCATTGCTCACTGGACAGATCTAAATGCAGAACCAGACACGATTCTACCTTTGCAATTAGTAGTGGATGTCTCTTAAGTGCTAAAAGAGATTCATCTCCAAATGTGCAGTGATACAGTCCCTGGGAGATAAGCATTGGGCTTCACTTGCAAATGAATCCTGCTGTCCGCATCTCTGCTGTCCTTCGGCAAGCAGGCGAAGACCTTTCTCTTCAGGCAAGCTTTCCCTGAGTGACTGACCTCTTTAGTGAGTTTTTTAAATGGATAGTAATACTTTGCTGCCTTGAATATTTGCTGCTTTTTTTGTATGGCATTTAATCCTTTGGAATACTTGAATACTTTCCTTTTTTTAGCTTTAAATATTGTCTTTTAATGAGGTAAAACACCTTGATCTCCTTTTAAGGAGAAAGGTGGGGTAAAATATTCTAAACAAACAAACAAGCAAACCAACCCCAGGAAAGCTTTGAAAAAGTGCATTTTTGGAGGAATAACATTGTATCACCTAATTGCAAACTTGCCACCTTCCCGTTTCTGCACTAAGGAGCCTGGACAGGTAGTGTGTGTAACAGGTAAGAGGATTTGACTAGGCAGCATCTGATAACTTGAGATCAGACTTCACCACTTTGGCATCTTCCAGATGTATTGATTGACAACTCACATCACCAGAGACTGGTCAAATGAACAAAATCTCAGTTCTCAAAAATTATGGACCTTTGGATTAGTTTCTGTCATAGCTGATCATTTTCTTCTCTCAACTGATCACCCCCCTTGTCCTTTATTCATAGTAAGTTCTCTCTATTTTGTGTTGCTGAAATACTGATGCCCGAAAGACAAACCTTTCTACACATCAAGAAATGGCAATTTCTCCAAATGGCATAGGCACACACACACACACACACACACACACACACAGAGAGAGAGAGAGAGAGAGAGAGAGAGAGAAATTGAGAGAGAGAGTCTAGTTATGGGAAATCACAGAATTCACTTTAGCTTTCACAGGTCAGGGTTAATGTTATGACTCAGGAGGAGGAGGGACTGGGAGGGAGATGCAATCAACTAGCCTTCACATACTTTTTCCTTTTCCTGCTTTAAAAATAAGTGATCTTATTGGAGGGACCAATATTGTGACGGCTTGGACATACCCAAAATCAGCATTCTTCAGAACATGACCTTAGTGATACACCCCTTTGAAACCTGAATTTCCACCCAATTAAACACAAGAATTAGGAAAAAGGTATGTTGAGGATGAGGATCTGTGCAGTGTGTTATATTTTCATTTTTGTGTGTTTAATTTCTACATTTGGGAAAGAAACTAGAGGCTGACATGGGCCTAAAAACCATGCAAAGTGCTGCTTTTAAAATATCTATGAAGTCTCTTGTTATAGTGTTAACAGAAGAAGTTATGTGATCAAGTGACTGACCATGCAGGCAAAAGGTTTCTGGAAATGGTGGTCCAAAGTGTCCGTTTCTCAAACTCTGGCTTAAAATACCTTTACTTTCAGAAACATGAGAGGATGTATTGGCCAAGACCCAAAGGTGTATTTTGCTGTCCAACATGAGCAGAATTGAGGCTTTCTCCTGTGACGAACACGGGTTCGAAAACACACGTGTACGCTTGGACAGAGAGCAATCAGGAGCTTGCACATGCTAAAATGAGCTGAAGAGTCCAATTCAGCCAGCCATACTACAACACTCCTTCTCACAGGTCTGCCCACATAAGAACACCCTGGTACTCTCAGATATTATTGTGAAAAGGTCAAGTGGGCTTTGTAGTCCTTAGACTTAACTTGCACCACTGACAGGACTCTAAGTAAGCTAGGCCGAGGCAGCACTCTCAGATGACCCTATGGCAAGTGTACTGTTCAGGAAACCAAATGAGTTTTATAATCTTTATTTTATTAAAGAAAAAGCATGTTACTAAGTCAAATTAAACCAAAACAAATAATCTAGCATTGTGCTGTTTAGTTACACAGATGTAGTGAGGCAAAGAAAACATGAAAAATAGAAAAGTATTCAAAAAACCCAAAAAACCATTAAGATGAATAAAAACAATTCCAGTCCAGGAAATCATTAGTAAACAAAATAATCCAAGTTGGTTAAAACAAGGCTATAGTCCTCAGTGATACTATAGAATAAAAATCCCTAAACAAAAGTAAAAATCCATTATATGTCCCATAGTCCTTAGAAAAGAAAAATCCAGTAAATATACCATAGTCCTTACTAAATTACAAGAGCATAGTCCATATGGAGTATTCCAAGAAAAGAAGTCCATAAAGAATATTCCATAGGTAACAGTCCATAGAAAATAGTCAATGCACAGTCCTTAGGAAAATCCCATAAGTCCATAAGTAATCCAGCAAAGCATAGAAACCAGTCCATGTAGGTAGGCCACCACACTCTCTCTCAAGACATCAGGGTAAGTCCCATATGGCTGAAATGTAGGTCACGAATCACTGAAAGGTCGGTTTTGGAAAGACAAAGTCCATAGGTAAAAAGTTCCTTTTTCAAGAGTAACTGGCAAGGGCCTAATGCACCTTCCCACGATGTCATCCAATCAGAGTTCGTTACTAGGCAAACAGTCCTATTACATCACATGAATTCTTTCTCATCCACAGCAGATGTTATTTGGGTTACGGTGGTTTCTCAAAGAGTCACAACATTTCCACCTATCTAATCACACAGAGTCCTTTTTCTCAGGCCTTCAGAATAACATGCTCTCTGCTCGCCTAGAAAACAACTTGTCAGCATAGCACAGATACTATATACAAAGAAACAAAATGGAACCTCTCTGGCTCACTTCATAATTACAAAACCCATATGCCTTTAAAAGATTTTAACTTAAAAACCCATCTCATCACAAGCCCCCTGAAGATTAACAAAATTCCTAAACAATTTAAGTTTTAATTTTGATAACCGAATAAGATGAGATGTCATAATTAAGCAGTAACAAAATAGAGAAAGATATTAACATGAGCATAAAGTAATACATTTCAAATATGATTCTAAAATAGCAAAACAATTGATACATGAGAACTATCATAATTACAGAATTTACCATACATGATAGAAATTTGCGTTAGACACTTCTACTAGTCTGAAAAACAGAAGAATAAACAAGTTAGTATACTTAATCAAATACATCACTCTGCATATGCTCAGATAATACTCTAGCTATCAAACAGTAAAATAGTGAAACAAGGGTTAACATCATAATAACTTGACAATCTAATATACTGATATGTAGTAATAATAGAGAAAACACTCTATGTATGCTCAGGAACATAGTCATACAGAATAACAAGAAAATTAAACATCAGAGCTTTAACAATTCTAGCCATTTTCTCCCCTTGCATCTGCACAAAACACTCGAGATAAGCAATGGGGAATTAAAGCCTCTTTTACTGGTAGACATTTAACATCAAAATCATATGTTTGCAATCTGAAATACCACTGCATTAATCTTGGGCTTGGATGTCTCTGTTTCTCTAAGAATGACAAAGCATTTTGGTCTGCTTGAATTGGATCAGGGCTGTAAATTACAACCAATTTCTGAAAAGTAACATAGGTATTTTCCATTCCAGGTGCTAGTTTTCTGAGTTGGTAAATTCCCTGAGGGCAATTAAATGATGGATAAGGGCGATGTTCCCCTTTAATTAAAATCGGATAAAGCCTTTCAACAGTTCCAGATCCTAAATTGCCCTTAGACCCTTCTAGATCTATAGGAACAGAAACAGCAGTAAATCCTTCATTGACTGTAATAAAAAGTTTCACCACATCAGTTTCTCCCGGTGAATTCGAGAAGACGTTTTGGGGTTTAGCTAACACAGGCTCCAACATCTGTCCTGGGCCAAATTGATCAATGCCTTCCACGCCTTGGTCCAGAAATGCCACACCCCTGGACACATGTATTGCTGAATTAGCTGTGCTATCAGGTTTGGTCACAAGAGGCCGCTGTTGCAACAAAGTTCCCTCGGGAGTACTCTGCATAGCCTCAGAAACGGTATCAGCATTCTCACCACTTCCTTGGAAAATAGGCTGTTGAAAATAAGAATGGTCCCAAACCTCTGCCTTTCTTTCTGAAGATCTTTCTGAGAAGATTAACTGTGGTACTGGGCCAAATCTTTCAGTCTCTGAAGAAACATCAGTACTTTGTAATCCCAAAAAGTTAGCGCTTCCCCCATCATTGGTTGTGTTATAAACAGTCTCACAATGTGAAAGTCCATGCTGCAAGGTCTCTGTACAAATAACTCCTCCAGTAACATTACTCAACGTCTCTGCCAACCTAACAGAGTCTGCTTTCGCTGTTCCCTCTGGGCTAAGAGAAGGGGGGTTGGTTGAGATCTGACATGCATCAAGATCTGCTGACACAAGTCCTGTTGCTTCTAAGCTCTCAGTCCCAGCAATTGCTTTATTACTTTGGAAAATCCCTTGCTCTCCTTCTTCTAGCAAACCCATAGTGTCCTCCCGAATTATTTCAGAACTTCTCACCTGTACTGTGCTCTGAGAAAGAGCTGAGGTTGGTGCTGAGCTGAATTCCAATGCACGCCAGTTTTCCCTTGGGTCGTCCGATGCTGATTTCCTCAAGGACACAGCTTCTCGGGAAACTTTTTCCTGCATTCCTCTTTCTGCGCGCGTCTCCAGGGCCTGTAAATCCTCTGTTTGGACGGACGATGAATCGCTGTCTTCTCTGGAATGCTCCTTAGCATTCCACTGGGCCTCGTTAACTCTTTCCACACAAACATCTTGCA
Organism: Pogona vitticeps; assembly: GCF_051106095.1. Classification (NCBI taxonomy): domain Eukaryota; kingdom Metazoa; phylum Chordata; class Lepidosauria; order Squamata; family Agamidae; genus Pogona; species Pogona vitticeps. Next base: position 39,684,402 of record NC_135784.1, read on the forward strand.
TCTCAGGGTTGCTTCCAACTGTATGAAGCGTCTCATTGCAGTAATCCCCAAAGGAACCCTGCTGAACTTGGAAAAACCTTTGCATCAAGCCAGGTTCTGTGCTAAGAAAACGTTTTAAAAGGACGTTTTCCTGATAAAGCTCACGTATCAGGAAATCTCTTTCCCTAATTTTCTGCTTGGCTTCCTCGAAAAATTGCGAAGCCATTTCTAAGAGTAAATCCACGGTTTTAGACTGATTTTGCTCCTCCATTCCTGCTGGCACTTTAGCCTAGGCTAGGTCAGTGATAAAGCCAAACAAAACTCTAATAATAGAAAGGAAAATTTAAAAATCTCCTCTGCACTTCTGACCAACTGCTGTCCCTTCAGCTATCCTAAGATAGGCGAGAGAACAAACAGCTGCCAAACCAAAATAAAATTAAAAATCTCTTCTGCACTTCTGACCAACTGCTGTCCCTTCGGTGACCCTAAGGTCTGTGAGAGGCCAGACAGCTGCCAAAACCAAAATACTGAAAAATCCAAAAGGAAGAGAAAAGAAAAACCGTGATCACTCTGTGAACCCTAGAATTACAGAGATGATCAATGACTGAACTGGGTGCAGATAGATACCTCTAAGATCATAGGGCATGACTCTAGGCCAAGCCAGATGCAGCTAGGTACTCCTGCCAGATCCTAAGATTGTAGTGGGGGGACCCAGAGCTAGTCTGGAACACGGCCAGGTGCTCCGGCAAATCCTAAGATTATAGGAGTACGCTTAGGCCAAAAACAAAAACAAAATACTTGGATGCAAGTTCCAAAACAACATAGCCAGAACAAAGTGGCCAGAGTCATTTATGCAATCCTAAGATTGTGAAATGACCTGCTCAACTTGGGTGCAAGCACTCCAAAAATAAAGGACATGCATCTTGGAATTTCTTCACTACAACGTTGTAACAACCTGCACATGCCTACTGCTTAAATTCAATTGTTTCCTAACAGTTTGCTTGTCCCACTGGGAATCTCTTTCTTAAAAGAGCACCCCAGATTCTAACACACATTACCACAGCCTGAAGATTTAACACCTCTCACCACAGCCTTTAGATCTAACTGCTGGCAAACAGTGTTTCCTAGGAAATTACTGTTTACACCCAGGGAAGCACCTAGCTCCTTGAAGCCTCAGTGTCCCACTGCAATCAAAACTTAGCTTGTGGATCAGAGTCACTCAAGCTGCCAGATAGAACAAAAATTGGTCATCCTGAGGTACTACAAAACCCAGCACGTGGTTCATCGCGCAGCTGCCACCATGTGACGAACACGGGTTCGAAAACACACGTGTACGCTTGGACAGAGAGCAATCAGGAGCTTGCACATGCTAAAATGAGCTGAAGAGTCCAATTCAGCCAGCCATACTACAACACTCCTTCTCACAGGTCTGCCCACATAAGAACACCCTGGTACTCTCAGATATTATTGTGAAAAGGTCAAGTGGGCTTTGTAGTCCTTAGACTTAACTTGCACCACTGACAGGACTCTAAGTAAGCTAGGCCGAGGCAGCACTCTCAGATGACCCTATGGCAAGTGTACTGTTCAGGAAACCAAATGAGTTTTATAATCTTTATTTTATTAAAGAAAAAGCATGTTACTAAGTCAAATTAAACCAAAACAAATAATCTAGCATTGTGCTGTTTAGTTACACAGATGTAGTGAGGCAAAGAAAACATGAAAAATAGAAAAGTATTCAAAAAACCCAAAAAACCATTAAGATGAATAAAAACAATTCCAGTCCAGGAAATCATTAGTAAACAAAATAATCCAAGTTGGTTAAAACAAGGCTATAGTCCTCAGTGATACTATAGAATAAAAATCCCTAAACAAAAGTAAAAATCCATTATATGTCCCATAGTCCTTAGAAAAGAAAAATCCAGGAAATATACCATAGTCCTTACTAAATTACAAGAGCATAGTCCATATGGAGTATTCCAAGAAAAGAAGTCCATAAAGAATATTCCATAGGTAACAGTCCATAGAAAATAGTCAATGCACAGTCCTTAGGAAAATCCCATAAGTCCATAAGTAATCCAGCAAAGCATAGAAACCAGTCCATGTAGGTAGGCCACCACACTCTCTCTCAAGACATCAGGGTAAGTCCCATATGGCTGAAATGTAGGTCACGAATCACTGAAAGGTCGGTTTTGGAAAGACAAAGTCCATAGGTAAAAAGTTCCTTTTTCAAGAGTAACTGGCAAGGGCCTAATGCACCTTCCCACGATGTCATCCAATCAGAGTTCGTTACTAGGCAAACAGTCCTATTACATCACATGAATTCTTTCTCATCCACAGCAGATGTTATTTGGGTTACGGTGGTTTCTCAAAGAGTCACAACATTTCCACCTATCTAATCACACAGAGTCCTTTTTCTCAGGCCTTCAGAATAACATGCTCTCTGCTCGCCTAGAAAACAACTTGTCAGCATAGCACAGATACTATATACAAAGAAACAAAATGGAACCTCTCTGGCTCACTTCATAATTACAAAACCCATATGCCTTTAAAAGATTTTAACTTAAAAACCCATCTCATCACATCTCCTCCTCCTCCTCCTCCTCCTCCTCCTCCTCCTCCTGTTCCCCTCCCCCAGGCTCCAACTCTCTATAGGGGAAATAAAACATCAGACCAGCAACAACAACAAAAACCCAAAACAAAACAAGAAAAAGCAGATCCATAATGCTTTCCAGCTCTCTACAACACGTTTTTAGGGTGCATGTGGGGCTAAAGGAGAGGAAGTGTCAAAGATCTCCTTCCTTCACATTTGTGAAGGATGTGAACGCCACATCCACAAATGTGGACTCTTTCACATTTTCCCCGTTGGATTCTGGCATTCTTTTTCAACATGCACTGCACTTCAACAGCATTCTTTATTATACATCAATTGTGATAATTATTATTAAATATTGAGGAACCACTTTATTATGGTAGAAAGCCCAGTGGAATATACTTCCTGTTTTCTTCACAGATCAGATTTTAGTCTTGGAAAATAGACCCTCGAGCTACAATTATGTACATTGTTTGAAATCCTTTTTATTCAAGAACTAAGAACTCATCTATTTTGAATGCACTTATTTTCCACACTGTAATTTATGTTCTCTTACCTTCCTGGTTGTGACCCAGTTCTCTTTTCCCCTATGAAATCTGTGTGAAGAAAGAAGCACTCTGATTATTATAGTTGGAAAATGTTATTCAGTTAAGCTTTCCTGTAGATTGTAGCCATCAGTTTATGAAGCTGTTGTGGCTCTCATTTTCATAAATGTATCTCATTTAACTTATGGCATGCCAATGCTCCTATTTTTGTCCTTATTTAGCTCAAAGCAGAACCAGTTTCTACCAGTTTGTGGATAATCTGTATCACAGAATGGCAAAAGATGGTGTCACTATATCCACCTCACCACTGCATAGAAGAGACTAAAATATTACACAAGGGTCTTTAGCACTATTTGGGCAGTATCCATCCATTTATATACTTCATGGATCTCTATGTCTCAAATCCAGAGAATTCTCTAGTCCTGCTCCCTCTGTTTTACTCACAACATGAGCATTAGGCCTGGACCTGTGAGAACGTGGCCAGGATTGGTTAAAGCATTTATGAATCCAAGCTAGACAATGAAGACAAGACAATAGACCTTAATTTCAAGTCCTATGAGTTGCCCAGCATAAATTTGCAAGTAGAGGTCACACTTCATATTTTCTTCCTTTTTTTATTTTATCTGAATGAGGGTCCTTATAAAGTAAATCAAAGTGTGCTGCTTATATACTGCCCCGCAGTGCTTAAAAGATGGTTTGCAATTTAATTATGCAAGCTACACATTGCCCTCCATACCCAGCAAGGAGGATAGTCAATGTGGTGACGCTGGAAGAATTAACCTCAAGCCATCACCTGAATCTGCTATAACTGGATGCAAATCATGAGCAGATATTTGATTCCAGTAGTGCTGCAATGCACTATGAGGGTTTAATAATAGTAGTATTTGTGTAACATCAAGTCAATTCTGGCTTATGGTAACCCTTTTTGGGGGTTTCCATGTAGATAGTACTCAGAAGTGGTTTACCATTCCCTTCTCACCATTCCCCAGGGACATCCTGGGACAGTGCGGCTTGCTCAAGGCCACAGAGGCTGCATGTACTTGCAGGAGGCACAGTGTGGAACCGAGCTCCCAATAAACAGATACCTAATCTTCTGAGCTATCCAGCCAGCCTCTTATACCCTTTAGTACCCAAGTTTTAAAAAATGTGGCTGTGCCATCTCACTTAAAACATGACAAAATTGCTCCCACACCCCCTAGACACATGAGAGGGCTTTGACTGTTTTTTTTTAATTTGGGGGGATTGAGGGCATACATGTGGGCCACACCAACACACACCCTTATAATATATCTACCAATGACTTATGCTCAAGGTTATTCAGAGGTACTATACTCAAATGTCCATTCTAAGGACCTGTTTCTTTGGAAAGACTGCTATCAGGGATGTTGACAAGTCTTTGGGTCATAATCCCAAGTCTAGGTCTTTGGTACCAAGTCCTGGGTTCTAAAGCCCCAAGTCTGAGTCCCAATGAAAAATAAGCTTTTTACCCTAGGGGGGAAAAAAGACAAGTGGATGGGTTCTAAGTCATGAGTCAAATCCAGGCCATTCAAACAAACAAACAAACAAACAAACAAACAAACAAACATACATACATACATACATACATACATACATACATACATACATACATAAATAAATAAATAAATAAATAAATAAATAAATAAATAAATAAATAAATAAATAAATAAATAAATAAATAATCTGTGTCAAGTCACAGGTGTGACCTAAGTCCAAGACGGCAATGAGACCCATGACTTGAGTCCCCATTCCTGGTTGGAACTGTGGATTTTATAGAGACTTGACAGAACTGAGTTGTTGTTTTTTTTGTTTAGGAACCCAAAACATTCCTTTTAGAAAGTATCTAATTCCATTCTTTACTCATTTGGGTCAGCAAGAGCTTATTACAGTTACTGTTGGTTATGTACTGTCAAGTCGGAACTGTATTTATAGCAACGCTAATAAATGCTGCCTCTCTTAAACAAGAGTGGATACAAGAAAACCATCTCTACACAGATTCAGTTAAGTCCACTTTCATCTATTGGCTGCCGCTAAATTACATTGGCATAATCCATCGACTTGGTGTGACCTAGTACTGTCTCTGTCTACCCACTTCAAGACATCTTAACCCTCACCAATGATTTGCTGGGTTGCCTTTAAGAGTGGAGCAACTCTCTTCTTCTTCTTCTTCTTTCTTCTTCTTTCTTCTTCTTCTTCTTCTTCTTTCTTCTTCTTCTTCTTCTTCTTCTTATTCTTTCTTCTTCTTCTTCTTCTTCTTCTTCTTCTTCTTCTTCTTCTTCTTCTTCTTTCTTCTTCTTCTTCTTCTTCTTCTTCTGCTTCTTCTTCTGCTTCTGCTTCTTCTTCTTCTTCTTTAGTGAGCGGAGTTTGTCACGGGGGGGGGGGGCGGTTGTTTCCCCCAGGCACCTTGGTGTGCTTTCAGTTACTATAAGGTGAAACATGCATTTTAAAGATCAAAACATGACTTCTCAGTCTGTTACACAGTCAGATATAAATGCTACTTTCACTGTGACTAATCATCTGTGATAACAATAGACAGGAGTAACATATCACCAATTATCTTTGTACTTCTGCAAAATCATGTTATAACAAGGCAAAGATGCAGATAATTCATTCTTGATTCGGATTATTTGGATGACTCATCCCTTGCTGAAGCCATTCCTTCTGGCTGAAGTTGCTTGGAAATTACAATCTCTTATTTATTTCATTTGTTTTCATAACAACACTGAACTGTTAAAACAGTATGTTCATGCCACCAGCTTCCCCTTCATTTCGGAGTATAAGTGAGCTGCTGTTTAGGTTTGAGTGACATGTGCTTACTATGAATTTAAGCCTTTCGTTTACAGCCTTTTCAATGCTCACTGTGTTGGATAAAATTGTGTCAGTTCATGTGATTTCACAAAATGAACAAAGAGCGTAATGGGGGAGAAAACCCATACTATGAAGTGCATGCTCCATGACCACTTGTCCATGTTCTCCTTATCTGCCTTTTGCAACCCATCATCTGTAACTAGATCATCGCCTGGAAGTGGAATGCTGGGCGAGATACCTCTGCTTGGTGAGGGCTGACTAGAGCAGCATTGCACTGGAACTATTAATATAAAGGTGGCAGAAATCAAATATGCTTTCTCTAAAGGAAAACACTGCCGAAAGGTAATGGATCCAGTCACAGTAACCTTGCAGGAAATCTTATTAGTAGTTGTAGAAAGAGTAGCTGGGTTATTCTGTGCAAGCTTTATAGGTGAAAACAAAGTAAAAGTAAAAAGTAAAAAAAAAAAAAAACCCAAAAATGTGGAGGCACCTTAAAGACTAACTTTTATATATATACTTATATATATGTCCAGAAAAGCTAAAATATATAATTTAAGCTTTTGTGGACAAGGCCACTTCATCAGGCATAAGTGTCTGATGAAGAGGACTCGTCCACAAAAGCTCAAATTAAAATATATAAAAGTTGATCTTTAAGGTACCGGCACAATTTTGTTTTTCACTTTTTATTTTTACTTTGTTTTCACCTATGGAAATATTGACCGTGACTCCCATGAGAGAATGAAATGGAAACCAGTCCATGGAATCATGGCAATGTATGACAAATTAGTTAAGAGCACACAATATATGCACAGTCTACTGAAATATCTGAAGGAGAGAAATGCTTATACTAGTCCATTATATTTAACTCCCTCTTCAAATTCTAGCTCAAATTCTAGATACTATAGAAGGTTATTTACCCAAAAACTAAAAGGTATTTTTCATCTTTAATCTGATTACTATGGAGTGGTACTGTACATCTGTAGCTTACTTAATGTTGGTTCATACTCCACACTTAGCACAGAAGAAAAGACGTGAAGTGTAAAGGGAAAGAAACATAATGTGATAATATATAAAACTTGTGCCTGCAGAGTCCAGTGATAATTTATCTTTCTCAGCTGACCAGATAGGTGGGTAAAAATACAATTAAATAAGTAAGTAAGTAAGTAAGTAAGTAAGTAAGTAAGTAAGTAAGTAAGTAAGTAAGTAAGTAAGTAAGTAAGTAAGTAAGTAAGTAAGTAAGTAAGTAAGTAAGCAAGCAAGCAAGCAAGCAAGCAAGTAAATAAGTAGACAGAGAGAGAGAGAGAGAGAGAGAGAATGATGATGATGACTGTGATGATGATGACCTAGATCTGATAATAATTTTTCTTCTGCATGTACTGTTGCCTGATTTTGCAATTGATTGATTCTCTGTTGCCTTGCCTCTACTTTTTTGGAGTAGTTTTTAAGGATTCTTTTTGATTTCCAGATAACATGAATGGGAAAAACATGAAATGAATGTCCTGAGATAGACTTTTCCTTTCATGTACAACTGAAGGACTCGGACATGAAAAAAAATGAATATGAAAGAGGATACTCTGAACGAATTTGAAATTAAAGACGTCTGAACATTTTTCTCCATGCACTCTCTCATTGGCATCCACTGCGTTGACTATCCCACTGGTCCCCACCAACCTGGCACCTGAAGATCTGACAATCACAAGCCTTCTGTCCTTATGGAAATATAATATAATTTTTGTTGTTTTGTACATTTTAAAATGTGGGGAATGTGTAGAACCATGAAAAAAAATGTATCATATGTCCTATAAATTTGATTGTCTCAGGATTCTACCATTTCATTCTACCCTCGTGTAGACAGACCAAAGAGACAGACTAGACAGATTATTTGCCGGATTTAAAAAATTGCCATTCATTTACATTTAATTTCTAAAAATCACTATGATTACCTTCCCCATTTTACTAAAATAATGATAAGAATCATGTGCCATCGAATCAATTCTGACTTACGGCGATCCTTTCCATGGTTTTCCAGGGGGAGAATACACAGAAGTGGTTTACCATTCCCTTTAGTTGGGGCCACCCTGGGGCTATGTTGCTTGCCCAAAGGCCACATAGGTTGGCTCTTCTCTCAGGAGGCATAGTGGGGAATTGAACTCCCAACCTCTACTTAAACCACTGAACCGTCCAGTCAGCTAAAATTAAGACATAAGACATAAGACATAAGACATAAGAAATTTATTTGTCATTGCGCTCACAAGTGGGTGCAACGAAATGAGGTGCTCTTCCCCAAGGTAAAACTGGACAACACTACAAAAAAAAAAGTTAAAATATACACAACTTTCACCATCCAAATATAGATACCCCGTTTTCTCTCAGCAATTAAAATTCCACCAAAAACCTATGGCGTGCTGCTTTTTTATTCTTTTGAGAAACTCTGTTTGTGAGTCGATGAACTCAACAGTAATCTGACTGATCATTATATTTCATTTAATCCAGTACTGGATTTCTTTCTGCTGTGGGAGTTCTTTTTATGGTATTGTAACTGACCCAGCATGCTATTCTATCTCACCAAGTTCCACGGCAGACTGATGATGGCAGAAAATCAATGTTAACTCTCATTTAGGTTGCAACCTTATCTTTGCCAGGCATTGGTTGAATTCTAAGAAAAGATTGTTGCAAGTTGCTTTGGTTCATTCTAAGTTACTTTACCGAGTCAGCATTCTGAGTTGCCTCCTATGCTATATTCGGTAAAACTGAAAATATTCTCAGCAGGTATGAAATTAAGCTACAGAACCATCTGGAGAAGAAGTACTGCTTCCTATTGATATTGCTGGAGTGAAAGAGATGTACACCCCATAAGAATGCTTTCTGAGATTCATTTCTATTAGGGGAAGAAACCTGTAAAGTACAGTTCTCTTCTTTTCATCTAGAAATGCTTCACTTGCAAGAAATGGAGAAACACAGGTATTCAGTATTTTCTACATCAAAGGATGGACAAGAACTTTGCACAAGAAGTTTCAAATTTTTTAGTGGGTGAAGAAAGGATTGTTACAAAATCTGTCATGTAATTCATGGAATAGTAATACTACAGTGGAGAATGGCTACCCATTCTTATGTTTAAGTTGTTTTTGAACTTCTTTCTTAAACTCTGAGGGTGGGCTCTCCTTGATCTAGTTTACTGGAACAGAACTTCAACGCTCCTTCTGTTGTATACATTTTTTTGGTAATAATAGTAATTATGGGCCATCAATTAAATTCAGTGCTACTAGCAGTAGAAATGTAGTTTGGAGAAATTTAATCTTCGAACTGCAGAGCTGGAAAGAACCTTATGGATAATCAAGATCAGTCCCTATCAACGAGGCACAGTGGGGAACTGAAGTCCCAACATCTGACTTCATGGCCAGAGACCTAAACCACTGAGCTATCCAGCAGCTAAGATTTGTTACAACCCAATTTCTTCTTTGAGGTGATTATGCTGTTAATAGTCTTGGCATCTAAAGATCTATTCACCCTCATGAAAGTTATCCAGCCTCCTGATCATTGCTAGTGGCCACACTAGTTGACAGATTCTGGAAAATTTAGTCCAGAAAAGTGACTCCGCCCAGCTCAAACTTCTTCTCCTTTAGAGCAAATTCCTGTCTCTTGTCCTATGGCAATGGAAAAGCAATTTTCCCCAGCTTCTTATTTAACCCACATCTTAATGCCAGATTGATAGGAGGCCTTACTCTGCAGTCCACAAAAATCAGTGCAAAAAAGAAGAAAAGAATACTAGTTTTCATGGGAACTGTGGCACAATCAAGTAGTGTGAAGAAATGGAGCTGAAGTGCCGGTTCAATGCTTGGAACAAAGTGCAGCTGTCCTCGGTGTTGAACATGGTAACTGTTACAAGCAAAATGTCACCTGATACAGCTTTGACTTAATACACATGCTAATGCAGTCTTTGGAATTTGTTATGGGCTATTGACTGGTGTGAATTATCTGCTCCTTGTTATTAAGGTGAAATGCTCACTATCAAAAGGAGCCATTAAAGGTCCCATATTAAAGGTTAGCAGTTTTTTTTGTTGCCTTTTAGAGAACAAATCTTACCGTGCAAAATACTCTCCAGCGACAACTCTTGTTTCTTTAGGTACGATTAGTTTGAAAGAAGAAGAAATCACCCCATCTGCAAAGTCACCCACTGTCCTTCATAAAATAACACCATTATATCACCAAGCACAGAATCATAGAAATGCAGAATAATTTAGTTGGAAAGGGCCCTACAAGGCTACCAAGTCCAACCCCTTGCTCAAAGCAAATTTTAAATCCAAATTAAGGCTGATCTGACAGAAGGTTGTCCAATTTTCTATTAAATGCCTCCAGTGTTGGAGCACTCACCACTTTCCAGAGGTCATAGTTTCCATTGTCATACTGCTCTAACAGTTAAGAAATTTTTTCCTGATATTCAGCCTAAATCTGGCTTCATATTACTTGAACCTATTATTATGTGTCCTGTACTTATGTGTCATATACAAGGCTACTGGGTGACCCTGAAAAATCTCTTGTAGTTTCTTTGTCTAATATCTGAGGCTCAGAAACATTACATGGCTGGGTGATTCTTGAAGTTGTACTTCAATAAAGTCACTTTCCAAGCTCTGCTAACAAGCCTACACTGATCATCCAAAGAAACAAAAAAGACCAGTACATTCAAACCTTCTCCCCTCTATATTGTCACAGCTGAAAATAACCTTCATATTATCTTATGCCTAGAAACAAAATGCAGATTTACTGTTTCATGAATGTGTTAACCCTCTAATGATGCGATTCACACCAATTACTTCAGTCTATTCTTAGTTCATTTCCTGAAACCACCTTGAACATTAATATCTGGGCAAATACATAGAAATTATCAAAAGTACAATTAGTTCTTATTAGACCACATTGGGTCTATGCTCTCTATATTTAGAATTTTGAAAGTGAATGCATAAAGGTCTAATCCAGAAGAAGGTCATCTGTTTTGTTTGCAAATGGTCCTATCTTGAAAGTGGCACAGGTTGAAAAGTGGTTAGTGATACCAGAAGGATGTTGGCTGGTTGATAGCGGGCTGGAGATCACACAGTAGAATGACTATGTAAAGAAACATGTTATAGCCTGTTTGTTGAAATGCATGCACATAAGAGCAATTGTGCAGTAGCTTCTCATGCATATTTTGCCACCCATTATATCACCAATCATGCAAACAGAGATGCAGTTGCTTTCCTGGAGTGAAGGAAAGTACACAATGACCAGGTGGCAGCATAGCCAGGCTCATTTGTGTAATTCTGCTGTGTGAGGCCAAAAGGATTCTGGTCTGTATGTTTATGTCAGAGCATATATCTGGAGAGGACACTCCAGCTTCACATACAGCGTCGAAACAACACAGGAAGTAGCAGTTACCGGTTCTAAGTCTTTGCTCGATTGGCATAGAGCATGACTCCAGGGGCTCCTTCTGACGGTGGGAGAGGTCATTGCACCTCACTAGGTAGATGCCGCCCACCTTAAGCTGGGCAGCCCCCAGCCAGTAAGGTTCTACCTTGCCACAGTCTGTTAACATCACGGGGTGCATGGGGTTTAGGGTGAAACTCAACAAACAGATCAATAACTGTGCACCATGCATAAATCATAAGAAAACTTCTGCCCTGGAATGTACGGACAATGTACGGACAATGACCCCTGGCTTTTCTGACTACGGCTTTCCTGACGACTTGCAAGAAATAAACGATGTGCGCAAGACAGCTGTCATTGACATGGAACTGAGTAGACTGCAGATGGACATTGTTGCCCTGCAAGAGACGAGATTGCCAGACTTGGGATCTGTCAAAGAAAAGAACTTCTCATTCTTCTGGCAGGGAAAACCGTCAAATGAGACCACGGAATATGGTGTTGGCTTTGTAGTCAGAAATACTCTTCTAAGATCCATTGTTCCAGCTACTGTGGGGACTGAAAGAATCCTGATTCTCTGCAGCTCCACTCATCAGCAGGACCAGTCACCCTCATTAGTGCATGTGCACCAACACAATTCTTGGCCTACTTTCTAGGCCGTTTTGGCATTGGAAAGCTGAACGAAAATGGCCAACGCTTGCTGGGGTTTTGCTGTTATTATGGTCTTTGTGTCAGCAACACATTCTTTAATACGAAGCTTCAACACAGAGTTTCCAGGAGGCATCCAAGATCGAAGTATTGGCATCAGCTCGATTTGATCCTCACTAGACATTCTATCCTTCCTAGTATTACAATCACACACAGCTACCAGAGTGCTGATTGCGATACTGATCACTCCCTGGCGTGTAGTAGAGTAAAACTGCGAACAAAGAGATTGTATCACACAAAAAAGGAAGGAAGATTACGTATTGACATCAGCAAGACTTGTGATCAAAGAAAAGTGGAGAAAATTGCCCAAGCGCTTGAGGAAACCCTTCCAGCTCCAGCTGATGCAAATGCACCTGAACAATGGGAACATTTCAAGAATACTGTGTATAACACCGCCTTGGCCACCTTTGGCAAGAAGAGCAAAAAGATGGCTGACTGGTTCGAAGCCCATTCAGAGGAGTTAATGCCAGCCATCGAGGATAAGAGGAGAGCTCTATCAGCATACAAAGCCTGTCCTAGCGAGTACAACTTGCAAGCTCTTCGAGCTGCTCGTAGCCAAGTCCAACAGGCTTCCAGGAGATGTTCCAACGATTATTGGGTTCAGCTCTGATCTCAGATACAGATAGCAGTGGACACAGGTAACATCAAAGAAATGTATGACGGTATCAAGCAGGCTTTAGGTCCAATACAGAAGAAATCTGTAATCAAAGAAATGTATGACGGTATCAAGCAGGCTTTAGGTCCAATACAGAAGAAATCTGCTCCCTTGAAGTCTGCTACAGGTGTGATCATCGAGGACCAAGCAGAGCAGATGGACCGTTGGGTGCAGCACTACTCTGCGCTATATTCCAGAGAGAATGTAGTGACCGAAGAAGCATTAAATAACATTGAGTGCCTGCCTGTCTTGGAAGAGTTGGACAGCGAACCAATCTTAGTAGAAATAAAAGCGGCCTTGGATTCCCTTGCCTCCGGCAAGGCACCTGGAAGGGACAACATCCCTGTTGAAGTGCTGAAGTGCTGTAAAGAGATCACCATCACCGAACTGTATGAAGTCTTTCGTCTTTGCTGGAGGGAAGGTGGATTACCACAGGACATGAAGGATGCAAACATCATCACATTGTACAAGAACAAAGGAGACAGGAGCGACTGCAATAACTACCGTGGCATCTCTCTTCTTAGCGTTGTAGGGAAGCTGCTTGCCCGTGTTGTGCTGAAGAGGCTCCAGGTGCTTGCAGACAGAGTCTATCCAGAATCACAGTGTGGATTTCGAGCTAATAGATCCACCACTGACATGGTATTCTCCCTAAGACAGTTGCAGGAAAATTGCAGGGAACAACAACAGCCACTCTTTGTGGCCTTCATAGATCTCACAAAGGCCTTTGATTTGGTTAGCAGGGATGGCCTTTTTAAAATCCTTCTCAAGATTGGATGTTCATCTCCCAGGGTGTGGACTCACCTCCCTCTATTACCATCTCCACACAAGAATTGAAGGTTGTTCATGACTTTGTGTATCTTGGCTCAACAATCTCTGACACCCTTTCTCTAGATGTCGAGCTGGATAAACACATTGGCAAAGCAGCTACCATGTTCTCTAGACTCACAAAGAGAGTATGGCTCAATAAGAAGCTGAGGACGTATACCAAGATCCAGGTCTATAGATCCTGTGTCCTGAGCACACTTCTGTACTGCAGTGAGTCCTGGACCCTTTGTGCACGGCAGGAGAGAAAGCTGAACATGTTCCATATGTGTTGCCTCCGATGCATTTTTTGTATCACCTGGCAAGACAAAGTTCCAAATAAAGTAATCCTAGAATGAGCTGGAATTTTTAGCATATATACATTACTGAAACAGCGACGTCTACGTTGGCTTGGGCATGAGAATGGCTGATGGTCAGATTCCAAAGGATCTCTTATATGGAGAATTAGTGCAGGGAAATCACCCCAGAGGGAGACCACAGCTGCGATACAAGGACATCTGCAAGCAGCATCTGAACGCCTTAGGAATGGACCTCAACAGATGGGAAACCCTGACATCTGATCATTCAGCCTGGAGGCAGGCGGTGTATCACAGCCTCTCCCAATTTGAAGAGACCCTTGTCCAGCAGGCCAAGACAAAGAGGAAGTCAAAAGCAGCAAAATCAGGGAGCTGGACAGGGGACCAATTCATTCTCAACCACACTAGGCGCTGTTCCAAGTACTCCATACAGACACGTTACCATAGTCTTTCGAGAATGAAGGATGCCCAATGAATACATATTTATTTTACCAAAGAAACATTTTAGTCATTAGTCATTACTTTGAGAGTAAGGTATTACTTTTTAGTTACTTTCTTATCTTTATAAAAATACACTTTAATAGGGAACAACGGCAAAAATGCAAGCGACCCCAATCTAGATAAACCATCATATTCTAGGAGTTTTCATCTCTCCAAAAAGCAGATCCATTGAAAAGCCAAGGAGTCTTGATAAAAGCTTAGAGGTTTTAATTTGGGGGCTACAACACCCATCATCCCTTAGTATGGTTAGCAGCCGTGCTGGCTGGAGGATTCTGAGCACTATTGACAAAAAAGAGAGAGAGGAACGTTTCCAAAATTACCCATCCAAGAGCAAGTCATCTTTGCATAATAACATAAATAGATCAGAATAAAATATTGTGAGCTGGGAAAGTTTGTGTTCAACCCATAGCTGAGTCAGGAACAAGCATGACTGAAAGGGGATAGGCAATGACATATTGGCCTTTGCTAATCAAAGACTCCAGGTATTTCAGAAACTCCAGGTATTTCAACACACTCCAGATGGGGCTGTAGACTTACACTACCAATCTACCTCCTTCTTACGCAAAGCGTTAGGACTACCTAGATGCGTGCCCTGTTTGGTGCTCTGTCTGGAGTATCTTTAATACAGACTGTAGCTTGGTTGAGATTATTCAAATTTTGGTTAAGTATCTATTACAATTCAAAAAAAGATCTTTGACCTTTTGGGTCAAAGATCCTATTGAAAAAATTGAAATCAATTGGTATAAATAGTGACTACCTTGAAGCTCTAAGTCAAGAGCTAGCATTCCAAATTATTAAAAGAATAAGTTTTGATACTGAATTCCAGGACCTTTGTAGTGCTGCCAATAAATTCTTTTTACCAATTTTATTAAAGCTGGAAGGGAGGTCTGATCTGGATAAAGTTCTCCATATGCTGGTAGCCAAGATGACTGACATTGTAGAGTCACAAAGTTCCTTGTTATGAGACAAACCATTGTCCCTCTAAGGATGTCTAACACTTTTCTGCACTCTTGATGCCTATATATGTAGTTACCTAACAAACCACTGTGACTATGCCCATTTTTACATATGCCAATATTTGTTGTTTAGTCATTAAGTCATGTCCAACTCTTTGTGACCCCATGGACCAGAGCACACCAGGTCCTCCTGTCTTCCACTGCCTCCCGGAGTTTGGTCAAATTCATGTTGGTAGCTTTGCTGACACTGTCCAACCATCTCATCCTCTGTCGTCCCCTTCTCCTCCTGCCTTCACACTTTCCCAACATCAGGGGCTTTTCCGGGGAGTCTTCTCTTCTCATGAGATGGCCAAAGTATTGGAGCCCCAGCTTTAGGATGCCAATATAGGTTTTATCTGTTTACTAATCTAGATTACTTAGCCACCAGTACTGAGAGATGTCTGGAGGAAAGATCAAAAGACATGAAAAGTTGCAAAGCAATTAGCTTTGGTATTCCTAACCCTATTGTATCCCTTGGCACCACAAAGGAAGCTAGAAAAGTTCCAGAGATTTCTAGATAAGGTTCCAATGATCCCAGAATGGAGAAGGTGCTGATATTCCTGAGAGAATGGCTTCTGATAGCAAAAGTGGATTGTGACACTAGAATCCATTCTTAACAATATCTCACTCAAGCACTGGCTGGTACTTGAGTGGACAGGTCACCCAACTTGCTATCATGCTAAAGGATGATTTGGGGGATTGGTGGAGGGGACCGAGCCAAATAGTTAATCACACCATACATTAAAATTTGTCATGACAATATAGTCCTAAGATGTTCTTTCATTGGATCCTGTTGGCAAGCTATGTTCCTAGCAACTTCCAGACTTGCTAGATAGCTCAGTGGCTTGATTGGGATCAATTCCCCACTGTGGCTTCTTGAGAGGGGCTGGTTTCGATGATCCATAGGTTCCTTTCTAGGTCTGCAATTCAAAGGTTATTATTATTATTATTATTATTATTATTATTATTATTATTATTATTATTATTATTATTATTATTATTATTATTATTATTATTATTATTATTATTATTATTATTAAAAGATGTACATACTTACAGCATTATTTTGAAGCCCTGTCTTGCGAGGGCCATTGAATTTCTCAATTCCAGGGGGCCAAAAGCCCTATTGTTTACACAATAGACTGGAAGAGTGCAGTCCTCCCTCACTTCACTGTTATTGTCATCAGCCCTTGCCTGAGGAGGTCCATCTGTGTAAGTTTCCATGTGATTTGGAGTGGCAGTTCTAGAATCTGCCAAAAGATAGTATATGTGGATATAGGGCATGTTTGTAGCAAAGTCTCCGTTTCAGGCTGGCAAGTGATATGAGTCAAAACATGCAAGTGGCAATACATCTCAATTTGACTGAGTGACTGACTGAGTGATTAATTGATGTCCTTGCCATGAAGGAACCCGGGCTGGCTAACAACATTCATAAAATAGCAATTTTGCATCATAAATACAATTTAAAATGCAATTAAAAAATCCTAGAACATTACAAACAAGGAAGAAAACAAATAAAACTCTTGAATTATAAACAAAAATGCCTTATTATATTATTCCAGCTTTATTGGGGGAGATGATAGCCACTCTTTGGGCTATCATCTCCCCCAATAAAGGGCTCATAATTGCCACAAATAAACTAAGAACAGATTATAAGAACATAAGAAAATGGGAAAAAGTGGATTGGGTTAAAGGCCCATCTCACTTGGTGTTTGGTTCCAACAAGCAGAATATGAACCCCACAAAATCCCCCTGTTTCTACCCTGAAGCTATAACTCAGTGGGGTTGGAAAAGCAAGCCAAGGGGTAGGGTGTTTGAATCCTCAGCATTCCTCCATGGACAGGAGATAGTCAAGATAAGACAGGGTGCTTTGTATTCATGTCCAGGGGATACAAATATGAAGTGCGGTACCACAGGTGTCATGGTGGTCCATTCCAGGCCCTAGGAACCAGCCCAGTCCACTCACCAGGCTCAGCACGGCGCATGTGTCTGCCAACATCGTCATTGTGCCAATTGCAGAAGTTAGTCCAGCTGGCACTTCCCCGCCTATCACTACAGCTGACCACTCCAGCAAGGAGGCAGTAAGATGAGTCTCCCCACTCTACTGCTAAGCCGTTGGCTATGGAGGCAGGTGGGGAAGTGCCAGCTTGACTACTTCCACGGTTGGTGCAATGATGACACTGACAGATGCATGCTCTGCACAGAGCTCAGTAAATGGACCAGACTGGTTCTGTGGGGTGGGAATAGACCGCTGTGGCACCAATAGTGCCACACTTCATATTTGTATCTCCTGGATACAAATACACAGCACCCATGTTTAGTCAAGGGCTAATATGAATATGGAGTTCTTCTTCCTGTGTGGCCTTGGAGAAGCTGCATGGGGCTGAGGGGAGGGTCACTATAAATTGGAATCAACAAGATGATCCCCGATTGTTACTATTCTTACTTATCTGAGTGGATTATGTAACCTGGCAGCATGCCACCATGACTAGAAAGCATCCTAACTAACAAAGCAGAAGCACAAGCAACAATTTAGCTTGGTGGTGAACAAAACACTTTATTATGGTTTATTATGACTCAGACTTTAAAATACTGCTTGTGTTCTCCCCGATTTTACAGGCATTTTGTTCAGATACTTTGCAGTTCAATCAGATCGATTCCTCATATCTGTACAAAGACAAATGTGAAGCTTGGAGCCTCTTTTAAAAAGGGGAAGGGGTTGTTATAATTCATGTGCTGTTTCCTTAAAAATGAAACAATCTTCTGTTGCCTCACCCTCATTTGTCAAAATCTCATTTATATAACTGGCTTGAGGGGACATCCAGAACATTTGGTAGTGAAATGTTCCGTTAAGTGGAAACGATACCAGTCTAGGTTTATATTGACTTCGGGGAAAGCAAAGAGACAGCCTGGCGGCAATCTGAATGGTGAAGAGGTTCACAGTTTTTAGAAGATGGTGAAATCCAATGAACAACTATATTGCAGTTGGCACATTCGTTTGGAACAAATCAATTGATGCCAGAATCCACAAAAATGAATTCCTTACTCATCCTCCACAAACAGCATTGGTAACTGAGATGCAGAGAAATTCTACGCCTTTGGGAAATGCTTAGCTGAAGAGATGGGCTTCTGGACTGACTTTGATGAGGAGTGCCACCATGTCTTCCAGCCAACCTGAGTATCAGATGGCAGCAGGTTGACTGGACCCTCATGGCTTCAGGGAAAGGAGTTCCACCTCAAGGCCTGTGGAGTCTTGATGAATTAAATTGCTTCTAAACCCCACTTGGCCTGCAGCAGTGGTGGCGGCAACAGCAGCACCAATCTCAGTACCAGCCAGAGGTCAAAGGCAAACAATGCTGGCTGGGCTTTCGTATGGATTGTTACAGTTGTGAGGGGGAAATTACAACTGGCCATAACACTGAGATGTGGAAGGCAACAGAAAACCACCAAGACCACATTAGCTGTTCCAGTACACTTGTCATAGTGAGACGGAAATGTGAAAATGTCCTCATGTCCTGACAGTCACTGGATGACTAGAGGTTACTAACAATCTCTGGGATGAAATTATATTAGGAACCTGGAATGTATGAAATAGGAATGAAACAGGAAAAAAATCATCATACAGCAAAAGTTATAAAGATGGACACTCATATCTTCTGCATGAATGAAGTTCATTCACCAGGATCCAGGGAATTATATATACCATTATATGAGCTGTAATAACACACTATAAATACCACATTACAAAGCAACAGAAACAGAAAGAAAAATGTAAATGCCATTGTACAAACTTTATTCCCATATTCAAACTGAATATTGCTTATCCAGCAAA
Organism: Pogona vitticeps; assembly: GCF_051106095.1. Taxonomy (NCBI): domain Eukaryota; kingdom Metazoa; phylum Chordata; class Lepidosauria; order Squamata; family Agamidae; genus Pogona; species Pogona vitticeps. The sequence goes on from NC_135784.1 coordinate 39,703,545, forward strand.
AGGCAAATGCCGTAGATATAAATATCCTACAAATATATGTCCCAACACATAAAGAAACCATAGCATAATAGACCTCAAAGCTTTTATACAACATATGAAAATACTTACAATTCATGATGGAGATTTTGAATGCTAAAATAGGGAGTCTGCAAAGATTGTGTTTGATAGGCAAGAATATAGAACAAAAATACTGATGCGGGAAATAAATTATAAAATTCTGTGAAGAAAATAAACAAGATATTTTAATCACCAACACTACATCCAAATTACCACCAAAGCTATTGTACGCACAGAAATTACTACAGTCTCCTTCACTGTTTGGGAAGAGAGGTAAAAAAATGTGAAGAATGGCATGTTAAAAATATTCATAGAATGCATAAGAGTGTGGTTTTATTTAGCATTTTCTTATGCTGAAGAAAGTTCTCACCTCTCCCCCACCCCATGAGGTGTGGCCTGGACCCAATGGCCCTGCTGTCTCCTCCTCCTAAGCCCTGTAGAACAGCGTCAACCAAAGAATCTCTGATCACCTGCCATAGAGTTCTTCTGCAAAAGTCTAGAGGGTCTGTAGTACTTTTTTTGGGATTCTTTCCCAATCTAGAACTTTCCAGATGACTTGAAGCAGAACTCCTGTTATTTCTAACAAGCACGTGCATAACTAGGAATGATGAGAATAGTAGTGCAACAAATTTTGAAGAGAAGAGGTGTGGCAGGATTGTTACCACAGAGTAGGATTGGGTTCTGCATTCCTGACTATGAACTAACCCAGGAGTATCCAAACACTTCAGCATGTGTGCCCCAGCATATATTTTACACATTTTGAGGGCCGAATGAACACACGCATGCATGTACGTGTGCACGGGCTGAAGGGAACGAACCTGAGCCTGCGGTGTTCGCCGGGCTGGATAAAAAGGTAAGGATGTGGCCCGCGGGCATAGTTTGGAGACCCCTGAACTAACCCCATGCAGTCATTAAGTGTTTACCCATAAGTAAGCCCTGCTAAGTTCAGTGAATTTGTTCCCTTGTAAGTAGTTATCCATTGCATAGCAACCTGAGTGGGCGTTTAGTTCATATTTAACATTCATTTCTGAGTTTGCATTCATAAAGAAAACTTGCTGCGGTGGGCATTTATTTATTTATTTATTTATTTATTTATTTATTTATTTATTTATTTACTTACTTACTTACTTACTTACTTACTTACTTACTTACTTACTTACTTACTTACTTACTTACTTACTTACTTACTTACTTACTTACTTACTTATTTATACCCCACCCATGTAGACCAATGGTCTATTCTGGGCAGCATTACAAAATTCAAAAACAATAGAACCAATAGACATGCAAAAATTCAAGATGTTAAAATGTAAATATTAAGATACAGCAGGCAGGAAAGCCTGCCTAAATAGCCATGTCTTAAGTTTACTTCTAAAGACACCCAGAGAGGGAGCCAGGCAGATCTCTATGGGCAAATTGTTCCAGAGGCGAGGGACCACTGCCGAGAAGGATTGGTTCCTTGTTCTTTCCTTCAGCGTTAGGCCCCTCAGTTGCCCGGCCTGGCTAGAACGAGTGTCTCTGGCAGAACTGGGTGGGAGAAAGTGCTCTGCCAGGTATTGTGGTCCTAAACCATTTAGGGCTTTATAAGTAATCATAAGAACTTTGAAATCAATTCACAAATGAATGGGCAACCAATGCAAGGCGGCCAGCGTGGGTGAAATATGTTGGTGCCTCTTCACCCCAGTTAGAAGTCTGGCTGCAGCATTTTGCACCATCTGAAGTTTCCACATCAATCTCAAAGGCAGCCCCATGTAGAGCGCATTACAGTAGTCTAATCTTGAGACTACGAGCGCATGGACCAAAGTGGTGAGTGCCCCCACATCAAGATAGGGATGCAGCTGGGCAATCTGCCAAAGGTGGAAGTGTGCGGAACGGACCATTGTCTCCATGGTGAGCGCCGGGTCCAGATGTACACCCAAGCTGCAAACCTCATTCTTGGTGGTAAGAGTCACCCCCAAAAAGAGAGGGAGTTTCCCAGACCACTGATGTCTGGGGCACCCACCCAAAAGGACCTCTGTCTTGCCCTGATTCAGCCTCAGTCCAGTCTCCTGCATCCATTGCTGAACAGCCCCCAGGCAGTGCTCAAGGGACGAAACAAAATCCACTATTGTTGGCAAAAAGGAGACGTAGAGCTGAGTGTCATCAGCGTACTGATGACACAAAGCCCCACATCCCCTGATCCCACTCTCAGCGGCCTCATATAGATGTTAAACAGCATTGGAGAGATATATTTGTGAAGGCTTTCACGGCTGGGATCGAATGGTTGTTGTGGGTTTTTCGGGCTCTTTGGCCATGTTCTGAAGGTTGTTCTTCCTAACGTTTTGCCCATCTCTGTGGCCAGCATCTTCAGAGGACAGCACTTACAATTACTTCAGAGGCACCTCTGAAGATGTCGGCCACAGAGACTGGTGAAACGTTAGGAAAAACAACCTTCAGAACACGGCCAAAGAGCCCGATAAACCCACAACAACCATTGGAGAGATAATCGAGCCCTGCGGGACCCCACAGTTGAGGCTCCATGGGGCCAAGAAACTCTCCAATCTGCACTTTCTGGGGATGGTCCTCCAAGAAGGAACGGAGCCAGGCAAGATCCAGGCCACCAATTCCCAATTCAGAGAGCCCCCGAAGGAGAATACCATGGTTCACGGTATCAAAGAGATATTGAGAAGGACCAGCAGAGACATTTTGCCCCTGTCAGCCTCCCTCAGCAGGTCATCAAACAGGGTATGCTGTATTGCAGCAGGGTAAGGTTATCTAGAACAGTGGTACCCAACCTTGGGCCTCCAGATGGCTAGCAGAGGTGGTGGTGAAGGCTTCTGGGAGTTGCAGTCCAGGAACATCTGGAGGCCCGAGGTTGGGGACCACTGATCTAGAAAGCATCCTGGAAATCAGACAAAATGGGTAGCATAGAACTCTATTTACCATGTTTACAGGGTTACACAGATGATATGTTGATAAATATTGTTCTTCTTATGAGTTTTAATAGGATATTTGTTTAATCTTTTCAAGTATTTTAATAATTTATTATTTAGCTTTTCACTTTGATTCTTTTAATATTTCACTTGGATCCTTTAGGAGAAAGGTGGCATATAACTATTTTAAATAAATAAATATGTAATGGCATTTTAATATGATAATTGATGACAGATAATATGCTTACAGAATTCCAGAGCCTGAAGTGGTAATTAGTATTTCATATTTGATGAGATTTTATTATTTTTAAAGACTCTGTAACATGAGTTTGAATTGTATCTCAGCAGCATAAAGTTAGTCTTGCATTACCTAGTCATGTTAATACTGTAATGGAATTCATTATTTACTTCCTGTAAAATTAAAACAAAACATGTACAATAGTTTGGTATCAACTGGCAGCAATTGCTTTCTAGCTACATCCAGGCCAGAGATACAAAAACAATAGTATTAGTGCCAATGTTCAGTGTATTTCAAAATTTGTGGTGGAGTCTAGACATGTATAAAGCCCTTAATCTGTATACAGCTCATTTTCCTTAAATGTCACCTTTCCCAGCTTAGATTTATTAGATCAGCTTTACTGAACTTTTCTTCCACTGAAATTTGTTGAATTAGAATTTTCATAACAGCAAACAACCACGCTGACTGGGGATGATGGGAATTATAGTCCAAAGCACAAGAAAGCATCTGGTGAAGGAAAGCTACACTAGATAGTTCCTTTTTATAAAAAATTAACATTTTATTAGTTTTTCAATCTATCTACATTCAGTTTGTCCTTGTTAAACATCATGTTACGTGAGTTGCTTATAATTACTTGTTTTTGCGTCTTGGTGTCTTCTTAGTTGTCCCTTCAAAATATATACATTTTCTAAGCATTTGAACAAATCATGTGTATTTTAGTGTACAATATTGGCTGCTATCATAATATTACTCTCATAGTATACAATGTTCTCAAAATCCTGTAATAAAATGCCTAATAAATCCATATAATTTTGAAGCAATTTAATCCACCAACTTTGTATTTTATACCAATAATAATAGGTATAGGTATAATAAATAGGTTCTAGATTTTCTTTATATAATTATTCAGCCATTTCTATCTCCACATTTTCTGTAATATATATATATCAATATCATATCTATGTTAATTAAGTCCAGTGGTGCCTCGCTTAGTGACGTTAATCCGTTCCAGGAAAAAGATGCTAAGCGATTTAATCGCTAAGCGATTTTAAAAAGCTCATAGAAGCGCATTAGTTTAAAAACTGAACTTATGCAAAGATCCTCCATAGGGGAGGCCATTTTCGGTGCCTCTAAAGTGAGGCAAAACAGCGGGTGGCCATTTTGTTTTTCCGCCAGCCACTTTGGAACCGCCGATCAGCTGTGCAAAAAGGGTCGCTTTGCCGTGAACGCTTCCCCGTGATCATCGAAAAGCAATTTTCCCCATGGGGCCATTGCTAAGCGATCGCTTTGGCAATGGCCAAAACCCCATCGCTAAGCGATTTCATCGCTCAACAGAGTGATCGGTAAGCAAGGCACCACTGTACTATTCGTTATACCTCCTTCTTATGTCTAGCTTCAATTTACTTTAAGAACCACCATGTTATGCGTTTACCCTGATTAGTGATCCCTTATTTCAGTTTGATTCCCTTTTCTAATACATAATATATGTGCTCTTACAATTCCAGAAATTAGATATATACATGCTTTCAATGTAGAAGGCCACCTTAATATTTTTTTTTCCTTTGCATTTTTTCCTTCCTTAACTGTTCATTGAATAATTTCTCCTTTTCATCGTGGGATCTCACTACTGAAGGGTAGATTTTGTTTCATCCCAAAATTTTCCTTGTTGTACCATTAGGTCCCAGATACCAAATAATTGTATTCCAAGTGAAGGTTGTGCAGTTGCTTAGAGTAATCAGTCCAATTCCATCAATACTTGCTTCCATAGGTCCACTTTAATAGGTAATCTTTAGGGTTAAACTTCAGTCCAGTCTCAGATGTAAAGAATTTCCACTGCTAGAAGGCTCAAGGACACTTGCTCACCAAATAGTTCCCTCGATGTTTGTATTCATGGCCTGATGTCTTTTGTAATCCAGCCCCAGAGGCAGTCCATTCCCGTATTAATTCTATCCTGGCTTATGCTCCAGTCAAGTTCAGAACGGCTTCTTTCTGACCACTGGTTGATTAGGGAGTTTCCCAGATCAAAACGGGGGGTAACCACTGTCCCCTTGTGATCAACAGGCTTCTCTACCATTTCACTACCTCTTCGGGGTGGTTTTAACCCCCGAGGGGGAGTCCCAAACAGGTCAGAATTCAGCCGAGGGGATGGAGCTCCGTCCTCCTGCTGCTGTCTCGTCACAACTTCCAGCCGGAAGTCTCTACATTAGATCTTTCCTATGAAGAAAGTCTGTTGGCCACACTGAACATCCTGTGAAGGTGCTCAGCTTTTAGAATGGTGTGTCATTTGTCTGTTTGACAACAGGTGCTACTGGCCATATGCATCTGGCATGGATTGGAAACATCTCTCTCTCTCTCTCTCTCTCTCTCTCTCTCTCTCTCTTTTTTTTTTTTTTTTTAAAGTTTGAGACTTAATGTTGTACAGCTATGGTACATGATGAAACTTTCTGTAACCAGAAAACGAAGTAATGTATTTTCTGGTTGGTCCCAGAACTGTACATAAGTCATGTGTAAAGGGGACATTTTATCTGCTGTAAGTCAGATCACTTTTTTCCTATGCTATGTGTTGTATCATGTCATGTTATGCTGCCAGATGAATGTCTATTCTCTCTGTATATATGTAAACAGATTACGCTGATATTTTACTTTCTCAGTGCCATAGTGTCTATGCAAACTAATATCTCCTAACCCTGCTAATGTTCTGAGAATACACATTTAACCAAAATTCTCAACAAATGAACTATAATGGTGGCCACACAAAATATTGACACTTTGTGCCCAGTTCGGACATTGTCACATAGGGGTATACTCATTTTTGTTGCCAGCGGTTTAGACATTAATGGTTGTGTATTGTTTTATTTTGAGGAGATAACACAGGCCTGGGCAAAGTGCGGCCCACGAGCCACATATAGCCCACGAGCCACTCCTGTACGGCCCACCCGTCATCGGTGAGTGAGCTGGAGCTCTGGCTCCAGTCACCCAGCACAGCGGTAAGAAAAACCTGCAAGATCCGATGCTCGGATCTCGCGGGTTTTGACTGTTACTCTTGAGCCGCAGGCTGCCTAAAAAGTTTTAACTCCCTAAAAAGTAGTTCGTTCACCACAGGGCCTCACCCAAAGGGCTTCATTTTATTTTTAAGTAAAGTTGGTTCGGCCCCCGAACACAGTTCAGATTTTTTATGTGGCCCCCCCCATAGAAATTAATGGCCCACCCCTGAGATAGCACATTTACACTGTTATACAAGCTGTATACTCACTGTTTTATTTTGTAGCCAAGTGTCATTTCTTCAGTGTTGTCACATGAAAAGGTATACTAAAATCTTTCTGAAATGTGAAGGGGTGTACTCACTTCTGTGACAGACAGACAGACAGACAGACAGACAGACAGACAGACAGACAGACAGACAATAAGCCCTACTCCCAAAATAAGCCCCAGTTAAGTGAAACCCTGCCCTCCACCATTGTGCAGCAACCAGAAGAAGATGACATGACTGTATTTGAATAAACATAGATTGTTGTAGATGAAAAAAATAAAACATCCCCTGAAAATAAGCCCTAATGTGTTTTTTTTTGGAGCAAATGTTAATATAAGACCCTGCCTTATTTTTGGAGAAACATGGTAAATACAGAGGCTGTTCCACTGATACAGGAGCAGGAGATACTCGTTTCTCACAATGTAAACATAGGCTTGCTGAACCATCATTTATTGCTTTATGAACTTACTGTGCAATTAACTAATGTAAAAGCACCTGGAAAAAAAAAATACAAGGTTAGAAATAAAGCAGAACGTAATCTTTTCTAGTGGCAAAAGTTTCATTCAGATGTGAAGTGAAAGAAATGTAGTTTATTTTATTTATTTATTTGATTTCTACCCCACCCCCCTAGACAGCGTCTACTCGGGGTGGCTTACAAATATCATAAAATATGATATTTGTAACTGAGTCTGGATCAGTTGCAATTCAGTTGTTGTTTTTTGCTCGAATTTACACAAATGTGTTTTTTCCCTTTGAAATATAAATCCATAGGGCCCATTCCACAGCCATAAAATATTTATCAGTTTCAGATGCATTTCCTAGTTGTCAAATGTCTATCGGCTTATTTTTACATGACTTGTAAAATGAACCAAATGAACTTCAAGAATTTTTTTTAAGAAAAAAAAAAAGAAAAATAATCTCTCCTCACCAGAGACTGAAAATGTCAAGCTTGCGCCTTGAGTATTTTTTTCTCAGAGAGAAGGTTTTAAAACCTTCTCTCTGCTTGGAAATCAGGATTTAATGATAATCCCAACCAGGGGAAAAACCTATACAGTAGGGAATCTCTATGCAGTAGGAAAAATGTGTGTGAGCCCCATAATATACCTATACTGCAGCCAGACTAACAAACACATACTGAGGGAATAATTAATTGTTCATCACTTGCTGCGGTTATTTTCAAAAAGTATTTTCATTTGACAGGGTGTGTATTTTTCCTTCTGAGTCTGGATCATAAGACAGATTGATAACTATAATTTCTTCGTTGGTATTATTTTGTTAGAACATGCTGGGGGAAATTATGACAGGTCTTGTTAATGCAAGCTACAGGCCTAAATCCTTCTGAAACATACCAACAATTTATTCCATTGTGTTCACTAAAACAACTGTGTTGTAAAAGTTCCTCTTGCTGTGTCAGTTAGGGACAACTTGGTGTGAAGTGGGAGTCATTCCTGGGATGCCGAATGGTTGATTTGTGAGTGTCACCAAACCCATCATCAATATTAATTCCTCAGTTTTTTTTTGGGGGGGGGAACAGGGAAAATGATTAACCCTTCCATTGCATGCCACTTAGAAAGATAAAGTGACAGAAGGGATACAACTCCACCAGGTACAACCTCCCACCTGGGAAAGGAATTTCTCTCTGCTGGAGCTGAATAATGCTCTGTTGGGGATTCTTTGCGGGCGGCCATTTTGGTGTTACTCACAAGGCTGGTTGGGGGGGGTGAGACCAGAGGTCCTTTGTAAGGCCACCCGCCACCAATCAGCCCTCTTTTGATTGCAGCAGCCCACCTGCCCTGGGTCCAGTGTGGTTGTAGTTAGAGTTGGGGACGACTCACCAACTTTTGACAACTCACAAAGCACAAAGTTGCCCCCATGAAGCGACAAATAATGAAGTTTTTTGTCGATTCATGGGAGGGTTATTTAAAAAACCCACCCCCCCTACTGCCACTACACACACACACCCCACTGCCTTAAGGCAGGCTAAGGGAATCCAGGCTGCCCTTTGCAAAGATGGCAGCTGCAGCTTCCCTATCCTAAATGAAGCCGCAGCCACCATCTTTGCAAAGGGCAGTCAGTCTCCCTTTTTTACATGCCATGGCTGCCTGGAGACCTCAGCAGTGGCGGCGGTGATTAAGGTAAGGGGGTGTCGACGGGGATGGAGGGGTTAAGGTAAGGAGAGGAAGGGAGTGGAGGGTAGATGTGAGAATGAGTGGCTGTGGGGGCAGGGGCTGCCTATTGGCCGCCGATCACCTGATTGGAGGCTGGTAGGCAGAATGGTTTTGTTTTTGTTTTTAATACGAAGGGATGAATAAAATGGGGAAATATTCATCCTTCGTATTCGCCGGGGTCTCATATCCACAAATATAAAGGGACGAATATGTAACAAGTCAGCTATTTTTGTCCAAAAAGCCGATCCGTTTTTATGTTAATCCACATTCTCTAGTTGTAGTGGTCACTTTGGATAGGAATTTTCGGTCCGTCTTACCTCAATGACTTCAAAAGGTCAATGGGTATATTTTTATCTATCCCACACTGCTTTACCAATGGGACACTGCAGGTTTGATTGGAAGCTGTGCTGTGCTTTAATTGCTCACACTGGTGAGTATTGCGGAATGCAAAGCGTGTATTGGTGAGTTCCCAAGTGGCACAAGGGTGCTATTCTGCCCAACATGGCAGCAACTAAGATCTAGAGATTCACTTGGGGGGAGAAGTGGTGCATGGGGGCTCAGCCCTAGATGCTGCCCATCTAAGTTCAAGAGGAATGGACGGTGGGATGATGGGGAGGGTCCCCCAGTTTTAGCTGGCTGGGTATGAACAGCTCTGACCAAGGGCTCAGGATCCACCATTTGGGGATAGGAAAGGAGTAAGTTATATCCTTGGTGCTTGCCCCAGGGATCCATACTATGTTCAGCCCCTCTGCAGGATAAGGGAGGTTTATAGTAAGAATTAATAAAATGTGGCCCTAGTTAAATCCATTACCTGTGTCTGTCTCTTTATTCGGGGAGCGGGAGGGGAAATGAATATCTTTAGCTCACGAAGCCTTGCTGAATTTCAGACTGGCTCCATACTCCTTCAACTTTGGATGCCGCTTGCAATAAGCTCTGGCACAATTCTCCTAGCTAGCTAGATATGAAAATACAATTTCTTCAGGCGTCTTCCCAGATTGAAAAAGAAGAGGGGAAAGGGGGAGGGGGAGAAAGGAAACCTATTGGTTTCCTTATAATTGGACACAAAATTCAGGCATTTGCAGGGGGAAAACAGTGTTTTCTAAATTAATGGCTGTCCTTTATGGTGGGAGTCCTTGTATTCGGAAATCAGAAGCCTCCCTTTAAAACACCAGTGTTATTTCTTTAGTTAATTGCTTTAACTTTGACAGAGAGCCATCTGGCAAGCAGACTCTGTCTAAGGTGAGGTGGCTCAAATTATTCAAGATCATGGCAGTATATAATGAGTGGGCAGGTGGTTTAACCAGGGGAGGGGTGACATCTTCCCTGTGGATTTATGATCTTTTAAGTGTTTACTTTCTAGAGAAAGGAGGAAGACTGCTGTAATATTGGCTGCCGACACACAGGTGTATCCATCCTCATTAATTATATCTTCCTGACTTCCCAGGAGCCCAAATTAAGTGTTGATCACTGAAATACAGATTGCGTCAGATGGCATGGGCTGGTGACACTATCCAACTATTAATAATACTTCCTAGCTCTTACCGAGTTTTAGTAGCTAGAAAACAATTCCAAGACTAATCTTCCCTGCCCTATCCCTTCTGCTCCTTATCTCCACTCCTGAGTCCTGACCTTCACATGTGTTTCCAGACAAGGTCATAGTGGACACTGGAGAACAAGGTCAAATGAACATGGCTGCAGAGCTCTTAGTGTGGGTCTCTTGCCTTATATGGGTTTCTTATTGCATGGAGCTTTGTTATGACATTTGGCTGAACATATTTATAGATTTCCAGAGGTTCCCAGCACTAATTGGGTGGTATACAAGTTTCAACCAACCAACCAACCAACCAACCAACCAACCAACCAACCAACCAACCAACCAACCAACCAACCAAACAAACAAACAAACAAACAAACAAACAAACAAACAAACAAACAAACAAACAAACATGAACAGAATTGTAATGGAGGGTATGGACCTGGGAATCACATCCCTGATTCCCTGTGTTGTTTGCAGAGCAGCCTCTGAGGACGACACTTTGAATAGAGGCATTCTAAAGTGCCTCAACAATCAATTCCATTGAGAACATACAGAGATCTGACATAGGAATGTGCTTAAAATAATATGCTGTCCAGTATATTTACATTGGAAGACAAACTATTCATAGGTACTTGTTCTTTGCAACCATCATAGGTAACTATACTACTGTGTGCTTATTTGCACCTCTCCAGAATGTACATCTTTTGCCTGTGTTACAAACTTTTGTGTTACGCACTTCACCCATGAAGACATACAACTTGATAAGATGAGGGCCCTAGATGAAACTAGGTGTCTACTGCCAAAAGATGTCTTCCATGGTAATATTGTCCATTACAGTCTGTGAGGATGTGTGCATACATATTTGGAATCTGGATATAAGTATTTCAAGAATTAAAATATCAGCACAATGTCAGGCTGGAACTGAAGTGTAAAAACCATTCCAATTTAGGAGTATGTGGAAGGGCAAAAAAATGAGAACTCGATTGCTGTGGCTGAGGATGAAATGAGAATTTTCCTGAAGCTTCTCTACTGGATGGTTTTTGCCATCTAAGAACAGAAGCTAAAAGTCCAGTCTAGTAGCCCTCTGGTCAGTTTCCTGCCAGCTTCCCACAATGGCCAAATTACAAGTGGAAAATAAAGACAAGAAAGTTCTCTTTTCTCCTTCCCCTCAGCAATGGGCACATCTGAGGCATTTTTGTTATTTAGTCATTAAGTCGTGTCCGAATCTTCGTGACCCCATGGACTCCATGGACCAGGCCCTCCTGTCTTCTACTGCCTCCCAGAGTTTGGTCGAATTCATATTGGTAGCTTTGGTGACACTGTCCAGCGATCTCGTCCTCTGTCATCCCCTTCTCCTCTTGCCTTCACACTTTCCCAACATCAGGGTCTTTTCCAGGGAGTCTTCCCTTCACTTGAGATGGCCAAAGTATTGGAGACTCAGCTTCAGGATCTGTCCTTCCAGTGAGCACTCAGGGTTGATTTCCTTCAGAATTGATAGGTTTGTTCTCTTTGCAGTCCAGGGGACTCTCAAGAGTGTCCTCGAGCACTACAATTCAAAAGCATCAATTCTTCGGCAGTCAGCCTTCTTTATGGTCCAGCTCTCACTTCCATACATCGCTAATGGAAAAACCATAGCTTTGACTATGCCGACCTTTGTCGGCAAGGTGATGTATCTGCTTTTTAAGATGCTATCTTGGTTTCTCATCGCTTTTCACCCAAGAAGCAGGCATCTTTTAACTATCCATCTTGACAATCTGAAGATTGCACACCCTTGTTATGAGCTAAGTCATATTTCCCAGTGACATATATGGTATTGTTATTACATGCTGTCAAGTTGCTTCTGACTTATGGAGACCCTATGAATGAGCAATCTCCAAAATGTCCCGTCTTCACCAGCTCTGCTCAGCTCTTGTAGACTCAAGACCATGGATTTCTTGATGCAGTCAATACAGCTCATATTTGGTCTCCCTCTTTTCCTGCTGCCATCAACCTTTCCCAGCATTACGTTTTTTCCAGAAAATCCAATTTCTCATGATCTGTCTAGTTTGTGCTTGGTTTTATTTACAACCCACTTGTTTGCCCCTTCAGGCTTTCCACACAGCTCTCCTCCAGCACCTCATTTTCTTAAATATCTCACTGACCTTAAAAGCCCTATTAGGGCTGCTATAAGTCAGTTCTGAGTTAACGGCAAGAACGCACACGTATGCAGTCTGTTGCTACATCCTTAAAATAACTTGAGGAAATGTCTTTTGAGAAAATGTGAATAGCACACCTTTTCTGGCCTCTTGGTGCTGTTCTCAGGGGACATGCTGGGTTTTTCTACATCTGGATGATAATAATTGGTGTTTATGGAAGTCTCCAGCAACCAAGGTATGCTGGACCCCCGTGCTTTGCATGCAGAAGCAATAAATATTGCAGCACAGGTTGCAGCATAACTCCTTGGTTTCAGCCTCTTTGTGCTGCAGTTGAGCATCCATTTTAAACCCTGTAAATGCATTTCAGATTGTTCCCCTCTCCCCACCAACAATAATGGATCAACCGGTATGCTCTGTACTATATAGGAAAGAGCAGATAGCTCCATCATCAGGTGGATTCTGGCAGAAGCCACAGTTTCCCATTGTGAAACGCTGGCCCATTCTGCCCCTTAACAATAACCCCAAGGCGACGATTATCTTACAAAATGTCTTGTTTGTTGCTGGGGATGTATAACACTGAGAAAGAGAGACAGTGACACTATGCACCATGTCTGTGCTTCTGCATCTCTGAGTCAAATATGAGAAGAGATGCTCCAGTTCCTAGTAGGGAGGTAAAGAATGTGGTTTAAAAAAAAATAAATTCTCATTCTTGACCATTTCCCAATTCTCTCCATACCAAGACGTCTTGCTGAGACCTCACCCCCTGCACCACCGAGGTGTCTTGGCTTCTTGTGGAAATGAGGCTGGGGTCATACAGTATTTTTCACAATTTTAAAATTGTGTATTTTTGGCTATTCTGCACAGTTCAATGGGCTTTCTGCTGAATCTTTTGCAAGAAGACACTGTTTTGCACAAAATTTGTAATATTTCTGTGCAGCTTGGTGTTCCATAAAACAAACAAACAAACAAACAAATAAACAAACAAACAAAGAAGACCACAAAACAGGGGCATCTTAGAGAAATTTTCTTCTAAATTTCTGATTCAGAAAAAAAATCTTTGGTGGAGAAAATAAGCACTCCCCCCCTTCAGTTTCTCACCAACACTACAAGGCTGCAAGATTCACGCCTGTAGTTCCTAGTAAGTCCTTGTTGCTTTACAACAGTATTCTTAAACATGAGAAAAGAGGAAGGGGCAAAGAGTGACATAGTCCTACACAAATGGAGACTGTGCCATGGGAAAGAATGACCTCTAAAGCAATGGCATTTTGCTTATAAAACCAAGCAATATTTTTGCCTTCTGCTGAAGCTTTGGTTTATGATAGTTTTCATTTTTAATAAATTTCCATTTATTAAGAGCTCAGCTCCTAAGGCAGGTTGAATAATTAGTAATGGGAATGAGTCAAGTACATTTTGCCAAATTAAAGCTCCTTGTCAATGTCATCTGGTTTTTTTTTTCCTACTAAGAAGAGTTCCAACAAAAATGACTCAGTAGTAGTTTGCATTTTGAAGCATAGCCTCTCCTGAACAAAAATGTTCAAGTTCCAGGGTAGCATTATTCTACTCTAGGTGAGAAAAAGTTGGTTCTGTCTGTTTTTAGACAACATTTATGTTTTGGGGGGGGGGAATGCTTTTGGCAATCCAGCACCTGCTCTGGATGTGATATTAGATTTATTTAATAATGATTTTGTGGTGTCAAGTCAGTTCTGTGCAATTCTATACCAACACTTTCCAGGGTTTTCTAGGCATGGAGTACTCAGAAGTGATTCATCATGCCCTTCTTCCGAGGGCTGCCTGGGACTCTGCAGCTTGCCCAATGCCACACAGCCTGGCTCTTCTCCAAGGATACACAGTGGGGAATCAAATTCCCAATCCCTGCTCCAACTCACCGAGTCACCCAGCCATTTACAAATCTGAGTTATTTACAATGCATAATATCACTAATGGTGGAGAAAGAGACCAACTTTTGAGTGGGGAACTAAAGATGTGAATTCCTCCTGGTTAAAGGAACTGGTCCCTTTTTCACAGTACTGTCTGGTCCTTCCTGGGATGAGTCTAATTCAGATCACCACCAAATTCCTACTTCTACCTTGCCCTCATTCCCTGCCATTCTTTCTGCCATCTCCCAACGGAAGCAAAAATATTGCTCAGAGACAGGTCAGTAAAGGTTTCCTTAACCTCCAGTGCTACTTGGAAATACCTTTTAGACATGGCCAAGTCTTCCATTGGGCAAGCGAGGCAGCCACTATATAGGAAGCTGGTTTGGTGCATCATGAAAACACAGGAAAACTCAATTTATTAATTTCTTCTTCATTCATTTCATTTTATTTATTAATACCTCCCCAATGAGTTCATAGTGGGAGGTGCATGTGGATTTTTCTCTTTCCAGCATCAAAGTAACCTTATTGATACCATGACTTTGGGGGTGAGTAAGTGGTACTATTGTTTTCTACACTTCTGACTACAAGGTACCTTGGCAAGCCCATGTTTCTAGAAAACAATTTAAGTTAGTTCCAGGATGGCTGTGTAGGTAAATCTGGATTTACACTGATGTAAAATAAACTACAGTTTTGGATTTTGGATTATGACGGCCATCTAAATACTTTTTTTAAAAAAACAACCTAAAGCAAAACAGATTTCAAGTTCTGTACATTTGTTAGTAGAGTAAAACTTATTTTTGCTAATACTATACACCCTCTTCAGCTTGCTATAGCTGAAGACCTCAAGATATCTCAATCCAGGCCTCTTTTGTATGGAATTAAACCCTTCTCTTGTTGGCTCTTCTCCTTCCCCAGGATAATACTCCCTACTGAAACAAACTACTAAAATGCAATATTTAATCTGTTCAAAATACCTGAGTGGCAAATAACTGCACAACTGGGGAAAGCTATGTAACTTCCTTTTCTCTGACTCTCAGTAATGGTAGAAGCTGTACTTTTAAAAAGTATTTTCGGACCCCACATTCATCTTTATACTCTGTTTTAAGACTCCTATTTGGTTGTGTGGCTCACTACATTGTTTCATTTTAGCTAAAACTGAAATATCATTTTATTTGCTCATTCTTGAAATAATTGAAGGAAAAGTAGTTTTATTCTACTCTGTTTTAAAGTATTACTTTAGACTGAATCCACATGGCGGAGTGAGCTCCCGTCGCTTGTCCCAACTCCTGCCAATCTAGCAGTTTAAAAGCATACAAATGCGAGTAGATAAATAGGTACCACCTCGGTGGGAAGGTAACAACATTCCGTGTCTTGTCGCGCTGGCCACGTGACCACGGAAACTTGTCTATGGACAAATGCTGGCTGTATGGCTTGGAAATGGGGATGAGCATAGCCCCCTAGAGTGGGATACAACTGGACAATTTGTCAAGGGGAACCTTTACCTTTGGCTGAAAACGAATCATAATTTTATTTGCGCGTTCTGAAATGATTAAATAAGAAGTAGTTCTGTGTAATTATTTCTAAACTTTCTTTGCTCACTTCTTGGTACCAAGGGTTCAAAGTACTCTCTCTATGTTTGAATATTTAAAACTGTGCACCACCAAATTTTTTTACCTCTTGAGCTTGTCTATTAATATTTTTGCCTCACAAACTATATAATCTCAGATAAACCTTATTGCATCAGATAGAGTCAGAAAATTAAAATTGGCTATACTTGGTGCCTTTTCATAACCATTAATCATTCATGCACTTCTTGAATTTGCTTTAATAATCTGTCTTAATATCATGCTAGCAAGAGGTATTATTTTACCTCAAATTTTCCTAAATCCATTTTGTTGAATTGTTGCCATCCACATAAGTAGACATTTGTGTTGCTGTTTGGTATTGCATGACATCTGGTTGTGACATAGGTAATTCCCTAATGAGATTCATACATATTAGTGCCAGATCACACTGAAATGCCCCATCCATCCGTCCGTCCGTCCGTCCGTCCGTCCGTCCGTCCGTCCGTCCGTCCATCTATCTATCTATCTATCTATCTATCTATCTATCTATCTATCTATCTATCTATCTATCTATCTATCTATCTATCTATCTATCTATCTATCTATCTATCTATCTATCTATCTATCTATCTATCTATCTATCTATCTATCTATCTATCTATCTATCTTATTTTTAATTCTGGGCCTTCCGTCAAGGGAGTTCCCAGAATGGTTTACGTGCTATTGATATAAGAAGTCCATGCCTGTAATTCTACTGTCTGAAAAGACACTGGAAAACTGAGGATGAAAGAGGAAGCGATCCTTCATGCGTGGTGGTGGAACTATGCAACTTCCCATCCCCTCTGCCTTTGCTACTTGAATGGCTGTCTGTGGTAGACAGGACTGGTGACATGGTTCTGTTTCCTTCATTCGAGAGGAAGAAAGAAAAATGTTTTGGAGGACCCAGAAGAGGAGCATTGGTCTGTAGTAGAGATGGGGATGAACCACTGTTCTGTGGTTCAGCGTGATTCAGTGGTTCGGCCACAGAGCTTCTTCCATGGACTCCCTGACTTCCCTGCCCTGCCTTCTCCAATGGGCACCCACTCAGAGGAGCACCCAGAGAAGGCAGGGCTGGAAAGCTACGCTGCTGCCTCTGAGTGGGCGCCTATTGAAGGAGGCAGGGCTAGGAAGCCGGGGCAACCATGGAAGAAGCTGTGCAGCTGAACCATGTCGAACCGATCTCTAGTCCACAGAATCAGATCACAGAGGAGGTTAGGCTTACAAGGCATGATTCATGAAAGTCCAGAATCGTGCATTGTTGCTTTTCTTGGGGTGGGCTGGTGGTGTCTTGGGATCTAAATCCTCACTTTAAAATTGTTGTTTAATCTATCTGTTACAAGTAGGCATAATCCAGTTGTTCCCACACTTGGAGTCCCATATGTTCTTGGGCTACAATTCACATCAAGTGTAGCTAATTACTGAAGCTGTGGGGAGTTGTTCTCCCAGAACATCTGGGGCCCAGGTTTGGCAGTCATTGAGCCTTACCCTTCGAAAAGCTTATCTAGACTAGTGTCTATCACGACATTTTGTAAGAACCAAAACAAGACCATTATTCGTTGACCTAAAGTGCTTCCACTTTTTCTTTTATCTTAACAAGCTGCCTGTTGCTTTCATAGATAAAGAAGTACTTCCTAAAATTATACATTTCTGTGTATCAAGTAAGTCTCCAAATGTTTTTCTTTTCCTGACACAATCTTAACTCTTGGCCTGAATCTCAGTGTTTCTCACTGGTCCCTATTCCGTCAAAAATGCACACATTTTCCAAAAATGTTTTAACTGTTCACCAGTCTATAAGAGCATATTTTAATATTTTTCCATATCTAGACAGATTTTCATATGGTTTTTGCTCTTACAGTTTGTCAACACTTATTTTGAATTTAAAATCTATGTGATGCCTGCTGAATAATCTTTATCTGCATGCTTGTCATCTACCTCAAAGAATTCTTTCCGAAGACTATCAGGTTTTATCTGGCATAAACATTCACGGACTGTAACTCACTTCATCAAGTGTGATCAGTAGATATGGATACACATAGTATATATTAGTAGGTAAATATATATGTATACATGATTTGATGTGAGGGAAAGGAAAGGGAATAAAAATCTTAACAGTTATCTTAGTGATTATTTAACAAGCAGTGATGGTGTGTGTTTGAAAAAGACATCCTTCTGTTGTAGATAAGCAGATTCATATATGAAAAAAAGTATTCGTCCATCAACAAGTGTGTGAGAAAGTATGATCGTAGGCAGTAATGGATAGGAGAAACACTGGATAGAACCATGGTTTGACAAAGCTCAGATTTTCTTATTTTAGTTTACTGTGTTACAGAGTTTTGTATTCAGGGGATTCACAGAGCAGAATAGCTTCAAGTTCCTCAAAATAGTGCTCCCCATTTGTCATACAGTCTCAATAACTTACTCTGAGACATTAGTAGGAGAAGAAATAAAACGTTCCATTATTTACAGATCAACAGCAACAGATCAACTGACAAACACGACTGCTTTCAGCAACAGACTTCAACAGACTCACAAGAGGGAAAGAGGTACAGAGCAGAGAGTTGAATTCAGAGGCAGGCAAATCATTTTGGTTCATGCTGACTAGGTCTTCAGTCAGCCCAACCCAGAAAGATCCCTGCCAGCCAAATTTACTAAAGGAAGCATGAGAGGTTGCAAAAACTCCTTACACGTTGTTCTTTTGTTTATCCTGTGTGAGTGCAGAGAACAAAAGATATACTCCTTGATTCAAAATTTCTGTAGCAGACGCTAGTGGAAGAGGTGCATTCCCACCCTGAGGGGTTCTGAGCGGGGAATCTCCAGTAGGTCCTCATTCTGGAAGTTTTCCACTGCTGAGAGAATGTGTTGTGTTGTATACAAATTTTGTTGTGTGCAGCTATAATGATGGGAGTGAAATTCTTCTCTTCTCTCCACAGCAGCCCCTCCACACCAACCTTGAAAATGCAGCACAGAGTGGCCAATGATCCTGCTGAATTGAAAACAACATCAACATTCCAGTGCAGGGAAAGGTGAACTTTCCAAAAACTTTACTTTTCAGGAGTGGTGGCCGTCTGCTCATGGAAGACAAAGATTCAGCCCAGCATTAGAGAACCATTACAGAATGGCACTGGAAGTCAAGGGATTGTTGCTGAAGGATAAGAGAATGCAGCACCCATAGGGATCTATCCCAATAACTACCTCCCCCCCCCCCCTTGTTCTGTTACCAGTGCCTCGTTCTCTGTTCATCTCTAGGTAATTAGTGGACCTGAAATTTAAAATCTTGCCACAATGAGATGGCGAGATAGTGAAGTGAACTAGGGAAGTAGTATGCTTTCATTTCCCTCTCTCATTTCCTCTAACATTTCCCTCCCCTACATCTAATCTGACAGAACTGTGATTGTGACAGAACATTCCATGCATGCTATTCTCAAAAATCAAGAGCTTGTGATGAAACTTAGCTCCTTCACATTTTATCCATCACAGACAAAACATGATTGGAATAGAGTCCAATTATTCAGAATGGAGTCTTAAGTATTTTACTCGATTGTTAAAATATATCAAGGACTTCATCACTTGCTAATTTTCAAGAGGATATTAAAAAATTAATTTATCTTTGAAGCTGGTTATCATAGCACCTCTTGGTCTCCTATTCTTGATATTATATAACTGTTCCCATAAAGTTTGGTTTCAGACATTTTAATATTTTGGCTCTCCTCTCCTAGACATGCTCCAGCATATCAATAGAGTAGTACCATGTCTTCCTTGGATCCAAATTCTATACATTATGTTAATGGCAGTTTAGAATTGCATTAGATTTGTTTTGGTCTGGGATTTTTTTTAAAAAAATTTTTATGCTACAATATCACACTCTTGACCCATGTTTAGCCTGGGGTCTTCTAAAACCCCATGTCTTTCCACACGCAAGTCACCATTCTTCTGTTTTATATCCACAAATCTGATTTTTCCTGCCTAAATGTAGAACTTTCCACACAGGTATCCAAGATACTTTCCAGTTTGAGGTCACTATCAAATTTGACAAACTTCCCTCTACTTTAATTCATTTTTCATGGATATTGAATAGCACTGAGTCCAGAAGTGAACGCTGGGGCACCCCGCTTGTAATTTTTCTCCAGAATAACAACAGGATTGGAAAACACTCTTTGAGTATGGGCCATGCTCTGACCAATAAGCCAACTAACAGTAGCATTTTCTAGCACACCTTTTACCTCTTTTTCTGCAAGGGCATCATGGCAGGCTTTGTCAAAATGTTATTGGATCTATAGGATGAAGTAGTGACCCCCCATCATCTACCAATTTTGTAATTTTTTTTTTCAAAATGAAATAAAATGAAATAAACTTTTTCTGGCATGAATTGCTTTAGAAAAACTAATACAGGCTTTTAGTAATCACAGCATTCTTTCATAAGTGCCCATAGAACAAATCTTCAATTATCTATTCTAAAAACGTCTGCTGAATTGTTGTCAAGTGAAGTGGCCAGTAGTTGTGTGGATCAGGTTTTCCCTCTTTTTAAAATATGAGTACATTTTTCCACCTCCAGTGTTATTAAAAGCTTACTGAAATCAGATTTCATAAAGTCCACAATTTTCATCTGACTACGTTTAATGTCCCCTTTCTGCTGCATAAGGAATCCCAAGAGGATTCTACCCTACGTTTCTACCACTGACCCCCCGTGCCCAGTTGGTGAGAGTCGGGTCTACGAGAGGTCCCATGCTGGAAAAACAGCCTTGAATGACACATGTAACATACGGCCTGCACTTTGTCCACTCCTGTTCTACACCCTGAATTAATGAACTGAACTGCTAGATAGCTCAATGGTTTAGGTCTCTGGCTGCAGAGCCAGAGACTGGGAGTTTGATTCCCCGTTGTGCCCCATTTGACAGGGGTTGGATTTGATGGTCCATAGGGTCCCCAGCTCTGCAGTTCTAAGATGATGATGATGATGATGATGATGATGATGATGATGATGATGAAGAAGAATCATGTTGGGCTTTTTCCTGTCTAAGAAAAACATTTTCTAAAATGTTTCTATTTTTATTCTTCCAGAGGTTTGATGACTTGGTATCTAGTACAAACTCTACCAATTGCTAAAGAATTTTCTATTAATGTTAATATTACTTTCAGGGTTTTTTTTTTTTATCCTCAGAAGAGATGTGGTAGCAAACCATGAAAAGATAAATCAATATTGACATAAGATCTCCGGCTGCTTCTTTTATGCTTAGTGTTCAATAGCGCTTGATTTCGTTGTTTCATTTCCTTCCCCATCAACTAGCAGATGAATTACTAATCATCTCCTTCCAGGGTGCAAGTATTTGAAGTCTGCCACAGCCTATTATATTGTATTATGTGAATGGGACCTTGCTAGCCACTACTGCTGATCTGTCTCTCTGTCTTTCTCTTTCTCTGCTGCACTTTAGTGGCCTTCAAAGTCACCTCAGTTGACTAAAGGGTGTTATCATAGAATTGACATAACCCTTTTGGTCATGTGTCATGGGGAAGATCAGCACTTTTCACTTTGTTCCTGAATGGCGAAGGGTGAGAGAAAGCATCGGTGAGAAGTAACGTTGACTTGACCTGACATACTATGTTTTAATGAAGGAAAGGCAGGAAGAACTTGGTCGATAGCTGTGGCTTGGATGCTTCTAGGAAAAGGAGCTAAGGATGGCAGAAGTAATTCACTTCGACATAAAACAAAAGACAGTCTGGAAATAAATCAAGATGGGATGAATACAAGAAAGGAGACTGTGTTGCAAAGCAAATGAACAATCTCCCCAATGTATAGATCAATGCATGGTTCAGATTATAATGACTCTGTGTTGAAGGGCATCCTCAACGATGTTGAGTAGGAAGAGAAGTCACAAAGTAGAGGCTACCAAGAATACGGTTCCTAATCAGCCGGTCAGAAAGTTCCTGGAGAGGTCAGGAATATCACTGGTGGCACTCTGGCTTTTTAAAAAATGTTTCTTTCTTTCTTTATATGCTGCCTTTCTCCCCATAGGGGAACTGAGGCGGCTCACAACAATTAATGCTATACAATGATCAACAGTTTTAAAATATGCTAGAACGTTTATTAAAAAAGATTTATCAACATTAAAAACTAAGATTAAACACAATTATTAAAACATTTCTAAAAACATTTTAAACATCTCTGCATTTAATAACACTGGATAAATACAATTTAGATACATTTAATATAGCACTCCTAAGAACCTTCCCATACACACATGCTTCTTGTTCAACAGCCTGCCTGAAAAAGTACTTCCTGACAATGGAGGGAGAAGGCCAATGCAGTGCATTCTGAAACCTGGGGAGCAATTTGTATATAAAGAGCTCCTGAGGGAGTGTGGTTGTGCACTATTCAGTTCCCTTCTTTGTCCATCATTCAATCAACTACGCACTGACTCTTGAGGAATGGTTATGAGTTTTGCAGGGCCGAGAAAGAGTCAGGTTCCGGGATTTTTTTCTAACTTGGGATCTTTTTGTGAATGGTTGTGAGCACAAGACCTGGATTTCCATGAGTGAACCAAAACTCTTAATGACAGGACCTTTTTCAGGTCACTAGTTCATAGTGTCAACACAAATCAGAAGCAACCTGATGCACATAGCAACAAGAACATTGAGTACAAAAGGAGATCCTATAAAGCATTTGGACTGCTGGCACTGATGTTGCCAACAAGTAGACGCTTGTAAAACTTGGCTCCCCTTCCCCCACTGACAAATTGAGCATGATGTTGCAAGGCCACTTTCTGTCATTTTAAATCAAATCAATCATGTTGTTTTCTGGTATCTTGTATCATGAACATGTAACAAAATCTCACATTTATGAAGTAGACTATGTTTTCTGAAGGAATTAATTCAGTTCAGTACACTTGTGCATGCACACATGTGCATACACATGCGTGAAACGATTCCTGGTGAACATTCTCTCCCCTTAGGCTCTGCTTTCCCTCCTGAGCTACAAGCAGTATGTCCTCTGCTGAGTGGAATAGGCACCTCTACCAGCATACATCCTGCATTCTCTCAGATTGTAGTAGCTTCTTCTTCAGCATTAATCCTTTACTATTTTTGTAATATTTGAAAATTTGCACTGCCCCCAAACACAGAGATGTAATAGCCACATGATTGTAGGCCAGTCTGTTTTGTATCAAAACAATTGCCTTGCTAGATTATACATAGACCAGAATCCTCTTTCCATCAGCAGCTAGTAAAATGCTTCAAAATATATGACCAACAGCCACGCTCTTCTACATGGTTTATTCAATGATAGACTGCCTCTGAATGGAGAGAAATTACAGACCCTAGGTTTTTGCCCCATTTGGTCACACAGAAAATACATTGAAACAACATGGCTGCTGAGCCCGGCTTGGCGCCTCCCTTAGCTCATTTGGCAACCCCCTTTATTTATTTATTTATTTATTTATTTATTTATTTATTTATTTATTTATTTATTTATTTATTTATTTATTTATTTATTTATTTATTTACCTACCTACCTACCTACCTACCTACCTACCTACCTACCTACCTACCTACCTACCTACCTACCTACTTACTTACCTACTTACTTACTTACTTACTTACTTACTTACTTACTTACTTACTTACTTACTTACTTACTTACTTACTGTGACAACCCCAGACCTACTGGAGTGTGCCACACTATAATTAAGCTGCCACCAACCATTCCCTATAAGGAGTCACACAGACCAGGAATGGATTTTTAACAAACAAAAGAACAAGGTTTATTTAAATAACAAACAGGGTAAATAAAAAGATCAAGTAAATAAGATACTGTAACGTGGCTTAGTCTCAATCATACATACAACAGTTTGGTTCCCCTAGAACCCTTTAAAGTACAGCACAGACCCTGAACCTATCAGTTCTGGCTACCTATATAGAAACCTGAACCTATCAGGTAGGTACCAACTGACACACAGTTGTACCCAGTCTGACACACAGACTCCCACTCCTCACTCTCCACACAAGCTCTAGATATATATACAGTACAGCTCCTCCCCCCTGATGTCCCGCCTTCCACTCCCCATAGGATGGAACTTTCCCTCCAAACCCATGACAGACAGGTACCATCAGTGCTGTATGTAACACTTACTTACTAGATTTTGCCTTTCTGGCTAAACATAAAGGTTTTTGCCTGATGCTGAAAAGCCAAAACTGTTGGGGCTAGATGGATCTCTATCGAGACCATGTTCCAAAGTTGGGGGGCAACAGCCAAGAAGGCCCCATTTTGACATGCCACCCCCATCACCTCTTTCAGGGATGGCACCTTCAGAAGGGCCTCCTGGCCTGATCTTAGAGGACGGGCAGGCTCGTATGGAAGAAGGCGGTCCTTTAGGTAACCAGGTCCTAAGCCGTTTAGGGCTTTATATGTCAAAGTAAGCACTTTGAATTTGGCCCGAGCAGCAACTAGCAGCCAGTGTCAATTTTTCAGAACTGGCGTGATATGAGTTTGTGTGGCAGCACCACTTACCAGCCGCGCAGCCCGGTTCTGTGCCAGTTGCAGTCGCCAGACCATCTTCAAAGGCTGCCCCACGTATAGAACATTGCAGTAGTCCAGTCTGGTTGTTGCCACTGCATGTGTGACTGTTGCCAGGCTCCGCTCATCCAGGTAAGGACAAAGTTGATATATTCTCTGCAGCTGTAAGAAGGCACTCCTGGACACCGAGTCCACCTGGGCTTCCACATTCAGACCCAGGTCAAGGACTACCCCCAAGCTGCAGCCCCTGTCCTTTAGGGGGAGTGTAACCTCATCTAGGGCAGGGAAATGGCCCTTTAACCTATCTGGTGGAGCACCTACCAGCAGCACTTCTGATTTGTCTGGATTGAGTCCGGAAGGGGGGGGCGCTTATACGGTCATCTAGTACTGTCTGGCTGGGAGTAGAACTAGAAAGGGGGATAGGTGTAAGGTGTCTAATCTCCTTTCTCCAATGCAGGCATGCTCTACTCCCACCACCATCTCTTCCCCTGCCATATATAGTCTCTATTGGTTTCCCCAGAGACTCCCCGCCCCCCAGCCCTCCTGTTCTCCAGCTTATTCCCCAGCCAGTTGCCTCAGGGAAGCTGGCAGCCAGCAGCAGCCCAGCCACAGTCCTGCTGTCTGTCACCCAGTGAGAGTGCCTTGGGTGACTCACCCACAGGAAGACTGGTCCAACTCTGCCTTCTATTAGAATTTCATTTGTCAGGATCTTTTCCTCCAAGATCTGGGGTGAACAAGAACTTCTGTAGGAATATAAGAGCAGCTTATCATGAGTTCCTCTGACTTAATATCCTGTCTCAGACAGAAGCCATAACCGCAAGCCAGGACAACTATGTGCGTTTGCTGATCCCTCGTTATCATTGCATTCAGAAGCAGAATAACTCTTTTCTTTCTTTCTTTCTATCAAAGATCCATGAGCCATCCGGCTGAGCAAGAAACTGGTTACAGCAAAGTGTTTTATTTCTGTTTATAGAATACCCATATTGTGCCTTTGGAACTCAAGCCATGCAATTACAGATGGCTTCATAGTGTGACTGTGGCAGAATAGCTATGCCTGATTGTTCCAGCAGTACAAGATTGCCTTGCAAACATTTGTTATTCGTGCCATAAATATTAACACTTTAAATTGACTTTCTAGTTTCTTAGCCTCCAAGTGGTCACGCCACACACACTCTCTTGTCAAGTGGCTCCTCATCACAATTTAATCTTCAGCCATGTTCCTTCTATGTTTTTTTTTCAACCCCTGCCCCCTTTCAGTAAACATAATCACTTCATGCCCTTTCAAACCAGCCTCCCAAGTAATTTTATTTGAAATGCTACAACTAAGAATGAGTCAAAGCTTTTGCAGAATTAGGGAAAAATTATTTTGGTCATCATTTTCTTTTTACATTGATGCCTAAGGTATTATGTTTTTAATTTATTCTTTTTAACTGTGAGACACCTTGGGTCCTCTTATCAGGAGAAAGGCAGCCTATAAATAAAACGAACTAACTGACTGACCAACTCATTATTTCCAGTGTAATTCAGTGAGCCTGAAAGATGAAAGAAGGCATCATTGTGCCTCCTCGCTGGATGCAATGTACTGTATACTAAGTGAGAAATAAGTATAACCATTTCTTCCCACATTTTCCAAATTTAAAAATAATCCTACAAGATTGAATACTCCCCCTCCAATTCAGCCATACAGCTTTCCTGACATTCTGATTGGTTCCCCCAGAGGGGACCATATCCTACTGGTTAAGAATCATTGATCTACAGGATTTCAAAAGCTGTCATTCTTACCGTACAATTTAATTTCAGCATTTTGCAGAAATATTTTCAGATCACAAGATTTAGAACCAGGTGTACAATAGATTTCACAATTTTAAAGTTTTGGTATAATAGCCCTTCTTTCAAAAGGGGTTTTCACAGGAGGGAATTTCTAGTCAACAAGCAATATAATGTGGTGGAAATGGCTGTTCCTGGTCCATCTATCTGTCCATCTGTCCTTCCCTCCTTCCTTCCTTCTTTTGCACTATAATATTAAGAATACTTCGGGTGATGCCTTAAAAGTGCAACATGCCATATTCTCAGAAGAATGAACTCTGGGAAATACGTTCACAAGTGTGCATATGCTGTTCCTCCTCAACATATTCTCCATTAAAATGGCAGCTGTTACTTCTTTAAATCCAACAGCAAAAAATGATTGTAACAGTTATGCTCCTATTGCTATGTGATGGTTCTTATGTGGAAAGTGGATGACACCAGGTCAGCTGTTTCATTTGGACACATGGACATCCTGTGCTGTTCCATCATGAGGTAAGTCTTTAGAACTACAAGTTGGATTGTTGTCAGAGCAGTGAAAGGTTTCTGGTCTCCAGAGTGTCATGAGTGCAGCCGAAGATCTGGAACCTGAAGGGTTAACTGTGGCTGAGGAGAATGCTGAGCAATTAGAAATACAAACACCTGAATCACCTCCAGATTCCCCTCCCTCAGTAGACAGGCTGAGGGCCAGGCTTTGGGGAAAACCTATGACCGAAAGGTCAGAGGATCGTTTGAAGGCTGACTGCAGAAACATCCAATTAACTAGCCCTGAGTACTGACAGGATGAAAAGGCTTCCAGCAGTTCAAGGGGATGAAACAGCTCTCAGACAGCTGAAAATCCATGGAAGCAACAAGTCAAACCTCTGGCTTGCATCCATTCTCCTGACAACCTTGACCCATGTTCTCTGGACTCTTGGCTCTGGACTCTGACCCTGGACTATGTTGTGTGAGTTGGCTTTGGTATTTGGATATTGGCTCGGCATTCCCTGAATTCCTGACTTTGGACTGGCTTATCGGACTCTGCTGTTGTAACCCCCCGGGAACATGACACAGAGTGACTTGCCAATCAAGGATGGCCACCAGTCTTCCCCAGTCTCTAATGTCTGTAATGGATTCCTTTTCAGCTTTGGGCCTTGCCTGGGCAACTGTAGTGTTTACTCTGCCAGCATGTAAAGAATAATCAGTTCCTCATTCTCTTCAATGTAGGCTGTCTTTACATAACAATATATCTTGAGTAATTTTCAAGTCCCCCAAATTCCTCACCTTCAGTAAAAAACAGAAAAGAGAGGGGGGGGAGAGAGAAGGAGCTGTTCCCTCCCTCATCAAGATCATCATCTGTGAAGTGTCTTTCAGAAGTGAAGCATGCACACGCATAGCAACCACAAAAGGAATGGGTGATAGAAAAACAAGCAATCCCTGCCCTGATTCCTCTAATGCTTAAATGCTTCCCGCAACAAAGCAACCCTCATCCTACTTTTGCAGAAAAAAAATGTTCTCAGTAAATGCGAGCACTTCTGATTCTGCCAAGAAATCTCTTGCTGTCCTCGCTGTTGAGGAAGAGAAGGTTGTGGTTCTTCCTCATCACTCACGAGGATGAGACAAGTAAAGGTTTACATTTTGACATTTGATTGGCAGCTGACAAACGTCTAACTCTGACAAGTTGCTGCTGTCTCTGAAGCCTCCTTAGCTGGCAATAATATATGTGAATAAGGTAACATTAAAAGGCAACTGGCAAGCTCCTGGACTAGAAATATGGGATTAGAGGCTGACATACAATTGATCACACCACTGATATCACAATTTGACTTTTACAAGGCCACCACAAATGCCTATAAACAGAAAGGTTCAGGAGGCTTTCCTGCGAAGGCTGGCAAAGCTGGTCACTGTTTGCCAAGAACAAACACAAGAATAGGCATGGATAATTCTGTGTATAATTAGTTCACAGACTCATAGAACAGTCAAGCTGGAGGGGACCTCAAGGACTTCATGTCCTTGGTGATCTTTGGTGCCGGGGAGCAGCAGAATTCTCCTTCCTTGGAAATAATTTAGCAGAAGTTGGACAGCCACAAGCCAGGTTGGCTTTAGGGGCTGATGCCCTTTTCCAACTGTACGGTTCTACAATTCAAATCCAGTCTCCTACCAAGATATACAGGGCAAAATGCTTGGACAATCAGAGCAAATGATATTTAAAAAAATAAAGAGGCAAGGAGCAAGTGATGGACTGAAAAGGGCAACAATTTTATGAACTACCGTACTTAAATCACCCTCACCTACAGCGGTGCTCCCAGTAATGCTGAATCTAGGCCAAGGTCCCTCCTGGCCTCCACATCGAGCCCTACTGTGAATGACAAACCAGCCCCAGTTTGCCAAACCTGAGGGGTCCACTTCTGGGTCCATTTTTTTACCCAAGTCCCAAGGCTTTAAGCTGGTCATATCCCAGCTTGGCCTCAACCTGAATCCCATGATCTGAGGTGCTCAGGAGTGAAGCCTCAAAGATCCAAATGCACCCCCTGGGGCTCCCCACTATTACCCAAACCTTATGCAGCATGCACCAAGGTCACAACTCACAATTTGATCAAATGCTGTCCCCAGACTAGTCCGTGTAGCTTGTAAGCAATACGAGAGGCATAAAATAAAAATCCTGGACCCCTTTTCTTCAATTTGTCAATCAAGGAATCCAGGCCAAAAATTTCCATCTGGCCCCAAAGTGAGCAGACAATTCATTCTGGACCTATAGGGTGGGCGACCAGGCCTATACCCCCTACCTAAAAGATCGAGGAGTGTGGCAACATGAACACATCACTGCATCAAACCTTACTTCTAACTCCAAGGGAGCAAGGTGGCCCTCCCCCCGTCTAGCATCCGCGAGAAGCTGCGTCACGGCAGAGGCAGCATTTCAAGTGAATTTGGTGCTACTTCTGTGTTTCCTGCCTGATAGAATTAGAGTTATTAGAATTATTATTGGATTTTTCCAACTGTGCGGTTACTGTAAAATAAGGAGTGAATTACAAATAACGATTAGCATGAACTTGCTGCCAGCTTCCTGTGGGGTTCTTCAATCTTTACAAGGAGGCACCTGATAAAATCACTTATGTGATACATTTACCTGCTTCTGACTGAAATCTTTAAAAGCTTAGAAGCATTTTCATTTATCATAAAGAGGTCATTACAGCCTCTGTGCAGAGTCAAATGGAAAAGATGAGCCTGCTCTCTCATGTAGAACTAATTCAGGCAGAGGACGAGGTGGTTCCTAAGGGAACTGCACTACTTATACATTTTTGGAGTGGGCCTCTTATGCCATGCCAGGTATCTCCCAATGTCATTTCTCTTCGTTGCAAGTTGTAAGGCACCGGTAAGCCAAGAAGCACATTATTGTAAGGCTCATTTTCTCTTCTATGGGGTGAAAGCAGGGTCTGAGCTTTTCCCAAAGGAACATTTAGAAGGAAGGCTGCATCATTCGCTAAGAGAGTATGGCGGAGCTGTGGCCAACGCAATTGTGAAGAGCTGCTGCTAAAAGCTGGCATCCATTCTAAGGTCAAAGCATTTCCTTGGGAGAGCAGGGCTTTTTACTCCTCTCTTAAAAGCCGGATTTCCTCATAAAGTTTGCTTGTTGCTTTTGGATGATAGGAAGTACACATTGAAACACGCAAACATCCATTTTAACATGTTTGCTCTCTTTATTTGTTCGTTAAATGTCTTTCCTTGCTTTCCTCTGTATAGTGCTAAAGGCAACTAACAACAATATCACAAATACACCAAATAATTATAAAATACAATGAAACAACACTAAAATGAAAGATATGGAGCCATCACTCATAAAACATCACTAAAATAAATCAATAATATTTATTTGTTTGACTTTCATACCACCCATCTGGTTGCAATAATTATCTGCTGTCAAGATTCTGACTTCTGGCAACCCTTTCCAGGGTTTCCTAGGTATAAGAGTACTCAGAAGAGTACCACTCCGATCTTCTCATTGCACCATGAACTGTGCAGCTTGTCTCTTGTCGCAGGAGGCAAAATGGAGAATTGAACTCCCACCTCACTGAGTTATCCAGCCATATAATTGGGTAAACCTAATAGCAGCATGCTTTCAAGTCAGTTTATAAGCAAAGGTCTGCCTTTTTCCTACCTGTGGACGGTTAACAGAGATAGGCCTAGCCTGTCTTTGCACTAGACGGACAATAGTCCAGTCCAAATGACATATTCACAGATTATTGTTACATGTTCTCAACATCAGCTACAGATCACATAAAACACTGCATTGTGTGGCAATGTGTAAAACTGGTATGACATTGGTTATT
This sequence comes from Pogona vitticeps, assembly GCF_051106095.1. NCBI lineage: Eukaryota > Metazoa > Chordata > Lepidosauria > Squamata > Agamidae > Pogona > Pogona vitticeps. The sequence goes on from NC_135784.1 coordinate 39,733,939, forward strand.
GTTTTCCACCCACCTTGAAAAATCATGTCTGGTGAGGATCCAGTGATTTTCTAAAGGAAACTGCTAAAGATCTTTCCAAAGGTATTTCCAAAGGTATTTTACCTCCTAGAGCCAAACCATTACTTTTTGCACATATATCATTCCTTATTGTTTGATATTATTAAACTTCCTTATGTCTTTATAGGGCAGCTTTATAGCTACCCTTCTTTTTTGGAGTGGGTGAGGCAATTGCTCCTAAAATTTCCCCAGTCAGCAAGGAATTCTGGGGGTTATAAGTCACAACAAATCAAAGGCTAGAACGTCTAGTGAGGATCAAATCAAGCTGATGCCAATGATTGGATCTTGGATGTCTCCAAGAAACTCTGTGTTGAAGCTTCGTGTTCAGAATGTGTTTGTGGCATCTCTCTCCTCAGCTTTGTAGGGAAGCCACTTGCCTGTGTTGTGCTGAAGAGGCTCCAGGTGCTTGCAGACAGAGTCTATCCAGAATCACAGTGTGGATTTTTAGGTAATAGATCCACCACTGACATGGTATTCTCCCTTCTGACAGCTGCAGGAGAAATGCAGGGAACAACAACAGCCACTCTTTGTGGTCTTCATAGATCTCACAAAGGCCTTTGACTTTGTTAGCAGGGACGGACTTTTTAAAAGACTTCCCAAGATTGGATGTCCACCTCGACTCCTTAACAACATCAGGTCCTTTCATGAAGGAATGAAAGGCACTGTAGTTTTTGATGGCTCAACATCAGATCCCTTTGACATCCGAAGTGGAGTGAAATGGGGCTGTGTCCTCGCACCAAGCCTTTTTGGGATCTTTTTTGCTGTCATGCTGAAGCACACCTTTGGAACTGCATCAGAAGGTGTCTGTCTCTGGACTAGATCAGACAGAAAGCTCTAGATTGAGAGCGAGGACCAAAGTCCAAATAAAATGCATGCGAGACTTCCACTTTGCCAATGATGCAGCTATTGTTGCCCATTCTGCTTCTCTCCACAAGTAATACTGAGTATGCAGTGGGATGAAGCAAAATCAGCCCTTAAAGAGAGAATAATGGACATGGAAAGACAGATAGATCTCAGTAGATGCCCCAACTTTAGAGCGATGGACATGCACAAATATCACTTGCTCCCCATGGCCTATTTATCACAGCTTGAGACATATAAGTTTAGGAAAGGCTTTACTCTGGCTAGATGTGAGGCCTTTCCCTCATCAGTCCTGGAAGGCAGGTTTAAGAAGATCCCGAGGGAACAGAAACTCTGCCCTTGTGGATCTGGTGAGATAGAATCCATTGAGCATATGATGCTCAGATGTAACAGGCATAACAAGATTCGAGGAAAATGTATTATACCTCTCTTAAAAGACATGACAAGCAAGTCAGACTTGGACTACTGTAACCAATTATTAATTGATCAAAATCGGATTACTACAGAACTGGTAGCAAAATTTTGGGCAGCGTGCCATAGTAGCCAGAATAGATAGCCAAACTTAGACATTGGTCTTACATTGTCATATTTGTAGTTTTATTGTCTTTTTGCTTATTTCACTTGGCTTTTTGTAGTATATGTCAGTACTTGAAGCTCTGCATTTACCATCTCCACACAAGAATTGGAGGTTGTTCATGACTTTGTGTACATTGGCTCAACGATCTCTGACACCCTTTCTCTAGATGTCGAGTTGGATAAACACATTGGCAAAACAGCTACTGTCATGGTTTAGGTTATTGAAGCTAGGATGTAATTTCTGAATGGGATATGTAGTACTGAACAATGTAAAATGGATTCCATATTGGTTCTCTGTATAAATGATTTCTGCATGCTGACAGTGTGTTTTTGCAGAGGGATGTGGGAATGTTCTCTTGTAGGCCTGAGGAGTACATTTGTTTTGGCGGAGTGCAGACAAATCTAGGAAAACAACACCTGTTTCCCATGAGAAGAGAAGAGAGAAGATAAGGAGGGACTGTTTACCTAACTCCATGCCGTGATTGGATGACAGCATGAGAGACAGAGAAGAAGGGGGGGGAGTTCCAGCTAACCTTGAAAAAGGAACTCTTACCATGGACAATATCTCACTTTTTCTTTTCATTCTTGGCTTTTTGGACTACAGTTATGCTAGGTCTGGTTGCCTGCTGTGCAGGGCAGGTAACAGGCTGATAGAGATGTAGGCGTTTAGGTAGAAAGGGGGTTTTTAAGCCTTTTGCCCACCCTAATATAGCTTTTTATAGATTTATTCTGGGATTTTTAGTGTTTTTGTATTTAGAGAGAATTTATTGCTTCATTTATATTTTGTATCATTCCTTGAAAATGATAACATGCTGGCTTATGCATTAAACTGACTTTATTTTGTGAATTTCTATATTTTCCTTAATAAATTAATAATTATAAAAATCAATTGGCCTCTTGAACAGTGGAGCTGTCTTAGCATTACCCTGAGGGGGATTTATAAGGCCACATTTTGCTACTGAGTCCTACCCTGACTGAGCTAAGTATGTCTACTGACTACAAAGCTCATGTGTCTTTCTTTTTGGGAATTTTCTAAAGTTGCAGAAGTATATTTTTAGGGCAGACTTGTAAGCAGAAGTGTTGGGGCGGCCCTTGGCTGAAGTTACCGGGACTCGACTTAGCCTAATGAGGGAGCATAAGCTTCTAATTACTCTCTGTCCGACCGGTCAAGCATCTCTTAGGAGAGCTGATTGCTGACAGCTACCATGTTCTCTAGACTCACAAAGAGAGTATGGCTCAATAAGAAGCTGACAACATATATCAAGATCCAAGTCTATAGAGCCTGTGTCCTGAGCACACTGCAGTGAGTCCTGGACCCTTTGTGCATGGCAGGAGAGAAAGCTGAACACCTTCCATATGCATTGCCTCTGACACATTTTTGGTATCACCTGGCAGGACAAAATTTCAAATAGAGTAGTCCTAGAACAAGCTGGAATTTTAAGCATATATCAGCCTGGAGGCAGGTGTTGCATCACCTCTCCCAATTTGAAGAAACACTTGTTCAGCAGGCCAAGGCAAAGAAATAAAATCAGGGAGCTGGACAGGGGTCAGATTGCATCTGTCTTCATTGTGGAAGAGATTGTCACTCTCGAATTGGCCTTCTCAGCCACACTAGATGCTGTTCCAAGTCCTCCATACAGAGCATGTTACCATAGTCTCTCGAGACTAACTAAGACCACAATAATAACTTTTCTTAGCTCTAGATCCACCTGATTTTATACTATTTATTTTGATCAGCAGCAGCTTCTGAAAGTGTCAAGAAGATACTTTTCAGGTTGTTTGTATTTGAGGTTTTTTTTAACAAAACAAAAGTTTTTGTTTTACTGAGCTACAACTGCTGATAATAGTCTCAAGACATTGTGCTTGTTTACTCAGTATTAAATGGCCTTGTTGTGTAACACTTTTGAGTCCCATAAGGATATTTCTTTCTTTAAATATCTATTGATGAATCTTGCAAACACAATTTCACAAACTGAGTCTCACTCACATTCACGACACGAGCAATTATAACAACAAAATGCTACAATTTGTGTACCTAAGTTCTCAGCAATAGCACCAATACAGAAGGTGCTTATAGAGTTGCAAAGTTCAATTGCCTTTTGAATTCAAATTTAGACAAAAATCTAAGATTATCTTACACAACCGGGTTGGATACCCAAAACATAAAAGAATTGGCTCCATATGCACAGTCTTCAAAATCCTAGAGTAAAATATCAATTCAATGGCATATACATGAATGCACTATGTGGATTTATGCCTCCAACACACACACATGTAGGAATGATATCTAGACTGAGTTTGCAAGGGCCTTAGCAGTCTACATGGCAACAGCAGCTTCAGCTTGCCTTGGTTCAGATTCCTTGCCTCACCGCTTCATCTCTTCTTTAGGCTAAGCATATTCAGCTCCCTCACCTGTTCTTCAGAGATTGTGGTTTCTAGTCCTTTTACCATTTTTCTCACTCTTTTTTGGGGCTTGTAATAAACTGTGGTGTTTGAATAGAGTATGGCGATTAGTTGAGAAAGATCTATCGGAAAGACAAATTGTCAGTGGTTTGCTGCATTTTGAGAATGCACAAGATATATTAATATAGTAAGATCTGTGTAGTATGCATAAGCCAGAGGGCTGGTGTTCTCCTTTACAAACCAAATGTAAGTAATGATTATTTTCTTTCAATCAAATAACACAGAATACCAAGCATAATAGCCATTTTATTAGAATTAGCTGACAGTAGGGAAGGGAAGAAATTTGTTTCACTGGCATTTTAATGCACACTTGCCTAATTTTGAAATTCCAAACCTGTACACAAAGTGAAACTCAGTCATTCTTCCAAATTCACACTTCTCTAAATCCTGTAATGGAGTTCTTTAATTAGAAGGTGGCTGAAATCCAGGTGCATAAGGTTACACACCATGCAGTCCGGTGATACCGTCACCTGCTTCTTTTTCTTGCTAATTTACATTTCTGATCCTGCTCACCCCAGGGTTCTGATGCCCCTTAGACATCTCCTTTGACTGACAAGTGGCAGTTGCCAGACTTTGAAGAAGATCCCCTGTTCTGAGGTTTTTCCAAGAACGAAAGGTGTCTCCAGCAAGTCTCAGAAACAGGGTGGGGAGGGGAAGGGAGTTGGTATCAAAGAACCTTTAATTAGCAATAAAAGATCATGGCTGAGGACATCATGAGCCTTGTGTGCCAGAGTTTTCACAAATCTGTACATTAGAGAAAAACACACATAAAATATTTATATTAGTGAAAATAATAGTAATGCATTTTATGCTGGGAATTGTTTGTAAAAATCCATGTTTTAGTTATAAGTGCAAGCTGTGATGAAACAAACTTTCCCCTTTTCTCTGCTGAAATGTCTCTTAACTAAGAACATGGTGAGGCTCCGTCGTCGTTTAGTCGTTTAGTTGTGTCCGACTCTTCGTGACCCCATGGACCAGAGCATGCCAGGCCCTCCTATCTTCCACTGCCTCCCAGAGTTGTGTCAATTTCATGTTGGTTGCTTCACAGACACTGTCCAGCCATCTCATCCTCTGTCGTCCCCTTCTCCTCTTGCCATCACACTTTCCTAACATCAAGGTCTTTTTCAAGGAGTCTTCTCTTCTCATGAGATGGCCAAAGTACTGGAGCCTCAGCTTCAGGATCTGTCCTTCCAGTGAGCACTCAGGGTTATTTTCCTTTGGAATTGATAGGTTTGTTCTCCTTGCAGTCCAGGGGATTCTCAAGAGCCTCCTCCAGCACCACAATCCAAAAGCATCAATTCTTCGGCGGTCTGCTTTTTTTATGGTCCAGCTCTCACTTCCATACATCATGACAGGAAAAACCATAGCTTTGGCTATTCGGACTTTGGTTGGCAAGGTGATGTCTCTGCTTTTTAAGATGCTGTCAAGGTTTGTCATCGCTTTCCTCCCAAGAAGCAGGCATCTTTTAATTTCGGGGCTGCTGTCTCCATCTGCAGTGATCATGGAGCCCAAGAAAGTAAAATCTGTCACTGCCTCCAGATCTTCCCCTTCAATTTCCCAGGAGGTGATGGGACCAGCGGCCATGATCTTAGTTTTTTTGATGTTGAGTTTCAGGCCGTTTTTTGCACTCTCCTCTTTCATCCTCATTACAAGGTTCTTTATTTCCTCTTCACTTTCTGCCATCAGAGTGGTATCATCTGCATATCGGAGGTTGTTGATATTTCTTCCGGCAATCTTAATTCCGGTTTGGGATTCCTCCAGTCCAGCCTTCCGCATGATGTATTCTGCATATAAGTTAAATAAGCCTTTGGGGCTCCAGTAAAGACCAATGTAGGTGTTTACAATCCCAGACTCACTCCCACTGTTTGCCTTGACCCCTCCCAATGGCTCTCCGTAGGTTAAATACAAAGTCCACATCCATACTGGGTTAACACTACATTTCTCAGGCCAACCCAAAACACCAAAGTGGGTGTAAGATTTCAGGATCACACATCGCTCCATTTGGCAAGGTGTTGCAAAAGGCAGGGGCAAGAGAATGGGGAAAGAGGCAAGACCAAAGCAGGAAAGCCAAGCCAAGCCAGACATTCAAATGTAGTTTTGTCGGAGGATGTGCTGATGCTAGGCTGCAGCCAGAACAGCCGTTGCTACTGTAGGAATCACCTGGAGGCTACACGGCTGAGTCATTTCAGGCTCTCAATGACCCGGTTGATTTTCCTTCACTGAGATCCCCCCCCCACCTAGACAGTTCATTGTTCTTTGGAATTTTCCTCTGTCTCCAGGTGGCTGGCAAACATGGGAGGCAAACCTAAGTAGATGGCCATGACCCATTGCAAGGATTTTAAAGCTTCATGCTTCCGGTTCCATCGGGGCCGCAGCAAAAAGGGCTCATTGGGATGGCGGTGGTGGCGGCGGCAGTGACATAGCCTCTCTGTTGTGGACTGCAGAGGTATTCACAAAATACCTCATTGTGGCAAGGCTTTAATACACTCGTCATCGCCGTCCATGCCGTGAGGGAACAGGCCGGGTAGGTGGGACTTGTTCAGCCCTGGAAGGCAGCCCATCTAGGAGAAGGAAAACTCCAATTTCAAACCCCCACTGAGGTGCCGCCATCACTGTCCATGCCATGAGGGAACAGGCTGGGTAGGTGGGGCTCGTCAGCCATGGAAGGCAGCCCATCTAGGAGAAGGAAAACTCTGACTTTAAACCTCCACTGCCTTGTGGCTATATCCACTGATAGAAAAGGCACCAGGAGTTATCCTCGAGGCAAAATCCAGAGCCGGAGTCCCGGAGGCAGCTCGTGTCATTCTGGCAACTCCTGCGACATCGCTGGAACCAGTTGTATTGGCTCTTGCCTTTCCATTGGACTATTTCAGTGATTTGGAAAGGGGGGATTTGCTGGTTGGGTAACAGCCTACCCTCCATATTATGTTACCCAGGCTTCATGCCCTGGAGAGGACACTCCAGCTTCGCGTACAGCAGCAAAACACTAGACGCTGTTCCAAGTCCTCCATACAGAGCACGTTACCACAGTCTCTCGAGACTGAAGGATACCTGATGTGATGTGAAAGGAAGATTCAATTTCTGGCTCCAGTTGGCTCCTGTGTGGGGAATGGAAAGGGGGTCTTCTCTACTTTGTTCTTTGTCTTAAGCAAGGAAACATCCTGGGCTAGCCCTGGAGTTTGTAGGAGAATTGTGCTACCTGCTAATCTAGTATATGTTTCATGTTAAGAAAATATGTATTTGTGTCTTTGAAAATAATGCAGGAAAGTTCTTGCCAGGTAATTTTGTCAGTTAATTCCTTTGGCTAGCAAGTAGATAATCAGTAGAAGAAAGGTTTATTACACTCAGTGAATCATTGCATCTCAAAATTCAGTCCCTTCAGATGAAAGTTGGGTGGGCAAATACTAATCGTTGCTCTTAATGTTCATGTTAGAAACCGTAAGACTGATCGAGAAAATGGCATATAGTATTTTGGGTGGAACCTTTGACAGCTGAGGGACGTATTTTGCTGTTGGCCTCTTCAAAACTAGTCTTTTGGGAGTTTCAGTTGCATCTCCCCATTTGGTACTTTCCAGCTGTGTGTGTACCCATAATTTGATTCTTGGAATGGTGGAAATTTGTTGGCCAGCACGTCTGGAAAATACCCTACCCTGTTTCCCCAAAAATAAGACCTAACCTGAACATAAGCCCTAGTATGATTTTTTTCAGGGTGCTCGTAATATAAGCCCTACCCCCAAAAGCCCCAGTTAAGTGAAACCCCACCCTCCACCATTGTGCAGCATTGTGTAGCAACCAGAAGATGACATAACTGTAAAATAAAACATCCCCTGAAAATCAGCCCTAATGTGTTTTTGGAGCAAAGATTAATACAAGACCCTATCTTATTTTCGAGGAAACACGGTAGTAGTTGGGGGAAACTGTGCTTCACAAAATACAATTTTCCACTCATGCCTAACTAGTCAACAGGTATGTTGTTCACTCATGCCTTTAAATGCCGCAGATTGTTTAAGAAAGAATGAGCAAGATTATGTTGCTCAGCGTTGCCTGTGCAATGGGAGCGATGTCATCATCAGTGGCAGACTGCTACTGATAAAGATTTATTGTATTATTATTATTTTAAGGACATACACTGCAAACATGCCATGAAGCAAAGTCATGTGCATGCTAGAATTGAGGAAGGAAAGTTTTAATCATCCACTCTCTGCTTCTCAGGACATCATTCCCATTGCTGAGGCAGAATCTGCCCAACAGGATTTCAGCTGGTGGCATAAAACATGAGCACCTTCTGTCCGAATGATTTAAAAATGCCCTGAAAAAAAAACAGCCTTAAAAATAACTAGAAGAATTACTTGTGCTACCAATGTGACTAATGACCTGTTATTACCAAGCAACAATTCATTGCACCAAAAGCAATTACTTGTTGTCACTCATTACATTAATTTGTAATGTAACTTTGTTAAGCCATAGTTACTGCACAAAAATGACTTGTTACAGTCACAGGTAACTGCATTACCTTAATTTGTTTCTTCCTGCCTCTGCCTTTGGTGTTCTGGCAGCCAGCATCATCTCAGAGCTGTGCTGTTTGATTTTTCCCCACTGTACCACTGACTAGCTTTGGATATACTTGATTTCTCTCTTACAGTTGGCAAAAGATTAGTGGAAAAGTTAGGGATTTTTTCACCCAGCTTTCCCACATCATGTGCCCCTCTATCTCCTAAATAAAATGGGACTTTAATACTGAGTAAATATGCCTGGGATTAGTCTGTAAGGCTGCAAGCTCCAGCCAAGCCTTATGCCTGTTTACTAAGAAGTAAAATCCTCAGAGTTCACTAGAAATGTCTCCTAAGTTCATAGGAGGACAGTGCTACAGGCAAAGAGTTCCCACAGAAATCTGCAAGCCAGATGTGGCTGGCGGGAAGGCAGTAGAGTATTCAGCATTTAAGGGTCCTTTTGGATTTCCATTGATAAAAGCAATGAATGTGAATATTTCCGCTCTGGGTTCACCAGCGAATCTCCCTTTGACAGGTGTTTGCCCGTTTGGTAGTTTTGATTATCTATGAAGTGGTGGATATTTTATAAAGCATAATGAAGAAAGGGAATCATACTGTACGTATGTATTTTTCAAAAAGGCTCTGACGATATTATGAGTTTTTAAAAAGTAAACTAGGTCACTGGAAAAGCAAGGGAATTATATAAACAACTTGATTAGAGATTGAGTAAATATATAATAAACTGCTAAGAACTGGTCCTCACAAGGTGAAATTCACTGAGAACAAAGGGTTGTTCACAGCAGCTCCGGGGCGGGGGGGGGGAATGTGGTTCAGTAAAAGGAAGGAATGGTCTACCTCCAGTGGTTCCAGTGGAGGGGAGCACAGTATATGTATATATGTAGATTTTCTGCATTTAGAACTGTAGTAATTTACACAAAATAAAAACTTTTATACATTGCGTTTTCATATATATGTACTTTTGGGGGCTGCACATTACGGATTATGTGAAGAATTTGAAGTTGTGTTGTTGTTTTTTTTAACTGAAGCTTAAAGCACTAAGAATTGAAAGCATAAGCAGACCTCAAGACATGGGCAGCCAAATAGAAAAAGTTAATGTATTACAACATATATTTGCATTTATCCATCCAGTCATCAGTCCAGTTGCAGTACATCCATGGAACCCAATTAAGGTAATCTCATTGATTCATTGTGGTACCTTTCAGCAATTGACTCAATAGCTGAAATCCCATTGTTAAAGGTAGGAAGTTGCAACTAGAAGAGGCCTATGGAATTGGTGAAGATTGGGTGAATCAACTGTTCTGTTAATTCTGTTTATTTATTAATTAATTGTAAATATTTCTACTCTGTCTTTCTCGCTAAAAGGCAGCTTACATCATTAAAAAAAACAATATGAAAGCTAACAATTCCAGGTCAGCTGAAGCTGTTGTGCATCCAAACCAATCCCAGCTCAATGCCGCTTGAAATTAGTTAGGACTATCTCAGCTTGGCTTTCCTTAGTGCCCATAATAGCTATCAACAGATCCTTCTGCTAGCAGCTCTGTGTGATCAGGCAGCACAAGAGGCTACTGTATGCTTAGGAGGGTTGTGCCTGTTCCAAACCCATGTTTTTGAGTGAGTATTGTAGTCACGCACAAGAAAGCATACATAGGGTGGATGGCATGTGACTCAATCCTTAGGCATTTTTCAGGAGGTGTTGGTTTTGTAAAGGACTGCACCTATATGAGTGCTTTAGACTGCAGTGGACTTGTGCACTGTGTTACTGGAGGGTGTGGTTTTTGTTGTTGAAGTGACAGAAAAGGGGGAGAGGGTATTATGTGTGCAGTTGCTGAGGAGATCAGCTTTACTATAAATAATCAAATGGTCTACAGTTTAAGCTTTGACCCTTGTTATACTCTGGTTCTTTTAAAAATGTTTTCTTTCTAAAGGTCCAGTTTTTTGTGCATTTTCATGCTTGTTTCTTTTGAGCATTTTCTTCAGGAAATGTAATGTATTTGGTAGTGAAAACATACGCTGTTGATTTCTTCATAATCAAATAAAATTGCTAAGAAAAAGTGTTAAAATCTGCACACATTGGTTGGCTAATACATAGGAGAAGGCTTCAAGGAGTCTGTGAATTTTCCTTTATGAAGACAGTATTGTTCAAGAAGTGGAAAATTACTTTCCGAATGTGCTTGGTTATATTAATAAATCCAAATACTATTGGCATTATAGTTGCAGTATTTACTTTTGAGGAAGGAAGGAATCATACTATTCTAGCAAAAAGAAACAATGAACATGATTGCTTTTCAGTCACTTAAATTTAAAATTGGGTTGAGCTGCCCCTCAGTGAGACCTAATATGCTCTCCTTTCATCCACCATGTTGCCACTTCAGCCCCCCCCCCAACACAGCATGGGGCACAACCCCCTATCACCAGCTAGGCTTTGATTTCATGAGAAGCAACTCCTGGGTAGGTATTTAGGGGTGCATGGGAAAACAGAAGCAGGAATTAATTCAGGGAAAGTTATACCATGCTTAAAATCTTGCACCGGGTCTTACATAATATTAAGTGCCCTCATTTAAAATGGCACAGTAGTCATGGATGAGGATAGGATTTAAGTAAGCTTAGTCTACTCTACAAAATCAATTTATTAAATGCATCTATAATGAAGTTAAGCTGTTGCTCCTGCGACTGAAGTATTCCCCATCTATTTCATTTACTTTTAGAAGAGGAATGTGTGCAAACGACCTGCAGAGGTAAATGATGGAATGGGAAGCAAAACTGGGTAAAAAAAACAATACAGAAGAGGAAGAAATAAGAAGGATAACGCGTGCTATGAACCTATCTCGCGCAAGCCATAGCTTTATAGTTACTTGTTTTCTCTGGTACAACAAGAACGTGCTACTTGACTACGATCTGCCTTCAGCTATATTTAGGAGATTAGAGTCCTTGAATTCTTAGTGTTATGGGATGCTACTTGTCATGTATGAAAGAAAAGAGACTTCCAAAATTCTCTTTACTGTCATCCAGACGGTTCACAATTGATGGGGAAGCAATTCTCTCCAATGAATCAGCCTAGATGTGCTTCTCCTGTGAACCACTAGCTTATAGATCTGCTATGAATGTCATTCACAAAACTGAAGATGTATTGTAAAATACAGATGTTCCCTTCCTGCCTTTCCTTGGCTATTTGTACTACACAATTGCAAGAGACAGTCGGCCTTGAAAAGAAAGGGCGGGAGAGAGAGAAAAGCTTCCGCAGAGAATTCCCTTACGCAACAGCTCTACTTCTTAGGCCACGTTTCTGGGATGTTGGAGTCAAAAGCGTTTCCATCAGAGTAGGTTAAAAATCTGTTTACAGGCTACAGTTCCTCACTGCCATATGCTTTGCAGATATTTTATTATTCCTAGGGCGCCCCCTCCTGCTCTTTGAAGGAAATGCTCTCTCGTTCCATTTCATTTTAAATCTCTCTACTGTATGTATTTATGTGTTTATTTTATTATTGACACAAATGTATTTTATGACATAAGCTGATCCCGTCTTTCTCAAAAACAGAAACAAACATCATATAATGGAAAAAAATGCTGTCACCCAGTGTGATGTAATGGATAGAGTGACTGTTTAGGATTCTGCGCAGACTCCGAGCTCGGTCATGGAAATACACTTTAAAGCGTGCTGCTTATACACTGCCCCATAGCACTTAAAGCAGTCACTGGGCAGTTTACAATTTAATCATGCAGGCTGCACATTGCCCACCCACCCCAGAGAGCTGGGGAAGGATGGAAGGCTGAGTGATCCCTGAACGAGCTACGTGGAATTCACCCTAGATTGTAAGCAGAGTTTTGGCTGCATTAGTGCAGTTTAACCACCGCAAAGGACTGTAAAAGGTAAAGGTTCCCCTTGACATTTTTAGTTCAGTCATGTCCAACTCTAGGGGGCGGTGCTCATCCTCATTTTCAAGCCATAGAGCCAGCGCTTGTAGGAAGATAGTTTCCGTTGCCATGTGGCCACCGTGACTAGGGAACGCCGTTTTACCTTCCCACCGAGGTGGTACCTATTTATCTACTTGCATTTTTACATGCTTTTGAACTGCTGGGTTGGCAAGGAGCTGGGACAAAGCACCGGGAGCTCACTCCATCGCATGGATTCGATCTTACGACTGCTGGTCTTCTGACCCTACAGCACAGGCTTCTGTGGTTTAGCCCATAGCACCACCACATCCCTGTAGCACTGATCAAACCACTCCTTAACTATCTCGCTTACCTTGAAAACCATATTAAGGTTGTTATAAATTGGATGTGACTTGACGGCATGTAGCACATAGGGGAAGCTCATTTGAGATGGTGGAAATGATGTCTGAAATGCATCTATGGAATAAGAAAAGTTAACTTTTGGTTGGCTAGTACTAGCATCTCCTAGGCAACATGGCCTAGGCAATCATAGGCCCCCAATGTATTTTTTCCTAGGGTCTCTTTTTATGGACATGTCATCTTAACCATATTATGTCACATCAAACCATATCGGACTTGAAAGACGTACATGCATTTGAGGAGCTTTGTAAAAATGTTTAAGCTTTCATGTAAATAAGTAGCTTCAAATTGTGTCTTGTAAAACCCTAAGTGTTTCACCAGTTTCTTTGTACATTGTCAGCTTATTGATTTATTTCTGTATCTATACTGCCCTTCTGCAGAGATTCTGGGTAAGTGTACAATATAAATGACTAGCTATTAGGGCCATGGTACTCAGTGGATAGCTCAGTGAGTTGGGTACCTTGGGAGTTTGATTCCCTACTGTGCCTTCTGGGGAAAAAGCCAGCCTATGTGGCCTTGAGCAAGCTCAACAGTCCCAGGGCATCCCAGAAGAAGGGAATGGTATGCAATTTCTGAGTACACTGTACCTAAAATATCATGAAAAGGGATGCCCAATTGACTTAATAGGTGATAATTATCATCCTCATCATCATTGTAAGGGCCAGGGTGATGGATGTATCTTGTATACCTTGTACACAACTTGTAAACATTAATTAGTTAGCATTAAAGTGGCATGTACTCCACTGCCATTTCACAATAGAGAGGGGAAAGGTTATCTATTTTCAACAATAGAAATTCTGAGTCAGAATATGCAGACAGAAAATTGGCCCCGGATATTTTGGTCTTCTGGGAATCAGAGCCCAAAAACGTTTCCTATCGCTGTTTCATGCAGAGGAGGATCTAATTTTGATCAACTGATGACAGGCAAGTGGTTAGGAAGCATTTGTTTTTCTACCATCTATTTAAACAAAAGCGCAGTCACCTTCTTGGCTTTTAAAATTAGGTTACTATGTGGTCACATAATACCACAGGCAAAGTTTCTTTCTTTCTTTAATAATTACTTTGTGCAACTCTATATTTGAGAATGCTGGCCACGGAATTCTGGGAAACGTAGTCAAAGAAGGTTTCCTCCAGATTCTCTGACCACAGGTGGAAAATAGCTTTCAGTCACTTTTAGTGCACCAGTTCTCAATAATGGTGGGTGTGTGTATGTGTGTGTCATTGAATGAAATGCAGAACAGTATCTCCCTCGCAGTCTTCGAAATGCAGCACTAAAAGTAGAAGCAACAAAAGATAAACAGACTGAGGGTCACCCAGTAATTTCTGTACTGGATGAGGGGATACTGGGTCCATGAGCTTTGTATGCAAAGAGAGGTCACTGTGTGTGTCCCCATTTCATCTATTTTTTTCCTTGTGGTATATGTCTGCCCTCTTCCCCATACAATTCTCAACTCCATGTCAGGTTTGGCACTGATAACAGAATCTGTATTTTTAAAAATGCCAAAAACACCCACAATGTTTTGTGTTCTAAAATTTTTATACCATATTTTTTTAAAAAATTGCTATAGTGGCTTACAAAACAAATAGAACATTTTATTTCAACCCCACTGCACCTCCATAAACAAAAGAGCAGGTTAAAAATAGTGACAAATTATGTCATCAGATCAATTCCAACTTGTTTTTAGTAAAGTTTTTACCCTAATATTTTAACATATAATCTTATTAATTCTTCTTTATATTTGATTGATTTACTGGTTGTAGCTTTTAATATTGTGTTTTTAATAATGTCAGCAGCCTTGGGTCCCTTTTTTGAAGGAAAAAGGTGGGGTAAAAATATTTTAAATATTTTAAATAAGTAACTAAATAACTCTGGTTGCCCTTCAGATCTTATAAGTAAATAAAACTTTAGCAGAACAAAGCTTCTAAAAGTTAACATTTTTTAAAAAGTAATAAAAACTTTTTCAAGCAGTAACTGAAAGTAACTTCTAGTTGTAGTTTGACAAATAGTGAGTGCCAGAGTAGTTTCATGGACAGAGTGTCAGACTAGGACTTGAGACACATGGGTTATAATTTGTGCTCAGATGTGGAAACTCAGAAGGTGGTGGGAATGGGAAGCTACACCTTGGACTTCTCATATACCTTTTAAAAACTATTAAAGTTGTCATAAGTTGTTAGTGTCTTGATTGCATGTAACACACACATTTCTGGGAGTGGGGTAAAAGTAAAGCATCCCCTTGACATTTAGTCTAGTCATGTCCGATTCTAGAGTGCGGTGCTCATCTCCATCTCCAAGCCGTAGAGCCAGCATTTGTCCATAGATACTTTCCATGATCACGTGGCCAGCACGACTAGACACGGAATGCCGTTACCTTCCCACCATGGTGGTTCCTATTTATCTATTCACATTTGCATGCTTTTGAACTGCTAGGTTGGCAGGTGCTGGGACAAGTGACAGGAGTTCACTCAGTCACGTGGATTCGATCTTACGACTGCTGGCCTTCTGACCCTGCAGCACAGAGGCTTCTGCAGTTTAACCCTCAGTGCCACCACGTCCCTCGGGAGTAGGGTAGGAGAACCCCTTTCCCCATTAACCATGTTGAAAGGATTCAGAAAGAAAGCCATGGCGACGATGCTGAGGGCCCCTGTATTTGAAATTAGTAGTGTGTTCCAATTAGTATTCAAAGGCAGCCCCATTCGTTAGTATGTTATCAAAGTCTAAATTGGATATTAATACAGTATGGGAGGCTTTAGTTAGAGTGCTTTGGCAAAACACTTCCCAGTTTTGCAAAAACGATCTTCCTGGGTATAAAAACAGATGAAAGGCATTGCAAAATGGTGAATCATGCCACCAGAGGATACAGGGCACAAGTGGCCTATATATTTGAAGGAAACAGTGATTGGGCAACAATGGCAGGCACAGGACGGGTCCGTCTTACCTAAGTTCTGTATTCCCCTGACTTGTAGAATTGCCTGCTTCTGCTGCAGATAGTCTGTGTACAGCTCCTTTCACTCCTTGCAGTAAAGGCCTGCCTCCCTATGCTTACTGAGCTCGCTGATGATCAATGACAGCACTCACTTTCAATCTGGGAGCAAGCATTAAAACAGAACTTTCCAATCAAGTTGGTTAGAGGGAGGGATATTCATAGAGTCACAGAATAATGGAGTTGGAAGGGGCCTATAAGATCAACAAGTCCAATCCTCTGCTTGGTGCAGGAATCCAAATCAAAGTAGATTTGACAGATGATTGTCCAGTTCCCTCTTGAATGCCCCCAACGTTGGAGTGCTCACCACTCTCTGAGGTAATTGGTTCTATGTTGTACTGCTCTAACAGTTAAAAAGTTTTTCCTGATATTCAGTCTAAATCTGTCTTCCTGTAGTGTGAGCCCGTTATGTGTCCTGTACACTGGGATGATTGAGAACAGCAGATCTTGTCCCTCGTCTCTATGACAATCTTTCAAGTATTTGAAAAGTGCTATCATATCTCCCCTCAGGCTTTTTTTCTCAAGTCTAAACAGCCCCAATTCCATCAGCCTTTCCTCACAGTCTAATCAATTATCTTCTCTTCTTTCTTTTTTTTTCCTCCATCGCTGTTGTCAGCAAAGACACTTGAAAGAGCCTTGCTGGCATTTGTTGGCAGCTTTGTGTTTATTATACCTAACCTTCAATCCATTTTTCTTAATCTGGTGCCAATATAGTCTCATCATTCTTTATTCTTTGGATTTGTTGTCTACTTGAGTGATCCTCTATGTTGGACAAAATATTGCTTTAGTTGTCGTTTTATTGAACCATGACACCTCCCTTATGTTATTCCCACCCACCCACTTCCAGTTTTGGCACTAGTTTTAAAGTTCAGTTCTTGTTTCAATGGCTGTTCAGTTCTGCCTGTATTTTTTCTGTTGTGGCTGTCTACACTGTGTGTGTGTGTGTCATTACACAGATACATTACATTTTAGTACACAACCCCTACCCATGCATCACACATAAAAGCCACAGTGTGAAAAAGTCACAACAGTTTAGCAAACTTGAAAGCAAATTTTAAACGTGGTCAGCCCCAAAATACATAGGCCAACCCGTATGCAAGAGTTAAGCTATTCTGAAGTAATTACTGTGTCTCCAAAACCTGTGTGAAAAACTTTAAAGGTTTTGGCCATTTTGGTCTCCCAATGCAAATCAGAATTGTAAAGATCCAGATTGTTGAATTTTGGTTACAGTTGGGTCTGAGTTAACTTGGATCAGGACTGAATAGGGGCCCATTCTGAATTAGCAAATGAGGGGAGAAGTGTACTATGATGCTAAATCCTTTGTGTTTTTGAAGGTACCGTAGCAACACAATTTCAGTAAAAAATTGGTGGGAAGAGAGCAGTGTTGTCTCTTTACTATCTACTAGTAATTTATTTTTGACAGACATATGTTGAGAGTCTGTAGCACAAATGTAATAACAGAATGACAGTTTCTCTTATTAGCAGCTGATAGAATGCTGAAGCGAGAAGCTTGCCAGATCCTGCTAAGTCACTGCAACAGATGTGTCTTTCTCCTGGAAAATGTCAGTTATCATTTGAAAAGCGGTGGCTCAGGACGAAACTAAGGAGGAACTGTGCTGGATCACAGTTTGCTGAAGGATAGGTCACAAAGCAAGTCAGCTCCTTGTCAAATTGGACAATATTGCAATTTGGAATATTTCTAGCAATTTAGTTGCTTATCAAAATGTTTCTGTCAAACTTCCTCACAATAAATCAAAGTATCCTGTAAACACGTAACGTAGCTCAACAAGCAACATGACATAAAATGGTAACAGCTGTAATAAATGAATAAGCTGACCCATCAAATAAGGTTGTGAAACATCCTTCAAGGTTTTTAGGAATATCCTCCGTAAAACAACAGGTAGACTGGGATCTGTGGCTATAAAGCCATCTAGGATGGGGGGGCTGTTTTTAATTTTAATTTTGTCTTCCTCTAAAGAATAACTATATATGAAGTTGGAAGGGTAACCTGCAATCAAATGTGTAAATGTAATGGGTGCAAACACCGTAGGTACAAATTACTTTCCTTCCATTTAAAACTGTGTACAGTGGTGCCTCACTTAATGATTATCTCGTTAAACGATGAATCTGCTTGATGATAAGGTTTTGTGATCACTTTTGCAATGTTCTAATGGGGAAAAACGCTTTACAATGATCAGTTCCCTGCTTCGGGAACCCATTTATCGCTTTACAACGATCAAAACAGCTGATCGCCGGGTTTCCAAAATGGCCGCCCACTGTGCAAAATGGCTCCCGCTGTTTTTAGGATGGATTTTTTGCTGTACAGGGAACAGAAAATGCCATATGGAGGATCTTCACTGGATGAGCAGGTACAGTGGTGCCCTGCATAGCGACGATAATCCGTTCCGGAAAAATCGTCGCTATACGGATTCGTCGCTATACGGGGCAAAAAAGCCCATAGAAACACATTAAAACGTAATTAATGTGTTCCTATGGGTTTGAAACTCACCGTTCAGCGAAGATCCTCCATAGCGCGGCCATTTTCACTGTTCGTTAAGGGAGGAATATGTCCCAGAAACAGGGGGCAGCCATTTTGAAACCGCCAGTCAGCTGTTATAAAAGCATTGCTATGATCTGAACCGATCATAGCAAAGCCAAGTTCCACTGCCAGACAGCCCTGGAGGACGCCCGGCCTCCTTGCCGGGGCTGTCCCGGGGCACAAACAGGTGGGCTGGAGGGTCGTTCTCCGGTGAGCAGCGGGCTGGAGGGATGCAGCCGCCGGGGGTGGGGAAGGGGTGGGTGGGAAGGGACGCGCCGGCCACCACTCGCTCGCCAGCTAGCCCAGGAGACACCCGGCTAAGGCAGGCGAGCGAGGAGTTAAATGGATGCAGCCGCCGGGGGGGTGGAGGTGGGGAAGGGACGCACCGGCCACCCCTCGCTCGCCAGCTAGCCCAGGAGACACCCGGCTAAGGCAGGCGAGCGAGGAGTTAAATGGATGCAGCCGCCGGGGGGGTGGAGGTGGGGAAGGGACGCGCCGGCCACCCCTCGCTCGCCAGCTAGCCCAGGAGACACCCGGCTAAGGCAGGCGAGCGAGGAGTTAAATGGATGCAGCCGCCGGGGGTGGAGGTGGGGAAGGGACGCGCCGGCCACTCCTCGCTCGCCAGCTAGCCCAGGAGACACCCGGCTAAGGCAGGCGAGCGAGGAGTTAAATGGATGCAGCCGCCGGGGGGGTGGAGGTGGGGAAGGGATGCGCCGGCCACCCTTCGCTCGCCAGCTAGCCCAGGAGACACCCGGCTAAGGCAGGCGAGCAAGGAGTTAAATGGATGCAGCCGCCGGGGGGTGGAGGTGGGGAAGGGACGCGCCGGCCACTCCTCGCTCGCCAGCTAGCCCAGGAGACACCCGGCTAAGGCAGGCGAGCGAGGAGTTAAATGGATGCAGCCACCGGGGGGTGGAGGTGGGGAAGGGACGCGCCAGCCACCCTTCGCTCGCCAGCTAGCCCAGGAGACACCCGGCTAAGGCAGGCGAGCAGCGGGCTGGAAGAAGGCGTGGGTGGGGAGGAGGAGAGGGAAGGGGCGCGCCAGCCACCTTCAGTGAGCCAACCCCGCACTCCCGGTCTCCTTGGCGGGCGAGGAGGGGGTCTCTGGTGCACCGCCGCCCTCGTCCAGCCACTGGCACCCTGATCCCGGTCCCCGGCGGGCGCCTCCTCCTTTGCAGCGCCGCCCGCCGCAACTGCTCTCTGGCTCGGCGCCCCCGGGGTTGCTGCGCGCCGGGAATGGGGCCAGGCCCCTCACCCCTCCTTCCCTCCCTCCTCCCAAGGCGCGATCAGCTGTTTGCTTTGCCATGATCCGTTCCCCAAGCAGGGAACCGATCATCGCAAAGCGAAATTTCCCCATAGGGAACATCGGAAAGCGATCGCAAAAGCGATCGCAAAATCTTCATCGCAAAGCGATTTCATCGTTATACAATGCAATCGCTGTGCGAGGCACCACTGTACTTTGCCCATTGGAACGCATTGAATGGTTTTCAAGGCATTTCAATGGCTTTTTTAGTTTGCTTGACAAGGAATTTCGCTGGAACGGATTAACATCATCAAGTGAGGCACCACTGTAATTGCTGTTAGTTATGAACCAAGATCACAGCAGATTCTACACCTCCAATATAAAACCACTGTTCAAAGACTCTGCAGTTCTGTATAGATAGTGATCAGGGCCATGTAATGGTATCAATTAGCAGATGAAAGCCAAGAATAGGTGAAGACGAAGACGCTCCCTCCCTCCCTCCCTCCCTCCCTCTGTATATTGATATGATTTCTGTCCAATCATTGTCATCCTCACACGAATGTGTGCATGCAGACATTTTGCTGCTTCCGCATTGCTGTTGGCTTCCTGGGACACTGCTGGCCAACCAGTTAGTAAGGAAAGGCAGTATTTGGGCCTGAAGAATTGTGGGTGGGTGGCTACAGTGGCGCCAACACAGTTTTCTTTTAGTCCGATTTTTACAGGCGCTATCCAAGGTGCTAAACTCTTTCCTTCTCCCCCCCAAATAGCTCCAGATCACGCCAACTCCATCTCCCTCTGCTTTCCTGACTCCTCTAGCTGCAATCCTTACAACACCTGAAGGAAGTGGAATTCTTGAAGCTGCAAAATATTGTTGTGAGCTACACCTGTTGTAATGCAAGGTGCCTTGGTCTTGAATGCACAATAGGGCCATTCGCTTTATATGGCATGATGTTCGTCGATGTCGTGTGCACTACTATCAAGTGAAAACCACCTCCCAGAACCTTTATTAAGCTTGAAGTTGCCATTCAGCTTTTAACTAGTGACTCTTTCCTCTGGAATACACTTTTTTTTTTCAAACCAGGCAAAGCAGCAGTGTTCCTTTTCCCCTGCTTTTTCAACACTGGCACCATTAAGAGCAGAATGTACACAGCTTCTATTCTAAAGTTCTGAAGCACGAACAGCCTATGTTATTTTGATAACACCATCTTGACTATGTGTCTCAAGATTAGCCAATGGTATGTATAGAATATCCTGTGACCACCAATTTTCCAGTCTTCAAAAATACCTTATTTCCCTCAAAACGAGACCTAACCTGAAAAATAAGCCCTAGTACGATTTTTCAGGATGCTCGTACTATAAGAACTGCCCCAGAAATAAGCCCCAGTTAAGTGAAACCCTGCCCTTCAACATTGTGCAGCAACCAGAAGAAGGTGACATACCTGTATTTGAATAAATGTAGATTGTTGTACATGAAAAAAAAATCCCCTGAAAATAAGCCCTAATGCATTTTGGAGCAAAAATTAATATAAGACCCTGTCTTATCTTCAGGAAAACACAGTAATAAGCAAGATTTATAAACCAAAATGAATAAGAAGGCTCAATATCACAAGCCATTAAATTCTTATTACCCAGCTGAAATCTTAAGCACAGAGTTCTTTATGTGTAGATGGATGCTTGCCTTTACACAAGATCCAGTGAAAATGTACTATAATTTCACAGCTACTTCACAGAAAACGGAATGCCCTCAGCGCAGCTCTTAATTGACTACCTCACCACTCGCTCCAGTAGGACTGTGGTATCCAAGCCCCTGCGGTGGATCCAAAAAAAGTGGAAGTACTGAATGCTATACATTACATCAATGGTCCTCAACGTTGGGCCTCCAGATGTTATTGAACTACAACTCCCAGAAGCCTTCGCCACCAACTCTGCTGGCCAGGATTTCTGGGAGTTGAAGTCCAAGAACATCTGGAGGCCGGAGGTTGGGGACCACTGCATTACATAGTCTCTGACTTCCTCTAGTGGCTTGTTCTGATGACTACAACCTGGAAATACATATAAATGCATATTTTAGGGTTTTTTCATTTAGTATTTTCAGGCAGTGGATAAATGAATCAAGAGGCTAGTGATCCCAGAGATAGGGGAGTCCTACTGTATTTCCAATCTGTCTCAGGTTCTGATTTTACTGTAAGCATCAAAGCTGAACTCCCATATTAGGTTGTGACTACGCAACAAAATATTACAGGATTTGCGCAGTTATCGTAAAAGTCAATTTGACCATTTATTTCTCTGATCACACAACACAAAGACTGGTTCAAATGGGTCCATATGGTGATATAGGTGATTGGGACATGAACTTCAGGACTCTTGGAGCACCCCTCCCCCGTGTTCTCTCACTCTGATTTTCCTCTGAATATTTAAAATATTTTACATATATGAGAGTAGTGCTGAATCTCCTCATCACTATTTTAGTGCCAGATAAGGGGAAAAATTAAATTATGAACAAAACAGAAACAACTCAGATGAAATAAAGGGAGTTTCTATGGCACGTGGTATTTCTGTAAACATTAAGAAGAATTTTCGAATGCTGTGATCCCGTTCGGGAACACTGTACAGCCCTTTCAAAACCAAGTGGCTTGAGAGCAAACCATATAAGGATTTCAGAGGTGGAACAAGAGGAAGGAAGGCAAGAAGGTGGGGCTATGGGCTGAAATGTGAATCACACTGCATCAAGTGTGAACACTGAACTCCTGAATCAATATGCATGCGATCAATGACTGTGAATTGAACTAATACTGACTGCAAATCAAATCACAGCAAAGGCAATTCAGATTGATTTGCCTTGCCAATGTAGATGTATTTTATCTCTAAATCAGACTCAAACTTAACCAAATTGTTTGTTCTCTCCTCTCTCTCTCTCTCTCTCTCTCTCTCTCTCTCTCTCTCACACACACACACACACACACACACACACACACACAAAGTGAAAGATTATCTTGTGTAACTTTGCTCCTAGCACAATTCAGATCAGTAATGAAAAGCTTCCTATCTTGTATTTTAGGGTCCAAGATTCTCCCAAGCTTCCTTTTTCCCTAAGGAAGCCTTTGGGAGCCTCAGGATGGGAGGGAATCTTTAAGAGTCAAAATTGCTGCTGAATTGCCACCGCTGGGATTAGGACCAACAATGCTGATCTGGCAGCAATGTTTGACTATTGAAGACTCCTCCCAACCCCTGGTTCCCAAAGGCTTCTCCGGGCCACAAGGAGGTTTGAGAAAGCCTGGAAACTAAAATAGGTGGATAAGAAGTTATAAATTAATGTGTAAGTATGCATGTAGGCATCTTCCAGTCTTGAGAGACTATGGTAACATGCTCTGAATAGAGATCTTGGAACAGCGTCTAGTGTGACTGAGAAGGCCAATTCGAGAGAGTGACAATCCCTTCCACACTGAAGACAAGTACAATCTGTCCCCTGTCCACCTCCCTGCTTTTGTGACTTCCTCTTTGCCTCGGCCTGCTGGGCAAGGTCTCTTCAAATTGGGAGAGGCCGTGATGCAGCGCCTGCCTCCAGGCTGAACGCTCAGATGTCAGGGTTTCCCATCTGTTGAGATCCATTCCTAAGGCCTTCAGATCCCGCTTGCAAATATCCTTGTATTGCAGCTGTGGTCTCCCTCTGGGGTGCTTTCCTTGCACTAAGTCTCCATACAGGAGATCTTTTGGAATTCAACCATCAGCCATTCTCACAACATGCCCAAGCCAACATAGACATGGCTGTTTCAGTAAAGAATACATGCTAAAAATTCCAGCTCATTCTAGGACTACTCTGTTTAGAACTTTGTCCTGCTAAGTGATGCCAAAAATGCATTGGAGACAACACATATGGAATGTGTTCAACTTCCTCTCCTGCCATGCACAAAGGGTCTAGGACTCAATGCAGTGTACTCAGGACACGGGCTCTATAGACCTAGATCTTGGTATATGCATATGTATGTATGTATGTATGTATGTATGTATGTATGGATGGATGGATGGATGGATGGATGGATGGATGGATGGATGGATGGATGGATGGATGGATGGATGGATGGATGGATCTGCATACATATATTTACCCTAAATAAATAAACAAAATAAGTGCATCACTACTGATAGACAGCACAACAGCCAATCAAGGCACAGTTTGCGCACTCCTTCCTCCCTCTCCCCACAGTTGGTCTAACAGACTTCTGACACACACCCAACTTCTCGCTGCCAAGCAATGATACATATTGGCATGCACACCCCATGCACACCAGCAATACCTGTATTCAAGATATAAAGAGTGGAATCACCACAGATGAAAGATGCTAGAACTACACTTGAGGGACTGTCATGTTGAGCACCTATAGTTCATCACCGCCCACTGTGCCAGTGTTGAGCAGCAGTCATTAGCCTTTGCATGCTCAAGTGCAACCCCAGTCTCCAATATGAAATATATGTCTATATGTCATAGAACATGTCTGTCTCATTGCCTTTTATTTTTCTTGTCTTAAATATTCTTTTTCTTTTTCCTCCTGTCATTATTTAATT
This sequence comes from Pogona vitticeps, assembly GCF_051106095.1. NCBI lineage: Eukaryota > Metazoa > Chordata > Lepidosauria > Squamata > Agamidae > Pogona > Pogona vitticeps. The sequence goes on from NC_135784.1 coordinate 39,758,020, forward strand.
CATTTTCGCCATCTTGAATCATATTACGTTGTTGTTGTTTTATTAGACTGTTATTGTTTTTATTAACTTGTTAGCCACCCAGAGAAGACTTCAGTCTAGATGGATGGAATATAAATAAAATAAAATAAATGTTTAAGGTTAACATTTTGCCGTGGCACATCATAGCTCAGGATGCACCTTGGCCTTTGAAAACCAGCAGTTAGCTAATTTGTGGTAGCCCTTAACCTACAGAGGAAAGCAAAAGGGTGGTAATCCCATCCACGGTTCAATCCATGGATTTGAATGGAGTTGAGCATACTTCAGCCTGGACTGGATTGTGGCCAGAAACTCCACCCACATACATCATTATAGCACAGGGCATGTAAAGACAGCAGTAATGGGCAGTGAATTGACAGCAGTGACAGTGAACTTCTCAATAAGCTTCTGGTTTTATCTACAGTATGTCAGATACAGTTATGTTATCTTCACTGCTGCCAAATATCTTGTCAAGACTTCGAGTTCATTACCACAAACGTTCAACAATTAACTTTTAAAGATAAATCCAATCAACAAATTGATCCCAACTGAAGGCAGTACATCACAGGAGAAAGACATGCCAGATCCTAATTAGCAAAAGATCAGTTTTAAAAAGATCTGTGTGAAACTGATAGCAGATTTGTGGGGGAGAGGGAACCCCATGAGCTATAACATCATTAAGCACATTCTACAAAGATGTGTGAGGGTGGTGTTGTTGTTTTCACTCCCCAAAGCTAATAAAAATGAGAAATTTTGCTCACACGAGAGAAACCTTTGGCTGATATGGGTGCACAGAAAACATCCTACAACCAGAAAACACTTGTTGGGGCTTGAAAAGTCTGCAAGACTCATTCTAGTGTGAGTTGGGAATCACCAAGGGCAGCTGACAAGGTTACAACGCAATGACAACAGAACGTTGTTAGAAGCCGTGCCCATCTGTGAAAACAGAATAGCAGAATGATAAACACAATAGAGCTTTGTAAAAACAAAAACAAAATAAAATAAAATAGAGAGAGTGAATATCGAGAAAACTTTCTTTCACAACTAATACCAGAATCTGGAATTAGCTGTGAAGGTGATCGGCAATAAACTCAGAAAAGTCAAAAGAATGTTCTTAATCTAATGTGTGGCTCATGCTGGCTTACTCAAGGAGTCTAGGGACAAACAAGACATTAAAACACACAACCTGGTAGGAACATAAGAAGAACCCTGCTATATCAAAACAGTCATCTCAGCCCAGCAGCTTATTTCTCGTGGTGGATAACTAGTTGCTTGTAAGAAGACAAGCAATCAATAACCTTTCCCTACTGTTTCTCCAACCCCACAGCAATCAGCATGGAACAAGAAGTTTCCTTGACCAGTAGCAGTCCCTGATAGATCTATTAGAATCTGTATTGCACCTCCCTATTCAAAGGCAATGAGTTCAAGATCCTAGGGGAGACAGGCAGAGGACCATCTGCTTCATAAAACAGTAGGGTGAAGAGCAATCTTACTCGACCAGTTGCCTTCAGATGTCTTGGATTTCCTCCCCCATAATGAATTCTGGAATACCACTCTTACAACCCCAGTCATTTTATCAGGAGTTCTAAGAAACTCTTTGTGAGGCCCTGCATTGGCAACACCCAATGTAGAGCATAGAGGAATGAATGGACATGGATTCACTCTGAGCCCAAATTGTCTGTGATTTATCACATTGGCGGAGAAAGCTGAGAAGCAAGTAGGCTTAGCACAAGGCACATTGGTGGCTTATTTGAAGTGGTTCCATTTTGGATTGGGATTTCAGTTTCTTATGAAGGCTTGGCTTTACTGTTAAGCCATAATATGAAGGGAAAATTGCCCTTATTGTCAAATGAAATAAAATTTCAACTTAAGTGCTTAGTATAAATGGGCCCTTCACAAAGCATTTGAACAGGCAGTTTATCAGCTTGCAAATAGCCATAAAAGTTTAGGATGCTGTCATTATTTGCTATTGGGGTCTGTAGCTAAAAAAATAAGGTGCCAAGGTACCTTTCAGACTAGGTGGTTTGATGCATCTCATAAAGTTGGCTTTTTCTCAATTTTTCCAACTTTTTAACATACGTACTGCTTTTTTGTTCATCTGATTATTGAGAAGACAGTGATCCCACGCACACTCTTCATCATTTCTAAATTCATATATAACCTACTGGAAGGCAAATTAAAATTTTCCACTGCCCGTGTCCTTTATCTGCCTAGAACATTTCCCTGCCCACTCTTCCTGTGTGACAGGATAACAGCTTTGCCTGATTGTTTTGTTCCAGCTATTTCTCTACTGAGAATAGAAGAAGGAGCTTGTAAGTTCCCTTCTCCCCCAGACTGACCCATCCAGACTTTCTGCCAGGCATCAAGCTTGACGAGATTGCAGCAGTCTGTGTGAGCCTGAGGCAGGGCCCAAAACAGTTGGGATCACTTGCTATGCAGTCCACGTTGAGCAGTCAGTGGTGATCTGGGCACTGAGGGTGGGTACATTTAAGGAGTTTAGCCTTGTGGCCGAGGTAATCAGCATCTCATCTGAAGACTGGAAAATATATATTATTGGGCTTACAGCTTACAGGCTTCCCTTGTCAGCGTAACCACTGGCTAATAAATCTGGGTGTTGTAGTCCCCAAAAGTAACTTTGCCAAGTTTTGGCCTTGGTTTAGCTGGCTCCCTTTTGTCTGAGAAGATGAATTGAGATTGCCCAGTTAATAGCTGTTGTCCTTGGTTTACACTGCATAGCAGGAATGAGTTAGCCTTGAAGTGCATGGGAAAATAGGAAGCAGCCTTACTCAAACCATTGGTCCATCTGGCTCAGTATTCTCAACTCTGATTGGGCAGTGACTCTCTAATGTTTCAGTCAGTATCCTTTCGGAGTCCCACATCAAGATCCGTGATATTCCTGGTGGTCTTTTATGAAGTCCTAATTAGGTCTGTCCCTTCTTAGCTTCTGAAATATAACAAGATTAACTGATGTGGTTTGGCCAGACCTCAGCATACGTGCAAATGCTTCTCTCTGTACCAGCCTGCACTTACAATCCAACCATCATGAATATATTCCTTTAGCTAGCCAACCTAAAGCCTTGTTCAGCTCCCAAACCACTGGAAGTTTTTAATTGAAAAATACATGATCTTTGTCATTTGGCAATGCTTAGAAAGCTGAAATGGGACAGCCAGGCTGCTAAATATCCCAACTTCTGATGGCTGGAGAAGCAGGATAGAAGTGATATATGAATGAATGTGAAGAAGCTAGAGCTGGTAGCTCTGGCTTTCAAGAGATAATATGCTTTGATTTGGAGGACACATTACCTCTAAAAGCAAGAGTCACCAGCCTTTGGAGTTGCTTGAACTGAAAACCAGGATTCATGGTTTTCAGTTCAGGCAACTCCAAAGGCTGGTAGCTCTTGCCATGAATCCTGGTTTTCACTCATAACCAATCTGTTCTTTTTCTAAGAGAACGCCAATAGCTCTCGCCATGGGTAGTTGGTCTTTTTTACATTTCATAGCTATTATTTTTCTAGGAGCAAGGAGAGGTAAAGGAGGAGAAAGGATAAAGAACCTTGCTATAAGATCTCATTGATAATCGAACTAGCATAGGAAGAATAGTGGTTAATAACCTTTAGAAGGCTACAGTAATGATGAAACTCTTGTTTATGAGTACACTCAGCAGATAGAGAAAAATCACATTAAAGCAAAGTGGGGCATGGCATGATTTATATGTCTTTCCTGCTGAAAATGCAGAGGGTTGTTGGCTGGCTCAACTAACAACCAAGGCCAAGTATGCCTTTTGATTAGAATAATACAGCGTAAGATGGATTGCTTTCCCCTTCTGGCTATTGAGAGTTGTCTGTACTTTTAGCATGTCCTTATGGTATTACTAACAACGCAGGATGTTCTTTCCAGATCACCCCATTCCTTAAGGGCCCTACACTTTCCTGCCACCATGGTCATGGTGTTAGCAAATATTTCCCAATTGTTTTAATGGTAGAAATTGCAGCCCTCATCCAGCAGGGCCAGATTGTGAGCAGATGTTGGTCCTTCTTAAACAATACAGATCAGACCAAGACTAGGTCCAAACTGGCCAGAATGCAATGGTGGGATCTTGCTCTGAGTGCAAAAGGAAGAAGCAGTATCCTGGGGAAAGGGAAAGGAGCTGCTGTGCCTTGGAGCACACTGTTCACAGCTTTAATCATTTATAACAAGAGCTCTCAGTTGTCTAAGTCATAATTTATTTGCAATAGTCTGCCAATAAAAGTGCACTATTTGTAGTTGTGTTCCATTTTATACCATAACCATTTCCTCCCAATACCCACCATTAACCATTGTTTGAGATGTCATAGCATCCAGCTGTTGGGAGGACAAAGTGAAGGCTTTGTTATCTAGTGCCAGTTATTTTGAGCCACATCATGAGAAGACAAGACAATCGTGCTAGGAAAATTTGAAGGCAACAGGAAAAGTTGAAGACCAAATGTTAGATGGAATGACTCCATACAAGAATCCACAACCTTGAGTTTATGAGAGTTGGCCATGGCTGTTGATTTTAAAAGGTTTTTTTTGGGGGGGGGGACTTATTTATAGCATCCCCATAAGTCAAAAGCAACTTGACAGCACATCACAACAACAACAGTCACCTTGGTCCTTGACAAATTCTTCATGCCTTGTTTCAGGCCCTCAGTGTGACTGCTTAGCAAGCAATACACAAGGTATTCGGCTGCCGTCTGAGATCCTAGTGTTCTTGCAAAGTCTGAAATCATTACAGAAGTTCAGCACAAGCAGATTGGGTGCTTACGTAAATATCTTGATGTTCCCCATTGATTTTTTTTCCTTGTGACTAAAAGGCACATACCCAGACTGCATACGTAATATGACAATGCTAATTCTTCCCTGGAGAAAGAGATTGCTTTTTTCCCCCCCTTGGCAACCTTAGAATTCTAATCTATACAAACCTGCCTTACTGATTTCCGCTGCAGCCATAATCTCTGGAGACCAGAAATATAGCTTATTCTTCTGATGTAAGCACTCAGTAGACCGTGATGGTGGGAGACGACATTTCAGTTTCTTCAAAAGGAAAACCTACCACTTTACTCAATCCAGTGGCTCGCCATCTTCATAAGCTATTAGTTTTAGCAGCATCTGGCATGGGTTAGGTGCTAAAAAAAGAAACACTCTGGGAGCTCACAATGTAGAAAAGATGTTAAAACAAAAGGGGGTCAGAGCCAAATGAGAAAGGGGAAAGGTGTGGCAGAGAGTAAAGTGTACCATGTTTACCCAAAAATAAGACAGGGTCTTATATTAATTTTTGCTCCAAAAACAAATTAGGGCTTATTTTCAGGGGGTGTTTTATTTTTTCATCTACATTCATTCAAATACCGTCATGTCATCTTCTTCTGGTTGCTGCACAATGGTGGAGGGCGGGGTTTCACTTAACTAGGGCTTATTTTTGGGGTAGGGCTTATATTACGAGCATCCTGAAAAAATCATACTAGGGCTTATTTTCAGGTTAGGTCTCATTTTCAGGGAAACAGGGTAGTGATTAAGGAATAATAATGACAGTAATGATAATGGCAATAGTGATGATGGTGATGATGCGAAGAAACAGCAAGTGAGAAATGCCATGTATTTTGAATCTTCCCAATGAAGCAGACAGATATTAAGAAGAGAACATTCAAAACATCAGTGAAGGCTTGGAGGCAAAATATCATGGAAGTGTTGATTGAATAGTGTCTCATGAATAAGTGTGAGAAACTTCTTTAAAGGCTGTAGCTGCATTCTGCTTCGGTGACGTGCATACACTCTTGGCAGGATGCGGCAGCTGCCAGCAGGCGGGGTAGCCCCCTCTTCTGCCCTTTTGCTTAGAGGTAGAGCATAAGATCAAATGGTTATTTTAGCCAATCCTAGTTATGATTAGGTAACTAGTATCCTATCTGTTTCTCTCATAACATACTAGGTAATCATGCTAAGTCAATAAAAGAACCCTCAAGGCATTGCCAGTTGGCTCCACTGGTTTGGACTTTCACTGTCAACTCCTTTGGGCTCTCTCTTTGTTCTGTGATCACCCACAAATAAGAGCCAGAATAGAAGCAAAGCTTGGTCATGCATCCAAGTGGCTTCAGTCTTCTTGAAGGATGACTTCCCCTGGGACAGAGACTGAAAGCCTGTGAGTCTTTTTCATCTCTCAGCAGCTTTTGATACCCTTGTCCATGGCATCTCTCTGGAGCAGGACAAGTGCAAAAGGCACACTAATACTGTATGGTACTTCTAGTCATTCTTGCAGGAATGGCTTGGAAATTTGTAGTGGATGATACCTATTGCATCCCATGCCTTGTGACATCTTCCAAGATTCTAGCTCACACCACACAATGAAGGCTGCTGGTTCTATGTTAGTGGGACAGTGAATCTGGCTTGGATTTTAGTTCACAGTGCTGAATCCTACCCCCAAGAACCCATGGAGATATCTTGGATAATGATTATTATGAAGTACTGGATTCAACAGAGCAGTAGCTTTGTATGGCTACTTTAAAGTTCAGACTAAACCTACAGCAAGTTTACTACCCCTGTGGCATTGAAACCACCAGCCTCCATGAACACTCACCCACCAATGTGGTCCAGATATTTTGGACTACAACTGACATTTGGTCACAGTGACTAAAGCTGATAGGAGTTGATCCGAAACATCTGGAGGACATCAACTGATCTGTAAGAAGTTGGTAAGTGGAAACATTAATAGATTTGGAACGAGGCATTTGCGGTATGCAGGTGATGCTCAGCTTTGTATCTTCAGGTTTTCTAAGGTAGGTGAGGTTATGCTGGTGCTGAACCTGTGTTTGGATTCATTAAATGGGCTACAAGATCCATCTTGTAGGAATTCATTCTCAGTTTGTCCTCACCTAGCCCATTTAATGAATCCAAACACACACACATACATATAAATATCTTTCCTAGATATAAAATAAAGCAAACTTGATTACAGTCATTACAATGCTAGTATAAAAATATAGATCGAAGCTTGCTTCTTTTAAATTACATGAAAATACACAGAATACTACAGTGAACATGAATCAGGGCACATGAATTAATATGAACATGGTTTGCATAAATGCATCAGTGGAAGTTTCCTATTATCGAGCTGAAAATGATTCAAGACTTGGCATTGTGCACAACCTTCTGCTCTACAAAGGTTTGGCCTTGTGCCTTTTCCAGTGCCTGGCTTGGTCAAATACATTCAAACAGCATTGACAGAAATCCAGTTCTCCTTGAATGTGGTGCCAAGTTTTAGCAATCTGATTTATCTTCAACTCCAGCCATGTTTGCTACTTATGTTGCCTTTTGTCTGCACTTCACTGCAGCTGAACAAAATGGTGGCCAGTCTCCATTTCTAATAAGATTACCATTCCTGGGCCTCTAGAATGAAAACCTGTACGACAACAAAAGAGGTAAAATTATGCCCAGTAAAATTGTGAAAGGGAGCCTCCCGTCTTGTTGTTTTGGCTTAATTGAGTCTATTTCTGCCAATGCTATTGCGACACCACAGTAATTATTGAAAGCAGAAATGACTACAAAGAAAAAGTAAAGAAAAAAGTTCTAAAGCACAAATGAACACTAAGAAGACAAAAGTAATAATTTAAGAAGAACTGCATCCGAAATTCTTTCTTTGTCAGCTAGGAACAGACTGCATGTTATGAGTTTTGTTACACTAAGCAAGAGAATTTCAGCCACTCAGTCCTAAAGTAAGTCAAATCAAAAATGAAAAGTCTAAGGAAGAAAATGCATGACCTCTCCTAATCCAGCTATCACCTAAATATAATGAGAGAAAGATGGCATACAAGGCAATTTAAAGTCCATGTAATTTCATGGAAGGACCATTCATATACTCCACAGTTCCTGGAGAGCGTGCTGGAGAGATCCTTTCTCGGCTGTAATGATTTGGAATGTCATTACCCACTTTTTTTTTGGTCCAGAGAAAAGTGTGGGACGATTTGACTCCTCCCATCCTTCCCTTGAGAAAGTGGAAACGGTCTGTTTGGATACTTCTTGGTTAAATCTAGCAAATAACTACCTATCTTCTTTAGAGGGCAGAAAGTGGAGGTGGGAGGAAAGGGAGCTAACAAAGGAAGTAACAGACAGGAGGGAGTAGTCTCAAGGACTCTGAGGTACAGGAGAGGGAACAACTCTAGTTAGTAGCAGACTTTCCTTCCACCCTCCAACTTCAGTGTTAAAAAGGTGAAGAATGCAAGGCTGTTTTCCAGCATTCTCCACGCCGGAGAGTGAAGCAGTCCGTTAACAAAGCCCAGCTCCCCTCTTCCTACATCATCCCAGGCCACGTCAGCATCTTCCTTGTATGGTATTGTTTGTTTGTATGTACGCTGCCTTTCTCTCCTCAGGAGACCCAAGGCATCTCACAACAATTAAAATCATACAATAGTAACATGTTAAAATGTCATACAAAATTATATGTTTAAAAAAACAATTAAACATTAGTCAGTATTAAAAAGAATTATAAAACCATTTAAAAAACATTTTAAAATATCTACATTTTTAAAAATAGGCGTCCCCTAGACACTTCCAAATCAAAAGTCTGTCTGAAAAGTAAACTCTTTTCTGGATTATGGAAGGACAAAAAGGGAGAGGGCCAACCTAACGTCTTGAGGCAGGGCATTCAAAAGCCCTGGGAATAGACAATGAAGTTTCTCTGTCTGCATCTTGTTTCTATTTCATTTCCCCCCATTTTTCTGTGCTTCTTTTGATTTTTTGACAAAACTCTCCCAAAGTCTAATTTTCCAGCATACTAATCCATACCAGAACAGAAGTGTCTGCTTTAGTCTATGCCATGCCTGGGGTCAACTTGATGAGTGATGGGTTTGACCAGGCCCTGCAAGAGACAAGATTGCCAGACTCGGGATCTGTCAAAGAAAAAAACTTCTCATTCTTCTGGCAGGGAAAACCATCGAATGAGACCAGGGAATATGGTGTTGGCTTTGCAGTCAGAAATACTCTGCTGAGATGCATTGTTCCACCTACTGTGGGGAGTGAAAGAATCCTGTCTCTGCAGCTCCACTCATCAGCAGGACCAGTCACCCTCATTAGTGCATATGCACCAACACTGTCATCCACTCCAGAAGTGAAAGAAAATTCTATGATGATCTGGCAGCTATTATCAAAAAAGTCCCTGAAAGAGAGGCACTGTTCATCCTTGGAGACTTTAATGCTAGAGTTGGTGCTGATCACAATTCTTGGTCCACCTGTCTAGGCCATTTTGGCATTGGAAAGATGAATGAAAATGGCCAACACTTGCTGGAGTTTTGCTGTTATTATGGTCTTTGTATCAGCAACACATTCTTTAATACGAAGCTTCAACACAGAGTTTCCTGGAGGCATCCAAGATCCAAGCATTGGCATCAGCTCGATTTGATCCTCACTAGACGTTCTAGCCTTCCTAGTATTACAATCACACGCAGCTACCAGAGTGCTGATTGCGATACTGATCACTCCCTGGTGTGTAGTAGAGTAAAACTGCGAACAAAGAGATTGTATCACATGAAAAAGGAAGGAAGACCACGTACTGACATCAACAAGACTCGCGATCAAAGAAAAGTGAAGGAATTTGCCCAAGCCCTTGAGGAAATCCTTCCAGGTCCAGCTAATGTAAATACACCTGAACGATGGGAACACTTCAAGAACGCTGTGTATAACACTGCCCTGTCCACCTTTGGCTAAAAGACCAGAAAGATGGCTGACTGGTTTGAAGCCCATTCAGAGGATTTGATGCCAACCATCGAGGATAAGAGAAGAGCTCTAGCAGCATACAAAACCTGTCCTAGCGAGTACAACTTGCAAGCTCTTCGAGCTGCTCGTAGCCAAGTCCAACAGGCTGCCAGGAGATGCTCCAATGATTATTGGCTTCAGCTCTGCTCTCAAATACAGATAGCAGCGGACACAGGTAACATCAAAGGAATGTATGATGGTATCAAGCAAGCCTTAGGTCCAATACAGAAGAATTCTGCTCCCTTGAAGTCTGCTACAGGTGTGATCATCCAGGACCGAGCACAGCAGATGGAACGCTGGGTGCAGCACTACTCTGAGCTATATTCCAGAGAGAATGTAGTAACCGAAGAAGAATTAAATAACATTGAGTGCCTGCCTGTCTTGGAAGAGCTGGACAGCGAACCAACCTTAGCAGAAATAAAAGCGCCACCTTAGCAGAAATAAAAGCGGCCTTGGATTCCCTTGACTCCGGCAAGGAACCTGGAAGGTACAACATCCCTGTTGAAGTGCTGAAATGCTGTAAGGAGATCATCACCACCGAACTGTATGAAGTCTTTTGTCTCTGCTGGAGGGAAGGTGGAGTACCACAGGACATGAAGGATGCAAATATTGTCACATTGTAGAAGAACAACGGAGACAGGGGCGACTGCAATAACTACTGTGGCATCTCTCTTCTTAGCGTTGTTGGGAAGCTGCTTGCCCATGTTCTCCTGAAGAGACTCCAGGTACTTGCAGACAGAGTCTATCCAGAATCACAGTGTAGATTTCGAGCTAATAGATCCACCACTGACATGGTATTCTCCCTCAGACAGTTGCAGGGGAAATTCAGGGAACAACAACAGCCACTCTTAGTGGCCTTCATAGACCTTACAAAAGCATTTGACTTGGTTAGCAGGGATGGCCTTTTTAAAATACTTCCTAAGATTGGATGTCCAACTCGTCTCCTTAACATCATCAGGTCCTTCCATGATGGAATGAAGGGCACTGTAGTTTTTCATGGCTCAACATCAGATGCCTTTGACATCCGAAGCAGAGTGAAAGAGGGTCGTGTACTCACACTAACCCTTTTTGGGATCGTTTTTGCCGTCATGCTGAAGCACGCCTTTGGAACTGCAACAGAAGGTGTCTATCTCTGGACTAGATCAGACGGAAAGCTCTTTAATCTCTCTAGATTGAGAGCAAAGACCAAAGTCCAACTGAAATGCATGCGGGACTTCCTCTTCGCAGATGATGCAGCCATTGTTGCCCATTCTGCTGAAGACCTCCTACAACTCATGGATTGTTTCAGCAAGGCCTGCCAAGACTTTGGACTAACTATCAGCCTGAAGAAAACACAAGTCATGGGCCAGGGCATGGACTCACCTCCCTCTATTACCATCTCCATGCAAGAATTGGAGGTTGTCCATGAATTTGTGTACCTTGGCTCAACCATCTCTGACACTCTTTCCCTAGACGTCGAGCTGGATAGACGCATTGGGAAAGCAGCTACCATGTTCTCTAGACTCACAAAGAGAGTATGGCTCAATAAGAAGCTGACGGCACATACCAAGATCCAGGTCTATAGAGCCTGTGTCCTGAGCACACTCCTGTACTGCAGCGAGTCCTGGACCCTTTATGCAAGGAAGCTGAACACCTTCCATATGCGTTGCCTCCGACGGATTTTTGGTATCACCTGGCAGGACAAAGTTCCAAATAGAGGAGTCTAGAACAAGCTGGATTTTCAGCATTCATACATTACTGAAACAGCGACATCTACGTTGGCTTGGGCACGTCGTGAGAATGGCTGATGGTCGGATTGTAAAGGATCTCCTGTATGGAGAATTAGTGCAGGGAAATCGCCCCAGAGGGAGACCACAGCTGCGATACAAGGACATCTGCAAGTGGGATCTTAAGGCCTTAGGAATAGACCTCAACAGATGGGAAACTCTGACATCTGAGCGTTCAGCCTGGAGGCAGGCGTTGCATCACGGCCTCTCCCAATTTGAAGAGACCCTTGTCCAGCAGGCCGAGGCAAAGAGGAAGTCACAAAAGCAGCAAAAGCAGGGAGCTGGACAGGGGACAGATTGGATTTGTCTTCAGTGTGGAAGAGATTGTCACTCTCGAATTGGCCTTCTCAGCCACATTAGACGCTGTTCCAAGTCCTCCATACAGGGCACGATACCATAGTCTCTCGAGACTGAAGGATGCCTACCTGTAATTTGGCTGCAGTTGGTACACAGCCCTAATCATTACGGCTTGGTTACAGTGTGGTGACAATGTTGATCTGCTTTTGTACAGAGAATGAAATATGGTGGGAGACCATTTCATCCCACCTTCTTAGAACCAGCAGGTCTGCTAACCAAGGGCTTGATGTATTTTTGGACCACCTGGCATCCATCACCCCTTCCCTCTAGTTTACTTCTCTATTGCAGCAGAAGATGGTGAATCACATGTGCTTACAAGACCCCTGCTCTGGTTATCTGTCAGTGCCAGGCACAAAGAATGGCTCTCCAGTGTGAGACACGTTCTTCAGCAGAGACTATTTTTGTCTCACAGGGCTATGAATAGTAAGGCAAAGGTAAAGGTTCCCCTTGACAATTTGTCCAGTCGTGTCCGACTCTAGGCGGCGGTGCTCATCTCCGTCTACAAGCCGTAGATCCAGTGTTTGTCCGTAGACCATTTCTGTGGTCACGTGGCCAGTGCAATTAGACATAGAATGCAGTTACCTTCCCACTGTGGTGGTACCTATTTATCCACTTGCATTTTGCATGCTTTCGAACTGCTAGGTTGGCGGGAGCTGGGACAAGTGATGGGGGCTCACTCCGTCGCATGGATTCGATCTTACGACTGCAGGTCTTCTGACCCTGCAGCACAGAGGCTTCTGCGGTTTAACCCGCAGTGCCACCACGTCCCCACTATGAATAGTAGGCCTTTGTAAATAAATAAATTCAGCATTTCCTTCAGAGTTTATATGGGATTTCTATATTTGGGGGTTTAAAGCAAGGTTTTTGTTATTTTGCATTGGAAACAAGCTGCATTTTAAGACACAGCAGGTGCACTAAGTACACCTTTTGCAGAAAGTGAGGGCCATCAACTGCTCAAAACAAATGTTCCAGGTCATGTAAACTTATGCTTTCTGAATCAGAGGTGCGTGGGCACTTTCTGCAGGTTTTCAGTTCTATACTTTGGTGTGGACATCAGGGATTTTCATAATACATGACCCTCAATTCCACTCTTTGGACCTAGTTTTCAAAACTGAATCACTGTAATACAGTGCCCCCTATTCCCATTCTCCAGAGCCTGGGGCAGGTCATCAGTCAGGGCTATGAAGACCAATTTGGTACCAAATCCTGGCCTGAAACCAGACTGAAATTCTTCTTGATAATCAGTTTCTTCCATGAATATCTGAAGCTGCCCAGCTCAAGGACGTGCTCAAGGCCTTACCCAAAAAGGGGATATCTCTAATTGACACATACATTTGGGTCCAGAGAGGTCCTCTTCAGGAAATGATACACCAGTGCCTCTTCCAAGGCAGAAGGCACATCTCCTGATTTAATGAGGCATCTACCACCTTCTGGATCCACCTAGTCAATCCATCCTTGCTAGACTTTATCAAATATGATGGGCAAGGGTTGAACATATATGTCCACCTCATCAGGCCGCAACAACGGAAACTAGTCCCAAACTCTTCACTAGACAGTGCACTGCCTATTTCGCTAGACATGGCAGTGTTTCTGGCGCTATGTTCCAAGCAAATATTTTTGACTTTGTTTTCAAAATGCTGAGCAAATTTTTACAGCAAGCTTTTCATCACTCAGGACAATGCTGCCAGTCAGCAGGTAGAGGATGAAAGAATACAGAGAAAGTAAGACTTTGGTGAAAATTCTGTTTGGTTTGATTTTTTATAACAGTGCTTCAAAATTCTAAATGTCTTCATAGAGCCGGTATAAAGAATTTTTTAAAAAATAGAATGCCTTTCTTCAGTATTTAAGGTATTTAAGGTATAAACTATATTGGAGAGAGATGGGCATGAACAGGTTTGTCCCAGTTCATCCCAGTTTGTAAATGTTACTTGAAAGTTACAGTTCCCCCACTTCCATTACTCAAACAGCCACTCTCCAGGCTTGCTTGATTTTTTTTTTTTAACAAGCAAGCTGGGTCTTCTCTGCAGGGCAGAGAAGTCTGTGCTCTTGCTCGTGACTGAGAGATTAGCCAAGGAGGTGGAAAAAACAAGCAAGCTTGTTGTTTGAGCCAGAAGAGGCAGGAAGAGGAGCAGCAGTGCCTGTGGTGCCGCCTTTACAAACTGGGATGAAGCAGGACGAACTGGTTTGTGCCTGTCTCTGATACTGAACTACAATTATAACTTAATAGATAAGTTCACTCCTTTTGTACCATAACTGTAACTTTCAAGTAACTTTTAAGCTAAAGTCACAGCATAAAACAAGCAAACCTATCTACTGCTAAGTTATAATTGTAGTATAGTGCAGTTATACATTCAGTACTGGGGAGAAGACTATGTTACAGATAACAGATTATCTGTAACTACTTAATTCTAAACTCGGGATCCAGTTCATCACAAACCTATCATAGATGGGGGATGAAATTGACCATATGCCAATATTTCCAACCCGGCATGAAAGAACTAGAAATGAATGAGAATACATATTGGTCATGCAGGGATGTGAAATGGGACTAGTAAGTGTAGGAAGGTGAGCGTAAGTCACAACTAGGCTGGGATGGACTGCTTGTAAGATGGTTTTAACAAGCAATTAACGCGATAGACAGAGCTTTTAAAGGTTAGGCTCTCATTAATGATACAGTATTAGACATCTACTCTAACTAATAACATCTAAATCTAATTTATCCCCACGGACATCCTATTAGAATTCCATCAGTTTTGTGCTCTAGTATTGCTATCAGGGGTTGGGATTGGGGGTTAGAATCTGGCTTTCAATTTAATTCAATAATCTAAATCTAAATTACCTAAATCTAATCAAAATGACTTAAAATTAAAATTGATGTCTTTAATGATGAAATTGCCCTTATTAATCTCTTGAAATTATTATTGATCAATCATTCTATTATATGATAATTAAGTACAGCTAAATTAATCCATTGACAAATTATTTTAATACATACTACTATTGCACTTTATCTGCACCCCTCTTTATTCTTCTTTGCACTTTATTACACAACAGGAGTCAATAGGCCTGTCACCCAGTCAAGGGGAAATGAATATTATATCAGTTATTACAGGCAGAGGAAGGTATGGTGCTGGCACAGCAGCTATTAAACCCAAAAGAACATGGGCCAGATGGTTGAAGGCTGTCCCTTGTTCTAGGTCTGTTGCCAGCGACCAGAAATGAGGTAACTTGCTCAGCCAACCCTCCACTCTATCCTTGATGCTGTTAAATGCCAGATCTGTTTTAAATAAAGCCCAGTTAATCCAATACTTGATCTTGGATGAAATAGCAGATCTGGCCTGTATTACTGAAACCTGGGTGGGCGCAGAGGGTGGTGTAGCCCTCTCATTAATTTGCCCACCCAGTAATTCCATCCAGCACCAAGGTAGACTGGAGGGTTGGGGAGGGGGAGCTGCCATTATTTATAAAAACACCGTAGAGGCTGTTAGGCTCTCTGCCTTGAGCATCCTGGGTCTTGAGGCCCTTCATGTGTCGGTGGAGATCAGGGATAGATTTGGAATGGTGCTGGTTTACCCTGCTCCCTGCAACCCAGCACTCTCCTTTCCAGAGCTGGCGGAGTTCACCTTGGTGGCGGCACTGAAGTCGTCCAGACTAATTGTCCTGTGAGGTTGGGGCCACAGGCTCAGCTCTTGAGTTCTTGGAAATCATGGCTTCCTTGGACATGTCCCAGTTCGTCAACGGTCCCACCCACGTGGCAGGTCACACATTAAACCCGGTGTTCTCAACAGGTCAGGGAGAAAGTGGACCGATAGTGACTGATGTATTATCAGTCCCCTTGTCATGGTCAGACCACCACTTAATAAAATGTAACCTTCTACCCCCACGGGGAGCAGAGACCCATTAAGATGGTCCGCCCCTACAGGCTATTGGATCCTGTAGGATTCCAAAATGCAATGTGGGGGATACCGGCTGATCTAGTTTGCACTCCTGTCAATGCTCTGGTGGATGAATGGTATGTGGCAGTCATCAGGGTGGCTGACAGGATCGTCCCTAAGAGCCCCCTCCACTCTCGACCCCAGCCAGCTGCCTGGTATAACCAACAGCTGCGGAAGATGAAGTGTAATAGGGGGAGGCTAGAGGGGATTTGGAGATGGGCTCCTATGGTAGCTAATTTAAATGCAGCTAAAATCACGTCAACTATTTATTTAGCCAAAGTGAAAACTATAAGAAAATCCTACTTTGCTCACCGGATACGTGAAGCTCAGGACCACCAAGCAGAACTGTTCCGTATTGTACATGATTTATCCAGAACTGGTCACCGTGACAGGCCTCCCAGTAGCATCTCCTGTGACCAATTTGTGGCCTTTTTAAAACAAAAAAGTGGAGGCCATCCACCGGGACCTAGATGTCTCCTCTTTGTCGGTGGATCGAGCAGAAATGTCCGGCGCATTGCCTTGCCGGGGAATTTTAACACAATTTCAGCCCGTGACATCAGTTGAGGCTGACAGGGTCCTTGATCACTGCAGGGTCACAACCTCTTCACAAGATCCTTGCCTGGCCTGGGTGTTGAAAGTGGCCAGGCCGATAACAACTGAGTGGACGGAGGCTATTATCAATGGGTCTCTCCTTGAGGGCAGGGTCCCCCTTGCCCTCAAGGAGACACTCATTGGGCCTATCCAGGAAAAAAACCAATTTGCTGGCTGATGATATTAACAACTATTGTCCGGTTGCCAATATCCCACTTATTGACAAACTGGTGGAGAGTGGTGGCCAACCAGCTTCAGGCTGTCCTGGAGGAGACCGATTCCCTTGATCCATTCCAGTCCAGGTTCAGGCTGTGTCGTGGCATGGAGACAGCATTGGTTGCCCTGCAAGATGACCTCTTGAGGGAGGCCGACAAGGGCAAAATGCCCTTGCTTGTCCTCCTTGACCTCTCAGAGGCCTTTGATACTGTCAACCATGGTATCCTCCCGGGGAGGCTCTCAGGGTTGGGGATCAGTGGTCAGGCTTTGGCCTGGCTCTGATCCTTCCTGGAGGACCATCCTCAGAGGGTTCAGCTTGTGGGGAGATGTTGTCCGCTCCATGGACTCTCAATTGTGGAGTCCCACAGGGGTCAATCATCTCCCCAATGCTATTTAATATCTATATGAGGCCGCTGGGGAAGGTCATCACGAGTTTTGGAGCTTTGTGTCACCAATATGCAGATGACATGCAGCTCTATCTCTCCTTCCACACTTCTACAGTGGATGCTGTCCCATCCCTTGAGTGCTGCCTGGATGTGGTGCTGGGATGGATGAAGGACAACAGATTGAGGCTGAATGCAGACAAGATTGAAATCTTGTGGGTAGGGGCCCCTAATGTCTGTGGTCTGGGTGCCTCCCTGTCTTTTGGGGGGCACTCTTTCCATAAAGGCTAAGGTTCATAGCTTGAGGGTACTTTTGGACCCATCACTATCAATCACATCTCAGATAGCATCTGTGGTCCGATCTGCTTATTTCCACCTAAAGTGGATCACCCACCTACATCCCTACCTTGACACCGGGTCACTCACCAGGCTGGTCCATGAGCTGGTGGTCTCGAGATTAGACTACTGTCATGCCCTCTACATGGGGCTGCCCTTGGGACTGCTACGGAGATTGCAACGGGTCCAGAATGCGGTGGCCAGACTTCTGAGTGGGGTTAGAAAATCCCAACATATCGCTCCCATCCTGGCTGCCTTACACTGGCTACGTGTTCGCTTCTATACCAGTTTCAAGGTGATGGTACTAATCCATAAGGCCTTAACTAGTTTGGGACCTCGATATCTGGCTGAGTGCCTCCTTCCAGTTAGGTCTGACTGTCCTATAAGATCCTTGCAGACAGAGTGGCTGAGAGTTCTGACCCCAAGAGAGTCCCAGAAAACAACAACTAGAAATCAGGCCTTCTTGGCGGTAGTGCCACAATTATGGAACTCTCTTCCACCCGAAGTCCTCCTGTCCCCTTCACTGGGCACCTTCAAAAAGCTACTAAAAAACCTGGCCATTTGGACAGGCCTTCCCTGATATAATAATATAACTTCTCTCATACTGCCGTGATCCATGTTTTTATTTTCTTCTATTCTTTTAATTGTATTTATTGGATTAAAATTTTATCCTCACTTCACTTTATGATTTTTGATTTTTCACCCCAATGTATTAATGTCACTATTTGCTACTTTGTTGTCTTTTGTTATTTGTTGTAAACTGCCGAGAGTTGCCTTGGCTGCCAGATGGGCAGTATATCAATCAATCAATCAATCAATCAAACAAACAAACAAACAAGCAAGCAAGCAAGCAAGCAAGCAAATAAATAAACAAATAAATAAAACTTTTGTGGTTTTTTAAAAAAATATATTTGATCTTTCAATTCGTCCTGAATAATTCTGTCACTAAACATCTGCCCCTTGAAGTCATTCACCCTGCAATTGAATGCTTTAGAAAACTGCAAAGCAAGCTCAGAAGGCCTAAAACGGATTGATTTTGGAAGCTTTCTAGAAAAGAGGGACATGATTAATCCTTCCTTTTCAAAAAAGGAAGCCATTGTTCCTTCCCTGAAAGTCAGAAATTCAACTCATTCAGAGTTAAATTAATAAGGATAGACAGCTCTGTCTTGTGCTGATAAGGGCTTCTTCAGCTCTGGTAGCAAAATGAAGCATTCACAGTATGTGCTTCCCATGTTGCCAAATCTCATCAAATCATCTTCCTTTGCACCAGAGAGGCAGACACAATTAATGACAGGATGTGCTCAGCTGAAGGTTGGGAGGAAGGGCTGTTTTTTTTTTTCAGGGACATGAATGTCATGCCACACAGAGTCCTGGTGGGCTCTACAGAGTACCGAAACGCTGAAACAGATAGAGCCCAAAGATTCCTGGACCTTCAGACAAAACCACCTCTTCATTGTGTACTGTCATCTTATGTCAACATATTTTTGGCCCCAGAGTGACTGAATATCCTGGCCTACGTTACATAATAGGAAAACTGTGCAGCCTCTATACCACAAATCTACAACATTAATATTTGTTCTAAACAGAGTCTTTATATTATCCTGACTTTTCTGCTGTAAGATAAACATTGAAGGCAGTTAAGGTCAGACATACATAAAACTATCACAAAATACTGTAGTAAAGCCAATATTGGAAAAACCATAACTGTAAACCGGCAGCAAAATTGTACCTATTAAAACCACCAGGGAAGCAAGAAGACGTAGCATCTCTGTGCCTGTAACATCCAATTCAATCATCCTGTTTCAAATGCCTTCAGGGGGAATAGGAGGAGTTTCCCCTACTTGCTGAATGGCCAAGGATGAGGGGAATAAACAAGCTCCTTGA
Source organism: Pogona vitticeps (assembly GCF_051106095.1). NCBI lineage: Eukaryota > Metazoa > Chordata > Lepidosauria > Squamata > Agamidae > Pogona > Pogona vitticeps. Next base: position 39,777,259 of record NC_135784.1, read on the forward strand.
GAATCTGGGTGCAGCTTCTCACAAGGTCTCAGTGCTTGGGGGGAAAAAAAACTTTCTGGACATTGCAAGCCCAGAAACCATGCAGACTGCGTAATTCTGGGAAATGGAAAAATGTAACATGTACATGTTCTTGAGGTCCTGTACTTTGACCATACAACCTGGTTCACAATCCAATTGACTGCTTGGATGGCACTATGTGGGTCTAAATCTGAATGTTTAATATTTTTGATTTTTAATATTCATGCCTTCCATTTGCTATCATAGTAAAATAGGAAATTGCTATAATGCACCCCACCCACCTGCCCCGATTGTCAGGAGTTGTATCTTCTCAATTTAGATGGTTAATTAAGCATCAGGAATGTGCCAGTGTATATCCAGTGTGCTTCAAAGGGACCTCAATGCAATTCTAGTGCCTCGTGAATCTGTTGATCACCTCCGTTTGGTTCTGGATTTGTTATTTATTCCATCCCTTCCCTCTGGTAGTCATCTACTTCACTGTGGATGCTTTGGACATTAAGGAAATGCAATCAACATTCTTTCCAGTGGTTCATGCATTGTTTGAAGCCATTTGCACCTTCAGAATATTGTCTGTTTCTTACATGCTGTTAAGCCCTATTCTACTTATAGCAACTATGTTATGGTTTTCAAGGTATATTTTACTATTTTCACACCCAGTGAGTTCATAAGCAATGATTCAGACCCTAACCTGGACCCTGTCCCAGCGGTTCTCCACATACATATAGTCCACATTACCTGATGCACACAGGATAGGACCCACCTCCTCAGCTGCTACACCCCACATCTCCCCTTCCTCTGACTCCATGGACTCTAGTACCTCTGTCTCTGTCCGTCCTTCCTCCTCCTCTTCCTCTCTCTCCTTTATTCCTCTCAGCTGCCCAGTATTCTTGGACCTTGTCCTCTCATCCAACTGGGCCCTATCTTCTGCTCCCACAACTCCCTCCTTGGCCTGTGGTCCTGTATTTGCACCCACCTGGGGGACAGGGTTTACACCTTCTGATGGGTGAATGTTTTCTGGATGCTCCCCATGTATGGTTTTAGAGGGTGAGGACAGAAGCATGCTAGTACAGAGTTCCTCAAACATTTACACATGTTTTGTTAAAGTGACAGTATTAGTCAGGGATAGGGTATGCATTGTATCCTTTTTCTTATAGAGGAATATCACCATATGGGCATTATGATTTAAAACAAACATTCTACGGGGAAACATGGCTCAGTGGGTTAGAGCACTCCACTGTCGATCCAGGGACCAGAAGCTTGAATCCCCACTGTGCCCCCAGGAAAGGGTCTAGCTGAGATCGCCTGCAGTATATGTGGCTGATGGTGTTTCGTGCCTTGCGACCTGAGCATCCTTGGACAATCCATGAGAACCACAATAAGAAGGAGGGACTGGTAAACCATTTCTGAATATTTTGTACCTAGGATACCCAGGAAAAATCACCTATGTAAGTCACAATCAAGGAACACATCTCAAAATATATGGCATGTGTGCAAGCCATCAAGTCACTTGCAGCTGACAATGACCCTATCACTTAGTGATCTTCAGAAGGCCCTGTTGTAAATAGCCCTGCTAAGGTCTTGCAAATTCAAGGCCATAGTGACCTTTTTTGAGTCAAGGTTACCACGTAGTCCAAGTCAAATCGTAGCAAAGGAGAATTTAAACCCCAATTCTTTTAATCCACCAAACTACATAGTTTTTCAACCCCAAATGATGACCAATGTTTTTCACTCTTAGATTGGAATGACTGGAGAAATAATATTACAATTAAAAACAGATGAATTAGCACATTAGATAAAAATTAAGCACAGGCTGCCTAGCTTGTGGGCTTGCAGACAGAGAGCATAGCAATGATTAATAGTATTTAATAAAACAAAGCTGTGTTAATGTTAGAATAAAACTGACAAATTAGGTTAAATTGTTAAATCACTGGTACTCTCCCTTTTTAAAGAAAAAAGTAAGAACTTCAATTTAATGAATTAAAGTCAGTGACTTATTTCTAAGCTGTGCCTCAGCTCTGTTTCGATCTCCCTCTCTTTCTCTGTGAGTTATATTTAAGCAAAAGAACAGACCCATCTAAATAAACTTACTCGCTGTGACAAATCACCTTTTAAGAGTGGATATGATTTCCTTGCAATGATATTTGACTTTCATTACCCTCTTTTTTTCCCCATGGAAGGGTTGCAGTAGACTTCACCCTTTCATTAACCTCTTGTGTAAATTTTATACAATTGCTACTTCAAGATAGGAGATGAGAAGTCTGTTTGATGAAATATTAGCTTTTCACAGAATACCTTGGGGCTTCAGAAGTTTTTCCACCAGATGAAACAGCAGTCAATTCCAAATTGCAGTGCTTCTTTGCCTCCACGTTAACAGAATATAAAAGGAACTAAGGCTCCTGGACTGCAAGGAGAACAAACCTATCCATTCTAAAGGAAATCAACCCTGAGTGCTCACTGGAAGGACAGATCCTGAAGCTGAGGCTCCAGTACTTTGGCCATCTCATGAGAAGAGAAGACTCCTTGGAAAAAAACTTGATGTTAGGAAAGTGCGACGGCAAGAGGAGAAGGGGACGACCGAGGACGAGATGGCTGGACAGTGTCATCAAAGCTACCAACATGAATTTAACCCAACTCCGGGAGGCAGTGGAAGATAGGAGGGCCTGGCATGCTCTGGTCCATGGGGTCACGAAGAGTCAAACATGACTAAACGACTAAACGACGATGAAGGCTCCTGGTCAACACATCTCCTATGACGTCTTTTCCAACCTGATCAGATATGATAGTCTACAATTGTCCTCACAGATGGTTTGGCCTAAACTGGTACCCCACAATGGTCCCAAGTGTGGTGGGAACTGTACTCCCACACATCTGGAGGGGAAACAAACTTGGGGAAAGTTGTTCTTCATCACGGGGAATGGAACAGATGGAGTGCAACTCCCCTGCTGGTGTTTCAACTGCTCTAACATCTGGTTAATCCTGGCAGCCTCAGGAGTAACTTAAACTGCCTGCTTGTGTGCTAGAACAGAAAACATTCAGCTGGGCATTCTCCACAATGGAGATGTAAATGTATTTACCCAATGCATACTCTTGTTCTTTTGGCCCTAAAGACACCCAAGAGGTTTTATCCAGTGCTTTCACTGGGGAAAATTCAGATACTTTCTGTGAGATTAAAAACGATGAATTCACTAAGTACTGAGAACCAGAGCTTGCGATGTTAGCTTAGGAAATCAATTCATTTGAAATGTGATGATTGCAAGCTAGTAAAATGAAGGAAATCACTCTAGCAGTTCTCCTGACAAGTCTTGTGAAGCTGTCAATGTTTTGATAAAGATGGTGATGACCAAAAATAAAAATCTAGTATGTTTTTAATGCACAGGGATGCTATATTGTAACACACACATTGTATTTGTAAACCACTATGCTGCTTCTCCCCTACCAAAGAAGTGAGGAAGGAAACCTTGCTTAAACCCCTGCCTCTCTCCATTTCAATTGTGTTCAGAATGTGTTTTCTTGAGGTGGCAGAGGATGGGATTCCAAACAGAGGACCTGAGAAGCAAGATGCAAAATGGGAAAGCGAAGGATTCTGGTGCACTGAGAGTATAACAGAATGGATGAGGAGAGGAACCTATGAAAGACAATGATGAAGCAGGGAGTGAGTCTTGTCCCAGTAGATTCACCACAACAACAACAACAAAATCAAAATGTCGGATGCAGGGGAGGGGTATCAGGAGATATATATCTAGTCTCATGTGCTCCCAGAGGCATCTGGTGGGGCCACTGTGAGATACAGGAAGCTGGACTAGATGGGCCCTTGGCCTGATCCAATAGGGCTTCTGTTCTTATTTTCAAAATTAAATGGTGGAAATACAATCAAAGCCATAAACTCATGGGCAGTTCCAGTAATTAGATAATAGAATAATCTGGAATAATAGATTGGACTCAAAACAAATTAGAAGAATTGCTGAACAGGTTTTATTTATCATGAAAAATAGAAGGCAGTAGATTACTGCAAATACAGCAGATAGTAGAGAAAGAAAAAAGAAGCCTAAATGATTATATCAGTATAAGCAGAGAAAAATAACTTAAGGCAATGAAAATGGAGAATATTTTGAAAACAACAGAAACAAAGACTCAATATAAGAAACAAAAATTTGAAAATAAATTAAACAGCTGGAAAAATCTACTGTCCACTACATGAACAACACCTGAGAAATATTGATGGAAAGCATGATAATAACATGGGCATGGCTAAAACTGGGGACCCTTAAGAAAGAAACCAAAGGCTTGATTTTTGCTGCACAAGAACAAGCACTCCAAACCAACGTGATGAAAGCTAAGATCCAAGGAAATAGTGCTAACAGCAAATGTCGACTCTGCCAAGAAAAAGATGAAACTGTGTCACACCTCATCTGTGAATGTCCAAAGATTGCACAAACAGATTAGAAAATTAGAGTGGCAAAATTAGTGCACTGGTCATTATGCAAAAAATAGAACTTTGCCAGCCCTCCCAAAACCCATGGGAGCATCAGGTAGAGAACGTGCCAGAAAATAAGGAAGTCAAGATCTTATGGGATTTCCAGATCCAAACCGATAGATCTCTTGAACATAACACACCAGACATAGTAGTAATAAAATGAAGAAATATCCAGATAATTGACATTGCAATTCCAGGGGATGCTAGAGTTGAAAACAAAGAACTGAAAAAACTAACAAAGTACAGAGACCTGCCAATCAAAACATTTTGCCTCTGAAAGAAACACACTTCCATAATTCCATTAGTCATTAGGGCTTTGGGAACAATATCAAGAAATTTCACACTGTACCATAAGCAGTTGCAGATCTCAGAAATTACACCATCAGAGCTACAGAAAAACAGAAATATTAGGAACAGCATACATACTGTGCCGATATTTAAAAGATACTTAGGTTGTTGGTTAAACCTGTATCTGTTATATAATACCAGTCAATGCTTTCATAATTTTGACTGTGCCTGGTGTTTTAATAATAATAATAATAATAATAATAATAATAATAATAATAATAATAATAATAATAATAATAATAATAATAATAATAATAATAATAATAATAATAATAATAATAATAATAATATGGAACTGTAGAGGAAGGAGGGACCTTATGGATCATCAAGTCAAGGAGGCCCAGTGGGGAATTGAAATCCCAACCTCTGCATAAGCCAATGAGCTATTCAGCAGTTGGGCTTTGGTTTTGGAGAAAAGGCTGATATTTATTTATTTATTTATTTATTGGACTTATATACCACCCCATAGCGCTACAAGCACTCTCCGGGCGGTTTACAATTTTAATTATACAGGCTACACATTGCCCCCCCCCAGCAAGCTGGGTACTCATTTTACCGACCTCTGAAGGATGGAAGGCTGAGTCAACCTTGAGCCGGTTACCTGGGATTTGAACCCCAGGTCGTGAGCACAGTTTTAGCTGCAGTACAGCGTTTTAACCACTGCGCCACGATAATATAGATTTTATTTGCTGTTTTTAATATAATGCTTGTTTAATGCTTTTAAAATGTATGTATACTTACTCTTTTCGGCTTCTAAATATTGTCTTTTTAATGATGTAAGCTGTCTTGGGTCTTTTTAAAGGATAAATGTTAAATAAATACACTGTGAAAATAAGGTAGGCAGGTATGTCTGCAGTGATTCTGAAAAGAGCAAAAGCTTGCTCCTAAGTTATCCCACATGCATCTGTATGAAACTTGCATTAAGAGAGTGGTGGGGTAATTCACAGGGAGAGTATAGTATACTGGCAATTTCATTCCTGCCCTTGATGAGAATTCCAGTGTGCCCCATGAATAAGGCCAATGTCGCCACAACAAGAGAGCATGCCACATTTTCTTCATGGCATCACGGTTTGCTGAAAGACAGGAGTGACATTTTTCTTTTCTCCCGGAATTTTACATCGGACGGGACAAAAAAGAACCCAAAAATCAAAGAAGTTCAACATGACCGGTGGCTGAAATTTGGAGCCATTGTTGACACCAAGTAAAAACGCCAGAGAATTCTATGAGGATTCTGCAAGAAAACATGATCCTAGAGAACGCAGGTCTCCTGTCCTGGTGTTTGAGAATTTAATTCCATCAGCAGAAGAAAAATCCCCTTGTCCTGTGCAAGGAGGAGACAGCCGCTTGTACTCTTGCTGTGGAAGATGTATTCTGAGCCTGTTCTTTAGAGTTATCTAGGAAAAGGTCACAACACAGTCAGCAGGTATTCGAACTGACCCCTAATGAAAACATTTCCCCTGGTTAACTTCATTTCTTTCCTCTTGGATGGCATAACATGGGAGTTCTCGGAATGAATGAGAGATACGAGTCGTGACCAAAGCAATTTGTATTAGGACTGTAACAATACGTTTACCTTTTCTCCCCATTTCCTCCTCATTTCATTTTCTGATGAAAATCATCCCCTCACAGCTATTTTATAAGGTTTAATCTGTCCTTATACTACACTTTTAGAATGATTTTTTTTTCCTCCATCAGTCTCTTTCTGCTGTTTTATTTCTTTTGTGGGGCTGTTTTGAACCGTGGCAAACCACACAAACAAAGAAACATTTGCCCTGGAGGCAAAAACATAACAGGAATGAAACTTTGCTTCGGGGGGGGGGGGGGACAGCATTCATTTTGGGAGAATGGGTTCACCCCCTAACTCTGCAGCCTGAATTGAGATGGCCTCCACCTTTTAAAACATGCTCTTCACAAATCTCCCTCATTCTGTACATTTCAAGTCCGTACAGTTTCATTTGTATATCACTGTAGGTCTACAGTTTGTCTACCTGGCTCCCACTGTGCTGCAGGGAGAACGATGGAGGAAAAACTAAACACATTTTAATTTTTCCCCTCTCAAATGAGAGAACAAGCCGTTTGGCCCCACCAAGTGGCTTTAGTGTAGATTGCAATGAGGAAGGAGGCAGCAATAAATAATACTGCACTGGAAGAGAAAGCAGGGATGGTTGCTGAATGAGGTGTTTCATTTAATTTGCCTTAATTAAAAACCTGGAACTTACCACCCTGGAGACTCTGAATGCTAAATATCACAGTAGAGAAACGAAGTGGGAAGAGAAGCCATTTCAGTGGAATAATTGTGATCATTACAGACCAGTGTTCTGTATATTGAACATCCATTTTCCTTCACTGAAAGCAGACCACTCCCTCCAAAAGTGGGGATGCCCAAATTTGACACAAAATAAAATGAAATGAAATAAGCAAGGAACAGGATATAGATATACTATATTCAATTTACCTAAGTGCCATTTATTGGTTTTGAGTTTTTAATAGAAAGGAAATCTTAAGAAGACAGAAGGCGCATTTATATTATCTGAATACTTTGCACATTTTCTTCATTATGTATTCTAAGAGGTATTTTGACATCTGTTAAAATCAATCAATCAATCAATCAATCAAAATGATATGCTTAATGTTATTTTAAAAAATCAAGGTGGACAGACTTGGGAACATAGGAATCTGCCTTACAAAGAATCTGCCATTGGTTCATCTTCTACCCCAGACTGGCTGCAGTTGTCCAGAGAATGAGACCAAATTATTTCCGATCCCTACCTGGAGATCCCCTTTCATTCCCTCTTGGTCTACCACGTTTTCTAATCCTCATTAGCTTTTGACATTGGTATGAATGTGGTGAAATCAGTATGTTCAGGGTGCTGTGGTGGAAGACAACATGAGAGCAGGTTTTAGATTTACGCAATCTATTTTGGCTTTTGCTAGAAACGTAAAAGGCTACCGATAAACGCATTGGGAAAGCAGCTACCATGTTCTCTAGACTCACAAAGAGAGTATGGCTTAATAAGAAGTTAACAGCATACACCAAAATCCAGGTCTATAAAGCCTGTGTCCTGAGCACACTCCTGTGCTGCAGTGAGTTCTGGACCCTTTGTGCACGGAAGGAGAGGAAGCTGAATACATTCCATATGCGTTGTCTCCAACGGATTTTTGGTATCACCTGGCAGGACAAAGTTCCAAATAGAGGAGTCCTAGAACGAGCTGGAATTTTCAGCATGTATACATTATTGAAACAGCGATGTCTACGTTGGCTTGGGCACATCGTGAGAATGGCTGATGGTCGGATTCCAAAAGATCTCCTGTATGGAGAATTAGTGAAGGGAAGCCGCCCCCGAGGGAGACCACAGCTCTGTTACAAGGACATCTGCAAGTGGGATCTGAAGGCCTTAGGAATGGACCTCAACAGATGGAAAACCTTGACGTCTGAGCGTTCAGCCTGGAGGCAGGTGGTGCATCATGGCCTCTCCAAAGTTGAAGAGACACTTGTACAGCAGACCGAGGCAAAGAGGCAGTCCCGAAACAAGCAAAACCAGGGAGCTGGACAGGGGACAGATTGGATTTGTCTCCAGTGTGGAAGGGATTGTCACTCTCGAATTGGCCTTCTCAGCCACACAAGACACTGTTCCAAGACCTCCATACAGAGCACGATACCATAGTCTCTCGAGACTGAAGGATGCCTACACAAAAAAGGCTACGTGGACAACGTCAGGAAAGGCAAGACACTTCAGAAATACATCTCACAGATGAATCATTCCAGGCACAAATCCTTCCTGTTTCCCCATATGCTTTCTTGATTCTAGCATCTAGATTTGGGAGGGAAATAAAGTTGATGTACCTTGGGTTTATTGTTGACTATTGTTAAAATATTTGAATGCTGGAAAGCCTTGCATGTGTAGACATTGTTTATTACTTACATTCATACCTCACCTTTCCACCATTGAGCTCAAAGTAGCACAGATGGTTCCCTTCCTTTTCATTCAATCATCATAACAATCTTATGAAGCGGAATTGACTGGTCCAAGGAGGCAGTAACTGGTCACCCAGTGGGTTTCTTATCTCAGTGGAAACTGAGTTTCATGGTTCAGAGGGCCATGGACTTTAATCACCTCTACCACGTTCACGTCCAGCATTGTCCTGATCTACCTTCAGTGTGCCCCTGAAACCAATGACTTAAAACTGGGGCTGTAAATAGTTATTTGCTCCATGCATGTTCCCAAGAATGAGAAAACCCTTTTTTTCTCTTTGTCTGTGGGACACTGAGATACTTTTCCATAGTCTCAACATATAACATAAGAAGATTTTTTGTGTAAATTTTGCAAAACTATAGTAGTTGCTTCCTTTTTGCAAGGGCATTAAAAATGGAAGCATTAGTATAGTTATTTGTAGCTTTCTAATCACTCAGCCAGACTTTCTGTACTTTTTGTTGCTGTTTTGGCTGTTGTTGCTGCTGCTGTATGCTCTGCTTCACAAATAGAAAAGACAAGAGTTTTGCACAGAGACATTTTGCTCAAAAATTAATAGAAAACTCGACAAGAAGTATTCTTCACATCCCTGCTCAAAAGGCACGTTGATTCCCTTCAGTTTTGTATGGTATTGATTCATGGATTAGCTGATTGTGTCGTCCATCCAGAAGGTATGTATTGTGTGCCGTCAAGTCAATTCTGACTTATGACGGCCTTTTCCAGGGTTTTCAAGGTAGAGAATACACAGAAGTGGTTTATCATTCCCTTCTTTGGGGTGGGCTGTGGAGCTGCAACTGTTCAGTTTGCCCAAAGTAACACAGGATGATTGTAGTGGTGCCTCGCTTAACGGCGATAATCCGTTCCAGGAAAATTGCCGTTAAGCGAAAACATTGTAAAGCAAAATAATAATAATAATAAAATAAAATAAAAACAACCCATTGAAACGCATTGAAACCCCTTCAATGCGTTCCAATGGTGTCAAAACTCACCGTCCAGCGAAGATCTTCCATAGGGCAGCCATTTTCGCTGCCTGTCTTGCGAGGAATCCATCCCAGAAAACAGCGGGGAGCCATTTTGTTTACCCAGCGGCTATTTTGAAACCGTCAATCAGCTGTTTTAAAATTGTCATTTTGCGGAGAATTGGTTCCTGAAGCAGGGAACCGATCATCGCAAAGCGAAATTCCTCCATTTAGACCATCATTTTGCAATCGTAATTGCAATCGCAAAAAGATTGTCATAATGCTGTTTCGTCGTAATGCGGGGCAATCGTAAAGCGAGGCACGACTGTACCTGCAGGAGGTAAAATGGGGAATCAAACTCTCAACCCCAACCCCTGATTCCACAGCCAGATACCTAAACCAATGAGCTTTGTACAATTACACCTCTAGATACCATTTCATCTGTCAAGGGGGATACCGGGCAAACTAGAACATGTCCAGAAGAGAGTGAACAAGATTGTAGAGGTTTTGGAAACCAAGCTCTATGAAGAACATTATTGCTGGAGGCACAGTGAGAAACCAAACTCTCAACTTCTGGCCTACCAGCTACCACTGAGCTGTCCAGCCAGCTCATCCATTTAGTACTCTCCTCAGATTAAAATCAGCATTTGGTTTCCATTACAGTACTAGGATAGGTTCTCTCTGGAGCTTACTCAGACCAGGGCTATCTATAGACCACATCAACCCTGGAACTAGGTTTCAATTAGAGGTTTTAACTCTATAGAAGACAAGAGGTAAGTGAGTGCCTCTAAGCAAATACAGAGTATCTTCCCAGCTGCAATTGTATGACAAAATGCTTAAAAATATATATTTTTAAGTCTGTATTTATGTGTGCAAATTCGAGTGGCTTTGCTGGAGCACGGTTCATCCCTTTCAGCTATTTGAAGCTGTGTTCTTTGTGACAATCCCACGTCTCCATCAGTAACTAAACACAATACTATAAATGCATAATATTCTCAATGGATCTAGAACTCCCAAGCATTTTTAAAAAAATTATAAATCACAATAGAAATGAAACTGGATAACCGTAACTCAGAACAAGCCATTGGAGAAACTCTAGTGATTAGTTTTTTTAAAAAAAGCCAAAATGTTGGCATCTGTCTTCTTTGGCATGGACCTAAAAATTAACTTGACCTCTGAGGCAACTTTCTAATGGCTAGAATCAATTAATTATCTTCTCTCCTGTGTACTCTTTTGTTATGTACCTGTAAGGAAAATTCCAACTAAAAATAGATGCTGCTAATTCAAGCGAATGCAGCAACCCATCTGAAATGTGATCAGCTAGCACCCTGCTGATTACCGCTTCCACATGGTTTGGAGTGGGAGGAATGAGACAGGAAGAGGGGGGGGGGAATCTTTATCATATGGGACAAAAATAAAACACAACAATTCCTAATACTAGGACTTTCTTCAGTGAATATTCTACAGTGGGGTATGCCAGAAAGTATGGCACAGTGCTCAAGTTAAGGCTGGCATCAGAGTAACTTTTCCAAATTCTGAGCAGAGCATAGATCCCTTTAGGCATTGTTTGAGGCTATGGTCACACTAGAGAAATGTCCCACTGTTTTCTCATGTCTTCTGCTTCCTGTAGAGTTATGCATGTGACATATATCCCATGACGGTGGTTCATACTTTTTTAACCGCTGTGCATTTTTTAGTTAAATTAAATGCAGTGTGTTCATCTACACCCCTGCAGTAGGGCATATCTCTTCCACTTTTTGTGCATTTCTCTGTCCCCCTTTCCCCTCTTAAAAGAATATATATATATGCAGGTGTTCAGAAAAATGCCCTTGAATGGCCATGTACTGATCTGGGGCAATTTTTTTTAAAATGAAATGAGTCCATTGACAGCTAGTGGTGGGACCACATGTCAGATGTAAAAGAAATGAATTGGTTTTGTTCACACTCTAGGGCAGTGATGGTGAACCTTTTTGAGCCCGAGTGCCCAAACTGCAAGACAAAATCAACTTATTTATTTCAAACTGCCAATACTGCAATTAAAACCTGAATGCTGAGGTTTTAGTTTAGAAAAAAAAACTGCTCCTGAACTGCAAGGGTTAAATGCTTGTTTCTTCCCCCCCCCCCCCATGGGCGGTATTAACAAATAAATACTTACTGGTGGGGCAAATCTGCCTTCCAGTGGGAGGGAGTTCCAAAGGCTGGGAGATTCTTTGAAACACAACTGCAGGGATGGTGTTAAAATACTTGTATGTGTGTCATACACTTAGGTTGTTTTCTTAACGGGCTCCTTATAATATTTTTTTCATGGCAAGGGCAAGAAAAAAATGTCCAAAAAGAGGCAAAAAAGGTCAAAGTCTTCATTGTGTGACTGTGCCCATCCTTATTCATTTATTACTTTCATTCCCCCCCCCCAGCTCAGCGCTTAGGAAAGTTCCTTTTGGTGCAAATGCTAGAAGATAACTTTTTGGAGCCCCAGCCAATCCTGTCAGAAGGCCAATATGGGGAGATTTAACAATCAGGCCACAAATTTAAAAAAAAAAATCATGCAAAATGCAAGCTTTTGTGGATGAATCACATGATCAGAGGGACAGTTGACATCATCTTCAGGACTCAGCCAATCCCGAGAGTGCTGCTGCTGCTGCCTTGGGAACCCAACCCCACTCTCCTGGGTCTTTGTGACCTCACAGGGCCCCACCTCTCTGCTGGCAGATAAAAGGGGGCTTGCTGGGCAGGGCAGGAGGCCAGAAGGGAGGCCAGTGGCCAGAGGGCAGTCCAGCAGAGAGAGCGGCAGTGGCTGCAGGGGACCCAGCCTTTCTGCCCAAGGAAAGTCCTCTCACAAAAGCAGATGAACTTGCCAAGTGAGCTTGCGAGTTAACAGCTCAAGGCTGGCGGAGATCCGTGGCTTGAAGCTGGCTGATGTCAGCAATGGACCAGGGGAAGTCGGTGGATGTTGGCAGACAGCAGCTGCGGAAGCTGAGGCTGCAAAGCAGAGGCCGGCAGAGGTTGGCGGATGAAGCCGGGGGACGTTAGCCTCCTCAAACCAGCTGGCAGAAGCTTGGTGGATATCAGTGGATGGAAACCTGGGCTTGTCTGTGAATGGCTGGTGGAGTGAAGATGTGTGTGTGTTGGGGGGTGGCTTGTGTGTGTGTGTGTGTGTGTGTGTGTGTGTGTGTGTGTGTGTGTGTGTGTGTGTGTGTGTGTGTGTGTGTGTGTGTGTGTGTGTGTGTGTGTGTGTGTGTGTGTGTGTGTGTGTGTGTGAGAGAGAGAGAGAGAGAGAGAGAGAGAGAAAGAGAGAGAGAGAGAGAGAATTTGTATATATATATTCCGTGGGGATGTTACCGGGCAGTGTGTGTGACCCAAGCATTTGGGAGCAGGTGGAGGCTGGCTTCAAAAACGGAGTGGAAGAGATGAATGAGTGGATATTCCTGGTGGAAGCTAGTGGATGTTGGCAGGCGGAACTTCGGGATGAAGTTGCTAGAACATTGGTCAGTGGATATGCCTGGGTTGAAGCCAGTTGATGGCAGTGGATGAGCTCGCCCCTTAGTTGTTGTTTTTTTCTCTCTCTCATAGGGCCCGAAGCTTCCTCTTCCCCAGGGGGAAGCGAGGGACAAGAAGGCAGGCATCCTGCTGGAGCTAAACCAGGCCGTTGTCTCCACTGAGGATACCCGTTTAGCCTCTTTTCCAAAACCATTAAAAGAATTTTTCTGGAATGGTTTTGAAGTGTTGTCTTGTTTGTCAGGGGCTGTCATGGAATCTGCTCATTATATCTGGGGCCCAATGCCTGAGGAGGGTCTTTGTCAAGTCATGGTGTGGGGCCTTGTGATGTCACAGGAATTAAGAACATAATATTTCTCCATGCATGTGTGAGGGAGTGAGCTAGGTATTGCAGGTTCCCTGTCTGAGCTCCTAAGCAAGTATATTATGCATTGTGTTGGACAGACACAGGAAGCCAGTGAGCCCTGGTGCCATTCGAAGAGGGTTGGAGTTGGGTACCCAAACACTATGGCCACCCTGTAACAATAAACGTGACTCGCTCTTTCCCTTCCACCACTGCTCCTCACATTTGTTTGCCTGGCCTGGAGATTCAGGGGAGTCCAGCCATTTCCTGGCACAGCAGCTTATCTTCATCATCAAGCCTCATCTTCATCATCAACACCATGAGCACCACATGGACAGCTCCTTGCAGAGTACAAGTGGGGAGAAAATATGCCACTTCAAAGAAGCTTCCAGTCCAACCTCTCACGACAGTGCTACAACCGAGGAAATGGAAATGGGCAATGATTTGGAGATGAGCGTACATTAAAATTCATGTGGATCTATGCCATGGATAGACGGCAAAAAATACACTGGTACTGCAAAATCTGCTGCTTGAGGGCAGTGGCTGCCTCTGGGTGCCTAGTGCGGTGATGGTGAACCTTTTTTGAGCCCGAGTGCCCAAACTGCAACACAAAATCAACGTATTTATTTCAAAGTGACAATACTGCAATTAGAACCCAGATGCTGAGGTTTTAGTTTAGAAAACACAACTGCTCCTGTACTGCAAGGGTTAAATGCTTCTTCCCTCCCCCCCCCCATGGGCAGTATTAAATAAATACTTACTGGTCCTCCAATCCCCTATTGGGCTAGACCAGTAATGGTCGCCATTGCACCCCTCTGCTAGACCACTGCACCAGCAGAGGGGAATGCCGAAATCTGGGATCAGAGGACGGGTAAGTATTTCTCTATGGCGACTTATGGCTCGTGTGCCCACAGAGAGGGCTCTGTGTGCCAGCTGTGGCATGTGTGCCGTAGGTTTGCCATCACTGCTCTAGGGAATGTCAACTGTACTGCGAGATGAAACATGGAAGAAATATAGTAGTAGCCTCCCAGAGGACTGGATTAGATAGCATGGAAGGGCAACGAAAGAACTGGCAATGGCCATGATTCGTCTGGGCCAAAAAAGAAAGGGGTGGGAGTTCAAATTCACAAGGACTACCTCAGAAACATTTTGCTGGTGTGACCCTGAGTTTGTACTTAATGGTTGTGCATGTATGAAGTAGGATGGTTCTATAACTGCCAATGTGGAGCCATTCTGCCCATTGTGTGGAGTAAGGTGGCGTCTTGCCACCCTTGCTTGCCTTTGCTTCCCTTGCCTGATCTCCTTCTCTTCTGTTTTCTCTAACACACTGCTCTTGCCTCACACCATCCTTCCCCCTCCCTTGATTGCCTTGCAGAATTATATTTGCACCTTGAGTCCCACCACCCTCTCTTCTCTCTCTCTCTCTCTCTACTGCAAGCTCTACTACTCCCCAGGTCTGTCAAGCCCCATCTTTCCTCTCCTTCTGCAAGCAGGCAAAGACCTTTCTCTTCAGGCAAGCTTCCCCTGAGTGAATAGCTGCCGAGTGGGGTTCTTAAAATGGATTGTTGTACCTCACTGCATTGAATGTGTTTTGGTGTTGTTTGTATTTTTTTGATATTGTATTCATTGATCCTTTTAATATCATATACTGTATTAGCTTAAATACTGTCTTTTAATTGTGGTAAACTACCTTGGTTCCTTTTAAGGAGAAGAGTGGATTAAGAATACTTTGAATACATTTAAAAATTGTGTGTGTTGGATTATGTGTTTTGGTTTGAGATGCTGATATGGAGTAAAAATAGAGAGAGAGGTCATGTTGAAAGGGGCCATATTTGTGAAGCTTGCTCCATACTTACTCAGTTCAGGTTCCTGAATAAATCAAGTCTTTGAGATCAGATCTGTATAGTATTAAATTATTTGCTATGCTGCTAAATCCCCTTCATGGATTGCTGCCTTGTCGTGGCGAAGGGGCTTGAGTAACTCAGAGAAGCTATGGGCTATGCCGTGCAGGGACACCCAAGACGGACAGGACATAGTGGAGAGTTCCGACTAAACGCAATCCACCTGGAGTAGGAAATGGCAAGCCACTCCAGTATCTTTGCCAAGAACACCCCATGATCAGAAACAAAAGGCTAAAAGATATGACGCTGGAAGATGGGCCCCTCAGGTCGGAAGGCGTCCAACATGCTACTGAGGAAGAGTGGAGGACAAGTACAAGTAGCTCCAGAGCTAATGAAGTGGTTGGGCCAAAGCCGAAAGGACGCTCAGCTGTGGACGTGCCTGGAAGTGAAAGGAAAGTCCAATGCTGTAAAGAAAAATACTGCATAGGAACCTGGAATGTAAGATCTATGAACGTTGGGAAGCTGGAGGTGGTCAAACAGGAGATGGCAAGAATAAACATCGACATCCTGGGCATCAGTGAACTAAAATGGACAGGAATGGGCGAATTCAGCTCAGATGATTATCATATCTACTACTGTGGGCAAGAATCCCGTAGAAGGAATGGAGTAGCCCTCATAGTCAACAAAAGAGTGGGAAAAGCTGTAATGGGATACAATCTCAAAAATGATAGAATGATGTCAATACGAATCCAAGGCAGACCATTCAACATCACAATAATCCAAGTTTATGCACCAACCAGCATTGCTGAGGAAACTGAAATTGAACAATTCTATGAAGATTTACAACACCTTCTAGAACTGACACCAAAGAAAGATGTTCTTCTCATTCTAGGGGACTGGAATGCTAAAGTAGGGAGCCAAGAGATAAAAGGAACAACAGGGAAGTTTGGCCTTGGAGTTCAGAACGAAGCAGGACAAAGGCTAATAGAGTTTTGTCAAGAGAATAAGCTGGTCATCACAAACACTCTTTTCCAACAACACAAGAGGCGACTCTATACATGGAAATCACCAGATGGGCAATATCGAAATCAGATTGATTATATTCTCTGCAGCCAAAGATGGAGAAGCTCTATACAGTCAGCAAAAACAAGACCTGGAGCTGACTGCGGTTCTGATCATCAGCTTCTCATAGCAAAATTCAAGCTTAGACTGAAGAGAGTAGGAAAAACCACTGGGCCACTCAGGTATAATCTAAACCAAATCCCTTATGAATACACAGTGGAAGTAAAGAACAGATTTAAGGAACTAGATTTGGTGGACAGAGTGCCTGAAGAACTTTGGATAGAGGCTCGTAACATTGTCCAGGAGGCAGCAACGAAAACCATCCCAAAGAAAAGAAAATGCAAGAAAGCAAAGTGGCTGTCCAACGAGGCCTTAGAAATAGCAGAGAGGAGAAGGGAAACAAAATGCAAGGGAGATAGGGAAAGTTACAGAAAATTGAATGCAGACTTCCAAAGAATAGCAAGGAGAGACAAGAGGGCCTTCTTAAATGAACAATGCAAAGAAATAGAGGAAGATAACAGAAAAGGAAAGACCAGAGATCTGTTCAGGAAAATTGGACATATTAGAGGAACATTTTGCACAAAGATGAACATGATAAAAGACAAAAATGGGAGGGACCTCACAGAAGCAGAAGACGTCAAGAAGAGGTGGCAAGAATACACAGAGGAATTATATCAGAAAGATGTGGATATCCCGGACAACCCAGACAATGTAGTTGCTGACCTTGAGCCAGACATCCTGGAGAGTGAAGTCAAGTGGGCCTTAGAAAGCCTGGCTAACAACAAGGCCAGTGGAGGTGATGGCATCCCAGTTGAACTATTTAAAATCTTGAAAGATGATGCTGTTCAGGTGCTACATTCAATATGCCAGCAAGTTTGGAAAACCCAACAGTGGCCAGAGGATTGGAAAAGATCAGTCTACATCCCAATCCCAAAGAAAGGCAGTGCCAAAGAATGCTCCAACTACCGAACAATTGCACTCATTTCGCACGCTAGCAAGGTTATGCTCAAAATCCTGCAAGGTAGGCTTCAGCAGTATGTGGACCGAGAACTCCCAGAAGTACAAGCTGGATTCCGAAGAGGCAGAGGAACTCGAGACCAAATTGCTAACTTGCGCTGGATTATGGAGAAAGCCAGAGAGTTCCAGAAAAATATCTACTTCTGCTTCATTGACTATGCGAAAGCCTTTGACTGTGTGGACCACAACAAACTATGGCAAGTTCTTAAAGAAATGGGAGTGCCTGACCACTTTATCTGTCTCCTGAGAAACCTATATGTGGGACAGGAAGCAACAGTTAGAACTGGTCATGGAACAACTGAGTGGTTCAAAATTGGTAAAGGAGTACGGCAAGGCTGTATATTGTCCCCCAGCTTATTTAACTTATATGCAGAATACATCATGCGGAAGGCTGGACTGGAAGAAACCCAAGCCGGAATTAAGATTGCCGGAAGAAACATCAACAACCTCCGATATGCAGATGATACCACTCTGATGGCAGAAAGTGAGGAGGAATTAAATAACCTCGTAATGAGGGTGAAAGAGGAGAGCGCAAAAAATGGTCTGAAACTCAACATCAAAAAAACTAAGATCATGGCCACTGGTCCCCTCACCTCCTGGGAAATAGAAGGGGAAGATATGGAGGCAGTGTCAAATTTTATCTTCCTGGGCTCCATGATCACTGCAGATGGAGACAGCAGCCCTGAAATTAAAAGACGCCTTCTTCTTGGGAGGAAAGCGATGACAAATCTTGACAGCATCTTGAAAAGCAGAGACATCACCTTGCCAACAAAAGTCCGAATAGTCAAAGCTATGGTTTTTCCTGTCGTGATGTATGGAAGTGAGAGCTGGACCATAAAGAAAGCAGACCGCCGAAGAATTGATGCCTTTGAATTGTGGTGCTGGAGGAGGCTCTTGAGAATCCCCTGGACTGCAAAGAGAACAAACCTATCAATTCTAAAGGAAATCAACCCTGAGTGCTCACTGGAAGGACAGATCCTGAAGCTGAGGCTCCAGTACTTTGGCCATCTAATGAGAAGAAAAGAGTCCTTGGAAAAAACCTTGATGTTAGGAAGGTGTGATGGCAAGAGGAGAAGGGGACGACCGAGGATGAGATGGCTGGACAGTGTCTGTGAAGCAACCAACATGAACCTGACACAACTCCGGGAGGCAGTAGAAGACAGGAGGGCCTGGCGTGCTCTGGTCCATGGGGTCACGAAGAGTCGGACACGACTAAACAACTAAACACATGCTGCTAAATAAACAGGCTGTTTATAGACACCTCTGCAGGTTTCCTTCATGAAGAAGGAATGTGGTAAACAGACATGGGAGATGGTCCCGGGGGAAGATGAAGAAGAATTTCGCGGTCATAGGTGGCCAGCCTGATTAATACCTGCCCCCAAAACCTGCTGTTCCACTTACCGCACGGCACATGGCATATGTGACTGGCATATTCAGTTGCACTGCCCCACCTCCCTACTTGGATAGCCACTCAGCAGCTGAGTGAGGAGACTCATTATCCCACCCTTTGCCAGAGTGGCTGTCCAAGCAGGGAGGTGGGTCAGCACCAGCTGGGATCCTGCCGCGATTGGCGTGCTGTCAATGACCCCAGCCATGTACACTGCATGTGAAGCAGTAAGAGGACCAGCAGGTTCTGGGGTTGCGTGTTAAGCGAGGCGGCCACCATGTGAGATTGACAAATCTCTCATGTCTAGTGGTAAATAAGCCTTTAAAAAGAGTTTTCTCTACTGCAAGGAGGAGGGCGGGCACAGAGAGCTGGGTCTCACAGGAAGCCTCCATCTAAGGAGTTGCAAATCCTTTTCCCAGGATGTTAGATTTATTTCCAAAAAGTGGAACAAGGATGTGGGGGACTCTCTGTATGGTGACTGTTTCCTTCTTTCTATCCTCACTGCTACTTTTCCTACATTCTCAAGGATCTCCATCCAGACCTCTGATCCAGCCAAATAAGTAGAGCATGAAAATTAGGTTTGGGCTTGAATTTTATCCGTGACATTGACTCTGCCTCTTTCCTTCTCTTCTCCTGCAGGGTAAAATCCTTGCTATAAAAGGGAAAAAAACTCATTGCTAATAATTTGGATGAAAGCTTCCCTCACCGCCATCCCACAATCGCAATTTCCTGAACATTCCTGTCAGACCAAGCAAGGTACATTTTCAAAAAGAGAAGAGATTTGTTGTTTGTTCTTCAGAAACAGTCTTTTTACACGCAAACACACACACACACACACACACACACACACACACACACACACACACACACCCTCTCATATACCTAAAAGAAATGAAAAATAAGCATATGCTTTTTTGCCATAACTATGTAATAAGCATAGGGTCACCTTTTGTCATAAAAACAAGTGCATTATCAAAGAGGACACAGGCTTGCACTAAAATGTGCTTTTACAAATCTGCCTAAAATAATTAGTATAGTTTGAATAGGTACCCAATATGTCTCACCATGGTTGGTAATACTGCTTATTCTGCCTGCTGCTAACTGCCGAGAGACACCTTCAAGACCTCTATTATTGGTTGTTGTGGGTTTTTCGGGCTCTTTGGCCATATTCTGAAGGTTGTTCTTCTTAAAGTTTCACCAGTCAGAACACAGCCAAACAGCCTGAAAAACCCACAACAACCATTAGATCCCGGCCGTTAAAGCCTTCACGAATACACCTCTGTTATTCCTTCTTACATATTTTTAAACTAGATTTGCATTGGACAATATTTCAGACTCAAAAGTGTCCCCTGACAACTTCTCATGTGGAGGAATGTTCTCCATGAGAGTGGACAAGGAATGAACAGCAGATGACCTATTTGACTGCCTATTAGTTCTTCCCCATTGCTTCTTAAGTACTTCCCCAGAGTACAGGATGCATTTTCTTAAGCATTAAGACTCCCCACTGCCATTTTTGTAATATCATGGGTGAAAAATAGATGTGTTTGTTTGTTTGTTTAAAATATATTTACCCCACTTTTCTCCTTAAAAAGGACCCAAGGCAGTGTACATCATTAAAAGACAGTAGTTAAAGCTGAGTATACAGATATTTAAAAGGATAAAACAAATACCATACTAAAAAAAACATAAGCAATACCAAAGCACATTCAAAGCAGTAAGGTACAACAATCCATTTAAAAACAGCCCGTTTATCTCAAAGGGTTGCATAGAGAATTTTGTGGCCAATATAGAGGATCAGGTGTTTGAAAAGGGCTCAGGAGACCTCAGGTGAAATCCCTACTCAGCCACAGAAACTCTCTGGGGAGTGAGAAGGGTAAATTACTCCTTAAACTTTTCATATTCTATGAAAACCTTCCCGAGGTTGCTAAAAGACAGACATGACATGATGACATGTAACAAGATATATAGGTATTACCACAATATTTTGACTTTTTTTTTAATGGACAAGATAGGTAGTCCTGCATTTTATATAACAGATTTTAGCCATTTCAGTAGAGGGACTCAGCACTGAAAGAAACTGATTTTGAGCCACCTAAAAATTGACCTTTATTATCTCAGGGTTCATCTCTCCAAAAGGTAAAGCTACCCATAATGGCTTCTATTGACTTGTTTTTACCTGTGCAAAATCTAAAATCATGTCCCGTGTTGAAAATACAAAGATTTCCTGAAGATACTCTGCTGTCTTCCTACAAAGAGAAATGTGAACCTCACACAATGTGAAACAATTTTGGTATTTTAATCAATTGTACTTTCACAATGGAGATTCAGCCTTTATTGCTTTTTTGACCTTTCATGTTCTTAGCAAACCTAGGGGGACATTCAAGCTAAAATCTTAACACCCCTTGGTTTCTGTTTCTTTGTCTACAACTTTGCTTCCATTACATCTTAAGAGAGCGGTAGATGCTATGGCTCTAGCATCATGCCTACACTGACAACCCCCCCACCCCATTTTATAATATCCTGCCTGAAAATGATTTGGAAAACGTGTACAGAGACTATTACATCTTTTTAGCTGGTCTAATAAAAATACATAGGTTTTAGTGTTTGTTCAGAGTTACTATCAGCTGTTCTCAGCTTCCAAAAATGATTTGCATTTTAGCTCACAGAAACCCCAGCCAGCATGATATAAATTGTAGTCCAGCTGCTTACAGGCATACCTATATCCCCATCCCCCATTTTAACCCTACGCGTGAACAACTGAAGCCCATGTGACTTTAGCCTGAATCCAAAACAAAAACACAGATTCCGGCAGTGGGAACAGGCCTTTGGGATGTTGCTAATGTTGTCCAGCTGCAATTCTTTCCACCTCTGTTTTTCTCCCGATTGTGTATTTCCAATCTCCCTTTGGTCTCTTTTCTCCTTCAAACCTTTCAGTTTGCCTCAGAATCTACTGACAAAAACCTGTTACTCAGAATCTTATACAATAGATCCAAAGGGCCAAAGAACTCCAGGCATACCACTTATTATTATCCCACTATTATTATCCCACTATTACCCTTATATTCCATCTTCTCCCTCTTTCTTGCCAAAGATGCATGTGAATTTTCCCCCCACCTCTATTGCTCCCAGAATAGGAAGATTCAAACCAATTACCCAATTCCACTTTCACAGCATCCATCATCTACCATTTGTTTGCTCTTGATTTCTGGCTTATTTTCAAACCACTGTGTATATACCATTTCCTGCCGTTTATATGCCCCTCCACCAGTGTTACTGAAAAAGATACATATGTATGTGTAATTAAATAAATCAAATAAATATATGGTCAGGGCTGACCTGAGATACTGTGTGTCTGAGGTAGAATAACAGAAGTTCACTCCCCCAAATTCATGGTACTTGGTGATGAAAATCAGTTTGGTTATCTTTGACACATGAGGCAGAAAATTCCAGAAATACTTCTTTCCAGGCCTGGTATTAAAAAAGCAAACAGTAACAAATTAAATATTTCATTTTCATACATATTCCATTTCATTTGCCTTCCATTAAATAAGACTTTGTCCTGACCCACCACAGTTTCTTACCCAATATGTGCTCATATTGTTCCATGAGTTTGCCTCCTCCACAAGTTTTGTTCTGCTAACTTTCCAGCTTAAACTGATGAACTGTGAGCCTGGTAGGCCAAACTGCTCCGTTCATATCTCTTTGACCCCCCCCCCTTAAAATTGAGTGTGTGCATTTATTATGTTATATACCTTCCAAAGCAGTCTTAAGTAGCCATGTGATTCTTCCACTGAAACAGAGTACTGGGTTGGGTGAGAACATTATTGGATCACTAAAAAGTTACAGTTTCATCAGAACTATTCATCAGACAAAAAGGGCATAAAACTTAAGGGAGAGGAGGAAACAACTAGTTTTAAAAACAGGATGGAGACAAGGCTGTATGAAAGGTGCAATTTCAGCATGCGAGAAATGTCAAGGTATCAGTCTCTCTTCTCCATGCAGATGAAAAGCTGACTTGGGACTATCAGAACCCAGATAGGTTGCTTGACTTCCCCCGGGAGTCCTATAGAGATTCTTAGATCCTCTGGGCAAAGATCAGAAGCCGTTCTTGGTCACAGCTGGCATTTATCCTAGTGAAGGGTTAATCCCAGAATGAAATCAAATAATCTCAGACAATCAAAGTTCATCTGAGTATTAAGTCTTTGCATTGTTGCAGTACTCTGTTTCACTGTTGAAATAATTTCAGGCAACATCAGCTTGCCTATCTGTCAAGCTTTGTCTATTTACCTTATTTCTAGGTTCCATATGCACAAAATTATTTCAGAGTTGTTGTTACATTGAAAAGGCTTATAGACAGTAATTCCCTCTCTTATTTCTCTTTTTTCACTTTTTGTTTCTGTCTCTCTAAGCATTCTGCCATCTTTCATGCCCTCTGAAACCATTTTGTGCACCTGATTTATCTCCACTAGATCTTTATGCACTTGGTCTATCTTCAATAGATCTTCCCGGCTTTTTAAATTAATCTTGCTGATTTTCTCCCCTTGTCTTCCCTTAATACTCTCCTCGGACCCAAGACTGAAGTTTCTCTTAGGTCTTCCCCATTAAATTCCTCCAGCTCCTCTTTTGATTGGCATACATCAGGCGGCACACTCTCATTTCCTTCTTCGTTATTCCCTGTCTCTTGTTAACAATAATTCTTCAAATGTTCATTGAATAATTTTGCCTCTTGGTAGTGGGCTCTCACTATTTCTAGTATTGTTTGAAGGGTAGATTTTATTTCATCCCAAAATTGTCCTTGTTGTGCCATTCTGTTCCAGCTGCCAAAGAGCTTAAGCCAAGATTCAAATCCCCCAAGTCTCACAGTCCAGTTCGATGATTGCATCTGTGTCCTAATTGATCCCTGGCAAATTGATGCCAGCTAAACAGATATTCCAAGTCTCCAGAGTCATTCCAAAGAATCCACTTTACCTAAATAGGCCTGAACCAAGATTTAAACCCCCAAAGTACCAAGGTACAATGGAATGGTTGTATCTGCGGCCTGATGGCCTAATTCCCACAGGTTTACACCAGCTAGTCAAACACAAACACTTCCAGCTCCCGAGGCAGTTTCAGAGGATCAAAATAGGCCTGAACCGAGGTTCAAAACCCCCAAATATCACAGTCCAATTCAGTGTTTGTATCCATGTCCTGGTAGCCTAGTTCCCACAATTCTGCATTGGCTAAAACTGGAATTCCAAGTCCCTGGATGTGGTTCCAAAAAGTTCACTTTGGCCCAATATAAAAATTCCCAAAGTACAATTTAAAAAGATCCACTTTAGGGCTGATTTGTCTATGTTCCAGCCAGGCATGGAAAAGATCAAAAAGAAATTTTAAAAACAGGTTTCCAAGCTTTAAACAACAGTAGAGTGCTCAAGGTCACTGTTCTGGGCATTATGCCAAAAGATTCCAATTAGTCAAAACATAAGATAACTCCAGACTTAACTAGTAATAACTTACGAGAAAATTTCTTAAGATTTATAATGCCAAATTATAATATTCAAAAATGTGCCACTTCCAGGCATCAGTTGATAAGCATACACTGAAATATTCTGAATACTCTTCTACACCCCCCTCATCCTGCAGCCAATCCAATCTACTCAAATCAATGATATACAAGAGATAAGGACAAGCCATTGAGAAACACACTATTGTGCCAATTCAAAGAACTTAGCTCAAGCATCTTGAGTCCCAGGCCAGTTAGTTTCTTTAAGAACACAGCCTTTGGCTTCACAAAAAGCTCAGGGAAGATCTAAAAACCAAAAAAGACATGTACAGGAAGTGGAAAGAAAGCCAGGCCACCAAGGATGAGTACAGTCAAGTAGCAAGGAAATGCAGGGATGGCATTAGGAGGATAAAAGCTGAGAATGAGCTGAGGTTAGCTAGAGATACTAAAAGCAATAAAAAAAGCATTCTTCAGGTATGTGAATAGCAAAAGACAAACAAAAGACATAATGGCACAGCTCCACAATGGATATGGAAAAATTATAACAGAGGACAAAGAAAAGGCAGAGGTGCTCAATTCCTACTTTAGTTCAGTCTTTTCCCATAAGACAATGAACTACCAAACAAATTGGAAGTGCAAGTGTGCTGGGGGTGAGGGGACAGGATTGCAGCTGGAGATTGATAAAGAAATAGTCTAGGAATACCTTACCACCTTGAGTAAGTTCATATCTTCTGGGCCAGATGAACTATATCCGAGAGTACTGAAGGAACTGGCTGAAGAACTCTCAGAATCGCTATCCATTATTTTCTTACAATCATGGGAAATGGGTGAGGTGCCAGAGAACTGAAGGACAGCCAATGTTATCCCTATCTTCAAAAGGGGCAAAAAAGAAGAACCTGGGAAGTATAGGCCAGTCAGCCTGATATCAATTCTAGGGAAAATTCTGGAACAGATCGTAGAGCGGTCATTGTGCAAGCACGTAGAAAACAACGTAGTAATAACTAGAAGCCAACATGGATTTGACAAGAACAAATCCCACCAAACTAATTTGATCTTGTTTTTTGATCAGGTAACCTCCCTGATAGACAGAGGGAATGCTGTAGATATCTTGACTTCAGCAAAGCTTTTGACAAAGTGCCCCATGATATCCTGATTAGCAAGCTAACTAGGTGTGGGCTGGATAGATCAAGTGTCAGGTGGATACACAATTGGCTACAGAATCATACTCAGAGGGTGATGATTAATGGGTCCTTCTCTAACTGGGAGGAGGTAACAAGTGGAATACCCCAAGGCTCAATCCTAGGCCTGAAGATTTTCAATATTTTTTATTAATGACCTGGATGGGAGAGTGCAGGGAATGCTTGTCAAATTTGCAAATGATACCAAATTGGGCGGAATAGCTAATACACTAGAAGACAAAAACAAAATTCAAAATGACCTCGATAGAATGGAGCACTGGGCCAAAAGCAACAGAATGAAATTCAGCAGGAATAAGTGCAAAGTATTGCACCTTGGAAAAAGAAACCAATTGCACAGTTACAAGATGGGGGATACCTGGCTCAGCAAAACTGCAAGTGAGAAGGACCTTGGAATTGTCATAGATCACAGGCTAAATAGGAGCCAATAGTGTGTTGTGGCTACAACAGAGGCAAATACTATTTTAGGCTGCATCAATAGAAGTATAGTTTCCAAATCCCACAAAGTGCTGGTCCCCTCCTCTATTCAGCACTGGTTAGGCCTCACCTTGAGTATTGTGTCCAGTTCTGGACACCACACTTCAAGAAAGATGCTAACAAATTGGAACTAGTTCAGAGGAGGGTCACAAGGATGATCAGGGGGCTGGAAACCAAGCCTTATGAGGAAAGGCTGAAAGAACTGGGCATGTTTAGCCTTGAGAAAAGAAGACTGAGGGGTGATACGATAGCACATTTCAAATATTTGAAATGCTGTCCTACAGATGATGGGCAGGATCTGTTCTCAATCATCCCAGAGTGCAGGACACACAACAATGGGCTCAAGTGAAAGGAAACCAGATTTTGGTTGAATATCAGGTATAACTTCCTAACTGTTAGAGCAGTACGCCAGTGGAACCAGTTACCTTGGGAGTTGGTAAATGCTCCAACACTGGAGGCATTCAAGAAAAACTTAGATAATCACCTGGCAGATATGCTTTGATTGTATTCCTGCATTGAGCAGGGGGTTGGACTTGATGGCCTTGTAGGCCCTTTCCAACTTCGCTTTTCTATGATCTATGATTCTATGAATTAAATGAGGCAGAAACTATTTAAAATAAAAGGGAAAATAAGATGCAAATTCCTGTGGTTTGTTTCATCTTAAATGTTGTCATGAGACCAGCTGAGAAGAGAGGTTGTGCAGTTGTTGTTGAAAATATTCTTCTCCTGCAGCTTTGCACTGCTGAAAGAAGACCACGTGGAGAAGCTCTGCCTTTGATTCTTGGGGGCTTTTTTCCCCACCCTAGAGGACTTTGAGAGTGTGTCATGATGCAAATTACACAGATTTGTTTGAGCACAAGAGAACTAACCACTAGTGTTTTTTTTTTCCTACAAGGCATTAAGATCATTTAAAGTCACCAGCAGGGACACCTTCTCCTCCTCCTCCTCCTCTGCCCCCCCTTCCCCCCAGCATCCTGGAATATGTGTTTATTGGAGGGGAGGGGGTTCTCCAATTGAGCAGACTCTAGCTTCTCAGTCAAGGTTGGCCTGAACAGCAAACATCCAGTAAACACGAACCAGCCACCAAAACTCCTCACCCCACAGCCTCTTCCTTCGTTGTGATTAAGGCACTGTTCCTTAAGACAAGAGCTTCATTTTCATTTGGGTTGGGGAATGCAGATGCAGTCCTGTTAAAGGCATGATGCCTGCAAGCCAATGACGGAATATAAAAATAGCTTCCGCTGTCAGCCTGGCTTTCTCTTATTTGTATTCCAAGGATCATTGCTTTGGCAGGCACAGGAAGCTCTTCCTGTTTGCATTTTATTTTGCCTGAGGAAAATTTACAGTTCAAATAACTTTGCCATGCTTCATCAGGCTAATCGGATGACAAATTGCTTGAACTACATAAGAGAGACCTCAGACAAGAGAGAATTGTAGCAAGAACGAAATTTAAAAGCCCTGTTTTCGCCCCAAATTGTCAAAATATTGTGCTTTCTTCGCTGTCTTCGTTTCACTTATGTGTATATTGTCCAAATCGTGTTCCAGGGCTTTTGTTGCACGTTGCTGAAAAAAAAACACGACAGTCAATGTGGAAAGGCAGTGCCTTTTGAGTGGCGGAAGGAAGAGAGGCTAAAAAATGGCTTCCCCAGGTTGAAAGGGAAAGAGCTCTGTTGTCTATTGAGAGCCTTCATCTGTGCAATACCTCCTCCAGTGGCAGGACAGAGACCAGTGTATCCTGAGCTCCTCTTGTTTTCAACCTTGAATGGGCTGATGATTTTCAAGATGATGATGATAATGATGATTTGGTACAGTGGGGTCTTGACTTGAGAACTTAATCCATATTGGAAGACGTTTCTCAAGTCAAAAAGTCTGTAAGTCAAGTCTCCATTGACCTACAGTGCATTGAAAACCGATTAATCCCGTAACAGGCCGTTTTTGTTCCATTTTGGTTTTTTTCTGGTCTGTAAGTCAAATCTCAGTCTGCAAGTCAAACCTAAATTTTGCGGCCAGAGAAGTCTGTAACTCAAAAAGTCTGTAAGTCAAGCCGTCTGTAAGTCAAGGGTCCACTGTAATTGGTCTGTAACTCTTATGTATGAAAGTGGTACAGAATTATAACAATTCAAGTTGGAAAAGCTGACCTTGTCTTGAGTGACAACATAGGTGGCTTGTTCTACTTATGCAAGCCAGAAAATGTGATGCCTCTGATGATCATTTCAGATATTTCAGACTATAACCCCCACCCATCCCCACCTTGAATGTCTATATACTTCTATTTCCTGGTATTCTGAGAAAGACAGATTCAATGATTGGACTGCTCTTTTATGCTGGAAACAGAACTGGGGCTCCATCTTCTGGATGGCTCCTTAGACAATAAAAGACATGGGGAGTAGCTAGACAAGACCTCCTTCTTTCTCATTCCTACACAAATGATTGCTAGCTTGAATATTCATTAAACGCATGCCTCTGATTACAGTGCCAACTTTAAATAATTTAATTATGCAATTCCATTTTGGAAACCCTGATAAGAGCAGCAGTCAAAACACTTGATTGCTAAATCGTGTCTTAAGGGAGCTACTTCTGAAGGCATTCATTTCCTAAGCGGTTTTGCATTTACAAAATTCTCTAATATCCAACAGTGTGCTTTCATCTTCTTCTTGTTATTGTTTGTACCAGGTATAAACAGTTTAGTCCTGCGTCAGAAATTTTTAAAAATATAGTTACAATTTTGTTTGCGCCAAATGGCCGTCTGAAAGAACAATCTGTGCTCCGTGCCAAAGTTGTAGCGCAGTGTTTCCCTACTGTCCTCCATAATTCCACTGTACTGTCCTTCCTTTTCAATCACCTCCTGCTTCCCTTCTGAGTTCTTTCAGATGTGTCACTTGATCAGTAATTAAATCCTTAGAT
The DNA here is from genome assembly GCF_051106095.1 of Pogona vitticeps. Taxonomy (NCBI): domain Eukaryota; kingdom Metazoa; phylum Chordata; class Lepidosauria; order Squamata; family Agamidae; genus Pogona; species Pogona vitticeps. The sequence goes on from NC_135784.1 coordinate 39,806,233, forward strand.
AACCTCAGCCTGAAGTAGATTCTTGTTTCTCTAGTATCTTTCACTTTGCAGCCACCAGTCTAGAGTTAGCAAGATTCAAAGTAGATGTTATACAAAATGTGTTGTTGTTTCCAGGGATGTTGGGGCATTTTGTATCTTAATACGGGGTGCAGGAGGGCCATTTTCAGTGGGACTGCAACATGTGTGTTCAGGGAGCAATTTTTTTTAGTAAATGCCTGCCCCAATGCTGGAATTCTGGGGGTGGGGAAAACCCTGGAAATTGACCTCTTAGATTAATTACAGAATAAGTAGAACAGATTCTGGTAGAATCACAGATGTTAATTCTAAGGTAGAGCCTCCCACTTTAACATCCACCTTCCCAATAAAATTGGGACTGGTGGCATTTATTTATTTATTTGATTTATATACTGCCCATCTGGCAGCCAGGGCCACCCTGGGCAGTTTACAGCAGTAACAAAACCATAAAACAAAATAACACAAGATCAAAGTTAACGTGCAAGTTAAAATATCATAAATGAAGTGAAGGACAATACGAAAAAGCACAATACATACAATTAATATAATTCATAGCATAAAATATAGCGACATGTAAATTAGTGCATTATCAGAGATACTGTTGCTTTGGTAGTTGTTTACTCCAGGAAAGCCTGTCTGAACAACCAGGTCTTTAATAGCTGTTTAAAGGTACCTAGTGCGGGAGCCAAGCGAACTTTGGGTGGGAGGGCATTCCACAATTGTGGGGCAACCGCTGAGAAGTCCCGATTTATGGTGATTGTTTTCCAGGCCTCTCTCAGAGTCAAAACTCTACACCTGTGATGATGGGCATTGGATGGGCAGACCTAACTGGAAGCAGGCACTCGGCCAGATATCGAGGTCCCAAACCATTTAGGGCCTTGGAGATTATTACCTTCATCTTGAAACTGGGACAGAAGCAAACGGATAACCAGTGTAGGGCAGCCAGGATGGGGGAAATGTGTTGGTATTTCCTAACCTCACTCAGCAATGTGGCCACTGTGTTCTGGACCTGCTGCAATCTCCATATCATCTCATATTAAATTTAATAAATGTTCTGATTTCGCTCCTAATAAGGAATAAGATACACATCCTAAATATGAATGTGGCCAAGTAGCCACATATACCTCTATTTCCCATATACAATTATACATCCCAGGAACTGATTTATCATGGGTCATCACTATCAAGGTCCCCCAAACCTCTACACTAGAGTTTAAGCTGCAGCCTGGATGAAGTTCACCCATGCCATGATATGGCGGAAGGAAAAAACCACAGGATTTTGTCCAAAGTCATGCTCAGATTGTTTTTGAGAAAATGTCCTTCTCATGTCCTTTGTGTTACCGTTTTACAGACACTTCATATAGAGGGAAACCCCCTTTCTGTGTAATTGTAATTATTACTATGGGAGAACAAGCATTCATCAAAATGGACATGTGACACCCTAAGATACACTAGAGCAGTGGTGTCCAACCTTGGCCCTCCAGATGTTCTTAGACTACAGCTCCCAGAAGCCTTCACCACCACCTCTGCTGGCCAGGATTTCTGGGAATTGAAGTCCAAGAACATATGGAGGGGCAAGGTTGGACACCATTGCACAAGAGGATTAGAACACAGAGGAAGCCAAATAATTGATTTATTCCTCCTGATACCAAATGCTTCCTTGTGGGTGGGGTGTGGGTGGCATTTTAGCTTCACAATAACCCTCTGTGGTAGGCTGAGAGAAAAACAATAGCCCAAATTTGCCCACTGAGCTTCATACCTGGGAAAGGAATGGAATATGAGTGTTTCACATTCAGATACAGTCATGTAAACCAGTGTTTCCCAACCTATGGATCATGACAGGGTTGGGGGGCTCTCATAGGTTGTAGCCCTTGTTAAATAATTTCTTCCTTGACCTTTTAGAGTGTGATATTAAAGTTAATGGGTATGTGTATGTATGAGAAACAAGCCCTATGGGGAGACAATGAACCCTCTACTTTCTGCAAAGGGATGGCTTTACTCCATTAAAAAAAAATTGTGCCATAGTTTCTCTCTCTGTGTGTGTTTGTAGATTACTTAGCTACTTAGCTATTATAAAAGGGGGCTCTGACTCAAAAATAGGTTGGGAAACACTGATCTGAATCTTTGCATTCAGGCAGGCCTTTGGCAAGTGGCCTCACTTGTTCTGGAAGGGGCTTTTAACCAGGTGGATACAGTACTTTTCTTTTACTGATATATTTTCAAAAGTTGCACTTTAAAAAAAAGCATTTTGTTCATGTTATGTGTTTGTTAATTGTTACTGTAAGTCCCCTTCAGTCAGATTTTGAGGAAACAGGGAGAAAAGAGAAAAAAACAGTCAGATAGGCAGAAAATGTTTTGTAACACAGGGGGGAATATTAATTATCCTAGGTAAAAATCGTGTATTTGGAGTGCTCTCAACCGAGACCTCCACAATATTCTTTGTAGGCATTTCAATAAAATTTGTCTTAGCTCAGTTATGGCTCACCAGTGCAAAGCATAACACAAGTACCTTTTTCCTTAAGAAGTCACACTTTAACGGAACCTGTCATTTATATTGAGTTGCTCAGTCATCCATACCTAGGGAATGTGCTACATCTCCAGCAGCATACTATCACATTAGATGACATTCATGCCTGGCATGTTGTTTGGTATTAGAGCCTGAAGGACGATGCAAATAGAAGGCGGGCCCCTAAAGATTGTCTTGGCTCAGGGGAGGTATAAGCTAAAGGGACTCTGATAAAGTCCCTTGCTAAAGTCAGCAGGAATGATACCAAGTATTGAAAAAGATAAAGAGGTCTATTGCTAGCTTTTACAACACAGTTACCCCCTGTGAAAAATGGCATTAGAACATTTACCCTAAGATGGGACATACAGCAGTGGTCCCCAACCTTGGGCCTCCAGATGTTCTTGGACTTCAACTCCCAGAAGCCTTCACCACCATCTCTGCTGGCCAAGAGTTCTGGGAGTTGAAGTCCAAGAACATCTGGAGGCCCACTGACATACAGTATCTTTCAGTGTTCTGTGATTAAAATTAAAGCTAAGTGATCAAGACAGAACAGCTTTCACTGAGATTTTTAAATTAGGATTATAGTCGAGACTGTTAGCCCATGAATCTCTCTAAATTCTTTCCACCTGCTATGCTAAATAGAGGACTTCTAGGAGTTGATGTTCGAAATATCTGGAAATCCAAAAGTATCCAATCCTGATTTTAAGAGTTTACATTCATGGTTCTATGTACAGACTCAATGATTTCACATATAATTCATGTCATGGACCAAGATGATCTACAGGACAACTTGCTCCAACTTTATATCCCTCCCCATCAAGCTCCAGGGTTCATTGGCTAAGTGCAAATTTTGTCTGCCCTTGTGCACTGCTGGGAGTGGATCACCAGCATCATGGCTTGTGAGCCTTCTTGTTACATAAACCATGGAAGCAATGGTGTGTGGTCTGAGCAGGAAAAAAATGGTGTTCAGTTTTCCATATGCAGTAGTCTAGAAAAATCCCCCACATATCATGTACAGGTAAGGCTATGAGACAATGCAAGTCCTAGCAGCTGCTGGACAGATATCATAACCTGCCTTGCCAGAAGAAACACCTTTCCTGATGTTTTGGTTACAATTCTATCTGGCTTTACCCAGATTGTGGGCCTACTGACCTAGACACCCCCTGTGCCTCTTTCTACAATGAGCCGACTCAATTCTGGTTCCACTCCAAGCTCTTAGTCATGTCATAAAGCGCTTAGCCTGAAGTCTCAGGCCTGAATCTCAAGGAATGGGATGCTGCTAATCAAAGGACCCTATAAGGGAATTCATGTACGGGGTGGGGGGGTTGGGGGGCAGGGGTAGAGGATTGACTATTTTAAACCAATTCCAAGAAACAAAGAGGAGGAAAGCAAATACACTTCAATCCTTCCAACACATTCTAAGCTCAATTTTAGAACAGTGAGAGAGGGCACAGTGGAGGCATTGGATTGCAGAGAGGCGGTACCCATGTCCCTACATAGCTCGATCACTCCTCTTCAGCCATATGGCCTGAAGATGGCTGGTATTAACCCAGGTCCAAGAAATGGAATTTTTGAGTTTTAGCTTATAAACTGCCCAGAGTAGAGCTTCTACTACTGGGGAGGTACATATATAAATCAAATCAAATCAAATCAATCAATTATTTTTGTAAAAATGTCAAACATGCTGCAAAAAACTGGAGTTACACTTCTGTATCTTCCTTGGTCTACATATTAATCCAGGACAAGTTCCAGTAAAACATCTTTTCAAAGTGACATTTTGTAATTCCATACTTAAATGAAATTAATATCCTCCTTTCTCTAATGCTTTATATTTGTCACCACATACGTACGTACATGAACCAGTGAGGCTCTGGAAGCGAGACAACAAGCTTGTGGCTACCCCTCACTGGTAGAATATTTCTACAAGTAGCTAATTCTTTCAGCAATATTGGCCCTTCTAACTGGAAAAGAACATCCCTTTCAACAGATCCGTCGGTCCTCCTTTTTGAGCCACAGTTGCTTGTGCAACACCTTCCGGGAATCAAGCAGCAGCATCCGTTCTATCAAGAGTTCATTCAAGGAGAAGTAATGGGAGGTGCCACAGCACAGTGGTAATGGAGAAAATTTCTGGGATTGTCAACTTTGCATGGAGTAAACCCCAGATTCAATTTCTGGGATCCTCATCTATAAGAAATGGATACTATTAAAGACTTTTGCTTGAGACTATGGAGAGCTACTGCCATTTATACAGAAGACAGAAATCTGTGGTCCTTCAGATTTCTCTTTTATATTCCAATTCCCATCAGCCCCAACTAACATGAGAAAAAGTCAGGAATGCTTTATAGTTCCATAACATTTGAATGGTTGTAACCTCTTGGCATCCGTGTTAGCTAGTTTGTTCTTCCTGAACTAAAAGGACAACCAAAGACAGCTATATTTTGAGATTCATACTTTTCTGAATTCTATGATGTACATCTCCAGTTCACAAATAGGTACAAGAATGACTATATTAGGGCAAGGCACACAAAAATTGCAGCATACATGTTTCTATTTCTGGTTTTAATGCTGTTGTTTTTATTGCCCGGATTTTATCCTGATACTCTTTTGTTTGCATTATTATTTCTCAAATTGCTAACTGTCCCAAGAACAAGCTGCTTGAAGGGCAATATGAAGATTCATATTGTAGTTTTTTTAAACTCTCATAATTTTAGAAGTGAAGTATCAAGATTTCTTTTCAGACAAGTATATGATTCAAGCTACTCACATTTTGAAGGCACTGGCTGAAATCCAGTAGTAATTCACAACTAGAGCAGGGCCACTGAATCAATGGAATTAACATAGGTGCTGATTCACCAAATCTCCACTAATTCAATGGGCGTACTCTAGTTGCAAATTACTACTGGATTTCAACCAATAATTTCTGAACTGCAACAGTTCTGATTTATGCCCTAAGCCTATCAGCTACTCTTTATGCATGATTCATGTTCATGGAGTCATATGATTAATCTACAAGAAAAGTAGGTGCAGCCATGTGACCTGATTGCTGGTTGTTTTTCTGACACTTCTATTTGCACATAACTGTAAAAAAAAAAATAAAAAAAAAAAAACACCTAAGGGAGAACTGGCATAGTGCTTTCTTGATGATAAGAAACCAAAAAATACTTGTGTAATTTATGTAACAGTCTCACAGACTACAAATTGAATACATTTGTGAGACCAATTAGTCTAAGTGGATGCCTTTTCCATCCTTTGAAGGGCACTGCAGAGAGAAAGGCCCTGTGGGATCATGCTGTCCAAGGTCATGCAATTCCTGCCATTCTGTTCCACAAGCAGTCTCTGGAGATGAGAAAAATAGATTTCCATACCAAAAAAAAAATGAGAATTCAGCTAATTTTCTTACCCTTCCCTAATATTCACAACATATTAAATCTGCAACCCTATGGATGGTTTTGGATAAATTTACATTGCCTTGGCTCACTGCAAGCACATCAGCCTCTTAGACATGCTGGCACATTAGCTCTGTCGTTAGCTGCACTTGAAAGTCAAGTCAAGCAGAGCCACTTACCTGTACCTGGTGACACAGCAGTGTCTAATTAACTTGTTTGTTCCAGTGCTTGCAAAAGCAACTGGAAAACTATGTCATCAATGCCTGAGAAAAAAGCACTGCTTCATAACCAATTAATTTTAAGCAAGCAATGGTCCCGTGGCTGTACTGCTGTGCTCACTGGGTTGTCTATTATCTCCTCATGTAGGAGAAAAACCGTCTAGTAGCTAGATGCTTAATCTATGATCACAAGAGTCTGTGTTTTGCTTTGTTCCAGCGATTCTTTCTATTCTTGTAAATGTTTTATAAATCCAGCTTCTGAGTCCAGTTAAATGCATTGGTCTAATGGAAACTGTACAGGCTAATACATTTCCATTCAGAAGTATTTAATGCAATGATTTGATTTTATATGATCAAAAAGTAAGTCATGCCAGACACAAAAGATGATGGCCTACAGTATGAGTTGAAAGGAGCTTGCTCTTGTGCAGAAAGATTGCTGGTGCCTGCCGCTGCATGCAATCACTCTGACTCACTTCTGAGCTTGTTTTATTGAAATGAAGAAGTACTGTATATGAAAATTGGTGGAAACTGCTCTGGATCTGCTTATTTTGGACTAGCAAATGGATCTGAGCACAAATTTCTGAGGATTTCTTTCTCTTACTATAGCATACAGTTGAAGGTCATTGCTGCAGTAGTAAAATGAACAATGACCAGAAACATGGGAGGACGCAAACTGAAAAGTGGGATGGGGACAATAATGTAAACAACTTGCCAGAACTCAATCTAACCCAATTTAATAAGAGTTTAACCTAATATAAGAATATGCAGAAATACTATTTCTTGATGCAACATTCATCATAATATGATTCTGAAAAAAAGTCCAGACTAATGTTACTTGGTTTATTATTAGGCTGCAAACCTGTACACCTGGGAGGACATCTCTCCAAGGTGGGAAAGATCCATCTGTTATAACCTTCAATGCATCCTCCCACCTTCCTTGGAAAATTCTGCAGCCTTTGCTTTGTAAAAAAAAGGGGAAAGAGTGGGTAAAATTCCTCACATTTGCTGAGAGTAGCTGTGGATGTTCAGGGTCCACATCTCTCTCAGTATGCCCCAAATGCTCTCCACATGCGAATAGCCGAGTCAGATCTGTAGCTGGCACTGTTCATTTCCTTCCCACTGATATCAGTGAAAAGAAACAGTTTAAGCTTAATCAAAATTTTCGCTATCTTGACACTTTAGTCACATTGTGATATACATATGTCATTACAGATTTTTTTTTCTAAATTGTGTATGGTTTGTATCATTCAGATTGTAATATACAATTCCTTAGGAGTATACTCTACTGTACTTAACACAACACTTCTTCTAAGTAGATGTATATAGCCAAGAAAAACCACCACCTTCCTTAAATATTAAAGTATCAACATGTTAAAATACCAAACTGCCTTTCATTAGCTGTTTCAGACCACATTGGTCCTGAATTTCTTTTTCACAATAAAACAATACATCAGCGTCCATTTCTCTAGTAAAATATAATTTAGCACGTAACCTAATTTTAGCCTCTTACTTCTTGCTCTTGTTTTTAGTGTTTACAGGTGAAGAACCCAGCAAAGCAGTGAGCTTGAGCAGATGGGAATGTTTGTATGTTTGGACTAGGGGTTCGGATGATGAAAGGGAGCTGTCTCTGGTGCTGAACATGAGCTATTATTTCCAGATGACAGTTTTAGACTGAGAGTGTCAAGAGACTGCTAGCCTGATATTTTAACTACTAAGCTGACTGCAGTTAATCTGCAATGAGAATAGATGCAGAAAGCATAACAACTAATTTTGGCCATGCTCATGCCATCTGGAAGTCTTAATAAAAGGGCAGAGAACGTCTGATTTCACAGTCCATAGGCTTGTCAGTCCATTCAGCCCCTAAAAGTATCATTGGAGCAGATTTTAAATTAAAATGTTCATATCAGTGCTGTTAATCTATAGCCCTTTCCATGTGTTACTCATAGGAAAGTATATTATACAATAGCCAAGACTATCCCATTGGTTGCATTCTCGGTGCCATGGGTTCAGGCCCATGCATAAAAGATCTATTTCACATTTCTGCATTTGATGCAGGGGCATCAGGAGGTAGAGCTGGTATTAAAAAGTATGTGTGAAGGGAGGTTATTTTCTTAATTGTTCTGCCAGATCACATCGGGAAATGCTGCAGAAAGAACACAACCTCTTGTGTGATGTAGAATTTTTTGTAAATGGTTATTGTTAATAGGGTTGCATCATGTGATCATTACGGAGAAATGGCAAGTCTTATCAAGCTGCTGGAGCTCAAAAGTTCAGGAAAATGTAATTCCCTTTGAAATAACAGTTGCTCAACTGTTAGCTGACTCCTTACCCTGAGCAGAGAACCAACACTCAATAGGCTAACAATGCTTTTATATCCTCTGTCTGCCTTCCAGAATCTCTAGCAGGTTGGAGCAAGGAGGAGCATCTAAGAGGAGCAGGTGCCACCGCCCAGATGGGAACAGCTTACTCTGAAGAAAGCTGCAAGCATCTTTGCCAGCAAAATGCCTGGGAATGATGCCTGATTACAAAGATACACCATAACATAATAACAGCCTAATGAAAGCACCCAAGCTAAGAAAATGACAGAATAACCTTTAAAGGCAAGGAATGTAGCCTTATAATGCCCCAAATTGCTAAAATGGCTGTTTGTGGCAGCTGCCACACTGTATCTAATGATAGGGTTGATACTGCCAGAGAAAAGGAGTGCTGGCAAATGATATCACTGTGTGTGCAGAGTGTCCTGCCTTGTCCATTTTAATATGAACTGCCACTTCACATGCAGTGAAGGACCCTGTCCTATTGTTAAGCCAATCTACTTCTGCATGTGGAACAGAAGGTGTCTAGTTTATCCCTATCAGACCTGCACATGCCATTTAACTAGATCTGAATTCCAACATCAGTGATGTTGTGGTAAATTTCTCTGACCACATACCATCCTATGCAGACGGCTGTGCTATTAGTCCTTAGGCTATAATCTCATACACACTTACCTGAGAGAACAGTCGGTAGGATTAAGTTGTAAATAGAGATGTACAGGATCACACTATTAATGACTTAGGCATTCTAGATATCAGGCTAAGACTCCCCCCCCCCCCGTCTTTTAATGTTCTGTTACTATGATAGTGGCACTCTCTTTTCATTTTGTTAGTATTTTCTTGCATACTTTACGATAAATACTGCTCCTTAACTTTGCTGATGTAAAGACAGCTAAAAGACTCCAAACATACCATATTGTCAAACAGCTTCTTGAATGTCTCAGAGGACCATAAACAAATACCTCACTATGGCTAAAGAATAACTATCTGTTGTTTTCAGTTCCAAATTTAGCACATATCAAAAAAAGGATGGATGGATAAATGGAAAAATGAATATTAAATATAAATAAAAATTAATGGCTGAAATCCAATGGCTGGAAAAGTGATTATGTCACCAGTGGAAGTTGGGGGGGGGGGATTTTCAGTTATTAAAAACTTCTTCCTTATGTCCCATGACTTTTGTGATTCCTGCAATCCCTTCATTGTATGGAAGTCATGGGACCAAAAGATAGGAGGAAGAATTCTTTAAATACCAAATGTTGCTGCTGTTGAATGATATCGCTGGCAGGAAGCAACGTTTGTTAATTGAAGAATTCCTCCTCCTATTCCAGGGCTCCCAGAGCTTCTATATGATTACGGAATTACATGGGAGTCAGAAAAGCCACAGAATGGAAGTAGAAGCTTTTCATTATTAAATACTTCTCTCTGATGGAAATATCATCATCCTTCCACAGACATAAGTTACATACCAGAATTTCAGCCACTATGTATGTATTCCTACTAGAGGACTCAACAAAGGAAGACTCCAGAACTATGACCTCAAGTCAAGTAGATAATGGTAGCCTGGGTTAGGCTGAATATCCTTTTACAATGAAGAAATATGAGTAAGCTATGGTTTTTCCTGTAATGATGTATGGAAGTGAGAGCTGGACCATAAAGAAAGCAGACCGCCGAAGAATTGATGCCTTTGAATTGTGGTGCTGGAGGAGACTCTTGAGAGTCCCCTGGACTGCAAGGAGAACAAACCTATCATTTCTAAAGGAAATCAACCCTGAGTGCTCACTGGAAGGACAGATCCTGAAGCTGAGGCTCCAGTACTTTGGCCATGTCATGAGAAGAGAAGACTCCCTGGGAAAGACCCTGATGTTGGTAAAGTGTGAAGGCAAGAGGAGAAGGGGACGACCAAGGATGAGATGGCTGGACAGTGTCTGTGAAGCAACCAACATGAATTTGACACAACTCCGGGAGGCAGTGGAAGATAGGAGGGCCTGGCGTGCTCTGGTCCATGGGGTCATGAAGAGTCAAACACGACTAAACGACTAAACAAACGAACTACCCACATGTTCAGCCCATGATTTTTTTTCATTTAATACTGGAAGTGGTCACATCTCAGGACAACAAAGAGGCTTGCTGGAAAAGACAATATAGCTGGAAAAAAAGTTTAAGACAACAGTAAGAGAAAAAAACCAAACATAAAATGGTTTGATTCCCTAAAAAAGTTAATAACCTTGAGTTTGCAAGACTTGAGCTGTTAAAAATATGACTTTATGAAGCTTACTGGTTCATAGGGTCACCATACGTTGAAAGTGGCTTGACAATACATAACAATGAAGCATCCATACTATTAGTGAACACAGGACAAGGCATTGTGACCATCTATGTGTTTCATTAAATATTCAGAAGGTACTGTAAGGAAAACAAAATTATCTACCATATTGTCTGTACAGTATATTATTTTTTAACAGTTTCAAAATAGTCTTCCCTCTGACATCACAAGAATCCATCTCCTATGTGACTGGTTTTCAGTTTTGGCCCTAAAATCTCAGGGCATGGGAAGTAGCTGCCCTTGCAATCCTATTTCTTGGTCAAGCATTACTGTCTTGCACATACGCTCTGTGGCATAATCAGCTTTGCTTTTATGGCCACATTTTAGAAGTATTTTTTCTCCCAACACTCCTTTGTGAACACTACTTTTTGACCATTTTAATTTTTTTTCTTAAGTACTCTACAATTTAGAGCTCTTTGAAAGGTACTGTGAATGCACCAGTAGAAAACAGAAAATCTGTATGGAATGCTATTGCCATTTTGGTCCCAAGAAGGAGAAATACAAAGGAAGTAAGCTAATGCCTGAAAAGCATTACCTTTGCGCTTTAGAAAGAACTGTGCAGAACGTGATAATGCTCATGTTTTCTGCCACAAAAATTGGCCCACTGAAAATTACATCTCCCAGCTGCCTCCTTTGTCCAAAGTCCTCACAGCTATTCAGCTTGAAGACTAGATCAAGAAGTTTCTTTCTTCACCCCCTCTCTCTTACTCACTCACTCACTCTCTCTCTCTCTCTCTCCCCCCCCCCCTCTCTCTCTCTCTCTCTCTCTCTCTCACACACACACACACACACACACACACAAAGGCATTCCCAAAATTTGGAGTACGTTCCATAAAGCCTAGGTTGTATAACAATTGGCTCAGCTCCAGAAATCATGCTTTTGTGTCACAAATGTACAGACGCATGCACATACAGAGACATGCACATACACAGAGAGAGAGAGAAAAGCACACATGCAGAATGTTTAATGATCAATCGCATCAATGGACATGTACATATAGAATAGTCTATGGAGAGGCAGACATTGTGTAAGATCGTGTTGCCATAACCTATACCACATAAGGCTGATAATATCATCAGAAACAGTGATTTTTTTTGGAAATTAAATATTCCAAACATCTCCTTTAAAACTCTCAACATTCCCTCTTTCATCATCAGGAACCTCCAGAACCCCTGGGATGAGAGGAGAGTCTGTAACCCTTGATTCCCTTCTGTATATATTACCGTCAAGCCAGGTGTTGCCTATCTCAAGCTACAAGAAGCCAGATGGCTTCAAGATACAGGAAGCCAGATTTAGGCTAAATATGAGGAAAAACTTCTTAACTGTTAGAGCACTATGACAATGGAACCAATTGCCTCAGAAGATGGTGAGTGCTCCAATACTGGAATCATTGGAGAGAAGATTAGACAACCATCTCTCAGATGTGCTTTGATTTGGATTCCTGCATTGAGCAGAGGGTTGGACTCAATAGCCTTATAGACCCCTTCCAACTCAATTATTCTGTGATTCTATGGTCTTATATTTGTGCATCTGATTGTTTCTGCTTATTAAATATATTGTCCCCTGTTGAAGCTCATTTATTTGTTAAGGTCATGTTGAATCCTGATACTGTTTTCTAAGAGTTAGAAGTATTTCCAGTCACCCCCACTCTGGTTTCACTGATGAAGAGCCTGGCTCAGGATAGAACCCCATGGCATTCTGTGTGTCACTCTTCTCCAGAATGATAGGGAGATTGTAAGCCCCCAGGAGAGTGCTTGAAGCACTACAGGGTGGTATATAAGCAGCATGCTTTGCTTTGCTTTTTTTGCTTTGATTGTGCCTTCATTGTCTAACCTTCAGGGAACTCCTATCCATTGTAAGCTGCCTTTGAGTATTTTTTTAATGGTTAACTCATGACTAGAATTTAGCTATATGCAAAAGGAGTGAAGTTATCCCTCTCTAGGATAAATTCTCTAGGATATTATCCTAAGGTAAATTTGGGGCACATCCATACGGAATAAGTTGGGACAGTCTGGTTGACCCTTAAAAGTTTCTTATATTTTGTGTGGTCTATTTTATCTCTCAGGGGTCGTGGTGGCGCTGTGGGCTAAACCGCAGAAGCCTGTGCTGCAGAGTCAGAAGACCAAGCAGTCGTAAGATGGAATCCACGCGACGGAGCGAGCACCCGTTGCTTGTCCCAGCTCCCGCCAACCTAGCGGCTCGAAAGCATGCAAATGCAAGTAGATAAATAGGGACCACTTTGGTGGGAAGGTAACAGCGTTCCATGTCTAAGTCGCACTGGCCATGTGACCACGGAAGATTGTCTTCGGACAAAAACGCTGGCTCTATGGCTTGGAAACGGGGATGAGCACCGCCCCCTAGAGTCGAACACGACTGGACAAAAATTGTCAAGGGGAACCTTTACCTTTACCTTTATTTTATCTCTCACTTGAGCGATCCTTCCATTCACACTGATCAAGGGTCCTTCCTCTGTGAGAAGGGTCCAGATAGGTCTTGGGAACTCTCCAATTTGTGTCCCTTTTGACACCTCCCTTCCCAGTCTCTTCCCCGCCTTTTCCCACAGCCATCATTCAGTGGGCCTTCTTCGTTGTTAAATGAAGTAACTAACATAGTGAAACAGCAATGCAGCTACATAGCATTGCACACATAATACTGCCAATGTATTTTGCTTGTCTAAAATAGTAATGCATCAATAGCAAAATATATTTTTAAAAATTGAAAATGGTACGTTACATGAAAATAGAGGAGGGGGGGGTCTCTGTTGTCCTTTTCAATGCCACAACCCACCAAATACATCACAGGGTTGTCACCTCAGATAACACTGCCCACAGCTCTATTAGAGTGTCAAGAATCTGCATAGGCTACAGAAGAGGATGATCAGGAATACCCTAAATCACATGCACACACAGGAAAGTTTAGTTCTAGTGCAGTGCTGGAAAAAGAGTAGGACAGCTCTAAAAAGGCATGGGATAAGTCAAAACAGATGTTGGATGCCATAATTTGATTCAAACTAAACAACAGTAGAGATAGGCATGAACCACCAGTTCGCTGGTGCATGCCAGTTTTTTTTTGGTTTTTTTTTTTTTTTTGGTCAAACGGGTGTTTGGCACTCCCTTACCCTATCTCCTTTGGGCACTGCCTCTGAATGGTCACCCAGCAGAGGAGGTGGGTCTGGAAAGCACTGAATATCTGTTTGGCCAAAAAAAAAAAAAAACTGGCACCAAAAGTGATCCAAACAAGGAGCCACGTGTCCATCTGGATGTGTCCTAGCTATTTACACATTTGTTATTTGAAAAACTAGCTTGTAACTAGTTACTTCCAATTTCTGCAGAGTACCAAATCACATACTAATCCTGGAATTGTACAGAGTAACACATTATTGAAGCTCTGCCTCTGTTGCTGCATCTCTGCTCTTTCCACTTGGCAATCCAGCCCAATCCTATGCATGCTTACTTCCTCCAAAGTAAATTCCAAAGTGTTTTTTTTTTTTCATTTATTAAAAACGTTTATGCCATATCCTTCCTCTTGGATGTTCAGGGTGGCTAACAACAACAGAAAACATAATCATAATTACAGTATTCGAAAAGGCTTTACCATTTAAGAAAAATCTGAAAAATATCAAAACACAAAAAAGCAGTAAATTTTCAAAAACAACATCAGTAAAAATATTTGAAATATGTTTGAGGCAGGGAATGGAAAGGGTCTTTAGCAGTTTCTGGAAGGTTGTTGATGAAGCAGCAGCAATGTAGTCTCTCAATGCATATTCCAGAGCCTGGATGAAAAACAAGGAAATGGCCCCCACTAAGTTTATGTTTAACTCATGGAATGCATGCAGTATGTCAAAGTGTGCATGTGTGTGCGTGTGCACACATGCAATGCATACATGTGCACACATGCACATGCGCACACACAGGCTGTTTTAGACTTGAAACTGTTTATAAAATCCCCGGTCTCTTCTGGTTAAGGAAGAAGGGATAAGTGTGGACCAATGAAGTCTGGTGTCTGGTGTCAAATGTAGTGGGGTTTTGGCAGGTCTCCCCCTCTTCTTTAAAGGAGTGACTGCAAGGTCATTTAGTCCACTGTGTGGATGGTCAGCTTTGCTCCTTTTGCCAGTTATAAGAAGACATAATTACTACAGTGAACCAGCCTGTCCCCAAAGCATTCCTTCTCACATCTATCTGGGTCCCTGTAAGGGGCTACTCTTATTTAGGTGGAAGTAGGATTGCTCTGTTTTGGTTTGTTTCCAACTTTAATTTCCCATCTGGTTTAAAACTTCCAATATAATCAGTGGCTGAAACAGACAGATCAGCCAATTAAGGATATTGGGAAAACTGGGAAATTAAAATTTTCCTTCCTCTGCTTGTCTTTCTGAAGATGATCTAAAGGACTTTAGTCCTAGATTAAATATGTAGAGAATAATGTGCATCATCCTAGAACTATAATCTTAGGCATCTGAATTTGTGAATAAACTTCATTGAGTTTAATTTGATGGGTTCTGATAAACTGTAAGATTTAAACTATGAATTAGTTTGTTGTGGGTTGAACGGTTACTTGAATGCCTGCCTCTTCAGGTGTCTCCACTTGCAAAGAGCATTGGGGACATTTCCACTTCTGCAATTCTATTTCCAGAGTTTAGAATCTAGACTTTAGATACTAAACTCTAGATTCTAGAGCTATTGATATAACTCTAACTACTGGTGGTAATGGAGGGACGTGGTGGCGCTGTGGGCTAAACCTCAGAAGCCTGTGCTGCAGGGTCAGAAGACCAGCAGTCGTAACATCGAATCCATGCAACAGAGTGAGTTCCCGTCGCTTTGTCCCAGCTCCTCGCCAACCTAGCACTTCGAAAGCATGTAAATGCGAGTAGATAAATAGGTACCATCTCAGTGGGAAGGTAAAACGGCGTTCCCTAGTCACGCTGGCCGCGCAACAATAGAAAACTGTCTTCGGACAGGCGCTGGCTCTACGGCTTGAAAAGCGGGATGAGCACCACCCCCTAAAGTTGGACACGACTGGACTGAAAATGTCAAGGGGAACCTTTACCTTACTGGTGGTAAAGCTCTTAACTGATTGGGCAATAGATAGCCAATGTGCAGAGATGTAACTAGAACAGGGCAACTGGCACCCTTCAGCACTAAAATTTAGAGGACAGCAAAATCTAAAGCTCTATCTACAGGTGCACTTTAGGGAAATAAAAAGCAATGCTTCCCACCCCCTTTCTTTAAAGCAAAAAGGGTCGCTTTGTAGGGTTTACCACAATCTGTTCATTTCTTCTTGGTGGCATCTCATACCCATGTTCAAGGTGGAGTAAATGAAAACCTCTTCCCTTTGCCCCTGGTGCCCAAATTTCTAGTTATGTCTCTGTTTATGAGTGGCAACGTTTTCATGAAGTCAACGTCTTAAAATCAGGGCACTAAATGGCTTATATGAGATACCCAGAGATATAGATATTTGTGCTTGTGCACTACAACTCCCAGAATTCTCTAGGCATCTACACTAAGGAAAGTACTGAGATGGTGTGTGTGTGTGTGTGTGTGTGTGTGTGTGTGTGTGTGTGTCTGTGTCTGTGTGTCTGTCTGTGTGTCTGTCTGTCTGTCTGTCTGTGTCTGTCTGTTTGTGTCTGTTTGTCTCTGTGTGTGTGTGTGTGTGTGTGTGTGTGTGTGTGTGTGTGTGTGTGTGTGTGTGTGTGTGTGTGGTCTACATATGTACATGACAATCAGTCTGTGATGGTGTGTATTGCAGGAAAAGGAGGCAGACAACTAACTTTACACTTGGTAGATAATCCTGAGAGACTGGTTTCCCCATGAAATTTGAGGGAAGTACAAGAATGCGCTCACTGGAGGGCTACTGTGACCCATCTTCCTTTTTAATGCTCAGATTGTGTAAAAACGTAACCAATCACAGAACGTAAATAAATCACAAAACTCTCGCCGGTCTTCAGTAATCTCCCATCAAAGGAAGTGAATTCTTCCCAGCGGATTAGCGCACATGGCTAAAACAAATTATTCAGAAGCTTGTTGCAACCCATGCTAATTGCATTACCCACATTCTCCAGGAATGCTTCTTTGTTATTTTCTTTTCCCTCCATGGCCTTGTTCTCGATCGTAAACTTTCTGGACCCTGGGAAATGATTCCCCACCCCGGCACGTGCAGCTCAGTACAATGATGCTGCTGGTGAAATAACAACAGCACCCCGACTACAGCCCGTCCGACGGAGTTCACCAGGAGGGGGTTACCTCCCAGTAACTTGCCTATAGGATCGAGGCTGCGCGTCCTAAAGTTGCGAAGGAGAGGATCGGGAACGCCATGAGACTGCCCGCAGTTCTTAGTAACAGGCTTAGAGACGCTGCGAGGGGAAAGCTGCGGGCGCGACCCTGTGGGCGCCCCCTGCCCTTTCTTTTCCCCATTGACGCCTCCCCGACGCCCGCAGTTTCTCTGGGGCGGGTGGCTTCTGTTCCGTCAGGCTGAAAAAAAAAATAAAAAGAAAAAAGACGACGACGGGGGTCGTGGAAGGAGGCCGTGGCAGCTTCGGTCCCGCGGCGCGCCGAGCACTGGGCAAACGCCTCGCACGCCCTCCCTCAGCCCTCGGCCGCGGCCCGGGCACCTCCGCGCACGCCTTCCACGCCGAGGACGAGGCAGAGGGAGCGAGCGAGCGAGCCCGGGCAGCCCGCCCCCTCCCCTCTTCCCTCTTTTCCCTCCGCCCAGCGCGCTCGGCTCGGGCGTGGATGTTGGCTGGGAGCTCAGCTCTCCTTCGCCGCCGCCGCCTCGCCTCGCCTCGGCTCCCGGGCTGCCGCCGCCTTTGGCCGCGCAGGGGCGACGCGCCTAGAGAGCCTCAGCCTCCTCCTCCTCTTCCTCCTCCTCCTCAGGGTGCTCGTCGCACCTGGCCCGCTGCCGCCCCCTTGCCCGCCGCCGCCGCCGCCTCGAGGGAAGCGAAAGTTTGCGCGCCAAAAGCCGGGCGAGGATGGAAGCCGTCGACCAGGTAAGGGCATCTGAGGGGGGGGGGGGAAGAGAGAGGAGGACGAGGATTGCGCGGGAAGGCAGAGCCGCAGGGACACCTGCTCCTCCCTGACCCCCCCTCCCCAACTCGCTCCGGGCGACCCCCCTCTGACTCTCTCGTCCCTTGTCTCTCTCTCTCTCTTTTTTTCTCTCCCTCCCCAGCTCGCCTCCAAGGGGAGTTTCCGGGCGGTGAAGGAGCCCCTGGCTTTCCTGAGGGTGCTGGAGTGGGTAAGTCGGACAGCCCGCTCGAAGCGGGGAGGTCAGGAAAGTGTGTGTGTGTGTGCGTGCGTGTGCGCGCGCGTGGAGCCCTCTCTGGAGTGGCTTTCCATCAGGGGGAGGCTGGAGCGGACAGACCAAGCAAGCAGGTGACTTCGGTTGGCTGGAGGGAAGAAGCCCTGTGCCGGGCGGGTGTGTCGGCTCAGGCGGCTAGCCTGGATCTCAGTCAGAGCTGGTCCGAGGGGGACGGGCTGTGTTGCAACGCTCCTCCGCTCGTGAGGCGATCGCCTTTGGGCTTCCTTGCAAATCCAGACCCGTTTGGATTTCTCTTCTCCTCATTCACTTAGGGGGAAACGAGATTCTCAGGTTGCCTGAGAGGATGATGATGATGATGATGATGATGATGATGATGATGATGATTGATGATTACTATTAAGGTTTTCCCTCCTTCTTTGAGTCTGGATTTTCAGAGATGTGGAAGGCGACGCCTCTCTCCAGAGGCATTCTGCTGTGCTATTTCGGTGTCATTCGGTTAGCAATAAGCTCCTCTCCTAAGGATGTTCTTCTTCCAGGGTGCCGTTGGGGCTGGACGAGGCAAAGGCTGGCGAACCTTGATTCAGATTCAAATCCGGATGGCCATACACAGCCCTCCTGCTGGGAACCAGACCTTGAGCTGCCCTCTGACATCAGGAGCAAGCTCAAGAATGGGATCTGACTGAATTTGGGGGGGGGGGGATTGATGACAAGAGCTGGTGGTGAAGGTGGAGAGGAAATCTGGGCCACACACTGCCTTTCTCTTTGGGACAGTAAACAACTTAAACACATGTTCATCCTAGCAACTAGCAATAGCAAACATGGAAGTCTCTTTTCATCCCTGCTACTTAACCCTTTTTTGAAGGTCTGTTTGCCACTCCATTTTTGGAAATCTTTATAGCTACCCACCTTATAAAAGAAACAGTGCTTCTCTATCCTTACTTTTTGAGCCTTCCAGTGCCTCTATCCAATATATTGTCCCTTCCAGTCTTGGTGGTTTTGCTTGGTTTTCCTTTGGCTTTCTCAGAGGAATGCACTTGCTTAAGTGCAAAATTAAAAAGTGAAGAGACTCCCTCTCATTTCTGTCACATCTTCCTTTCCTTCCCCCTCCCCTCTCTTGTTATGCATTTAGCAAACTAGTCTGTCTGAGCTTGAGCAGTAAATTGAGGCAGATAATTGGTTAGCAGAATAATGTCAGTGTTTGTTTCTCTGATCCTTATTCAGAGTGAAATCTGCAGGTCAAATGACATCTATTGCCAGTAGGTCTGAAGGAGGAGCAAGAACCTATCTGAACAGAATGTTCAAAGCATGTCATGGAGGATTAATCACATTCTCTCTAATGTTGAGTGGCTAAGAAATTATGTAATATATATGTGTGCGTGTGTATGTGTTGCGCATCTGTATGTATTCACACATTTTACGGACTTTTAGGTGCATATGCAGCTGGTGTTGATCTACACAAACTGTTTGAATAAACAGCACTTTGCAGTTTGTTTTCTCTGTGAATTCACTGTTAAGTGGAATGTCTTTAAATATGTTTGAAGATGTAATATGGGGCCTCAGTCGGTTGTTTAAGTCTCTGAAATTGTGAGTTCGATTCTCCGCTGTGGCTCCTTGACAGGGGCTAGACTCGGTGATTCACAGGGTCCCTTCCAGCTCCACAGTTCTAAGATCATTATAATTCTATTTCTCTTTGAGGTTTCTAAGATCAAACTGTATCCCTTGATAACCATTTTGATTCCTCTCACTTTTCCTGTAGCTTTGAAACACTTTTTGAAACTGCGTGTAAAAATGTGGTAATTTTAATACTGAACTTGTTCATGAAGAAAGATGTAAAGGACAGGAAGAATTTTGTTCATCAATACAGTGGACCCTCTACTTAAGGAATTAATCCATATTGGAATGGTGGCTGCAAGTCGAAAAGTCTGTAAGTCGAATCTCCATTGACCTACAATGCACTGAAAACCGATTAATCCCATAACCAGTGGTTTTTATTCTATTTTTATTCCATTTTGGTTTTTTTCTGGTCTGTAAGTCGATTCTCTGGCTGCAAGTCAAATCTAAATTTTGCAGCCAGAGAAGTCTGTAACTCGAAAAGTCTGTAAGTCGAGGGTCCACTGTAACTCCCCTACCCCCCCACCTTTGCATTTCCTGATTAAATACTCGCCATCTTTGTCAAGTGCATAAAATATTATTTTAAAAAAGGTTTTAGATACAGTATTGGTGAAGTAGGTCACTATAACTTGTCATTGGTTTGGAATATCTGTTGGTCACATGCTCTGGCTCCTGGTTTTCTACACAGAAGTTTCTTTGAAAAAAAATGTATTAGTGTTTCATCTTTTCTGAAGCTGGACTAACCTGAATGCTGGTAGTTCAGAGTTTCTCCAGTGTGTAGATAACAGCCATTTTCAACGGGGCTGGCACATTTGAAGGGGAACACAGATTGAAAAATTGAGAATTTTCTGATATATATCTCTTCATGTTGTATCCTTGTTTGACAAAGAGGCCTGGATCCTGAGAAGAGCTGCTAAAAGATGTGTGAGCCCCCCCCCAAAAAAAGAATAATAATAACAAAAAGAAAAAATAATAAAAGATTGAGAACGGCTGGAGTACAGTATATTTAGTGGTTATTGTTCCAGTTAAAGACAAGACAACAGTTGCTGCTGTTGTGTGTCTTATGTAAAGTAGGGAGACTGTGGAGACTATGAAGCAACAATCCCATGAATGAGAAAGGTGATGGGGATGGTGGGGATGGTTAGAAACAAAGAAGAACCATTTCAAATAATGTGGCAATTGCTTCATTAAAGCTAAATGCTTCATTATGCGGAAGGAAAAAGGAAAAAACTGAGTGATTTTTGCACCAAATGAAGTTTGTGTCCAAAGGATCTGGGGTGCCCTGTGATGCTCATGTATGTATTGTGTGTCAGTTTCCTGTATCTTACAGATCCAGGTAGACAATAGTTTCATTTGGAACTTTGGAACTACATTCACTTAGGCTTAGTTGTAACTCCTTTGCAGACCATCCTGCTCGCCACAGGGAATATGGGAGTGGAAAGAATAGGGCAAGAACATGCATCCAAGTAGGGGAGATTGTCTGCTTTCTTGTCATAGTTATAGTTTCATCACTATAACTGAACAGTAAGTGAGTCCATTTGTTGTTGCAGGTGGAGACAGATTATATGTGTTCTGTGACAAATCAGAGTAGAAGCCATTGTATGTCTGATGATTATGTCTGCATGAAATCTCATTTGGTTGAGGCAGGGAAGAAATAATCTAACTGTAACTGTGTTTATATGAATAAGGGGAAAATTTAGAGAGCTTGGAAAATTTAGTTCTTGGACTACACCTTCCAGAATCTGTCAGCCATCATGATGAGTGGCCTTGTGCTCTGGGGGATTCATAGAGTTGCAAGCTAAAACGTTATGTTTCCAAGACCTTGAGTTTTTAATTTTGAATAATAGGAGCTCTATGTTGTTTTTGATTGTATGAATGATGGTACGTAAGAGTTTTATGCACATTATTCTCTAGATTCTGCTTTTATATATGGGAGTGAACTTTCTTGGCATTTGGTACTAAATCTGTCCATCTTTCTATGCTACTTCATCCCATGGCTATCATACCTTCATGATTTGAGTTATACTCCCAGCTTCCTAGATGTGTCATTGAACCCTGAAAATAATAATAATAATAATAATAATAATAATAATAATAATAATAATAATAATAATAATAATAATAATAATAATGATGATGATGATGATGATGATGATGATGATGATGATGATGATGATGATGATGATGATGTTGTTGTTGTTGTTGTTGTTGTTGTTGTTGTTGTCACAGCTATAGTATTTTGCCCTCAGATTTTTGAACCAGAATATTTTGATATAAATAGAATAATACAGATATAGTAAAAGAACACAAACTACACCATCATAATGAAAACAGAAAAGGCAGCAAATACAGATCAGCTGACAAAACAAACAATCAAGATGCCTGGATAAGCAAACAGTTTTAAGTTGTCACAGAAACATTTGCACACTGGTGCTTCTGTTGGAAGGATGTTCTATAGCTTCATCAAGAAGACTCTCCTTTTGTTGCCACATAATGGACCCAAGGGACTTGATGAAGTGCCTTCTCTTTTAATCTTAACTCATGGCCAGGTTGGCCATGCACAGGCATTCCTATATATATTTGGATCCCCAGCCATTTAGGCCTTTGAAGGTAAATAGCAACATGTTGCTGTATATTGTCTCCCTGCTTATCTAACTTATAAGCAAACTACATCATGTGAAAGACTGGTGAAATCCCTAACTGGAATTAAGATTGCCGGAAGAAATATCAACAACCTCAGATATGCAGATGATATCACTCTGATGGCAGTAAGTGAGGCAGTAAGTGAGGAGGAATTAAAGAACCTCTTAATGAGGGTGAAAGAGGAGAGTGCCAAAAATGGTCTGAAGCTCAACATCAAAAAAACTAAGGTCATGGCCACTGGTCCCATCACCTCCTGGCAAATGGAAGGGGAAGATATGGAGGCAGTGACAGAGTTTACCTTCTTGACTCCATGATAATTGCAGATGGTGACAGAAGCCGTGAGATCAAAAGACACCTGCTTCTTGGGAGGAAAGTGATGACAAACCTAGACAGCATCTTAAAAAGCAGAGATATCACCTTGCTGACAAAGGTCCGTGTGACGAACACGGGTTCGAAAACACACGTGTAAGCTTGGACAGAGAGCAATCAGGAGTTTATACATGCTAAAATGAGCTGAAGAGTCCAAATTCAGCTAGCCATGATACAACACTCCTTCTCGCAGGTCTGCCCACATAAGAACACCCTGGTACTCTCAGATATTATTGTGAAAAAGTCAAGTGGGCTTTGTAGTCCTTAGACTTAACTTGCACCACTGACAGGACACTAAGTAAGCTAGGCCGAGGCAGCACTCACAGATGACCCTATGGCAAGTGTACTGTTCAGGAAACCAAATGAGTTTTATAATCTTTATTTTATTAAAGAAAAAGCATGTTACTAAATATTCAAAGCCAAATTAAACCAAAACAAATAAACTAGCATTGTGCTGTTTAGTTACAAAGATGTAGTGAGGCAAAGAAAACATGAAAAATATAAAAGAGTTCAAAAACCTTATTAAAAATACAAAAAGACATTAAAAAGAATCAAAACAGTTCCAGAACAAGAAATCATTAGTAAAAACAAGTTAATCCAAGTTGGTTATAAAAAGGCTATAGTCCTCAGTGATCCTATAGAATAAAAACCCCTAAACAAAAGTAAAAATCCATTATATGTCCCATAGTCCTTAGAAAAGAAAAATCCAGTAAATATACCATAGTCCTTACAAAATTACAAGAGCATAGTCCATATGGAGTATTCCAAGAAAAGAAGTCCATAAAGAATATTCCATAGGTAACAGTCCATAGAAAATAGTCCATGTACAGTCCTTAGGAAAATCCCATAAGTCCAAAAGTAATCCAGCAAATCATAGAAACCAGTCCATGTAGGTAGGCCACGAATAACTGAAAGGTCGGTCTTGGAAAGACAAAGTCTATAGGCAAAAAGTTCCTTTTTCAAGAGTAACTGGCAAGGGCCTAATGCACCTTCCCACGATGTCATCCAATCAGAGTTCGTTACTAGGCAAACAGTCCTGTTACATCACATGAATTCTTTCTCATACACAGCAGATGTTATTTGGGTTACGGTGGTTTATCAAACAGTCACAACAATTCCCATCTATCTAATCACACAGAGTCCTTCTCAGGCCTTCAGAATAACATTCTCTCTGCTCGCCTAGAAAACAATTTGTCAGCATAGCACAGATACTATATACAAAGAAACAAAATGGAACCTCTCTGGCTCACTTCATAATTACAAAACCCATATGCCTTTAAAAGATTTTAACTCAAAAACCCATCTCATCACAGTCCGCATATTCAAAGCTATGGTTTTTTCCAGTAGCAATGTATGGAAATGAGAGCTGGACCATAAAGAAGGCTGACCGCCGAAGAATTGATGCTTTTGAATTGTGGTACTGGAGGAGGCTCTTGAGAGTCCCCTGGACTGCAAGGAGAACAAACCAATCCATTTTGAAGGATATCAACCCTGAGTGGTCACTGGACAGACAGATCCTGAAGCTGAGGCTCCAATACTTTGGCCATCTCTTGAGAAGAGAAGACTCCTTGGAAAAGACCTCGATGTTAGGAAAGTGTGAAGGCAAGAGGAGAAGGGGATGACAGAGGATGAGATGGTTGGACAGGATCATCAAAGCTACCAACATGAATTTGACCAAGCTCCGGGAGGCATTGGAAGACAGGAGGGCCTAGCGTGCTCTGGTCCATGGGATCACAAACATCAAAAAGAATGTTGAATATGGCTTGGCAAGAAAATAGGCAGCTGATGGAGTTACCACCTGATTGCATTTCTTACCAAAGGATTCTGCACTTTCTGAAGCTTCTGGGATACTGTATTTTCAGATTCAGCTCCATGTGTAGCACAATACAGTGATACAACAGAACTGCAACAGAAGGTGTCTATCTCTGGACGAGATCAGATGGAGAGCTCTTTAATCTCTCTAGACTGAGAGCAAAGACCAAAGTGTTAAGCCTGGAGGCAGGCGTGCATCATGGCCTCCCATTTTGAAGAGACGCTTGTCCAGCAGGCTGAGGCAAAGAGGCACTCCTGAAACCAGCAAAATCAGGGAGCTGGACAGGGAACAGATTGTATTTGTCTTCATTGGAAGGGATTGTCACTCTTAAATTGGCCTTCTCAGCCACACTAGACACTGTTCTAAGTCCTCTGTCCAGAGCATGTTACCATAGTCTCTCCAGACTGAAGGATGCCTAATCTAGAAATGGTTTTGAGTGTTCAAAGGGAGAAACAGAGTGTTGTTGTAAGATGCATTACTCAGGCAAAACTTTGCTCAAACAAGGTAGTAAACCTATACTCCTGTCAACCACTGCAGAATTACAGGCACTGGAGCTTTAATTAAGGAACCTGATACATCAGGTAGTGGGGATATATGAATTCCATACGAGTGCCTAAAGGGTGGCTTGCTGACTCAGAGAGAACTGAGTCTGCTGTTGGGTTGTTTAGCTTGCTTGCTTGTTTCTTGCTGGCTGGCTGGCTGGCTGGCTGGCTGGCTGGCTGGCTTGCTTGCTTGCTTGCTTGCTTGCTTGCTTGCTTGCTTGCTTGCTTGCTTGCTTGCTTGCTTGCTTGCTTTATTTATTTATTTATTTATTTATTTATTTATTTATTTATTTATTTATTTATTTATTTATTTATTTATTTATTTACTTATTTTTCCCAGTTTTGTTCTAGTGATCTCAAGATCTCTTCCTTCTCACAATTAGCCTCAGAAATTGATGATGCATGGGATCCAGAGATAAATGTGGATTTGAAACCTGGTATTCTCAGCCATTAATTCACAGGGTTCTCATAAGTGAGACGTAACTTGACTACATGCCGTAAGAACCACCTCTGAGTTTCATCTAACATTAGAGATGGACACAAAGTGCTTTGTGCAGGGTCATCACATTTGGCATGGCACCATAAGTGGCGTGTGTTCCCTTCCCCCCACCTCCACCCAGCTCCCCCCTCTCACCAGCCAGCAGGGTGCTGTTGATCTCCTTCATGCAACCATCCAGTTACAGCAGGAGCATGAACTTCCTTTCTCTACCTTCTACATTCTGAGTTCTACACCACACTGGCTGCCTCATGTCTTTGTTCTGCAATTCAAAGGTAGACAGTAACCATGGGATATGAGTCTGTGGATTTTGACTCTGTATCATATAAGTCTTCTATGACTATATATCAGCAATCAGAGAGTGGTTCAGGCTTTTATAGCAGTGGTCCCCAACCTTGGGCCTCCAGATGTTCTCAGACTACAACTCCCAGAACCTTCGCCACGACCTATGCTGGCCAGGATTTCTGGGAGTTGAAGTCCAAGAACATCTGGAGGCCCAAGGTTGGGGACCACTGTTTTATAGGATGATTCATGACAAAAAATACCATTTGGCTGTTTGGTTGCTTAATGCCAGATTTGGTGTGGAAGATCTGGTCTTCCAGGTTGTTTGTTCGCTTTAGTTTTAAACATCTTTTTCACCAAGTAAGCTTTCTAGTGGAACCAAATTAGAAACGTACTGTAATATCTGAAGAAGCAGATTTATGTTTGACATGGGCTATAAACATCGGTTACACTTACTGGTGAGTGAGTTCCATTAAACAGTGTGGGATCAAATAAACAGTATTAGGAACACACTTTAATTTGTGTCTTTTCTGCTGCTTTTTATTTACAGTTCCGTGTTATTTATTTGCCTTGCTACATAGTGGATTTAGAATCTCAACTCCACATTTCTTGTATTTAATATTCCAGATGGACTGCAATTTAAAATGTAAAATGAGAAACCAGGAACCTTGGCTCATTTTTGTTGTTGTTGTCACACATTCTTCACCCATTGAAATCCATTGGCACATTTGTTCAGAACAATCCAATTATGCCCCTTAATTGGCAGATTTACAGCTGTTTCATTTTGAGCATGAAATGGATGTGATATGACCAGTTTGCTCTCTCTCTCTTAAAAATAAAGTGCTGATTGCTATGTTTCTGAGCTGCTTGTAGCTGTTCTTCTTAGTAGAATTGTAGTTTCCAACTCCCAGCTTTGGCTGCCTGTTTTTATATAAAACAAGGGTGGGCAGAGTGTGGGTATCAGGTCTCCCATCTCTGTTGATGCCTATATGAAGACTTCAGTTAGCATCAAAAGCCTGTGATCTTACATTTGACAACTATACCAGTGATGTCCAGTTCCTTGAGAGATATGGATGCCCAGTGTCTTGGGCATAATTTATATGGTTGCTAAGAAGATACACGCTCCATTTGGATGGAGTGCATTGCAAATTTTAGGGATTGAATGGGACACAGAGAAGCTGGGCCAGTGTGGTGTACATTTTAGTGTGTTTGACTAGGACAAAGGAAATTGGGTTCAGAGTCCCACTGTCATTAGGCGATTTGGGGCCACTCACTTTCTTGAGGATAAATTGGGTGAGAAGGATTGCCATATAGGCTGTAATGAGCTTGCAAGAGAAAAAAATGAGCTATACATGTAAAAAACAAAAGTGTGCCAAGGATAGAAGGATGAGAGAACTGACATCCTGGTTCTTTTTCTTATCCATGTGAAAAAACCAAGATTGTCTTAAGAACATCTAACACTGGTTTATATGTTTTAGAATGGCCTTCCTGTGGAAGTTGAAGCTTGGAAGATTTGTTTGTGGGTTCAAGGATGGGAAAAGGTACATCCCTTAAGTGTAGGGAAGCCAGGCTTTTGGTTTTTTTGTTTTGTTCTGTTTTTGTTTTTTGCTGTCTCTGTAGACTGCTTCTGTCTTGAAAAGAATTAATACGGTGATTGTTGTACTTCAAAATGAACATTCGGTATAAAGACTGTTTTGCCAAGGTTTTATCTTTGGAAACTTTTAGTATTCCTCTGTCTAATTTATTAGATGGCAGGTATCATAAAATCCTAATATCTAGAATCCTATTGGTGTTCATGCAAGATTTGCATAACTTGCAGCAGCTAATGGGTGAGGTATTGGGGTACATGTCAGTTGCACACTTGGACATGTGACCAAACAGTGATCAAGATGTGCCTTGACACTTTGTCACTTAGTTATAATTAGCTTCAGCAAGTCATAAAAACTGTACACAAACGCTAGTAGGTTTCTGGCCAAAGACTATAAAATTCAGCTCTTGGAAAAAAATGAGGTGGAATCTGTTTTGTACATCCCTTTACCAGCAGACTCGGAAAGATTTAATACATTCCATTATCCTTTTCCTCCCTTGCCACTTTTTCCTGTTGTTTATGATGCTTTGTTCCAGGCTTTCCATAATTTGTCATTGAACAAGCGATGAAATTCTTGAATAGTAACATTCTCATATGACCATATCTAATTGTTTTGATTTATAAAGGCTGAATGTTTAGTACTGTTAGAAACTTGTATTTTTAGAGTATTGATGTGTTTATGTTTTTAATGATGCAATGGTGTGTTAAATATATTGTCATTTGTGGTTTAATTTCTAGGGAAGAAGCCATATTAAATCTCCACTAGCCTAAACAATAAAGAATCTATTGTGGTACCTTAGAGACTACTGTATATCCATCAATTTCATCCTGGGCTGCAGCTGACAATAATATTGGGTCACATAAAATTTACAAGTCTTTAAAGTGCCACAAGTCTCTTTGTTATATATGGATTCTCTCTCTCTATCTCTATCTCTCTCCCTCTCACATACACACACATTACACATTAGCATTACGATTTAGGCATGCAATTCTTTGCTTGCAAGGCTGTAAAATTAATCCTGAATATATCAGAAAGGATAGTAGGCAGATGCTTCAAAAATTCAGTTTCCAGTACTGTGCTGTTTGTGCAACAAAACCTTACTTTGGCCTTTTGATTATTTCCTGAAAGGAGAAGCAGTTCTTTTTCTTATGTGTTTTTACAGCTAATTTCTTAAATAAAGTCACTGTTTAATTCTTCAGTTAAAACACACACCCCTCCTGCAAATAATGGATTCTCTATTGAAACTATTTTCATAGTAGCCATTGGAGGAAATGTAATGGAACCAGGAAAGTAATGATGAGTAGTGCTGTAGTGAATAGAGTAGTTGGGGCAGGGCAGGTAGGTGACTATTCTGACTTCAGCTTCTGTGAGTACATGACACACACACACACACAAATACAGACCATGCAGGAGTCAAAAAGGCAGTTAGTGACTTGATGTGTTGTGAACTGCCCAGAGAGTATTCCCACTAATAGGATGGTATAGAAGTTGAGGTGGTGGTGGTGGTGGTGGTGGTGATGGTGGTGGTAGTAGTAGTAGTAGTAGTAGTAGTAGTAGTAGTAGTAGTAGTAGTAGTAGTAGTAGTAGTTGCTGTTGTTGTTCTGGCTATTTGCCATCATATCAATCTCTCAAGAATTACTGAAGAAAACATGTCATTTGTTTTTTTTTTAAAAAAGGATTGTTGTTTGATTACAAATCAGACTGCTCAGCTGTTAAATTGTTTGATTACAGAATCGTATTTTTAAAAACGTTAGACACCACTAACTTGAGGCCCACCTAGAACCTTAGGCATCAAAATCTGGGCAAATCCCATCTCTGATGAGAGAATGGAAAGGCAGATGAACCTACCTATCCAAAGCTTAGTTGAGCTTGCTAGAGAGCTAAGATAGCATTTTCCTCTGTTTCTTCTTTTTCTTTCCCCCTGCCTTATTTGAATGATTTCCATCTTATTGTAAGCAAAGAGGGAGAAAATGTATGCTGGCTTAGAGGGCTGGTACATTTTTGCTTCCCCAACCATTGCCATTATAAGTGTATTTGTGGATTGTTGATCCAAACCTTTCTGTGATCTTTCTAAAATGCAGCTTCCAATACTTCCTCTTGTCTCTACAAGTACTAGAGGAGCTTTGGAGACTTCCATGGAGGCTAGAAAGGGATAGCTGAAGTCACATCCCCCCCCCCAAGGCTGGACATTTAAGCACATGCTTCAAAATAAACAAATTACTTGCATTTATAACACATTCCTAAGACTGGAAGCAAGTTCCAGTGTATTCAGCAAGGATTACTGTATTTTTCTGTTTATAAGACAACCCAGTGTATAAGATGACTCCCCCTTTTCTAACCCCCAAATTAGAAAATTTACACGATTGCACCCCTTTGGTCCTGAAGCACTTTCATGACTGCTTTACCCTGTGGGTTTCGCAAAAGGCAGGGAAAGTTGATGCCTTCCGTGTATAAAACGACCCTCAATTTTTTGTCTAATTATTTAAGTAAAAAGTGTCATTTTATATACGGAAAAATACGGTAATCCCAAACAGAAGTACATAGGATTGCAGCCATGGTGAGGAAGTGCAACTGTTATTATCTGGAAGTTACAGTTTCAGAGTAGTTTTGAAAATCAGTTTTACTAGTTTTTAAATGTTTTCTGATAACAAACAAAACTTGACAGGCATATAGCTTCTGATCTGAATTGCTGTCTTTGAAAGACAGTGGTTCAGATCAGAAGCTACATGTCTGTCAAGTTTTAAACAAAAATAAAACAGGCAGAAGGCTGTTAGTAATTCAGCCCTTGATTTCTTTACATCTGGATAAGGCATCTTTCTTTCTCAATTCTGCCTTGATTCTGTTCTTCCCCTTTCGTCTCCTTAATATGCATTTCCACTTTGCCTTGAGGCAGAAATTTCAAAGTCTTTAATGTACAGATAAATGCCAGTGCACTGTATTTATCTCTCCATCTGTAGATGAAACTTATTTTGGAACTGTATCATGGCAGTCTTCAGATAATCAAAGCTGACAAGCCTCAACTTTTAGCATACATCAGCATAGGCAATGGGAGAATTAGAGCAACATTGTATTCCAGGAAAGTACATAATTTGTTTGGGTCAGTGTAACTTGTAGAGGGCAAACACTGCAACCACAAATCACAATTTGAACCTGTGATTATTTGTTGATTTATACACTTTGGCTTGTTTACAACATAGCTAGTGTGACATCCAGACCAGCATCCATTGCTTCTCTTCTGACTTGTTACTCCACTTCTTGTGATTCGCACACCAGTCTTTTGTTTCTGGGAAGCTCTGAACAGAATCTTGATTTTCTTTTCTCACCAGAACCCTTTGTAGACTGTGTCACCATTGGATTTTCTACTGAAATTTGCTGGGTACTGCTGCAGCTCTCTTTGAAGCAATACTCTGTATCGTAGAGCCCAGGGATGCTAGAATAGAAAATTCCAGAATTTACAGAACGTACCAATACAGAGGATATCTATCTATGCTGTAGGGATAAGTAGTTGTGATTTTAGAAGCCAATCCATTGGTGACAGTGGTTACAAAAGGAAAGAGCAAAAGAGCTGCATGTAGTGCTAGACTGTATGTTGCCCACCCATTGTGTAAAACAGAAGGGCAGTCAGGCAAATGGCACTCTTATTTGGGCAATTTATTTCTAAAATATATATGCAAAGTCTGATCTTCGTCCACAGGCTGAATATTTGAAAGAAGAATGTAAAATTCATGTTTCAGTATTTCTGAGTTGAGACTCCATGCTGTGCTTGGCTTCTCCTATTGTTTGCAGCCTTTTGAACATTAAGATGGAAGGAAATTGATAGAAATCACACTGAATTCTGTTAAATGTAGGTCATATGCTAAAGCTTCAGGGATATGCAAAGGCATCTGAGGCCAAAGGAATACATAAGAATTATCTTTTTGGCTTCTTTTTGGGAGACAGCTGGATGCAGAGTTAATTTCAAACTGCAGAGTCCTGTGACATCTTCAATACTAACTAGTTTTATGCAGCATAAATTTCTGTGGATTGTGGCCAATAAAGTGCTAGGCCTCAGGTCATCCCTTGACGTAAGGGAATGCTATGTTTCTCTAGTTCTCCGGGCAGATTCCTGGGTAACTGGTGGCCGTGAAGGCATAAGAAGTTATATTTTTGTGCTAAGTGGCTTTAAAGCCTGGGAACCCATCTCTACCTGGGATTTACTTGTCTCAGACACTGGTGTTTCTATGTTGTTTGCTTTGTGAGGTGCTTGTGCACCAAAAGAGTAGGGACAATGGAAGGGAAGATTATGGAGAGAGCCAGTGGGTACATGCTCTTTGCCACATCTCCTGTTTCTTGGAACAAGGCAAGGAGCTTCAGCATTTTGTCTCATGAACCCTCTTGTTATGCAACACTTAGTGGCATTATCACCATCAACAGCAGCATAATACCATGGCAGGAGGAGGAGAGAACTCCCCATGGGCTAGTTCTGAGGTTTACACAAGCCCCAGCAGCCTTTCAGGGCCTTGAAGAACTCCCCATACAATGTCATGTGTGCTGTAATGGACCTGTTGCAGTTGTTGTTGGGTACCTTTTGTCACTGAATATGCCATTGAAAATCATTCTGTTTTTCCTTGGTTAGCTGGCTTTACTCAAACTCTGAGTTCATTTATGTGGATTCTTCTTCTGCCTGCTTCTATAATCTGCTGGCCCACAGGCAGTTTCAGCCTCCTTCCTAACCATTTGCTGCTTGACCCTATGACAAGACAAGTACCCTACCCCAGTCTGAGTTTTTGGCCCTGATGTCTCAGGGAATGGGATACTGTTGACCTGGCCACTCTAGGGGGTTACTGGTGTGAGCTAAAGAAGGGATGTAACAAATAACTCTCCATTTTAAAAAGATTCTAGTGAATTTTGACAATTCACTAGAATCCATTTTCAAGTCTGAGACTTTCACAGAGAGGTAGAGATTTCCAAGAGCAGCAAGTGGAGAAATGCTGAGTAGCGACTGGTTTAGCCTCTTACACTAATCAGTTTCAAATGGTTGTGTTAGCATTTGGCAACCATTTAGAACTGGACGGTCTGAAATTGACAACAACAACAACAACAACAACAACAACAACAACAACAACAACAACAACAACAACAACAACGTGATACAAAATCCTGTGGAGCATTATATTTCAGGGACAAGCAGCAAAGAACTGTGAAATTTAATTTTGCACAGGAAGTAGTAAGATTTATCTAGGTAATTGTAGGGACTCCTGTGAAAAATGACATCAGTTCCTCCGCAGTAGCAAAGATCCTGTTGCTTAGGATAGTAAGTTGCACTGGAGTAGGCTCATTGATCAGTGGGGATTTAGGGAGTCATCTCCTCCATAAATTATGTTGATTCAAACAGCATACTCTAATTGCAACTTGCTGTGTTAAAGTGGAGAAGGGGAGAAAAAACCTGGTTATTAAATGGGTTTAGTATGTTTAAAATCCATTTTTTTTAATTCCAACTACACAATGCATACATGTTGGAAAGTGAGGTGTTTTAGTTAGCCATGGGAGGGTCATTTGTTTTAAATCACTTCTCAGATTGATTTATTCTGAATCATTTTTGGCATATGTGAATGCCTGTGTTGGTATAAATTGTGTCTGTGGCATTTGTCAAGTAATGAATGCCAGGATCATGGATTTCAGGATGAAAGAAAACCATGCACTTTGATCTATTGTAAATATATTTTCCATCTGTAATATTGATCTAGCACCATCCCAATTTGAATGAAATAAACAAATTAAAGAAATATTAAAAATAACATGAGTGGGGGCAGTAGTGTGTGGCCGTGAGAGGCATGTGTGCTTGCTTGTGTCAAAGGCTCTCTGCTCTCTCTCTCCCACTTCATTCCTCCTGCTTGCTAATCAGGAGAACAAGAGTACATCATAGGTATATTTACATTTTGCAAAAAAATCACAAAAGAGAGCCAAGAGAGAGAGAAAGTTTAGGTTGGGGAAAACCATCCTAAGTGTGTGTGTGTGTGTGTATCTGTGTTTCCATGCACTCCTGTCAGCTGCATGGAAACCTTGAACTCCAATCTGTTTAATTTTTTTCTATCTTTAATATTGACCTAGCACATAAGTTGAGAAACAGGAGTAAATTACCCCAAATTGGGTAAAAGTGAAAATTCTGGGGGTAATGAGCAGAGTGCTACCCCCTCCCTCCCACCCCACCCTCTGCAGGCAAACATCAAATTGTAAGCCACCTCTCCCTGTTACTTCCCGGTTGCAGCATGCACTTGTAAATCCTCCATTTGTGGGAGATAAGCCTGCTTAATTGGCTACAGCTGTGGAATAGCCCCAAGCAATCAATCAATCTGGGGCTTAGAATGACTGCTTCCTCTGGAAATGAATGCAAGCAAGCAGGAGGCAGGGAAAGGATCAAGGAGCAAGCAAGGGAGGGAAGAAAGGTGTGAGAGACCGAAGACTTCATCAAGCTAATTTAAATGTACAAAATGGAGGGAGGAAATAGAGGGAGGGTGGGTGGATGGATGGATGTGTGTGTGTGTGTGTGTGTGTGTGTGTGTGTGTGTGTGTGTGTGTGTGAGAGAGAGAGAGAGAGAGAGAGAGAGAGAGACTGACTCAAAACTGTAAAAATGAACAGGCAAGCAAATGAAACTTTGAATTAAGGTGGGGGGAAGGGTGGCTTTTTAAGGTGCTGTCTAGGTTTATTATTGCTTTCCTTCCAAGAAGCAGGCATTTTGTGGCTGCCGTCACCCTCTGCAGTGATCATGGAGCCCAAGAAAGTAAAATCTGTCACTGCCTCCATATCTTCCCCTTCTATTTGCCAGGAGGTGATGGGACCAGTGGTCATGATCTTAGCTTTTTTTGATGTTGAGCTTCATACCATTTTTTGCACTCTCCTCTTTCACCCTCATTAAGAGGTTCTTTAAGTCCTGCTCATTTTCTGCCATGCTTTTGCGTAGTCAATGAAGCAGAAGTAGATGTTTTTCTGGAACTCTCTGGCTTTCTCCAGAATCCAGCACATGTTAGCAATTTGGTCCCTAGTTCCTCTGCCCCTTCAAAATCCAGCTTGTACTTCTGGGAGTTCTTGGTCCACATACTGCTGAAGCCTGCCTTGTAGGATTTTGAGCATAATTTTGCTAGCGTGTGAAATGACTGCAATTGTTCGGTAGTTGGAGCATTCTTTGGCACTGCCCTTCTTTGGAACTGGGATGTAGACTGATCTTTTCCAGTCCTCTGGCCACTGCTGAGTTTTCCATTGATGATGATAAAAAAAAAAAAGCACACTGGTCCTTTGATACAGGGCTGTGCCACCAGGGTGTGTGACATGACCTTTAGCCTGGTTTGTTCCTTTTTGCACACCACACATAGAATGATTAAAGTGGTAGGGAAAGCCCCCCCCCCCAATTCTGCGTTGGCTGTCTCTAGGAAGCATGTCATTGCTAGCACCACTCTGGCAGCCATTGATGATGACTAAATCCTCTGTGAGCTAGCAAAAATTTAATGCAACTTGCTAGGCACGTTGGACACCTTACTACTCCCTATGCCACCCCATAGCTGGAGTGCAATGTGTTCCAGCAAAAATAGTGCACATCTTTATTAAATTTGGTGCATCCTGCTAGTTCGGTATACAGCCTGTGTAGATTCAATAATATTTTTAATTCAAATAATGTATGATTTCCTTCCTTTTGAATCAAGGGGGTAATGTCGGCGTATATACATTTTTTTTGGGGGGGGGGGTTTAAAAGATAAAAAAGTTTCCTGACCCCTGACCTAGCACTATCCCAGATTGAAATAAACAAAAACAACCATCCCAGGACAACACTGGTGAGTGGCTGTTAGAGGCAACCAGTGCACGGGTGGATGAGCACAGGTCAGAACCTCAAATACAATGATTCGAAAAGACCATGGAGCTCCCTCGACTGATATATAACACAGTTTAAAAACAGATCAAAAATTTTATCAAGATAATGCACACACTGACTCAAAAACCCTATGTCTACTACGTGACTTTAAAATGACTTCAAAACCCCTGAGCCAGCTGCCAATAGTGTAACCGCATCCTAAATCACCGAGTAGGCCCATTTGAATCCATGGAATCTATGGAGAAGTTGACTCCCCAAATTCAGTAAGCCCACAATAGTGTGATTTACTGTACTGTGCAACAGGATTTTGGAAAGAATCTAAGAATTCTTTCAAAATGCCAGATGAAGGGGAGTGGTATCAGGAGACAGGTATCTAGTTGTCTTGTGTGCTCCCAGAGGCATCTGGTGGGGCCACTGTTAGATACAGGAAGCTGGACTAGATGGGCCCTTAGCCTGATCCAGCAGGGCTCTTGTTATGTTCTTACGAGAAGCAAGACTATGAGAGACAAGGATATCAAAGGAAATCCATATGGTGGAAGAGCAAATATACCAAGTTGTCAAGGTTAGGAATTATAATTAAGGGGAGTACAAAAAAGGAAGGTACCTCAAAATGCCAGATGCAGGCGAGGGATATCAGGAGACAGATATCTAGTTGTCTCGGTGTTCCCAGAGGTATCTGGTGGGGCCACTGTGAGATACAGGAAGCTGGCCTGATCCAGCAGGGCTGTTCTTATGTTCTTATGTATGCACAAGATTTCACAATAGCAAAATAAAGGCATTTTTCCAGCTGGGGAATTCTAGGAAGGAGAAGAAAAAAATGCAGAAAATATCATAGAAAGCTGTGGGACTGAGAAACATTCCGATTCAAAACCCTAGGCTACTTTCTATGGAAGTGTATGCTAAATAAAGCTTGTTAGACTTGATTCTTCATTGTTTTTATGAAAACAGATTAACATAGCCACTTCTTTGAAAACTTCAGCCTACACTATACTAGTTTGAAAGCAAACATTTGAAAAAAATTTTTGCTTTATACGCAGATTGAATTTCTCTAATAAAAATAGAAAAGAAGAGTAGAAAATGACCTAATTTTTATACTTCAATGACGAGGTATGGTGATGTTTGGGGACACACGTAGACACATATAATCACACACTGCATAATGAGGCAGCTCCATAATGTCAGAGGTAAATGCTTTTTTTCTGGCATGTTCCTATACATTAGCATTTGCATAAATGCAAGTGCAGCCATCTAGAGATATAATTATATTAAGTGCTACATATTTATTAATAATACTAATTTGTGTGCCATCAAGTTCAATCTGACTTACGATGACCCTTTCCAAGTGGTAGAAGTGATCTGCCATTCCCTTTTTCTAGGGGCACACTGGGACTGTACAGCTTAATATATAAATAAATAAAATCTGCTAGTGTCTTTGAGTAGGGATCATTTGAAGTGGAGAACTCAGAAGTGATACAGTTCTGTGTCACCTTGAAGACTAACCATAGCATTGAAAAGTGACCTCCTGTAGACTGGAGTTCATTTCATCAGATTCATGGACTGCAGCCTACCAAAGTACATTTCTTGACCTTAAAATGCAATAAGATTGCTTCTGGGTTTTTTCTTTCTTTTTCTTTCTTTTTTTCCTTTTATGCAGCAATAAGCAAGCATGGCTAATTCTTTGGCATTTCTCCCTACAAACTGAAATTAAATTTTAAGCACAGTATGTACATTAGAGTACTCTATAGTCAAGACATTGCCATCCTCTTCATCAGTTTCTAGAATTGAATGCACATCCAGCACAGAAATAACGGAGCTTTGAAGTTTCCCTTGTTGCTTGACCCTTATGGATAGCTTGCTTCTTTGATCATTTTATATTTGTGTTGACACAGAATCTCTTGGGCTCACTTTGACTGAAACAGAGAGCTAACCTGGATGGTTGGATGGTAAGCCCCACTGGATACAGTAGCTGAAATCCCATTAGATAGTGTAGCAAGTTGCACTGGAGTAGGCCCATAGAATTAGTGGGGATTTGTTGAGTCAACTTCTCTGTAAGTTCAGTGGATTCAAATGGACCTATTTTAGATGCGACTTACTTTAGCATTGTAAGTGGCAGGATCCCAGACAGTGGAATTTACTTCTTTGTGAATCAGTATAGAAATACACAGGCATACGGTGCTGAAGAAGAACACCTTGTCTGTAATCAAGTGTTCCTAGACTTGACTACTTCTATTAAGACAGGAAAGAGGAAGTGAGAGAAGGTCTTTACTTTAGGCAAACAACTTGCTAGTAGTGTAACCATGAAAACTGTGCACATAAAATATACAGTGAAAAAAAAAATATGTAAAAGTGATGAGGGTATATCTAAAATATGAAATAATTATATCCCTTTCATAGATTGCTGCCTTGCCGTGGCAAAGGGGCTTGAGTAACTCAGAGAATGAGGGTATATCTAAAATATGAAATAATTATATAGTCTAAATAGAATGTTTAGAGATGTTTGAATATGTGTGATGCTTCTTTTGTTAGCTTGCTGTTACGATTTGTCAAACCAGAAGACTGTATTCTGTTTGATGTCCCAGATCCCATTCTAGTGTTAAATGTTGCTTTTTGAAATATTATCCTTGCCGACATGCACGTCTCAGTCTGGGAATCTGACAAAAGAGTTGTTGAAAGGCAATATTCCTGATGGAGGCTTGCAATATAAGAGTTGATAAATTGTAGGCAATATGCATAAATATGTTAACATCAGATCTTATTGAATTCGTCAATGGGTATGGCATAAGTTTCACCTTTATGTAATACACAGGTGCACAGCTTGCCATTTTGTCAAATCTTTGCTTCCCATAATTAAAGACTCTAAGGCATATTCATGTGTGTAGGGTCTTTACACTGTGTGTAAGGCATTAAGGTGGAAGAAGGGTAGGACTTTGCTTCACCTCTGGACCCATCCCCCAACACAGAGCATGCAAAAAAACAAACAAACCCCAAACCAAAACAAAAAAACACCTCGAAACCCTGCACCCTGTAAAAGATGGGGAAATCTGTAATATTTTTTTATCCAAACCC
This sequence comes from Pogona vitticeps, assembly GCF_051106095.1. NCBI lineage: Eukaryota > Metazoa > Chordata > Lepidosauria > Squamata > Agamidae > Pogona > Pogona vitticeps. The sequence continues at coordinate 39,844,503 of NC_135784.1, forward strand.
AAACCCTTCTCTCCAAAAATATGTGTTTGTGCATGTCAGTAAAATTCTTCAACAATAACTGAAGTTACATTCTCTCTTAAATGCCCTGGACAAATTGACATGTACAGCTAGTGTTGCATTTGTTTGCCGTGTTATTGTTATTGCTAATTATGGCAACCCTATGAATTACCAATATACAGAATTTCCTGTCCTCAGCTGCTATGCTCAAATCTTGTAAACTCAAGCCTGTAGTTTCCTTTAAGGAGTCAGTCTGTCTTGTATTTGACCTTCCTCTTTTCTTGCTGCCTTCCACCTTTCCTGAAGTAGGCTAGCCTCAGTTTCAACATTTGTTCCTCCAGAGATAGTTCAGGCTTGATTTGCTCTAAGACCCAATTGTTCATCTTTTTGGCAGTTCAGGATATCTGCAAAGCTTTTCTCCAGCTTGTAGCATCCTTCAGTTTTGACAGACTATCCTCCAGCAATTGGGAAACCTTGATGTCTGAGCGTTCAGCCTGGAGGCAGGTGGTGCATCATGGCCTCTCCCAATTTGAAGAGACCCTTGTCCAGCAGGCGGAGGCAAAGAGGCAGTCCTGAAACCAGCAAAACCAGGGAGCTGGACAGGGGACAGATTGTAGTTGTCTTCAATGTGGAAGAGATTGTCAGTCTCGAATTGGCCTTCTCGGCCACACTAGACGCTGTTCCAAGACCTCCATACAGAGCACATTACCATAGTCTCTCGAGACTGAAGGATACTTACCTCCAGCACTATATTTTAAACCAATCTTTTTTTTTCCTGTCAACTTTCTTAACTATTCAGCTTCCATACCCAGACATGGTGAACAGAAATACAAGAGTGTAGATGATCTTGGTCTCCAGTGAAATATCCTTACATTTGATGATGTTTTCTAGTTCCTTTATTGCTGCCCTTCTGAGTCTCTCAGATAAAGAAAAGTTTAATTCAAGCCCAGACTGCTGGGAGTCAAGAATTCAAAGTCTCCTGGCTGAACAAATCTTTCAGTTTTGAGTTCTGCATTCTGCATATTTGTTTCATCTTGCATTCATATGTTCATACATTCAGTCATTGGGGCTTTGGAAACAATATCAAGAAACTTCACACAGTATTATAAGCAGTTGCAGATCTCAGAAATCACACCATCAGAGCTACAAAAAACAGCAATATTAGGAACAGCATACATACTGGATCAATATTTAACATATAGGTTTTTGGTTAAAACTTGTATGTTATATAATACCAGTAAACTTTTTAATAATTTTGACTGTGCTTGAAGTTTCTTAACAACAACAACAACAACAACAACAACAACAACAACAACAACAACAACAACAACAACAATAACAATAATAATAATAATAATAATAATAATAATAATAATAATAATAATAATAATAATAATAATAATAATAATAATAATAATAATAATAATAATAATAATAATAATAATAATGTCCTGCTAGGTAAATTCTGACTTATGCAATACTTTTTAGGATTTTCCAGGGAGAGAATACTCAGAAGTTGTTTACCATTCCCTTCTTCTGGGGGTGCCTTGGACTGTGCAGCTTGCACACAGGCTGGCTCTGCTTGCAGGAGGCACAGTGGAGAATTGATCTCCCAACCTTTGGCTCCACAGATTAAACCATAGATTTTGTATATTTACTCTTCTAGATACTATTTCCTCTGTCAAAGGGGAGACCAGACAAACTAGAACATGTCTAGAGGAGGCTGAACAAGAGGGGAGAAATTTTGCAAACAAAGCCCTCTGAAGAACATTTGGAGAGGGAGCATGTCGGGCCTCTTTAAATTGGAAAAGAGAAAGTTGATATGTGATATGACATGCATGTTTCAAATATTTGGATGGCTCTCACAAGGAAGATGGAACAGGCTTGTTTTCAGTCACTCCAGAAGGTGAACTGCAGAGCAGTGGATTCAAAGGGCAAGGTAGGAGATCTTGACTAAATATTGAGGGGAACTCCCAGATAGAAAGCATTGTTTTACAATGGCATGGAGTACCTCAGAAGGTGGGAGAGTCTCTTTACCCCCTTAGGGTTCATGAAGACACGTTGGATGGCCATCCGTCAGGGATGTTGTTGCTGCAGAATTTTGTTTTGTTATGGTGTCTAACTGGATGACATGATGTCTGACTTGGGATACTTTCCAGCTCTACTAATCTATGACTCTGTGATTCTTTGCAGTGTCACCTATGATTTCTTATTACAGAGGGTTTAGAGTAGCTTTCTTCAACTCTGGTGCCTCCACATACTTTAGGCTGTATCTTTTATCACCCTTGACTGTCAGACATGGAGTGAGGCTTGTGGTCCAAACTATCCAGAGCAGAGTTCCTCAAACCTCTTGGCAACATACACATTCAACTTTTAATTCTATTAGAAACTCTCACCTTTCTTCCCTGCTACCTCACCCCAATGATGTCATATTGTTTACAAAATGTTTGCCTCTCTGCAGACTCCTCATGATCTTGGCCAAAGTATATATATGTGTTTCACCTCCAAACCTTCGTGTCTTGCCACTTCGTTGCTAGGCTATCCTCTGTAAAGATCTGCCTCAAGTGTAACAGAACTGCCTGCTACAGATTCGATAGTTTAAGGATCAGCTGAGCAAATTCTTCAGCTCTGCCTGTGTGCTTGGCTTGGAAGGGGAGCCTAAAGACCTGATTGTTCTGTCTCCACCTCAGTTACGTTGCTCTGTGTATCATGGTCTAGGGCTGGCTCTGCAACCTCTCCCTATTTTCTTCCACTGGGTGAGAAACATCTGGTTGCTTCGCTTCATCTCAGCGATGCCATTCAGTAATCTGGCCATCATACAGAAAGCAATAGTGATTCCATAGCCAGTATATGTGCAGATGTGTTGGATGACCAAGCAATGACAGGCTGCAACTGCAGAGCATGAGGAAAGGCAGCTGGGGCGTCAGAGGGCAACCTTTAATATAAGCAAGGAGAGACAAGTGGATGGCTGAGGAGTTGGGAAGATCCGATCAGCAACATAGTACTGTTTTGCTAAAAATAGCTATGCTTCCCATGTTCGGTAATGAAAGATGTACATTTTTGAGTGTGGCACCAGTATGTGGGAGCCAGAGTTCTGTGAGAAAATCCTGTAAAGCCAGCACAAACATAACAATAGCCAGATGTACAGGTGCACTTTTTATGTAACTTCTTATTCCAGGGGATCTAAATAGTAAATGGCCATTTTCCTCAGACTTTTTGTGAAGACAGTAAGAATATAGGCTGTATAACCAGTTAGAACTAAATACAATGGTTCAGTGTTTTAGGCATCTGGTTACAGAGCCAAAGGTTGGGAGTTTGATTCCCCACGGTGCTTTCTTGACAGGGGCTGGACTCAATGATCCATAAGGTCCTTTCCAGTTCTGCAATTTTATAACAACAATGATAATGATAAGTATAGTTATAATAATTATATTATATATACATCTTTCATTAGAGAACATGGAAAGTACAGCTAGTTATATTAATATCTAGTACTACTACTTATTATAGACAAAGTATGCTTAGTTGCAGACAAGATTTTTGTTTTTGTTTCTTATTTACTGTATTCCTAAGGATGTTACACAAGATGTTGGGTTTTATAATATGTATGCGAATGTCAAACAGAACTCATGTCAACAGTGTAAAGCCTCTAGCCATGTAACAGTAAACAAATATGGAAAGATGCCTACTGTGAGTCCAGGCTCAAATTGGCAAGCAATATTCTTTAAAAGACTATTAGTTACAAAAATATATTACAACAGAAGGCTAATTTTGGTGTAACAGAGGGATCAACACTTTTCTCCTCTTTGAATACGCATGTCTAAAATGTGAAAATAATTGTTAGCATTGTTGAATTATCCAGACATTAAAACTTTGCAAGGATGTGAGATCTATGAAAATCTGAATTGCTCATTTTTATACCTGCAGTTCTGTAAATAATGAAACTCCAACTTCCATCCTTGAGAAGTGGCTAACCCTGCCTCTGTGAAATTATCAGACTGTCAGTTTGATGTTTATTACAGAAGAAATACCTGATGGGATAGGCAGTCCTATAGAACACTGAGTTTGAAATGTATTACTTTGAACTAAAATGACACAGAAGGAGGGTGGGGGGGGAAGGTGAATGAAAAGTCCTCAGAAGTTCTTGAGAGTGGTTTTACCTAAGAAGATGCTTCAGGGCAGTGCTTCAGTTTAGACTGAAATTTCACAATAACCTTGTTTCTGCATTGTTTGTCTCCTAGGCTTGTGTTTTCTCCTCCTTTTGCTTTCTCAAGTAATGTGTTTTACTGAGAAGAAGTGAAGCCACAGTTTTCTGAAGCTTCAAAATTACAAATGTATCTCAAATCCTCTTAATTCTCACATGTTGCAGTTTGGAGTCTGGACATGGAGTAGTATTTGTATAGATATCATCTTTATTGAACAGAGGCAATTCATGATTCTTATTGCCATAAGAAGGTAAAGTGGGCTAAAATAATAATTTCTGTTCGGTTGCAATAAGCCAGGAGTTCAGGACATATTGGTTAGCTATTTTAGGCTTTGTGCTTCAAGAGAGAGCAAAGATAAATAGGTGGATCCATGGGAGAGCTGCACAACATGTGAGCAAAGCTTATTAGGAAATGTTGAATCAATGTCCAATGTTAGTAAGGAAAAGGATGGGCTGATGCAAGTGAAGAAAGCATATTGAGAATGTATGCAAAGAAAACACATACATAAAAGGCCAGCTATTCTTCCCAACTAGGGAGAGAATAAAAGGGGGAACAGGTTAGAAATATAAGGGCAGATGAGATGGAAGATCTTTTTCCACCCATAGAAGCTTCCAGTGTGTTAAAGTCTTTTCATTCACAGAAGGACAAGTCATAGAAACAAGAAGCTGCCTTATATTGAATGACAGTGTTGGTTTGTGATCCCCTGTATTGTCAACTCTGATTGGCAGCTGCATCCAATGCTATAAGCAGGATTTTATCCTAGATCTAACTGGAGATGCCATGGATTGGATACAGACCTCATCTCTGGTACTGAGGAGTGACCCTGCCATGCTATTGCATCAAGCTCACAAATTTAAAAAATAATGTCCAAAACTGTTGCCACCATTTACACTCATCACTCATTCACTATTCCATTTTAATTATTTGAAGAATATAATAGAAGATTTGGACAGGGAAAGCTGAAACTGAGAATAGGCACATGGCTAGGAAGAAGAAGATGTATCTTCTTACAAGTCCGCTGAGTCAAACTTCTGGATGTATTGGTTGTTCTGGGTTTTTCGGGCTCTTAGGCCGTGTTCTAAGAGCCCGAAAAACCCAGAACAACCCAGAACAACCATTGGATTCCGGCTGTGAAAGCCTTCGTGAATATATTCTGGATGTATTCCTGAATCACAGTTTCAGTATTATCCTCTTAGTTGTGTCCTCTCTCCTGTTGGTCTAATGGTAAGAAACACCCTTTACAGTGGGGTCTTGACTTAAGAACGGCTCGAGTTAAGAACATTTTGACTTAAGAACCACTCTCATAGGAAAATATTGACTTGACTTACATACTTAGATTTGAGTTAAGAACTGAAAAAAACCCACGTGGGAGGCAGGGAAAGTGCAAAATTTGAACTTTCAGTTAACTGTTGGCCAGTGAAAAGGGTGCCTGTCTGCTTCCTCACTCCTCCCAGCGTTTAGAGAGTGGATTGGGAGACAGTCTTCGGACTGCCTGGTACTGTACTGCCTGGACTGTATTTTCCCTGCCTTCCCTGAACCTTTCTTGACCTAAGAAAAAAAGAAACAAAATACCCCCCTCTAGTGGTCGAAGGCGGAATAGCAGCTTCCCATTAGTTTCTATGGACGGAAAAGAGTAGATACGGATCAAATGGTTCTCAATGCATTCCTATGGGAAATGCAGATTTGACCTGCGAACTTTTTGACTTGAGAACCGCCTTCCAATACGGATTAAGTTCTCAAGTCAAGACCCCACTGTAGTTTTAAGAGGGTGTATTGGGACATCTATAACATGGCAACAAGACTTCAGGCAGTGAGGTTTCAAGACAGATGTCAAATAAAGAGAGTTTTGGCAGAACTGAAATGTTGTTTGTCTCTGAAAGATAGCTTGCTGCTTGTGGGAATCTGCAGGGGTGGCTGTTTCCATCTCCAACTGGCACCTCTTATGAAGATCCCTGGAACTATAACCTGCCATTCTCTTCTCTCTGATAACCAGATGATTTCTTTCATCTGCGTATTTTTTTCATGTACTATTGCAAACAGAAAATGCTAATGAAGCTCACAAGCAGAGGGGAGAAAGACGGCTGGGTCGCTTCCAGATTTTGGACTCCCAGAGTACGATGCTCCTGGTGGGATTCCTGTCATCCCTTTCACTCCCTAAGCCCTCACCACATCTCCAAACAGAGAGAGCAGGCAACTGTGTTAGCAGAGTTGATGGTGGCAGAGGACAGAGACGAGAGGCAGGAACTTAAGAGGATGCCAATATTCAGTGACATGGATTGTGGCTGCCGTTTGTCCAGCAGCAGGCGATGGTCTCAAAAGTACATGAACATGGGCAGCTGCCAAACAGCCATGTTCTCTTGAGTGCTGCTCCTGAATGATATAAGCTTTATGGTGGAGAAGGGGAACAGAGAGTGTTTGAATAATGCTTCTGAAATTCAGAGTTGGGCTGGCATCATGCTTCCCCCCCCAACCCAGATTTGATCCACCCTTCAGCTTGTTGCTCAATCCAAAATCTGGTTCTGAAGAATTTATCAGGCCTCTTGAATAGATGTTTAGATTAAGGATGCCTGGGGAGGGGCTGCACTGGGAAGGCTGATGGCCCCATCCTCCGTTCCACCAGCATTGCTACAGTGTGTTAAAAATTCTTGACATACATTAAGCCAGTAAAATGTAAATAAAATAAAATGAAGTAAAATAAAATTTTAAGTCAGGGGAGCATGCTGTTATATCTACCCATTCATTTACCTGTGATGGTAACCCCTCCCCTCGCCACCCTCATTTGAGTTAAATTCAAAATAATGCTGCTCTTGAAAAAGTGTTACACCCAAGAATGCTGCCATAGACGGGGGATTTTTTTTATTTTTTTATTTTTTGCTTCCTGCACCCCACCTTACTCCTGGACAGCAAAATTGGAACTTCACGGAATGTTTCTGGCTGGTGTATTATTTACACTCCTCCCAAAAGTGCCAAGCAAACCCTGGCATATTTCAAGTGGGCCACTGCTGAAAATAGTTAGCCTGCAACTGTTGCATAGTCTGTACCTTGTTTGGCCATTTTTGTAGAATTTTTAAAGTTGCCCGTAATGTGACCAATTTCCTTTTATCAAGAAGGTAAACTGTGTAGTAGGCAGAAATCAGTCCTGGAATTGCTTCCTGGAAGCCACATAGTTTTACTCCTTTTGCACTCTGTAAAGAAACAAAGGCTTTTCTTTTCTTTCTTTCTTTCTTTCTTTCTTTCTTTCTTTCTTTCTTTCTTTCTTTCTTTCTTTCTTTCTTTCTTTCTTTCTTTCTTTTTCTTTCTTTCTTTTTCTTTCTTTCTTTCTTTCTTTCTTTCTTTCTTTCTTTCTTTCTTTCTTTCTTTCTTTCTTTCTTTCTTTCTTTCTTTCTTTCTTTCTTTCTTTCTCTAAAGGTCTGAAAACCTCAAATCCATTTGGGAATCCTGTGTTAATCATAGCCACTTTTTAAAAAGTGTTGACAGCTGCTTATCTAAAGAGATTCAAATCTGCAAGCAAAGGGCAAACCTTCTCCCTCCAGTTATTCTCCTGGCACTTAATCCCTCTCAGGGTGCCTTTCTTTCAGCCTGGACTCTCTTCTAGCACTGCAGCTGAGTTGAGAGGAAGAGGGATCTCAGAAAACAGACTCTGATGGCAAGAGGTTAACCAGGGAAAAGCTCAGCTCCCTGGTTGTTTCCACTGCTGCTTCAAGTCGTACCCTAGTCCCTGCTGTAGTTCTGACTGGAACAGACACATAGCTGCCAAAGCATCTCTTCAGCTGTTCCTTTTATGGGAATAAATACCTAAAGAGGAATAGTTCTTACCTCTGTCTATCTGATATGTTTCTCATTATGTCAAGGGTTTATAGTGTCCCATGAGAAGCACCACTGTTACGGGGGAGATATTACTCTACTTTATTCCTTATTCTTGCATTCCAGATATTAACAATCCCCTCCTTAGTTTAATTTGCCTGTTCAGCTGATCTATTTAAATGTTGCAAAATAAGCTGCAGCAACGTATTTCAGCAGCTTTCCCCAGGAATTTTTGTATGTGTCAGTTGGGAGAAGGGATGTTTTGGATGACTGCTGTTCACTATCTTTCAAATGTTCCTATTTCCTGGGAAGGTCCAGTAGCTCTTGTATGCGAAGGGTGTCATTGACTCTCATACTCGCAAACCTCTGGTTACTTATGTACAAAGGGTACTGATGTACAAAGGGGGAAATCTTAGCAAAGATCTTTGGCTAGGTCAGCACAGAGACATTGAGGGAAGAGAAACCAATGAAGTTCTTGAGCAGAGAAGTACTACCTTGGGTTCTGTAGCTCAAATGTGATATTCAGTAGATTAAACCTAACTAGGCTCTAGTTTAGCAAGTGATTCCAGAGCGATTTCAGCAAAAGAAATAGACAGGATTTAGGGGCCTTGGCAATGGTGAAGATATTTTCTTTTCTTTCTTGGCCGTTTTCTAGATCTTCATTTGTACATGTGGCGAGGTATGAATTTCATGCACATGAGTGCTGAATTGATTGAGTTTCTCCACAGCCACAGAAAATCTGTCCTGCATCCAAGTAGCCCCATTTTACTTCATTATTCTTCATAGTCTATTAAGTCTTTCAGACAGAGTGGATTTGATTTAAATTAAATTGATTTAAATTTAATTTTTTAAAATGATTTAAATAAAAATGATTTTGTTTACATTTTTATTTAAATGAAAATGATTTTTCATTTAAATTGTGTTTTAAATCATGATTTAAATAAATTTTGCTTACAAAAAATATTGATTTTTATCCACCCTCTTTCCAAATGGTCCAGCTAGATTCCTGACTTGGTGGAAGACACTCTTTTCATCTATTTGTCAAAGTATATATATTTTTTATTCTCCAGAAGTTTGACCTACCCTTTTCTGGTTTAATATTTGAAACTTGAAACATGCAGAAAAATTTTACTCAATTTTAGCCATCGCCTAAGGGGTTGGTGACCATGAAGTGGATGGGTTTGGTGCTATATTACCTAATTTAATTCATTATTTGCTAGCACCTCTCAGAAGGGGCAATGCCAGCCAAATAATATACTTTTTTCAAAGAGGATGGGTTTCAGGCAGCTGATAAGTACTCTGAATGTCAGTGTTTTTAATGCTGGCTACAGTGGACCCTTGACTTACGAATGTCCCTACTTACGAAAATTTCGAGGTACGAAAAGCTCAGGCCGCAAAAGTTTGGTTCGACTTGCAGCTGGAGTTCGACCTACGAAAGGCAGGGGGAAAGGGTGGGAAATTCAAAGCCGCCCCCACTGCCCTCTTGTCTCCCATCCCCACTGCCCTCTGCCCCCATGGGTTTTTTTACTAAAGTTTTTACTAAAATTTACTACAATTTTTACTAAAATTGAGTAAAATTTTTCTGCATGTTTCAAGTTTCAAATATTAAAGCAGAAGAGGGTAGGTCAAACTTCTGAAGAATAAAAGCAATATACTTTGACAAATGGATGAAAAGAGTGTCTTCCACCAAGTCAGGACTCTAGCTGGACCATTTGGAAACAGAGTGGATAAAAATCAATATTTTTGTAAACAAAATTTATTTAAATCATGATTTAAATCACAATGTAAATGAAAAATAATTTAAATAAAAATGCAAATAAAATCATTAGGAAGCCTGGGAAGTGATCAAGGATCAAGGATCAAGCTTTGGAAGCCCAGGAAGCTTTAAGCCGCTCCGCGCCGCCTGCCAGCTTCCCGGGCTTCCAAACCCCCTCCTCTGCCCTCTGTCTCCCATCCCCATTGCCCTCTGCCTCCTGTCCCCATGACAGGAGCGGGGACAGAGGGCACCAGCAGAGGGCACCAGAGACAGAAGGCAGAGAGCAGTGGGTGCAGCTTTGGAAGCCCGCAATTTTTTTCCTTTGGCTGGAACAGATTAAATAGTTTGCAGTGCATTCTTATGGGAAATGGACCCTCGACCTATGGACTTTTCAACCTGCGGCCACTGTTTCAATACGGATTAATTCCGTAAGTCGAGGGTCGACTGTATTCCACTGAATCAAAACACTTCAAAACGATCTAATGCTATTATTTCTACTTTTATTTTATTTTTAGATATAAAATGGATTATATTCAATACCCTTCTAGTTAAATTTGCTATTTGCCTCCCTCGTATAAATTCATCTTTATCTTTCTTTATGTATTTAGTGGTAAAACTATTCATCCTGTGAATACAGTAGTTGTTATTTCCCATTATTATCCCCGATAATGCTGTGGAAATCTTAGCATCTTGTTTGATTAAAAAGGTAGGTCTATAAGCTTCCATATCAGTAGAATCTTTATTAGGTTTTAATATTAGTGTAGTCAATTAATGTTTCAAAGAAGATCGAGTTTCTTTTCCTTCCACTATATTATTAAACAAGATTTGAGCTTTGGTACTAATATTTTTTTTTAATGTTTTGTAATATTCTGGACCCAATCCATCAATTCTTGGAGTTATAGTTATCTTTAAATTATTAATAATTTCTTCTAGCTCATCTTCTGTAACAGGTTGCTTCATTAATTCTTCATCAATATTTTGAAATTTATCACCTGTATTTTCTTCTACACAAGCATTTATCTTACCTATAAGAGCAGTTCTATCTGTATACAGTTTAGTATAAAGATTTGAAGATGATTTATTTTTTCTCCATTAAATTAAATATTTTCCCATTTTCATCCTTGATCACTTTTTTACTTGTGTCTATCTGAGCAGCATTTTTGAATTCTTATTGATAAAATATTCTCTTTTCCATATATTGTATTCCTTTGATTCTTTCTGAATTTATGTTCTACAAATTTTTTATAATGGATTGTATTTATAAAAGAGTATTTATATTTCTGTTCTTAACAAATTTAGTTTATAGTATACAAGAAAATAACAGTAAAAGAAACAAAACAAGTTATATAGAAATATGCCAGGATAATAAAGAATATAAGACACAACACACACACACACACACACAAAATATAACTCAACGAAAATAACTAAGTTAGTGCACCCATCACTAGGAACGATAGAAACATATTTCCTTCACAAACCAATTATTATGATGCCCTATACCCATTTGAAAAATACATTATCCCTTGTTTGGGTAACTGGCCTTCACCTTTCAATAATGCAAAGTAAAAAAAAATCATGCCATATATCAAGAAAATTCTTCTTCTTTAACAAATCCTTTTTAAATACCTAATCCCAAGCATCATTATACAATTCACTTAATAAAAAGGGATGATGAGATTTCCAAATTTTCATCATCACCAATCTGGCTGTCAACACCATATTTGTTATTAATTCGTTTTTCACCCAGTCCCACTGCTCTTAATCAAAAATAGATAATAATGCAATTTTGGGGAAATGTCTAGTGTAACTTCTGTATTTTTCCCTATTTCCAAATACCAACTTCCAAATTTTCTGTAGTAATTTACACCATATATGGGAATAAGTACAGTGGTGCCTCGCATTACGACGTTAATTCGTTCCAGCGAAATCGCTCTAGAACAAAAACGTTGTAATGCGAAATTAAACAGCCCATAGAAACGCATTAAAACCCGATTAATGCATTCCTAGGGGCTTGAAACTCACCATCCAGCAAAGATCCTCCATAGTGCGGCCATTTTCGCTGCCTGTGCAGCAAGGAACCCGTCCCAGAAAAGAGCAGGGAGCCATGTTTTTTACCCGGTGGCCATTTTGAAACCACCTATCAGCTGGCTGAAAATCATCCCTTTGTGAGAATCGGTTCCTGAAGCAGGGAACCGATCATCGCAAAGCGAAATTCCCCCATAGGAAACATTTTGTGATCGCTTTTGCGATCGCAATACCTTCAATGTAAAACGATTTCGTCGTAAAACGTAGTACTTGTAATGCGAGGCACCATTGTACCTGCATTCTGACCACATCTCCAATGTATTATAGAACATTTAGAATCCATTATATTTAATTCCACTGATGTCAAATACCATCTCCAAATGAGCTTATAGAAATGTTCTTTTTTTCTGACAGACATGGTCTCAAGAGTCTCCTCCAGCACCAGAATTCAAAAGCATTAGTTCTTTGGCGGTCAGTGTTCTTTATGGTCCAGCTCTCACTTCCATACATCGCTATTGGAAAAACCATAGCTTTGACTATGCAGACCTTTTCATAGTAGTGACCAAATGGAACTGTATTTTACTCATCCTGATTCTGTGCCCATGATTAGGTGTTGTGTTGATTCTCCTTCTTCAGTGTATACCTATTGAAAAATTTGTGGGACTGGGGAGATTGTGACTAGTTCTCCCTGCATGGGACAAATTCCAAGTTGTCCCAGCATCTGCATATGAACAGAATGCATGCACACAGAGAAGCCTGGGGGGAACTGTTCTGCAGATCCTTGACAACCCTGCAGCCTGCCAAAATTGTTCCATGTTTAGAGATTAGGTGATACATACATGCTTCCTTAGGAACTGAATTGCTGTAGTATTTATGTGTATACATTTCAAATTACTTCCCAGTGTGTTTCGGATCTTTCAAAGATATGTCCTGGGAGCTTGGTTTTTCAATTTATCTGTATATTATCTATAGGTAGGAGTGAGTAGTGAGGTAGTCATGTTTCCTGGTGGAAGCAGATGATTTAAGTAACAGACTGTGAAGTACTCCAGAACGGCTTTCTGTGCTTGCCATCCTTCTCTTCTCCCTCCCCTCACTAACATTCAGTGCTATTGTTCCTTCAAGCAGCTGCCTGGTATGCAGACATTTAGCAGTTGCATTTTTTTTCATCACCAAGTGAATTCCTGCCCTTTGGACATTAATGGTATATGGGACTTTACTGACATAGGCAATGGACTGACAATTCTGTCTTGGCCACATATTTTTATCATTATATTATATTTTATGAGATTAAGGTAGGTGAGCTGCATGAAAAGCATGATTTACTTTTACACCTTGTGTCAGGTGTAACTTCTTGATGTTTTGAATAACAGGGTCTCTACAATGTGCTCTTTTGCAGTGACAGTGACACATAATTGACAAAACATTATGAACTTGCAACATTTCAGCTTAACCAACCATTGCCATTCATGCATTTGAAACAAATTATGCTGTGCAGAGGACAAAGGGAAGCCTAAGGCTTTGAGAACATTGATTAATTGGATAGATTAAAAAACTGCTGCATGCATATGAGAGGAGATGTCTTTGCATGGATATCAGGTGGAACTTATTTGGTAAAATGCGTGGGTGGGGTTGCAAAGATTGGCCTCTTTCTTTTCCTGCCTTAGTAAGAGGTGCGCAAGTGGAAAGCACACTAAAAGACAGACACAAGGTGGCAGGTTATATAAACTAAATTAAAAGAAAAGAAGCAAAATGAGGACCAAATTTATTTGCTCAAGTTTTTAAGAAGGGAAAAAACATAAGAGATCTAAATAGTCTCCAGTGTGAAAGAGAATGCTAATGGGGTGCATGGTGCCAAATCCCAGGCATGGTGATAGAAAAGGCTCTATCCTGCACTCCTGTCAAGTGAGCCTCAGGCTGTGTCTAAGGCATCCAGCAAGCCCATTCCTTAAGACTTTTACAGGCACAGGCAGGTTTATACATCAAGGGTTCTTCATGTGTCCCGATCTCAAACCACTAGGGCTGGGTTTGCACCCACCCGCATCTCAGTCACCCAAATTAGAGAGATAGACAAAACTTTATTACGGTCAAAGACCAGCCACAAATAGAACATCGAAATATATAAATATACAGAGATATCCGTTCCTTCTTGGAGGACCATCCCCAGAGAGTACAGCTTGGAGAGAATGTCTCGGCCCGGTGGAGACTCAACTGTGGGGTTCCACAGGGGTCGATTATCTCCCCAATGCTGTTTAACATCTATATGAGGCTGCTGGGTGGGGTCATCAGGGGATGTGGAGCTCGGTGTCATCACTATGCTGATGATTCTCAGCTGTACATCTCCTTTCCAACTACCGCAGGAGATGCTGTTCTGTCCCTTCAGCGCTGCCTGGGGACTGTACTGCAATGGATGCAGGAGAACGGGCTGAGGTTGAACCCGGACAAGATGGAGGTACTGAGGGTGGGCACCCCCACAGTCGGGGGTTTGGGAAACTCCCTCTTCTTTGGGGGGTAACCATCCCCGCCAAGGATGGGGTCCGCAGCTTGGGGATCCATCTAGACCCGTGGCTCACCATGGAATCCCAGGTGGCATCGGTTGTCCAAACCGCCTTTTACCATCTTAGGCGGCTAGCCCAGCTGCGGCCCTATCTCGAGGTGGGGGCGCTCACTACCTTGGTGCATGTGCTCGTAATCTCGAGATTAGACCACTGTAATGTGCTCTACGTGGGGCTGCCTTTGAGGCTGCTGCGGAAACTACAGGTGGTGCAGAATGCGGCGGCCAGACTCCTTAGTGGTGTGAAAAAATACCAACACATTTCACCCACTCTGGCCGCGTTGCATTGGCTGCCCATCCGTTTCCGCATCGACTTCAAAGTGTTGATGCTTACATATGAAGCCCTAAACGGCTTAGGGCCTCGATACTTGGCGGAACGCCTACTCCCACCAGGATCTACCCATGTCACCCACGCGAGCCAGGAGGTGAGGTTGAGGAGCCTAACACCGAGGGAGGCCCGGAAGGAGAAGACAAGAAATCGGGCCTTCTCGGCGGTGGCTCCTCGCCTCTGGAATAACCTCCCTCCTAATATTCGTGCGGCTCCCTCGCTGGGCATTTTCAAAAAACAACTAAAACATTGATGTTTCGGCAGGCCTTCCCCTTTGTCAGTTCCTGACCTCCCCTTTCCTTCCACTCCCTAGTTCTGTCCCATTTTGCTATAAGCTTTCCTATGTAAAATTGCTTTTAATTATATCGTTGTTCGTTTGTGTTGTTGTAAGCCGCCTAGAGTAATCTTAATTGATTAGATAGGCGGGATATAAATAAAATAAATAAATAAATAATAAATATTGGGATCAAATGCAAATACTCAGTTCTAAGGTGAACAAATTGTGTTGTACAAGCCAACTTGTGTTTTCTAGTGGTCCTATTATGTAAAAATAAAATAAAAAATTAAACACTGGGTGTTGCCTCCCCACCACTACCAAACATAGCAGAATTTCCCCCCCCCAGGTCCCCTGGAGAACTCAAGGGGACTTCTCAAGCTCAAAATGGTATTTAAAGCAATATTCTTTGGGGAGTTGGTGGTTCTGGGTGACTGCCTTTGGACTTGGTGAGGATGGGGAGTCACATGCTTGGGATGGGAAGCCATTGAAATCCATAAACACCAGCAGAGCATCAACAAAAAAGAAGAAAGTCTAAAACTTAACAAGGCCTGGCTCCCAGCACTGAAAAATACAACATGCAAAAGGTCAACAAACTCTACCCAGCAACAAGGACCTGGGATCATTATACAAAAAAGACCAGCTAAAGATACTCATCAATCACAGTGACAGATAATCTCTTCCCCTTATCACAACAGTACACCCACAACAAAAACACGCTGATCACCATCATCACCCTATCTCCTGAAAAGGACAAAAGCTGTTCCCACAGCTATAAATACTCAACTATCCAACAAACAGCAACAGAGCATGGACAGAGTTCCTACTCCAGTCCTCTGAAGATGCTGACCACAGAGACTGGTGAAACATCAGGAAGAACAACCTTCAGAGCACAGCCAAAGAGCCCGAAAAACCCACAACAACAATTTTTTGTAATTAATTCATTATACTGGGAAGAAACATAATGGGTGAATCAATATCCTTAATTATAACATCTAAACGCTGGAAATTAGTCAGTGGACTTTTACTTCTCTTGGGAGTGACGATTAATTTTCCCTTCTTCATTTCAAATGTTTTATATGAAAAAAAATATGGCAAGCTTATCACCTAGGAAACATACGGTCTTAATCGCCTAAGTCTGGCACACACTAAGATTTTTCAGGCAGCAAGTGGGCTATTATTTAACTGGCCTCTTTAGAAGCACAAAAATAGTAGATTCGCTTATTTTTATGATATCTTTATTTGTATTTTTGGATAAATGCACATTTGGTATAACTGGTGGCTTAAGGAAGGGATGATAGGAACAAAGCCTCTCTCTCTCTCTCTCTCTCTCTCTCTCTCTCTCTCTCTCTCTCTCTCTCTCTCTCTCTCTTAAACTTTCATTCTGTACCTTAACCCTTCATATATATATTTCAGAGAATGATCTCTCATTGAGAGGAATATCTCATGTTGGTTTCACCCACTGCATTTTCAATAGACTTTCACAAACTCTTGTTGTCCTCTTTCATTTCTATTGGTCAACCTATGTGCATCACAATCAAGGATGTTCAAATCTCAGATGTTGATCAGAATGCTGAAGATATGCCCAGTTGAAATCAATGGGATTTTAAAATGAAAAGTGACTTCTGCAAATATCGGATATGTCTATAGCAGGTTACTGCTATAGACATATCCAATATTTGCAGAAGTCACTTTTCATTTTAAAATCCCATTGATTTCAAGTGGACATATGTTCAATATTCAGATGAACATCTCTGAAAGCTATGGCAATGACATAGTCCATAATTTTTAAGCCTGAGGAATAGGGGTACTTTTGTTGACCTACCAACTAGCCACTACTCTGTGACCTTGTTCAAGGTAAGTTCTTGGTTTCTTCTTCAACCCACCAAGTAGATGGTGTTAGTCCAATTAGAGTTTCTTGTTGTTGTTGTTGTTGTTGTTGTTGTTGTTGTTGTTGTTGTTGTTGTTGTTGTTGTTGTTGTTGTTGTTGTTGTTAATAATGTATTGTCAAGTTTCCTGAGCTGTGTCACTCCTATGAACAATGACCTCCACAATGCCTTATCTTATAGGAGAAATATCTCATGGAAGTGATTTCTCATTTTTCTTCTGTTGCTGTTCTATTTCTTTGCACTGTTTATTGTAACAGTTATCTTGTCTGTATCAGATAAACACTGAAGAGTTCCAAATTTGCAGATGACACAAAATCAAATTTTAAAAAGATCATGATATACTTGAGCACTGGACTGAAAAGAATAGAATGAAATTTAACAGAAATAAGTGCAAAGTTCTATACTTAAGAGGAGAAAAACCAAACACAATATCAGGGTTTGGTAGGTGAGGCACCAGGACACAGTCCAGGGCAAGACCACAGGAACAAGGTAGAGCCATCCCCACAGCTTAAACAGAGACCAACCAGCTGGGATTTCAGCTACAGGGGTCTAGTAAAATAAAATAGAACAAATTGTAGGACCTGAAATACTTTGGGCTGGTTATGTTACCACATTGCAATGCTCTACTTATTTCAATACACTTTCAGTTCCATCTTTTGTTTATGCTGCCATTTGAAAACACTTTCAACTTTCAGGAATGTTATTGTAACTTGCTTCCCGACTCAACTGGAGAGGTGGCTAATTGTTTTTCAGTAACATGTAGTAAACTGCTGTTAAAATCTCATTTTAAAAATACAAGGTACAGTGGGGTCTCCACTTAAGAACGTCCCTACTTAAGAAGAATTCAACTTAAGAACAGCTCCATTTGCTAAATTTTGCTTCTACTGGAGAACAGAAATCCAAGATAAGAACAGGAAAAAAACCCTTTCCTGCTCTTTTTTTAACCTTAGGTCATCTTAGGTTAAAAAAAATTTCTCCCCCTAGTGGTAGACTACGTATTAATCCTATGGGAACTAATGCTTCAATGTATGAACGCACCTCTACATAACAAAAAAACAGCCAGAACGTATTAATTGGTTTTCAGTCCATTCCTATGGGAAATTTTGCTTCAACTTAAGAACGTTTCAACTTAAGAACACCATTCCAAAACGGATTAAGTTCTTAAGTAGAGGTTCCACTGTAGTTTCTATGGACGGAAAAGAGCAGATACGGATTAAATGGTTTTCAATGCATTCCTATGGGAAATGCAGATTCAACATAAGAACTTTTCAACTTGAGAACCACCTTCCAATACGGATTAAGTTGTTAAGTAGAGACCCCACTGTACATTTCTGGGCCACTTTTCCTCTACACCTCCTTAATTAATTTAATACTCTACAGATACAAAATATCACGTCTTGGCAACACAGCCTTACAAATGCAGAGCACTTGCCACATTCTTATATTTGCATTATACTATATACTTGGAAGATGCTGCTTTGTGAAATGATAGTGATTACTATTCACACCTGGCATTACAAACACAGATAACTAAAAACATCATGTCTTTTAGTGCATTTTAAGTCTTCCATAATTAAGGATAACTTATTCTCTGTTGTTTCTAATTTATTCTTGCCTTTCTTGCCCAGAATTAAAGACACTACTGATGCTGGGAATATACAGCTGTGGAAAATATGCTTGGGAAAGTGATACCTCATCTTCGTATCTGTTGTAAATAATGATGAATGGCTAGGCAGCAATCAGTAGCTGATTCTTAAAGGCAATTTGGTGCTCCTTCATGTAGTTTTTTTCAAACTGGGTTTAAGCCACTATCACAGAGGAAAAAGAAATCCATACATAAATATCATTAGACTAAAATGGTTTTTGTTGCAACCCAACAGTCGTCTATATGAAATAAGATCCAAAACATAGTTACAGTGTCCTGTTGGATCCCTGTTGCATTGTGACTCTCATTTGCAGATACAGTGGTACCTCGCAAGACGAAATTAATCCATTCCACGGTTAATGCCGTCTTGTGAAAATTTCATTTTGCGAAGCAAGTTTTCCCAGGAATGCATTCAAATTTAATTAATGCGTTCCTATGGGGGAATAAAGAAAAAAGTCACTTACCTGGTAATAAGACCGAGCAGACCGAGCCCCGCTCCTCCTTGGTAGCCCAGGAACAGCCAGACTCTAGCGCCGAACAGCTGACCACCAGGAAGCAGCAGAGAGGCAGCAGCCATTTTGGAGAAGCGGCAGCCATTTTGAGAGGCAGCAGCCACATTTCAATGCATTCCTATGGGAAAAGTTGCTTTGCAAAATGAAAAATGTTGTAAGACGGCCTGTCTTGTGAGGCACCAAAAAACTCACAAGACCCATTTGTCTTGTGATTTTTTCATCCTGGGAGGCGTTCGACTTGCGAGGCACCACTGTATATATTTTACTTTAAATAAAGTTATCAGCGTTGAAATGGTCTATTTGTTTAAGAGTCTTGAATTTCCTAACAAGCCTTTATATGGCCAATTCTGCCATTTTAAATAGCAATGTAAATGTATTTTAATGCTTTTTTATTGTACAGTGGTGCCCCGCTTGATGACCATAATCCTTTCCAGCAAAATCACTGTAGAGCGAAATCGTCATCAAGCGAAATAAAAAAAAAAAACCCATTGAAATGCATTGAAATGCGTTCCAATGGGGGAAATACCTCACCGTCCAGCGAAGATCCTCCAAAGGGCGGCCATTTTCCTGTGCCTGTATAGTGAATAATCCATCCTGAACACAGTGGGGAGCCATTTTGCACAGTGGGGAGCCATTTTGAAAACCTGACGATCAGCTGTTTTTTGATCGTCGTTAAGTGAAAAATCGGTTCCCAAAGCAGGGACCTGCTCGTCATCAAATCAAAATCACCCATAGAATCATTGTTTTGTGATCGCAATAGCGATCGTAAAAACATCGTCAAGCGATTTTGTCATATAACAAGGTAATCGTCAAGCAGGGCACCACTGTACTGTTGATTTGTATTTTATTATTTTTATGTTCTGTCCTTTGAATTAGTATTTTAATTATGCCCTAGAGGGCATGGCAGCTGCTCTGTACTGCCCTTAATCTCCCAACAAACTAAGGGCAGGAGCAGCCATACAGACCCCCCCCCATCACCTGTGTCAGGAAACAAATTGCCCCACCTTCCTCAGAGGCTCAGCTGGTCCACGGTCCCAAAAAGGTCAGGTCCATAGATATAGAATACCTGCAGTATCAGGTGAATGAATCTATCTGCTAAGTAGGTCAGTTGAAGTATTGCATCTTTCAAAGTCCCTAACTAAATTATAATTTTGGTTAATAAACTGAATAATTTCTTCATGCATTTTTAGCATATGTCCCTTGGAGAGCCACCTTATGTCAATGTGATAAAGAAGCACAGTCTGGTCAGCACTGATTTTTTCTTTAAAAAGCATGAAAAATACGATGATTAAGTGCCTATCCTCGGATATAATTTACTACATTTACTGCAGTAGCTAAGTGTTGTTTTAACTTCTCTGACAAAGTTTTCTATGCACGTTCATGGTGGTGCAACATGCAATGTGTTATTGTAACTTGTGGTGCTTCTTTCTTCATATATGCAAAAAATCCAGAATTTTTGCCGAACATCACAATTCAGTTCGAATTGAGTCTATTACATCCATTGTTATCTGATGTTTCAAAAAAGAAAAAAGTAATGAGATCGAAAACATCAGTTCCTTTTGCTATCACTTCCAGTTACTCACAAAATAAAAATTCTTCCAAAATTTCCTTTTCCATTATATATCATACAAATAATAATAGCTGACTGCAATTATCAACATCAGTTGACTCATCCAATTGGATACTCACTTTCAGAGAGGGCTGGCTTTAATATCTTGTATGACTTGCAGATATCTTGAATGAGTGATGGAATCACATAATTTGATAGCGGAATCTGCTGAATTTTCTTATGTGTTTCAGTACCTAATATAAATTTCGTAATTTCCAATGCACATGATTTTACCAACTCCTCAGCGATTGTGTGAGTCTTTCCACCCCAGCACACAGATGTGCCATCTGATAAGAAACTTCTAACAATGGCTTCTGAGCTGCCACAAAATCAGATTTTGTGATAGTACCGCTGGTATTTAAACCTCCTTAGAATTGAAGAATGACTGAGAGAGACTGACAAGACTCATTAAGCCCACTGACTCTTACCCCTTCCTTTTGGTTCATGTGGGAACCAATGACACTGTGAGGCATAGCTTTTAGGACATCACAAAGGATTATGAGGATATTGGTAGGAAGCTGAAGGACCTGGGTGCATAGGTTGTAATCCCATCTCTTCTCCCTTTTGAAGGACATGGCCCACAAAGGAAGAGAAGAATAATGGAGGTGAACAACTGGCTCCACAGATGGTGCCACCAGGAATGATTTGGCTTCTTGGACCATGGTCTTTCACAAAGATTGTCTTTTGGCAGGAGATGGGATGCACCTCACAGCTGTTGGCAGTAATGTTTTTGCCAAGAGGCTCACAAATCTGATCAGGAGAGCTTTAAACTGAGTTTGGGGGCGGGGGAATAGTTTCCAAGGCAGAAATTCAGCAAGTGCTGGCAAGAATAGTCCAGCAGGGCAAGTGGTACTAGAGAACAACAAGGGGAAATAAACAAGATGTGGTCCTACTGCACAGAGCATGGGAAATAAACAAGATGAACTGAAACTCTTAATACAGCAAAATAAATATTATATAATAGGTATCACTGAAACCTGGTGGGATGAAACTCATGACTGGAATGTAGTTATTGGGGGGTATAAACTATTTTGGAGAAATAGACCTAGCAAGAAAGAAGGAGGAATAGCTTTATATGTCAAGGTTGTTTATACTTGTGAAGAGATCCAGGACTTACCATATTTTTCTGTGTATAAGACACTCCCATGTATAAGACGCCCCCTTTTGTAACCCACATTTTCTTTCTTTGCAAGAAAAAAAAATTTCTTGCAATTTTTTTTCTTTCTACATTTTCATTGCAAAAACCAACCTTCCCCCCTCCACGTTTTGCAAAGAAAATGGAGGGAAAAGGCGATTTCTGCTTTCTCCCTACATTTTCATTGCAAACATTTTGCAATGGAAATGTAGGGGGGAAGCAAGATGCTTTCTCCCTCAATTTTCTTTGCAAAACATAGATCCCTCCCCCCTCCTTACCTCCTTATATAAAACAACCCTCATTTTTTCCTTTAATTATTTTAGGAAAAAGTTTTGTTCTATACATGGAAAAATATGGTAAACTCAGGAAGCTAGGTTGAGAGCATCCATGCAAGAATTAACGGGGAGAGAAACGAGTGATGTCATTGTGGGTGTATACTACAAACCCCCAAGCCAGCCTGAGGAGTTGGATGATGCTTTCCTGGAGCAGATGGCCACACATTCAAAAGGGAGAGATGCAGTAGTAATTGGAGATTTCAGCTATCCCGATCTATATTGGCAGTCAAACTCTGCCAAGAACATAAGGTCGAGCAAATTCCTCACTTGCCTTGCAGACAATTTCATGGTCCAGAAGGTGAAAGAGGCAACAAGGAGATCAGCTGTTTTACATCTGATCTTAACCAATAGGGATGACCTTGTTAATGGGGTCGAAGTGGTGGGATCCTTAGGTGGGAGTGACCACACTCTCTTGGAATTTGTTATACAGTGAGAAGGGGAAGCCAAGACATGCATTCTAGACTTTAGGAAGGGCAGTTTCAGTAAACCTAGGGAATTACTGTCTGTAATTCCATAGACAAAGATATTTAAAAAGAAGGAAGATACTAAAGGCACAATCTAAAACTGTTTCAATAAGAAGGAAAAATGGGAGATGTCTAAAGAAACCAGAATGGTTGACTAAAAGAACTTTCAACTGAGCTAAGTGTTAAGAAAATCACATACAAGAAATGGAAAAATGGGGAAAACACCAAAGAGGAATACAAGCAAATAGCCAGTATATGTAGGAGGAAGGTAAGAAAAGCAAAAGTGCAGAATGAACTCAGACTTGCCAGACAGATTAAAAACAATAAAAAGGGCTTTTTAAGTTATGCCCGGAGCAAAAGGAAAAATAAGGAAATGATAGCGTCCCTGCATGGAGAAGATGGCCAACTACTAACAGAGGACAGGGAAAAGGCTGAACTTCTCAACACCTTCTTTGCCTCAGTTTTCTCCAAAAAGGAAAATAGTGCTCAACCTGAGGGGCAAAGATTAGGAGATATAGTGGGGGAAATGCAGCACAGAATAGGTAGAGAAGTAGTGCAGGTATTCACCTGGATACTCTAAATGAATTCAAGTCTCCAGGGACAGACGAATTACACCCAAGGATATTAAAAGAACTGGCAGAAGTAATTTCAGAACCATTGGCTATAATGGTTGTTGTGGGTTTTGCACTGTCCTCCTGTCTTCTGAAGATGCCGGATACAGAGACTGGCGAAACGTTAGGAAGAACAACCTTCAGAACACGGCCAAAGAGCCTGAAAAACCCACAACAACCATTAGATCCCGGCTGTGAAAGCCTTCGCGAATACATTGGCAATAATATTTGACAATTCTTGGAGAACAGGAGAAATCCCCACAGACTGGAGGAGAGCAAATGTTGTCCCTATCTTCAAAAAGGGAAAAAGAAGAAAATAATTATCACCCAGTTAGCCTGAGATCAATTCCCGGAAAAATTCTAGAGCAGATCATTAAACAGACAGTTTGTTCTTACTTAGAAAGCAATGCTGTCATCACTAAAAGTCAAAACGGGTTTCTCAAAAACAAGTCATGCCAGACTAATCTGATTTCTTTTTCTTTTCTTTTCTTTTTTTCTTTTTTCTTTTTCTTTCTTTCTTTTTTCTTTTTTCTTTTTGATAGAGTTACAAGCTTGATAGATGAAGGGAACACTGTGGATGTAGCATATCTTGATTTCAGTAAGGTCTTTGACAAAGTTCCCCATGATATTCTTGCAGGAGGCTAGTAAAATGTGGGCTAGGCAGTGTTACTGTTCAATGGTTTTGTAATTGGTTGACTGACCGAACCCAAAGGGTGCTCACCAAAGGCTTCTCTTCATCCTGGAGAGAAGTAACTAGTGGGGTGCCTTGTTCTGGGCCCTGTGCTATTCAACATCTTTATCAATGACCTGGATGAAGGAACAACGAGGATGCTGATTAAATTTGCAGATACCAAATTTGGAGGGGTTGCTAATTCCACAGGATTAAAATTGAAAATGACCTTGACAGGTT
Organism: Pogona vitticeps; assembly: GCF_051106095.1. NCBI lineage: Eukaryota > Metazoa > Chordata > Lepidosauria > Squamata > Agamidae > Pogona > Pogona vitticeps. The sequence continues at coordinate 39,868,556 of NC_135784.1, forward strand.
CAAGTCCTGGGCCAAAACCAACAAAATGAATTTCAACAGGGAGAAATGTAGGGTCTTACACCTAGGAAGAAAAAAATGAACTGCACAGATATAGGATGGAAGACACCTGGCTAGACAACAGTACTTGTGAAAAGGATCTAGGAGTCTTGGTAGACCACAAGCTGAACCTGAGTCAGCAGTGTGATGCGGCTGCCAAAAAATCCAATGTGATTCTTCTTTGCATCGATAGGAGTATATTGTCCAGATCAAGGAAAGTGATAGTACCTCTCTATTCTGCTTTGGTCAGACCTCACCTGGAGTATTGTGTCCACCACGCTGATTATTGAAATGTTTTAGCGACTTCAACACCTTGAGATTGGAGTTGAATGCATTTTATGTTGCAAGTTTTTATCTTGCAACATAAAATGTATTGTGATCATTGGATACCATCTTTCTGTGTTGTACAAGTGAATCTATAAGTAATAAAATTGTCTTTCCATCGGCATCATTTCAACATGGCAAGTGTTACTACCAATAGTAAAGTAATATTCACGCATTATTTCAACTATAAATTTTTTTCATTATTTCAACTATTTCATTATTTCAACTATTTCATTATTTCAACTATAAATTATAAAATAACATGCAAACAAAAATTAATTATAACTCTTTCTGAAAATAAAGTCAGCGTTTGTGTGTTGACCTTCTTTGTTAACATTTGTGCACAATGAAGTGCGTGTTTTAAGCAATTTTTCATACAGTCAACCGTCGACTTACAAACGGCTCGAGTTACAAACATTTCGACTTACAAACCACTCTGATAGAAAAATATTGACTCAACTTGCACACTTAGATTCGAGTTACAAAAAAAAAACGTGTTTGAGGTGGGGAAAGCATGAAGTTTGAACTTTCAGTTAACCGTTGGCCAGTGAAGAGGGTGCTTATCTGCTTCCTCGCTCTTCCCAGCATTTTGAGAGTGGATTTGGAGACAGTCTTCAGACTGCCTGGTACTGCCTGGTACTGCTGGTATTGCCTGGTACAGTGCGGTACGGGCTGTATTTTTATTTCTGGCGCTTTTTTAATTTTTGATTTTTGGATTTTTAAAAGGTATTCCCTCCCTCCTTTGCTGCCCCCCCTTTCCCCAAAAGGTGCTTGTATTGGCTTGTCTTGATTTAAAAGGTGCTTTTCAAGGTGATCTGTTGTCTGAAAGGTGCTTGATTTTTTCCAGAAGGTACTTGTCTTGGCTGAAAATGTGCTTTTCAGGGTGTTCTGTTGAAAAGGTGTCTGTTCCGTCCTTCTCTCCCTCATTTCTTTCCTTTTTTTAACCTAAATCATCTTAGGTTAAAAGGAAAAAAAGAAAGAAATTCTGCCCCTAGTGGTAGGAACGGATTAACCGGCTTTGCCTTAGTTCCTATGGGAAATGCCCCTCAACCTAAGAACCAAAAACAGCCGGAACAGATTAATTGGTTTTCAGTGCATTCCTATGGGAAATGCTGATTCGACTTACAAACTTTTCGACTTACAAACTTCCTTCCAATACGGATTAAGTTTGTAAGTCGAGACCCCACTATACTGGTGTGTGCATGTGCAGTGACAAAGGTAGTAGTGGGGATCATATTGCCATAGCATCTGGTCATAGCATTTGCCAGTATGTATGTACTCACATGAACTGTGAGTACATAGTACAGTCAAATTTATATAAAGACAGCCTTAAATTTTATAATGTAATTCTAGAAATTTTTAAAAAAGAGTTAATACCACTTGCACCCCTGGTTAAGAACTGCTGCTTTTAGAACTACTGGCCCATTTATGCATCATAAGGACATGAGCCTAAATCCTGTTGCTAGTGCCAGCAAGAAGAGACCTGCTGAATCAGCTGCTGCATGATGAATCAACACTTGAATAAATCCCAGTTTTTCAGTGGGTCTGCTGTGATTGGGTCTAGAACAGAGAGTGATGCACACAGCTTCACATGCCAAGGCAGTGGAATATTGGTGACCATTGCAGTCGCCCTTAGTTTTTGAATACTGTATAGGGCTTGCTTTATTATTAGGCTTGGTGAGGTGATCATCTCACGAAAAAGATGCTGAAGGGAACTGAAGTGACACAGCCTGCTTCAAACTGTCCTAAATTAGCCTGAGGCCCTTGAGTGCAGTGGAAGATGCTGTCTTCCTTTTGCTTTGCTGAGCCATTGCCGAAGTCAGCAAAAGATGGGGAGAAAATATATGGGAGACGAGTTATAGTTTAGAGGTAAAACACTTGTTTTGCATGCATCCAAGTGCAATTCCTGGTATCTCATGGTAGGTCTAGGTAAGACCTGTGTCTTAAACCCTAGAATGCCTTCAATGTCAACATTAAGCTAGAGAGATAACTATCTGACTTGGTACAAAGCAACTTCCTGTGTTCCTGCCCCAATCCAGATTGCACATCTGTCCTGGCCATGGTATAGTAATGGGAATCTTGCCTTATATGGGGTCACATAGTACACCACCACCATCATCCCTGATCTGCAAACTTGGGGAATCCTATTGGATTTGGGCTGTTTCCTGTTTGTCTAATTTAAGGTTGTGGCAAAGAAGCATAACCTCCATTTTAGGTCATATTTCATTTAGGTCATATGTCATTTGAACAATGCAGTATGCCACTGCCATAGCATTGTGAAGCTCTGTGCATCACTCTGTGGTGTGAGCCTCATCACTAGACCCAACTACAGTAGATTCACTGAACAAATGAGATCTACTCATAACCTGCCATGCAGCAATTGATTCAATGGGTCTACTCTGTTTGGGACTAGCAACTGGATTTAGGCCCAGAGAACCAAAGAAACTTCAAGTGATTTACCTCCATAATCAGTTCCTCAAAACTTCCCATTTCCTGTTACTTCCTGTGATGATTTGTAAAAACCTATACCATTGTGGTGCTGGAGGAGGCTCTTGAGAGTCCACTGGATTGCAAGGAGAACAAACCTATCAATTCTGAAGGAAATCAACCCTGAGTGCTCACTCACTGGAAAGACAGATCCTAAAACTGAGGCTCCAATACTTTGGCCATCTCATGAGAAGAGAAGACTCCTTGGAAAAGACCCTGATGTTAGCAAAGTGTGAAGGCAGGAGGAGAAGGGGATGACAGAGGACGAGATGCTTGGACAGTGTCACTGAAGCTACCAACATGAATCTGACCAAACTCCGGGAGGCAGTGGAAGACAGGAGGGCCTGACATGCTCTGGTCCATGGGGTCACGAAGAGTCGGACACGACTAAACGGCTAAGCAACAACAATAACAAAAAGAAAACAAAGATGCTGCCATGGTGGTTCCTGGGAGTTGTAGTCTCACTGTTCATTAGGCTCTATGGAGAATGCCTTTCAAAGACTCCCAGGAAGCATTGCAACTTCCTTTTTGTTTGTTTGTTTTTATAAATCAACAACAGGAAGAACAGAAAACAAATACCAGAGGAGCCAATGGTGAGGGTAAATCATGTAAACACTGTCCCCTGCTAGGGTGGAGGATAGTGATTTGGGTTTCTGGGGTGCAGTTTCCAGAATTCTTGGAGAATTCAAGGAATTGAAGTAAAAAAATACAAAAGGGAAATCCCCTAGTAAACGTGTACAGGATTTCATTGTAACCTTGGTGGCATTTCAGGTCCCACAAGATCTGGTTGTTTTTGCTGCAAGAGGCTAACACAGTTTCCCTATGAAAATTGTACAGTTTTGCATTTCAACAATAAAAGCTTGGAAGAGAAACCCAGTGAGAAATCTGAAAGAAAAAATGTTAACTGAAAAAGGCTGGCTAAGCAGCTGTGTGTACCTTTTTTAGTATGAATGAAAGAGAGAGGGGAAGAGTCCTGATTATGAAATGCTAGGTAGCAGCTGTGATGTACTTTAGAGAAGGATTACCAGATGGTTAAGTGATTAACTTGTCTCCATGGAGATCACAGAAATAAAACCAAGTTTCAGAGATGTAATGAACATGCTAGGTTCCAATGGAAAACACACAGATATCTGTTTTTTTTAAATCAAGTGCCAGGTTTGTTTATATGCCTTTTAAAGATACATATTTGACATAGTTGGAGACAGCTTCAGTAAACATTCTTGTCACCAACCTGTGCTGTTCCATTCGAAGGCATGATGCATTTTTCTGGGGCAGGGGAACACTTTAGAAAGAGATTACTCTTCCAGAAAATAGTGACAAATTGCTGAGTTGTGTAAATGAGATGCTAAGTGTGCTGTCCTGACAGAATGCTATAGATTATGTCAAGGTTAAAAAGGAAAGGACGTACTGTTTCCACATCACAGCTTGGAAGATTACTTCTTAGAAGCAATTTGCTACTTTTACTTCTTACAGTGCTGAAAAGTAATTTGTTTTTATTACTCATTAAAATGTTGTAAGGCAATTTCTTGCATTATTTGTTGTTCTACTCATTCCTTTAAAACTATTTTACGTTGTGTTTTTTTAAAATCCTTTTGTTGGATAAGAAACAGTATAAACCTTGAAGAATGCTTCCCCATAGGCCTCTTAAAATAAAAAGTAAAAGTAATTTTTCAAACCAACTAGAAAACGTCACTGTTCACACCATTAAAATAATGTAGTTCTTAAGAGAGGGTGGTAGCTGACCAGGTCCAGGCTCTTTTGGATGAAACCAATGCCCTGGATCCATTCCAATTGGGCTTCAGGCCACGTCACAGTACAGAAATGGCATTGGTCGCCCTGTTTGCTGACCTTCTGAAGGAGGCTGACAGGGGCAAAATGTCTTTGTTGGTCCTCCTCGATATCTTGGTATCTTTGATACCGTCGACCATGGTATCCTTCTGGGGAGGCTCTCCGAGTTGGGAATCGGTGGTCTGGCGCTTACCTGGCTCTGATCCTTCTTGGAGGGCCGTCCCCAAAGAGTACAGCTTGGGGAGTGTGTTTTGGCACCATGGAATCTCAATTGTGGGATTCGGCAGGGCTCGATTATCTCCCCAATGCTGTTTAATATCTATATGAGGCTGCTGTGTGGGGTCATCAAGAGGTGTGGGGGTTTGTGCCACCCGGCTCTACATCTCCTTTTCTCCAACCACAGTGGATGCTGTTCCATCCCTTCAGTGCTGCCTAGAGGCTGTACAGCAATGGATGCAGGAGAATGGAGAGAGGCTGAACCCAGACAAGACGGAGGTCCTGAGGGTGGGTGGCCCCTTCATTGGTGGTTTGGGAAACTCCTCTTTTGGGGGAGTGACTCTCACCATGAAGAGTGAGGTTCACAGCTTGGGGGTCCATCTGGATCCGGCACTCACCATGGAAACCCAGGTAGCATCAGTGGTCTGCTTTGCCTATTTCCATCTGTGACGAATTGCCCAGCTGTCTTGATGTTGGGGCATTCACCACTTTGGTCCATGCGCTTGTAGTCTCGAGATTCGACTACTCTACATGGGGCTATGCCGTGCAGGGACACCCAAGACGGACAGGACATAGTGGAGAGTTCCGACTAAACGCAATCCACCTGGAGTAGGAAATGGCAAGCCACTCCAGTATCTTTGCCAAGAACGCCCCATGATCAGAAACAAAAGGCTAAAAGATATGACGCTGGAAGATGGGCCCCTCAGGTCGGAAGGCGTCCAACATGCTACTGAGGAAGAGCGGAGGACAAGTACAAGTAGCTCCAGAGCTAATGAAGTGGTTGGGCCAAAGCCGAAAGGACGCTCAGCTGTGGACGTGCCTGGAAGTGAAAGGAAAGTCCAATGCTGTAAAGAAAAATACTGCATAGGAACCTGCAATGTAAGATCTATGAACCTTGGGAAGCTGGAGGTGGTCAAACAGGAGATGGCAAGAATAAACATCGACATCCTGGGCATCAGTGAACTAAAATGGACAGGAATGGGCGAATTCAGCTCAGATGATTATCATATCTACTATTGTGGACAAGAATCCCGTAGAAGGAATGGAGTAGCCCTCATAGTCAACAAAAGAGTGGGAAAAGCTGTAATGGGATACAATCTCAAAAATGATAGAATGATGTCAATACGAATCCAAGGCAGACCATTCAACATCACAATAATCCAAGTTTATGCACCAACCAGCATTGCTGAGGAGACTGAAATTGAACAATTCTATGAAGATTTACAACACCTTCTAGAACTGACACCAAAGAAAGATGTTCTTCTCATTCTAGGGGACTGGAATGCTAAAGTAGGGAGCCAAGAGATAAAAGGAACAACAGGGAAGTTTGGCCTTGGAGTTCAGAACGAAGCAGGACAAAGGCTAATAGAGTTTTGTCAAGAGAATAAGCTGGTCATCACAAACACTCTTTTCCAACAACACAAGAGGCGACTCTATACATGGAAATCACCAGATGGGCAATATCGAAATCAGATTGATTATATTCTCTGCAGCCAAAGATGGAGAAGCTCTATACAGTCAGCAAAAACAAGACCTGGAGCTGACTGCGGTTCTGATCATCAGCTTCTCATTGCAAAATTCAAGCTTAGACTGAAGAGATTAGGAAAAACCACTGGGCCACTCAGGTATAATCTAAACCAAATCCCTTATGAATACACAGTGGAAGTAAAGAACAGATTTAAGGAACTAGATTTGGTGGACAGAGTGCCTGAAGAACTTTGGATAGAGGCTCGTAACATTGTCCAGGAGGCAGCAAAGAAAACCATCCCAAAGAAAAGGAAATGCAAGAAAGCAAAGTGGCTGTCCAACGAGGCCTTAGAAATAGCAGAGAGGAGAAGGGAAGCAAAATGCAAGGGAGATAGGGAAAGTTACAGAAACTTGAATTCAGACTTCCAAAGAATAGCAAGGAGAGACAAGAGGGCCTTCTTAAATGAACAATGCAAAGAAATAGAGGAAGATAACAGAAAAGGAAAGACCAGAGATCTGTTCAGGAAAATTGGACATATTAGAGGAACATTTTGCGCAAAGATGAACATGATAAAAGACAAAAATGGGAGGGACCTAACAGAAGCAGAAGACGTCAAGAAGAGGTGGCAAGAATACACAGAGGAATTATATCAGAAAGATGTGGATATCCCGGACAACCCAGACAATGTAGTTGCTGACCTTGAGCCAGACATCCTGGAGAGCGAAGTCAAGTGGGCCTTAGAAAGCCTGGCTAACAACAAGGCCAGTGGAGGTGATGGCATTCCAGTTGAACTATTTAAAATCTTGAAAGATGATGCTGTTAAGGTGCTACATTCAATATGCCAGCAAGTTTGGAAAACTCAACAGTGGCCAGAGGATTGGAAAAGATCAGTCTACATCCCAATCCCAAAGAAAGGCAGTGCCAAAGAATGCTCCAACTACCGTACAATTGCACTCATTTCGCACGCTAGCAAGGTTATGCTCAAAATCCTACAAGGTAGGCTTCAGCAGTATGTGGACCGAGAACTCCCAGAAGTACAAGCTGGATTCCGAAGAGGCAGAGGAACTCGAGACCAAATTGCTAACTTGCGCTGGATTATGGAGAAAGCCAGAGAGTTCCAGAAAAATATCTACTTCTGCTTCATTGACTATGCGAAAGCCTTTGACTGTGTGGACCACAGCAAACTATGGCAAGTTCTTAAAGAAATGGGAGTGCCTGACCACTTTATCTGTCTCCTGAGAAACCTATATGTGGGACAGGAAGCAACAGTTAGAACTGGTCATGGAACAACTGAGTGGTTCAAAATTGGGAAAGGAGTACGGCAAGGCTGTATATTGTCCCCCAGCTTATTTAACTTATATGCAGAATACATCATGCGGAAGGCTGGACTGGAAGAAACCCAAGCCGGAATTAAGATTGCCGGAAGAAATATCAACAACCTCCGATATGCAGATGATACCACTCTGATGGCAGAAAGTGAGGAGGAATTAAAGAACCTTGTAATGAGAGTGAAAGAGGAGAGTGCAAAAAACGGTCTGAAACTCAACATCAAAAAAACTAAGATCATGGCCACTGGTCCCATCACCTCCTGGGAAAAAGAAGGGGAAGACATGGAGGCAGTGTCAAATTTTATCTTCCTGGGCTCCATGATCACTGCAGATGGAGACAGCAGCCCTGAAATTAAAAGGCGCCTTCTTCTTGGGAGGAAAGCGATGACAAATCTGGACAGCATCTTGAAAAGCAGAGACATCACCTTGCCAACAAAAGTCTGAATAGTCAAAGCTATGGTTTTTCCTGTCGTGATGTATGGAAGTGAGAGCTGGACCATAAAGAAAGCAGACCGCCGAAGAATTGATGCCTTTGAATTGTGGTGCTGGAGGAGGCTCTTGAGAATCCCCTGGACTGCAAGGAGAACAAACCTATCCATTCTGAAGGAAATCAATCCTGAGTGCTCACTGGAAGGACAGATCCTGAAGCTGAGGCTCCAGTACTTTGGCCATCTAATGAGAAGAAAAGACTCCCTGGAAAAGACCCTGATGTTGGGAAAGTGTGATGGCAAGAGGAGAAGGGGACGACCGAGGATGAGATGGCTGGACAGTGTCTGCGAAGCAACCAACATGAACCTGACACAACTCCGGGAGGCAGTAGAAGACAGGAGGGCCTGGCGTGCTCTAGTCCATGGGGTCACGAAGAGTCGGACACGACTAAACGACTAAACACACACAACACATGGGGCTACCTTTGAGATTGGTGTGGAAGCTTCAAATGGTGCAGAATGCAGTGGCCAGACTTCTCACTGGGCTCAGAATATATCAGCATATCTCCCCCACTCTGGCTGCCTTTCATTGGCTGCCCGTTCAATTCCACATTGATTTCAAAGTGTTAATGATGACATATAAAGCCCTAAACAGTTTAGGACCTCGATATCTAGCGGAACACTTCCTCCCACCTAAATCTACCCAAATCACTCGTTCTAGCCAGGAAGAGCGGCTGAAGGGCCTAACGCCGAGGGAGGCCCAGAGAGAAAGAACAAGATATGGGGCCTTCTCGACAGTGGCCCCTCGCCTTTGGAACAGTCTGCCCCCAGAGATCTGTCTGGCTCCCTCGCTGGGTGTTTTTAAGAGCAAACGTAAGACTTGGCTCTTTAGGCAGGCTTTCCCTCCTGTCATCAATTGAATATTTTTCCCATCTTGAACTATATTACTACTGTTGTTTTTTTATTTTATTATATTTTTATAATTTTTTATAATAATTTTATCTATTATAGTTAGCCACAGAGTAGGCTTTGGTCTAGATGGGCAGGGTATAATTTTAATAAATAAATAAATAAATAAATAAATTTTCAGAGTCACTGAAAATGACAGGATTGGGGGACCTCAGATCCTAGGGCTGAATCTAGCCTTCCTTGGGTTCCAGTCTGGCACCTGAGTTTCTCAGAAGGGCTATGTTCCTTTTTCTGTGACAACACCATTAGATGGTTTCTCAGTTTCCTTTAACAGGTGAGTTTGACTGATTGCACATTTGCTTGTTTCTGAATTCAGCAGGTGAGAAGGCATGACCTGGGCTGGAAGGACTTTCTGTTGTGGGAGCTCTCTTTTAGTGTAGCCCAGTGGTTCTCAAACTGGAACCCCCAGATGTTCCTGGACTGCATTTCCCAGAAGCCTTCACCACATACTATGCTGGCCAGGATTTCTGGGAGTTGCAGTACAAGAACATCTGGGGACCCAAGTTTGAGAACCGCAGAGCTGTCCAGAGAAATTTTAGTTTAGATGTCAGGTAAATACTGTGATTTAAAAAAAAGTTAATTTATTTTAATTCCAAATCAGTTGATTATTGTTATAATAAGGTAGATCTCTTGTTTTATGTTACATTTCATTTTTACTCAATTTGTTATTACATATTTCAGTTTTGTTTTATGTTGTGATCTTGTACTTTTGTAGGATGCCTTAAAGGTCTTTTTTTGAAAGATAAAGGTAGAATATAAGTGGCACGGATAGATAAAGGTTGCAGAGCAGCCCATCTGTAAATGTCAGTACTTTTACTTTTGCTCTTGTTTTATCTTTTGTATATAAAAACCTTTTCTGAAGAGTCACTGAAAGCTAAAATGTAAAAAAATTTTTTTCTCTTGTTCTGGTTTCTTTGTTTCATTGTAGAGTGGCTACTTTTATATCACCAGAGAGAGAGAGAGAGAGAGAGAGAGAGAGAAAGAGCATCAACAAACAAAGATGACACATATTTGTATTCAGAAATTATATGGGGAAATTTATTGCCATAGATGTACATTTGGAAATATTTATATTTAAATACAGTAGATCTCACCATAGAAGTGAAGACTGTGGCAAAATGACCTATGTGCCTACCCATCCTGCAGCCCAGGTTCTCAGTACTGTACTCCAAAATTGGTGGTGGACATTTTCAAGGCTCATGCTCCCCTTTCTTATGTGTCTGTTTTGAATGGGTTACCTACCCCTGCCAACCCTTCCAGGAAAATACAGTGGAGTCTTGACTTGAGAACTTAATCCGTATTGGAAGGCGGTTCTCAAGTCAAAAAGTCTGTAGGTCAAGTCTCCATTGACCTACAGTGCATTGAAAACCGATTAATCCCGTAACAGGCCGTTTTTGTTCCATTTTGTTTTTTTTTTTCCTGGTCTGTAAGTCAATTCTCAGGCTGCAAGTCAAACCTAAATTTTGCGGCCAGAGAAATCTGTAACTCAAAAAGTCTGTAAGTCAAGGGTCCACTGTATTGTAAAAATAGGAGGCATATCAAGGCATGCCAGCTAAAGTGAACACTAAGTTAATTCTGAAACATTTCTAGAGAACAGAACAACAAACACATCCAAAATAATGAAAAAAAGAATTAATGAGCTACCCTTTGCCCAAAAAAGAGGAGTTTTCATTGTATTTCATCAGTTGATTCAGAGGAAATCTATATTTTTAAGAAGGCTAGAGATGCCAGTGATCTTTTTCCAAGGTACTGCAAAGTTAAATAACTGGATTATTCTATTCCAGTCCTAAAATTATCAAAGAAGTAGCAAAACTGCTGGGTTAATTCTGTATCTATGTGATTTGCATGTGCCTCTGATCAGCTGTGCTGGCAGAGCCTGATGGAGCTGTGATCCAAAACAACTAGAGAGATTTAGGACACTGGAGACTTTGAATGTAAAAACCATCTCCTTGAATCCAAAGTATTTCATAATTAATATAAACTCTTTGAAGCAGCAATGGTTTATCTCCCCAGGTATCCACACTGTAAACAGATCCTAACGGGAGTTCCCACTCTTAGAGTGTGTTGGCTGTTAGAGATGGATGGCCTCCCTTTTTAACTTCAGAACAATTGTCTCCATAAGTGCAGGGGATATGTTGCATATTTTGCCTTGATCTTTTCTTTCAAGAATGGCCTAATTTGTTAGCTTCTTTAACCTTGTTTCTTGGAATGTATGAAGATGTTATTGTGGTTTATTTACCGTAGGGGCAACCAGAGCATAATCTGATGCAGTAGAGTAGATTATGAATACCAGTATGGAAAGGAAATGTGCAGGTATTTAGGAAGAGAACCTAGTTAGTCTGAATCTCTGCTGAATTGTCTGACAGTCTAAGATTCTCAACTTGTACATGTGCATTGTGCGGAACATCCCTGTGGGTTAATTAGAACATAAAATAACAAAAGATTGAGGCTAGTGATGATTCAAGGAAGCTTTTCCTGGATATTTTTAAAGAATAATTTATAGTGGGAGTGTTGTGGTTTGGATTTCTACAATTGATTGTAATAGAACTGCAGAGTTGGAAAGGACTTCAAATCCAATCCCCTGCTGAAATCCACAGCTAACGCACTGTGACAGATGGCCATGTGGCCTGTGCTTAAAAACTTCCATTGAAAGAGATCCCTGCTTTCCAAGGGAATCTACAAGCATCGTCAAGCTGCTCTTGCTGTAAGAACATTCCTTTTCACGTTTAGTTCACATTTCTTGCAGTTTGAACCTATTAGTTTGGGTATCTTTGGAAAAGCAGAAAGCAAATCTGTTTTACCTACAGTTACAAAGCTTGAAGATGACTTTCATGATATCTCTTTTTTCTTCTTCTTCTTCTCCTTCGCCCTCTTCTTCTTCATTAACGATATGCTTGATACTGGAGAGGCTCTTATTGCTGTAATGAATGGCTAGCTCACCTGAACCTTGGAGGGCCATACCTGCTCCCATAACTTCTCCATATCTTTCATTCTTGAGGGCCCTATTAAATGGAAAAGGCAGCTGAACATTTTAGTGTCAGTCATCTTCTGGGGTCAAAAGGTTTCTTTAAATTATAAATTTGGCGGCAGGAGATGAAGGAGATGCCGCGAGTCCTTAAAACATGGGAAAACGACTTCCTGTGCTTAGAGGACACAAGGGGGCCTCTTCAGCCTTTAAAAAATAATAATCACACTTTGGGGAGTTGGATGGGGTAATGGGGTTCACTTTGCCCACTCTTGCAAGAATATATTGAACACAAGTCTGCCTTTGAAAACTGCAGCTAAGGACTGAAGTTCTGCATTATGCACATATTACACTACTTCTTTTTCACGTGTACTGGTTCTGAAGCAATTTCAGGCTCATTTCAGGGTGGTAGTTTTGAACTATACAAGTCTTTCACAGTTTAGCACCTTTGTATCTATAAGATTGTTGCCTTATTTATATCCATCCTGACCTGCATTTTCAGTTTATCAACAGAGCACCTTCTCTGTTCTCTCAGTAAAAGAGGGACTTCTTTACTCTGGCTCCCAATTATGGAATGTCCTCTCCCGTGAGTCAAGCCTGACAGTCCTTTGGCACAAGGCAAGGAAAGGTTTAGATTGTTCCTTTTAAAACTGTGCTTCAGACAAACAGGGAAGGTGGCTTTGTTTGGTTGAGCTTTTAATGATGCTTAATGTCACTCTTTATTTTTTTATATTAATTTTATGGTGCTCAAAGGTTTATTGCTCCCATGACTTTACTGCTTGATTTGTACATTGCCTCAAGTGCCAGAAGAGTGATTCATAAATGTGTTACATGAATAAATAATGTTTTATTTCAGCTGCAGTTACCGAGAGTTTGTGAATTTTAGACTCTGGTATTAGTGTCATGTCCCATATATAATTGCTTCCATGTTTCTGTTGCTCTACATTACTTTCTGAGCCATTTTTATTACTTTCATGTTTCTTTTACATTACTTGGCTAGTTTAGATAGCTGTTCAACTTCTTTACTTATTGATTTTAATGTTTAATTTTATTATATGTGTGAGCATATGTGTGCACATAGAGTTTTAATGTTTTACTTAGAATTTGCTCTCTCTCTGTGTGTGTTTTTAAATAAAATGAGCTATAAGTATATTAAAGAAAGTGTACTCCAAAGCAAAATAACTGAGAGTGGGAGGGCCATTCAAAATGGTTAGCTTCTTGCGATAGGTTTGGTAGACAGGGCATGAACATTACACAGTACTTACTCTTTGGGTAAAGGTAAAGGTTCCCCTTGACAATTTTTGTCCAGTCGTGTCCGACTCTAGGGGGCAGTGCTCATCTCTGTTTCCAACCCATAGAGCCAGCGTTTGTCCGAAGACAATCTTCTGTGGTCACGTGGCCAGCGTGACTAGACACAGAATGCCGTTACCTTTCCACTACCTATTTATCTACTTGCATTTTTTTGTACTTTTCATGCTTTCGAACCGCTAGGTTGGCAGGAGCTGGGACAAGCGACGGGGGCTTGCTCCGTCACCTGGATTCGATCTTAAGACTGCAAGTCTTCTGACCTTGCAGCACAGAGGCTTCTGCGGTTTAACCCACAGCACCACCACATTACTCTTTACAGTAGCTTAACCTCCATCAGTGTAGAAAAATATGGCTGATAGAAGTATTTGTTTAGCTCCTTCCCCCAGCAACTGTGTTTAGGGGTCTGGGTAATAAGTAGTGGATTTATAATTGGGACTTGCTGTTGTGATGTGGTTTTAGCAGATTTTTTTGGGCTTTGAAATCCACATGAGAAAAGAACAGGGAAAGGTGATATGTAGAGTAGGTAACATATTGGGCCTGAACTCTATGTGTGAAGGAAAGGATAACAGGAATAGCAGATAAAGTTGATAGGAAGTGACTTGTGTGAAAAAAGAAAAAAAGGAAAATACAGTGGTGCCTCGCTTAACGAGTGCACCGTTTAACGAAAAATCCGTATAGCGATCCCTTTTTGGGGATCGCTATACGGATCAGCCCCAATCGCCGCACTCGCTTTGCGACGATTGGGGCTCCGGTGGCCATTTTGGAGCCGCCGAACAGCTGATCGGCAGCTCCAAAATGGCCGCCGCATGACCCGAAATGGCCCCTATCAGCGTTTTCGCGCCCTCCCCTTGCTTAGGGAGGTCGCGAAAACGCTGCGGGGGGGCATTTCGGGCCATCCGCGGCCATTATAATGGAGCGAAAACATCGCTGGAGGGGGTAAGTTTAGACACTTATTGGAACGCATTAAACTAAGTTTAATGCGTTCCAATAGGTTTACCTGCCCCGCACAGCGATGTTTTCGTATAGCGAAGGTTAATCCGGAACGGATTAACCTCGCTATACGGGGCACCACTGTATACAAGAATGACAGAGAGAAGGGAAAGAACCTGACAAACCTACAGTCCAGTATATTGTAATAGATATAAAAAGTTGCAGATAATCATGTGACATTTGTATCATATAGAGAACGAAGTTTGCACGACTACTTTGAAAGTGCCATCAGTTGATCTTTTAGATGCAAATAAATTAACTTATTACAGTTCCTCAGTGTAATTGATACATATGAAAACACAGGCTTCTACAAAAACTTAGAGGTGGCCAGGTGTTTCACATTTGTTCTTTCTTCATCCTCTATTGTCAACTTGGGAGAAAAAGTATACACATAGGACCAAATTGTGTTTTACATATATCCCTTTATTAGAGCTGAAATCTTTTCACTGTTTCTGAAATACTGTATGATGGAGGGAGTCTTTCATAGCTGAATAATTATAATTGCAAATGAAGAATGTGCTTAAGAGGCCTTGTGGCACCGTGGTTAAACAGCAGTGTGGCAGTGAAGACTATGCTTGCAAACTGAATTCGATCCTGGGCTCAGATAGCCAGCGGAATGTTGACTTGGCTTTCCAACTTTCTGAGCTCAGTAACCCAGCTTGCTTTGAAGGGTAATGTGTAGCTTGCATAATTAAAGGAGAAACTGCCCAGAGTAGAGATGGGCAGGACTTGTTGTACAACTCGCACTGTGCAGTGCCACAGCTGCTGCGCGGTCCCTCCAACCACCCCGTGGCTGGCTGCCCCACTCATAAGCCTCTGCCTGCCGCCCAGGCCATCTTCCGGCACTGGCTGTCCAGTCCACGAAAGGGCTCAAGGTGCCCTTCCCGTAGCCAACCACTCAACAGCTGCAGAGGGAGACTCCTCATCCCATCTCTTTGCCTGAGGTCAGCTGCTGGAGGAAGCAAGGAAGGGCAGCCCAAGCTCCTTCTCAGACTGGGCAGCCCACAACGGAAGACAACCTGGGTGATGAGCAGAGGCTTGTGAGTCGGGCAGCTAGCTGCAGGGGTTGTCAGAGGGAATGTGCAGCAGCTGTGGCACCACACAGTGCAAGTTGTATGGTGTGGCACAACTTAGGTTGTGCCCATCTCTAGCCCAGAGAGTGCTTTAAGTGCTATGGGGTGGTGTATAAGCAGAACACTTTGCTTTATGTCAAGAAGATAAATCTGTGAGTACAGAGCAACCTAATTCACAGACAGTGGAATGTGACAATCATTCAATATGCAGCCCTCACTAGTTATCTGTACAGCATAATTTAGGTCTTAGAATTAAACACTAATATATCTCTAATTGCACTTTGAGTCTAGGGATTTGTTTTTCATGCCAAGACTGAATTGTGATCAAAGCCATCAGCAATCAAAGGTAGGTGGAAAAAGTGGTTCAGTTGTTAACAACTATTAAACAATTGGAAGGTATAAATCCTTGCCAATCTACTGTATAACAGAGGCCCTCTAGATCCTGTATAAAACTACAGTATCACAAGATCTTGATCCTATCCTCATTCTTCAAGGCAACTTGGTTTTATATTAAAATTCAAAAACCTTGCAAGAGATTATGCAGTCAAAGTATGAATTAAACCACGAAGGGGGAGCCATTTCTCCTCCATATATCGATAAATTAATATTTCCATCATATTTTTCCAGTATCCAAACTGGCTAGAGTTAATGGGACTTTAAGTTTAACACATCTAGAGAACCAAAGGTTTCCAAGCTCTGCATTAGATGATTGTAATGAAGGACTACAGAGGCTATAACTTGGCATGTGATAAATCTTATCTCTCTGCTGTATGGAACACTGCTGATTTGTTGGAGACTGAATGAGAGAAAAATGAATTTAGAAAAGTTTCTGAGGGCTCAGTCTCACTGACAAAAGCCCCCTGTTTTGTATCAAGCTGGGCTGAAAACAATTTGGATTTAATTTTTAGTCTACACACGAGGTACGTGCATGTATGGACTACTGTGCCAGGGGACTGAGTTTTTTGCCTCTCTGACAGAAGTCTGTTTATTTGAGGCATTTTATTTTCAATTCCATGCCACTTTTTTTAAAAAATCCCTACTATTTGATACAGTGCTATTCCAGTTAGCAGGTATTTAAGAAGAGGTTAAGGCACTGGTTCTTAACCTTGGGTTACTCAGGAGTTTTGGACTGCAACTCCCAGAAGCCTTCACCACCAGCTGTCCTGACTGGGGTTTCTGGGAGTTGCAGTTCAAAAGCATCTGAGTAACAAAGGTTAAGAACCACTGGGTTAAGGCACTGTGCTTGCCTCCTCCTGCCCACTTGATGCCCCCCCCGCAGTGGAATCTTTTAAAAAAAACCCACCTGATTGCCTGCCTGATTGCCCACACACACACACCTGGTTCATCCATCTGTATCACCTCTCCTGTTGCCTGCCTGATCACCTCCATCGCCCATCTGATTTCCGTACCTCAGCCAGATCATGCACACCCATTATCTGCTCAGTTGCCTCCAACTGTCTCCCATCTGATTCCCTCCACCTGCTGGATCCCCCATTGCCTACTTGATCACTTTCCCTCCATTACTCTTCTGATCTCCCACCAGCAGCTGAATTGGCTCACCAGAATCATTTCCCCATTACCTCCCTGATCGCCCACCTTCGATCACCCATCCCACCCACCACACGTGTTTTCTTTTCTTTTTGACATGGGCCGGAATGACTCAAAACATTTGTATTTGAGCTAAAGTCCACCTGACTTTAGCTCAAATTCAAAAGTCTGCTGGCTTATTTTGGCAGTGATCTGCCCTGAGGGTAGTTTTATTAGTGTACCATGAATCTATTTGCCTGGCTGTGGGAAACAAGCCCATTAAGCAAAAATCTTTTTTTAAGATCCTCCAACCAATACCTTAGTGCCATTCTTCTTGTATATATCACAGTGAACTATTTGCACAACCATGACCTTTTCTTGAAAAGGTCTACTTTAAGTCTGAGCTTGCTAAAAATATAGCTTTTGTGTAGCTTTAAATCAGCACTTTCTAGAAATAATTGAAGCTTTTTGTCCTAGGTATACTTCTGCAGGCACATTTCTTTTAGTTTTTATAATCAGATTGGCAAGAGAAAATTGGGGGGGGCCCAGTATTGCATGAAAAAGTAGATGGTCGCACAATGCTGCTGCTCCACAATATTTCAGTGAGCTTGAGAAAACAACAGGGAAGCAGAAACAATCCACTGATTTTGTCCTCTTCTAAGTATCTGAACAGAAAGTAAAATCTTGATAAAGATGCTTTCTACCAAAAAATTACAAAAACCCAGATATTTCAACAAATATCTGACTCATTAATCCCTCAATGATTAAAATAAAATGAGAGGTGGAAAATTCTTAGAAGTGGTTATTCTTGATGAGATGGGTACATATTCCCTTTCCTCTCCCCAACATATCAAAATTAGTTGAAAGAGAAATTATCTATTGTACTCTACACTTAGCTAGCATGAAGTCCTACCTGAATTCTGTAGGATATACCTGTGAGTAGAAATCTGTATGCCTGTATTGCAAATTAATCTTGACCTAATGCACTGTTCTACTTAGAAGTAAGTCTTACTGAATTCAATGGTAGTTATTCTCAGCTAGGATGTATATAGGTTTGGGGTCTTACATTTTAATTTCCTTTCATTTTAATTTTGTCTGTTTGCTACCAGAGCAGCCACATTGGCACAGTGGTTATGCTCTTTGACTCCTTGAGTATGGCTTGACATAACATTTATCATACAGAACCCTTCAAACCCTTTGAATGATTTTAGATGCTATCTTTTATCCTCACTTACTAGCTCATACAATAACAATGTGCCCACTTATACATGCATCTTCTTGGGAGGACACTCATCTGTATGAATATTATTTTACAATGTGATGGATTGTGTTTGTAACCTCCTTGTAGCACACATGGATGGACAATGTCATACTGTCTGTGGCATTCTTGGATTTGTGTCTCTATTTTTCTGAACTATGATAAAGAAAAAGCAAATATTTGCTGTTATTTATTTAGAAAGTGGTCAGTCTTTGAAAAGAAAGTGCTGCCTGCAGACAACATCTTTCTCTTTTATGACCAACAGCATGCAATTGTCCATCAGTTCCATGTTATTTGATGAAAGTGGCTTGTTACATGGCGTTTTGGCTCCTGGTGCTCCCCGAGAAACTGTATGTCCCCAGTAGTATAAACACTGAGCGAATGGTCTGATTCTTTCCAATGCATGAAGAGGACTCACCTGTTCTGCGGCTGAATGGGAAATGTGGGGTTTGGTAAGGACTGAAGTACAGGTGCAAAATGTCATTTGGTTGAGGTGTTCAAAAATGAAAGTTTAAGCCATCTCAGAAAAATAGGCCTATCTAGAAATAATAGGCAAAATTAGTATTGTTGCACTAGAATCTCCTATTAATATTCATGAGCGCTAGAACCTTTGGATTCTAGACCTATCATATAGTTTTCCAAATCTTACCAAGCTTGAGAGTTCCTTGAGGAGAGCGTAGGAAGGTAAATACTGTACAGTATTAATAAATTTGAAAGGATCTACAGCTAAACTTGAATAAAACAGCAATGGCAATTTTATCACATGGAGCAAACTATCTAATGGTAGCCATAAAAGAAGGGGGAATGAATAATGCCAGACCACTGTTTGGACAACCCCTTCCTTTTCTGGATTCAGCAGGTTGTCATTTATCATATATCCATCCATTCAGGTGGATATTACTGGTGGACCATATTTCCTGTAGTAGAATTACATCCTATGATTTAAAGATGCCCATAAATCTCTTTGCTTAGTGCCTCAGCATGTTCCGTTCCATGATAGGATTTTAAGCTAGTAATCATTAATGACCAGGCCTTTCTGTTTAACCCCAGACCAGCTGTTAAGATGAGGATCAGCCCTTAACACTTTGGGACCTCGGCACCTGATGGAGTGTCTCTCCCTAAGATTGCCAACCCATGCCATTTGATCCAGTCAGGTTTTGCATTTGCACATGGCCGTCCCTAGAGAGGCCTGGAAAGCTACCACTAGGAACTGGGGCTTCTCAGTAGTGGCCACAATGCTATGGAATGCACTTCTTGTGGATATACACCCGGCTCCCTTGCTTCTGACTTTCAGAAAACACCTGAAAACTTTATTGTTTGAAGAGGCCTTTGGAAATATCTTACCCCTGTGACATTCTTCATAGTTCTATAAGTGGTTATTGTTTTCTTTTTCTTCAGATGTTCAGGGTTTAATGTTCTTTTGGATCTCACTATTTATGTCTTGTGAGTGTGGATGGATAGCTGGGAGTTGTTAGCCAGCCAGAGTGAGTATATAGGTAGGTAGGTAGGTAGGTAGGTAGGTAGGTAGGTAGGTAGGTAGGTAGGTAGGTAGGTAGGTAGGTAGGTAGGTAGGTAGGTAGGTAGGTAGGTAGGTAGGTAGGTAGGTAGGTAGGTAGGTAGGTACATATAAATGAAGAATGAATGAATGAATGTTCCTAATGATTGTTCAGTTTGACAGGCAATCACCACAATCTGTTTCAACACTACTCTTTTTCCTATTAAAACAGATCCATTACCTTTCTCATATGTCAAGAGGTGGTTTTTAATTGGTCTTAGAAGAGGTGTTGTTGTTTAGTCATTAAGACGTGTCCGACTCTTCATGACCCCATGGACCAGAGCACGGCAGGCCCTCCTGTCTTCAACTGCCTCCTGAAAATTGGGTCAAATTCATGTTGGTAGCTTCAATAACACTGTCCAACCATCTTGTCCTCTGTCGTCCCCTTATACTCTTGCCTTCACACTTTCCCAACATCAGGGTCTTTTCCAGGGAGTCTTCTCATAAGATGGCCAAAGTATTGGAGCCTCAGCTTCAGGATCTGTCCTTCGAGTGAGCACTCAGGGTTGATTTCCTTCCGAACAGATAGGTTTGATCTCCTTGCAATCCAGGGGACTCTGTCTTTTTGTTCAGATCATAATTTATTGTAGAATAATAGTGCACTAGTAGTAATCCCCCCCCAGATTTAGTCATGACCAGGCCTGTCTTTATGAACTTTTTTCTTTTGTCCAAATACTTGCTTAGTAATCTGCCTGCTTCAAAATTTTACCACAGAGCTTGGATCAATGTACTCATGAAGCGGATAACATTATATTTATTATAGCATCTACAGCAAGAATCCTTGGGATAAATGGTTCTACTCGCTGCAAAATTAAGCGTAATGTTCTGAGGAGTGCTGTTTTAGAGAGCTGCTTCCAATTTAGAATCATTTCCCATTTTGTGAATGTTACTAGTTTTATTCATTCTTGGATGAAGTTTTGTTTTGTTTTGTTTTTGTTTTTTAAGATGCTGGCTCTGGCCCTCCCCGAGGACATACTGCCATGGATCTTGCATGGTACATGCAATAGTCGCTGGTTCATCTGTCCTATCTGTAGGACAGTTAGCTCTGGGTTGCCAGGAGCTGAAGGACTCACATTATTAAGCTGAGGCACTTCACATATAGAGCATATTTTTATTAGATGGTTTTGATGAGTTTTCTACATGACTATCTAGCAGTATTTAAAAGTCTTCAAAAATTAATTTTCCTAGAGTTCCCAACTTGCTAGAAGCATTTTTGACTTGGCTGTCGGTTTTGATATTTTTACTCTTCTTACTCATTTTCTGTGGGGGCTTCTTTCTACTATTTTCTTTTTCCTTGTGGCATTTTTCCCCCAGGGAGTTTAATCCTATACTTCTAATAACACATGCTCTTGAAAACCACAATATCATGACATAGTGTTAGAATTCCAAGCTAATTTACAAAAGAAGTCACAATTGTATTAACAATGATTTAGCAAGATGGATGAAAGATGAGATCAGCAGAAAGTCTTCTATAATAAAAAACAGTAAAACCTATAGTGACACCATTGTATAGGATTATAGTGCTATTTTTAAAAAGTTTTAGAACTTTTCCTCTATTAATTACATTTCAAAAACAGTTGGGATGGTTCAGTGACTCTTCAGATGTTGTTAGACTCCATTTGTCAACATCCCCGCCAAAGTGGCTAATGGCCAAGGATTATAGGAGTGGTAAACCAATTTCTGGAGAGCCATAGCTTCCCATTCCTGTCATAATGTGTAATCCCCTGGGCTGCTTGGCTGGTGATTGTGGGTGGGGGTGTTGGACAAACAATTTTACCACAATTCTCCACTCATTCCCTTCCCCATTGGAAAAAAAGCACTTGGGTGGGGGGGGGAATCAAAGTTGGATATTTTCTAACAATCAATTAGCATAGTAACAAATAATTATAACGCAACAAGTAATTAGCGTGAAATGGCATTTAATTTAGAGTTCTTAAGAAACTCAAATGTGGATTTGGAGAACTGTTATGAAAATTATGCAGCATAAAAGAAAGAGGCTAATGATAAACCTGTTCCTTGCCTTCTGTTCTAAATAAATGGCACTATTGAGGGAAATGTTCATGTAATGCATGAGTGAGTGTTATTATAATGCATCCAGAGCCCATTAGTAAATATGAAACACTGAGAGGAAACAAAGCACCAGAGCTAGATTAAGAGGCTGACTACACAGGCTATTTAGCCAGCTGCTTGGAGGGCTGCAGGATGGGTTGGTGGGCTCTTGAAGATGGAGTTCAGATGATGTCTTTGCTTGAGCACACCAGCATGCCCCAGAGCATTCCTACCTTCACCTTTCTTGACAATATTAAAGGGCTTTTACTTTCAATTTGCCAATATTGTGAAGTGGTTTAATAAGTGAGCCATTTCAGAATAATGGCAATTTAATCACTTCCCCTGCTTGACAGAGGTTGGGGAAGTGAATTTTTCAATAATAATAATAATAATAATAATAATAATAATAATTATCATTATCATTATCATTATCATTATCATTATCATTATCATCATTTAATTAATTTATTTATATCCCGCCTATCTGGTCAGGTCAGGACCACTCTAGGCAGCTTTCACTGATGTGCTGCATCAGGTATGAAAAAACATTTCTTTGTCTTGTCTTAAAGGGGCCGGTCAAGAAACCACCCGCAGTCAAATCCACAGTGGTGACTTTGACTGTAAGCAGTTTCTTGGCCCTTTAAGAGAAGGCAAAGAAAATATTTTTAATTTCTTGTTACTGATGCAGTGCATCAGCAGTAGTCTCTATATAATAGAAAATGTTGTTGTTGTTGTTGTTTACTTCCCTGCTCTCTGCTGAGCAGGAGAAGCAATTGATTTGCCAATATCTTAAAGTATCTTGCTTATTAAGGTCATTCCAATCAAGCCTGACTGTTCCCAAGCAGTCCACACTAGCTTGCTTTCTGTTGCTAGTGTAGCCATACCTTTAGTTGTTACTGAATCTGTAGATTGTAGAATAATTATATACCCTGTTTCCCCAAAAATAAGACAGAGTCTTATATTAATTTTTGCTCCAAAAGATGCATTATTTTCAGGGGATGTTTTATTTTTTCCATGTACAACAATCTATGTTTATTCAAATACAGTCATGTCATCTTATTCTGGTTGCTCCACAGTGGTGGAGGGTGGGGTTTCTCTTAACTGCGGCTTATTTTTGGGGTAGGGTTTATGTTATGAGCTTCCGGAAAAATCATAGTAGGGATTATTTTCTGGTTAGGTCTTATTTTAGGGGAAATAGGGTAACTGTGCTTTACCTTTTCCTAGCAAGTCTAATAGGATTTTAAATCTGTGTACTGTTAAAAAAAGGGGGGGAGATGTCTTAATGTGTTTTGACTTCTCTGCCTTTTAAAAAGAAGACTAAGACAGTGTTTTATTTCTGTGTCCTCTTTGTTTTGATCCTGAAGAGTTATTTTAGGTAAAACTGAACTTCCCAGGATGGCAGAAGGTTGTGGCAGCTTTACGTCCAACATTGTTCTCCTTCCTGGTAATGGGTCATCAGTCCTTCTTCCTTAGAGTCATCTTGCTTTCACTGACATTCCACTTTGGAAAAAAAGAAAAAAAAATCAGACTAAGGCAATAGCAAATGAGAATGAATCAGTTCTTTTCTATTAGTGTAACCTGTCCCTAATTTGTAAAAATAAAAATAAAAATAAAAAATAGTTAGCATAGTAAAGCTGCTTAAATTAAGTGCTAGCTTGACACAAGAAAATTGGTGATTTAGATGTATTAGCATATGTTTAGGCTTAGGTTGACCTGGCAATAATGAAGCACAAGGACTGATCCTTTGGTGTAATAGGATTGGGAGGTTAACGCTGTTTGGAGTTTGACTTTTTAAATGTTTCTTTCAAGCCATTATTTACCTGGAGTGAGCATTGTGATGTTTCCTGCATCACAGCTTTACTGTACTGACAATAGCTTATAATCATCCATTTAACATGATATGTGATGTACTTCTCTGTTTTGTGAATGGTGCATATGTTGACATGCATGGTGTTCCATTTTAAAAATAACTGCAATCAGAGATTGAATTTCTTTTTAAAGGGCTGACTCGCACATGCATTTTTATCCCTCAGACAATGACAATATATAAAGCAGTGATGGATTTCCTCTGTAAATGAGATCCAACAGGCAAATTTTCTGTAGCATCCAGTACTTTCTTTAAAACATGGCTGCTTCACTCTGCCATTTTGACTTGGGTCAAGAAGCAGGCGTCTTTTAATTTTGTGGCTGCTGTCCCCAACTGCAGTGATCAGGGAGCTCAAGAAAGTAAAATCTGTCACTGCCTCCATATCTTCCCCTTCTATTTGCCAGGAGTTGATGGGACCAGTGGCCATGATCTTAGTTTTTTGTATGTTGAGCTTCAGACAGTTTTTTCTACTCTCCTCTTTCACCCTCATTACAAGGTTCTTTAGTTCCTCCTCACTTTCTGCCATCAGAGTGGTATCATCTGCATATCTGAGGTTGCTGATATTTCTCTTGGCAATTTTAATTCCAGCTTGGGATTCCTCCTGTCCAGCCTTTCACATGATGAATTCTGCATATAAGTTAAATAGGCAAGGAGACAATATACAGCCTTGTTGTACTCTTTTCCCAATTTTGAACCAATCAGTTGTTCCATATCCAGTTCTAACTGTTGCTTCCTGTCCCACATATAGATTTCTCAGGAGATGGATAAGGTCATCAGACACTCTCATTTCTTTAAGGACTTGCCATAGTTTGCTGTGGTCCACAAGTCAAAGGCTTTTGTACAGTCGATGAAGCAGAAGTAGATGTTTTTCTGGAACTCTCTGGCTTTCTCCATAATCCAGCGCATGTTTGCCATTTGGTCTCTAGTTCCTCTGCCCCTTTGAAATCCAGCTTGTACTTCTGGGAGTTCTCAGTCTACATACTGCTGAATCCTACCTTCGAGGATTTTGAGCATAACCTTGCTAGCGTGTTAAATGAGTGCAATTGTACGGTAGTTGGAGCATTATTTGGCATTGCTCTTCTTTGGGATTGAGATGCGGACTGATCTTTTCCAATCCTCTGGCCACTGCTGAGTTTTCCAAACTTGCTCTCATATTGAATGTAGCACCTTAACAGCGTCATCTTTTAAGATTTTAAATAGTTCCACTGGAATGCCATCACCTCCACTGGCCTTGTTGTTAGCCAGGCTTTCAGAGGCCCACTTGACTTCACTCTCCAGGATGTCTGGCTCAAGGTCAGCAACTATATTGTCCAAATCTTCCTGATATAATTCCTCTGTGTATTCTTGCCACCTCTTCTTGATGTCTTCTGCTTCTCTTAGGTCCCTCCCATTTTTGCCCTTTATCATATATACACTGTCACGCACCCATTCCCCTGTTTGTTTCTCCACACAAACCAGGTTCACTTTCGGGTGTGACATTTACTTTTCAACCCTTTCTGCTGCCGCCAGAGGAGTTTTTCCTCACTATATCAAATATGACTCTTCAATCAAGTATTATTCAATAAATCAATGTTTATTTAAGTGTTCATAAGTAAATCATATAAAGTTAATCATGGATGGTCTTATGTTAATCATTCAATCAACTGTGCTTTAGTAACATTTATATTTGCTTATGTATAATCATGTTACTCAAGGTATTTATTCATTTCTTATCTTGTTCCTTATCTCCCTATTCTTCTCTAACACAAGACTGGTTCTAACTGCCTAAACTGCTTGGTTTTCTCCAACTCATATCCCTAACTCATCCTTAACTCTAACTGAAATCCTCTCTAACTGCTCTTTAACTGTCATCCATTCTTCTTATATTTTCTTAGTCCCGCCTTTTCTGTACAACCATTGGCTCCGGACTTAGGGTTCCATAGTGATGGGCAGGAGTGGTTCCTGACCTGTCTGTCACATGCACATATACATATACATACATACACAGAGAGAGAGAGAGAAAGGGAGAGAGAGAGGGAGAGGGAGAGAGAGGGAGAGAGCATTGACAAGTGGTATTTAATATTTTAAACTTTTTCAGACTGTAGATAAGTAAATAAGTGGATACTGATCCCATGGAATAAGGAGGTCCTATTGTATTAATCTATGGACTTATTAATCTAATATTTATTCCAAACTATATATAGAAAACAATATACAATAAGAGATAGAAAATATAAAAGTTGAGGGATCAGAAAAGAACACAGAGAGAACTGCTGCAGTACAGGCTCACACCAGAGCATACTGTAACAAAAATGCTCAGATGATTTATAAACACTTATGGCCACCTTTCTATTGGAAAGAGCCAATGTGAAAAAATACCTTCTGATATCTGTTCCTGCTTCTAGATTTCACTGGTGCAGGCAGACATTTACATATTTTACTCTCACCTAAGCCCCACTCCCCTGGGAAACCCTTGGGAAACCTCAATCAGGGCACATGGAGTTGTTCTCCTGCCCTGACTACCTCTGGTGCCAGAATATCTGTAAGTTTCATTTCTCAAGAAATCACTTCAAGATGCCATCTAGGAAGCAGAAACCTAAACTTTTGCTTTCTAATCCATAGGCGTAAATGAGACTCGCAATATTAGGAATTTTATAACAGATATTTGGAATTATCAGATTTGGATTCAGATACATTTGGAACTATCATAATATAGCATTTTTCATTGAATTCCAAATATTTCTGAACCTGGATGCACCTCCGTAGAGGAAATGCTTGTAAGAGGAAGGAGGATGGTAATCTGTATGGTAATAGTAAAAGTGGGGTTCAGTCATGTTATGGAAGGGAAACTGGTAAGATAATGAATGAAACTGTGGATCAAGAACACACCGTGGCAGTGTGCTGTATAAAACAGATTCCTTTTCACCCCAACTGTAGTTCTTCCCAGGATATAGTGAGAAAGGTGTTTCCATCTGTGATGCAGACAATGATGACGACAATGATGATTATGAGATTCTGTATTTATTTGATCAAGAATTTAGTGACATCTGGTGGTAGGCTACATATTGCTTTGTAGAAAATTGTTCAGCAAATTATATATAGGTCAATTGACCCAATATATACTAATTTGAAATTATTTTTCTGTGAAAATAATTTTGTTTCCCTTATGGAATTGTGTAAATCATAGATAACAGCAATATGCTTTAGTAAAACTAGCTTTCCTTCTTCTTTGCCAAGATAATCCAAAAATTATTCTGTTCTGAATATGGAACTTGTGACAAACCCAGACCTACTGGGATATGTCACACAGTTACACTAAGCTGCCACCAACCATTCCCTTTAATAAGTCACACAGACCAGGGATGGATTTTTAAACAATAAAAAGAATAAGGTTTATTTTAAATACACACAGGAAAATAAAACAATCAGGAGTATAAAATAAAGTAACGTGGCTTATTCTCACTCCTACAAGCATACAGTTTGGTTCACCCAGAACCCTTAACTTGAAGCACAGACCCTGAACCTATCAGTTCTGGCTAACCAACAGACACCTGAACCTATCAGGTTGGTACTCTGACACACAGTAGTACCCTGTCTGACACACAGACTCCCACAACAGCTTCTTCTTCCCAGCTGCTGCTTCGTCACAACCCAGTGTCTCTCAGTGTCTCATCAACTCTCCACACACGCTTCACATATTTATACAGTACAGCCCCTCCTCCTGATGTCCCGCCTTCCACTCCCCATAGGATGGAACTTTCCCTCCAAACCCATGACAGACAGGTAACATCAGTGCTGTATGTAACACCTCCCCTCTTTATAAGTTGTTTTGTAGGGGGAAAGCTAACGTGCTTTTCACCAAAAAACAACCTTGATAAAACATACAAAAACAGTTATACATACCATATTATACTTACTTACATTCTAAGTTAAACATTTCAAATAGGCATTTAAACATTTACCATATACATTACATCAATTTACCTTTATTCATACAAACCAATTCAAAAACAGGTACATTTTACTTTTTGTCATCATTATATACACATAGTCCATGTTCTTTCGCCGTCTTCAATCTTCAGGTCTTCTTGATAAGGCGTCAGCAACACAGTTCACTGACCCTCTGACCACCTTCACTTCAAAGTCATAGTCCTGTAGGTTTAAAGCCCACCTCATAAGTTTGCTATTGTGGGTTTTCATTGTCTTTAACCATTGCAATGGTGAATGGTCAGTACACAGAATAAAATGTCTTCCCCAGATGTAAGGCTTGGCCTTCTGGATCGCGTAGACTATGGCCAAACACTCCTTCTCCACGGTTGCCAAATGTCTCTCACCTTTTTGAAGTTTCCTACTCAGGTAGGACACTGGATGCTGGTCACCATTCTCATCCTCTTGGCACAGAACTGCTCCTACCCCGCTGTTAGACGCATCGGTGTAGATGATGAACTCCCGGTCGAAGTCTGGAGCACGCAGGACAGGATAGTTGATTAACGCCTCCTTCAACCTCTGGAACGCCGCCTCACAGTCGCTGGTCCACGGGATGCGGTCATCAGCCTTCTTCCTCGTCAGATCGGTCAGCGGAGCCGCAATCTCGCTAAACCTCGGGATGAACTTTCTGTAGTAGCCCACCAACCCAAGAAATGATTTGACTTTTTTCTTGGTGTTCGGTCTAGGCCAATCACGAACAGCTTCTATTTTGGCCTCTAGGGGTTTTATCATTCCTCCCCCTACCATGTGACCCAAGTATTTTATTTCTGGGCTACCCAGCTGACACTTGCTGGCCTTTACTGTTAGCCCTGCTGCACTTAACCTCTGCAGCACTAACTCCAGGTGTATCAGGTGATCTTCCCAGGTATTACTGAAGATCCCTATGTCGTCAATGTAGGCCACTGTAAAGTCACTGAGCCCTGCCAAGGTCTGGTCCATCAGCCTTTGGAATGTGGCTGGTGCATTTCTGAGACCAAAGCTCAGGACTCGAAACTCATAGAGACCAAAAGGGCTGCAAAAGGCAGTCTTTTCTTGATCCCTGGGATCAATTCTTAATTGCCAATATCCCTTTACCAGGTCCAATGATGAGATGAACCGACAACCCCCTATGGTTTCAATCAGGTTGTCTAGCCTGGGCATTGGGTAGGCATCAGGAGTGGTTACACGGTTTAATTTCCTGTAATCAACACAAAACCTAATGCTCCCATCAGGCTTGTCCACAAGGACTATCGGAGAGGACCAAGGACTAGAAGAGGGGACGATTATGTTCTCCCTCAGCATTTCGTCCAGCTCCTTCCGCACCTTGTCCCTATAGGGTCCCGTTACTCGGTATGGGGATACTGCCTGCGGGGGTGCATCTCCTGTGTGGATCCGATGCATCACTCCCTTCACTATCCCCGGCTTGTTGGAAAACACCTGTTGATATTTGCTAAGCAGCATTTTTAGTTCTTGCTGCTGGTCTTGGGTGAGTGCAGGACTGATCTTTACCTCCTCTGGGTTGTATTTTACTTCCCCTCTACCCTCCCAGAAGGGTAATTCCGCTTCCTCACTCTCAGCTGCTTTTATCGCGAATAAAACCCTCTGTTCCCCTCTGTAGTAGGGTTTTAGGGCATTCACATGAACCACCCTCCTTGCTTGGTTCTCCTCCTGCTCTATTAGGTAGTTCAGGTCTGACATCTTGGAAATGACCCTATATGGTCCTGCCCATTTGAGCTGCAGTTTATTCTCTCTGCAGGGCCTAAGCCAGAGCACTTCCTCCCCTGGGTCAAAGTGCCTCTCTCTAGCTTTGCGGTCATACCATGTTTTCTGTCTGACCTTCTGAGCTTGCAGGTTTTCTGCTGCCAGCTCTAGATTTCTCTTTAGGTCATTCATCAAGGTGTCTATGTAAGTCACAACGTCTTGTGGGTCATCCTGGGTGATCTGCTCCCAATTTTGTTTGATCAAATCAAGGGGCCCTTTCACCCGTCTCCCAAATAGAAGTTCAAATGGACTAAACCCGGTACTGGCTTGTGGCACTGATCGATAAGCAAACAAAAGGGATTGCAGCTTCTGGTCCCAATTGTTTGGATTCTCCGCCAAGTAAGCCCTAATCATGCGCATTAGAGTCCCATTGAACTTCTCAGTTAACCCATTGCTTTCAGGATGATAAGCAGTGGTTTCCTTGTGCTTAATTCCACAGATCTGCCATAAGCGTTTCATGAGCTTTGATGTGAACGATGCGCCCAAATCTGTGATTATCTCTGAGGCAAATCCCATCCTGGACATATACCCCACCAAAGCATCGGCCACTGTGTTAGTTTCAATGTTAGTCAAGGGTATGGCTTCAGGATACCTTGTGGCATGGTCCACAATTGTTAGAATGAACCTGTTCCCCCTCTTTGTGGCCTTGGGCAAAGGTCCCACAATATCCACCCCTATGCATTTGAACGGAGTGTCAATCACAGGCAAAGGGCACAACTTTGCTTTAGTCCTGTCGCGGTTATTCCCCTGCCTTTGACACACATCACATTGTTTACAGAACTCCCTGATCTGCTTCCCTATGTCAGGCCAGTAGAAATTCTGTGTGATTCTCTGCTGTGTTTTGTTCACTCCTAAGTGTGCAGCAAACATGTCAGAGTGCCCCCTTTGTAAGATCATGGGGCGATACTTTTCAGGTACCACCAGCTGACTTCTGATCCCATCTCCCCCTTTTGAGATATTCCTCAGGGTTTCTCTATATAAAATCCCCTTTTTCTCCAGAAATCTCACTGGGGTCTCAGGTGTTAGCTGGGCGTCAGTCACCTGTTCAAAACACTTTTGGAGAGTGGCGTCTGCCTTTTGCTCCTGTCCAAATCTGCTGTCTGTGGTTAAGGTTTCCACCACAGCTTCTGAACTTCCCCCACCTGCTTCCGTCTCTGGCTCATCATTACCCCCCTGAACTGTCCCTGTGGTGGCTTGTGAGCGTGTAATCACTAGCACCCGTTTCACATGTTCAGCCAGGTCATTTCCCACGAGCACGGCTGCTGGCAGAGTCGATGAAATCGCTATCCGCCAATCTCCCCTCCAGCCTTGAAAGTTGACAGGTACCTCTGCTACTGGCAGAGAGATTATCTGCCCCTCAATCCCTGCCACCTTCATGCTCTCATTTGGGATTATAAACTCCCTAGGAATAATATCTGGATGGCACAGGGTTACCTGGGAACAAGTGTCCCGCAGCCCCCTATACTGACGGTCAAGTATTCCTACGTCCACCCCTGCTGTCTCAAACAACTGAGAATCTGTTTTTATCAGCAAGCAGCGCTTTACCTCCAGAAGAGGACCATTTTCCTCAGCCTGATCAGCAGAGGCAGCTGTCCCAGACTGAGTAGCCATGGCAACAGGCTCCCTCTGTGACACTGAGCCTTGCTCTTTCTGGACACAAAACACAGCTTTTGGCTTGGTCCCACTAGAATTCTGAGGCACCATCCCTTTTAGCTGCTTCAATTTCTCACACTCTGAGATCAGATGACCCTTTCCCTGACAGAAATAGCATTTTCTAGTGTATTTGGATTCTCTCTCCTCTTGTTTCGGTTTTCCCTCCAAATTCTGAGGGCTTGGTTTCATGCCTGAGGGCTTCCCTTCACCATGGGCCCCTCCCCCTTGCTGGCTTTTCCCTGGTCCCTGAGAGTACTTGCTGTAGGTTTCTTTGGGTTTACCTACAGATTTCCCCTCACCCAAGGGCTTTCTTATTTGGGAGATAAAATCCGCGATTTCTGCGGCTGCTGCCACAGATTTCGGTTTCCTTTCCCTCACCTGGAATTTCAATTCCCCATGCAGAACTGAATAGAACTGTTCCAGGGCTATCAAGTCTTTAAGCTGTTCATAGGTCTCTGTCCCCTCCTGCGATAGCCATTTCTCAAGCAGCCTCACCAATTGGGCCCCCACTTGGGTAAAAGTCTGTTCTGGCTTCTTGGTAAGGGACCTGAATCTTTGTCTCAGCTGCTCTGCATTTATCCCATGTCTTGCAAACACCAGTTTTTTGAACTCTGCAAAATCTTTCATCAGTTCCTCAGGCATCTCGGCATAAACCTCAGCCAGGCTACCACTGATTAAAGATCGCATGATGGTCATCTTCTCAGTTTCCCTCACTGAGAAGTCCACAAACGCTCTTTCCACTAAGGAAAAGAACACCTCAGGACAATCTCCCTTGTGGTACACAGGGAATTTCTTCAGGTCAGCCTTAGACAGTTGGCCTCCCTCAGAATCCCTATTATTATTATTGTTCTGGTTCATCAGTTCCAGTTTTCTTAATTCAAACGCCATCTTCTCTCTCTCCATTCTTTCTTCTCTCTCCATTCTCTCTCTCTCTCGCTCTAATTCAAATTGCCTTTGTTTCTCCCTTTCCTCCCTTCTTTCTCTCTCTAATCTTTCCTCCATTTCCCTCACCCTCAGTTCATGCTGTTGGGCTAGGAGTATTTTCCTGAGTTCTGGGTCCTGCTCTCCTGTGCTGTCACCCTGCACTGAGCCAAATTCATCCTCAGAACCTTGGTCAATCTGGGGGTCTTTCACTTCACTCATGTCTGCTACTTGGCTTCGAGTCAAGGGCATACCCCCCCCTCAGAACAGGCTGCTTTAAAAAGTCAAGCCTCAGAATAAAACGACCACTTTTTTTCCTTTTTGCCTCAGAACCAGCTCTCCCTAGAGATTGCTGCTGTTCTTCAGCACTAAACTTGTAACAGTATCAAGTCAGAGCCTACCCCCCTCTGCTGGGCCTCTCAGCTGGCAAGCTAGCTCACTGTTACTACGCAGATTTGCCTCAGCTTTTTCCCGCCAAAACTAGGCTGCCTCAGAGCACCTTAATCTAAGTCTCCCCAGTTGGCACGTTCTTCTACTAGCGCACCTCCCCGTGAGGTACACCTAGAAGATTACCTACGCGCCTCAGACTGTCCCTGACTAGACCCCCCTTGCTCTGGGCACACTTGCCAAGGCTTTGCTGGACCACTGGACAACTGGACCAGTCGTATCCCACACGCTGGACACCAATCAATGTGACAAACCCAGACCTACTGGGATATGTCACACAGTTACACTAAGCTGCCACCAACCATTCCCTTTAATAAGTCACACAGACCAGGGATGGATTTTTAAACAATAAAAAGAATAAGGTTTATTTTAAATACACACAGGAAAATAAAACAATCAGGAGTATAAAATAAAGTAACGTGGCTTATTCTCACTCCTACAAGCATACAGTTTGGTTCACCCAGAACCCTTAACTTGAAGCACAGACCCTGAACCTATCAGTTCTGGCTAACCAACAGACACCTGAACCTATCAGGTTGGTACTCTGACACACAGTAGTACCCTGTCTGACACACAGACTCCCACAACAGCTTCTTCTTCCCAGCTGCTGCTTCGTCACAACCCAGTGTCTCTCAGTGTCTCATCAACTCTCCACACACGCTTCACATATTTATACAGTACAGCCCCTCCTCCTGATGTCCCGCCTTCCACTCCCCATAGGATGGAACTTTCCCTCCAAACCCATGACAGACAGGTAACATCAGTGCTGTATGTAACAGAACTATCTCACTTAGAACATGCAAATCCCCTGACTTTCTCAAAAAATGTGTACTCCAAAAAGCAGTACAAAATAGTTCAATTTTTAAAGCAGCAGTTGCCAGACTTATTGGGATCACACACTGATTTTCATTTTCATTTTTCATTTGAGAAACTTTTGTGCCGTCCATCCTCTACTTGGGCAGCATCCTATCCCCTTAGAAATTACAATTTTAAATTAAATACATGCAAAAAAGTAAGAATATTTTAGAATATAAGTAAGCACAGCTGTTTTTTCTTGACAAATCCTAAATTCTAATTATGATATCTAGCATAGAAATTTGCATAAACTGATTATTTTTTTCCTTTATAAAAATCTCACAGTAGTGTTCCTTGGAATTTCTTTACACTTGGCTAAGTGGGCATTGTCCTACTGTTTGACAACTGATGGTTTTAAGAAATCTGGGCTTCTTAGTCAAATAGACAGCATATTTCATAATCATGGCGGGTTGCAACCTTTTGGACGCACATAATATCTGAACAGACTTAGTGAATTAGCTATCTGGCTGCAGAGTAGGGAATGGTGAACCACTTCTGAATACTTCATACCCATTACACCTTGGAAACAGTCACCATACGTTGGAATTGACCTAATGGCACTTGGTGAATATTTCAACATCTGTAGACCAGAATCAATAGCTATACAATTTGTTCTTAAGTAGTAGGAAATATAAGAGACAAATGAAACAATTTTTAAGGAAGGTGGGCAATTATGGCTTACCCAATGTTTTGCCTACAGCTTCCATCAGTTCTAGACTGAATGGTAAGCAATTATGGCAAGGAATGATGAGAGAGATCCAGTCCAGAGACATCTGAAGGGTTTTGTTGCTTCGTCCTATTTCAAAGGATTGACAACAAAGAATCAATTCAGCCCTTCAAAAAAAAACCTCCAGTTTCTGAATGTGGAATATTGTGCTTCTGTATCCTTGAATCAAAATTCCAGGAAATTGCCTGATATTGTGCAGCAATATGAGGCCCATGTTGCCAGCACAAAAAGTATGCAAAGCTTTCCATAGCAAAGGTTAGCCTGAATATTGACAACTCTTTCTTTCTTTCTCCAAACCTTTATTGGCATAAATACAGCTGGGATTACTAACAATAAACACAACGGGTTATAATTTGGAAGTTAATTTAAGAATCTCAAGCAGAAAAATAGCGACAGCTTCAGTGATACGGGAGGAAGAATCATTCAGAAAAATCTCAGGGGTGTTCGGCAGGGAAGATAACCAGGGTTCTAGTAGTGCCTTACGAATGGAAAAATGAACTGAGCAGAAAAACAATATATGGTCAAGTGTATCCGGAACCAAATGGCAGAACAGGCATAATCGATCCTCTTTAGGAATATTTGCAAATCGACCGGTATGGTTCGCTGAGGGAAAAATGTTAAATCGGGCTAACATAAATGCTCTTCTTAACCTGGGGTTGATAAGTGAGGAAAAATAATTTGGATGATAACCAAGTGAAGGGAAAAGACCAAAAGAAAGCGGGGAACAGGTAGGATTCAGTTTGGCTGCAAGAACCTCAAACTCATGCTGCCAGAGTTTAGATTTAATAAGAGCATGGGCCTGTTGAATTCCTAAATCATTTAGGGATTCTAGATTCAAATCAAGGGATTGAAGTTTAATCTCAATCAACTTCAGCCACTTGGAAAGGAAATTGTCTCTGAGTAGATCGTATAGTAAGGAATTGGGCTTAGAGTTTAAATGTAAACGAAGCCAATATTTAAATGTGGTGGACCAAGCAAGGGTAGAAGGGAGATGGGTACCCAATTCCAAAACTAAAGTTGAAAGACGAATCATGTTGGGGACTCCTAAGATTTTCCTGAAGAAGGCGGCTGCCAAAGTGTCAACATCGTGATCTATGGCCTCAATCCAAATAGGAGCTCCATATAGTAAGTGGGAAAGCAATTTAGTCCGAAAAATAAGCAACGCTGCAGGCACAAATTGATTGCCAGATGAGTAGTGAAATTTTGAGATGGCATTAAGATGGAGGCTAGAGGAAGATAGAACCAATTTTTTGTGGGGACGCCAACTGAGTTTATGATGCAGAGTGATACCTAGATATTTAAAGGATAAAACCTGCTGAAAGGTTTGTGCTCCGATTGTCCAGGGAGATAGTGATACAGAGTTGGAAAAGTTAATTATTTTAGTCTTGTCAGCATTTATAACCAGGTCGTTAGCTGAACAAAAAGTTTGAAATTTGGATAGGGTACGACGGAGACCAGCTTTTGTTAGAGATAATAGGACTGCGTCGTCCGCGTACAAAAGCACAGAAATTGGGGAACCATTAAGAGAGGGTGCAGCATTAGTAGAAGCAGAAAGAGAGGAAGGCAGGTCCGCTAAAAATAAATTAAAAAGTAGTGGGGCTAAGACACATCCCTGCCGAACACCTTTGTCAACTAATAATTTGTCAGAGAGCTCATAGGAATTTGGCAGCCGAATCTGACATATATTGGAGGAGTGGAGACGCCTAAGCAAAAAAAGCAGTCGGGGTTCAATACCCCAGTTGTTAAGTTTATCCCACAGTAAATTCCTATTAACTGAATCAAAGGCTCCTCGTAGATCGACGAAGGCGGCAAAAAGTCTAGCTTTGTGATAAATTGAGTATTTTCCGGCAAGGTGATACAAAAGCAGAACATGATCCAGAGTCGAGGCTTCAGAACGGAAGCCTATCTGTTCCTTCCCAGGGAGGTTTTTAGAAGAGGCCCAAGCTGATAGTTTTGATAAGAGAAATTTAGAATAAAGTTTGCCTATATGAGACAATAGGCTGATTGGGCGATAGTTACTAGGAAGAGAAGGGTCGCCCTTTTTGAAGATTGGTATCAGAATAGAAGATAGCCAAGAGTCCGGAAATACACCGGAGTGATTTACTATGGTAAATAATTTGGCAAGCAGATGGGACCACCAAAGAGGATTGTTAGACAGAATCTCTGAGATAACATGATCAGGCCCTGGGGATTTGCCAGGTTTAAGGGTGGAAATTAACTCTAGTACCTCATCGGAGGTAACCGGGGGCCAATCTGGGAAGTTTTGAGAGGGATTGATAGAATAATGGGGAGAGCACGAGGAGGAGAAGATTTTTGAAAAATGGGTAACCCAAGAATCAGAGGGTATTGGAGAGTACGGAGAGAGAGCATAAGATAAGTTTGTACGGGAAACAAGGGACCAAAAAACCTTAAAATTCCGAGAAAGAATGGCTTGCAGCAGATTGGTCCATTTGCGTTGGGCGTGTAGATGTTGTTTCATATCCAGAAGGGTGGTACAAGACCTTCTGGCTTCGAAGTAAATTTTAAGAGCATTAGGGGAAGGGTAGGCTCGAATAGAATGAAAAAGGGATCTGACCTGTTTCTTTGCCAGCCAACAATCGGAGTCGAACCAAGAATTAGCTCGATTGTGGGAAGAAGACCGATAAGGCCTACTAAGAGCTTGAACCAAGGAGGCCAAGAGACAGTCGTAAGTGTCTATAGCCTGGGGGGTAGAGTTGGTTGAACCTATAGTATTAATAAGGTCAATAGTCTCTGGCAATTGTGACCATGATAAAAAGTCAGTGTCAGTTTGAGGGGACCATTTAAGGCGTGGTGTGGGGCTGAGAGGGGGGGGAGTAATAGGAGGGGGACGGACTGGGAGATTTAAGGATAGTCGAAGAGGCAGGTGGTCACTGTCAGTTCGTGTTTCAACAAAGAAATCAGATATAAATGGAAGGAGAATAGGGGAGGCAAGGGCATAATCGATTACACTGGGGCCCTTGACAGAAAAATGAGTATAACCCCCAGGAATGTCTCTCCCCACAGTTCCATTTAATATAACAACTTGGAGACTGAGACTAAGGTTGGCTAACAAAGCAGCATAAGCATTGATAGAATGGTCTTTAGAGGATCTTGCAAGGTTGAACCAAGGAGGGGTTGATGTTTCAAGATCCCACTTCAAATGGCTAGCCAGTTTGATGTTATTAGGTCCTATTCTGGTATTTAGATCACCCATAAGAAGAACAGAAGCTGTGGAGTGAGTCCTTAAATGGAGATTTGCAAGATTCTCAATCTCGGTCCAGTAATTATTCGGGGAGGGAGCAGAAGGTGGTATGTATAAATTGAAAAGTAAAATAGTAAATTTGTTACACTGCAATAACAGGATCTGAATATAATTGGAATGGGAAGGGATAGAAGATAGTGTAAACAAGGAAGAGGATTGAAAAAGACAACATAGTCCAGCTGCAGGGCGACCCTTAGGGTTAAGTTTAATAGCGGGTATATGAAACGTAGAGAAACCCGGAATAAACGGAGGTGTTAATGACCAGGTTTCTTGAAGAAGAATAATATCATAGCCGGATAGAAAACTGGTTAAATCCTTATCTAAGGACAACTCCAATAGTCAAGATGGTTTGCAGGATGCCCTCTTCTGCTCACAGCTATTCATACTTGTCAAAAAAGGTGACAATTGCTTTGTGTTTGGGTGAGAAGTAGTTAAGACTGATAAAAAAAAGAGTCGGCTTCTGGGTCTTTCCCTTGTTTGGTGCAATTTGTGAATGGTAATGAGCACTAGAGCGTATCCTGTTGACTGCTGCTATTGGTGTTGTCCACATTCAGGTTTCCCTTTGCTATATAAAACTTGGCATTTTTTTTCCTGCTGGCAAAATCTAACTGGAAAAAGTAATAGTTTTAGTCTACAGTGTCTCTCTTGTTCTTTGATTCTGGTATGGATGCACCAGAGAGAGACTGCAGAGAGACACTGCAGACTAAAACAACCAGAAAAATCTGCAGTAGCTGAACATGCCCTAAAACAAACTGGACATGAAATTCTATTTCAAAATACTGAAATACTGGACAACACCAGCAATCATTATGTCAGACTGCACAGGGAAGCCATTGAAATCCACAAGCACCACCAGAACATCAACAAAATGAGGACAGTTTGAAACTCAACAAAACTTGGCTACCAGCTCTCAAAAATACAGTGTGCAAAAGGTCAATGAACTCTACCCGGCCACAAGGACCGGGGATCACTACACACAAAAGACCAACTAGTGACACCCTTCAACCACAGTGACAGATAATCTCTCCTTCTTATCACAACAATACACCCACAAAAAGACACACTAATCACCCATTTATAGAAAAAGACAAAAGCCCATCTCACAGCCATAAATACTATACTCCCAAGCCAACTACACCAGAGCACAGAGTGCTGTCCTCTGAAGATGCCGGCCACAGAGATTGGCAAAACGTTAGGAAGAACAACCTTCAGAACACGGCCAAAGAGCCTGAAAAACCCACAACAACCATTAGATCCCGGCCGTGAAAGCCTTCGCGAATACATTTAGCGTTGCTTGTTTCTGCATGGGGCAAACAGTGTTTCTTTTTTTAAAAAAACATGACTTGAAATTCGTTTGCCTGAACTTCCTCAGATTTGGCACAGAGAAGGAACAGACTGTCTGCTATAACTATACCAAATTTGGTGCAGATCTGAAGTTCAGTTTCAAAGCTATAATTTTTTGTTTTGGCTACATCTATTTTTAGAATTGCCTTGTAGAATATTGATTTGCTCTGCTGCACAAAAACAAAACTGTACTTCCATGCAGCTCTAATAACCTGCAGTACTGCAAAGCTCAGTCCTATGATAGTGGGGATAATATATCATGCTGTGCATTGTGGCTCCTATAAACTATTTACAGTAGTTAATTAGTTCTGCATAATTGTATCACTGTCCTAATAAATGGCACCACTTTACTGTATCGCAGTCCTAAATCTAGGCCTGAAAATAAGTGAATGCCCTTTAGAATGTTACTGGAGATGAGACAAGTTTCTATCCCACTTCGTGGCCTGGAATGCGGCGAAGCTCATGACCTGCAGTCTTCTGACTGGAGTTATATCTTTGCATGATTTGTCCCCTGGGAAAATACTACCCTTTAATTAAGCAAAAAAATTGTTCATTTCTTTCCATGTTTAAAAGAAATTTTCTGACAACAAGGAGAGGTGATACGTTTATTAGACCACTAAATTTTTTAGGCAAAAACAAGCAAGCAAGCAATTGCATACAATATGTTTTAACAGCTAGTACCTTTTCAAATACAGTGGTGCCCCGCATAGCAACGATAATCCGTTCCAAAAAAATCGTCGCTATCCAGATTCGTTGCTATGCAGGGCAAAAAAAGCCCATACGAATGCATTAAAACACGTTTAATGCATTCCTATGGGCTGTAAACTCACCGCTATGCAGAAATCCTCCATGCGGCCGCCATTTTCGCTGCCCGGTAAGTGAGGAAAGGGTGCGAAAACACTGCAGGCGGCCATTTTCTTCACCCGGCGACCATTTTTGAACCGCCAATGAGCTGTTCTTAAAATATCGTTATGAGATAATCGGTAAGCGAAATGGCCACAGCAAAACGGTAAGCGAAACACTTACCGATCATCGCAAAGCAATGTTTTGCCATTTAAAACATCGTTATGCGATCAAAAAACGATCGCAAAAACCCCGTCACTATGCAGATTCGTCGTTAACTGAGGCGCTCGTTAAGCGAGGCACCACTGTAATTTGCCATCTGATATAATCTCCATATTTATTTCCTAATTTCATTCTGCCTGTAGAAATTATAATGAACGCAGATAGACATAAATACAGACTCTTGCACACATATATGGGAATAATATATTTTCACAGCCATCTGAATAAGAAAGTGACAGCAGTGAAAGATGTTTGTTAAAAATCATAGCTTTTACTATGACACTTTTTTCTTGCTCTTTTTACTGTAGATACTGATGCTACACTGAAAAAAATAAGGGTATTGAAAGGCATTGAAAGGTATTGGGGCAGAGGCCCATAAGCCTAATTTGTTTCACTGCATTTCACTGCCTATTTTCACTACCTAATGGAAATATTTTGCAAAATTATTAACCAATACATAGCGAAACTTAAATGAGAAGTTAAATTATAGTTGTACAGCTAAATCATTCTATAGAAGATTGTATCTCTAAATTTTTGAGAACAGATTATATTTACCCTTATTCTGTATTTTAGTGCATGGATACCACATAAGAACTCCTTTAGATGAGAGAAGGAAGAGATAGACATAAGTGTCCCTATGAGAGATCTTAAGTGTCATCATGTACCATGGTAGTCACGTGTACTTAGAACTATGCAGCTTTGGTGGGTGGTGGGAGTGGGGTGGAAGAGGCCTCCTCCCTTGGTCCACAAGCTGCTCATGACACAAAAGAGAGTTGTGAGATGGTTCTTAAAAGCTGACTAGGGATGTCATTTATTCATTACTGTGACGGACAGTCCAAATACCTAGCCTGTCCATCACAGTAGAACACTGATGTGATAACCAATGACATGACAGAAGGGGCGGAACCAGGGAAATAAAAGGGGACAGAAAGGCAGTTATAATCAGTTAGAACTAGTGAGGAGTTAGTTTAGGCAGTTAGGGCCATGGTTGCGTTAGAGAGAAGAGTAATAGAGAGATAGATAAATAGATAAGAATAGGACAAGTCTTGGAAAGTTTATGTGATTAAGATTGGACAGAGTTAAACATGTTAAGAAATAAATAAATATTTGAATATATAAATACCTTGATTAACGTGAATATACATAAGCAATCTTAAATGTAATCAAAGCAACGTTTATTGAATGAAGAATAAAAGATCATCCATGATTTTCTGTATATGATTTGCATATAAACACATAAATAAACATTGTTATATTGGACAACACTGATCTAATAGTCATATCTGGTGTAGAGAGGAACAGATCCTCTGGTGGTAGCGAAGAAGGGTGCCAAGTACATGTCATGCCCAAAACCTGGCTGTGTAGAAAAACAAACAGGGGAACTTGGGGTGTGTGGCAGTTATTTATTTATTTAATTAATTTGTATACCACCCCATTTGTGCAAAAGCACTACTCTGGGCAATTTATAATTGACTAAAACAATAAATGTAAATCAAAACAACAAAATAACAGTCAACGCAACAAGTGGCAGAAATACAGAATGAAATACAGCATGAGCCTACAACCATATAGAGCAGCAAAGGTCAGGTCATGCAGGGTTGCCAAAAGAGGCCTCTCTGTAAAGTAGTGTTTTCAACAATATTTTAAAGGAGGGGAGAGAGGGGTCCAGGCACAATCCCACCAGCAGTTGGTTCCATAGCGTTGGAGCCACTGCAAAGAAGACCCTACATCTAGTAGAGGATTTCTTGGCCTCCCTTGGAGTGACAACCCAGAGGATCATGGCCTGGGAGGACCTAGTGGGTCACGTGGATGACTTAAGGAAAGGGCACTCCAACAGGTAACACGGTCCCAAACCGTAAAGGGCTTTATAGCTGATCATCAAAACCTTGGCTCTCATCCAGGAGGCAACAGGTAGCCAGTGGAGAGAAACCAAGACTGGAGAGATATGGTCGAACCTGTGCACAGCAGTCCCCAGTGTGCCTGCTGCCTTCTGCACCCATTGCAATCTTGGAGCCAGACCCAAGGGAAGCCCTACATAGAGAGCATTGCAGTAGTCAATGCAGGAAATGACCAGAGTATGCACCTATGTCCTGAGTGAATCATCATCCCAGAAGGGGAGGAGTTGGGTGATATGCCTCAATTGAATGAAGGCTAGCTGAGGTGTTTCTGAGAGGAAAAAAAATGTAACACATTCAAAACCATTTCAGATCTGTCCAGAGCTGGACATCTCATAATTCTTTAGCTGCTTGCAAATAGGGAATCAATTATATATGAATCTGATAGATTTCAGTAACAAAATT
This sequence comes from Pogona vitticeps, assembly GCF_051106095.1. Classification (NCBI taxonomy): domain Eukaryota; kingdom Metazoa; phylum Chordata; class Lepidosauria; order Squamata; family Agamidae; genus Pogona; species Pogona vitticeps. The sequence goes on from NC_135784.1 coordinate 39,910,472, forward strand.
TTGCTGGGATGATACGCTGAAATATAACCATTTTTCATTTGCTGGGGAATTTTTTAAATTCTGCGCTAAATGTCCAGAATATGTTATTATCACATTTAAAATGAGACTGCAGTTCCTTGTATTTGTATTCTTTGAAGTAAGACTACTTGATAACTTAATACGTAACTTGGGTCTCTGGCTGCGGAGCCAGAAGCTGGGAGTTCAGTTCCATACTGTGCGTCCTTGACAGGGGCTGGATTTGATGATCCATAGGGTCCCTTCCAGCTCTGCAGTTCAAATGTTATTACAGTATTTTAAGACCTGTGGAAGTCAAAGAAACTTGTATCTGAGTAAATGTGTATAGGATTTCCTGGTGGGGGTGGCAATAGGAAAAAACCATTCCTCTAGCATAGCACCTGCTAATTTGCATGAGAGAACAAATGTTACATTCACATTTGGTAAAAGACAATATCCTTACTCTATCCCAAGAGATGATTAGGTTCCTTAAATTTAAAAAAAAATCCTTTAAAGACAGTGAGCAAAAAGTAGGGAAGACAGTTGTACAGTGGCAAGAGCAATTTAGTTTGTCTTCATCGTGCATCCCCGGAGGGAAAAGACTTGAAGCCAGGCCTTCTCGGCGGTGGCTGCTCGCCTTTGGAACAACCTTCCTCCGGAGATTCGCAAGGCCCCTACGCTGGGTACTTTCAAATGCCAGCTGAAAACATGGATGTACATCCAGGCCTTCCCTCCTGTCAACTACTGATTTCTTTTGCTTTGCTATTTATTATTTATTTATTCCTGCACTATTTGTTATTATTGTATGGTAATATTTTTAGGTTTTTTAATTGTTTCGATATTCTGTAAGCCGCCCAGAGTGGTAGAATATACCAGATGGGTGGGATATAAATCGAACAAATAAAATAAAATAAACAATTCAATTTCCCCACCAGGCCAACATAGCTAGCTTGTGATGCATGCAGTAAATCTTAGCTATAAAAAAATCACAATAAATTATCTATTTCGCTGTTGCATTTACACAACCTTTCCATATTATGCTAATGGGGCCAGCACTTGGGGAGTTAGAAATATTCATTGTGAAAATCCTGTCTAAACATTTTCTGTTTACATAAAATATCCAGATAAGAAAAAAAACATTTTTATAATGATTTCTTTTGTGTGTCTTATGTAACTCCGCTTCTAATGCATATATTTTCCTATACATGCAAACGCAGAATTTGCAAAAGAAGAGGAGGAAAAGTAGAAGGTGGACAGAGCAAGAAACACATAAAATGCTCACAGACACATGCATAGGTTTTGTATTTTGACTGTGTGTTAAAAGGAGAATTATAAAGGAAAAGGAAATGTTAGCCATGAGTGCCCATTCTGAGGCTTTTGCATCTCCAGAAATAACGATAAAGTAGCGAAGAATCTTATGGCACTTGGTAGGCTAATACATTCATTATGGCATTAACTTGGCCCCTGTGCCAAGTTTATGGCATTATGTTGAATGGAGAGCCCTTGTTTTCCTCTTCAGCCCTAAGGTGGGAGGGCAATAGTGAGTAGGTGACATCTCTGTTTGTCCTGACTATTCAAAACCATCAGCAAGAACATTTGCCACTTTCTCAGTGTTTCCTAAGGGTCAACACAGGGAGAGTCCCTACTCTTCTCTTTGGGCCCATTAAAAGAGAGTCCTTCACAGGTGATCTGGCTCACATGGCCAGAGGTGAGGTTGGGTCACATAACGGGTGTCACACTTGAGTTCAAATGAACAAATCTGGAACCATAATGTTTCCATCACCTTCACAAACTATATCAAAGGCAGACTGTAGTCCAAGAAGAGGGGCACGTCGCTATGAAATCTGTGGGTGATGCATTCTCCTAGCATGGGCAGCTGAACAACATGGAGTTTAAGGTCAGATATAGACCATCAGAGGCCACCTTAAACTATTTTGGTAAACTGAAGGAACTGCTTGGATGTAGCAAAATGTTTCAACCTAATAAGAAAGAAGTCCAATTGCCATGACTCAACTTCCAGATATTTTGGCATTCCTCTTCTAGGCTTGCAGATGAAAGGACAAGGTACATGTGTGCATCAGAATCACACATGCAAGGGAATGGAAGCCAAGCCTGTGTTTGCATCTGTGTATAACTTCATTGTGATTCTACTTCGTTTTACATGTTTATTTAAACAGATACAATACAGATCTGTTTCTCCGCATCTGCTTTAGGGAAAGAGAGGGCAAGCCAGCATGCTTTCTTTGTATGTTGTATTTTCCTTTTAAAACTGTGTTCAAATCATATTGTGCTTATTAATATAAACACATTTCAGATTGGATTTCTGTGTAAATGAGCACAATAGGTTTCATGTTTGCTTCTCCTGTTTGCTTCTCCTGTCTTCCCTCTTGAAAAGACAATTTAGGCTTAGAGAGAGACAGGCAAAATACTGTACATATAGTAACACCAGCCCATATTATTCTGTTTTGAAAAGTAACTATGAGAGGCTGTAGATTTCGGAGAGGAATTAGAGGAGGAGAGAAGACTGCTTAATCCCTTCCCTCACAGTTTTTACACTCTTTACTCATCCCTCCTCAACAGCTGCTTTTCTCGCCACAAATTTCCATGGACATGTTTGTGAGGGTCCTACAGTAAGCAGGTGCGTTGTTTTTATTCAACTAGCATTTCATCAACTCTTTCTGGGTAAATCTTCCCCCTGCCAACAAAACACTGGCCACCATTTTTAGCATTATTCAGCACATCTGGAATCCTATAAGTGGGGGGAAATTGGGGAGAATAGTTTTGAGTGGGGAAATGACAAGTGGAACAATCTCTACCATCCTTCATGCAAAGCTGCAGCCTGCTTGGTGTACTTTTAATTTAAGTAAGAAAACAAATCCTTCCTACTTCTTATACAATAACATGCAGGTTGATCTCTGCTTCCCTGCTTTGCCACAGGCTCCTTTAAATGGCACTCGGTGTGTGAGATTGATTACAGAGGTAGTTATGTACTTGTTGAGGTATGACTTCACATACGAAAAGCTTGATTCCACATGACTAATAAGGAAGAGACTGTGTGAGTGTTCTGAGACACTTAATATCCTGCTGAAAAACTGAGCTGTTGTTCTGACCGTTGCTGTTTGCTGTTGTTTCGATCGAATGTTTGCAGAGGAAATTTTGAAAATGTGCTAACCATGAAGGGTCACCCCGCCTCACAAGAAAAAAAGTATTTTTATTCCTAGAGAAAGTATGTGAATAGCAAGCCACAGTGTGACTACCAGCTGTAATTGTTATCTGGCAGGTTCATAAAATATGTAAAACTTGTTTACAGGCAATTAAAATATGAAAATTAAGCACAAATGTCTGGCTCACAATGCTTTTTTCCCCTCCTGAACTCACTACTAAATCCATTTGGAGAACATGGTATTTATTTGGCATTTCCATATTTCTTCTACTGTCCAAAGCTTGAAATTATGAATAACAAAGAATGACAAACTTTGCACTCGTAGGTTCTTCAAAGTATCCTAGAACAGCGTAATATTGAAATGCAGGTACCTCACCATGATTTTCTAGTCAAACAGTACTAGAGGCTAGTGTGATACAGTGAATAAGGAAGTGCCAATTCCATGATGAACAGAGGATGACTGAAAACCTTGCGACCCCCTCTTTTTAAAATTTATCTAGATATTTTCCTTTTGCCAGACACTACTGCTACCCAGCTGTGACTTAAAAAGAAGCGTATTGCAGAAATTGGGTCTTACCACAAGGAAATAAACTGCCATTGCAAAAGCAAAAACATACACACAAGGTACTATACTATGTATCCTTTTTCATGGAGGCATGACCACAGATCTACGTATTGGCACTCAGAAATGGTGAAAGGTTCTACCACCTATGAATCTATTTAAAAGTGGTATTCAGGAGATCCTATCCAACACTGAATTTTTGCCTTTGGGAACTGATGGCCTGATGTAATGCATGGAGAAGCATCAGTATCAGCCTTCCTCTGCCCCAGTAGTGTATCTGGGCATCCATTATCAGCTAGGTAACACTAGTGATGAGATACATAATTCCAGCAGTTCCAACAGTGTGGACTACCTCACAGGTGACCAACAACTTGAAATGTTACATGATTGTTCTTCTATAGGAAAAGGGTTGTCGTGGATCAACACAACAACATAGCCAATGTGTATTTTAAGGCAGAAGAGTTGCACGACCAACTGAGACTTGCAGAATGTTGTGCAACGTTGTTCTGTTGTATTGGTGGTGTACATATATTTGTATATTAATTGTTAGGATGCCAATGAGTAAATCTGAAAATGTTTGTGAAGTATGTGTTCTGCCATTGAGCCATTTGTGGGCATGGGACCATGTGTCTTTTTCTACAGAGGAGTCTTCTCTACTGAATGTGTTCTCTATGTGAAGGGCTAATTGTTCCAAAATCTTATTCAGAGATAAAGAACTATAAGGAAAAAGACCGAGGATGTTGAAGTCGCCCATCCACATTTAGCTCCTGGACAGCAGACCGAGCAGGCATACAGGGCACCTAGTTTTATAGGTCTCTCCCATGCAGTTTTGCTGCATGGTACTCTTCTTTAGATTCTAAAGATCATTTTAAATTTTGCATCTGTACATAGCACATGCAAATACATGCGAGTCAGTGTCTGGTTCTGTCATCTTTTTGGTAATGTGTATCTGGCTACCCTACTAATGGCCCATCCTTTTTCATTGTGAGGTTAATTCTTAAAAGAAATAAGTGGGAGAGGACATCATTTGTCTGGACAAAAAATCTCTGAACTTTGATGGGATCTTTACACCAAAAGGAAGGATGTGGACGCCTAATATTTATTCTGTAGCATCTCTTGAGTTAATCATGTGATTTGTTCAGTGAGACACAGGCCATTGTTCCCGCTGCTTAGTGATAACAAATGGCACAGTTTTAATGTGTTGCAGATGTCTATAATAGTGCATCAGGACACTGGAAAGCTTCCAGGGAAGGAAACCTCTGCAATTGAAACTCATGTGCCACAGGCTGGAGCCGGAAATCAGCTCAGCCCCATAATTGCATACTTTGCCAGTATGTAAATGGATCTAAAGCCCTAGATCTCAATTTGAGGTACATTGTGCAGATGTTGGTCATTACGACACTTTATCTGCTCCTCTTGCATTCTCTTTGCTGCTGCCTCATCTGCAATCACTTTTAGCAGCAGCAAGGGTACACATGACTATGAATCATTTATCTAAGGACATAATGGCTCCCTGGGTTTGAGGTACGTTTTGCCTCTGAATTGTTCTGATGTTATCAGTCCTGTTGCCATTTTATTCATTGCTGCGTTATATGGAATAAAGGTAAAACTCTGGTTGCCTAGATTGGAGAGAGGGCTGCGCTTTTAGTTGCTCCATGATCAGAAGTCTGATTTTGTACAGCCATTTGGGGTCCCTCCAAAGCAGCGCAGGGCATACTTAGAGGATCCAGAGCTGCACAAAAGCCTCGTAGGGAAATGAGAAAATAATAGTGCCAATGGCAACGTGAAAACGGACATAATTTGCAAACCGCAAGCTACAATTATACAAATTCTCTGCAAAACCTACATCACCTGCGATGCCAGTGCCTTTTCACCTCTTGCACATTGCTACCTGTTCTCTTTTACGCCACAGCTGGATGTTCCTTACCTTAAGGACAATCTCCTCTGAAGGAAAGCAGGGGATTTGGGTGATCCACAGAATCTCTTTCTGTGACACAAGTGAAAATACTTGCATTCTCCTAACAGAGATTGCTAGTGGAATTTTCCCCTCTTTGCATTGTATCTATGCCAGGTGTGTGTGTATGTGTGTGTGAAGCAATTAATTGGTGTAAAGAGGTGAGCCTCCCCTCCTCCTTGTTGTTGTCACTGTTTTGATAAGAACACCGCCACCTCCATTGGCCTAATTAAATAAAGCAAAGGAGATGTGCTCTGTATTTAAGAATGATTGCTGTGGCTCTGCGTTGGTGGCTGCATCTCCCACCATTCAGCACAATTTAACTAGTGCAGTTAGCTAGTGCAGTGTATGGAAGAAGGCTTCTGAGGACTTAGTATGGCTTGCACTCTGTAGACAAACATTCAATCCTTGCTCTGCACTTAGAGACTTAAAAAAAGAGAAGACCCCCATTTTGTCTAAAGCAGACAATCCCATTTACTTACGTCATGAAATGGACAATTTATATCATCCAGGCAATTGTACTGAAACAAGCCACCATTATAATCTCATTTTAAATCAAAGGTACTTGCTAATTTACCCGGATATCCGGAGGGTTGCAGGAAGTGGCAAAACTGACATGAGAATGTGAATTATGTGTTATTATTTCCTGTCTAATCTGTGAACTTTCCCATCACTCCTCTACCTCCTGAGGAGCCAGAGGCTGGGAGTTCAGTTCCCCACTGTGTCTCCCTGACAAAGGCTGGATTTGATAATCTACAGGGCCCCTTCCACTGCTGCAGTTCTAAGATTATTATTATTGTTATTAACTGGACTTAATCATATTACACATGCATCTAGCAGTTTTAACCAGAAACCAGCAGAGGGCATGTATGCTTTCAAAACGGACTGCCTGCAGGAACTTTTTTTTAAATCACAAAAGGTTATGCTTGTTGTGAATCTTTTCCAAGTCACTTTGATAACTAAGAACGAAGTAATTTCTTTGCAATTGCTTTATTTTTTTAGAATACTAAATTCTCTTGGACTAAAGAATTGTTACTGCTTGCTTACTTGATGTGACAGTTGAAGAATGCCAGCTCATGGATACTTGCATAAGCTTTGTGAACAGTTACTCAGAACACTGTGGAGAATTGCCTGAATATTAAACAAGCACTGTGTGATTTGGTGCTTATTTATATGGTAATACAGCAAGTGCTGGTTTTTTGTTTGCTTAAATAGATTCTCGGTGATGTTGTACCATAGTCATGGGGCAAATATTCAGGGCAGATATGCTGAAGTAAGCAAGTGCTATGGCTCAGATGCTTATGAACAGAACTGAAGTGGGCCTCATCCTTTCTCCTGCTTCCTTCCAACTCAACCTACAAGCATCAGTTAGTTCCCTTCTCTCAAAGAAGGGAATCACAATCCTGGAAGAAAAAGACTCATTGTGGTAGCAGCTATCATGTTGCTGAGAAGATTGGCAAGGCTGACTACTCTTATGTCATTTTACGAGCCTCACCCTAACACAGCTGCAGCAAAATCAGAGTTGTTGTGGCACCTGCAAAAATCAACAAGCTTTATTTATCATGAATTTTTGTGGACTTCAGCCCACTTTTTTCCACCCATCTGAAGAACAAGGTTGCCTTTCATGAAAACTTCTACCAAATAAAACTTACAGTATTTTAGTCTTTAAGGTGCCACAAGGATCCTTGTTGTTTATACTGTAATGGAGTCTGAATTAGTGTGGACTAAACTGTGTGGATTTAATATTTACCTAAATCCTATTTATTCAAAGAATCTTAATCACTGCAATCAGATTTAGGCCTATGACATTTACTTTCTGTTTGACTTAATCAAAAAGTAACGCATCTTTATGATTTTAACCCACCAGAGATCCAGAAAGGGCTCAAAAGGAGCATCACCATATGCCTGTGATAATACATTACTCTAAAAGCCTGTGCCTTGTGGTTCAGTGATTAAACTGCAGTACTGCGACCAAGACTCTGTTTACGACCTGGGTTAAACCTCAATCCAGGTAGCCAGTTCTAGATTGACTCAGCCTTCCATCCTTCCGAGGCTGGTAAATTGAATACCCAGATCATTGTAGGGGCAAATGTATAACCTGCACGATTATGTTGTGAACATAAAAGTAAGCACAGTGGAACAGTATAGATAAGCAGCAGACTTTGTTTTGCTTTATTACTGTACTTTGGTTGGGTGGAATTACCACCCATACACAATTCTATAGATTAAAACTGTGTCTTTTTAAAGAGTCCTGATTTGCCTACTTGTCAGAGCTTTGGGTTTAAGGTCAAGAATCATATGTGGAGTACACATTCTTCAAACCTGGGAGTCACTGGGGTCAGAAGCTGAAACCTGGAGCAAATACCATCCAGGGGTTTTGGGTCAGTTAACCAAAAGAAAGAAAGAAAGAAAAAAGCTGAGTCATTCTATTTAAACAAGCTCAGGTCATTTCAAGGGTCTTCATATGGAGACAGGTTAAGCATACAGTGGGGTCTTGACTTAAGAACGGCTTGAGTTAAGAACATTTTGACTTAAGACCCACTCTCATAGGAAAATATTGACTTGACTTAAGTACTTAGATTTGAGTTAAGAACTGAAAAAAAACCCATGTGGGAGGGAGGGAAAGTGCAAAATGTGAATTTTCAGTGAACTGTTGGCCAGTGAAAAGGGTGCCTGTCTGCTTCCTCACTCCTCCCAGCGTTTAGAGAGTGGATTGGGAGACAGTCTTCGGACTGCCTGGTACTGTCCTGCCTGGACTGTATTTTCCCTGCCTTCCCTGAACCTTTCTTGACCTAAGAAAAAAAGAAACAAAATATCCCCCTCTAGTGGTCGAAGGTGGAATAGCAGCTTCCCATTAGTTTCTATGGACGGAAAAGAGCAGATACGGATCAAATGGTTTTCAATGCATTCCTATGGGAAATGCAGATTTGACCTGAGAACTTTTTGACTTGAGAACCGCCTTCCAATACGGATTAAGTTCTCAAGTCAAGACCCCACTGTATGTTGAAAGCAACAGTCCCTCTAAGGCATGTGGGCACGTAGCAGTGCAGTTAGAATGAGTTCAAAAAAAATTCCTAAGGTCCATCTTCCAGGTCTCCAGTTATGTATCCAGTGCTAGTCTGCTGGATAGCTCGGAGGTTTGGGTAGCTGGCTGCAGAGCCGGAGTTTGATTCCCCAATGTGTCTCTTTCACTGCGGCTGGACCTAATGATTCGTAGGTCCCTTCCAGCTTTAAGAAGTTCTAGGATTATGATGATGTCGATTAAAAAATACCAAATACAGTCAATCAATCTTGCTTTCTGCAGCTCTGATGATGTTATTTATGAAACTGTAATTGCTTATAATACTGTGTGAAATTTCTTGATATTGCTCCCAAAGTGCTAATGATGATGATGGCGACCACTGAAGTGTTTTTCATCTCCAATTGAGATGATTCAGTTGCCAGATTTCTGTATTTTGTTAGTTTTTCCAATTCTCTGTTTTCAACTCTGGCATCCCCTGGAATTGCAATATCAATTATACAGAGATTTATTTGTTCTGTTACTACATCTGGTGTATTATGTTCAAGGTGTCTATCAGTTTGGATCTGGAAATCCCACAAGATCTTGACGTCCTCATTTTCTGACACCTTCTCTATCTGATGTTCCCATGGGTTTTTGGAGGCTGGAAAGTTATATTTTTTGGATGATGACTAGTCCACTAATTTTGCCACTCTATCAGGTCTAATTTTGTCATCTGCTTGTGACGTCTTTGGACAGTCACAGAAGAGGTGTCACAGTTTCATCTTTTTCTTCACAGGGTTGACAGTTGCTGCCAGCACCTATTCCTTGAATCTTAGGTTTCATCATATTGGCTTGAAGTTGCTTGTTCTTGTGCATCAGAAATCAAGTCTTCAGTTTCTTTCTTAATGATCTCCGAGTTTTAGCCATGTTGATGTTAAATAAATATCATGCTTTCTTTCAGTATTTCTCAGATGTTGCCCATTTACTAGTTTATTTTTCCAACCATTTGCTTTATTTTCAAGTTGTTCTTTCTTATACAGAGCTTTTGTTTCTGTTGCTTTCAAAATATTCTCCATGTTATATCCTTAAGTAATTTTTTCTCTTTGTACTAATATTGTCATTCAGGCTTCTTTTTTCTTCCTCTACTACCTACTATATTTACAGAAATCTATGGCCTCCTATTTTCTGTGGTAAATATAGTCTGTCCACATCACTTTTTGAATGTAACTTAAAGTTTTCTTATGCGATCATACGCCTGACTATAACTTTTTTTTTCTTTTTTTATATATTTATTTAGGAACAGGGATAAAGGGTACAAAAAGAAAGAGGGGATAGAGAAGGAAAAATGGTTTTGGGGGATAGGAGAGCATAAAGTATAACATCATCCAATCAATTCATATTACTAATACATATCAACTTTTTGCTTTTTCACAGTTTGATTACCCTCCTGCTTTTATCTTATCATTTAATTTTAATTTTATTCTATGTTATTCCAACCTTGTCTGGTAGCTGCTGCCATTTATACAATACATCCCATCGTTCAGTTTCTTTTTGAATTGAACTGTCTTTCAGCCCATCTGACAGAATATCCATTTTTTTCACTTCCTATATTTTCACCATAAGATTGTCTGGTTTCAGTATCTCTGCCTCCTTAAGATTTTTGTCATAATGCTTTTTAATTTTGGAAGCTGCATGGGTCACTGGATAACTCTCTACTGCATTCATATTACCTGGTGTCATGTCTAATACAGACGATTCTAAAGTTTGTACAACTTCATTTAAGTTTTGTTTGGCATCTACTGTCCCCTCTTTCGTCCCTTTCATCAAATCTTCTATTTTGCTAAGACCTGCATTCACTCGCTGGAACCCTGTTAATATTAGCCTTTGTATATTAATCTGCCATTCCTTTTCTATTTCTTGCACCACTATTCCAGAACTTTGGGACTGAACAGACCAAGTCTCCATTTGTTCTTTTGAATTTTTGGGGTCCATCTCAGGCTTTGGGGTTTGTATAAATACCACAATAATCACCCCCTAGAAATCCTTCCACAGTTTCCACAATTTTATCAACAATTCAAACCCCTCATCATAATCTTCCCCTTAGATCTCCCTCCAATCTTTATCCAAATATTGTAATATAAAAATCAACTTTTAGCCCAGCAAATACAATATCAAATAGAACCGTGACGCAGTTATTTCTTCTTCTCCTGGGTTCAGCAAGCTTCTGTTATTAGACACACGTGGTCTGCAGTCCGACAAACAAAACAACAATCATAAAGTCTCAAACTGTCCAGTAGATTGTCCTTGGAGCTCATCTTGTGATCTTCATTAACCCCTTAATGCTCCTTAGTCCAGTCGGCCACGTCAGCTCCTTCTCCCGAAAACCACCAGATTCTATTATTTATAGTTCCCAAAGTCCAGAGAAGGCAAAGAGTAACGTATCCCAGCCACACTGCATCCACCGAAGTCTCTTAAATCCAGTCAGACGGTGTTGCTGTCTGGGATTCTTCTCCAGAAACATAAGATTTATTTTTCCATCTCAGACTCTCGGCTTTAGAATCAGCCTGGTGTTTTAGGAGTTCACTTGGAGAAGCTTAGTTTGAGTCAGACTGATAAGATAAACCCGCCGCTGCATTTATTCTTTCAGCCAAATATTTTCATTCTTATTTCAGCTTAATGAGGCTGTTTCATAAATCAGAGGCTTCGGCTTACTTACTTGTTATATATTATTAGTTTATATTGATTGTTCTCCTCTCCCCCGGTAAAGGGTTCCTCGCGGCTCAGTGCCAAAAAATGGCGCCCGCTCCAGTCCGTGCACGGTGATTTCTTCAGAAGAAAAAAGTCCGGGTCTGCCTCCCTTTCTTCTCCTTCTGCTGCTCACCATCTGCTTCAGAGAGACTTCTTCTAGACTCTCCTTTGATCCCCATTTCAAAAGGGGGATCCCGGGCCGGAGGGTTCCAGTTTTTTCCAGAGAGCTCTTCTCTGGAGTTGCTGGCAGCACCACAACAAAGCCCCGCCTCCGGGAGTTTTCCGCCTGACTATAACTTTTTGAATGTAGTATGTGATGCTTGCTCATTAGGGTCCATGGCTTTTGGTCCAATTCTTCTAATTCATTTTGGGTCCCATCTATTATTCCATCTGGGTATCTAATTACTGTAACTGTCATATGTTTATGGCTTTAATTGTATTTCCGCCATTTAGTTTTGATTTTAAGACTTGCCACAGTCCTTGATTTGTTGTTGTTGTTTGTTATTACTGCCTTATTGATAGCTGGGACGGCATAGCTCAATGGTAGATTACATCCTTTACATATTAACTGTTCAGGGTTAAATCTCTGGCAAATGTAGCTAGAGATGGAAAAATTCCTGTCTGAAACCAAGGAAAACTACTGACAGCTGATGTTGATAATAGTGGGCTAGATGGACCAATGATTCAATCTGGTATAAACTAGTGTATATTCCTTATAATACACTTCCATCCCTTTCTATAGCATTCGCAGAGCTCTCTTGTTGATTCTGACCCCACCCCATTTCACTGTGCCTGAAGAAGGCATTGGGGCTTGAGCCTATCCAGTCCCAGTTCCAAACCAGGTTAGATTCCAAACTACAGGATTTCTTGTCCAATATGTAATAGATCTGATGCATTGATTACCTCCATGATGTTTTTTCTCCAGTTGGTACTGGTTGTGTTGATTTTGGATTCTAGTTCTATATATTGTAGTTTTAATTGATTCTTTTTCTCTCTTTTTTTTTCTTTATTGATTTAATAAAGGGATAGGGATCCTCCAATCATACAGGGGTACATGCTCTCTGCAGAGGCCACTGGGAGAATGCTGTTGGCAGTTACCTGTATTCCACTGCCTGCAAATTGGGCCAGGGATACATCCCTAGGACTGTGCTTTTCTTAAAGCAGGCTTTTGACAACTGAATGGGCTACTGAGGAAGAGACCTTTGCTGGGGGAAGGGGGGGGTAATTTCCCCTTCTTCTGATGTTCTTTTAAATTAGTTCTAAGTCAGTAGTTTTCCATATACAGTGGGGTCTTGACTTGAGAACTTAATCCATATTGGAAGGCGGTTCTCAAGTCAAAAAGTCTGTAAGTCAAGTCTCCATTGACCTACAGTGCATTGAAAACAGATTAATCCCGTAACAGGCCGTTTTTGTTCCATTTTGGTTTTTTTCTGGTCTGTAAGTCAAATCTCAGTCTGCAAGTCAAACCTAAATTTTGCGGCCAGAGAAGTCTGTAACTCAAAAAGTCTGTAAGTCAAGCCGTCTGTAAGTCAAGGGTCCACTGTAATATGCTTAATTCAATTTTAGTACTGTAACTTACTATGAGCTTTAGCTACATTTGTTTTATAGCAATTTTTAAAGTTGCTTTGCATGCCTGTATTGGGAGATAGGTAGTGTATTCCATAAATAAATCTATCTGTGCATATTCATGTTTTATAAATAACTTATAATTTTATAAGTTTAATGTTATAGTTTGTTCGAAGCTGTTATACTTCATACAAGAAGACAACGGCCTGAATATCGTCAAAAGTCCCAACTTGAGTAGACCCAGTCAACTGGTGAATGGGAAGTCAACACCTCTATAAATTCTACTTATTCAGTGAGTCTCCTCTAGCTGGAACCACTAATTGCATCAAACCCAGATTTGTTATGAGCATCCTGTTTAATGTTTTTTTTTAAATGCTTGACCATTATTTGACAGCCTTTTACCAAAGAATCTTCTAGTTATTATCCCTCTGACGGATTAACATGTGCTGTATTATACTACAATCATGTCCTCCCCTTTTATTATATATTTATGATGCAATACTTTTTGTAATCAGGCTGCAGCTTTTCTTGAAGTGCTCTGATGCTTTAAAAATCAACTGGGATGTGTATATATTAAGTACTGTCTCTGTATATTTTGGTGGTTTTCCACATATCTTTCATTGTTTCCTCATTGACAGATACTGCTATTTCATCCCCCCCCCCCATAGCTCCATCACTGTATCTATCTGGCTATGCGAGAAAGTAACACATAATGCGCCACAGTAGAGCAACCCAAGTGTTGACAGATTTTTTTAAGCCTTTGGCAAAGTTAAGCGGGAAGATAGGGTTATGTGCTTGTTCTGTTTCTCCCTCACTGTCTTTGGTTAGCAACTGGGTTCATTTAAAATCATATCAAAGTTTCTGTTTGACTTAACATAAATATTTGCATTTTATAATTTACATTAAGTAAAAAGATCTGGAAGGCTGAGTTATGCTGATTCCATTTTGCTCTCTGCGGAAGCGGTGGAATTTTAATTGGCTTTCCTTCTCATGTGCATTAACCCGTGTGTAATATCTGCTTACATGTGGAATTCAAGGAGAATAAAGCAAATCCTTTCCATCACATTAAAATAACTGCTTGCGGGAAGGCCTACTTTTTTGTGACAGATTTTTCTCAAGACAACCCATTTATGAATTTTCACAAAGAAAGGGAGAAAGAAATGTGTACTCATTTTAAATGGCCTCAGCAGAGCCAGGTCTTCTCTCCACACACACAAACACACCACCTAAATTTGTGTTAAAAGCAAACATAACTGAAAGCAGTGAACTGAAAAATTATTTAATTCAAAAAGAGGAATTCCAGAGGGAAAGCAGTATTGGTTAGTTTCAGCAAAAAGAAGAACTAATCTTTGGGCACCTTAAATGCCAACATATATATTGTGGCGTAATCTTTTGTAAAACTCTTCCATCAGCCACAAACTTGAGCCCCATAGAGAAATACCAAAAAGTAATTTTGAAACATGCTTTAGAAAAACATTTTCTTACAGAAGTGTACAAGCATAGTTCAGGATCTATGAAGACACATCCCAGAATTATCAAAAAGAGAAATAGGTAGGATATAAGATAAATACATTCATGACTTTACTCTAAATCCGTAAACTGGGTCATCAGTTACCCAAGTACCCTATGTACCTTGCTATGTCTAATGTCCATAGCCCCTTTGCCACCAGCACACCTAGTTTTCTGTGGAGCATTCTTGACTTCCTGAACCAAGTAAAATCCATCCCTATGTTTTGATCAGGCTCTATTATGGTGCATTTACACACTTTTATCCACAATAAATGTGGGATATGAATGATCAAGAATTCTAAAACTAATGGTGCCACAATACATCAGGCTGTTGAGTTTCCAGTTTGTCTTGCAGTGCATAAGGACAGCACTTTTCTCCAGATCAGTAAGGATTTCAGCTTCAGTCCCACCAGTGGTTCTTGGTCTACCTCACCAGGGTACCTCATTGCACAGTGGCTGAATGAGGTTAAGATTAGACCATGTGCTGCAGCAGTTGGATCCCATAATTGCACGAGTTGCATTCAGTTGACTGCTGAGAATTTTATACCTAGAAAACGTAGGGAATCAGAATCAATGGTTGATGGCACAAAATGACTGAGATGTATATAATAGGTGGAAGGGTGAAGAGATCCCTTTTAGCATAGTGGATAGAGTGTCACAGTAGAACTCATGTCTTCAGTTCAAATCACCGTTTTGCTGTGGAAATTCACTGGTGGGTGGCAATGGTAAACCACTTCTTCAGCATATCTCAGATATCTCAAAACCTAGTTAGTTAATGTCACCATAATTTGGAGGTAACTTTGGAGGTTAGGTAACCCAGACCCTAACAATAACCACAGAAAGAGGAGAACAGGTCTATATACTCCTTGCTAGTTGCCCAAGTAGGAAAGTACTAATGCATTAATGTCCTGCTGACAGGCTTCCCATAAGCAACCTGTTATCCACTGTGTGGGGAAAAATGCTGGACTAGATGGGTCTTTAATCTGATCCAGCAGGGACCTTGCTATTTTCTTATTATAGTCTTAAGATACAAAGGGTGCTCTGAAGTTAGCCTGTGCAACAGCAAGAGAGTGCAAATGCCCCTGACAGGCTGAGAAGGTTATAGGATCATTGTTTGAAATATGTAGTTTTGTAGCCATTGTTGATCAGTCTTCTGCCAGTACAAAGCATTCTAATTATCTTCCTCTACCTTTGATAGTTCTGTTGCCACGGTACTGACTCTGCTGTACTGTAGAGTTATATAACCTGAAGGCATTTACACGTAAAGGTTCAGCTAGGTAGATAAGTACTCCAGTAGAAGCCTTGGTGCCACTGTTCAGCCTTCCTGATAAGGATTTGCTCTGGGAGTGGCTAATGTAGAGAAGGCCATGGCTATGGAAGCCTAAAAGGCTGACACACAGGTAGGTGGTCTTTGCTGGGTTTAGGGATAATAAGAAAGAGAGTGAAAGCTAGGCAGAAAACAGAGCAAAAGGAAAGAAAATGCCGATTATAAAAAGAAAACGAGAACAATACCATTATTTGGATATCATTTCTTGGTTCATCAGAGCAGGTGTTTCTAAATGTCCACAGAGGTGGAAGTGAGAGGTGCAGTTCAGAGCTTAAATGTACCTGGCATTCCTTTCTTTTCTAACTTCATTGCCAGAAAAGACTCCAAAAAGGAAAGAGTTCCTTCCTCTTCTAACTCTTATTTAGTGTGAAGCTTAAAAAGAAAAAGAAAAGGGAATAGTTCTGGTGGCACAAAGTTCAAAGCAACTGTGATTCTTGGTTTCTATAATGGACTGTGGAAGAAACAGTGGTTGGGATAAAGTATAGTATATTCTTTGTATGGTAAAACAGGAAATAGGACTCAGGCTTCACTGTCAAAAAATTCTTAGATATCAGCTGCAACACAACTTACTTGAAATGCCACCTTATCCTGCTGGGCCAAATCAAGCACCCAATTTAATGCAGAATGCCTTGTGTCTCATTGGCTTCCATATGGAATGGTCATACTTTCATATATTCAAAACAATTTTGAAATTGGGTCAAGGATGTAGGCGTCCTTAGATACTAATACATGTTCTTATTTTTATTTTTATTTTTTGTCTTCTCAGCAGAGGGTGGTGCTACACACCCCAGGTGTACACTGCAACATTTTAAAAATGTAACCACCAATGGATCGAAGTACCTATCTTACATTGGCTCACAAAGAAAATTAACTATAATCTAAATCCACCTATTAAAGCTTTACAAATCTTTGAAACTGAACTGTTATTATCACATTCCATGCAAAGGTTCTTATTTATGCGAGTTACAGAAAGTGTTTTGCAATGGTAATTATTAATTTTAGTGACAGTGATGGTGTCGAAATAAGTATCTTACCCTATTAAAATATCTTTAGGCAATGGTAGAATTTTGCAGAACTCTATAAAGAAAATTGAAGTCATTATATTTTAAAAATAAAACTGGGCAATTAAAATCAACCTTTTCCTTTGGGATGTAGCATTTCCTTTGTAATAATGTATCATGCTAATTATCAATGTGCTTTAAATAACTTCAGTAGGCTTATGCAGTTCTGTCCAGTTATTGAATTCATCTTAAGGTTGGATATTATATATTCAGTTAATTAAAGTGGATAAAGTAATGAGCAAGTGTGAAAAAAGAGGGTAAAAGTATTTTGATTAAGCAGTCCAAACAATGTACAGATTGAAGCTGCAATTAGTAAAAGAAGCCCTAGGATTTCAAAATGTAATTATACTGAGATATGATTGTTGAATATATTGACCTAAATCCTGTTGCTTACAAAATTGCAGTAGAGCAGACCCATTGAATCAATGGAGATACCATGAGTCAACTCCTTTGTAAGTTCCATGGATTCAGATAGGCCTATTCTATTTGTAGCTTATTGTGCTAAAGTAGGTCACTGTTAAAATAGACCCATTTGAATCTGTGGAATCCTGATTGAGTCAATGGATCAACTCTAGTGTAATTTACTACACTAAGCAACAGGAGTTCAGCCACATTTTCCTATATCAAAGAGATATGTGTGTGTAAATTGAGCTATGGTAAAGTAGACATAATGGGAAAGGTGGAATTCTTAGGATTGTGATAATTGTATTAGGAAAGACGAAATAGTCTTAGGGTAGTTCACAGCATGGTGGTCTTGCTCCTTTCTATGGAGATCCATTGGGCGAAATTTGTTGCCATTTGTGTTTAAACTAAATTATAAAACCTCAAATGGAAAAAAAGGCCCAAGGCCAAAGAAGAATATTTTACTGATAAGAAGCCAACATAAATCCAGTATTCTCAATTAGAACTTTGCCTCCTTTGCTGCCTGAAATACAGAAACCTGCTCCTGAAGATTTCCCAGGCTTCCAGTTGGAGAGCATGGAAAGCTACAATGATAATGGGGGCTCTCCCCATCCCAGTTCTCCTACATTCTACCATTTTTGTGGTAGAAGTTAGTACTGTAAGGTCCTGCCCACAGTTACTACTTGGAGATTATATCTACATCAGTTATTTATTATTTATTTTGTTTTATTCATTAGACTTCTACCCGACCCATCTAGACCAAAGGTCTACTCTGGGTGGTATTGCAAATATTTAAAAACAGTGAAATCAATAGACGTATACTATTAGTTACAGTAGACCTGGGATTCAATCTCAGGTAGCTGGCTCAAGGTTAACTCAGCCTTCTATCCTTCCGTAAAATGAGTATCCAGCTTGCAGGTATGTGTAGCCTGCATAATTAACTTTTAAATTGCCCAGAGAGTGCTTGAAGCATGCTTTGCTTTGCTTTTAGTCCATAACCCATAATAAAATGCCTTGACTCCAAAGACTCCATTATGCCAGTTGTTTATCTGCACTTCTGCTCACAGAATAACTGCTTGTGACTTAACAGAAGAGTGTTGTGTGATGACTCTAGTCAATAGAAGTCCATCTACACACATTTTGTCATGCGACAGTTCATACAAAATGTTCCCCAAAACCTTTTAGTAGCTCTGTGCACTTTATATGCTACAGCCCATATGTTATAGCTATATGTGGGACAGGAAGCAACAGTTAGAACTGGTCATGGAACAACTGAGTGGTTCAAAATTGGGAAAGGAGTACGGCAAGGCTGTATATTGTCCCCCAGCTTATTTAACTTATATGCAGAATACATCATGCGGAAGGCTGGACTGGAAGAAACCCAAGCCGGAATTAAGATTGCCGGAAGAAATATCAACAACCTCCGATATGCAGATGATACCACTCTGATGGCAGAAAGTGAGGAGGAATTAAAGAACCTTGTAATGAGAGTGAAAGAGGAGAGTGCAAAAAACGGTCTGAAACTCAACATCAAAAAAACTAAGATCATGGCCACTGGTCCCATCACCTCCTGGGAAATAGAAGGGGAAGATATGGAGGCAGTGTCAAATTTTATCTTCCTGGGCTCCATGATCACTGCAGATGGAGACAGCAGCCCTGAAATTAAAAGGCGCCTTCTTCTTGGGAGGAAAGCGATGACAAATCTGGACAGCATCTTGAAAAGCAGAGACATCACCTTGCCAACAAAAGTCCGAATAGTCAAAGCTATGGTTTTTCCTGTCGTGATGTATGGAAGTGAGAGCTGGACCATAAAGAAAGCAGACCGCCGAAGAATTGATGCCTTTGAACTGTGGTGCTGGAGGAGGCTCTTGAGAATCCCCTGGACTGCAAGGAGAACAAACCTATCAGTTCTAAAGGAAATCAACCCTGAGTGCTCACTGGAAGGACAGATCCTGAAGCTGAGGCTCCAGTACTTTGGCCATCTAATGAGAAGAAAAGACTCCCTGGAAAAGACCCTGATGTTGGGAAAGTGTGATGGCAAGAGGAGAAGGGGACGACCGAGGATGAGATGGCTGGACAGTGTCTGCGAAGCAACCAACATGAACCTGACACAACTCCGGGAGGCAGTAGAAGACAGGAGGGCCTGGCGTGCTCTGGTCCATGGGGTCACGAAGAGTCGGACACGACTAAACGACTAAACACACATATGTTATGGTTTTGTTTATCATGGTTTTGTACTGTTATATGCTGTGAGACTTTTGCCACACTTTAGTGCCTCACTGCAAGTAATCTTCTAGAGTCTGAGCAATGCATGATCTCCTCCTTCTCCGAGTTCTTTGCATCTAAGATTAAATATCAGAATCATGTAAGTCTAGCTGTGGAACACCCTTCCTGAAGAGGTCTACATGTGAAAGAAATTTTTGTGTTGATGTTTTGAACAATACAGAATGTAAGTGAGACTTAACAACAAAATACTGCAGTGTAATGTTTTTTTGTTCACAGTTTCATCCAGTTAGCATGCATTTCATTCCAACATCCATGATCCATTCCTCCCATCCTAGGTTTTATTCCTCCAATCCTAAGAATCAGTTAGCGATCCTTGCAATCCATGGCTTGCTCTGTGCTGTTTTGGTTTGAGAAGGATTCACATTTGAAGAGTGAGTTCACTGTTCATTTGCAGAATATCAGCCCTATTGCTTTCCACTTAGCTTGGACTGAGAACTGTGCAGATTTAATGACATGCTTGTTTTGTTTGCATGCAATTTCTCTTGCCCTTATGTGTCAGCCAAAATCACTTGGTTTGTTTTATTCATGCTATCTCCCTTTTCTGTTCACCTCTATTGTCTGCCTTCAGGGTATACACAAGCTTTTTCTGTTACAAGGACATGCAGCATGAAAGGCTGACGTTATTTGCCAAAAAAGCAACAAGAACATAAGGCCTTTGCCTGTATATGCTCAGCATTTACGGTAAAAGAATCTTATTGTTTTCCACCAACACACTGAGTCATAGCGGGGAAGCTGCAACAGGCATGAATTAATACATTTTAAATTATGTGGGATCAGGAGTAAGCAGTGAAATTTGTAGGTAATACTGTACTGCATTATTCACAATAGAAAAAGTAGTCCAGGAAGAATTCAAAAATGATTTATATAAACTGAATTAATAAGCAGAAACATTATGAGTGAGACTGCCTGTGATGCAATTTGTGGGATGAACAATCAGTAGAATTCCAAGTTAACTTCTATACCAGTGTTTAGGACAGCAGATGTTCTTAGACTACAACTTCCTACAGTCCTGACCATTGGAACTGTTAGCAGGAGTTCTGAGATATGTGATCCAAGAACATACACAGCCTAGTAACTGAGAACACATTCATCTATACTGTTGGGAGTCACAACTGATTTTGTCCACCTAAAAAACCAGAATATGAGATGGTATTGAATTAATCCATGGAACATCTACTTTGTGTGGAAAAGACAAATTCCATGTTAAGGATTACAGTGGGGTCTTGACTTGAGAACTTAATCCGTATTGGAAGGCGGTTCTCAAGTCAAAAAGTCTGTAAGTCAAGTCTCCATTGACCTACAGTGCATTGAAAACAGATTAATCCCGTAACAGGCCGTTTTTGTTCCATTTTGGTTTTTTTCTGGTCTGTAAGTCAATTCTCAGGCTGCAAGTCAAACCTTAATTTTGCGGCCAGAGAAGTCTGTAACTCAAAAAGTTTGTAAGTCGAGCCGTCTGTAAGTCAAGGGTCCACTGTACAACTAAGGAGCCACAATAAAATACTGTATTGAATAATGACATGAATCACATTAATCACACAGCCGCCTAGAGTGGCCTTTTAGGCCAGATGGGTGGGGTATGTACAGTGGGGTCTTGACTTAAGAATGGCTTGAGTTCAGAACATTTTGACTTAAGAACCACTCTTATAGGAAAATATTGACTTGACTTAAGTACTTAGATTTGAGAAGAACTGAAAAAAAAACCACGTGGGAGGCAGGGAAAGTGCAAAATTTGAACTTTCAGTTAACTGTTGGCCAGTGAAAAGGGTGCCTGTCTGCTTCCTCACTCCTCCCAGCGTTTAGAGAGTGGATTGGGAGTCTTCAGACTGCCTGGTACTGCCTGGACTGTATTTTCCCTGCCTTCCCTGAACCTTTCTTGACCTAAGAAAAAAAGAATCAAAATATCCCCCTCTAGTGGTCGAAGGCGGAATAGCAGCTTCCCATTAGTTTCTATGGACGGAAAAGAGCAGATACGGATCAAATGGTTTTCAATGCATTCCTATGGGAAATGCAGATTTGACTTGAGAACCGCCTTCCAATACGGATTAAGTTCTCAAGTCAAGACCCCACTGTATGTATGTATGTATGTATGTATGTATGTATGTATGTATGTATGTATGTATGTATGTATGTATGTATGTATGTATAAATAAATAAATAAATAAATAAATAAATAAATAAATAAATAAATAAATAAATAAATAAATAAATAAATAAATAAATAGAGCTCATGGTTTCCCAGCCTCACTTATGGTCAGAGTCAGAAGCACAGAGTCAGAAGCTTTGTTTCAACTGTGAGTGGAGAGGGAAAGATGCACAGACATTTTTCACTGGGTCTGTGGCACCTACAGTATGTCTGGGCCTAGTGGTTTCCCTGGCAACCAGAAACACCAAGGAAGCTTTGACAATCTCAGGGTTGTAACTCTGAGGAGTGAGACAAAGGAGGGCAGTAAAACATGGACTGACCATCAGAAGCATGTTTTCCAGTGAATCATGCAGAAATTGTTTTCTGTCTTGAGCAAAGTGGAATAAACCAAGGATTACTGATCAAGATGAGATGGAGCTGCTCTACGTGGTGGCGAATCCTGATCTGTTCAGAGAGGCAGAAAATTCCTCTCCCTGTATTTCAAGCTTTGCCAAGTCAGGATAAAAGTAAGAACTTTTCTCTCCGAGCAAGATAACAAACAAGAGAAACAATCCAGGCTGGATTGCATAGGATCAGGGATTAGCTGAGAAAATGAGATGGAGAAATCAAGTCTGAAAAGGGGATGGATGAGTGAAGATGAAATAGACAGAGGACTGAAGTAGAAAGGAAAGCTGGAGAAAAGGCAGTAGAGAGAGATGATGGCTATGAGTAGAAACGAAAGGTTTTCTAAGACTAAAATAATAAATTTAAGAGTGATTATGAGGAATAGTATTCCATGGCTGGAATCTGGTTTATATAAGCTCTATGATGTAAGGCTGATGATATATCAACCAGGGCCTTTTCTCTCTCTTCAAAATTAAGCATTCCACCTCTCATCATAAAACCTCTGTGGGCCCTGAATAATCCCTTTCATAATTGGTAAATTGTAGGAACCGGAGAAGCCTTAAATTACTGGAAATTGTAACTGCAGATTTCGTCCTCTTTTCCTTTGACCTCCCACAGGTTCCCAGTGGTGAAAAAGATTACACTTCTCCTGTCAACTACGTTAGGGTTATGGGTGCCAGACCCCCATGTAGTTCAAAATTTGTATATAAATCTTATGCCCCCCCCCAATGTTACTGCAAAGCATAAACATATGATTATTACACACACTCACTTCCTGACCTGCATCAGCCTCCTGGCATGCTCCATCACCCTCCCTCACAGAGGGTGGTGGCTGGGCGGCCGTCAGACTGATCCACCTTTCTCAGACCACTTATTGCAGATGAATAACAGCACAGTATTTATTGAATATATATTTATTCATTGAAAAAGATCCATGTATAACCGAAACTACGATCTCAAACCCATGCAATTCAAGAGAGAAGTGTATTTGGAACCTGTAGAGGCTTTGGGATAGGAGGGAAAATATTTATGTAACTCTTAAGTCTGCTCCCATGGCTGGGTCCAATGTCTAGTGGTCTGCCTCCCCAATTTTGTGGCCCAAGTAACCATCTTCTCTTAACATTCACAGTATCAACCCAATTAACAACATCTTGTCCAAAACCCAAGTAGAATAAGAAAGCCTTAGGCCTTACACTTAACTCAGAAAGGAAGGCAGTTCTTGGTTCAGTATGCAGTAACAAGAGCATGCAATTTGGTAACGTGCTCTGTATGGAGGACTTGGAACAGCATCTAGTGTGGCTGAGAAGGCCAATTCGCGAGTGACAATCCCTTCCACACTTTAAGTGCACAGAAAAGAATCTCTAGCAATTGGCTGCTCAGCTGTGAGCCAAGAAGCATTGCCAAGCCAGGTAACAAAAAAACAAAAACAAAAAAAAAGGCAAAGCGTGCTGCTTATATACTGTCCCATAGCGGTTTAAGCACTCTCTGGGTGGTTACAAGTTAATTATGCAGGCAACATATTGACCCCCAGCAAGCTGGGTACTCATTTTACTGACCTCGGAAGGATAGAAGACTGAGTCAGCCTTGAGCCAGCTACCTGGGATTGAACCCTGGATTGTGAACACAGTTTTGGCTGCAGTTTAACCACTGCGCCACAGGGTGTGATTTCAGAGTACAATGGTGCCCCACTTGACAATAATAATCCATTCCAGGAAAATCGCTGTTAAGTGAAATTGTCATCAAGTGGGAAAAAAAACATTGGAATGCACTGAAAACTGGTTAATGCATTCCAATGGGGAAATACCTCATCATCCAGCAAAGATCGCCCATAGAGAACTGCCAATCAACTGTTTAAAATCACTGTCTTCCTAAGCTTCTGTCCGAAAAACAGCCATTTTGCAAAGGGAGGGAAGCCGTTTTGCAAAGGGAAGCCATTTTGCAAAGCCGGAAAAAAACATCATTTTGCGAACAAACAGTTCGCGAAGCAGGCACCTAATCAATGTAAAGCAAAAAAAAACCCCATAGGAACCATCGTTTTGCGATCGCTATACCGATCGCAAAAAACTCATCAAGCAATTTTGTCGTCAAGCAGGGTCGTCGTCAAGTGGGGCACCACTGTAAAGCGAACTCAGCAGAGAGATTTCAGCTAGTAGCGAGGAAATGCTTCATTTCAGTTACCTCTGTTTCCACCTCTTACTTATTTTCTTTCTTTACGACTTCATTAGCCTTGTGCTCTGGAGTTTACTTAAAGCTGTGGTGAACCAAGCCATATTCTTATAGGGTAATAATGGTGAGAGAAAAACACAAATGACCTAAACATACCTTTTTCTTTAACTTAGCAATAAAACATTATATAACTCTGGTGCAATATGCAAATGAGATCATAATCATCATCTTAGAATTGTAGAACTGAAAAGGAACCTATGGATCATCGAGTCCCTGTCCTGATCCAATACTAGGTCATGTCTGCACTTTCTACTCCCACCACTTGATAGGGTTTATCCTTTTCTCTACAGCTTTATATTAGAACCTGAGAACTACAGAGCTAGAAGGGACCCTATGGATCATCAAGTCCAGCCTCTGTCAAGGAGGCACAGTCGGGAATTGAACTCCCAACCTTTGGCTCCACAGGCAGATCCTTAAACCACTTAGCTACCCAGCAGTTTTAAAAGAGAGAGAGAGAGAGAGTCAGAGATGACACTTTATAATGTGTTCTTTATTTGTTTGTTTGTTTGTTTGTTATTTGAATTTATCTATTACACCATCTGGCAACCAGGCCATACTGGGCAGCTAGCAACAATATAAAGGGGGGGGGAATTAAAAACACGATAAAAATAAATTAATACATAACAAATTGGGAAAATAAAACAGATGGCAGTAAAGGTGGTAAAAATGGTGATGGAGAGGATGGCAAAAATAATGGTAAATACTGTATGTTTCCTTTGATAAGCTGTGTTTACTGTTTTACTGATTACTGTTTTGTCTGGGTGAAATACCTGGCTGTTTCCATTTCTGGTACAGAAAAAGTCTTGTGAAGGGAGCACCAGCTAAAAGAAAATCCATGTATAACCAAAGCCCATGTATAAGCAACATTCAGAATGAATTTTTATGTATAAGCATGAAATGGTATCTTTTTTCTTTGTAGCTTTGGCTTCATAAGGATCAATATAGTTTGGACAAATAAGGCAGCTGTAATTCGTGTGTGTGTGTGTGTGTGTGTGTGTGTGTGTGTGTGTGTGTGTGTGTGTGTGTGTGTGTGTGTGTGTGTGTGTGTGTGTGTGTGTGTGTGTGTGTGTGTGTGTGTTAGTTACAATCTGGGGTAGAGAATTCTAAATGCCTCACCATACTACAGCCCCAGGATTCCTTAGGAAACTGATAACAATTGAAGTGTAGGACCGCAACTAATGCCTAACTAATGCCTCTCATTCTCTTTGCAGAATGAGGCAAAACTTGCAGTCACTATTCTACCCAATTGTCTTCATGGCATAAAGCCATTACTTTTTTTCAGTGTGTATTCAATCAGTAAGTAAAGTCACCATCTTGTCATCATATCCTTGGATTTAAAATCATAAAATCACCCTACTGTATAAATACTATTTATATCAATTAAGGTTTTCTTTTTACAAACTCATTGCAAGATTGCAACTGTTATTTCTTCTCTAGGGGGATTTATTGTTTGTACACAATAGAACAAGAGCTCCCAAGAGTACTAACATATTTATGAATCTTACAAAACAGTACTCCAACCTGCCTAACTTAAATGCTTTTCAATGTTGCAAAAAATGTATCAAACTGTGTGTATGTTAATCAGCTAATTGAGTGCACCTCCACCACCACAACCCCCCCCAAAAAACTACTTAGTTCTTTGAACCAAAGATATTTTATTTTAATCTCAGGGAGTACAAATATTTTCTGTGTTTGTGACAGATTAAAGATGACTTTGTGTGTTTAAGTGGTCTTTTCTTGCCTCACTTTTAAGTAATTTGTTCTGCCTAAGAAGCTGGATGCTGACTCCCTTGCTTGCAGCCATATTGGGTACAGATTCTGGAGTAGCGGGCAGGGGTGGGCTAAGTTTGCACAGGCACTCCCATTATCTGCATAGGTGTGGGAGGATGGATATTGAATAAATGCATCTTTATTTATTTTATCGTTGATATTATATCCTGGCTTTCTGCTCAAAATATCAATTAACAATAAAATTCAAATAAAAACAAATACAAAGAAAAGAAAAACAAGTTAAACATGTACATTGCAGGAAACAAACCCTTTCAAGAACAGGCCAGGTTAACTGCAAAAGAAAGATACTGTCTTATGTACTCACTAAACCTCTTCCATAGCTGTGTTTACTCCACATTCACTGTGCAACCTAGTGAAGTGCTAAATGTACTCTTGGGAGAGGGAGTGTTGAGAAAGCCCAGCAAATCCTTGATAATCTGAAACCTATGAATGAGTCTCCGTATCCTTGTTCCTTAAATGATTCCTTGTAAGAGCTCCCACAGATCAAATGTTACATTATGGCTGAAAAAGCTATAATATTTTTCAGTCGCACATCATGGGCTCATACATATTGACCATTCTGTCTAATGGCTCATAATTCTTTCTCACTGTCTCACTATGTGAAGTATTTCCATTTTAAACCATTCTCATTCAGGTGCAACAGCACCTCAGGAGCCCCAGCCTTCAATGCATCTTCCATTCCCATCATTGTCTCAACTATCATCTGGATAAATCATAAACTTGGAAAAGTTACTTTCCTGGTTGAAATCCGCTAGCCATAGTAGGGTGATGTTGATGGAACAATATAAAAAAGCTTATCAAGCTGTACAAGAGACCCAGGTGAGTTGTCTTAAGTATATGCTAGTGTGGAGGAGAAATATTATGAAAATATAGATTTCCATCAAACTGCAATAAATCATTCCCTGGATTGTCTGGCTTGGAGGCATCAAGGCCCACAAATCCAATTGGTGTCGTATTATGTGTATCTATGAGAAGCATGTTTGTAAATAAGGATTTGTTGCACAGAGTAGAGCTGTAACAAGGGCGACCTATACCACTACAGATGCTTAATTACTAAGAACCAATATTTGCCTAATGTGCTAGCCTCTAACATTGCTCATTATGTAAGCTGTTATTTGCATATATGGTTAAGTGAGCCATCTCTCTACTTTCTCACTCTTGATCCCACTTCCAGTGGACACAGGTGGGCAGTCAAATGTTTTGGAAGGTAATTGGATGCATTTAGCCATTCCCTGAATTAAACAGCTTGCCCAGATTTAGTTGCCATAGCAAAGCAGTCGAGTGTTGCCTTGATGCGAGCAATAATTATGGTAATTACAGAATGGTGTGTGTCTCTGTGTGTGTGTTTTTAAAAAGCAGTTGTTGCTAGTAGCTGTATTCTGGCCCAAAATACAATATGAATGACACATTAATTGTATTTGAGGAGAAGTGAAGTATGCTCTTTTACAAGGAAAATTGGTGTGAAACAAAGCTCCAGAGGTGCTTTAAGAAAGAATCAGCGTAATAGTTAAGTGGCAACAAAAATAAATGTACATTGAGGACATGCACAAGGTGAGTGGAGTGTCTTCAGTTTTGTCCAGGTGTCTGCTAAACATTTGCTCTTCTGTTGAGGAACAACATCTCTGTGCCATGTATCCATAGCAGAATCACCAATTGCTAGTTTGAACTTACATTCCTTGAACCCACCAAAACCATCATTAGTATATACCAAGCTCTGGTTATATATACCACTGGTCTCACAGCATGGGTCAGTGCTGACATCTCCCCTTCTTGTTCACCAAACCAACAATCATGATGTTTTTGTTTGTTTAGTCGTTTAGTCGTGTCCGACTCTTCGTGACCCCATGGACCAGAGCACGCCAGGCCCTCCTGTCTTCTACTGCCTCCCGGAGTTGTGTCAGGTTCATGTTGGTTGCTTCGCAGACACTGTCCAGCCATCTCATCCTCGGTCGTCCCCTTCTCCTCTTGCCATCACACTTTCCCAACATCAGGGTCTTTTCCAGGGAGTCTTTTCTTCTCATTAGATGGCCAAAGTACTGGAGCCTCAGCTTCAGGATCTGTCCTTCCAGTGAGCACTCAGGGTTGATTTCCTTTAGAACTGATAGGTTTGTTCTCCTTGCAGTCCAGGGGATTCTCAAGAGCCTCCTCCAGCACCACAATTCAAAGGCATCAATTCTTCGGCGGTCTGCTTTCTTTATGGTCCAGCTCTCACTTCCATACATCACGACAGGAAAAACCATAGCTTTGACTATTCGGACTTTTGTTGGCAAGGTGATGTCTCTGCTTTTCAAGATGCTGTCCAGATTTGTCATCGCTTTCCTCCCAAGAAGAAGGCGCCTTTTAATTTCAGGGCTGCTGTCTCCATCTGCAGTGATCATGGAGCCCAGGAAGATAAAATTTGACACTGCCTCCATATCTTCCCCTTCTATTTCCCAGGAGGTGATGGGACCAGTGGCCATGATCTTAGTTTTTTTGATGTTGAGTTTCAGACCGTTTTTTGCACTCTCCTCTTTCACTCTCATTACAAGGTTCTTTAATTCCTCCTCACTTTCTGCCATCAGAGTGGTATCATCTGCATATCGGAGGTTGTTGATATTTCTTCCGGCAATCTTAAGATATCATGATAAAGCCAAAATATATAATTATGATCATCATAAAAGCAAAATGTTTAATAAAATTATCAGTATTCAACCAAGCAACAAACAGTACCTGATACTTTAGATTCTAGTCTCTGAAAGTTTATGTTGGTCCTGCCAAACCGCTTGCATACTATAAATGTTGAGACCACTCACTGTAATTAGGTAAAGGTTCCCCTTGACATTTAGTCCAGTCGTGTCCGACTCTAGGGGGCGGTGCTCATCCCAGTTTCCAAGCCATAGAGCCAGCGTTTGTCCAAAGATAGTTTCCATGGTCACGTGGCCAGCGCGACTAGACATGGAATGCTGTTACCTTCCCACCATGGTGGTACTTATTTATCTACTCACATTTTTACATGCTTTTGAACTGCTAGGTTGGCAGGAGCTGGGACAAGCAACGGGAGCTCACTCTGTCACATGGATTCAATCTTACAACTGCTGGTCTTTGACCTTGCAGCACAGAGGCTTCTGCTGTTTAACCCACAGCGCCACTGTAATTAGGTGATGTAATTAAGATGTTGTAAGGTCCAGGAAGCCTTTCAGAAACACCACTTTTTAACAGTTGCTTAAAAATTACCAGTGAAGCAGTCAGACGAATTTTGAGCAGGAGGTTGTTCCAAAGAGGAGGAGCGACCACTGAGAAGGCCCACTTTCTTGTTCTCTTTTTCCAGGTCTCTCTCTGGGTCAATAATTTCAATTGACCAGCCTGGGAAGATCATATGGGGTGGGCAGATTTCGTCAGGAGGAGACGTTCTGTCAGGTATCAAGGTCCTAAACTGTTAAGTGAACAACTGCAGAGAACCAAATTTCTAAATAGTGTTGTTTTTATCTGATGCCTGAGAGAGAGAGAGTGGGGAAGGGAATCAATCAAGTCAAGAGTAAAAAGTTCTGCTCCCCATCCCACATATCCATCTCTGAGACTTCTGGTGAAAGAGGTACATGAAGCTGGGACACCTCTGATGATCAGAGTGTGTGGATAGGCCTCTATGGGTGGACATTTCTGTAGGTGTACTCTTCATGATGAACATGTTTCAATGCCCTCCAAGTTGGGTAAGTTCTCATTAACAGTGCACATGCCATATTGCAGAAAACAACTTATAGAAAAGTGCTGCACAGATAAGTATCAAACAAACTTCACTCCATTGCCATGCAGTCAAAAGACCTAATGCATGTCTCCTCAGTTGCTGTTGAACAGGATTACTCCTATGTGTGATGGACAACTGCCACAAAAAGAGCAGTATTTGATTGAACCTACAGGAGAGGTAGCAAACCTTTGGCATACCAGATGTTTTGTCCTACAGCTCCTAAAATCTCCAGCCTTTATCCAGCCAGTGATAAAGGGCTGTAAGAATTATAGTCCAAAACATCTGAAGTGCCAAAGGTTCACCACCCCTGCTACAGGAGAAAGTTGATTTTCAAATACTCTGTATTATTTTTTTAAAAGGGACAGTTTGATGGAGTCTAACTTATTAATAGATACCCAGTGTGGATGGAGTAATGCAATAGGACTCAGGGGTCCTGGGTTCAAGTTCCAGCTCAACCATGGAAACTCACTGGGGGGTGTGGAACTAGTAAAACCACTCCTTAAATATCTCACTTACCTTGAATGCCTTCTTGGGGCTGCTAGAAGACAATTCCAAATTGAAGATACATAACAGCAGCAGCAACAACAACATGTTAACAACACTATGATTTAGTTTGATGAGAACAAATACATTTTGAAAAGTACAGTACTGCAGCATAAGGGTACATTGGTTTTTCATTACATGAATTGGTCTGCAAAGTTTTAAGAAAACCACGGGCATGACATCCAACATACAGGTGTGCATTTAGGCATTAGAACGGTTTCCACCACCCCCAACTGCAACAAAGCTTCAGCTCCAAAAAAAAAAAAGTCAGTGATTGTCATCATAGATCTTCAACTCGGTTTTCACCTCTGAATAGCAGCATTTTCAGTCCGGGGCCAGAAACAGATGTTAGGAATAGCCTAACATGCGATATAGGGAAATTCTTGACTAGTGAAAGGCCACACTAGTCCCAACACAAGCTTTTCTCACTTTCAGAATTATGAAAAATTGTTTTCTTCATAGAGTGATTATTAGTCTTCGAGTTTAAGCATGGATTTCCTGGAACTCTCATTTCCCAGTTTCTAAAATGTTTCAGTTACCTCTCTACAACACAGATCATTTTCAACACTAATCACAGGGTGTCTCTAACATATGTTTCTGGCTTGATCAACAAGAAAATTGATCCAAGGAGATAGCCTTGTTAGGTCAGCAACTTTCTCTTCCCTGAGGTTTCATGCCCCAAACCTAAATCCAGTGGCAGGTCTTTGAGATGTCACAAGATGTCCCCTTGTACCCTCAGAGCCACAAGCCCTTGGGATGCCACAGCCATCACCAGACAAATCTGGGGAAACAGGATAACCCCATGGCAACTCCGAGGAATTAAAAGTACTTCTGCTGGCTAAGGAAACAACAAAATGCACCTCGCAGCTGAACTGGTCGCCTCCGTTCTCACTGGATTTGGCTGCACACAAGGCACACAAGAACTTTCCCAAAGCTCTGCTTTGCAGCAGGAACTTGTCAAAGACTCACCACCATATTTCCTAGGGCCTGTGCCTTTGCTGCAAAAAAGCCTGGATCCCTGCCTTGCTCCAAATAGCACAGGCACCCACTTGTTCCCTCCTTGTGCTCACCGCCTGACAGTGCAGAGAGAGAACAAATACAGCCACATTTGCACTGCGCCAATGAGCCCAGGCACTGATTAGAGGTAGGGCAGCTGCCCAGGCTTAAAAACCACCTCATAGAATGAAGTAAACTTTCTCCTCCTTCAGCACTACTTGCCTCGAGATTTGCCTTTCAATATGGAAAGTTTCTGAAACTGAGACCTGGAACCTTACAAGGAAGAGGAAAGCTCTCATTAGCCTTTTTGTACCTCCGGGGGTTGCCAGCTTTGATTGATGTACAAGCTAAGCAGCATGTGTGGTTCTATCTTTTACAGTGTGTTATTGATTGAGGTTCCTATGATTTTTCAGATCACTTCATGTATGAGTTGTACTTTTCTTATGTAGCCACTAGAGAGCAACAGTGGTTTATATTTATTGTCTTTACCAAAGAACTGTTGGTTTTTGGTTTTTTAGACAGACAGAGAGAGAGAGAGAGAGAGAGTTTTATGAAAGATGTGGGATTATTTTATTCTTGTTTTGTTTGCTTTCTCTCAACTTCTCGGTGGCTTCAAGAAATCTGATACGGTTGTGCAACAATGGCAGCTCAATACCTATGTGGTGGATCTGAGACAGTGCTATATGAGGGGGCAGCCCATGGGAGAGGAAGAAGAGAGGATCACAAAGATCATCGCCTTCTTTCTACACTCCAGTAAGAGACACCACAGGAATTTGAGCCCTTGCACAAACAGAAGGAATCCTTCAGTTCTTAAAAGGGATCTAACCCAGTATTCTTTTGTTACCTCCCTCAGAAGTCACAAACCATAGATCAGGCAGAACCTGAAAAAAAAAAACCTCAAAAATACACAAAGCAGGGAGTCCTTAGTTCTTCAATAACTCATAAAGATCAAAAAGAATCTCACTGAATTCATCTAACCCACCAAAACCACATTCTTCTTTAATATCTACATTGTAGCAGCTTGCTGGGGGGGTGATTTTTTAAAAAGCAGATTTACCTAATTTGTACTTTTTAGAACCCAGTGCAATTTGTAGTTGAAAATCTAAAAATCTGTCATGCATTTTGAGAAGGAGAAGAAAAGTTTGCTTGATAAGTCCACATTTGGACAATGTGCAAAGAAGACTAAGAATGTTTGCAGGAACACATTGGCTTCATGGCACAGTTTTATTGTATGCATATAAAATTGTGCAATTTGTAAAATGACTACTCAAAAAGGTTTGATTGAAAAATATCTATAGGTGTATATATATGGATATCTGTGCATGTGAAGGAGCCTGTAGTCAACCAGAACAGAATAAGCTTACTAAAAGAAAAATTAGACTTTCTATAGATAATACCGCACATATTTCTCCCTACATATAGCTAGTAGGCCAGTAGTAGGTGAGGGCTAGACAGAGTTGTGTTAGCTGTTGGATAGTAAGAGGCCTGCAGCTCACTTCAGAAGGATAAGGGTCCCCCACTATATATCACCAGAAAGTACTGGGGATGGGGGGGAGTATTGCACCAGCATGTCCTGTAACTGCTCTACCAGCTGGATGAGAGAGACCAAAAGGGGAGAAGGGAACAGGAAGAAGACCAAGAGTTTTACTGTATGTGTGTGCTTGTGTCAGAGAGCATTTAATGTGTTATGTGCCTGAGAGTAATGGGACAAGTACATTAAGGAAAAGGGATCTAATCTACTTCCTTAGTGTGCACCGCTGATTTATGCAAGGAAATATTTTGAAAAGCCTGAAAATCATTCTCATGGGCAGCTAATCCATTATAAATTGCTGGTACAGTATAAGCAATATAATATCTGATGCAACTGCCCATGAAAGTAGCAGTGTGACTAGAAACTTGTGAAAGTAGTGTGGGAAACAGCCATTCATAGAATGAACCAGTTTGACTTCCACCAATATTCTTATCAGAATTCATACTGTACACACCCATCTTGCCTGATAGGGATGGGATTTTCACATTTTCTGGACTGCAAATACTGTAATTTTCCTCTCTTGGAATTCTACTAGACACCTCAGAATACCTGAATTTGAGGCACTTGGGAGAAAGGTCTCAATTGGAAAGCTTTAAAGCTTACCTTGGCCAAGCTCCACCCAAGCTTTCCACATAGAAAGAAAGCTTCCATATGTACGTACGTGCGTGCGTGCGTGCGTGCGTACGTACGTACGTACGTACGTACATACATACATACATACATACATACATACATACATACATACATACATACATACATACGAGATGATAGGCAAGCTCTCATGATGCTTTACGGGTTCAGATGGAGCTTAAAAAGTTCCAATTGTGGGGGTTACCTCACTATTAATGTCTATTGCTACAGACCTTGTCAGCTGGAGCAGATGTACTAAACTCCATTCAGATATTTTGACTAAAGCTTCCAGAATTCCAGCTGGCCTAGTTCCCAACGTAGTGCTCTACAGAGGTTTGCATTAAGACTCCCATAGTTCCCCCAAACTGCCTCAGGCCTGTTCTAACTGTAGCCTCAAACATGAAGGAGGCATCAGGTTTCTTATCTGTGCCATGGAGCCTTATGCAGTATTACCAGCACTAGGAAACATATGGAAGATCAGATGCCCAGTTACACCAATGGGTCCCTTGAAAAGGTTTGTTCCCCAGTTTCTCATTAAAGCTGCAGCCCTATTGCCTCCCATGAACGCAACTGATGTTTGCGCAGGTACTCTACAACACCCATGTGGCTTAGCAACCTTGGAAATGCCACCCCCACACCGGGTAATAATACCTTGACCACACTTTGTGATGTCAGTTTTCTATGACATACATACATACAGCAGAGACTTTAAGTAGAGTAATCATGTCCTCAACAGAGAACAGCAGCTTGGCAACAACTCCTGAAAACCAAAAAGTGGAAAAGACAGAAGACCTTTCCTCCAACAAAACAACTGGGGTGAGGAAGTCAAATCAATTTCACTGGACTGAGCAGGATGCTTCCGACATAGAGGTGGGTGAGGAAAGTTTTCTTCCAGGTACTCCTTTTAAAAATCTGCTTGTAGGTTTCCCAAAACATCTTATTGGGCATCCTAAAATATACCATTTTTTTTAATCCTAAAGGGCTGCTTTAACAGCCTGATCTCATTGAAGAAGTACCAAAAACTTCTGCAATGAATTGGTAACATCTGAAAACCAAAAAGTGCAAAAAGAAGAGCTTTCCTCCAACAAAACATCAGGTGAAGTATTCTAACAGTTTGGGGACTGAAATAGGCGGCGGGGAAGGATCACCAGTGACCACAAGTTACGACTCTGAAGAAGATATGAAATTGGAGGCATGACACCATCATCAGAAATGGAAGATGAAAGGCAGCTTCTGTGCTTAGGAAAGGAAAACTCTGACTTCATACCCCCACTGAGGCACGGCCAACGGCCTCCATGCCATGAGCGAACAGGCCGGGTAGGTGGGACTCATCAGCCTTGGAAGGGAGCCCATCTAGGAGAAGGAAAACTCCGATTTCAAACCTCCACTGCCTTGTGGCTATATCCACCGATGGAAAAGGCTTCAGGAGTTAACCTCGAGGCATAATTCGGAGCCAGAGTCCCGGAGGCAGTTCGTGTCATTCTGTCAACTCCTGCGACATCGCTGAAACCAGTTGTATTGGCTCTTGCCTTTCCACTGGACTATTTCAGCAATGTGGAGAGGGGGATTTGCTGCTTGGGTAACAGCCTATCCATATTATTTTACCCAAGCTTTGTGCCCTGGAGAAGACACTCCAGCTTTGCGTACAGCGTTAAAACACTAGATGCGGTTCTAAGTCCTCCATACAGAGCATATTTTTTATTTTATTTTATTTTATTTATACCCCACCTATCTGTCCAAAATGACCACTCTAGGCACTATATATTACCATAGTGTCTCGAGACTGAAGGATGCCTATGACATACATACATACATACATACACACACACACACACACACACATACAGTATATTTTTGGGTTGTTATTTTTTTGTTTTATATTGTAATTTTTCATTTTTAAAATGTAATAAAATATAAAATAAGACATTATCAAAAGAGAACAGGCTTGTTGAAATTTGGCAAAATGTTTTGAACTTTGTACAGTGGTGCCTCGCTTAACGATGTTAATTGGTTCCATAAAAAAATCGTTATGTGAAAACATCGTTAAGTGAAACACCATTTCCCATAGGAATGCATTGAAAACCGGTTAATCCATTCCAATTGGAACAGATTAATGCTTGCAATTATTAGCCCACCTCCTGAAATCTATGCAAACTTAATTTGGTGTTGTTCTGAGTCGTCGTTAATTTTTGGTGATTTTTATTCTCATTGAAAAGCATTGGACCGTCCGTCCAATGCTTTTCAATGAGAGAGAAAAAAAATCACCAAAAATTAACGACGACTCAGAACAACACCAAATTAAGTTTGCATAGGGTTCAGGAGGTGGGCTAACAATTGCAAGCATTTAAACATGTTCCAAACATTGTAAGACACTTAAAAATGAGCAAAAACGGAAGAGCTTCAAAACCACTGAAGCCGGCTTCAGTGCTTTTGAAGTCCTTTCCGATGTCCGTTTTCGCTCATTTTTAAGTGTCTTACAATGTTTGGAACCTGTTTTAAATGCTTGCAATCATTAGCCCACCTCCTGAACCCTATGCAACCTTAATGTGGTATTGTTCTGAGTCGTCGTTAATTTTTGGTGATTTTTTTTTATTCTCCATTGAAAGCCTTTGAACGGACTATTCAAAGGCTTTCAATGGAGAATTTAAAAAATCACCAAAAATTTACAACGACTCAGAACAACACCAAATTAAGTTTGCGTAGGGTTCAGGAGGTGGGCTAACGATTGCAAGCATTTAAAACAGGTTTCTAACACTTTAAGACACTTTTACAGGAGCGAAAAAGGGACATCATTAAGTGAAATTCCCCCATAGAGAACATCGTTAAATGATGGGGGAAATTCCTCAAAGAAACCCATCGCTGTGTGAATTCATCGTTGTATGAAGCAATCATTGTGCGAGGCACCACTGTATTATTAAAAGGTGAGAGCTGTTTCCCCAAACAAGAGATATTGTTATTCTGGAATGGTTATGGGCATCATAAGCAGTATGTTGGAGGAAGAATATTTCTCTTGGTCCCAGTGATGGATGCAATATTGGAGTACCGGGGAATGATTTAAATTTTGATTGTTTCAGTTGTAGATTTTTTTTTGTTTTCTTTTGTAATTTTTTTGCCCTTTGTTGTTATATTGTAATGTTTAAAAAAAGAATAAGAAGAAGCCTGTTCTTCAGAGTCCTAGTCTGTCACTCTGTTCAGTACACTATACCAGGGTAGGCTTAATTGGGACATCTTGGTAACTGTGCTTTCAATCTGATAAGTAACTACCCCCAAAATATATATATATATGGCAGGTAGGAGTAAGATCTGTCCCATGCTGGGCTTTCAATACTCATGGAAGACACAATGTAGTATTATAATGATCTAGATATCTCTGTTCCAGTTGTTTTATTTCTTTTAAAAATTACATTGATGTCCCTCTTTTCCATTGATTTTACTCCGATGTTCAGGACTTGCCTCGTCCCTGTGTTATCTTCAGAACAACCCTGGCTGAAAGCATAGGATCCACTGATAAATGTCATACTTCAGTGCATCTAAAACTTGTACTTCCCGGTTCCTGGTGTAACAACCTAACCATTGAACCACCCTGGTATTTTGATGTCAGCAGGGTGGTCACACACAGTAATAGCATTTATCTAAATGTAACTATAAAAATAATCTATGATTGCTATTGGAAAAATAAACAAATCTGGCCTGAATGTAGTGATGATAGCTTATCACGTGACAGCTTTCTTCATTTGCTTCCAAATGCAATAGGCCTAGCCTGTTGCTAATCCCTAACAACAGGCATACAGTGGTATATTGCTCTTGTTCAGGAAGGTTACATATAGCCATTGTGATGAGTAGCCACTGAGAAAGCCATGTTCTAGCTGCTTTTCCATTTCAGTGCCTCTAAACCAGTAGCTGTAATTGCATCATGTGGTAGTAAATTCCATACATGAATTATATGATGTATAAAAAGGTTGCTTTTTTCTGAAAGATCTAAGCTCATCATTGACTAATTTCATTCTTAATAGGAGCTTTTTATTGTGCCAGGTCACTGCTCTGTCTGGCTCATTAATGGGCATGTTACAGATAATGACAATAAAGTGATTTGGGGGGGGGGGGCTAAGCCATAAATTACACTGGAAACAACCAAACAAACCATGGTTTATCCTTCCATTTCTGCTTGTTTCTGTTTTTTTCTACTGCTCATTTGTGAGCTTCTGTTTCAAGGTGGGTAGCTAGGGAAATAAGCTAGAGACAAGCCACAATTGTTGGTTTATACATCACTACAGTATAAGGATGTAATGAGTAGTGATTTTCATCAGTGCCTGCAATTTTGACATTTTATCCCCATAGGGAATTCCTTCAGGACCACCATGGAGATGAAAACATTTCCTGGAACAGCAGCAAAGAGGAGTGCTATGCACTAAGTCCCACCCAGGCATTCAATTTCCTTTGCAAAATTGAGTTTGACAGTCCTTATGCCTAAAGTAGTATTTTCTGCAAAAATCTGCACATTTTTGCTGTCTTTGTCAACTACACATTCCTAATACTGGTTGATTTCATACTTTTATGTATGACAAGAGGTGCCCTGACATGATCCTGATGAATAATCCTGCACAGAATAGCATCAGTTCCCATGCAGTATCTGCAGAATGTGCAAAGAAAAGGAAGAGATTTTGCCACCTAGGAAATCCAAAGGGGATGAAGGTGGGAAAAAAGGCAGAAAATCCCACAGAAAGCTGTGGGACTGAGAAGCATCTGATTCACAACTCTAGTATTAGAGCTTAAACAAACCAGCATTTCTAAGCCATCAACAAACCATGATTCAGCCTCTGACTTGTTATGATAAATAGTACCTTCTAATATATTACTTGGTAGTGAAGGTAGGTTAATTCATCACAACAAACCAGATTCCAACAAACTATAGCAATGCTTCTTGTGATATGTGAATACAGTCATTGCTTACATGTACTATGATTTTCTATCCCAGGTTCTGGACAGAAGTCCTTTCCAGCCCAGGTGAGAGGAATTCAAACTAAGGGTCCTTTTCCATGAAGAGCATCTGATTTATACGCAGCTTACATTCTACACCTTAGCATGCTCCAATCACTGGCTTATATCAATTCTGCCTGAATTGCTGTTAATGAAACCTGCAAATCGGCATGAGGATGGCAGTTGTTTATCTTAAAAGCAGGGGCAAGGAGCATTCTTTGCCTCTAATATTCGTGAGGGAGATGTGGTAAACCTTTTTGAGAATATGTACTCAAATGGTTGCTGATCATCTAAAAAAAATTATCTTGTGTACCTATGGTAAAAAAAAAAATCAAGTCCTGCATGCCACATGCCAGCAATTTTTTTCCACATACCACCTGGTGCACACATGTCTTAGATTCACCACCCATGCCCTAAGGACCATCGGGGAAGGAAGTTTCTCCTGATGAAAGCTGCAGATGAGCAAACATTCTGTATCCCTGTTAAAAGGTCAGCCCTTCCATTAGGCATTTAACATAGCAGGTGCTGATGCAGATGCATAGTATTAGTCCTATAAAGAGAGAATGGACCTTGGCCTTGGAAAAAATAGGTCTTTTAAACTTCTGTACTAAGCAACAACTTGGAATTTTGATTGGCAGGCCCTCTTACGAAGCCAGTATTTCGAGTTCAGCTATGAGTAAAATAATGATTCTTGTGTGGGAAGGAGAATCAGGAAGGCAATTAGTAGTTTAATAACAGCTTTATGTTGGCTGGATAGTTGAAAACTTGAAAGTATGGTTGACGGTAATTAGCTGATTTTTACTCTTTAGCATCTTTTTTTTTTTAAATCACAATAGAAATGCATCTTGCTCCTTCCTACACTTCAGTGGGTTTTTTTCTTCTTCTGCCTGATTGGCGATATATTTTAACGGCTTTGTGTTTGAAAAGAGAATGAAAAGGAGGTTGTTCCTGGAAGTGAGCAAAGCACAGAGGAGTGGGAGTGGATGGAACAGAACAATGTTCACATGGTGTGATAAGTGCTGTCATGAACTGTGGAGTGAACTGCTTAATATAATAGAGGACATATAATAGAGAACGCTGGAGGACTCTCAGGGTTCATCAGGGCTCAGTATTCTGTAGACCAGAAGGTGGGCAGATGTCTGGCTTGTGGCATATACTTTGTTTTTTTTTTTTACTAGAATTGTGAAGTCCACTGGTCAGAGCTAGGGGCAAAACGAGTGGGAAGAGGATGGAAGTAGGATCAAGCACCTGTTGCCCCACATAAGGTGTACACTGAATGTTCAAATACAAATCCTGGATTACTATAGATGTGGGAGCCTTACACACACACACACACACACACACACACACACACACACACACACACACACACACACACACACACACACACACACACACACACACACACACACACACACACACACACACACACACACACACACACACACACACACACCCCTCAGTGCCTAGAAGAGGTGCAGAAAGAGCTGGCCTCAGACAAAGTATTAAAACCTATATGTTTGTAGATGAGGAACCCTGAAGCGGCAGAGATTTTGATTTTGATTTTGCTTTTCACTTTTTGTTTTGTTTGCTATTGCAAATTATTGAGGATCAGAATACTCGCTTGTCTACTGCAAATCACTTAAGCCGGCCTTTTCTTTAAAATAAGTGGTTAAATCACAGAAACGTAGAATTAATGAACTGGAAGGGGCCTATAAGACTGTCGAGTCCAACCGCCTGTTCAGCGAAGGAATCCAAACCGAAGTGTGTGTGACAGATGGTGGTCCGATTTTCTTTCATTGCCTCCAGTGTTGACGGCTCACCACCTTGTGAGGTAACTGGTTCCATTGTTGTACTGCCGAAATATGTAGGCCCTTGTATTACCCAAGGAGAGGGGCATAGTAAACACTGGGGCAGGGAGGAGAGCTGCTTCTGGGGTAGGAATAGTATTGTGTACAATCCATGGAAAGGGACCTTAAGGCAGCTCAGAGCCCACCACAAGGCCATAGCATGTTTTTTTTGAGAGCCAGTGCCACTACTAATGTGGGCCTGTGCAACAAGATGACTTATGGATGGATTGGTTTGTATCAGATTGGTTTCCATTTTGATAAAGGGGTTTCTCTTTCCTCTTTAGGGCTTCGTTTCATTCATATATTCCAGGAGGGTTGAGTCTAAGAGAGCTATCTCCCCTTCTCACCCTAAAGCTGTTTTTTTCCCTCCCAAGCAGGTTATGCCGATT
This sequence comes from Pogona vitticeps, assembly GCF_051106095.1. Classification (NCBI taxonomy): domain Eukaryota; kingdom Metazoa; phylum Chordata; class Lepidosauria; order Squamata; family Agamidae; genus Pogona; species Pogona vitticeps. The sequence goes on from NC_135784.1 coordinate 39,951,226, forward strand.
GGTTAAACCAACATAGCTCCCTTACCATCCACTATGATAAAAATGCTTTTTTTCATGTTGTATTATGACAGATGGTGAAGTTGGTAGAGGAAAGCCTATATATTGAAGGGGATCCAGTGCACATGTGTGAGAGTGAAAGAGAAATTGAAAGTGGTGTGAATCATCTAGCACCCTGCATACAGGGACACATACAAAGCAAAAGCAAAAAAGCAAAGCGTGCTGCTTATATACCGCCCCATAATGCTTCAAGCACTCTCTGGGCGGTTTATAAGTTTATTATGCAGGCTACACATTCCCCCCCTAGCAAGCTGGTTACTCATTTTACCGACCTCAGAAGTATATAAGGCTGAGTCAACCTAGAGCCAGCTACCTGGGATTGAACCCCAGGTTGTGAGCACAGTTTTGGCTACAGTACAGCAGTTTAACCACTGCGCCACAAGGCTCATTTAACCTTCCTCCATAGGGTTTCAGCTAATGGAGGCTAGGTATTAAGATGGGAACAAAATCTGCACAGCTTCCTCTTGCGACATTTTTAAACAGTAAGCATGGCAACCTCCTGTTTTTCTTTAAAAAAGAAATGGAGTTACAAGCAGTAAGACCATTCAGTTTTAAATCTAATATAATAATAGTTCCAAGGTAGGAAGCATTTTGGTATGTATTGGTGATGGAGGTTAGCATTGCTGCCAAGTTCATGGGCATGTCAGTCACCCACAAATTGAATGAATCCAAACTTTGCTTCTATGTATGGCAACGTGAGACACATTTACAATTGAAAGAACATTAACTACACAGACAAAGCAGAGTACAGTGGTGTCTCGCAAGACGAGTGCTCCGTTTTACGATGAAATCGCATAACAATGAAGTTTTTGCAATTGCAAAATGATGTTTCCTATGGGGAACTTCGCTTTGCGATGATCGGTTGCCTGCTTCGGGAACCGATTCTCACAAAACGACGATTTTTCTACAGCTGATCAGCGGTTTCAAAATGGCCACCGGGTAAACAAAATGGCCCCCCGCTGTTTTCTGGGATGGATTCCTCGCTGCACGGGCAGCAAAAATGGCTGCACTATGGAGGATCTTCGCTGGAAGGTGAGTTTCAAGCCCATAGGAACGCATTAATCGGGTTTTAATGCGTTTCTATGGGCTTTTAAATTTCGCTTTACGATGTTTTCGTTCTACAGCGATTTCACTGGAACGAATTAACATCGTAATGTGAGGCACCACTGTACATTTATTGGTACCCCATATTCAGGTATAAACAGCAGCACATCCACCTTTGCAACTCTGGCTCACAGTCTTCTTTCTTTCTTTCTTTCTTTTCTTTCTTTTAGTGGATAGAATGAGAAAGTATGATGCAAAAGACTTGGGTTTAAATCATCATTTCACGAAATTCACTGGAGAGTGGCAATGAGTAAACCACTCCTTAAACATTGCTCATACCTTGAAAACCCCATTAGGGTTGTCATAAATAAAATGTAATGTGACAGTGTAGCATTGGCTTCCGGTATTTTATGCCTGGCCTCTAGAAGCATTAATTTCTAGCCCTAAATATAAAACTAAAATAAACTGCCTCCCACTTTGAACAACAAGCTGGTGCTGCTGCCCTTAGAAGGCTAGGGCTAAAGTATTCCCTCTCCCCCCCCCCCGTCTTTGCTCAAATTCTTAAAAAATGTGCTAACAGGGAGTGACATGATATGACCCTGAGTACAGAAAGCATAAAGTAGTAGAATAGGGGGTTCAGATAATTCCTTCTTTTTTGTGTGCTGAGTTTAAGCTTGTTTCCCATGCAGTTGACATTGGTGTAAATCAACAGTAATTCTGCTGAGGTCTAGAAGATCAGGTATGCAAAATATGCTAACTGGGAAGTAAATGTGTGGTTTTTTTAATTGGATGCCATAAGGGTGCCTCTGTTTACATTTGACATGCCAAAAATCTCACTCGAAAAGCAACTTACATAATAGCATGTCAGTGCTGGTTTACTCATTAGCATTGCAAACTTCAGCATCAAGCCATGGACTGATACACATTTTGTGACATTAGCATTAGAAATGAATTTGTGAGTGTTCATTAAATAGCATGCAATTTGCAAAAAGGAAGGGAAGAAATTACTTCCAGTTATATTTCAGGTTTAATTAATTTGGAGATTCTGAGAGGGAAAAAGCAATGAAATGAAATTATGGAGAAAGTACCCCAGATAGTTTTTGCTAGAAGGGTTATTAGCAAATGCATATTGTTATCTTACTATTTTAGTTGCTGGTGCTAAGATGTCTGTCTGTTACTGAATATTGAAAAAAGATTTTAGCCTTGTAAGTATAGTCTAAATATAAGCCAGTAAAGTTCTGGGGATTAAATAGGGTAGCTCAAAAAAAGTTCCATGGTACAAATATTCAAACACAAAGCCAATCACTGTGAAGAAACTGGTAATTAGAAAGTAGTGCTGCCATTTTGGTTGTCTTGTCCAGTGGCTGAGCTTTCTTTCACCAGATTCTTCCTGTTCAATTGTGACTCCAAGTTGTATGAACTGAATCAGTTGTCTTCAAGGCTAGTCGTCCAATAGTACTTGTGAAGGGCAAGCAAGGCCATATAATCCTTAGCCACAGTAGTTCCAGAGAGCAACTTCAGTAAGCTGAAGGTGCAGAAGTAAGGCAGACACTGGGCTGAATCAAAATTTTGAATCCCAGGTAGAGTGGACTCATTGAATCAATGGGATTTACATAGGCACTAACTTACGTCACATTCATTCCACGGATCTGTCATAACTGGGAACCTACAGTTGGATTTAGCTCATTGTACAGATGCTGGAATGATAAAAGATTGTGAACACAAGGAATGAAACACTTCACAACACATTGTTAAACTATGGAACTTGCCACTGCCGTTGGATGGTTTTAAAGAGGGATTAGATAAATTAATGGATTGTTAAAACAGTTATTCCCACAACTGAGTTTCCCAAAGCATCTTATTTGCAAAGTTCCCCCAATTGAGACACTGGATGCAAGAACACTTGTCCAGCCAATATTCCCAGGTAGGTGGGGCTCGTCAGCCATGGAAGGCAGCCCATCTAGGAGAAGGAAAACTCCAATTTCAAACCTCCACTGCCTTGTGGCTATATCCACTGATGGAAAAGGCTTCAGGAGTTAACCTCGAGGCAAAATCCAGAGCCGGAGTCCCGGAGGCAGTTCATGTCATTCTGTCAACTCCTGTGATGTTGCTGGAACCAGTTGTATCGGCTCTTGCCTTTCCACTGGACTATTTCAGTGATGTGAAGAGGGGGAATTTGCTGCTTGGGTAACAGGCTACCCTCCATATTATTTTACCCAGTCTTCATGCTCTGGAGAGGACACTCCAGCTTCTCATACAGCATCAAAATAACACGGGAAGTAGCAGTTACCAGTTATAAGTCTTTGCTCAATTGGCATAGAGCATGACTCCAGGGACTACTTCTGATGGTGGGAGAGGGCATTACACCTCACTAGCTAGCTACCACCCGCCTTAAGCTGGGCAGCCCCCAGCCAGTAAGGTGCTGCCTTCCTATCCTCACAGGGTGCGTGGGGTTTAGGGTGAAAGCCAACAAGCAGATTGATAACTCTGCAACATTCATAAGAAAACTTCTGCCCTAAAGTTGGGCACCTGGAATGTTCGGACAATGACCCCTGGCTTTTCTGACGACGTGCAGGAAACAGATGACGTGTGCAAGATAGCTGGCATTGACATGGAACTGAATAGGCTGCAGATGGACATTGTTGCCCTGCAAGAGACAAAACTGCCAGACTCAGGATCTGTCAAAGAAAAAAAATTATCATTCTTTTGGCAGGGAAAACCACTGAATGAGACCAGGGAATATGGTGTTGGCTTTGCAGTTAGAAATACTCTGCTGAGGTCCATTGTTCCACCTACTGTGGGAAATGAAAGAATCCTGTCTCTGCAGCTCCACTCATCAGCGGGACTGGTCACCCTCATTAGTGCATATGCACCAACACTGTCATCTACAACAGAAGTCAAAGACAAATTCTATGACGATCTGGCAGCTACTATTAAAAAATCCCTGAGAGAGAGCCGCTGTTCATTCTTGGAGACTTTAACACTGCAGTTAGTGCTGATCACAATTCTTGGCCCACTTGTCTAGGCTGTTTTGACATTGGGAAGATGATGGCCAATGCTTGCTGGAGTTTTGCTCTTATTATGGTCTTTGTGTCAGCAACACGTTCTTTAATATGAAGCTTCAACACAGAGTTGAATTATAATAGGATAGCTGTCAGGGTCGCAACTAACCTTTACCTGTCTAAGGTAAAGGCTGCTTGTTGAACTTACTTCGCTAACCGGATAAGTGAAGCGTCCAACCAGCAGGCGGAGTTATTCTGTATAGTGCGTGACCTATCCAGAACTGGTCTGGATGATAGGCCTCCCCCTAGTTTTTCACCTGACCAGTTTGCAGCTTTTTAAAAATCTAAAGTGGAGGCCATCCGATGGGACCTCTCTCCTTTTTTGAACACAGTGAGTCGAGCAGAGATGTCCAGCGCTCCGTCTTGCCCGGTAACCCTGGACTCCTTTCATCCTGTCATGCCTGATTCTGTGGCCAGAGTGCTTGACCACTGTTGAGCCACCACCTCCTCCCTTGACCCTTGCCCGGCCTGGCTAATCAAAGCAGCCAGGACGATAACAACAGAATGGGCCACTGCAATAATAAATGGGTCTTTCCTTGAGGGCAGGTTTCCCTCTGCCCTCAAGGAGACACTCATTAGGCCCATAAGAAAGAAACCTAATTTGGCGGCGGATGAAATTGGCAATTATAGGCCCGTCGCCAATGTTTCTTTTATGAGCAAAGTGGTTGAGAGGGTGGTGGCTGATCAGCTTCAGGCACATCTGGATGAAACAGATGCCCTGGATCCATTTCAGTCGGGCTTCAGGCCGTGCCACGGTACAGAGACAGCATTGGTCGCCCTGTACGATGACTTCTTGAGGGAGGCCGACAGGGGTAAAATATCTTTGTTGGTCCTCCTCGACATCTCGGCAGCCTTCGATACCATCGACCACGGTATCCTTCTGGTGAGGCTCTCTGAGTTGGGTATCGGTGGCTTGGCTCTGGCCTGGTTCCGTTCCTTCTTGGAGGACCGCCCCCAGAGAGTGCAGCTTGGGGAGAGTATTTCGGCCCCGTGGAGTCTCCAATGTGGGGTTCCACAGGGTTCGACTATTTCCCCAATGCTGTTTAACATCTATATGAGGCCGCTGGGTGGGGTCATCAGGGGATGTGGAGCATCGTGTCATCAATATGCTGATGACACCCAGCTCTACATCTCCTTTTCACCAACTGCAGGTGATGCACCTCCCTCTATTTCCATCTCCTCGCAACAATTGGAGGTTGTTCATGACTTTGTGTACCTTGGCTCAACCATCTCTGACACTCTGTCCCTAGATGTCAAGCTGAATAAAAGCATTGGCAAAGCAGCTACCATGTTCTCTAGACTCACAAAGAGAGTATGGTTCAGTAAGAAGCTGACGACACATACCAAGATCCAGGTCTATAGAGCCTGTGGTCTGAGCACATTTCTGTACTGCAGTGAGTCCTGGACCCTTTGTGCACGGCAGGAGAGAAAGTTGAACACGTCCCATATGTGTTGTCTCTGATGTATTTTTGGTATCACCTGGCAGGACAAAGTTCCAAATAGAGTAGTCCTAGAATGAGCTAGAATTTTTAGCATGGATACATTACTGAAACAGCGATGTCTACATTGGCTTGGGCATGTCATGAGAATGGCTGACTGTCGAATTCCTAAAGATCTCCTGTATGAAGAATTAATGCAGGGAAAGCGCCCCAGAGGGACAGCTGCGATACAAGGATATCTGCAAGCAGGATCTGAAGGCCTTAACATACAGGAAACTTTGACCTCTGAGCATTCAGCCTGGAGGCAGGCGGTGTATCACGGCCTCTCCCATTTTGAAGAGACCCTTGTCCAGCAGGCCAAGGCAAAGAGGCAGCCCCCAAACCAGCCAAATCAGGGAGCTGGGCAGGGGACAGATTGTGTTTGTCTTCAGTGTGGAAGGGAATGTCACTCTTGAATTGGCCTTCTCAGCCACACTAGACACTGTTGCAAGACCTCTATTCAGAGCACATTACCATAGTCTCTCAAGACTGAAGGATGCCTAAATAAGCAACATTACAGACCATGGCAAGATCTCTCACTGTTCTGTGACCCACAGACAATTCTGGGAGAAATTCTCCAAAAGTTTCACCCTCCCCTAGTCTACACTGATTGCTAGTGGCTATCTCGGTTTCTCCCAGCAGTCTTTCAGAGCCCTACCTGGAAAGGCTGAAGAATGACTCTTTGGCCCTTTGCACGTCAGCCTGGGACTCTCTCTGTGAGGCCTTTTGGTCCCTTTCACCTCCTTTAAATGGTGAAAAGCTCCTCATACACAGTCCCATTTGAAATGCATGCTTCTGGTTGTGTCCTGATAGCAGTTAGATTGTAGCTGCCTCTGAAGTAAAGTTTTCAGCTGCTTTGACATACAGTGCATCGCAGCAATGCAAGCACAAGGGTAATTGCAAGGTTTTCAAATCTGCACGATTGAGCAAAGTGCAAATTTATGGTAGCTTAGAAAAGTTAGCCGAGTTAGTCTATTTCTACATGTACAACAAAAATAAAAACAACCGATTTATGACTCCTTAAACACTAACAATTTTATTTGAGTCTGAGTTTTTATGGATTAAAAACTGTAAGACACAAAATGACTGTAAGACACAAAAATTCACATGGGGAAATCCTGTAGTCAGTTGCAATTCAGTAGGCCCACTGAATAAATTGAACTTGGTGAGTGAACTCCTCTGTAAATTCCACTGATTCAGTGGGCCTACTTAAGTTGCAGGTACTCCAGGCAACAGGATTTTAGACACTGAAATAAGCTATGGTATTATACTTCCTCCTTTTTTAACATAGGTTTTTTTTCTTGTGCATGTCTTTAACTATGGCAGCTGAGCATTATAGGTTTTGTTATTTAATCTACAGTTCACAGCTCCTGGTTTGCAAATACAGAGAGCTGAAAGTAACCCTTCAAAACAGTGGGCTATTTTGGCAGTGACTCAAACACTGCTCTCTTGCATTCTCTTTTTCCTTTTTAAAATTAGACATAACCAGTTTTAACCATGACTGTGTAAAAGAGAAGTGGCATGGTAGCCTCCCTTTTTGTGTGACATAATTTGAAAGGCGGTGAATCATTTGGAGTTGGGTCTAAGATGCCAGAGGTTGAGAGTTCGATCCCCCACTGTGCCTCCTTGACAGGGGCTGGGGTGGATAATGCATAGGATCCCTTCCAGCTCTGCTGTTCCAAGATTATTCATAATCATCATCATTAGCCTTCTGCAGGTAGGTTTCATTCATAGTTGCCATTACCTCCCTCTATCACTGATCATCACATTGAGCATGGTCCTGTGACCAATGTGTGTAGCACTTGAGGGGGAAATGGAGGTGCTCTGAGGAAGAGGAAGAACAGGAGAGAAAACCGATTGCACCAGGATACGTGTTGTCTCTTTAATCTTGACACAGTGCCTTATTTGATACAAGGAGAAATCATCATCATAATGTTTGCTATTCTTTTTTTCTCCGTTACTTGAGCCCATGCCCAGGGCTCAACCAAAGGACAATGCCCTAGACAAAGCATGAGTTTTCGAAGGGTAGGATGAGGGAGAAAAAATGCCGTAGGAGAACTGGAAACAAGAGACCTGCTTCATTTTGGCTGCAATTCTGAAAAAGAATGAACAATATCTGAAGTTCCGTTTTGCTCTTGTAAATCTTATTGTGTGGGTCAAAGGCATTTCTATACAGCACAACCATGCACAGTTGCTCTGGAGGGTACACTGGTCCACTAATGTTGGAGATGGGGCAGGAATCTAGCGGTCCAGGGATCAATTTTGAATCCCCAAGATTGAATGTCTATGAGGAAGAAAAGGGGAATTTCATCTCCCCCTATTTGCATAGCTAGGCTCATGCTCTCATGCCCTCTGCTATGGCTGCGAATTGTGCTAATGTACCATAGTGAAGGTTCTGCATACACATGTGCGTGCGTGAGCACACACATATACACATGCCAGAAACATTCTTGTTGATGATAAACACGCCAGGCATATGGGATTAGGACTCCTGCTCCAGAGTCCGAGGGGGATTTCTTAAAACTTTGGAATTCTTACCTATTACATTCTTGGAATGATGTGCAAAAAAGGAGTGGAACGTAAGTAAGCACTAACAGAAGGACACAGATTATTTCTGATTCAATTACAGTGGGATTTTGCTCATTGTAAATCTTTTTTCTCCATGATACTTAATCATCTTTTCACATCATGATGAATAAATCTGTTTGCCGGTGTTGTACATTGTTGTTCTGTTGGCGTTATTACATAGAAAGAATATAATTGTGAAGTCCACCTGGAATGTTGAAAAAGCGCCACCTGTGTATTGCCCAGTGTAAAAGACATTCATTCATAGAGAGAAAGTGTGCCATGTATAAATAATTGGTTATTTTCCTTTTGGCCTCTGTAAAATCTGTTTTTTTTTCTCTTTATTTTGCAGACCTGTTGAGGGAAAGAGAGAGAAAAACAATGGCCAGGCCTTGAAATTCTCCAAGGAATAAGAGATGAGGGTAGATGACCCTTAGGTGCTATATGTTGGAAATCTTGAGTAGCTTATCAAACAAGAATGGTCTTTCTGTCATTAGGACAGGAGCCCACAGAATAACCAACAAGATAAGGCACTCCTGGATTAGAGTGAATTAAAATGTTATTTTATTTATATCACCTTCCTTTCAATGGCAGGACTCAAGGCTTCTCACAATTAGGTAAACAAAATGAATTTTCTCATATTACGAATAGATGATTTAGACATTATAGAATGTGGAGTTCTTCATGCTTTCTGAAAATGAACCTCTCAAAAATAAGTCCCTATCTCTCTCCAAAATGGGGTTGTCTGGGCCATTTGAGCCATCTGTATATATTACAGCTGAGCAAGTTGAATGTCCTGACACCAAAAGTTGTGGTTTGCTGCCTCCTTGGCTTCAGAATTCTGCCTCTTCCTTCTTTAGTGCCTCTTTTTCATCCTCCACACCTTAGCTTGCATAGTGGGAGGCCAAATCCTGTTCTCCATTATGCTGAATCAAGACCATTAGTTACAGTAGACTTGCAGAACATCCTCTGATGCCTCCCTTGGGCTTGGAACTCATCCCGATCAATTTTTAAAAGCATGACGTGCATTAAGTTTATTTTTGAGATGGTGCTTGTATTACTCTGGCTTTGATGTGAAACAGAACTACAAAAAGATGTCTTTCAATTAAAATACTGTTTCCCTGCAGTGTTTTGCCTTGTGGTTTTCTTGAGTGTATTTACTCAGTGGAATGAAGGTGTGTGTGTGCTATGAACTGATCTCATTTTGTTTCAATAAAATCAAACAGTGTTGCTACTAGTGAGTCATCCCAGCAGACCCGACCACTTAATTGTGAGAGTTTGTCCTGTTTTCCCAGTCTACAGGGAAAACCTGTAAGCTATGTCCTCCAAAGTACTTCAAGCTGCAAAACAGAGGATTGTTTCCTATGGTCACTGCAGAGAGTAGAGTCCATGAACAGAAAAAACCCTAAGTGAAATACAGTGGTGCCCTGCTTGACGATTACCTTGTTGTATGACGAAATTGCTTGATGACGTTGTTTTTGCGATCGCTATTGCGATCGCAAAACTATGATTCTATGGGTTATTTTCGTTTGACGACGATCGGTTCCCTGCTTCGGGAACCAGTTTTTCGCATTACAACGATCAAAAACAGCTGATTGTTGGGTTTACAAAATGGCTGCCCACTGTGCAAAATGGCTCCCCACTATTTTCAGGACTGATTGCTCGCTATACAGATATCGGAAAATGGCCACCCTATGGAGGATCTTCGCAAAACGAGCAGGTATTTCCCCCATTGGAATGCATTGAACCGATTTTCAATGCATTTCAATGGGATTTTTTATTTCGCTTGATGACGATTTCGCTCTACCGCGATTTTGCTGGAACGGATTATCGTCGTCAAGTGGGGCACCACTGTAATCTCTCTTTTCTGATGCTGGGTCCATGTTTTCTGTTTCTGTAGGATGCTGTTGAACTGATAATACAGGAATTAATTGCGACTGAGTCCTATGGAGGGAAGAAAAAAAGGATTACACTTTTTATTGGAAAATGAGCAAAATCTGCTCTGTGTATTCTGCAAGCTGCTAGTCTTTTTGTGTGACATTTCTGGCTTATGCCCCAGAATGAGAACAATACTACCTGTTGCTCATCCTGAGATTGCTTCAGAATGCAGGGTGCCCTCTCCTTGACAAGAGCTTCTCAATTCATTTTTAAATGAAGGAATTCAGTTTCTCTGTACATAAAGCTCTTGGACCCCTCCTTTGTAATGAATGGACTTCTGGAACTCCATCTGAATCTCTGACTGCCTGGAGAGAAATAGACCTGGCTTCCTTTACGAGCTACTCTGCAGCTCCTTCCCAAAAGGTTTTGCATATACATGTGCTTAGCTCATGCTTAGAGTGGCACACTGACATTTTCCAGAGAGCAAAGTTAGTGAGTACACACAGCTCTGAGTAATGAGCTTTGCCAATTTATTGAGGTACTTGGTAGGCAGTCGCTAAGTGCACCGCCAGAAAAGCTGTCAGCTCCTTCTTGCCCAGGGGAAAGTATTAGATTCCTGTCCTTAGACTGTGTGTAGTCATTGTCTAATAATACGAGACCGTTTCCCCACCATTATCACCTCCCCCCAGCAAATAAGGCTGTAGCTGCTGCCTGATTGGTATATCATCTCACTTTCCCTGGGCATTGATTTTTTTTCCCTTGCTCTCCTTTTATTTGCTTCATAAAAACAGGACAAGGAGCTACTGCAGGCTACCGAAGAGCTTTTTGGGTGCCTTTATTTTTAGCATGAGCCAACCTTTGTCTTATTTCAGATGAGGGAAGTTGGATTGTAAAACCTTTTGTAAATGTGTATGGTGATATTTGCTCCGGTAAGTTAACAGTGCTTCCCCAGCCCCTATTAACTGTCAGTTGTCTTGTCAGAAGGAACGCATTTTAAAAGCCTAATCCACCTTTGTTACATATCTATGTGTGTGTGGAGGGGTAATAACTGCATCTTGCATATAATTTTCTCTGTGTGTGATTTTTCAGTGCTTGTAAGAATATCTGCTACTTTGCTGCCTTTGTGTGTAGAGAGAGAACTGTTGGAGTGAACTTATCTGTAGTTCTGGAAACTGCAGCAATGTTATGTGCATCAGTAGAAATAATACAGATTTGGATTTTAATGTATAGTTGGCTCTTTGATCTGTGAAGACCAATTGTTTTCAGAATGTATTATTTTTTCATGCATGATCTTTAAAATAGAAATAATGACCTAATGCAGTCAGCTGTAAAAAGACTAAAATAAAGAGCTGTATAGAGTTATTGTGCACCTTGGTAGTTTAGACAGTGTAGTTTTTGTTTTTTTGTTTTTTTGCTGCTGTTGAATAGTACTTAATAAAACAAAATAGTTTTAAGAAGTGTGTCTTTTGTTGAGGTGCAGGTAACAATATTTATGAAAATACTCTCACTCTTTCCAGGCTTCTTCCTGTAAAGCAGAGATTCTCCTCCAAATAAATTGTTATTGTTTGTAGGGCTTGTTGAATTGAAGTCTTTTTTTTTCTTTTATTTTATTACCAAAATAAAATCTATGGAAAATGGCACATGAGATACGTACAATTTATTTTGAAACTTCTTAATTACATTGTGTACTGTTCTGGCACAGTGCAGTAACTCTGTAGCTAAGTAAATGAAGATTTTGGACACAGTGAAGTTACACTGTAGAATTTCTAATACTGTAATAATGAAAAAATAAGAAAAACATGAGTTTTTTAAAAAAAACTCTTTAAAAATTGCAGTTAGCAATCCCTGGTGCAAAGTCTTCGAAAAGTATAGAGAAAGTTCATTAATTGTGCTAATGATGTGGACTGTGCTTGTGGTCATTCATTGCTCACTTATTATCTATCTGTGCTTGTGGTCATTCATTGCTCACTTATTATCTACCACACTGAAGAATGCCATGTTTTCTGTGGGAATTTGATTCCAGTTAACTAGAAAATCAGTAGGATAGAGCTGTGCTTTTCAGTGGAAATTCAAAATACTGCATTGAATGCTCTGGGTTGCACTTTCAGAATGGGCAATAAAAATTGTGGCTGTCCAACTTTCAAAAAAAGCACACACTTGTTTTCTCTTCCACTTTAAAAGAAATAAGTATAAGTATTTTAATAAGATATCCTTTTTGAGCAGCATGTGCTGCTCTAAAGATGTTTGATAGTAAACCATAAGAAGAAAGGCACTTTGAGTGCTTAATAATAAATACTATTGAGAATGTTTGTTGTCATTTAAAAGATCCTGAAACTGTTTACTGTGGCTGATGTTTTTGCACACATGTTTGGATCATAAAATTGTAATTTTGAATTTAAACAAATTACTATTCTTAAAGCATTATAGTTATGTGTCTAGTTGTTTATAACATTGATATTTCAGTAGCCAGGATCCAAAATACACTTTTGTGGATCTGATTCCAACTAAATCCTAGATTTCTTAAATTCTTAAAATTTTCGTGCTGGCAGCTAGCTGTATGTTCCTTCCCAGTCACACACACAACCCCCCCACACACACATACATACACACCCTTGATTTTAAATTTTCACACAATGTTTAAATTTATCACACTTTTGGATTCGGAGTTTGAACATGTAGTAATAAAGGTGTAGCTGTAACAACATTCCCTGTGAAAGAGGCCACCTGTCCAAAGCTCAGCAATACTTGTATGAGTTGGTCTAAAAAGCACTTTTATCACTGGATTATTTGTACAGATGTGTGCATTTGGGGTTGGTGTTTCATGTGCTTCTTGAAATCCCATATTGTTAAAATGCAAATACATGGAGAGGCATTGCACTAAAATAAATAAATTTCAGTGGAACACTAAATGGTCCAGCAGCACCCAATGCATGCTCCATTTCGTGCAAAAGCATATTGGGCATGAACCTTGAGAGGCACAGAGCTGAGTGTGGAAATCAGAAGGAAACATTGTATTAGGTGCAGAATAGTAAGGGGAGCATGTCTGACATACTAACTGGAGAGTTTTGGTAGACCTGACATTACCTGTACGCTGGAATCAAGCAGGAGGAATGGGCATGGCTATAAAACAGGCTAAACAAAGCTGTTACACAAAGGGGGAAATGGATTCCAGTGGGATAATTTATTATTTTTAAAGAAGAAAAAGCTATTTCAGAAGTATACTATGGGTTTTTCTGCTATTATTTTAGTGCATCTATGTTTGGAAGGAAATGGTAGCAAGTTTTGTTTTTTTCTACTGTCCAAAAGAAAACTAGAGGCAAGGGATTGTTCTTTATGCCCTGTGCTAGGCTTGGTTCCTTATAAAAACAAGAAACCAGATCTGAGCTATCCAATGAGAAGGATAAGCTAGCAAATGAATCCCATTGTTACAGGGCTAAGAATTCATTGGGATGGAGTTGTGCTGCTTGTTAATATCATGCACAGTGACTTCGGTTTTAGTAAGGAATTTAGCCAGTGGCTACTACAGCCATGTGAATCAAGCCTTCTGGATGCAACCATAGAGGTCAACCCACTGATTATGGAGAGTCACTCTCTGTAGAGGAGGAACCATGTACAACTTTTTGAGTCCATTGAAGGAAAGGTGACATTTAAATAAACAAAGGCTTCATCAGTACTGCAGCTTTTGTGAAGTCTCTGAATTATCCATTGTAACTAGCGAAGAATATTGTTGTAGTAGCATTGGAAACAAGGGGCGCTGATGATAATGGTGGTGACAATTCATAGAACCACTTACCTTTCTCTCTCACACACACATACACACAAACTAGGAGGACATTGGCTTTAGTTTCCCTGAAGTACATCAGAAGGGCAGAATCTGGTGGGTTCCAGCAGGAGTGAAATTGGTGGGAAAAGTTTTCTCTTTACTGTTGTAACTGGAATGGGTAGATAGTAGAGCTGAACTTCCCCAGGCTTGGGTCTTAATGCAGAATGAAGGCACTACAGGTGCAGGGGAAGTGTCACAGCAATCTTTATTAATATTGTTGTCAAGTCACATTGCTTTACCATTGAGAAGTCCATCTCTTTCAACTCAACAGCATGTGCGTGGGTGACTGCCAAGTATTCCCTGGCATGCACTCTGTCACTGACATGTACATGAGCAATGGTGCTCTGCAGTTGATCTTTAGCAGAAGCCAAAAGAAATATATTTTGGGGGTACAGTTCCCAAGATTCCCAGCTACAAGGGTCATTGACTATACTTGTTGAGGGACTGTGGAAGTTGAAGTTCAAAGATAGCTTTTCCATGTCCTGGTTCTAGAGTAGATACAAGTGTTATACTGTTCTGGTATTCAAACTGAGTGGTGTTGATTTTCACTCAGATGTTCTAGTTTGAATCCCCCCCTTCCCCCTCCTCCACATTCTGGCTTCTTCTTGATAATTTTTTGCAAATGGGCCTTTTAAACTTTTGGTTTTCACCCTATCGTGTGGCAGTGAATTTCACACATTAACATACATTACCCTGCCTTATGTAATGCACTTTCTTTTCCTTTTTTGGAACAACTTCAGTCTTAGTGATAAAAGCTTTGCATTCCTACCAGTGGTTTTGTTAAAGAACATGATTCCCAATGGCAACTTGTGTTTTTCCTTATGTATAAACATGACTTGAAAGAAGGTTGATCGGTTCATCAGCTGTTAACAGATGGCCATCAGCAGCTCATTAGCCCGGGTGATTTAGCCAGAAGGGTCAGGAGATTAGGGCGAAAGCATTTCCTAATTAAAAAGTGGTGTCAGTTTACATCACTGAAGATAGATAGGAAGAAGATTTGGTTGCATCATAGGAAGAGGATATAAGAAAGGTTGAATGGAACTGTCTCTGATAGTAGGGTGTTCACCTACGTTGTATCATCCTAATGTGTAGTGCTAAAAGATAGCAGAGTTTTTTTTTCATCTTTCAACATTGTAAGAAAAAATATTTTAACTGTTTTCTTGCCTTTACACTTTAAGATCTCCGGGTCCTAAAATGGGTCAGGTAAAGCATGATTTCATTGCACTTCATTGCATTGCATCTGAGGACAAGGTATTGATAGATATAATCCAAAGGATTCTTCCAGTAATTCTGATTTATATGCATCCTGGGAACTGACTGAGGACTCAGGCCTAGAGCAGTGTAAGAAAAATTATATATTGCTAAGGAAGATGGTGACCCATATCATTCACACTTTACTGTGTGATCTGCTATACAGTTCTTAAACTTCCTTCTAATAGCCTTTTCCAATAAAATGTATAGTTGTATTGCAATCACTCGAAGTAGTAGAAAGACAGTTACTAGATGCCCAATGAACGTCAAGCCTATGTTGACTATAAACAGAATTTAACACATGCAAATTTAATGCGGTTTGGTTAGTTCTTTACATCATTTAATTCCCTAATCAAGATACTAAAAGAGTTAGGGAGAATTTTTATTCCCTCTTCATGATTTTAATACAGGGGTGGAGATCCTGTTTTAATCCCAATAATACTGGGCACAATGTGTAGTGGAAACAGGAAGGTCCAGTTCTTCAGTGAACCTGACCCAGATTTTAGTCCAGTCTTTAAAGAGATTCTCTAAGGTAGGTAGTTGATTCCTTAGCAAGGTAGTTCATAGGGCAGTGGCCGATCAGCTACAGGCTCTCCTGGATGAAACCAATGCCCTAGATCCATTCCAGTCGGGATTCAGGCCGCGCCATGGCATGGAAACAGCATTGGTCGCCCTGTTTGATGACCTGCTGAAGGAGGCCGACGGGGCAAAACGTCTCTGCTGGTCCTTTTCAATATCTCAGCCACCTTTGATACCGTCAACCACAGTATTATCCTTGGGAGGCTCTCCGAGGTAGGAATCGGTGGTCTGGCTCTTGCCTGGCTCCATTCCTTCTTGGAGGACTGTTGCCAGAGAGTGCAGATTGGAGACAGTTTCTTGGCCCCATGGAGCGTCAATTGTGGGGTCTTGCAGGGCTCGATTATCTCTCCAATGCTGTTTAACATCTATATGAGGCTGCTGGGAGGAGTCATCAGGGGATGTGGGGCTTCATGTCATCAGTACGCTGATGATACTCAGCTCTACATCTCCTTTTTTCCAACAACAGTGGATGCTGTCTCGTCCCTTGAGCACTGCCTGGAGGCCATTCAGAAACTGATGCAGGAGAATGGACTAAGGCTGAACCCGGGCAAGACGGAGGCGCTTTGGGTGGGTGTCCCAGACATCAGTGGTCTGGGAAACTCCCTCTCTTTTTGGGGGAGTGACTCTTACCACCAAGAGTGAGGTTCGCAGATTGGGTGTACATCTGGACCCAGCGCTCACCATAGAGACCCAGGTGTCATCAGTGGTCTGTTCTGCACACTTCCATCTTCGTCGGATTGCCCAGCTGCATCCCTGTCTTGATGTGGGGGCACTCACCACTTTGGTCCATGCACTCGTAGTCTCGTGATTAAACTACTGTAATGCGCTCTACGTGGGGCTACCTTTGAGATTGACGCAGAAACTTCAGATGGTACAAAATACAACGGCCAGACATTTAACTGGGATGAAGAGCCACCAACATATTTCCCCCATGCTGGTCGCCTTCCATTGGTTGCCCATTCATTTCCGTGTTGATTTCAAAGTTCTTACAATTACCTATAAAGCCCTAAATGGTTTAGGGCCTCAATATATGGCAGAGCGCCTTCTCCCACCCATTTCTGCCAAAGACACTCGTTCTAGCCGGGCCGGGCGACTGAGGGGCCTAATGCCGAGGGAGACCCGGAAGGAATGAACGAGGAACTGGGCCTTCTCGGCACTCAGCTTCACATCAGTTAGGTCCCCCTGCTCAGGTTCTCTGGATCGATTTTAGGTAGAATCTTGGGGGGAATTTAATTGCAGCTGTCTGTTTGGATTTTATGCTGAAATATGTCCTTGTTTGCTACCTCTTCCTATTTACTGTAAGTGGAAATATTGAACCTGGAACATTATGCATGCAGAACACACACTTCACTATTAAGCTATGGTTCTTCCCTTGAGTTAATGGGCATTTTCCTTTGCATGCTACCTTGGAACCTTGCAAATAGGAGCTGGACCTATAGGAGAAGTAGAGCCCTAGAAGCTTGTTCCTATCAAGGGAAGCTCGTAGCTCCACAGTGTCTTTTTCTCCCACCAAAAGAACTCCAGCTCGTATTATTGCCATAACCATGTTACCATCTTTAGTCAATATATAATGTGACCCAAAGTAGTATGGGGGACCGTTTTGTATTCTTGTCACGTTTTTTTATTTTCTTTTTCTTTCTTGACACTCTTTTTCTTTTTTCAGCTGACTGGATAGCTCAGTGGTTTAGATATCTGGCTGTGGAGCCAGAGGTTGGGAATTTGATTCCCAGCCTGTGTAGATTTGGGCAAGCTGCACAGTCTAGGACATCCCCAGAAGAAGGGGATAGTAAACCTAATATGTATTCTCTTCCTAGAAAACCATGGAAAGGGTAGTCATAATCAGAATTATTTGATGGCATGCAGTTATTATTATTATTATTATTATTATTATTATTATTATTATTATTATTATTATTATTATTATTATTATTATTATTATTATTATTATTATGTTAGTATTTTGTTAGTATTTAGAAAAAATATTAATGAATGGCTACAAAACACAATTTTCAGATAAAATTAGAAAAGTGAGCTTCGCAGGAGGGGAGAGAAAGGAAGAAGTATGACTCTATTTTCAAATACAATATATGTACATTCCTGTAGAGTTTTAAGGCCTTACCTGTGAGCTCTTACTGTACAATTGTGAGATTTGACAGGGTTGGTAGTTCATTGTTTCCGATGAGAACAGGAGCATCTGAAGAGTTGGCTGGTATATCCCTCCATGTAGCCGCATATGTGTGAGGAGAATGGGTGTATTTGTCTTTCTTTAATTGAAGTAAAGAAGGGAAACCAGAATGCATCGGAATTATTTGACTCTGAGATGTATTGTGTTTGCCTGGGTTCTTGAGTTAAACATTCAGAGATAGAGCAAAGACCAAAACATGTTTGCACCAATTATTCACACACAGGGTATCAGCTTTCTCTCTAATACTTCGCAAGTTCTTGATATGCAGCAACAAGTAGGATGATTAAATCTTTATGCAGTACCCTGGAGTTCTTGTCTAGGAAAAGGTTTAGCAAAGCCTCTTAACTTATGTACTCAGTGACAGCTCTTTGGCCCTTTGCAAAGCTTGTGAATAACGTCCTATTTATTTTAGTTGCAAGAAGGGGAAAGGAGTGAATCATTCTTGTCCTGGATAGCAATGTGTCAGGATGGATTACTGATCCCTGTTATCACTAAGCTATTCTGAGAGGCTGTGTTCCTTCCCCTCCATACATCTGAACATCACCACTACACAGCTCTATCTAATGGCCCATTGCGGCATGAAAAACATTTTCCTCCACAGGAGAGCACTTCAGATTGAGGAAGCAAGTCATTTTAATTCCCTGCAGGATTTTCTGTGTGGAGGACTTGAGATTTCAGCAGCTTGCAGCTCAAAACTTTTCAAGGAAACTCACGTGTGTTCTGCAGCTCAACATCAACATTTCCCATGTGTGTTTTCCTAGGAGAATAAGATTGAGGGCATTCACTAGGAAGAGGATGTCATGTCAAAATAAGTTCTGTCCCATACTTGCAGCCTCTGTGCGGCTCCCTTAGACCTAGGCAGACCATTAGTCCATTTTAATGCATGTCCATCTAATTCAGTTCTGTGTTTTCTGCTCTGTTTGGTTCTCTAGTTTCTCAGCTGAGGGTTTTCTCAAGCTTCTTGTCTCAGATGAGGTTCAGAGTAAAGTTAATAGATATGTAGATTTCCTCTGGATGAACTAGTTAACCTGGTTTCCCATCTACAACAGGATTTCCTCATGGATAGCACATACCTCAGCAGTCACACGTGTATTAGATGCAACATATGTAGGCAAAGAAAATCAAAGAGACATTTTTTACCATTTGAAGGACCACCTCTTTCAAAAGCATTTATACCTTACGGCTTTGGCATGCAGAGAGTGTACTTCTTAAGTTCCAGAGCCTTCCACTAAGTAAAGATGTCTTCACACAAACTGGCTTAATTTTTCCACTAAAAGGTACGGTAGTGGCTAAGGCAGACATGGACTGTTGTGTTTCTGCTTAACTGGGGATTTTGGCAATAGGATTTCAACATTCTGCCACATTGTGGGAAAAGCAAGATATTGGACAACTTGTGTCAACCATAGATGGATCCTAAAGACTGTGTTTCTTGAAAATTATGTAAGTTTCTTATTTACTGATAAAGTATCTTTTCTGCCTGCTAGGATTTTCAAAGCAATGTGTAAGAAGATGCATGCCCGCCTTCCATCCTTCCGAGGTCGGTAAAATGAGTACCCAGCTTGCTGGGGGGGCAATGTGTAGCCTGTATAATTAAAAATTGTAAACCGCCCGGAGAGTGCTTGTAGTGCTATGGGGCGGTATATAAGTCCAATAAATAAATAAATAAATTTTAAAGCAGGACAGTTTTTAAAGCCTTTTAAAAATAAAACAAACTTTCATTAAGAACAATTTCAAAACAATTCCAAAAGCCAATTTTGAAGCCAGTTTTAAAGAACCAAAGGCCAAACAAAACAATGTAGTCATGGCCAACCATTGGAATCTCAAGAAGAATGGAATTAGCCTGACAATGTCATTGTCGAAGTGTTTCTACAGTGAAAGTCTTGTCTGGTTTATGGTTTCATCATTTGCTCTATGTTAGTTGTGTAGTTCTTCCTTACAACTGGCACTGCAGATGCATCTAGTTGCTACTAATACGTTTTTAAAACTGGGGAACTGTAGCATCAATGCTGCAGATGGGGTTGTTCTCTTCCAGCCGTGGCAGTCAGTCAGGAATGGACCTTTCTGAAGAGCTGGGATAACCAGTTTCTGGCACACCCTGTCCAATACTGTTCAGCTTTCCGAGGAATCCTGCTTATTGCCAGGATTCAGGGGATTTGTACTTTCCTGTGCTTCCCAATTCAAATGGATGACTCCAAAGACAGAGAAGCTTGTTGTTGTTGTTGTTGTTGTTGTTGTTGTTGTTGTTGCTGTTGCTGTTGTTGCTGTTGTTGCTGTTGTTGCTGTTGTTGCTGTTGTTGTTACATGCTGCCAAAGTGCCTCTGACTTATGGCAACCCTGTCAATGAGTGTTATTCAAAATGTCCTGTCCTCAACAGCCCTGTACAGCTGTTGCAGACTCAACAGTAGTATAAAGGCGCACCTATCAAAAATGAGTTTGACGAAGGCCACCCCTTTATACTACTAACAGGTTGTAGTCTTTTGGGAGTCAATCCATCTAGTCTTCCTCTTTTCCTGATACCTTCAGTGTTTGCACAGAAGCACAGGACATTGGAAATCCTTGGAACCTCAAAAGAAAAAAAGCACATCCTTTTCAGTTAAGCAGCTGTTTTTAAGGTCTTCCCAATGTATATGGAGAAACAATTTATGTGACCTTCCTATTGTTTGTTGAAAAGTTTGAGAAGCTGTCCTTTTTCCAAGGTGCTCTGAGGATATTTGGAAAAAACAAAACTTGTTTGATTCTAGCTGAGGGCTGACTTCTCAAATTTTTCTGTATTGCTCTCACATCATTGATACAGTAGTCTGCTCTGCTTCCTTGAGTTTAACTTGCAGCAAATGGGAGAGAAATGGGTTTTCTTAGGATATTGTTGCAAGCTATCCTTGCTGGAATGCAAAGCATCGGAGGTGGTTGGGTGCAGAATGTTCAGTTAGGAGCCATTTACTTTAGGAAGCCCCTCTTCACTCAAATGAGCCAATCCAGCTGCCAGCATGTTTTGATTCTTCTTGGGAAGGTGGCTATGGGAACAATCCGTATTCACTATTTCACTGCTGGTGAATTGTATTGAAAAATACAGTGTGCATGTGTACAGAGAAGTTTGAAGTTTAGCCAAAGTGAGTCAAAACTCTGCATGATTTGTCTTCCAACTCAATAAAAAATAATAAAAACTGTAACTAAACATTGCTTCAAATTCTCAAAAGTATCTCTTACAGAAAACTAATGTGGAGTTATTAAAATAGATGATAATGTTTACTGGCA
The DNA here is from genome assembly GCF_051106095.1 of Pogona vitticeps. Taxonomy (NCBI): domain Eukaryota; kingdom Metazoa; phylum Chordata; class Lepidosauria; order Squamata; family Agamidae; genus Pogona; species Pogona vitticeps. Next base: position 39,972,400 of record NC_135784.1, read on the forward strand.
TTCTGTCTAGCATGATGATAATGAAGTTAGCAGCCTCATTAGCTCAAATTCTTCTTGGATTAAATGTAATCGAAGTTTGTCAATGAACAATTTAGAATCTTTATAAAACAGTTTGATGGAATGTGATGTTATAATAATAACATTTTGTAGTCATGAGTTACAATTCTGGAAGTTTTTTCTTTCTATCCTTTCAATCATTTGATTCATTTGTGTAGTATTAAAACATCTCTATTGAATATGAGTTACTAGAATATTTATTTTTTATCAAGCTTTAATTTTATCCGTAATTTCTCTTTTGTACATTTGCTGCTATATAGCAAAGCTTGCACCATTATTTTTTAAAAAGTAATTTATTACACACGGAGACCCATGCGTGCATCCATATGTAACTTCTTTGTGTCACTCATTATTTAAAGACTAACAAGTTAGCAACATACTACTTTTTCAGGGGACTAAAGAGTGAATCTTATTTGCTACAGTATATGTTTTTTTTTAAAAAAAAATGCTATTACCAATTACTGTATAAAGGTTTTTTTAACAAAAGGACCATAATTATGCCCTCATTACCTGCATCCAAGGAATATGTTGCTGCTTGCAGTTTATTGCTTCTGATGTACAACAAGAACCAAGGAATGTTAACAGAAGTAGGAAATAGTCCAGAAAAATTAGGAAGGTAGAGAAGCAAGGAAGCTAATAGAAGAACAGAAGCAAAAACAAAAAGAGGTAATGAAGGTACAGAAACAGTTGTCTCATTTGGATCTTGAACTTTCCAAAGGTGCTATTTTATAATCATAAAGCAACACAGTACTGCAGTGTTATGTTTGCACTCCTGTTCCAGTAGACCTTTGGTCTAGATGGGGGGGGGTTATAAATAGAAACAAACAAACAAACAAACAAACAAATAAATAAATAAATATTTTTCTTTTTATACTAATGAGAAGGATTGGAGGTTGTTGCAGTTGACAGGGATATAATTTCCCCCTCATTTCATTTTGATGAACTTTGTAAATATCTGCTTCGGAGATCATCTGGTGCTGGCATCAGCTCCACAAAAAAAAAAAAGAGATGGAGAGTCAAAACTGCAGCCTGACTTTGTTCCTCTAGGAGAAGACGATCTGTGGATTGTGCTGAGGACACAGTATGTGCACAGACCCCAGAAGGCAGTTTGTCTTACAGCTGTGCATGATGGATAAATAATATCAGATCTTTTTTTTCCTGGGTTAATATTAGTTTCTGACTATTAATCCTACTTTGATAGTCAGCACTAAAGGGTGAAGTTTCCTCCATAGACTTGAACTCATTTTGCATTATCCCAAACTCAATTAGCTAAATGATTCACATTCCCTTAGTGCCCCATATTGGCACAACCCTTCTGTAAATAACACTTTTTCCAGCCTTTAACTTACTAAAGATTTCTCATGTTCTTGGGCCATAGGTATTACTGAAGTTTGTATGATTTATGGTGAGTGCTCAACAAGCAAAATCAGACTGAACCTCCTTCCTTCCCTGCCCCCTTTTTAAAGAGCATGCTGTTATTGGTGGAACATGGTGAAGCTGTAGAAAGCTTTGTGGCAACAGCATCTGTAAGAGCAGGAGGAGCTCAAACAGGAAGAAACCAAGTTTGGCGGTGGATGAAATTGGCAATTATAGACCCGTCGCCAACGTTTGTTTCTTAAGCAAGGTGGTCAAGAGGGTGGTGGCCGATCAGCTGCAAGCGCTCCTGGATGAAACAGATGCCCTGGATCCATTCAGTCGGCATTGGTCGCCCTGTGCGATGACCTATTGAGGTAGGCTGACAGGGGCAAATTGTCTCTGTTGGTCGTCCTCGATATCTCAGCGGCCTTCGATACCACTGACCACAGTATTCTCCTGGGGAGGCTCTCCGAGTTGGGAATTGGGGGCCTTGCCTTGGCCTGGCTCCGTTCCTTCCTGGAGGACCGTCCCCAGACAGTACAGCTTGGGGAGAGTTTCTCGGCCCCGTGGAGTCTCAATTGTGGGGTTCCACAGGGGCCGATTATCTCCCCAATGCTGTTTAACATCTATATGAGGCTGCTGGGAGGGGTCATTCGGGGGTGTGGAGGTTGGTGTCATCAGTATGCTGATGATACTCAGCTCTACATCTCCTTTCCGCCTACCGCAGGAGATGCCGTTTTGTGCCTCCAGCGCTGCCTGGAGGCCGTACTGAAATGGACGCAGGAGAACGGGCTGAGGCTGAACCCGGACAAGACGGAGGTGCTGAGGGTGGGTGCCCCTGCAGTGGGGGGTCTGGGAAACTCCCTCTCCTTTGGGGGGGTGACCCTCCCTGCCAAGGATGGGGTCCGCAGCTTGGGGGTCCATCTGGACCCGGCGCTCACCATGGAATCCCAGGTGGCATCCGTGGTCCGAACTGCCTTTTACCACCTTAGGCGGATAGCCCAGCTGCGGTCCTATCTTGATGTGGGGGCCCTCACTACCTTAGTACATGCGCTTGTAATCTCAAGATTAGACCACTGTAATGCGCTCTACGTGGGGCTGCCTTTGAGGCTGCTGCAGAAACTACAGGTGGTGCAGAATGCTGTGGCCAGACTTATCAGTGGCGTGAAAAAATACAAACATATTTCTCCCACTCTGGCCGCACTGCACTGGCTGCCCATCTGTTTCTGCATCGACTTCAAAGTGCTGATGCTTTTGTATAAAGCCCTAAATGGCTTAGGGCCTCGATACCTGGCGGAACGCCTTCTTCCACCAAGTTCTACCCGTGTCACTCGCGCGAGGTGAGGCTGAGGAGCCTAACGCCGAGGGAGGCCCGGAAAGAAAAGACAAGAAATCGGGCCTTCTCGGCGGTGGCTCCTCGCCTCTGGAATAACCTTCCCCCTGACATTCGCGCCGCCCCCTCGCTGGGTATCTTTAAAAAACAATTAAAAACACTGATGTTCCGGCAGGCCTTCCCCACAGCCAATTCCTGACCTTCCCTATTTTTTCTTTGCCCTAGTCTTCATTTCACTTCATTCTTGCCTTTCCTCTACCTTAAAATTGTATTAATTTTTATTGTAAATTGTCATTGTTGTAAGCCGCCTAGAGTGGTCCTATGCGATTCAGATAGGCGGGATATTAATTAATTAATTAATTAATTAATTAATTAATTAAATAATTAAATAAATAAATAAATAAATAAATAAATAAATAAATAAATAAATAAATAAATAAATAAAACCAACTTTCAACTTTGCAACTGACATGATGGATTAGTTCTGGTGCAGTACAATCTTACACCAAAGTTGGAATTTTTGCACCTCCAGCAAACTGTCCAGCAGTTCCATAGTAATAATCTCAGAACTGCAGAGTTGGAAGGAACCCTGTCGATCATCAAGTCCAGGCCCTGCCATTGGAGGCCCAGTGCGGGAATCGATCTCTCAACCACTGGCTCTGCAGTCAGAGTTGTTCTGGGGCTAAATTCTTTTTGTTGTTGTTGTTTACTCATTAAGTTGTGTCTGACTCTTCGTGGCCCAATGGGCCAAAGCATGCCAGGCCCTCCTGTCTTCTACTGCCTCCTGGAGTTGGGTCAGATTCACGTTGGTCACTTCGGTGACCCTGTCCAACTGCCTTGTCCTCTGTCGTCCCCTTCTCCTCTTGCCTTCACACTTTCCCAACATCAGGGTCTTTTCCGGGGAGTCTTCCCTTCTCGTGAGATGGCCAAAGGATTGGAGCCTCAGCTTCAGGATCTGTCCTTCCAGGGAGCACTCAGGGCTGATTTCCTTCAAAATGGGTAGGTTTGTGCCTCCTGGGAGGCAGGAAAGTTGTAAAGGTTGGATCATACTTCTGCACTATTAAAGACCAGGCCGAGTAGGTGGGGCTCATCAGCCATGGAAGGCAGCCCATCTAGGAGAAGGAAAACTCCAATTTCAAACCTCCACTGCCTTGTGGCTATATCCACTCATGGAAAAGGCTTCAGGAGCTAACCTCGAGGCAAAATCCAGAGCCGGAGTCCCGGAGGCAGTTCGTGTCGTTCTGCCAACTCCTGCGACGTTGCTGGAACCAGTTGTATTGGCTCTTGCCTTTCCATTGAACCATTTCAGTGACATGGAGAGGGGGGATCTGCTGCTTGGGTAACAGCCTATCCTCCATATTACTTTACCCAGGCTTCATGCTCTGGAGGGGACACTCCTCAATTCAGAGCATGTTACCATAGTCTTTCGAGACTGAAGGATGCCTATGATGATCTCAAGGACCACATCTCCCTTTGTTAGCCTGCCCAGCTGTTAAGATCATGAGGAGAGGCATTTGTCTCAGTCCCACCATCTTTACAGGTTTGTTTGGAGGGGACACAGGAGAGGATCTTCTCTGTTACTGCCCCCAGACTTTGGAACTCCCTCCCACAAGAGACCAGGATGACTCCATCTTTGCTGTCCTACCACAAGCAGGCGAAGACCTTTCTCTGATTGACTGGCTGCATGGGAGTGGTTTTTTAAAAATCTATAGTTGTGCCTTACTGCTTTGAAAGTGTTTTTCATGTTTCTTTTGTTTACTCTCTTTTACTGTGGTATCTGTTTGATTCTTTTTAGTTCATCAACATACAACTCTAAGTTGTCTTATGAGGTATTGACATAAGGATGATGTATTAAAATTGTCCTTGATTGTGTAGATATTAGAAAGCAAAAAATTAGAAGCAGCAATCTTAGGATGATAGCAGTCTGGATAAGATAAATGTGCAAAGACCTGTTGCACAATAAACATAAAGAGATTATGAAAACTGCAAGGTGTAATTCAGTGTTAAGAGCACCTACTCCCATTGGGGAAAGTTCAAAGTTTAGTTTTTCAGATCTGAAACAAACAAACAAATAATTCAGGTCACAGCTGAAAGTCAAGATTTAAGCTTACCAAGACTTCCAACCAGTCAAGTTAGAAATAACAGCTTAGAGGAACAAAGAATTTTATATGGTATAAGGCAACTTCCCATGTTGTTAGGAACTGGATGGTTTGAATAAAGCACTTTGCATGATTGATGCTGATGCCATTAGATCTCGTAAATAAACCAGATGTTGAAAAGTTGTGTTGGAAAAGCTGCTAAAGTTAGTAGTGTCTAAAACTGGGAGTAGAATAAACTAAAGAAATGTTGGAGTGGGAAGAAAATGAATCTCGTAAGAGACAGGTCCACTTTAAATCTGTTACCAACACTGCACTTCATTGCATCCCACATGGCATCTGGTTCAATTTAAATAATGTTTAGCTACAGCCTTCCCAGATGTAACAGGGAAAATCTAGAACAGCCTAAGATAGACTGCCCTTGTGTTGTTTACTGGAGGCAACAGGGATGATGTACTTGAGGAAGGAAGATCTGAGGGTTCCCACACTACAGGGATCATTCACCTGACAGACAATGCAAACAACAAAGTCTCGTGGCACATTGAAGGTGAACCTGCTTTACTGGGCACCAGCTTTTGTGAACTGCAGTCCACTTTGTCAGTAGGTGCCATCAAATCGCCTCCAACTTATGGCGACCCTATGAACGAGGGATCTCCAAAATGTCTTGTCTTCCACTTCCCTGCTCAGCTCTTGGAAACTCAAACCTATGGGGGCTCCTTTAGGGAGTGAATCTATCAGTATACGAGTGTCCCATAAAGATTCATAGAGAATGTATTATTTTTTTACTAATAGGACATGGTGGCCTACCAACGCCATTTGTTTCCCATACCCATTGAAGGAAATGAGAGTGTATTTTATGTACTGAACCTGTCTGTAAAATGAACAACTGCATTTGTTGTTGTTGTTGTTGTTAAGAGGACAAAGGGGTCATTGTGGAAGATTTCTAAAGCATGGAGAGCAGACTGGCCTCCATCCTGGCAAGGATCCTGTTTGGCTTGGAGTCTAAATATCTGCATTTCGAGGGGGGAAATGCTTTGGTTTCCCAAGCCTAAAACAGCACAGAGAGATGTCCTTCACTCATATGGAAAAGCTAGCGTCTTAATCCTTTGGATTAGAGTGCAATTGTGTTTTATTCTATTTCTATTAAAATATAATGAGGGAGGAAAATGAGTCTTCCATTATGTGGTTAAACTAAATGGTATGTTTGGGGTGGGGGGAGGAACAGTTCTTCTAGAATAATCAATGGGAGATGATTAAGGTAAAGATTTTCTTCAAAGGAAAAGATGGGAAATTGTCTCTCTGGAATTAAACTATTATGCAAGTAAAATTATTAGAACATGATGGTTATGCTGTTAAAAATATTCACAATGCTGGTGTCATCACCCATCGATTTAAGATTCATGTTAAGTGGTTTTTGTCTTAAAATGTGAAGTACTAAATTAAAGCCAATGCTGTTATATTGGAAAAACCCTTTAAAAGAAATCATCAGAAGTATGCTATTGGAAGGGGGTATGCAAAGAGTTGTACATTTGTGTAAATTGCCTTTATATCTGTGACTCATGCTATGTAAAATTAATGTACTGTATTGCCCTGGTGTCTTGGATTATATTTCTGGTGCAAATTTGAGTTTCTGAGATATAAAAAGCTGATCAGGTGAGGTAATAGCAACCTCGGATTGTCATAGAGCTTTGTATCCTTGTTTGTCCCTTCTTTGCCCTGCAAGGACAAGGACCCATCAACATATTCTGCCAAGTGGTTTGTGGTTCTCTTAACAGGAGAAGGAGAACAGGTTTTGGTGCAAATTAAGCAGAATTGTGCAAATAATGGAAAATATTCAGCTACTGCTTTACTGTACGGCATTTTAAGAATTAAAGGCATCAGAGGGGGTTGTTGGCACCTCTCTTTAACCATCAGCTAAGTGTTCTCTTCTCTCCTGCAGTCTTCCTCCCCCCCCTCCCCTCTGTGGTTCTTTGCTTCTTGAATATGAAGTGCAGTGGTTTTGTGCAGAAATAGCTTGAACAAATTAGAGACAGCTACATAAGGGGGGAAAAGGCATTTCATGCCTCTCTCACGCACACCTGGAGGCAAGGAATCTCACAAATCATAAAATCTCTTTAGTGGGTTTTTTTTTTAACTTACGATACTTCATCCTTGTAAAATGCATCATGAAATGATTCGTGAGAGTTCAGTTATACTGAAAGTTTAACCACACTAGGAAGAAAATGAGGTTTAAATCATTCTCCCTAATATTTCTTTTTATTGTACACAGCCCATTTCATAGGTAACATTCACCTCGTTTAGGAAGCAGCCTTATATCAACTCACTCTAGCATCTCTTCGGTCACAGTAGTTCGTTCAGTTTTGTTAAATTTTTGAGGATGAAACCTGGAACCCTTTGAGTAACCTTTTACAAAGTATGTCATCTGCTAAGCATTCTTAGAATCAGCTCTGTCGTCTTGGCTCTCAAACAGAAAGGGCACTTGACCCATTTTATGCAAACAGGGGCAGGGAGTTTGAGGCACTCTGTGTCTCACTTTTTTGCTGGAGATTAGGGCTGAGGTGTGTCATCCTATCAACACAGCTTAAACTAAAATGAATAAGAAATTTACACAATGTTTGTCCTGTGCCAAAGGAAATGAGTAGAGAGAGAAGTGTAAGAGATTTACAAGCTGAAGTGTTTCTTCTACATTGATGTTTCACCCATTTGGGGCCAGGTGCTTATGGGTGATCAACTGCATCTCAATTAAAGAAAAGTATTATGCAACAGAGCTCAAATTCATTGCATACTGTCATCAATTAAGAAACTCTAGACTGTAGCAGAGTGTTTTCTGTCCAAATTGATGTAGAGCTTTGATTGGTACCTATTAATGTGGGTTTGCCTGAATATATTAAATAGAAATCTTGTGTCTTGAATCTCAGATGGCCTACATTCAAAGCGCATCCTACATCACATGGCCTGGTTTGAAGGCTGCTACTGGGATTATACTAACTGTGTGATGGTGTTGTGTGTTCCAAAGAATTTCAAGAGTATGCAATTCAAGAGCAGAATTTTTATCCTGAGAGACGGTGCCCCTCAGTGTCTTCCAAAACTGAAGAGTGATGTTGGTAGAGCTACTTAGAAGGATCTAGCCTGTGTAACCTAATATATGGTTTATTTCTTTCAATGTTCAGATGATCTGTGAACCCTTTGCTGAGAGTCGGAACGGTTACTCAGCACAGCAGGGACTTGCCTGTGAACTGCACTCCCAGTTTGCTATAAGTAAAATAATACAGCTGTTAATGTATCAGAATACTAGCTTAAACTGAGACTTAGCAAAGTTTTAAAAAAACTTTTAAAAATAGGAAGGAAAAAAGCAATTTTTAGCTGTGATTCATAATTCTCTTAAAAGCTCGAATATTATATTTTAAACTCAAGTCATCTTGGTTTATTTCAAGGGCTACTGAATACATTCATTGTTTTGCTTTGTATCTTTTGAACATATAACTAAAAATGTTGGGTGATGCGGGAATGATTGTAACAGCCAATGGAAATAAATCTGAAACCTTATTAAACAGATCCATTGAATGGGTTGTTTGCTCCACTACCACTCTTCTTCATAAGAGGTATGTATGGGTAAGAAACTCATTTCATTTTAGATGAGGATCTTCTAGCATTCTCCTATGCTCTCTTTTGGGACAAGAAGAACTTGCAAGTTAAAATTCAAATGTGAGGAAAGCAGAAACCAGCAGATTCAATCATCCAAGGTCAAGACTTTGAGAACTTAACTCTTAAGCCGGGTGGATTTGATTAGATTTGATTTTTAAAAATCTGATTTTTTTTTTTGATGGTTGAAATTTAAAAAGTGACTTCCTGATTTAAATCATGCTCCAAATTGTGATATAAATGTAACCCTTTAAATTGAGATTTAAATCAGTTTGGTTTTTAAAAAAACATTTATCTTTATCCACTCTGCTTTTAAAAGTGCAATTTGGATTTGTGTGTGTTCAACCATGTTAGTGCTTAAGTGGGTCGCTTTATTTTTGTTTTCTGTTTTTTAATAGCGTCTCCCTGTATTTAATACCTGTGTAGTTAAGTGAGACATTGTGGTGCTGTGCCTATTCAAATGGACTGGAGCAGATAGGGGAGAATTTGCCATGGACGGTGGTGTTATTGGGTTTTGTTGTTTTTCTAAAAATGACCATGAAAAGGTATATGGAGAAGTGGCTGAAACTGGGCAAAAAAACTTCACAAGTGAAAGTGCTGCAGAATGCTTCCATTGTAGAGGCCCATGCTGCATTACAGACCTTTGTAGTACAGAGGTTAAATCGCAGCACTGCTGTGGAGACTCTGCTCATGACTGAGTTTGATCCCGGGCTCAGGTAGCCAGCTTGACTGAAGCTTCCATCCTTCTGAGGGTAAATTGAGTACCCGGCTCATGGGGAAGGGGGAATGTGTAGCCTGCATGAATAAATTATAAACTGCCCAGAGAGAGCTTTAAGTACTATGGAGTGATATACACTTTGCTTTTTTGCTTTTAGATCTAGTTATGTGTGAAATCTGCATCAAAACATGCCTTTAGCTGTGGTCACACTGGCAATTTGAACTGATTTCTGTTCAGACTTTTTGAAAATCAGGCCCAAGTCACATAATATTTAAACTGGTGGCCACATTTATATGCACTGAATGGAAATCGGTTTATTTCTGGTGATTTAAACCATTTGTGGCATTCCCACTGCTGAAATTGACTCATTTCCTTTGTATTTTATGAGCACCCTGTTCTTAAAGATTTTGATTTGATTTTTCAAAAAAAGAGAGTAAATGATGCATTGCTAAATTGAGGTCTAGGAGGTGCCATGCGGTGTCTTCATAGTTGTTAGAAACCACCGGGGGGGGCGGGAAGACACCAGAGACATGACCCCAACTGATTAATGATGAAAAAAATGAGATGAGAAGAAGGCTTCCAGCTGCTTTGTAAGATGATGATTTTGGCACATGGACTTACTTTCCTCCATGTCCAAACACACCCAACTCTGCACCTGCTTTGTGCCTGCTGGTCATCTGCACCAGCTCCTTCATTGGCTGAATGGTGAGAATGTTAGTAGGGGGTTGTAATGCCGAGCATATTTATTTATTTATTTATTTATTTATTTATTTATTTATTTATTTATTTATTTATTTATTTATTTATTTATTTATTTATTTATTTATTTAATATCCCGCCTATCTGGTCGGGTGAGGACCACTCTAGGCAGCATATTGATGAAGTGGTGCAGCAATAGACATTTTAAGAAAGGATTTAAATAGACAGACAGACAGACAGACAGACAGACAGACAGACAGACAGACAGACAGACAGACAGATTAGATAGACAGATAGATAGACAGACAGATAGATAGATAGATAGATAGACAGACAGATAGATAGATAGATAGATAGATAGATAGATAGATAGATAGATAGATAGATAGATAGATAGATAGATAGATAGATAGATAGATAGATAGATAGATAGATAGATAGATAGATAGATAGATAGATAGATAGATAGATAGATAGATAGATAGATGAAGGAAAAATGTTGCTGCCCCTGCCTCTCAAAATCCACAGAAGCACAAATTAAAATAACAGCAATGTTCACATCCACAAAACCCACATTGTATTGAATTGATTTTAGAAGCAAGTTAGGGCTCTATCCCATTGACAGTAAAATCTGTGTTCTACTGGGGAAAAAAACAAGACACAAACTTAAGCATAGAGACAAGACATGTACATGAACGGACTGCTCTGCCAGCGGAGTAACTTTTTCTGCTCCCCTGCCAGAGGTCCATTTATTTTCTGGTGGATTCCAATGAATCAATTCCGCATTTGTGAATGCCCCTGCTCCCCATTTCTTTGTTGTTGTTGTTTGACAGCCATCAGTTAGCCAAGCCAGGCCTTCCGTCCCCTTTCAGCCCCTCCCACCTTCCCCCCTTTCTGCCTCATCCCTCAACCAATCCTTTAAAAATATAGCCCTTTAAAAATAGCTTTGCTTCTCCTCACCCCCTCCCAATCCTTCCTGTTTTTTATTCTCCTCAGTCACCTGCTACCACTCTCAGCCCTTGCCCTTCTTTCTGTTTCCACCCCTTTCATGATTTCATATGATTTTTATATGGGACCCTCACCAAAGCACCATCACTGTGACAGTAACAGGAGTAGGATACACATTGAATAAATAACCTAAATAAATCACTTTAGAGATTCCATCTGTGCCCACAGACCAGTGCAAGGCGGCATGCCTGAGACCCATATTTTTCTGGTTTGGGATGATTCTATATATTCATGGGGATCTATGGCAACCCATGGATGTTTTTGTGATCCTACATTTAAAAATCAATTGGACACATGGGGAGATCCATGCCTGGGACCCATGTTTCTCTGGTTTGGGGTGATCCTACGTATAAAAACCATGGGAATCCATGATAAAGTTTCTCACTGACCCCAGTTCATCACTGACCTAATGAGAGTTGAGTTGCCACAAGTTTTCACTATTTAAAAAATAAATATATAACAAAATCCAGAACTATCATCGAGATATGCCACAGTGTGGAACAGATTGAATGCTGTCCTGCTGCGATGAAGTCAAATGGTAAAATCCCACAAGTACTCAATTGACTTACTTTCCTCAGTCTCAGCTGGAGGCAGATAGAATGTGATTCTCTGCAAGACTCTTAATCTTTTGTGACCAACCTCTCCTTATAAACTGACATCTTCCAGTGAGTGTGACATTGGTGCTAAGCAATAGTCCCCACAAAGACTCTGAAGTCTTCCAAAGGTACTAACTGAAGTGGAGCAAATGCGTGTTTTTTTGGGGGGGGTTGTTTTTGTTTATTTTTTAACTTACAAATTAGCATCATCTCCTTTTATGCCCTTCTAGCTTCTGCACTATTAAAGAGCAGGCCGGGTAGGTGGGGCTCGTCAGCCATGGAAGGCAGCCCATCTAGGAGAAGGAAAACTCTGATTTCAAACCTCCACTGCCTTGTGGCTATATCCATTCATGGAAAGCTTCAGGAGTTAACCTAGAGGCAAAATCCGGAGCTGGAGTCCCGAAGGCAGTTCTTGTCGTTCTGCCAACTCCTGCAACATTGCTGGAACCAGTTGTATTGGCTCTTGCCTTTCTATTGGACCATTTCAGCAACGTGGAGAGGGGGGATCTGCTGCTTGGGTAACAACCTATCCTCCATATTACTTTACCCAGGCTTCATGCTCTGGAGGGGACACTCCTCAATTCAGAGCATGTTACCATAGTCTTTCGAGACTGAAGGATGCCTATGAGCTGTAAAGGATATGAAAACATGTTTGTTCCATACAGCATTTTTCTCCAGAGGCCTAAAAAAGCCCAAGTACTTATTCCTTGTTGCTTCAAATAAAACATACTAAGGTGCACCTCCTCAGTAGTATTCTGAATTAAATGAATAAATATAGCCCTTTAAAAATGAAACATAGCAAGGAATTCAGACGGGGAGGTCAAAGTACTGCAGTTGTGTTAGACATATGTCATTTGTATATCAATTTCTTTTATGTATTTTTCACTGATGTTAATTTTTAAAAGGCACAAACTATTCGTATAATGTGAGATATCATTCAGGATAAACTAAAGGTTTATCCCTTTAGTATTCATGCCATGCTCTTCTCTCTCTCCATCCATTATAAGCAATAGGAAAGAAAAGGCATAGTGGCTCAGTGGTAATGTTCATGCTTTGCTTGACAAAGGTCCAGGTTCAGTTCCTGTTACATCAGGATAGAACTGGGGCGGGGGGGCGTGGAATGCTAAAGACAACCACCAGAGGCTGGACTGGATGATCCATAAGGTCCCTTCCCGCTCTGCAGTTCAAAGGTAACAAAAGGGGGACGGCAAGCTCTGTCTCTGACTTCTGAACATTCATTGCAATGCCTCTAAAGTAGGCTTATCTGTCAGCCAGTATAAAATTGTTCAAGTACCAAGTGTTTTTTCTAGTTTACCTATTTTCTTGGGTTTTTTTTCTTATTCGTTTTTGCTCTGTTCTTATTCTGGCTGTTCTACTAGGTTAGTCACATTTATTTTTATTGTTACCATTTCAATGTTATGTTAATCCAGTTTTATTGTATTTTAATCCAATTTTATTTTTATCATTTTAATTCTCTTTAAGTATCCAGGTTCCGTCACAGTGAGGAACAAGTTACTGTAGTGCACTCCATAGGCAGGCTGACAGGCAGACTTTGTTGATCACGGCTTTTGCTTGTTTCTCAAATGCATATTTTACTTGGTTGTTGTGGGTTTTTCGGGCTCTTTGGCCGTGTTCTGAAGGTTGTTCTTCCTAACGTTGCGCCAGTCTCTGTGGCCAGCATCTTCAAAGGACAGCACTATTTTATTTAATTTCTTTGTTAGTTTTCTACTTTTTTTGTCTAGCTTTTCCTGGCATGAGCTAATGGCAGCATCTACCAGGGGCTTCTCTGTTTTAGGTGTGATCCTCATGACAATGATGTGATGTGAATCAGGCCCTGAGAAAAAAAGAGAGGGAGATCCACCCCAGGGTCACCCAGTGAGTCTCATGATTCACAGGGGACTTGAACTTACATTTCTCAAACCCAGTCTGGTGTTCTAACTTGCTTTTAAATACATTGGCAAACCGGAACACTTGCCACCATTTACAGTACTGGCAGCAGAGATTTGCAAGAAAAGATTAGAAGGACAGCCACAATCCCAAAAGTAATTGGAGAAATAATCAAGAGGAGCTTTATGAAGGAATGTGTTGGGATTTTCTTTGAAATGCCCAACTAGTACCTCCCAAATGACCCAGACATAATAACAACTTGATTGCTACTAGAGATGAAAAGAACATACTTTTGTCAAAGCACATATCTCTCAACATATTTGATCATAGAATCATAGAAAAATGAAGTTCGAAGGGGCCTACAAGACCATCAAATCCAACCTTCTGCTCAACCCAGGAATACAATCAAAGCATATCTGCCAGATGATTATCTACCTCCAATGTTGGAGCACTCACCAACTCCCGTGTTAAATGGTTCCACTGGTGTACTGCTCTAACAGGAAGTTTTTCCTGAGATTCAACTGAAATCTGGCTTCCTTTAACTTGAGCCGGTTGTTATGTGTCCTGCACTCTGGGATGATCAAGAACACATCCTGCTCCTCCTCTGTATGACAGCCTTTCAAGTATTTGAAAAGTCCTATCATATCATCCCTCTGTCTTCTTTCCCAAAGGCTAAACAAGCTGAGTTATTTTTTTTCAGCCTTTCATCATAAGGCTTGGTTTCCAGCCCCCTGGTCATTCTTGTTGCCCTCCTCTGAACTTGTTCCAATTTGTTAGCATCCTTCTCCAAGTGTGGTGTCCATAACTCGACTCAGTACTCAAGGTGAGGCCTAACCAGTGCTAAATAGAGGGGGACTAGCACCTTGCGGGATTTAGAAACTATACTTCTATTAATGCAGTCTAAAATAGCATTTGCATTTTTTTTTTGTAGCCACATCACACTGTTGGCTCCTATTTTGTTTGTTATCTACAACAATTCCAAGATCCTTCTCGCTTGTAGTTTTGCTGAGCCAGATATCCCCCATCTTGTAACTGTGAAATTGGTTTCTTTTTCCGAGGTGCAGTACTTTGCACTGATCCCTGTTGAATTTCATTCTATTGCTTTTGGCCCAGTGCTCCATCCTATCAAGGTCATTCTGTCTTCTAGGGTATTAGCTATTCTGCCCAATTTTGTATCATCTGCAAATTTGATAAGCATTCCCTGTACTCTCTCATCCAAGCCATTAATAAAAATATTGAATAGTATCGGGCCCAGGACTGAGCCTTGGGGTACCCCGCTAGTTACCTGCTCCCAGTTAGAGAAGGACCCATTAATCATCACCTTCTAAGTATGATTCTGTAGCCAATTGTGTATCCATCATCAAATATATATTGTTAAATGCAATTCAAAGCTAATTCAAAGCTACAGTATTTTGCATCACAAGTGCAAAATCTGAACTACATCCCATGCCACACATTAGTGCAGGCAGAGCAGATCACTTCAGTTCATACTGGAATTTGCAAGATTAAATTTCTGAATCGTTCCTACTTAGTGGGTCTTAGATCCTACTCTGAGTTCAGTGAAGTGTCTGGTTGCAGAACCAGAGGCTGGAAGCTTGATTCTCCATGAAGAGCCTGTTCCCACTGCCAGAATAAACTGACAGAGCAAGCATATTTTTTGGATTCATGCTTAAGTCACATGGACTTTAGCCCGAATCCCAAACTTTTGTGGTGGTGTGTGCATCCTTACCCTGCTGTTACCAACACTAACAAGCATCTGCCTTCGTCTCCTATCAGGTGGGTCCAGCAGGGGGCGGGGGCAGGGAGGAGAATGGAAAGGGAGGGGAGGAGGATGAATGAGAAAGGGACAAGGGTTGGTTTGTTTTTACCAGCAAACCTGGTACATACGCAGACACAAAAATCCACATACATGCATGCACACAGAGAGAAGGGAGAGACAACGAGGGAAGCATCCCAAAGTTTTAATGATTAAAATAAATATAGTGTGTTATGTTATGTTATGTTATGTTATGTTATGTTATGTTATGTTATGTTATGTTATGTTATGTTATGTTATGTTATGTCATATGTGCTGTCAAGTCACATCCGTTAGGGCTACCCTAATCAGCAAAGAGGGTGGGAATGGAAATGGTAACGAAAGAGAACAATGTTACACACAAAAGAGAACAATATTTCAACAGATTCTAAGAATGTGGCATGTCAGCTGCACAATAAAAAACTTGGAATCATCCTGTATTTGTGTATAGGTGGGCTTTTGAAATCATCTTTGTAAGCTTTGGATGTTATAATTCCACTCTTCAGGCTACGATTGTTAAATGCTGGATGGTTCTTCTCACTGCTGTTTTAAGGCAGGGTTTGGCAACTTGTGGTCTTCTACAGACCTGGGGCCTGTTCTAGCCAGCATGAATAATGAGAAATTGTTGTTTTGCAGTCTCCGTCAGTGTTCTGAAGAAGTGCAGGTTGCCCGTCTCCTACCTTAAAGGGAAATAATTTATTTAGTAGTGAGGCTCACACTGTGCTCGCAGGAGGTCCCAATGCTAGAAAAGGTTCTTGCTTCAAATCCTAGTGAGCTGCTGCCAGTCAATTACTCAAAATAAGTGATTGGATTTACTATAAGGCAGCTTCCTATGTTGCTCCTTCTCCCAGTCCTAACAGCACATAGGCAACAGCAGGTTTTGTGCATCATCGTTCTTGTGGGTGAAGTGAGAGACATCTTTGAACTGTGCGTGTTTGAGATGTGTAAAATCATAATAGAATTGTGCCATTCACCTACCAGAGCATTCAGTTTTCAACACAGAGTTCTATGTATTTCAGCATACATAAAGGACAAAATATTTTTCAGTCAGTGGCTCTCTACCTGTACGTTTAATGGGCTAACAGTTGCCTAATGACCAAAACAGGGCACCACTTGCACCTCCCAAGCACTGATGCTGCAGGTGGCCAGGAAGTCCAACGACTAGAAACCAGGATTTGTCCGTTGGTGTCAACCTCACTGTGGAATACTCTAGCAGTGCTAGTGTGCCAGGCCCCCTTCCCTCCCAATATTCAGAAAGCATTTTAAAACAATGCTTTTTAGAGAAGCATTTCATGATATCCTTCCCTTATAAGTACTGCTCATTAGGTTATATGTTGATTTTTCTTTTCTTTTCAAGATCTGCTGTCAGTGACTTGGGTGTGGTTGGGGCTGTTGTTATGTTTCTGTGGGTTCAGCAAGGGTGTTTATTCTTATGTTACAGTATCTGTTATGTTGAAAACCACCAAGAGTATTGGCATGCCACTAGATGGTGCAGTATTTATGTATGTATATAGATAAATAGATAAATAAATAAATAAATAAATAAATAAATAATAAATACATACATACATACATACATACATACATACATACATACATACATACATACATACATACATACATACATACATACATACATAGGAGCTATATATGCAATATATTAAGATTCTAAAGGCCACAGATTTGTAGTAAAATTCCCTGTACAACAGTACCTATAACTTAAGTAACTGCACCAGTCCCACTAGCCTTCACATGCAGTGCCTTCACATCTGTTGCCATATAAATGTAGGCAAGCATTCCCTTGGTATGTTTCTTCATTTTTACTGAAGAGAGTCTCCTGTAAAAATAATGTTAGCCCAATTGTGCCCCGTCTCTCCCCCCCACAGATTCACCTTTCTCTTTCTGGGTTAGGAATAGGTCTATAGCAGATCTACTGGTTGCCCTCCAGCAGCCCCAGGCTACAAAGTGAAGGCTGGCTTGCTTGGAATGAGAACTTTCAAACAACCACAAGAACAACAAAAATCCCCTTGACACAAACTTCTCTAATATAACAGCTTGAGAGAGCAGAATATGCACCTTTGTATCAGTGGTTTTTGCACATTGTTGTAGCATGCATAGTACTGGACTATGTTGACTAATGCCTTATGTTAAAAGCAATAGCATTGAATTGGTTGTCTGTGTCTTTTGTGCTTTTGTGTGTGTGTGTGTATGTATGCACATATACATGTGTATATACTGATCTTTACTTTTAAAAAAAGTCAGGCAGGCAGGAATAATATGTTAATTATTATTTGTGTACATTTCAGAAACTATTTGTGGGGCGTGCAACCATTTTGCATCTCACACTGAAGTTGGCATCTCTCCCAGGGATAGAAATTTGTGATTTAAAAGAACAAATTTTGGTGTGGTATGTATCAGAGACTGGAGCTATGCCTCCCTCCATGATTAAGGGAAGAGAAAATGGATCCCAGATCTTCCAAATTCGTCTGTCCCACTATAATATATCCAGAATTGGTGCTGGATGGCCCTCACTACCCAACTTGTTGAGAGCAATTCATATGACTGCTGGAGGATTGGGGTTTGCCTGCCTCACTTCCAAGTGGATCATTGCAGTGGGACCTTGAGGCCAACATCTTTATGGTATCTTCTAGGAAGTGGGCTGAGACAGACTGCGGGCTAACTAATAATTGTATTCATGCCTGCATGCTATCCCAAATTCTACACATACTATGAGCAATGAAGTTGTGGACATCATGACCCTTACGGTTTATTTCCACTCCAGTTCCTCCTAACCACTTCTAGTGCCTAAAGCTGCTAAAGGTGAGGGGGGAAAACACAGCTTATATCAACAATATGAGCTATTATCTTGGAAAACTCTTCAGATTCATCTTTTTGATATATAGACAAACTTGCCTTTTTTAAAACACTGTTGTACTTTTTACCACAGGTCCATTACCATGAAAATGAGCCCCTTAAAAGATGTCAGTCATGAATCTGGGAACATCCCTTGTAATGGCGAGCCTCAGCTACAGCAAAGATATCTTGAGCAGCTAAGTGCTTTAAGGAATCCAACTCTATCCATAGGGAAAGTAGTGTAAGAGGTTCTGCAGCTTTGCAAAGTATTAAAGGCATAGGAGTCTGGTGAGGCAAACAGAAAGATGTCTCTGCTATCAGGTTCTTCCCAGACTCCCAAAATATCTTGTTTTTTTTTAATTTGCCACATAATCTGTAGTTGCCTGATTAATACTAATTTATACTGCTGTTCACTATACAACTCAATTAATTGGAAGGGAAGAAGTTCTACAGTTTTGTTAAAAGAAAATAACTGAGCTTCATTTACTTGTCATAGATTTGTGGTTTGTGATATAATAGCAACAATTACAGCTTCAAAGTGAATATTTAACAAGAAAATGCATATTGAACTTAATTTCCTATGTTTTTTCTGCCAGCATGTCAGCTTCTTAGTTGAGCCCACCTGGCCCTGAACAAATTGTTTAATTAAGATTGTAATGTCTTTGCCTGTTGTTCGGAATATATGAGAAGTAGAGAGCCAGCTTTAAATCAGATTAAGTTCATCAAACAGCATAGTTAACCTGCTCTACGTAGGTTCGGCCATTGGGTCTTTAAGTATTACTGCAGCATTGTAAGATAAAACCACCTAAAATGGGCCCATTGCCACTAGTATAATTTACTTATTTTCTCTGTCTATCTTTTTGTACCCCTCCTATCCCTCTACTGCTTGTCCTCTACTCCATAGAAGCTAATTGTTTTATTTATTTATATGTCTTATTTATAGGCTCCCTTTCTTCCAGTAATGGTGCTTCTCAAAGCCATCTTCACTGTGTTTCAGAAGAATACCGTGGTCTATAGTAGACAGGACGTCCAACAGGAGCATTGTCATAGAATCAGAGTTGGAAGAGGCCTGTAAGGCCATCAAGTCCAAACCCCCTGCTCTATGCAGGAACTGAAATCAAAGTATATCTGACAGATTCTAGTCTAATTTTCTCTTGAATGCCTATACTGTATTGTTCTCCAGCACTACAATCTGACATTTAAAAAGAGAAATGAATTACTGTTCTTTTAGTAGTCACAACATCAAAACTGTAGATCTTCAAAGCATTATTGTTATCACCACCACCACCACCACCACCATCACCAGTATCAAATCACAGATCAAGGTCTTCTTATCATTATCGACTTTGAAATTACGGATCTTCAAGGCATTGTCGTCGTCATCATCACCATCACAATCAAGACATTATCGTTACTATTACTATCAGCACCATCCAAATTGCAAATCTTCAAGGCATTATTATTATTCACACTACCAAAATCAAGGTCTTCTAATTTGTTACTCTTATTATTTCTATTTCCAAAGAAATAGCCGGATTAGTCCACCTCACCATGTTTCCAAAATTAAAGGGAAGAAGGAGAGGGTAGCAGAGAAAAAGAAACAAGGACAACAATATTTAATATATATTTATCCATTCAAAATAATTATACAGTAGTCCACTTTTCTCTTCAAGGAGATTTACAATATTTTAAAAAAATCTGTTAGGCTTTAAAGTGCTGCAACATTTTACTCTTCTTTCTCCCTCCCCCCTTTTCACTTTAATTTTGTCAACTTTATTAATGTAATTAATCTACCGAGGTGACCAAAGCACCATCCATTTCCATGACCAACTTAAAGGTAAATTGGAATAAGGATAAAATTATTTCATCTCATGAATTCCTAAAGTTGAGATGACCAGGCATCCTTAATCCCTTGTATTTGGTATGTATAGTGAATCTTAAAGTACTGTTCTAAGTGGAGAACTGTAAATCTAGAGAGACAGAATCAGAAGGGGGGGCATGATTGTGCTAAGAGGAGGACAAGGACAGTGAAGAAAACTGCAACAGAAAGAAAAGTGTCACAGATTCATAGGTTTTGTCAAATCTGCTGTCTTTCTTCCCAACTTTCTTTTTCTGGGAAGGTTTGCTTTATGCTTATATAACTATGTACACTTTGTAAGGAATTAAATAATTTAATCTTTTTGCAAAAAAATGAAACTAGGAGCATACATTTGTTAGTCTTTAAAACGGCTCTACAAAACCTTCTGTTGTTTAATCTGATTGGAGTGCCCGATTGCCAACATTGCCTGTAAGAGAGTCAATAATAGTTTTGATTGTATTCTGAATGCCTTGTTAATACTAGTTGTACATTTTTGTCAATGATGCTGGTCTTTTGGAGACTAAACTTCATGACGTGTCTTACCTCTCCTTCATTTTTTCCATTCTTGTTAGCAAACCTGTGGGCCCAAGTCAATCACATTGTATTTCTCCTACTCCCGTTCTGGTGGGCTATCCTTTCCACAGTCAGTTCATTGCAATTTTGTCTTTTTTCCCCCCTCATATATTCATGTCTGAGCAACTTCATGTAAAAACAAGGGAACTCTGCTGCTTCTCTGTGCTTGGTTCTTTTAAAATCCATCAAGTCACAGGCTGGTTGGGACTCTTCAAAATGTACAAGAGACTTGCATTTTCTCTTTTTATGCTTTAGTGGCAATATGTAAAGTATTGTCGGGCCATGTTATCCATAGAAGATAGATTCCAAGCTCCCCCCCCAACAAGACAGAAATAGCAGATAAGTGAAGCACTTATTTACAGGGTTTTTTTGGGGGGGGGGGCAAACTGTGAATGGTTGAGAGGAAACCCTGGTCCAGGTTTTCCGGGTTTCCTGCCTTCCTGTTCACAAGGAAACCAGCAACTGCCTCCTCTGCCCTCTCCCAGCAAATATGGCTTCTCAGTTTCACCAGAAGCTGCTTCCGTCAGAGATAATTAAGTACATTTCCCCTAAATTGCTTATATATAGCATAGTCTCTGATTCCATCTAGTGGTTTGTCCTGATAATATATTTGAAGAACGTGTATCTCTGAGGGGAGGGTGTTTTTCAGGCAGCAGATAAGTGAAACCGTGGGTACTGAGCCCACGGATATGGTGGTCCCACTGTGGTGACTTATATTTTTTCCCCCATACTACGATAGATGAATTCCACCTGCATTTGGAACAATGCAAGAGATGCCTTTTTTGCCACTTTTGAACATTATGGACCAGAGCACAAATCATACACAATGCATACCCCCTGTTAGTGTTTCTCTGAATATTTCAAACTATCCTCCAGATATTGTGACTGCATTGTACAGAACAACTGCTTACTATACATAGTTCCTGTTGTTGTTGTTGTTTTACAGTAACATAAATAATCTAGGGAAATAGCAAGGTTTGGGAAGAGTGCCTATTCTCTGTGTGGCTGTAGCAATAAAGGCTATGGAGAATGTGGCTCTTTGGTTGAGTGATGTAAAGTTTCACATACATTAACTCAGTTTTCCCTACCCTGGAACCCTTCAGACTTGCTGCACAGTAAATCTCACTATTCCCAGCCTAGCGAACCAGCACTGGCTGAGTTCCTGGGGATTGTGGCCCAGATCTGGAGTGTTCTGGGTTCAAACAAACTGCATTGTCATGATCGTTGGTATTCATGTATTATGGTTGCAACAATGTGTACTGATATATATATATATGAATGGAGGCAAATAACCAGTCACTCTTTCTAATTGCACTCTGATCTGCTTATTACAGTAGTAGAGGGCAAACTTTAATGCAGCTTTCTTTCTCAAGGGAAGCAACTGGTCTAAAATCTTAGGAGGGAAGGGGCCAAATGGTTCCAACAGTTGTTAATATAGTACATATTGGAGGAGCAGGATATGGGCTTTCTAAACCAAATAATGTCAAAATAAGTGAGGACGATCATGAGGAAAGCACAGATTGTGCGCAGGAATAAATTTCTTATAAAGTTTTCTATTGATTCACCACTAGGCTTCCTTGTGCAATGTGTGAACAGGCTGTCAATTTTATTTATTATTCAGAATATATTTGTGCTAGCATGTAGTGGATTTTTTTAAAAAAACAAAAAGGTCTGTGCTTTAATATCTAATAATCCATACTACTCTTCCTAGTTATTTCAGGCACTTTACTCTCTGAGCTCAGAGCATGAGAAATTGTTTATATATTCATATATATATATTTCTGTTTGTTTGTTTGCTGTAAGCTGCCTAGAGTGGTCCTAACTGACCAGATAGGCGGGATATAAATAAATAAATAAATAAATAAATAAATAAATAAATAAATAAATAAATAAATAAATAAATTTTGCCAAAGCATGGCTCCTGAATAAAAATTTAAAAATCCATTGGGTCTGATGCCTTCTGAGAGGATTTCCTATATAGGGCTCAGGTTTGTTAAACAAAATAATCAGTGCAAAATGGTTTAAGGAGTCTCTATGTCCTAAGAGGGGAGCAGTTAACCCATGCAGGCAGTCAGCAAGCAATCACAAAGTGTGAAGTTAGCAAAAGATAGCAAATTTAAATTATGCTTTTGTCTGATGGAATTGGTTTCCTTGGGGGCAGAGAGACCAACTCCCACAAAACATTTGATACAAGATGGGCTATAATATCTAAGCAACAACGAGTACAGTAAATGCCCATCTTCCCAAAAGACCTTCTGCATCACTCTTTGAAAGAGGCAAGTCTTTGTGGTTGTTTAGAATAATTTTAATTCTCTGAACTAAGTCTGGAAGGAGTTTTTGATGTAATACTAGTGTAAGCCCACAAGAAAATAAAGAGAATACTAGTGTAAGCCCACATTAAGAAAATAAAGAGAATACCACATTGGGGACCTATTGACTGTTACCAGCGATTCCCTTCCTCCAAACAGCAATGATTGTAATAACTTTTGCTCTGTAAATATTTACATATGCTAATGGGTAAGCTAACATGATCATTATTTTTCCACAGCTTTTTGCAATCTTTGCATTTGCAACATGTGGTGGCTATTCTGGAGGACTGCGTCTCAGCGTGGACTGTGCAAACAAGACACAGAGTGACCTCAGCATTGACATAGCCTTTGCATATCCATTCAGGTAATACACTGTCATTCTTTTCCATTTGCAGACAAACTTAGTATAACTTATCATGCACGTCACATAGCAGCGGAAAGGGTATCATTCTCTACTGTAGTTTAGCCCCAATGGCTGTTCACTCTAGACACCTCCAGATGTTAAAGTCATACAAACAGGTGCAAAGATATTTGTAGAAATGCTTTGGGGATCCTTTCCAGGATGAAGAAGCACACGGAGGCAGGAATCAGGGAGAAATGAATCTCCCTCACACTTCTGTGTGAGGTTTATTTATAGTACAGAGTGAGACAGTCATTATTAGTTTCAGGTGTGGCTGTTTACATTTTGTACTGTAATCTAGACATGATTTCACCTGTGCTAAGTGATAAGAAGTGATGTGCTCAGAGAAACGATTACTCCAATATAGATATCTGAAGTGACAACACCTGTGTTCAAATGACCACATGCATCAGCTCCGGATAAAGGCAGGTATAATGTTATTATATTTGGCTGTAGAATCAGGGTCAACGTAACCTTTGCCTTCACATGGTTTTCCAATGTTTCAGCAAGGTTACCACAGATATTAGGTAATTCTGGTTGCCTCCTCACTTCAGACCTGCTGAGGCATTTCTTTTCCTTAATAAGCAGGATTGCATTAGAGGAGCATGAGAGCGCAGCACTGTTGTTGTGCAACGGAGCATATCAACATTCTACAAGGCAATTCTAAAAATGGGTGCAGCCCAACACAGAGTTATAACTTTGAAAGTAGACTTCAGATTAGCACCAAATAAGGACATAATAATATACAACACTATCCTTCCCCACGGCCAATTTCCTCCTATAATAATTCTTCACAAATTAGTCCAATTCAACCATTGTAATGGAAAGTGTTGTCTATGTGAATTCAATTACATCAGTTCCAAAACTGATAATGATAATTTTCTGGTTCACAAATACCAGGAAAATATAGTTAATTGAACAAACTCATTTATTTAAATTCCTAATGAGCAGAGGTAGAACATTTGTGATAAAGAGCTCCCTGATTACCCCATTTTAATTATAATAGTACCTGTAGGCCATCAGGTCAATTTTGACTTAAAGTGATCAGGGTTTCCAAGATACAGAGTACTCAATAGGCATGAGACTTTTGCTTCTTTTGGACTGCACATCCCATAGTTCACCTGGAAATTTCTCCAGACAAAATTCTGGAAGATACAGCCCAAGCCAGAAGTTTACAGAGGAGGTCTAATTACTTACACATGGGCGTTCTGTCCCTTGTTCAGCTTACCCTGGTGGAGGCTGAGATGACAAAGCTGCAGGTCTCACAATGAATAGTGAGACTTGTAGTTTTTTGAGAGGCACCCTGTCTATACAGAGGCTATTGGGCAAGCAAGATTATCCATCCCATGGACTGCAATGCACTCTTGCCTTTTATTAAAAAGTTGTGACGCCTTCACACACAGGTGCTGTGCAAGAAGGAAGGGAAAAGAAAGTGATACAGATGGTTATTTGCCCACAGATGTCACATGATACATCATAAAACTTGCAAACCTAAAAGTGAGATTCATAGATATCAATTCCTCTCTGTAGAATCCTATTCAAAGAAGTATTTTTAAAGAAAGCACCACCATCTGTATTGCAAGATGGCTGTTTCCCATCAAACATTGTTGCTGTTTTGCTTAAGAATTCCATTTATGCTTTTATTGATAGTAATGACATTCACTAAATGGATCTGAGCAGCTGGCAAACTTCTGAATTGTTAATTTATGTTATATTTGTGGCATATTTGTACTTCTAGACATGTATTGGTCTTTATTACAAGTGTTGGATTATACTTGTAGCTAACTCCGCTTTTATGCATGGCCTTTCATTACTTGCCTTTTTTTCTCTTTAGTATTCATGAAAGAGGATCAGAAAATTGAGTTATGCAAATTCATAATTTGATTCCCTTTGAAATAGGACATTTTCATGAGCATTCTTTACAGAAGAGATCCTGTACAGGGAGGGGTGTTCTCTAACAAGTCCTGTTATTTAAAAGAGTTGTTTCTATGGCCAAAACCCTATTGCTTAGCATAGTAAATTGCACTAGAGGAGACCCATTGAGTCAATGAGGATTTGGTGAGTCTACTCTTCTGTATGTTCCTGTGATTCAAGCAGGCCTATGCCAATTGCAACTTACTTTATCACAGTAAGTCACAATTAAATTAGGCCACTTTAATCAATGGAAATTACAGAAGAAGAGATTGGCTAAATCCCCATTGAGTTAATGGACCTGCTGTAGTACAGCTTACTAAGCTAAGCAACAGAATTTGGACCAGTAACATAACTTGTATATGAACCCATGATCATAATCGCGTGTGTGTGTGTGTGTGTGTGTGTGTGTGTGTGTGTGTGTGTGTGTGTGTGTGTGTGTGTGTGTGTGTGTGTGTGTGTGTGTGTGTGTGTCTTAAAGTCCGGGTGCAGTCCTGTTCCAAATTTTTTTTTTCAGATGGTATAGAAATCAGTAGCCACATTCACTTTGACTGAAATTAAATTGATTTATTTCTAGTAACTAAAACCAGTTTTGGCACATACACTGGTGAAATTGACTCATTTCTTTTCTGGTTTTGGACCATGCTTTTTGTAAACCCTGGGACTTTTTAAAAATATATTTTTTAAAAAGTGATGCAGTAATAAATCAACGACTGCATTCATCTGACCAAAAAAAAAAAATCCATTCTCAGTGACAGTTCACTAAGTGATGCATTGCTAAACATTTCTATAAGAATGTTTTTAAAGGAGAGGAAAAACCGTGGTGCCAATTCAACAGGGCCACAAAGTAAATCAAGAGCACTGTCCACGGCCACCAAACTGAACTGAATTAAATTTGCAAATATATAAGCAAGACAAATCAATGCCATTTTTAAAAATTACAGCAAAAACCACTGGTTTGTTAGGTTTTCTGAATATTATAGCATTTACGACAAAATGTTGCAATAAAATCAAAAGGCAATTCTTGTTAAGGCAAGGCCTATGACTGTGAATCAACCTTTTCTATTTGCTGCCATCAGTTTCTTGCAATTAAATTATTAAGCTTCCTGTAATTGGTTACAAACTGCAGCTGTATAACTTTGACCTCTGTAAATGGGGATTGGTTCTCATGGCAGAAGCCAATGCATTCTCAAGAGGAATCAGTTTGCCAGGAAATGTGCAAGCATATTGACATTTCCACTCTTGCAACTTTAGGCACATTTTCTCTACACTGGTTTGATCTCTACAAGAAAGCAATAGACTCTCTAACCCACAACAGCTTGCATATTGTGAGCACAAGGGGTTTTAAAATGCTGACTTCAGTCCAAAGGTGCCCTTCTGCTAAGGGGGTCACCTCTTCCACTCTTGGCAAATTCAAGCTCAACATTAGAAGTTAGAAATCCATGTGGGCTTCTTAAATACATCCCCGTAGAACTTAAAGCACTCAGTGGGCGGTTTACAATTTAATTATGCAGGCTACACATTGCCTCTTCCCCAGTGAGCTGGATAGTCCATTTACTGACCTTGGAAGGATGGATGTCTGAGTCAACCTTGAACCAGCCATCTGAACCTGTCAGGATCAAACTCAGGTCATGAGCAGAGTCTTGGCAGCAGTAATGCAGTTCAACCACTGTGCCATGAGGCTCCTCCTTTATTGGTTCAGTACTGAAGTATTGGACCTTTAAAATATACTAATAATGTAATGACCGAAATATGATCAACATTAGATGTACAGTGGTGCCTCGCTTAACGATTGCCCTGCTCTATGACGAAATCACTTGACGATTAGGTTTTTGCGATTGCTTTTGCGATTGCAAAACAATGTTTTAAATGGGTTTTTTCATTTAATGATGATCAGTTCCCTGCTTCAGGAACTGATTTTTGCTTTACAACAATCAAAAACAGCTGATTGACGGATTTCAAACTGGCCGCCGGCTGCTTAAAATGGCTCCCTGCTGTATTTTTGGATGGATTCCTCGCTTTACAGGCAGCGAAAATGGTTGCCCCTATGGAGGATCTTCGCTGGACTGTGAGTCTTCAGCCCATTGGAACGCATTGAGGGGTTTTCAATGCGTTTCAATTGGCTTTTTTATTTCACTTTACGACGTTTTCGCTCTACAGCGATTTCGCTGGAATGAATTAACGTCATTAAGCGAGGCACCACTGTATGGCAGACCACAATAACCCACCTTCATATCTCTCCCTATAGGAACTTCAGCCATGTGGAACATTTGTTTAAGTAACAGGTGAGGCACATATTATCCTCTGACTGCATGTGGGAGTGAATGAATGTCTTTCTAAACAGCATTTTATCATGCGTTCACCTTGATTTATGATTACTGGTTGACAGTAGAAGAGGTGAGGAGATGAGCTTGAAACAAAAGATGCAGCACCAAGACTACTGTGCTTGTAGCTGTCATGGCTGTCAACGGCTGTGCTGAAAAGATGGAAATAAGGAGAAATAAATTTTTTTGAACCTATTTCTGCCAGTATGACATAGTTCTAGAAGAATATATGTGCTTGTCTTGGACATTTCTTTCACACTTATTAAAGAGACATCTCTGCTCTGAAAGATGTAGCTCAAAGAAGATAGATGGAGGAAATATTATAACTAAAATGTATGCTAAATTAAAGTATATTGCAAATCTAATGATAACCCTGCCAGAGTAAAAACGCTAAGGAATTAATATAGAGAGGAACTATATAATATTATACTCACCTAAATTTTCTTTATCGGTGATCACACTGGAATTTGAAGTATTTTTTTCAGAGAGAATATTCGCTTTCAGCCCTAATTGGGAGCATGGGGAGCCACATGTATGAGAAGAGAAGCACACAGAGTGTAACTGTGCATAGTAAAGAATAGGCACAAGTAACTAGCAGTGGTGCAACAAACAACACACTTGCTAACCAATGAATGACCTTCCCTAGCCAGTATGCTTGGAAAACCCTGGAATAGCAAGAAATAGGGACCCACATGGGTGTCAGCCACTGCCTTTTTCCTTTGACCCTCCTAGGAGTCAAGCTAGAACTGTTATCCACAAGCTGGGTCTGTCCATGAAATCTCTAACTCGGGATCCATTAAGGGGGTCCCTTAAAGAAGAGAGATGGGTACACAGGCTCCAATCCCAGTCCTTTCACAAATTGGTCCACCAGAATGCCACACTGCTACAAGGAGATCCATCTCCTACTGAAATTAATGCATGTGTAGCCAAGATAAGAGCCCCCTGACAAATCCAGTAAAGGAGAAGTCCTGTCCCCTGTTCAGTCATGGTACATCTGATGGGCAATCCTCCCAGAATCCAGACCCTGGTTTGTCCCACAGCCAGTCGTAATAAGTGTATATCACAGCCTTAATGAAGGAGATGCTATGTCTAGAGATCCAAATGGGGTGAGATGCTGAAACTAGAAAGAGAAGCGGTTCCTCGAAGCTCCTGTTTGGAGCAAATATAGGCTTTGTAGGCTGACAAAGTCCATCTGCTGATGGGCTGAATGCATGGAAGAGCCAGTTCTGGTACAGCTGTCCCTATTCTGAAGGGACAGCTGTCCCTATTTTGAGCCCTGGATTGTTCATGAAGAGCCCCAAGCCCTAGTTTTTCTAGCATGATTCCCATGAATTGGAACCTTATAAGGAGAGAGTTGCTTGAATGTATGAAAAAAGACCAAGATAGGCTGGCTGTAAGACTTTATTTCCACAGCTTTTCCACAAAAACAGTCCACCGCTTCCATCACTTCAGATTTCCTCCTAAATTCTGCCAACTGGTCTAGCCAGCGCTCTGCACATCTCTGTTCAATAATGTATTAAGTACTGTTGGAGATCTGAAGCTCCACTGACTAATTATAAAAACTGTCCCACCAGGATGGCCAGTGAGGAATAGGTCAGTGCTTTTATGATTATCTTCCACAATGCGATGTCACATCATGGTCCCGGCAGTCCAGCTTGCTGTATAATGTGGGGACTTTTATGAGTCCATTTGCTTAAGCAGGACTCTTTAACTGTGCTTCTTTTGTAAATTGCTGAAGTTTGACTAGGAAGTGAAGCATGTGAAGAGACCTGTATTGTGCCCTACTGTGCGGAGGTTGGAAGATGTATCCTTCGGGGTGCACAAAACTCTTGCCGTGACATTTTCAGCAGCTCAGTTCCCCTTTCATATTTAATGTGACCTAATAAAGGAAGGGAAATCTCAGCCTCAATCATTTTGTGAGGGAGGGAAAAATACAGCCGTTTGTTGGAAGTTTTTTCATATAACGGTTCTCCCTTGTTCTTGAGATATTTTCAGGGCGCGCGCGCGCGCACACACACACACACACACACACACACACACACACACACACACACACACACACACACACACACACACACACACACACACACACACACACACACACACACACCCTGCAGCTTAGAAGTCCTCAGTCAGGGAGAGATGGCGAGCAACATACCTTTTGCTTTCTCCCTTATGTGTACTATGCTACAGCCTCACAGAACAATGACTCTTTTGCTGATGAAACAGCAAAATATTCTGGCACTTTTATTTATTTCGTTGTGTGCTTTCATTGGATCAAAATCCACTTCTTCAGACCTATATTGCCTCCCCTCCCCCTTGCCTATTCTCCTTTACTTCTGCCAATACACTGAGACAAACAAGCACCACTACTTCTTAGGAAATGGGGGAGATCTCCGTTTCACTCCCTGCTTTTACTGCTTCACTATGAAGCACTTTCGATCGTGGGCTAAACATTTTACCCAACTAGAGAAGAAATCCATAGAACTTAATGTGGTTTTTGACTACAGAACCCTGTTGATTTCAGTGGTTTACTCTAATTGAGACTAACCTGGAATTTGGCCATGTTTCAGTGAGTTAAGGTTCTGAAGTCAAGTATTGGGCTGCCCAGCGAGTTCCCCACTGTGCACACCAGAAGAGCCAGCCTGTGTGTTCTTGGGCAAGCTGCACAGTCCCAGAGAGCCTTCAGAAAAAAAGGGGATGGTAAACCATTTCTGAGCATTGTCTACCTGGAAAACTCTTGAAAGGATTGCCATCAGTCAAAATTGACTTAATAGCACATGAGGAGGAGGAAGAGGACCTACCTTAAAGAACTAAGATACAGTAAAAGATTTGCTAAGCCTTCTTTAAAAATGAGATCAAGCCAGAAGCTCATGCAAATATTTATTTTAAACAACACAGGGACCATCTAGGATTCCAGTAAGGTTCCAGTAACCAGAATGTGTGTGTGTGCATGTGCATGTGCATGTGTGTGTGTGTGTGTCTGTGTAGGCAGGATATTTGTTTTAATTTCTGTGCAACATAAAAGACAAGAAAGAGATTCAAAATGTTACTACAGTTCTAGATCCTATTCTAAATCTTTCTCAGTTGTGATAATTTGGTGTTGATAGAAATGGCTGAAGAGCCAATCCCTGTATAGATAGGAAATTCACATGGTGAACTTCTGTCAGAGCTGGGTCTTTTCTAGCTTTCATGTCTTCTTAGAAAATAATAATGAAATCATGACGAGAGTCTCTAGGAGAGTAGTATTCAATGCCAAAATTAATTCTTCAGAAAAGCTTTAAAAGACTCTGTTCATTTCACACACCACTAATTTTTGCAGGATGTTAGAAATCATGCCTTTAGAATACTGACTTAAAATCCCTTTCCCCACTTTGTTTAGGAGACTTTCATTTAGTCCTGTGCCCAGCACAATGATGGATAGGGTATGTAAATTATTATTCAATCGACATTCCTGATTGATGTTTCTTTCCTGGTCAGAAAATTGACAAAGCTTTGAGATTGGCTGGGGTTATATGGTACAAACCACATTGCAAAAACTATTTTCTGTTAATGCATTATATTGGAACCTATCCATAATCCATCCGCCCGGCTACAGGTTATAGTTTCCACTTCTGTTTTTTTTCGGAATCTCAAATTCCTTTGCACTTTGAGAATACAGTAGGGCCCCCATATCTGCAGGGGATTGATTCCAAGCCCCCCCCCCCGGTGGATGCTGAAAAACACAGATTATACAAACATCTCCCTCCCCAAACCAGATACCCTCCTTGCCCTCACCAACTTCTAGAAGGTATAGGGGACAAAGCTCACCTCACCCTCCCTCCAATCCATGCAAACCCAATAGTTACCTGAAGGGAGGGCAGAGCCAGAGGCCGCCATTTGGCCACTCACCTACATGCTGAGCTGTTTGCTGGCTTGCTCTTAGGCCTCAGTGCAAAGCAAGATAGCCGGAGATGCTCCCATCCTGCTTCCCACCCAGATTGCCTGGTACTGATGTGTGTGTTTTTTTTTTCATTTCTGGGTAAACCAGAAGGCAGGAGGAATCTTCACTGCCCACCACCCCTGCGGGAAAAAGCTTACAAGAGGAGAGACCTTAAGCAACTAGAGACCGTACTATGTATTCTTCATAGCATGGTTTCTCTAGTCCCCCCTAGTGGACAGTTCTGATAAAACATGTGCATTTTTTCTGCATTTTTAAAAATACGTTTAATATTTCATATTTGCAGACCATAGATAAGTGAATCAGTGGATACTGATCCGAAAGATAAGGGGGTCTTACTGCACTGAGGATTTCTGCTCATAAACTTGATTTGTTGATACACAGAAGGACAGAACTGTTTGAGCTGCTGGGAATGAAGAAAGATGATTATAAAGGAGCATCCATACTTGCACTACATGTTTAGGACAATTGTACCTCAGGCCACAGTCACACCTGGGAAATGTTCTCCTATTCTAATGATACATTTCGTACCTTTGTTGTACTGAATCACAGTCACATGGTACAGATACCAGAGTGAATGTCCCAATTTGTTTTACGTTACCAATTCATTTCATCCTATTTGAAGCGTTGCTAGTTTGTGATATCCATAAAACTCTCCTTCAACACCACATTTGAAATCAAACTATTTTTTTTCCTATCACCTTTCTTTACTTTCCAGCTTTCACATTGGTATACAGCAATCAGAAATACAGTAGGACGAATGATCTCGGTCTTTGTCTCCAATGACACATCCTAAGTAGCAAAAAACCTAATGTCATAGTCTTGGTTTTCTTATTATCTCTTGTCCTAAAGTCTCTCTTAGAAGTGATGATTGAACCAAAGTACTGTATAGAAAACATGCAATCCTGCCAATTTATTCATTATCAGTATGAAAGTTACAAAAAAATTTCTGTAGTTTTTGTTGCCTTAATGTCCAACTACATTCCTGGTTTTGCACATTCTTCTATGAACTTTCACCATAGTAGTTTCAAGTCATTTAGATCATGCCAACTTCCACCTGCAATATGAAATGGTTATATTGTTGCATAAGTCTCTTGGTTATGTGTGTTTTATAAATTGTTATTATTTTGCCTAAGTTATCTCTGATACGATCAGAATAGGTCCATCTGGCTTGGCATTCTATGTTTTACAGTGCAACCCAGCTACATCTATTCAGAAATAAGTCCCACTGAGTTCAGTGGCTCCTACTGCATGATAACTATTTTTATAAGTCATGAAAATCCACAGAAAAAGTCACAAGCGACACAAGAAGGAAGCTAGTTCTTGATGGCACTTCGTTTCTGTCATCTTTTCTGAGGTGTGTACATTGTACAGTATATCTTGTTGAGCTGCAGTGAAAGTCTGAGAACTGGCTCTAGAACTTGGTGCCCATCAATATGTCTCCCAGTTCAACGGTTTCAGTATCTCTATCCCTGCCCTCTTCTCTTGAATACAGTGGACCCTCTACTTATGGAATTAATCCATATTAGAATGGTGGCTGCAAGTCGAAAAGTCTGTAGGTTGAATCTCCATTGACCTACAATGCATTGAAAACCGATTAATCCCATAACTGGCAGTTTTTATTCTATTTTTGTTCCATTTTGGTTTTTTTCTGGTCTGTAAGTCGATCTCCGGCTGCAAGTTGAATCTAAATTTTGCGGCCAGAGAAGTCTGTAACTCGAAAAGTCTGTAAGTCGAGCCGTCTGTAAGTCGAGGGTCCACTGTATTGCTCTGTCTCTTCTTCCTGTTCTCTGTGTCAGTCAGTTGTGAAGGCCTTGGCACTGACATCTCTACAAGAGGCTCAACATAATGTCTTTCTTCCTATGAGCCATCTAACATAGAATGCCCTATTTTATCAGCTTGATTGGTCATCTAAATAGATCACATGCCTCACACTGACTTCATCTGTTCTCAGTTTCACTACTTTATCTCCATTGCTTCCATGAATGCAGCCAATCAAAAGCAACTCCAGCTTATCCCTTTCCTGTTTTCTGCAGACATTGAGTATGCTTCCAAAGACTCCAGTGTGTTCCATATTTGGCACTCTGCCTTGCCAAAGCAAGTGCTCCAACACTGGAGGCATTAAAGAGAAACTTGGACAGCTACCTGGCAGATATCCTTTGATTTGTATTCCTACATCAAGCAGCAGATTGGACTTGATGGCCATATAGGCCCTTTCCAGCTTCACTATTCTATGATTCTATGAAAGCTGAGACTCCAGTACTTTGGCCATCTCATGAGAAGAGAAGACTCCTTGGAAAAGACCTTGATGTTGGGAAAGTGTGAAGGCAAGAGGAGAAGGGGACGACAGAGGATGAGATGGTTGGACAGTGTCATCGAAGCTACCAACATGAATTTGACCCACCTCCAGGAGGCAGTGGAAGACAGGAGGGCCTGGCATGCTCTGGTCCATGGGGTCACGAAGAGTCGGACACGACTTAACGACTAAACAACAAAAATGAAAGCTGAAATGGGAACTTTGAGATGCCTTTGGCTGACAGTCTGTTCTGGAGATGTATTACAGTCATAACTGCATTGCCTCATAGTTCTCTAGGCAGCTATCTGTATCTATAAGAATGCATCTTTTCATCTCCAAAAGAGAACTTAGGGTTTTTCCCCAGCCATTCCATTTGGTTCATTCCTGTGCAAAAGGCTCTGTTCTTTCAGGAATGCTTGATGGGGTGCAAGATCTACTCACCATCACTATTATTTTCAAGGTCTTTGGACTTAATTTCAAACCTGTTGATCACCATGACCACATACTTCATGGATATTTCATATATCTCACTCTTCTTCAAATAATAGTTAATGCAATCTTTCATGAAGTTATCCACAAAAACTAAAATTTATCTATTTTCCCTACCCATTAAATTAAAATAAATTAAATTAAGGTTCAATGACATTTTTTATTTTTATTTGAAAACTATAACTATTTTCCCCTAGCAATGGAACACACAGGTCACTATTTATTAGCACTACTGCTCTGGTGCTTCTTATCTTTATTCTCTGTTGGAATGAAGCTCTAGCACCTTTCTCTTTGATACAGCTTAGTCACCTGTTTGTGTTCTTTGCACCATATGGATGTACCTTGATACCTATACCAAGATTGTAGTTCCATAGCTCAAGGATCACATTTGCATCACAATGTCAGAAACATCTATGTCATATTTTGAGGCTATTTCTGTCCTGCATTCACACTGCATTCATGTGATGAGCTGAAAGGTTCTAATTATGTTATCACTGTTATGTGCTGTCAAGTCACCTCTGAATTATGGTGACCCAAGTGTCACAATGAGCAATCTCCAGAATGTCCTGTCCTCAACAGCCTTGCTCAGCTCTTACAAACTCAACTTTGTGATTTCCTTTATTGAGTCAATTTATCTCATACTTGGTATTCCCTCTTTCCCTGCTGTTTTCCCAGCACTATTGTATTTTCCCAAGAAGCCTGTCTTCCCATAATTTACCCAAAGTAGAACAATCTCAGCTTCACCATTTTTGCCTCCAAATGTAGTTTGGGCTTGATATGATCTAGGACCCACTTGTTTGTCCTACTGGCAGTCCAGGGTATCCGCAAAGCTCTCTTCCAGCATCACATTTCAAACAATCTGTTTTTTTTCCCCTTTACTGTCCAGCTTTCACATCCATACTTGGTGATTGGAAATACAAGAGTGTGGGGGATCTTGGTCTTGAACTTGAGTGATACATCCTTATACAGTTAATTAATACAGTTAATACATCCTTCCAGTTAATTCCTGTCCTCTTTCCTTTTTTTCTCTCTTTATTTGATTTATTTTATATTTTTTCCATTGCAAAATCATTTAATTAATTAATTGTTATAAATTTTTCTTGAACTTGTTATGTTTTATGTTGTAAGCCGCCTAGAGTGGTCGAAATGACTAGATAGGCGGGGTATAAATACAATTAATAATAATAATAATAATAATAATAATAATAATAATAATAATAATAATAATAATAATAATAATAATAATAATAATAATAATAATAATAATAATAATAATAATGTACTTGATTATCTTTTCTAGTTCCTTTATTGCTGACCTTCCAAGTTTCAATCTTGTTCTGATTTGTTGGCTGTAGGCTCCATTTAGATTGATGGTTGGATTGATAATATTATTATTCCATTTAGAAAGACCATCATGTTTATAGGCTTGGAAATATAATTCTTTGCCTTTGCTCATTGTGCACTTTCTGAAAATGTATTGCAAAATCTTTCTTGTATGAAGCTGAGACTTTTTTCCCCCCTAGTCTTTCTTTAAACTCTTCTGCAAAGTTCCTCAGCAGCTATGTGCCACTGGACAGAGAGTTATGAGGATCAGAAAACCTAAGCAACTAAATCATAGCTCTTCGTTATTATTCTTCAGGTACTGCGGGAATTGTGTTCTGAAATAACTACTGGTGGGAGAGAAGTAGAAGAAGTAACATTTCTAGGCAAACATTTCTTTTGGGAGTTTATGCATGTGCAAGAGGAATCACGTAAGTTGCTCAGTCATACCCCAAGCATATCCCAGGCATCTCGTCAGTTTGGTGAATTTACCATGGCAGCTTAATGTGATTTCACTCAAGCACATGTACAATTTCCAGTAGAACTTTAGCCCACAAGAGTTTACCCTGTCAAGAACAGTATATGGCTTCTAGTTCTAAGAAACCATAATGAGGATGAGAATACTGTGGCCCTTGAGATAATTTGAAGCTGTCTTACTCAGGGTGAGATCATTGCTATGTCTAGTTCAGTGCTGTCAACTCTCACTGGTAAGTGGCTCTCCCAGATTTTCAGACAGAATTCTTCTTCCTATTTTTTTCTGTCCATTGAATAGGTCCAGCATTTGAACTCTGTGTGGACTCATTTCTATTAGTCTTTATGAATGCTTGTAAATTATATACGTCTTCCCATGTTGTTTACTGATGGTTTGCTTTTCACTGTTCTCTGTTTAGATGTACTGGAAAGCTTTGAGGAAAAAGTGACTGGTTTCTCAAGTCAATAATAAGCTGGTTTGCAGTAATTGTTCCCTTTTTTTAACCTCAGAGGTGGGAGCACTCTTGTCTATCATCCTCCCACAAGTGGCAAATCATTCTTTGTGATAACAATGATAATCTATCATCAGTTTAAAAATTCTGTTCTGTAAAAAGACCAAAGTTAAGTACAGAGGAGAGCAAGTTTATGACCAGTGCAATTAGACATAGACCAGTTTGACATACAGTCTGTAGAAAAGCTTCCTACTGAGAATCTTAATATGTCTAACTCTGGTCAATCAAACAACCATTATGGGGCAGAAAGTACACTGACAATTTAGCATCTCCAGAGGTGGGATAGAGTCCAGGCATACCTGCTTTTGGCAAAGTAGCTTACTGCTGTGAACCAGTTTTTCTGTTCTAGAAATTTCACACACATGCATGCTGTTCACCAAGGCACTGAATCAACCCATCCATGAATAATCCTCCAAGTGGGACTCCCCATTTCTACCCCATAATGAATGCTCATGTAATGAACCAGGCAATAGAAGCCATTTTTCTTCCTGTACAAAATACAAACTTGAGAAATATATTCAGACTAATTTTAGCCCATTTAGGTTTTGCTTTTGAAGGATGAGAGGTTTTTTAATTTTTGAAAGCATGGATGATTTTGATGTGTACCAATCAGGATGAATTTGTCTGCTAACACAGCCTGGCTCTCTGCTGGAGAAGGCTTTTCAAGAAAAAACAGAATATACCTGATTATCCAAGACACCAAGCAGGGTAATGAGAGAGCAAGGGACTGCAAAGAATGGTTCATCATTGCTATGAATACTGTACTGCCAAAATGCAGTTTCTCTCCCGTCATTCTGTGTTCTGAAGGGTTTTCCACCTCAGAAGAGCAGGGCAGCACAGGCACGGCATGAGCTACACACACCATCTTGCAGTTTAAAACTAGAACATTGTTAGTGAATGGTGCTGGAAAATATGCAGTGAAACCCTAGGAATCTTGACTCAGGCAGACGTTCCAGTGCATGCACTGGTTTTATTGCCTGGTAATTAAGGTGCTTAGGATTATAGCCTAAGGGCCAAACTATATGTGACTGGGAAATGTAAGACACACACACACACACACACACACACACACACACACACACACACACACACACACACACACACACACACACACACACACACACACACACACACACACACACACACACACACACACACACACACACACACACACACACACACACACACACACACACACACCCCTCTCTATAAATAATAGCCCCCACTGCCTACTCTGGCAGATCCAGCAAACAGGACAGTCCAGTAAAATGGCTAGCCTGAACAAATGTGGTGATGCATCATCCTTACGATGGATGCTGCTATAGTTGCCTGGATTGCAGGCAGGCTTTGCAGTTGACTGCATTGTTTCTTGCAGCTGTGTCCCTGCAACCCTTTGTAACTAACAGACCATCAGGATGTCATTGGAGACTTGCAGTTCAAAGGGTTGAAGGAGGAACTAACGTGAGAAATGTTCCTCCTCCTTGACCTATTTATCCTCTTCTTTCGGGGTAGAACATAAAGCAAATGAACAAAAATGGAATGAAGAAAATATGAATTTCTCTTATTGGTCTGAACTTGTTTTCTTTTAGATTTAATAGTGAATAATGGAAAGTTTAACTCCAAGGAAAAGGGGACAAGATATGACTGTTTTTGAGGAATTGTGGTCTGAATAAGGATTAATCTGGCTGTTTTTCAAAGGGTGGATAAAGAGATTCAGATCAGACTGAAGTGCATGGGATTTAAGTCGGTCTGTTTCCAATGTCCTTCCTCTGTATTTCTCGTACATAAAATGCAACTCTCAACATTGCCAGTTATTGTTTTAGTTCTGTGTCCTAGTTCATCTTCTGTTTCAGTCACTTCCAGTAACCTTGGTTAGGTTTAGAAACAAGCCTTTGTCCCCATGGCTTGCAAAATTTCAGAGACAGATGCTAAGAGAGATTTGTTCCTCAATAAGAAGACAATAAACCCTGATGAAGAGTATTTGCATAATTGAGATAGAAAACCTTAAAGACTCATTAAAGGAAGTCTGATTATGTTCAGAAGCATCCTTATCACTCTTATAAATTCATTGCTTTGCTCAGATATTTTTGTCCATATGAACCAGAGGGAGAATGAAGTAAAGACTGATGTTGTATATCTGGAGAACACCACCATACGGAGCAGGAAACTCTGGGCAGGGAATAGAATTAAGTCGCATTTGTTATGATATGGAATAGAAGAAGAGATGTCTATACACAAAAACAAGCCTTGCTAATAATCATGTGCCAGCAAGCCAATTCTGACTCATAGGGAGACTTTTCAGGGTTTTCCAGGTAGAACACACAGAAGTCGTTTGCCATTCCCTTTTTTGGACGCATCCTAGAACTGTACAGGTTGCCCAAGGTTACACAGGCTGGCTGTATTCATAGGAGGCATAGTGGGAAATTGAGCTCCCAGCCTCTGGCTCTATAGCGAAATACCTAAACCACTGAACTATCCAGCCAGCTCACTGATTTTAACAAGACCTTTTTTTCAAGAAAAGATGGAGGTGGACAATAGCTTTTGAGAGAACATATAGCATTTTGAGAAATATATTTGCTTCCCAAGTTGTGTTTTAACTGGAGAAATAGTGTGGGATTAACGTTTTCACATTTTGGACTAGGACTAGTATGATCTAGGTTTAAAATGGCATGAAACTCACTAGGTAACCTTGGACCCATCTCCGTCGCACAATCTCACTTACTTCATGTGGTTGTAGTGAAGTGTGGGGATGGAAAAGTTTTTGCTGCCTTTAGCTTCTTGTAGAAAAGATGTGATTTTTTTTGTCTTACTGTGACTGCTTGTCAGATTTGTCAAATTTATATAATCGATTTTTGAAACAGTATATTTTTGAAAAAAATTTTTAAAAAGTATCTTGGCACAGACAAAAACTATGGTGTCTGTACTTGTCAAGAGCAATAAGTAAAGGTAAACGTTCCCCTTGACATTTTTAGTCCAGTCGTGTCCGACTCTAGGGGGCGGTGCTCATCCCGCTTTTCAAGCCATAGCACCAGCGCTTGTCCGAAGACAGTTTCCATTGTCACATGGCCAGCATGACTAGGGAACGCCGTTTTACCTTCCCACCGAGATGGTACCTATTTATCTACTCGGATTTACATGCTTTCGAACTGCTAGGTTGGCAAGGAGCTGGAACAAAGCGACGGGAGCTCACTCTGTTGCGTGGATTCGATCTTACGACTGCTGGTCTTCTGAGCCTACAGCACAGGCTTCTGCGGTTTAGCCCACAGTGCCACCACGTCCCCTGTCAAGAGCAGTACTCAGGGCCTAAATTCTAATTCAAGATCTCTCTCTCTCTCTCTCTCTCTCTCTCTCTCTCTCTCTCTCTCTCTCACACACACACACACACACACACACACACACACACACACACACACACAAGCCCACTCTACATGGCACTGCCTATGGAAAATATCAGGGCATTTCAGTGGTTCCAACAGCCAGATGGCTAAGTGGGACCACCCACAGGGATCATACAACCCCACCACCACCACCACCACCACCACCACCACGTTACAGCAGCTCCACTGGCTGCCAATCTGTTTCTGGGCAGAATTCAAAGTGCTGGTTCTCACCTATAAACCCCTGAATGGCTTGGGCCCAAGCTGTCTCAAGGGCCGCACCTCTCTTTATGATTGCACTTAAATGTTAAGTTCATCAGGAGAGGCCTTTCTCTCAGTCCCACCACCTTCACAGGCAGGGATATGGGAGAGGGCCTTCTGTGTTGTTGTTCTCAGACGCCCTCCCACAGGAGGCCCGACTGGCCCCATCTTTGCTGTCCTTTCGCAAGTAGGCAAAGACCTTTCTCTTCAGACAAACTTTCCCTGAGTGACTGGCTGCCTGAGTGGGATTATAAATGGATTGTTTTTCTTTCCTGCTTTGAATCTTTTTGCTATTACTAATTTTTTTCATATCTTATTTGTTTGATCCTTTTCTATTCATATACTCACCGCTGTTAGTGTTAGATACTGTCTTTTAATGATGTAAGCCCTCTTTTGTTTCATCTCAAGGGACCTGCCCATTCATCTCCAGTTTAGGCCCTAATGTTTCAGGGAAAGGGAAATTGCTGACCTGGCTAACCTGCCCACTGCAATATGATAAGTTTCCCTCACCACTAAACAACTGGCTTGCATACAATTGACCAAAAGGAACCAGTTGCCACTTCATAAAACTAATCCAACATATTGCATCCCACTGTGGCTCCTTGCAGGCCATTACTGAACAGCAGACACCCAGGCCAAGAGACAAGTCAACAAATATATAACAAAAAACACCTGCTGTTATGACACCTACTGTAATCTATTTTGCGGCATGTATACCATTTTGTATTAAAATGAATAGAAATAAACTGAAATCTAAGTTTCTCAGTATGTCTCCTGCTATGTAATGGAAGTATGAAGTTAGATACTGAGATGCCAGCCAAGATGACTACTATTTAGAGTGAGCCCAGTCTTTCAAAATAAGGAAATAAGCAGAGTCTCCCTTCCACTTTACAGCTGATGCCCTCTCTCTCAATCACTTCTTCAAAACAGCTTCAGCTCTCAGAATAAAACAATCTGGTAAATCATTTGGCCGTTCAGGATCATAACAGATGCTTTAAGCAAATTCACCTTTAATTTTGCAGCATAGCTTTGAAGGAAAAAATTAGAAATGTCACAGTTACTCATATTCTAAGTCATTACTTTTTTTTCCTGAGGATACTGTAATTTGTAATAACATTTCAGAAATAATTCAATTAATGCAGATGATTTTTGTATGAGGATGTGTAACACATAACATTTTCTAGTTACTTTTACCAATTACATTTAAGGAGCACTTACGGAGGAATCTGAGTAGTTTTATACCTACATTTGTTGTGTGACAGCTTGCAAAAAAAATTATTATTTAACAGAAACAATTAATTATTCTGAGGGTTGTAGTAAGTTACATAATGAATTACTTTGACAAGAGGCTTTATAAATTCTGCTTTGCAGCCATAAACCCTGTATCATAGTGGAAGGGGCCAGCACAGAATTACTTCCTAATAATTAACCAGCAGTTGTATGGCATGCCATTCGTGTCAGCTGAAAATTATATATTCATTTCAGGATGCTAATAGCAGAGACAACATTTATCATACTCCAGTCAGGAGGTGAGAGGTGCAAAAGAAGATTTCAGCTGGAGAAAGTAAGATTTACAGCGAGGTTCAAGAGCTTGAATGCATTAAAACGCCATTGCTATGAAGCAATATATTTTAAGAATATTTCTTGTAGGTACATTCTTCATAATAAATAAGAAATATGTGATTACTTCTGAGGAGTAATTACATGTGATCTACAGCCAGTTGGCAGC
This sequence comes from Pogona vitticeps, assembly GCF_051106095.1. Taxonomy (NCBI): domain Eukaryota; kingdom Metazoa; phylum Chordata; class Lepidosauria; order Squamata; family Agamidae; genus Pogona; species Pogona vitticeps. The sequence goes on from NC_135784.1 coordinate 40,014,210, forward strand.
CTTGTTCAATTGTGAGTTTGACTGTTTGGTTGAAGATTGCCCTGGAGAAGTCCCTTGCCCATTTCTTCTTTCTTGGGGTACATAGTGCTGAGATTGTGGGATGTCTCTTCTATATATCCTTGGGACTGGTCCTCATAAAGTGTCACTTCTAAACAGGAAGTGTATTTGGTGGGTGGGTGCTCTAAACCTCAAGAAAACCAAAAGACTGCAAGGTAAGTACAAAAACCCCACACAAGTACGTACATTCAGAATCTTTGCTCAAGATTTCTCAGGACAGACTAGATCATCTCTGGATTGCTTTCATCTTCTTCTCTTCACAGGGCAAGAGCATTGTGAAAGACACTGAGTCTGAATGGAGTAAATAATGTCATTCTACTTTGTCCTTATAGAGATTTGCCCCACTAAGCCGGAAAGAATCAAGCTGGAACGCCCTTGCCTGCGGCAGGAGTTCTGTGCTGACTTATCTTGTTTTGCAAAAATTATTCTTATTCTTATTCTTATTCTTATTCTTATTCTTATTCTTATTCTTATTAGTAGTAGTAGTAGTAGTAGTAGTAGTAGTAGTAGTAGTAGTAGTAGTAGTAGTAATTTGATTTATACCCCGCCTATCTGGACCGATGGACCACTCTAGGCGGCTTCCAATATAAAATTAAACAATAAAATACAACAGAAACATAGCTAATACAAAACAACTAGAATAAACTAAAAAATAGGACAATAAGAAGAAGAGAATCAAGAACTGGCTGGAGGGAAGGCTTGAATAAATAACCATGTTTTTAATTGGGTTTTGAAGATGCCCAGTGTAGGGGCCACGCGAATTCCCGGAGGGAGATTGTTCCAAAGGCGAGGAGCCACCGCCGAGAAGGCCCGGTTTCGTGTCTTCTCCTTAGTAGTCCTGGAAGTGATCCGTTTTTCTTCTGCTCAATAAAAATATGCTCTTTTTGCTGATCTGGGTTTCTAAGGCATAATTCACCTGCAAAATCCTGTAGCTTAAGACACAACAATTTTCCAAGGAATTCTGGAAAAAAACAGTGTTGCCCAGTTATATGCAATGCAAGCTATGTCAATACTGGAATGGACTGCAGTTTGGATTGTTTGTATGAATGCTTTTGTGACTCATGCACAACCAATCTCTTTTCTCTCATTCCTGACTTTAGGTTGTATCAAGTGAACTTTGATGCTCCCACCTGTGAAGGCAAACGGGAAAAACTCTCGCTAATAGGAGACTTTTCTTCTTCTGCGGAATTCTTTGTCACTATTGCCGTCTTTGCTTTCCTGTACTCGTTGGCAGCCACAGTGGTTTACATTTTCTTCCAGAACAAATACCGTGAAAACAACAGGGGCCCTCTGATTGTAAGTGTGCTAACCATTTACAATCATTGTAACCATTTATTCCATTAATTGATGTACCTATTTAGCTTCTCTCTTTGAATATTTCTTACTGGCTTAGCTTCAACTCTGTTCTTTTCTTATGGTATAGTGAATATATTTACTGGAGAAGGACTTACTGAACCACAAAAGCACTCACCATGCATGCATGGTTGGGGCTGTACCACATAGCCTTGCCTCTTACATGACATCAGTTCACAATGCCGTCCCTGAAGGCATGTGTACAAAGCAAACATCTCTGAAGGGGCATGGTCAGGTAGTGAGCATCATTGCCTACCTAATCTATGAATATGACTTATTAATACAGTGACAGTGATGTTGTCAGCCCATGAGAGTACTCTTTCATTTGATTTGATTTAAAGCTTCCTATCCTCCTTCATCAGGTTTCAAGGTTCCTTAGGGATCCCTTTTGACCTGTGGAAGCCTTTGAGAGCCTGAGGGTGTGGTGGTGGGGAGCCTTCAATTCCCCAAAATCACCACCAGATTGCATTGGGATCACCAGCAACAATCTGGTGGCAGTTTTTAGATACTACAGTCTCCTCCCATCCCAAGGCTCCCAAAGACATCCCAAAGTCAAATGGGATCTAATGGTTGTTGTGGGTTTTTCGGGCTCTTTGGCCGTGTTCTGAAGGTTGTTCTTCCTAACGTTTCACCAGTCTCTGCAGCCGGCATCTTCAGAGCACAGAGTGCTGTCCTCTGAAGATGCTGGCCACAAAGACTGGCAAAACGTTAGGAAGAATAACCTCCAGAACACGGCCAAAGAGCCCGAAAAACCCACAACAACCATTAGATCCTGGCCATGAAAGCCTTCACAAATATATCAAAAGGGAGCCTGAGACTCTGGAAGAGGAGTTAAACAGAAGATTAACATCACAGACTGATGACATCATCATTTACACAGTGCAGCTCTGCCACCTGGATTTCAGTCAATGTTGAGTACAGCAGAGGATAGCAGAAAAGGTACAGATGAGCGGAACCTTTCTCCTTTTTCCCCCTTCCAAACTACAATTTGTTCTTCAGGATATGATCAAGACTGAAGATAAGATCATTACTGCTGTTACTATTAGTGAATGTTTGCTGAGTTAACTGCTGGTCAGGAGGAAGACAGAATGAAGGAAAAGACATGGAAAGCTTTTAGAAATATTAAATGGTGATAAAGAAGAGGAAACTGACATAACAGCTGTGAGAGAAAATGGTGATTTTCAACAGATAAATTTTTAATCAAGAGTGGTATAGCCAACAAGGAGGAACATCTGTAGTTTAGAGATAACTAAATCATGGTAAGGAGTTTTAGCAGATAAGTTAATTAAAATATACCATTATGATCAGGGTCTGGTACTTTTACTAGCTAAACTCTATCCCTTTATACTTACTCATTACTTTATCTTTGGTAATAATATCTGCCTTCAGATCAGCAGCATGGCAATAGGCCCAATATATGGCACCATCCTGAAAGTTCTTTACCAGTGTAAAAAACAACAACAGTGTTTAAAAAAACAGATGTGCAAAGGATAGCAGTTTTGGCATGACAATTATGGCCATTTACCCAAAATTTGCATTGCATTAATTCCAGATGAAACTGAATTAAATGCTGCTGACTATATGACACAAAGTTCAATTCAAGGAAGCCCAGTGGGGAATTATCTCTCTTCAATGGGTATGGAATTTTTTCCAACGGGCAGATATGTTTTCGTCGTCATCGTTTAGTCGTGTCTGATTCTTCATGACCCCATGGACCAGAGCACGCCAGGCCCTCCTGTCTTCCACTGCCTCCCGGAGTTGTGTCAGATTCATGTTGGTGGCCTCCACACATCTCATCCTCTGTCGTCCCCTTCTCCTCTTGCCTTCACACTGTCCCAACATCAAGGGCTTTTCCAAGGAGTCTTCTCCAAGGAGTCTTCTCTTCTCATGAGATGGCCAAAGTACTGGAGCCTCGGCTTCAGGATCTGTCCTTCCAGTGAGCACTCAGGGTTGATTTCCTTCAGAATGGATAGGTTTGTTCTCCTTGCAGTCCAGGGGACTCTCAAGAGTCTCCTCCAGCACCACAATTCAAAAGTATCAATTCATTGGCGGTCAGCTTTCTTTATGCTCCAGCTCTCACTTCCATAAATCACTACTGGAAAAACCATAGCTTTGACTATGCGGACCTTTGTCAGCAAGGTGATGTCTCTGCTTTTTAAGATGCTGTCAAAGTTTGTCATTGCTTTTCTCCCAAGAAGCAGGCATCTTTTAATTTTGTGGCTGCTGTCTCCATCTGCAGTGATCATGGAGCCCAAGAAAGTAAAATCTGTCACTGCCTCCATATCTTCCCCTTCTATTTCCCAGGAGGTGATGGGACCAGTGGCCATGATCAATTTTTTTTTTGATGTTGCGTTTCAGACCCTTTTTTGCACTCTCCTCTTTCACCCTCATTACGAGGTTCTTTAATTCCTCTTCACTTTCTGCCATCAGAGTGGTAACATCTGCATATCGGAGGTTGTTGATATTTCTTCCGGCAATCTTAATTCTGGCTTGGGATTCCTCCAGTCCAGCCTTCCACATGATGTATTCTGCATATAAGTTAAATAAGCTGGGGGACAATATATAGCCTTGTCGTACTCCTTTCCTAATTTTGAACCAATCAGTTATTCCATATCCAGTTCTAACTGTTGCTTCCTGTCCCACATATAGGATTCTCAGGATACAGATAAGGTGGTCAGGCACTCCCATTTCTTTAAGGACTTGCCATAGTTTGCTGTGGTCCACACAGTCAAAGGCTTTTGCATAGTCAATGAAGGAGAAGTAGATATTTTTCTGGAACTCTCTGGCTTTCTCCATTATGGCTTTCTCCATAATCCAGCGCATGTTAGCAATCCAGCTTATACTTCTGGGAGTTCTCAGTCCACATACTGCTGAAGCCTACCTTGTAGGATTTTGAGCATAACCTTGGTAGCGTGTGAAATGAGTGCAATTGTACGGTAGTTGGAGCATTCTTTGGCACTGCCCTTCTTTGGAATTGGGATGTAGACTGATCTTTTCCAGTCCTCTGGCCACTGTTGAGTTTTCCAAACTTGCTGGCATATTGAATATAGCACCTTAACAGCATCATCATCTTTTGTTTTTCTCTGCTTTCTGTTGTATGTGATTGCCTGATCTGAAGGCAAAGGAGTGTTCCTGTGGTCTCCAAACAGTATGTTTCTTTTTTAAAACACAACTTTCAAGTCAGCACTGCAACAGACTATTGGCTGCTGCTATTGGAGCATGCTTTGTCATCTGGACAGCTACAGCAGTTTCACCAGCAGAAATGAGCAGGGAACTGATTTGAAAAAAAATGCAGATCACAGCACATCAAAGTGCATTTTCACTGCTGTGTAGTTACAGCTACAAAGATACATAAAAACAGAAAATGCAGGATGGAGAGACTATAACAAAAACAAAGGCTTGTGACATGTTTGACACTGATAGATTTATTTTAGCATGTGCTTTACGGATGACACGTGGAGTACGATATTTAGGTCACAACTGGTTATAGGAAGTAGGGTCAGAAAGGGCAGGGCTGTTGTTGAGCTGAAGGTATATATTACTATCAAGGATGAAGTAGTCATGTGTAAGTAGAAAGAGACAGAGTTCGATGTCTACATATACTGTAGCCCCATTGGTAGTAATGGTATTCTTGATTACTTATTGTGTGGTCTACTGTTACTTAGTAACATGAACTGTAAAATTTTGTGGTAGATCATTGTGTCTCAGCTTCTTGTAATGTAATCCATCGTATCCATGACTATTCATGACTACAACAACTTCTCCTTTATCTACCTCTTCTATGACAATGTTGGGATTGTTTGTGAGGCTGCGGGTGGCATCATACTGTGAGATTGTGTGGTAAATTCTCGTGCTGATTATCTCAGTTTGGGCATGGCCATAGAAGTACTCTATGTGTATAAATGGCATTGTAGTGTAGAAATGGCATTCACCCAGTTCCAGCCTTCAGGAGCAATCCATTGAGAGTTCTTGTACCTACACTAATCAGAGTGTTGTAGTGATGAGAGGGGGCTGCTGTGTGTTGGTGTAAACGTCCCTTGTCCTGCTGTAGAGATGCAGAGTACTTCTACATTGCTAACATTGATTATTGTTATGGTCCTTAAAGTATTCTCTGAATCACAGACATCAGTCAGATGCTCTCCAAATCACTGCCACAGCATTGTATCACGTTCAGGGCACAAACCAAGGCCCCATGAAAGAACTCCTCTTCTGCCTGGCTCAGTATGTGCCTAAATAAGAGTCATAATTTTGTCAAATGAGTTAATTGAGCTTTGGTGGTTGTTTGTTACAGGAAGTGGTTAATTGTTCCACACAGGGGAGAATTCACTTCTCTACAGAAATAGAAATATATAGGGGAAGGGGAGGAGTTTGTCCCGTGAACTGAGAAGAGCAGGAATGGAGCATATATTAGAACGGGGGGGGGGGGGGAGGAGTGAACATTTGAGAGTCGCCATTTGTAATAAATATTGTTAGATGCTTTGTAAATTGTCAACAGGTTTAATTATAACTCATATATATATAGTTGCTTGTTTGCCGCAGAAGGTAGTGTAAATCTTACAGACAAATAAGAAACAGGGGCAAAAATCCTGTCATATTAGTAGCTTATATTTCAAAGTAAATTCATATTTTCTCTATACACACATTATAATGAATGCCCTGGTGTTTGGGATACTGTGCATTGTCTCTCCTTAGTGCCTCCACAAATTCATATTTGTGTTCACACACTATGTAGATGGAGTTATTTATGTATAATTGGAATGCTGTCTTTTCATGGTTACCTGTCACAGAGGAAGAGCCTATGCACATGATCTGCAGAATTGTTTGATTTATCCAGATGCGATAACGGAATGCATGAAAATTGAAATCATGCAATGTGTGCATGGATTTGTCTTCCACACATTCATCATAATTGGTGCTGAGGCAGCCATGGCTGGTGGTAGAGCAGTGGCACCATTCCATCCATCACCATATTGAATTGCCACATGCAACGTATCTATGTAGATGGCAAGCTGCAGTTTCGAAATAAAAATAAAAAAAAACTCTGTGGGCAGATGCAAATTGTAATGTGCATTTTCAGGAGGTTTGTCAACAAGTTGAGAGGGGGGAAAAAAGAGGCAGTTCTTAATTCCAGTGTGAAAAGCTACAGAGCTGTTGGGTATTAATTAAATGAACTTTTTTACTCATTGTAAAACAAACAGCCCCAAATTGTGTTCTGGGGCTTGATTTAGTATAGAATGCCGTCTCAATACAGGGACTACAACATTGAAATTTCCCTGAAGTAATAAAAAAATTCTTTATAACTATTCGGTCATGGAGAAAAAAAAAGCAAAACATTGAATGAAGCATTAATGATAGCATTGTATCAATTATTCATGAAAAGATAAATGTGTTATTTTGCTGAGAGTCTAAAACAAACCATATTCCCATTGGAGATTTATTTTTATTGTAATGGAAGTGGCAGCTTTAAAAAATCATATGGATAGGATTTCTAACAAGGCTACACATCTAATTCTCTTAGTTAATCCAAGATAAATGTAAACCAGAACCAGAACTAGCCATTTTTGGCACTTGAGGCAAATGGCATAGCCTTGCACCTATTCCACCCCTAAGGCATTCAAGCAACCTCCCCATGAAAAAGCAGAAAGAGAATGTGGTTTCCCCCAAAACAAAGATGAAGCTTATGCTTTCAAAAACACACACATACAAAACTAAACAGGTTCATGTTGCCATTTATTTTCCTAACCCTCCCCAGCAGATTTCTGGGTTTATATGCCCACTGCATTTTGGCTCTCTAGAGCCAAGCCCTGATAGCTCTACCCTAGTTACAGTCCTTGTAGGAACACCGTACATCTCACCATAGTAGAAAAGACAATAACCTGGATCTCTGCTCAGGTGTTCATATTTTATGGCAGTGCAGCTTTTCTTATGGTTCCTAGTCTTTAATGCAAGTTTGGACTGGGCAGCCCTTTACACATAAGACACATTCAGGCAGAGGATTATCCCTTATGGCCCTTTCGTAGAGGATTATTCAATAGAAAATAAGATATGACCACACTGGGCACTTAGTTTTTAGAAATTAAATGGACGTTTGGGCCGGGCTCTTTTGACCATAGTATCCAAGCGTTGGTACTGGATTACTGTGAAGTTAATTGCTTTCCTCTTATCTTCCAACATGGTACAGTGGACCCTTGACTTACAGACGGCTTGACTTACAGACTTTTTGAGTTACAGACTTCTCTGGCTGCAAAATTTAGGTTTGACTTGCAGCCTGAGAATTGACTTACAGACCAGAAAAAAACCAAAATGGAACAAAAACGGCCTGTTACGGGATTAATCGGTTTTCAATGGACTGTAGGTCAATGGAGACTTGACTTACAGACTTTTTGACTTGAGAACCGCCTTCCAATACGGATTAAGTTCTCAAGTCAAGACCCCACTGTACTGAAGCCTTTTGATCATGGCTTTTAGGATGGGGCAGAAAACCAAGCTGTTCTCCTCTGTTTCTGTCATCCTTCTTGTTCAGTTTTAATTCTTCTTTCATGGGAGTGTCTGCCTGTGTGTGTTTAGGTTCAGAACTGCATTTCCTGCATTGATAGCCATCTCTTATCTTCATTAGCGGCTTTCAGTGCCTGTTCTAAACAAGCAAACAAAAAATACCCAGCATTTTGCAAACATTTAACATAAAAGAAATTAATATGGTAACCAGCACCAAAACCTCTCAGATAACACAAGAAATGCAATTGTATACAGTAGGTATGCCCCTCTTCCCTTATTCCAGAAAGGAAAGTAGGTGCATGTATTATATCACTGTTAAGTATTTCACAGCCATATTCCATGCAACTAACCAACCACCACATACTATTACCCACAACTTTCCTTGGCCTGTTGAGGGCTGGCCACACCATGAGGCAGAGCAAGGCAACTGATATGTGACAAAATAAAAGGGCAGCCAGGCTCGTTCTTTACCTCTTGTCCAGGGGTCTCAAACATGCGGCCCGGGGGCCATTTGTGGCCCTCCAGATGACAGTTTGTGGCCCTCGCCTTCCCTGCCGCCCCAAAGCGCCCACACATCCTCTGCTGTCAAGAGTAAAAAAAAGCCTTGCCTCGCTCGCCCCAAGACAGCACCTCTTGCACCCTCCATCCAGAACTGCAGCCTGCCAGCCAGCCCACCTGTCTGTCGGCTAAGGAAACTCCTGGGCGGCTTCCTCGGGCTCTTGCTCCGCTTGGCGGAAAATCTGATGCGGCCCAGCCTCACCCAGACTCTGTCTCTAGCGGGCCCCAGGTAAATTGAGTTTAAAACCCCTGCTCTTGTCTTTCCACCAGCAGAGAAGACTTTTTCCTTTAGACAGGACTTTTGCAACTGTTTTTATCCCCAGGCATTTAAGTGGATGGGTTCTATGTGTTTCATTTATTAATGTGTTTTTAACATTTTTAATTAACTTTATGTCTCTGTAGTGTTTTATTGTAAGGTACTTTGGGTCCTATACATGGGGGGAAAGATAGGATAGAAGTCAAATGAATAAATATTTAATCTTTTATTGGTATTTTTAATCCCAGGGAGCAGTGCTTGTGAGATTTTACTCAGCCTTCAATGGCAAAATAAAACAAACAAAACATTTTTTTTGCCCTCTTATGTCTCAGGTACCAATTATCTTTGTTCAGCTTGACTATCTTCACTTACTTTAAAACAACATATTGTTCACCACCTTCCAAAGGAATATGTTTTTTTAAAATTTTTATGCTTCTCTGAGAAGTTCCAAGAAAGCAGTATTTTTCCAGTCTCCTATTAACAACCCTCAGGCTGAAGAAGATACTTGGATGAGTAACGAAACATTTCAACCCAGTAAGAAAGAAGTCCAGTTGCCAGAACTCAACTTCCAGAGAACCTCACCTGGATGACTGGGAATCTTCACAGATATTTTTCCAGCTTTGGTTTCCTTTGGATGAAGGTTGCTGAGGGCTTAGACTGAGGGCTTCTTCGAAGTTGAGAGAACACTGGGCCTCTTCCATTTTTTAAGGTTCACAGTCTGTCACAGAACGAAGAAATGTCAAGAGAGGTTTCAAAAAATTACAATATATTTTAAATTTGAAGGCTTCTATGAATAAGAGGTTGGGGCCAAATAACTTTCCTGCCCCAACCTTGTGCTAGGCCCTCCTTATATTTTTCTTAAGTATTTCAACTTTTTAATAAAGATACTTGCTTAAAACATAACTTGAAGTCATAATGTTAAGTCTAGAATGCATTTCTTTGACGGACTTAAACTTGTATAGAGGAACACATCTGAGTGACACCATTTACTGAGGGAAAGAGTATGTATGCATTCCATTGGAACAAGGTCTTAAGACTACTATTTTCAAATGCACTTCATATAAATAGAGTTTGATGGACACATATGTTCATTATGCATGTGCCCTTGATGCAATGGGTATCGACTCCCATTTAATATGTAAAACCACATGTCCAAGTCCCTAACTATTCTTAATCTCAGACTGAGCTCTGTCTGATAGCTGGTGTAATTCCATTTTCAGGAACTAAAACCCTGGTTAACAGAAGCTGTGACACCATCTAAATGCTGTTGCCTACTCATTGCTTTACAGTAATTGCTTTTCTAGTCCACAGTCAGAAAATAAACAATAGCAGTAAGCCCTACAAACATTCTAATGGTGACATTTTCATTACCTGCTATCTGTGAAAATGGATAAGCTATCACACTTAGTATAAATCAGTGTTAGGCTTCTGTACATACTTGTGGAAAAGCCAAGACTGATAATCAGATGTATACAGTATAGTGAGGCTTGTTTATTACCCACCCTTCCTCTAGAGAGCCCAGGACAGAGCATATGCCTGTCCTCACAACAATGCAGGGCTAGCCTAATCCCTGGAATTTTGTTGATGATTCTGGATTTCAGAACAATTGAATAAGGCTAAGGAATGCAAATTTTTTTCTCCTCTATTTTTCTCCTTAATTTGCACAAGTTGTCTCTTTCCTTTTCTTCTTGTTTCTTCTTTTGTCAAGAGTCCCATAGAGTATCTTGTCCTCTTGGAAGGCAATCATCATCATCATCATCATCATCATCATCATCATCATCATCATCATCATCATCATCATGTTGTGGTTCATCACAAAAACTGAGTATTGGCATCCTTCTAAAATTGCCTAGGCACCACTATTATGGCCATGTCAGTGAAGTCATCAGATGCCATTTGTAGACTAGCATTCTAGAATCAGTTTCCATCATTTATAACTATAAAGCAGTGGGACTGAGTCCAAGTGTGGTTAAAGCATCTTTGTCCCCAATCAGAAGAAGGTTTGAAGTCTCAGGATGCTTAAATAAAAGAATTTTATTCACTTCAAAATTTTACTTTTTAAAAAATGATTGGCCTCTCTCATTTTCTCTCCTGAGGCTTTGTATTTCATCTGTCATTCTGCCTTTCATATGAGAAACAAGAAGGCATCTTGGAAATTTCAGGTTACCTGGAAGAGCGTACAGTTGGATCATTGTTTTGCTTCCAAATACATAGGTGTTAATTTGAATCAAACACTTCCAAAATGCAAAGCAAAGGGCCTCCACAAGGAACAATGTTCTTTAAAAGCAATCGAAACCAGTTTGGGCACACAACCACAAACACTAAGAACTGCAGTCTTGGCCTAGAGGCAAACACACTCACCCAGTATGGTATAGTTCAGCCCATGCAAAACAGGTTGATGTAGAATTTAATAAAGCTTCAGAACTATTACTGGATGCCTGAAGGCAGCGCCTATTTATACTACCTAGCAGACATTGCACCAAGTGACATAAATATAGAGAGAGCAACTAATAATAAAATCTCAAGGTATTCACATCAACTGTTGGGTAGTTCAGTGGTTTAGTTCTCTGGCTGTGAAGTGGTCCTGGCTGCCAGATGGGCGGTATATAAGTTTAATAAATATTAATAAGCCAGAGTTTGGGAGTTTGATTTCTACACTGTGCCTCCCTGACAGGGGCTGGATTCAATGGTCCATAGGGTCACTTCCAGCTCTGCAGTTCTATCGATATTGTTATCAAATGTGCATCTACTCTTCGGCTACCATCCCTCTCCTCCCAAATTAAAATCAAGGAAAAAAATTTACAGAACATCTGTGAATTATAAAGGAACAGCAGAGAATGCCAAGGCTATAATTTGGAAAGAAAGAACCACCCACCTCAACTCCAGGAAAATCCAGCTCCCAATTTCATGGAGAACTAGTTTTGAGGTAGCCGTGTTAGTCTGTATAAGCATATAAGACAAAATCCAGAGAAACAAAACAAAAGACAAAAACATGTGGCACCTTAAAGGTTAAGTATTTATATTTCAATATCAGCTTCTGTGGACATGTCCACTTTGTCAGACATATGGAAACAAAATGAAATGTTGAATGAAATCTCAGTTTTATACTGAATATTCAATGGCTCTTGAATGTATGTTATATTTACATGCAGTAATTTATGGCTTATGTTATTTTAGGGCTCTGTTGTAAAACAGAACTAGATTTCTCAGTAGCCACTTAACAGGTTACAGACCAGAGTTGGCAGGACCAAGGTGGAGTTAAGAAAATGGAGTTTTTGCACCAACACAGTTCTTTGGAGGTGTGGGAAAGAGCAGGCAACTTCACACTTATGTGAAGTGTACTATATGCTCATTGACATGTAGGTGTATATGGGAGTTGGTGCTAGCTGACCCCAATACTCTTGGTGTTTTTATTTTATTTTATTTTATTTTATTTTATTTTATTTTATTTATTATTCAATTTATACCCCGCCCCTCTAGACAGAGTCTACTCAGGGTGGCTTACAAAGAAGAATAAAACATTATAAAATACAATCAAATAAAGTCATCAAAGTATATGTAAATCAATCACCTAATTACATCAGCAAATTAGAAGATCAAGATGGAAAAAAAACTAAAGAAAAAAAATTGCCAGTTATTGGATGAAAATCCTCTGATATATGTGTTCATTGTACTGGGATAGCCAAATAGCATTTCATACACCTGGCAGCAGGAATGTTTCAGGAGTAGGGTCATACTTCCACACTATTAGGGAGCAGAGCGGGTAGGTGGGACTCGTCAGCCATGTAAGGCAGCCCATCTAGGAGAAGGAAAACTCTGATTTCAAACCTCCACTGCCTTGTGGCTATATCCACTGATGGAAAAGGCTTCAGGAGATAACCTCGAGGCAAAATCCGGAGCCGGAGTCCCGTAGACAGTTCGTGTTGTTATGCCAACTCCTGCGACGTCGCTGGAACCAGTTGTATTGGCTCTTGCCTCTCCATTGGACTATTTCAGTGACGTGGAGAGGGGGGATTTGCTGCTTGGGTAACAGCCTATCCTCCATATTATTCTACCCAGGCTTCGTGCTCTGGAGAGGACACAGTGTCGAAATAACACAGGTTATACGTTTTGCTCGATTGGCATAGAGCATGATGCCAGGGGCTACTTCTGATGGTGGGAGAGCCGAAAAACAGATCAATAACCCTGCACCATGCAACAATCAGAAGAAAACATCTGCCCTAAAGTTGGGAACCTGGAATGTTCGGACAATGACCCCTGGCTTTTCTGACAACCTGCAGGAAATAGACGACATGCGCAAGACAGCTGTTATCAACATTCAACTGAGTAGACTGCGGATAGACATTGTTGCCCTGCAAGAGACGAGATTGCCAGACATGGGATCTGTCAAGGAAAAAAACTTCTCATTCTTCTGGCAGGGAAAACCATTGAACGAGACCAGGGAATATGGTGTTGGCTTTGCGGTCAGAAATACTCTGCTGAGATCCATTGTTCCACCTACTGTGGGGAGTGAAAGAATCCTGTCTCTGCAGCTCCAGTCATCAGCGGGACTGGTCACCCTCATCAGTGCATATGCACCAACACTGTCATCCACAACAGAAGTCAAAGACAAATTCTATGATGATTTGGCAGCTGCTATCAAAAAAGTCCCTGAGAGAGAGCCGCTGTTCATTCTCGGAGACTTTAACGCTAGAGTTGGTGCTGATCACAACTCTTGGCCCACCTGTCTAGGCCGTTTTGGCATTGGGAAGATGAATGAAAATGGCCAACGCTTGCTGGAGTTTTGCTGTTATTATGGTCTTTGTGTCACCAACACGTTCTTTAATACAAAGCCTCAACACAAAGTTTCCTGGAGACATCCAAGATCGAAGCATTGGCATCAGCTTGATTTGATCCTCACTAGACGTTCTAGCCTATCTAGTATTACGATCACACGCAGTTACCAGAATGCTGATTGTGATACTGATCATTCCCTGGTGTGTAGCAGAATAAAACTGCAAACAAAGAGAATGTATCACACTAAAAAGGAAGGAAGGCCACGTATAGATATCAACAAGATTCACAATCAAAGAAAAGTGGAGGAATTTGCCCAAGCGCTTCAGGAAACCCTTCCAGGCCCGGCTGATGCGAATGCACCTGAACGATGGGAACACTTCAAGAACGCTGTTTATAACACTGCCTTGTCCACATTTGGCAAGAAGACCAAAAAGACGGCTGACTGGTTCGAAGCCCATTCAGAGGAGCTGATTCCAGCCATCGAGGATAAGAGGAGAGCTCTAGCAGCATACAAAGCCTGTCCTAGTGAGTACAACTTGCAGGCTCTTCGAGCTGCTCGTAGCCAAGTCCAACAGACTGCCAGGAGATGTTCCAATGATTATTGGCTTCAGCTCTGCTCTCAGATACAGATAGCAGCGGACACAGGTAACATCAAGGGAATGTATGACGGTATCAAGCAGGCTTTAGGTCCAATACAGAAGAAATCTGCTCCCTTGAAGTCTACTACAGGCGTGATCATCCAGGACCGAGCACAGCAGATGGAACGCTGGGTGCAGCACTACTCTGAGCTATATTCTAAAGAGAATGTAGTAACGGAAGGGGCACTAAATAACATTGAGTGCCTGCCTCTCTTGGAAGAGCTGGACAGTGAACCAACTTTAGCAGAAATAAAAGCGGCCTTGGATTCCCTTGCCTCTGGCAAGGCACCTGGAAAGGACAACATCCCCATTGAAGTTTTGAAGTGCTGTAAAGAGATCATCACCACTGAGCTGTATGAACTCTTTTGTCTTTGCTGGAGAGAAGGTGGAGTACCACAGGACATGAAGGACGCAAACATCATCACATTGTATAAGAACAAAGGCGACAGGGGCGACTGCAATAACTACCGTGGTATCTCTCTTCTCAGCGTTGTAGGGAAGCTGCTGGCCCGTGTTGAGCTGAAGAGACTTCAGGTGCTTGCAGACAGAGTGTATCCAGAATCACAGTGTGGTTTTCGAGCTAATAGATCCACCACCGACATGATATTTTCCCTCAGACAGTTGCAGGAGAAATGCAGGGAACAACAACAGCCACTCTTTGTGGCCTTCATAGATCTCACAAAGGCCTTTATTTACTTATTTATTTATTTATTTATTTATATTTATTGGACTTCTATACCGCCCCATAGCGCTACAAGCACTCTCCGGGCGGTTTACAATTTTTAATTATACAGGCTACACATTGCCCCCCCCCCCAGCAAGCTGGGTACTCATTTTACCGACCTCGGAAGGATGGAAGGCTGAGTCAACCTTGAGCCGGCTACCTGGGATTTGAACCCCAGGTCGTGAGCACAGTTTTAGCTGCAGTACAGCGTTTTAACCACTGCGCCACGAGGCTCATTTGACTTGGTTACCAGGGATGGACTTTTTAAAATACTTCCCAAGATTGGATGTCCACCTCAACTCCTTAATATCATCAGGTCCTTTCATGAGGAAATGAAGGGCACTGTAGTTTTTGATGGCTCAACATCAGATCCCTTTGACATCCGAAGCGGAGTAAAACAAGGCTGTGTCCTTGCGCCGACCCTGTTTGGGATCTTCTTTGCTGTCATGCTGAAGCAGGCCTTTGGAACTGCAACAGAAGGTGTCTATCTGCGGACTAGATCAGATGGAAAGCTCTTTAATCTCACTAGACTGAGAGCGAAGACCAAAGTCCAACTGAAATGCATGCGGGACTTCCTCTTTGCTGATGATGCAGCCATTGTTGCTCACTCTGCTGAAGACCTTCAACAACTCATAAATCATTTTAGCAAGGCCTGCCAAGACTTTGGACTAACTATCAGCCTGAAGAAAACACAAGTCATGTGCCAGGGCGTGGACTCACCTCCCTCTATTACTATCTCCATGCAAGAACTGGAGGTTGTTCATGAATTTGTGTACCTTGGCTCAACAATCTCTGACACTCTCTCCCTAGATGTCGAGCTGGATAAACGCATTGGAAAAGCAGCTACCATGTTCTCTAGATTCACAAAGAGAGTATGGCTTAATAAGAAGTTGACGGCATAGACCAAAAAACAGGTCTATAGAGTCTGTGTCCTGAGCACACTCCTATTCTGCAGCGAGTCCTGGACCCTTTGTGCACGGCAGGAGAGGAAGCTGAACACCTTCCATATGTGTTGTCTCCGACGCATTCTTGGTATCACCTGGCAGGACAAAGTTCCAAATAGAGTAGTCCTAGAATGAGCTGGAATTTTCAGCATGTATACAATATTGAAACAGCGCCGTCTACGTTGGCTTGGGCACGTCGTGAGAATGGCTGATGGTCGGATTCCAAAAGATCTCCTGTATGGAGAATTAGTGAAGGGAAGCCGCCCCCGAGGGAGACCACAGCTGTGTTACAAGGACATCTGCAAGCGGGATCTGAAGGCCTTAGGAATGGACCTCAACAGATGGGAAACCTTGACGTCTGAGCGTTCAGCCTGGAGGCAGGTGGTGCATCATGGCCTCTCCAAAGTTGAAGAGACACTTGTACAGCAGACCGAGGCAAAGAGGCAGTCCCGAAACAAGCAAAACCAGGGAGCTGGACAGGGGACAGGTTGGATTTGTCTCCAGTGTGGAAGGGATTGTCACTCTCGAATTGGCCTTCTCAGCCACACAAGACACTGTTCAAAGACCTCCATACAGAGCACGATACCATAGTCTCTCGAGACTGAAGGATGCCTACACATGTACTGACGAAAGAAAGAAAGAAAGAAAGAAAGAAAGAAAGAAAGAAAGAAAGAAAGAAAGAAAGAAAGAAAGAAAGAAAGAAAGAAAGAAAGCCATTTTATAACAAAAGCATCCTGGACTCTTTGGTTTTCATTTCATTGATGGGGGGGGGGTGGTACTCTTTGAGGCCTGACACTTGTTTTATGGGATGCCTAGAATACTATTCTCTTCATCTTTTAACATATATGAAAACCTGCTGGGAGTAGTCATTCTGAGCCTTGGGCAAGATAAACATGCTGATAGCACAAGTAACATTTGATATTAAGTTAGGCCATGTGAGCACTGGCCAATCTGGACTTAGGGTGAGCCCCCCTCCCTTCTCATGACATGGGTTGCCCTGAGTAGCCCCTTTGTCTGGGAAACAAGTCAGTTGTCTCTGCTACATGGAAATGCACTGCCTCTGAAGAAGCAGGAACACAAGCTGCAGATGCTCCTAGATTCATCAGTGGCTAGGACTGCTTTTTGGCCCATGTAGGTGGATCCAGGAACTGCAATTCATAGACAAGCATAGCCTGGCCCTAGTGATCCCTGAACAAGTTTTTTTTCTCTCTCTCTTGAGCTTCTTTGTCTTGGTACCTCTCCAGGTCAGTGTCATAGCCTGTCTAAACATCCCAGCCCAAAGCAGTCAGATAGGTGATGACTGTGATCCTGCATGTATAATGCTTTACCTGTCTTTGGCTGTATCCAGTGGTAAGTTGCCACTAGAAAAGATTCACTCAATCAATGGAACTTACATAAGAGTTGACTCCTCAAAACTCCACTGAGTCAATGAGCTTTGGTATGCATGTTTTAATAGGTTAGGACATACTGATGTGATACCTCATTCAAGCAAGTATTTTCTAACATAACTTAAGATGTGGAAGAACAGCACCTTTGGCCTGTTGGGTTGGTTCTACCCTCCCACTCCAGTTCCAAAGAGATCAGTGTGATATAATGGTTAGTGTTAAACTAGAATTTGGAAATCCCGCTGTGAAACATTGGGCATACCATCTCTCTCTCCCTCCCTCTCTCTCTCTCTCTCTCTCTCACACACACACACACACACACACACACACACACACACATCATGGCCCACCTCAAAGGATACTGTGCCAATAACATGAGGTGGAGAACATCCAGGAGAGGCAAGAAATAACTATAGCAAAGTCAATTGATTGATTGATTGATTGATTGATTGATTGATTGATTGATTGATTGATTGTTGTTGTTGTTGTTGTTGTTGTTGTTGTTGTTGTTGTTGTTGTTGTTGTTGTTGTTGTTATATTCTTGGTACATATAATATGAACCAACTGTGTTTGATCTAGGTTTTGGGTTTTGTTTTGTTTTTAAATAGGATTTCATTGTGACAGTGGTGTTTTCATTCCTATGGCTGGTGGGTTCCTCTGCATGGGCTAAAGGACTATCTGATGTGAAAGTTGCTACAGATCCTGGTGAAGTCCTCTTACTGATGTCAGCTTGCAAGCAGCAGTCCAATAAGTGCTTGCCTGTGGGCAGTCCTGTTATGTCAAGCTTGAATACGTCAGTCGTAAGTATTTTTATTTATTATTTCTGAACGAAAAACAAATGCAAAGTGGAAAGTGTTCAGGGTGTTAACTGGGGCTGGTCACAGGGATCACATACACCCCACCCACCCCTTTACAGCAGCTCCAATCCATTTCTGGTCATGGTTCTAAGTGCTGGTTTTCACCTATAAAGCCCTAAATGGCCTGAGTCAGAGCTATCTCAAGGATGACAACTTCGGTTTATGAGTCTGCTCGAATGGTAAGATCTCCGGGGAGGCCCTTCTCTCAGCCCCACCACTCTCACAGGTGCATTTGTTGGGAACATGGTCCTGCTCCCAGATGCTGGAACTTTCTCCCACAGGAAGCCAATGTTTAAAAGCTAAAAACAGTAAGTATACAAATATTACAAAAGAATCATATAAATACCACATTAAAACAATGAACACAATCAACACCAAAAAACATACAAAGCAGCAAGGCTCAACAAACCATTTTAAAAAACACTCTCAGACAGCCAGTCACTAAGGGAACATCTGTATGAAGAAAAAGGTCTTTCTAAAAGGACAGCAAATGTATGGCTATGTTGTGGCTGGTCCCATCAGTGCCCTCTAGTTGGATGGGGTGGGCCAATTAGGTTGAGCTGGTCTACTTGGAAGTCACCATTCTAGTCTGGTTTTTGCAATATTGGTTTCCTGCCCAGAATAAGTACTGGAATGTTGTCCCCAGGAATGTTTTGTAGCTGGTCACCTCCATCCCCTCTAGTTAATTTTTTTTTTTTGAATTATAGATACAATAAATTAGTATAGAGAAGCTAATGAAGACTTTAAAGTAGAAATGGTGTCTTGCTTGTCTGAACAGGAAGAGAAAGAGGAGGATTTTTCAGCCCTAGGGAAATTGCCATCTGTTCTGTAGAATTTTTGGGGTGCAAATCTTTTGATGTTTTTAATAGTAAACGATCTGGAAAAAGTTAAATAGATGGCTCATAGCCTCTAAGAAAAGGACTATGGTGAGAGGAGGTACAAATGCAAGTGTTTGTCAGTCAAAGTACGGGATCCTCTTTGGGACAGGGTTGTGTAGTCCATCTACTGGAAGAAAAGTTACAGGCATTCTTTGGTAGCTTTCTGTTTACTTACATTTTCTTCAGCCATACTGAGAGAGGGAGCTAGACTGATCATTTATTTCAAGCTGAATTGCCTGCCTGCTGGCAGTTGTGGTAGATTAAAAGAATGTTAAATAAACAAAAAACATCTGTAGTGTAAAACCAAATATTATCCTGATTAATTGAGTGACAGAGAGGCTGGGGACAGAGTAGCAAAACCATACAATTTAAATTGATGTCTTGTTCTGTTTCTCGCATAGGTGTTTGGATTCTTGAACTTTATTCTCTGGGCCGGAAACATTTGGTTTGTTTTTAAGGAAACTGGTTGGCACTCCTCAGGCACGAGGTACCCTCCAGACACCGCACAGAAGCAATCCAGCAGCTATAACCAAGGTGGTTACAATCAAGAGAGCTATGGGCCAAGTGGCGGCTATAACCAACAGGGGAGCAGCTTCGGCCAAGTGGATGAGTTTGGCCAGCCGCAACAGAGTGGGCCAACTTCCTTTGCCAATCAAATCTAGCACAAGCAAAGTTTCGAGAGTTCTTGAGCGTTAACTATGGAAAGTTCAGACACAGTGGCAGGTGGCAGCTTTCTGAGGTTTTTAGATAAAAATCAGAGGTCTACGGGTATCAACCTAGGAAGGTGGGTTGGGGTCCATGTTTGTTTCTATATGATGCATCTCCTCCTTGTGAATAGATGACTGATGATATATTCATCACAGGTGGTGAATTGGAGTAAATAATTGTTGTACGTACTGTATAGATACCTTTTCAGTAGTTTTGTTATGTGTATGGTAGCAGCATTTTGTAGCCTTGAGCCTTGCAGTATATATTATGCATAAGAGAATAAATTAAGATTAGATTTTATTCTGCATTTGGGTGAAAACAAAATCTGTTTCCATATAATTTCTGAAGATTACACTATATAATGCATGCACTGCAGCTCCTAGGTTTCCAGCATTGCCTATCTATACCTGTTAATTTGTCCTATTTTATTAATTTTCCCTGTTTGGAATATGAGAATTTTACCTTTCTTTCTGATTAGCAAATTTGCAGTGTGTCTTAGTGCATGAAGCTACACAGTTTAGAACAACAGTATGGATTGTATAAATTGATTTTTTCAGTATCACAATTATTCTTTTTAATCGGTTTATTTGTTTAATATAACATTTTAGATAAAGGTACTTATGTAGGTCTATTTTATATATTTTGCAAAGTTGGATCAAATGGCTTATCCAAATCCTGAATGCTGCATATAACTAAAAGTTCTCCTTAAAAGGGCATTCAGAAATATCTGCTGTAAACTGATCCTTTTTTCTGTTTAATCAAACTCAATATTCCTTCTATGGATCCGTATTTCTATTGATGTTTTGTGACTCTTTGAACGTGAGCTATGTACTATAAGGACCAAGTAACTGTGTTTACATGTTTACAAAGATATTTATTTAATCAAGGTATCAGAGGTGCAGATATCAGTAAATGAAACTATGGGGGGGGCGAAATACCACATTGACAGTGTGACATGGGATGTAGAGTTCTTGAAAATACTATAAAAGAATAGCTTTTCCTATATTGCCACTGATGAAGAAGAATGTTGTTCTCTGTGTGTCGTTTCGAAGTTGTTCAGCGGCTGTTCAGGACAGTCATTGTAATGACTACAGGATTTGGTGCTATCTGTAAGTAGAAGGGGAATGTTCAATAGAAGATCTTAACAATCAAGCTTGCAGGGTCAGCTCCTTAGTAGCAGGGGGCATCACTAACACAGAAGTCCTGCTGATCTCAAATCTTGCTTCATCTTTTCATGGAGAATACTCCATTCAGTTACCGTTCTCCATGTAGTTATTGTTCCCTTTACCTTCATGGCAAGAGAACATGACCTGCTGCTGCTAGATGAGTATTTTTGTTCTCTTTATCCTCCAGCAACCCATAGAACTGCACATACTTAGCACCAAACTCCAACTACTAGATAGAAATCAAATCTGAGCCATCTCTCCTGTACTGTAAGGGAAGCCTGGGCTTTACTTTCACTGTTTTTGAGCCCAATTCCAAGGTGCTTCCCAAGGAACTGTGTCTAATAAATTTGGCAGAGCATTTCCTAAATAGTTAGATTACAAATGGCTCCAGTGGTCACCAGTGCATGACTAGAAGCACATATGTAATGGAGGGATGAGCTGGGACCAGAAGGGAGTCAAGGACAGAACCTTGAACATTATTTCTTTGAGTGATTCATCCCTGCAGTGAGAAAAGACTTACAACTGCTAATCTAGAACCCATTCAAGACTGTGCAGCCAAAAATATAAAATCATCTTAGCCTTCCCTTTTCTTACTCAATTTGCAGCCTACAGAAGAACACACCATAAAAAAATCTGAACATCTGCATTTCTAAATAAAAGTGTATTTGTCTATAATATCATTGTATGAGCTGTAAATGTGCAAAGCATCTTTTAGCATAAAACAGCATAGTCACTTAAATGATTGTTGTAACCAATGTATGGCTGCTCAGTGGATGAATCAATATTGTGATATATCTATTTGACCCTAATAAAGAAACGTTTATTGCATACAGTGCTTGTTTGAAGAGATACAGTACACTTGAAATGTGTAAGCTAAACCAGTCCTTGTTATATTTGCTCACAGATGCAGATAAACACAAGATAAACTAGCATCTACATTTCCTTAGAACCTACATTTCATTTTAAATTATTATCAGCCACAGCAAGGAAAATAATGGTTTGGCCTATAATGTATCAGGCTAAATACAGTGTTAGCCCCTATTGGAATAAACCCAATGAATTGAATAGGACTTCTGAGTCAAAAGTAACATATTCCAAAGAAGTAATTATGCTAGTGTATTAGAGCATGTTGATAAAAAAGGGGGGGGGGAGGAGGAAGGCAGAAGGACAAAATATTGTGACATCTTAAAGGCTAACAGATTTTTTTAAAATGTGAGCTTTCATAGATCAAAATCCACTTCCTCAAACATAATGAACGTATGGGGTCTATTGTAGCTCAGTGGTTTAGGTAGCTGGCTGTGGAGTCAGAGGTTGGGAGTTTGATACTTCACAGTGCTTCCTGTGAACAGAGCCATTCTGTGCAGCCATGGACAAGTTGCACAGTCCCAGAGCACCCCCAGAAGAAGGGAATGGTAAACTACTTCTGAGTACTCTCTACTTTGAAAATCCTTAAAAAGGGTCACCATAACTAAGAATTGACTTTGAGACACATCATCATCATCATCATCATCATCATCATTATTACTGTTGGCAGTAATAATGGAATTGGATTTTATGCAGCTTGGGGCAGTGCTGAAAATTTGGCCAAAATTTGACCCTTAGATCCACCCAAGGTTGACCACACCTGATTTCAAACATTCTCAGTGTTGCTGTAAAACAATGCATTCCACAGAATGAAGACATGAGAAAGTCTTGTCGAATCAGAGCAAGACTTTTATCCAGCATCCTCTTTCACAATGGTCGGTTTGATGGATCCGGGAATCCAGCAAGCACAGCATGGAAGGCATGACTTTCAAAAGGGTTATTTCCTGCACCCTGACAGAAATTTGCTCACAGTTGTCTTGTGATCCAGGTTCATAGGGTGGCGGGGGACTGGCTACAAAAATGTTTTTTTAAATGTATCTTGGAATTAAAGTTTGTGAAGAAGAGAACAGTAATGATCTCTTGTCACAGCCTGGCAAAATGGCTATGTTAGATATTTATAAGTAGCTATGGAAACAGAGGGAAGGGGTATAGAGCAGCTGGTTGTTTAATGCCTTCTATAAAGTCAGTAAATGACTCATACACTATATAGGTCAACAGCCTTAAATAAGTCACATAATAATGTATCCCATCAAGAATTAAATATTTGAATGGTAAACTATTTTCAGCCTGTGCTGTTTGGTTTGCAATAGTTTATCTTTGTTGGGAGATGGAAGACAACTAGAGATGGGAACGAATCAGAAAAAATTGCTGCTTTGTTGGTATTTGGCATTCATCAAAGTTGATGAAGTGACAAATCTACAAATACTCATCAATTTGTTGTTAAAAGACAATGTCCTGCCAAACAGCTGGTCAGCAGGACATTGATAAGCAGGCTGGCTGCAGGAAGGCAAACCCCTTTTCTGTTCCCACAGCCAGGCTGCACGAAGGGATGAATAAAAATGGGTAAATATTCATTCCCTCATATTTATTAGGGTCTCTGGACCTGACGAATACAAAGGGACAAACATCCCACAAATCAGCAATATTTCAGGAATAACACAATTCATATTTTTATTCGTCCCCATGTCTACAGACCACATCTATACAAGGTGTAATGAGCCTACTTTGGACTTGCATGTATAAAGACATTCTCAATGATGATACTATCTTTCTTAATTTTAACCATGAGAGGTGGTTAGCTACTCAAGCACCTTATTATAAGCTATTGGTGAAAATTCCTTATCAGATTATTTCCAACTTATTTCCCTGAAGCTCTGTCTTGGCTAAACCTGACTTTCTGTTTACACTGATACAGGTGGCAGGAGTTTCTGCCTTAACCTCCATCCCATTTTTTTCTCCTTGCTGTTACTATGGGAGAGAAAATATCAGTGCCAGTCTCAGACCAGTGTATGTAGGGATCCTGCTGTAGGGCTACTTTGAAAAAGTGAAGGGAATTCAAATCTGGTGGGTCAAGGACCACGGCTAATCTATCCCTGAGGGGTTCCTGGACCACCTTAATTTGTTCTGTGCTGTCAACAGTAATACTATTAGCTATGTCCATGGAGGTTCTTGTGGGTGTAACAGGATCCTCTGAAGGAGATGAGCTGGTGCAAGACACACCCCTTATCATCCACACACACACACACCCCTTATCATCCCTTCTTGGACAGACATCCGTCTAACCTGGGTAGGATTGCTCTATTACTGACCCATGCACTTTGGCCCTAAAAACTGCACGTTAAGCCTTTGACATAGCCCAAAGTATACATCAAAAGAAATGCATCCTCCCATGGTTTTCCTTCTATAATATTGTTTGCACTACACCTTGCAAATGACAGCATTGCAGGAAAACTCACAGTTTAGATAGATCTGTACTGAAAATTTCCAGTGCAATTGTGGGCTTGATGGCTCAGCAGGGTAAGCCTAGTACCCAGTTTTGAACTGACTTGCCATCTATTTGGTAAACTACATGTACTTACTATAGAATGCCAAGGCAACAGCCTATTAATGAATACGGATACTCATGGTGTCAATCCAACTGGCACCACTTCCCCCCCTTCTCCCACCCCCAGTTATTTTCTATATGGATACGCTCCAGATCACAGTGTGATTACATGGCACTATGTTTCTGAATTACTCTTAGAAGGTGCCTATGATTACTGATGGGAAGCACTGCACATGATTTCATAATAATCTAGATTTTCTTTCCAACATACTGTTCTCTTTCAACACCTTCTTTGTTTTATCATGTTGTGTGTGAAAACGTAAAACTTCGCTTTTTAACTTTTGTACCCTGCCTAAATGATTTGATCTTTCCTACAAAAGGACATTACACTGATTGCCATTCCATGTACAAATACAGCATTTTAACTGCTTGTAATAGCAAGATCCAGTAGAATATACCACAATTAACAATGAAACTTAAGCAACACAAAGAGAATTTTATTCACTTTCTTTAGTTGTTCTGGTTGGCCAATACTTATCTTAATTTGGGAAATTTTCAGACATATATTGCAAAAACAAGAAATTACAGTGGCTTCTATACTTCTTGGGAGTCCCCGGTAAACACACTCCTTCTTCAATGACATCCTACTATATGTTCAAAAATTTATCATGCTTCCCCCCCCCCGATACCCCAGAAATACAATATTTTTTCAGCTTTCCTTGCATGACATTTGTTTTAAAATCTCAATCATCTTCATTGATTTTTCTTCCCATATATGCTTGTAGGCAAGGAATGATTTAATAAAGCAGTTTGCTGAAACACGTTGTTTGCTAAATGAAGCGAAGCATTATAAAATCTCTTAGGGAATAGCTAATCTACTCAGGGTGGGGATGGGGGTGGTGGAATTATTTCCCAAGAGTAAACAAATGAGGGAGTTACAAGGAAGGCAATTCAGTTTCTTCAGAGATCTTTTAAATATGAACTAGTTTCTAGACCAAAAAAAGCATCAGAGAAGAGATGCAACACATTGAACTATTTATCAGAATAGGGGGCGGATAATTGGTGGAATGTTCTGCGAGCAAACAATTCTATACAATAATTGATGTCATTTTTAGACTGTCTGCTGGGCAAAGCCACTTCCAGACAAAGGGAGAAAACAGCCCATCCAGTGACCTAACAGTTCACCATAAACCTTGCTGTCGTGTGTGCACTGGGGCAGCATGAAATCTTTCCCTGCCAGAGGGTCCAATTCAAGTTAGTACAAGTGGACAGAGGTCATACTGAAAGAATCGAAACACAAGAAAAGGCAAATAATCATTTTTCACAGCCTATTTAAGGAGAGGCGGGTGGAATAATGTACGGAATAATGACTCCCATCATCCCCCATTAACATGGCCACTGACCATAGTATGTGATGGTGATGGGACATAAGTGAAGGGCAGTCAGCTGAGGGAAGGCTGATCTAGAAAAACAGGGAGAAAATATATTCATTATCTCTGGGATACCTTGCAGTTCAGATACCACTTTTTACTTTCACGTTTTCTGGGGGGTTTCTCTTCCTGACACATGCCCAAAATTGAAATGATAAATTGTCGGCCCCTTCTTCCCTCAGTCAGAGACTAATTATAAAACCTCCTCAAAAAGACATTTTATCTGCTTTATCTTCAGAAGCAGAGATTAGTGTTTTAATCATTAGTGACCCACAGAGCTCAATTTAACTGTCAGACTTACACAAAGAGAGTTATCAACCAGAGAGCATAATGGATTCTAAGCAGATTTTTAACTGGCAACAAACTCTTCCTGCCTCTAGCTGTTCATACCTACTGGATAAATAACAGTTGTAATATCCTGCTTTGGCAAACCAATCGCACTTGTTATTTTTTTGAGGTACCGCAAGATTCTACGCTGTTTTTTTTTTTTTTTGTGCCACAGATTACCAGAGATAATTCTCTGAGAAAACACAAGATAAGTTTAAAAACTGATAAATTAAACAGAAAAGAGTATTTCTTAAAAATGCATGATTCCTTTCTATGGCATAAAATAACATTTATAATATATCTGTGAATACATAACCATGAATGAATGCCTCTGCTTCTGAAGTTGCCCTTACCTGTCGCTCCACATGGATGGAGCATTGAAGGCTGCAGATTTCTTATTTTCTGGAGTACACAGACCTCAAATGATACACCTCCTTTCGGTATAAATGCCCTCAAGAGTCAAGATAGGTACCAGTGTCAATAAAATAAAAATAAATAAATTGTGATAAAAATAAATGTCATCTCAAGAAGTGGGAACTTCTTAACTGTTAGAGCAGTACAGCAATGGAACCAGTTCTCTTGAGAGGTGGTGAGTGCTCCAGTGCTGGAGGCATTTAAGAGAAAATTGGACAATCCCCTTTGAGATCTCCTTTGATTCGGATTCTTGTGTTGCCTAGGCGGTTGGAGTTGATGGCCTTATAGGCCCCTTCCAACTCAATCATTCTATGATTCAATGATTTGTGCATGAAAACAGAAGGACTTTAGATTATGAAATGCCATCACCATTGGAAGAAAATGAGTGTTCAAGCTTTACACCTTCTTAGTTATATCTGCTGGCATGGTTCAATTGAGGAAAATCTCAGCAGCACACTGCCACAAATTAAGAAGAGAATATGCAAGTGTTTGCTGTTGTGCACCAAATTCATAATGCCAACAATTTTGTTATGCTGATGTAAAAACGTGATAGGATCTTGTTAGGAATTTGAAGTGACGAATTAGAGCTTAGCAGATGATTCCTAAGCTCTGACCCACATCCACTTCATGTCATGTCACAAATTCCTCTTTCAGATCAGTTTCAAAGATTAAGAGATATGCAATAGGAAGTGGGCCAGCACACAAACAGATAGCAGTTATCTGAATCCACTCTGATGGCTCAGACTTTCCAGTGGCTCAGACCTTCTCAGTAACTCAGTGCCTTAATTCAGACCCAGATACAAAGTATTTTGTGCTTTGGTATAAAGTTCAGCTGATTGGGGGCAGGAGGGGAATAAGGACTGCAGCTCACACTCTTCCCCTAGTTTTCAAGCTGGAGGCTGATACATTTCTATGTAATTTAAGTGTGTTAATTGAAGGGATAAGGATCATGGATTACATTATTTTGGCAGAAACACTGCCATAACAGTTTCATTTTATTTGTAAGCCTTCCTTAAAGAATGTATCAGAAAGCAAAGAAAATTTAAACAGTTCCAAAAGGGACAGAGGTGTGTGTGAAAAGTGCTGGAGTATAAATGGGGGAAAAATTAAATTACATAATCTTTTTTCAGGCTTTGAAAAAGATGATTAAAAACTTAGAAAAGTGCAGCTAGCATTTATTCCACCTGGCTTCAGTAATTTCATTTCCACAGTATGAGAGAAAAGATTTAATTCTTTGGACCATCTGTTCAGCCTTTTTACAGTGTCATTACATTATAGCTGCATGGTAGTATAGATATGTCATAGTGCAGCAGTACAAATCAATATTCTACAAGGCAATTCTAAAAATGGGGGCAGCCAAAACAAAAAATTATAACTTGGAAATTGGATCACCACTTTGAAGAAGTTTGGCAAAAGGTTTCAAGATACGATTTTTTAAAAGTTAAACTATTTTCTCCCTGCAGAAATAAGCAATGTTAAGTGTTCCCAGATTTAAAACAGCTCACAAAAATTGAAAATACCAGACTCACTTATCTTGAAAGAAGCCCAACCTAATTTTTTAAAAATTTGAAAGAATCCAGGCTGCATGGGCTGAAATATTGGTCCTCAAACAAGGCATTTCAAAAGGAAAAAAAACAACTATTTTGATGTAAAACTGAGCATGCATGGACATGCTTACCCACAAAATCTTTGCAAAGTAGATACAATGTTGCAACTTAATGGGACAGAAAGGGAGATATTTGGGGGCAATGAAAAATCACAGAAGCAGTGAAAAGACAGATTTTCTTTGAAGAGTAAAACAATAAAAAGGCTCAGTTTAAAGAAAACAACAAAGTGACAATCTTCCAGAAAGGGACAGTTTGCCATCTGTCTCCAGGGAATTAGCACAAAATTTGTAAAGCATATACAAAGTATTTCTGCATTACGAAAACACAGAGCAGTTGTGCTCCTCACAGCCCTAATGTCATGTTGCCAGGGGTTACAACAGCAGAGTCCGATAAACCAGTCCTATGTCAGGAATTCAGGGAATCCAGAGTAGATATCCAAAGACCAAAGCCAACTCACACAATGTAATCCAGAGTCCAAAGCCAAAACGCACAACACAGCCCAGGGTCAGAGTCCAAAGCCAAGGGTCCAGAGAACAAGGTTCAAGGTTGTCAGGAGTGTGGATGCAAGCCAGAGGTTTGACTTGTTGCTTCCACAGATTTTCAGCCGTCTGAGAGCTGTTTATATAGTAAAACAGCCCTTGAACTGCTGGAAGCCTTTTCATCCTGTCAGAACTCAGGTCTAGTTGATCGGATGTTTCTGCAGGCAACCTTCAAGCGATCTTCTGACCTTTTGGTCATAAGTCTTCCTCGAAGCCTGGCCCTCAGCCTGTCTACTGGGGGAAGAGAATCTGGAGGCGATTCAGGTGTTTGCATTTCTAATTGCTCAGCATTCTCCTCAGCCACAGTTAACCCCTCAGGTTCGAGATCTTCGGCTGCACTCATTACACCTAAATGCTTTAAGTAAACATTATCAAAGTATTTCTGAGACCAGGCCTCTGACACCAGTCCCAAAGGGGAAATCAGCTCTGGTTTGGGGGTAATCTGCCCATTCACTTTGTCAGTCAAGACCCAGTTAGCTGACTCTCAGAAAGAACTTTTTCATTCTTTCCTAACCAAATAGGCATTCATGGTGGCTAAAGGATTCTATGTCTGTTTGTAAACATAAGTATTTTAAATTATGCTTTGAAAATAATGAAGAGCAAAGCTTTCAGGAGTCATCGTACAAATACGCCAACTGAAACTCATTAATATCTCTTTACAATATTATTATTTATTGCATATGTTCCTTTTTATTGGAAGCCACTCAGAGTGGTCTATTAGATCAGATGGACGGGATACCAATCAAATAAATAAATAAAATAAAATAAGTTACAATATTCTTTGTTGGTTTTGCTGTAACAGACAATACACCTTTCTCTCCCCCACTGCCCAGCAATTTTTAAATAATTGCATGGATGCTAAAACAAAGTAGATAATCATCTGCTCATGCCAGAGTTGGTTTCCATGGACAAATAGCTTTCAGACACTAATCTAGGTGAAGGAAGCTTGGCTGACTGCCAGACAACCTTGAATTTGGGAGATGCCATCAACCTGGGAATGGCGCACATATCCATATATATCCTGATGTTCCATCGTCCCAAGAGTTATCATTGGCTCGCCCTTGCACAGTAGAATATGTGGATTGCCTCCGATGAACAGCATTGTGTGTGAGGTGAGGAAAATAAAAGCAGATTTTTTTTTTACTCATGGTGCTTACTCTGAGATATCTACTGCACTTATTCAGCTTCTCATTTTATCCTGCAGTTACCTGGTGCCTGTTTAGAAGAAAGAAAATATTGATTGATTCATTTTACATTTCTGTCCCATCCACCCACTAAACAAAGTGATCAGGGCAGTTAAGAACTTCACTGGTAGATAGCTCAGTGGCTTAGGTCTCTGGCTGCAGAACCAGGGGGTGGGCGTTCAATGCCCCTCTGTGCGTCCTTGAGACGGGCTGGACTTGATGATCCATAGGGTCCCTTCCAGCCCTGCAGTTCAAAGGTGGTGGTTGATAAACAAATCAAATAAACCAAATGAAATAATTAGCAAAGCAAAGTACCCAATCTTCTTCATCACCAACATCTTTCCTCTCTTACTGGAAGTTGGACTTCGCATGCCTATAGTGACTAGAGAATGACCCTGTGCTGTGTCCAAATGATCAAAGGTCCAGAAAGCCCGTTTGTAGAAATTGTACAGGTGTCTCACAAGACAGGTGGTCCTTCACATAGCCAAGAGTTCAAGCACACAACGGCTCTGAAAACAACTGAAACTGAGCACAAATAGCTGTGAAGATCTGTGGAGGTGGGAAGACCTGTGGGATAAATCTGAAACTATTCTTTACTCTTCAGGTCTATTTGTTTTCAATAAGTCTAATGTGAATGTAACATATATAATACTTTCCAAAAGGGTAAATGTATTAGTCTGCTGCAACAAAAATAACAAGTTGTAGGGCAGCTTAAAGAAATTAGTCTAGCATATGCTTTCACAGAATACTTCATAACTATAAAGTCCTTCTCTATGAAAATTGCATGACAGTTGCAAATATCACTAGTCTCACTGATAAATAACAAAGTTCAAAGGAGATCTGCCAGTGTCTCAGACCAAAAGCTGCAGTTACTACCGGCTTCAACATTATATATTGTAAGGAAAGAATCTGAAGAATTCAGAAATAGTTCACTATATAAGCACAGAGGACAGAATCCAGCTTTTTCCCCCCTACACATAATAAGCTGTTCATTACACAGGCAAAGACAGTTCTTCTCTCCCTGAAGTTTACACAAAGGCCCGTTTACTGCCTTACTGTGATATACAGTTCCCACCATTGGAAGCCAGAGACTGAGCAAAATACAAAGAGCAGATATGCCAATGTGGCTGTCATACCCCCTGTTTCCCAACAGGACACTGGCCAAAATCTTGTACTTGCCACAAGATATGATACTGTGAGGCTATAGGTTTGGTATTAAGAAAAAAAAAGGAAGGGGTTTCTAGCTGCCTTAATTGTTAAGGAAGCTTGGAAATGTGGGAACAGCAGCTATTGAAGTAGATAATAGAAGCCAGCTCAGGGGACTTCACGGCCCTGCACCATGACAGATCCATCCATGTGGCTTTTGATCCCTATAATTCATTTTCCTCATTTACAAGGCTGTTTCTAGTCACAAACCTCAGGATGCAGAATATCGTTTTCCAACTGGGTTTTCAAACGCAAATTTAAAAAACTATAGTAACACTATAGTTTTGTGTTGTTGTTGATAAGCTTTTCTGAAATACAAAAAAAAAAATCATTGCCAAACTAATCCTGTAAGCTGACACTTTAAAGGTAAAGGTAAAGGTTCCCCTTGACAATTTTTGTCCAGTTGTGTTCGACTCCCCATTTCCAAGCCATACAGCCAGCATTTTGTCCAAAGACAATCTTCCGTGGTCACATGGCCAGTGCGACTTACACACGGAATGCTGTTACCTTCCCACCGAGGTGGTCCCTATTTATCTACTCGCATTTGCATGCTTTCGAACCACTAGGCTGGCAGGAGCTGGGACAAAGCAACAGGAGCTCACTCCATCGTGTGGATTCGATCTTACAACTGCTGGTCTTCTGACCCTGCAGCACAGGCTTCTGCGGTTTAGCCCGCAGCGCCAACATGTCCCTTTAAAGACAGTCAAATTAACTGCGATATGGCATCAATTTTTATCAGCCGGCATGTAGGAAAGCAGGAGATGATGCTACACTTCTGTCAGTTGGAGCTAAATCTCACTCTAGTCCCAAGTAGAGCAGATCCATGGAAATCAACAGGATTGACTTTGGTGGTGCACAGTAATTTCTCTGAGTCTTCTCTAGTCGGTGCTACAACTGGAGGCAGCCCTCTCTCTTTTAAGTTACTTCAGCAAGCTAACAAAATAACCCATCTGCAATTTGTTATCACTCCTGTTCTTGTAGCCAGCATCTTGAGGCAAACATGAAATTAGCAAGAGAAGATGCAAATGCTTGCAAAGGTGGAAAGGAGTATGTCAGTGGTTCCCAACTTTGGGTTCTGAGATATTTTTGAACTAAAACTCCTAGAAGTCTTCACCACTGTGCCAGCCAGGATTTCTGGGAGTCACAGTGCAAGAACATTTGAGGACCCAAGGTTGGGAATCACGGGACTATATGCATGGTGGAGATGTAGGAATACACATAAGCTATCCCTCATATCTCCCCCACCTTTATGGAATGGGTGTGAAGATCTCAAGAGGAAGCCATAAGGGTGCAACCAGACATCAGGAAAGTCATGTGTCTGATTGCATCAGCAAGGGTCGCTTTGCAAGAAATAATCTTCCTTAAAACTTCTCTTCTGTCTGTCACTCTCTCCCAGCCCCAAAATGGAGGAGGCCTACAGCTGGACCAACGTCTGTATGTTGTGTGGTCACCAGGAAACAGATCACCCTGAACACTCCACAAGCAGTTCAAATTGTGTCTATTTCTCTGTGTGATCACACCCTAATTGTGTTCAGCCGAATGTGGTCATAGGATCAAAAGCTATGCCTTCTCAATGTTATGTGCTTACAGTCTTATCTCCAGAACATTGTGCTGCTCTCACAAATGAAACTGAGTTCCAGGAGACAGGAGTGTGGGTGCCAGGGCTAATGTCTATGCACAGATGCACCCAACCACACATTTTGTCCCCTCCATGCTTTCAGACACAATACCTGAATGACTATTGTCCACACAGGACAGTGAGGCATGAACCTACAATCCAGTCCATTTCCTCTGCAGGAACTTTCAAACATAAGGCTGCAGGTATAAATCACTGGATTCAAAGAACCTCCCTTCCAGGTAAGTTCAGCCAGGATGGCAAAGGTAGAGAAGTTTAATAAACTTCTCAGAACTTAAATGTACAAGTGATACTTACATTGAATAGAGTCTGCTTTTTCCAGCCTTTTAAGAAAGCACTTGTCAGCTACCTTTATCATTTTCTCTCTCTCGGTAACACCCACAAGTGTGCTCAAATATGACTCAAAAATACTTTAAGCACGCTGAGTTTTGCATGATGTAGGCACTTTATGTTGATTTGTGCTACTTCCCATCAAGTTAGAGGATTTGCCCACCACTCAATGACCAGCGAGCATTTCCATGATTGATAGGCCTGGTTGGCCAACCAGCTGCACCGTTTTCACCCATCACAGCACTAAGGTTTGTGGTTTGCCTGTTTATAGTCACTTCAGTTGCTTAGATATCATAAACACTGGCCAGGCTGTAGTGAAAGATGTGTGGCTGTACATCCAGCACCAGGAACACAATATCCCATTCTCCGAATCAGCCGGGGACTGCTGTTTCAGACAAAGAAGCAAATGCTAGTTCCAAAAAAATGCCCAGACGGTAAGTGGCAATCTTCTGCTTTTTTTCCCCCCTCTGGAATAACTTTTCATTTGACATCCATGGTTGATCTGAAAAGTGTGTGTGTGTGTGTGTGTGTGTGTGTGTGTCCATCTCTGTCACTCTTTCTGTGTTCATGCACACACACACTTCCCCACCCCACAAGGAGCAAAAAAGACAGAGGTTTCACAGTTTGTGGGTTGGACTGTAATGAGTTTTTACTACTTTGACCAAAAGATAATAATAATCATACCTTCCAATTAAAATTTTAAAGCCTGAGGCAGAAGAGGAAAATCCTCCAAGAGCAATTTGTCATCATACTTCTTTGTTTCTAAACCATGAATTATTTAGTCTGTGTTTCAGACTTGTATGCCACCCTTTCTTTCAAAATCTCAGGGCAGCAGGCATGGCCTTCCTGCCACTCTGAGAGCAAACACAGATTAGCACTGCTTCTAAGATAAACCTCACAGTGTTAGAACAGATAGTTCAGGCAAGGCAAGGCAAGGCAAGGCAAGGCAACAAGAGGGGAGATGGCTGAAGTTTAAGATGTCTTGGCACCTATCCTGGGTACAGCTTTACTTTTACATGGAGAGGAATGAAAAGGACCAGAAGCCAAGGGAAGGGGGAGCAATTTAGATCTCTACACCTTTGATGCTTCACTCAAAGCCGGACTTGACTCTCTCCTTCTTACAAGCTCTGAAATATACTGCCAACACTCTGTCTATATTTTCTCCCCTTGAGTTCTTGGGGGGGGGGGACATTTATAAACAGTGGCTGAAACAGAGGAACAAGGAGCTTTGCAATTGGCAAGGGAGCAATAAACAGTGTGTGATTATTTCATTTTCAACCACTTTGTAAGCTGCAATTTACCTTCCTTGTCTTTGGAGACGGGACTCACCCAGCTTTGTGTGCACACTGATCTTGCAAACACAGCACCTTTGGTGCCTCTAGAAGCATAATGCGTTATCACTCCTCATTGTGAAGCTGTCTGTTTTGGCCCAGGCTGAGGAAACTGGACCCTCCAAAACAAATCATTGAAGTCTTACCTGTAGACAAGGGTTAGAAAGCTGTCATTTTCTCACTGTTGCTCCATCCATGATGATCAGCAAGGGGACAGATGAACTCCAAGGCCTTAAGCATGATTCTTATTGCCTCCTACCTGGAGATGCCAGAGACTAAACCCAGGACCTACTGCAGGCAAATCATATATTCTCTCATTAAGCTACACATTATCTGTCTGTCAACAGGTATTCCATTATTACATATTGTAGAATCCAATTACATGGACCAGTCCTTCAAAGCAAAGCAAAAAAGCAAAGTGTGCTGCTTATATACTGCCCCATAGCACCTAAAGTACTCTCTAGTTGGTTACAATTTAATTATGCAGGCAACACACTTTAGGGATGTAATGGCGCTGTGAGTTAAGCCGCAGAAGCTTCTGTGCTGCAAGGTCAGAAGACCAGCAGTCGTAAGAACAAATCCACGCGACCGAGTGAGCTCCCATCGCTTGTCCAAGCTCCTGCCAACCTAGTGGTTTGAAAGCATGCATATGCAAGTAGATAAATAGGTACCACCACAGTGGGAAGGTAACGGCGTTCCGTGTCTAGTCGCACTCACTATGTGACCACGGAAACTGTCTACACAAATGCTGGCTCTACGGCTTGGAAACGGGGATGAGCACTGCCCCCTAGAGTCATATTTTATTTATTTATTTTATTTATTTATTTGATTTATATCCCGCCTATCTAGTCGGTTAAGACCACTCTAGGCGGCTTGCAAACACAACTGGGCTAAATGTCAAGGGGAACCTTTACCTTTACCTTCTTACACACTTTAACTTTCATAGGTTAGGGATTCATAAAGGGAAAAACACACACTCATACCCATCCAAACCATGTGCACCTTAAAGACTACACATCATTTATTTATTTTAAGCTTTTATGGACTGCAATCCCACTTCTTAAAATGCACCTTCTCACATCTGAAGAAATAGGATTCAGTCCATGGAAACGCAAACCAAATTGTGTCGTCTTTAAGGTGTCATATGATTCTTTGTTGCTTTTGGCACAACGATTGACACAGCTGCCTCTCTGGAAATTTGCAAAGGAAACTGTGATCACCCCAATAATCAAAGCCTCGTACCATAATGGGTGGAAGCCTATGTGTTATAGTGGCTAGAGTGTGAAAGTAGGTCTCAGTATACTCAGGTTCCAGTCCCTGCTTGGCCATGGAAATCTCTGGGGTGTGTGGCAATAGTAAACCACTCTTGCAACATCTCAACACCTAGGAAACTTTGTTGGGGTTATTATAAGTCCCACATGACTTGACAGTAAAAATAAACAAAACCACACCATGATAAACATCACATCCTTGTCCTGGATAGAAAATGATTGGAGAAAATTTCTAGCAGTATTACCCATCCAGTTATGGCAGTAACAGTGTGTCTTGTTTAATTTCCAGTATTCCAATATCCAAGCAACTGGCTTCTATAAAAGGTAAGGTTATCTACTCTATTTGTTTTCTCTTCACACTCATCTACTTTCTTGATTATAATGCAACAACTAAATTGTGTCACAATCTTATCCTTCCAAAGCCATTCTGAGCAGTTCGCAGAAGAAATTTAGGCTGCAATTTAACAGGGGAGGTGGGAAAGAGCTGCTTCTCTGGGTGTGTTCTCCTTTAAAGCCACCCTTCTGTGCACATGCCATCTGGTCCCCATCACTCCAACCCAGCTCCAAAAACAAGTAGTCCTACCACAGAGCCCAAAACGTCCAGGACCATGTCTTGGTTTCTTTACATTGTATGTTCATCAGAAAGTTACTTGAACTGAGCCATCCCACAGACAGCCCAAAACGCACGCTATATGGCCATCTGATTGCACCCTCAGTTACTTCTGATAGGATTCGTTCTCTTCTTAAAGCACTGCACAAACATTTCCAAAAAGAGTGCTGTACAAATCAAAGCTGATCTAACAGTACAAGAGCTTCTACCAGAGAGTAAGCTGTAACACACAGCCCATGTGGGCATTAATCCAATAAAGTTACTGGACCAAAGAGAAGCAAAAAATGTCAAAGGATAAAGAGTCAGGCAATGGCCGGCTGTTATTGCCCAATTCATCCATCGCAGGGATGAGCAAAGGGTTCACAGCTCAGCAGGCAGGAAGCCTAGATTGCGTTAGAGTGGCTTTACAAGCTGAACACGAACTACTTAGGCCGTAGCTAAATGTGCAGCAGAAGGAAGGGGCAGAGTAGATTTCCCCATTTTAGTTTATAGGTGATGGATTAAATTTCTTCCATATCTATTCTGTGTGAAAAGTACATAGTTGGCAAGTAGTAGGTGGGGAACACCCTGTGGTGCTGGTATGACGATCCAGCATGATCTGATGATCTGGATTTGTGCCCAATTCTAATTCGGACTTACAGTGACCCTTTTCAGGACTTCCTAGGTAGAGAGTATTCGGAAGTGGTTTGCCATTCCCTTCTTCTGAGGGTGCCTGTGACTGCGCACCTAGCCTAAGGCTACACAAGCTGGCTGTACTCGCAAGACGCACCGTGTGGAATAAAGCTCCAAACTTCTGACTCCTCAGGCAGATACCTAAACAACTTAACTATCCAATCAAAATAAACTGAATGATATCTTGGATTTCTTTTCAGGGCTACTAATTCCATTTTTAAAATCTTATTAAAATTGAGCATAAATGTTAAATGTAACACCAGGGTGCCCACAGACACGCAAGCGCCCTCAGAAAAGTGAGCATTTTGTTGCTTTTTTGTTCAGGGCAGGACAAAAGTGACCTCTGGACCCTGAATAGATGCCCACCCGTACGTTAGACTCTACCTGGACTCCAGCCCTTACCTGCCAGATACTGTGTTGTCAAACTCCACTTCCAACTCTAGTGACTGACTCAGCTCTGTCTGCTCTTTCCTAAAATGTGCATTTACTGTACACCTCACCGAAGCAGAAAAATTGGTGTCCATGTAGCAAGAGAAAAGAAGGAGACCCCGGTTTCTCTAAACAGTGCGTGCACTGCTTTAGGTGTGGTGTAGACACACATTTAAAAAGTAGTTACTGCCATTTAAACAAAAATGTTTTACATCTCAAAATACGTACTAAAATGGCAAGGCATATTTACCTGTTGGGTTTGCGGTTTGCAGAGGTGCTCCCTGTGGATGGACAACTTTGAGAGCTGCACTGGGCCACATGCTTCCTTAGCTATTTAACCCGCCCTGCGGGTTAGCGTTAAACCAAACACCCTGTTTAACAGAGGATTATCTTAAATAAAAGAACTATCCTCTGCATAAATTAGGGCTCGTGGCCACATTTCTACAACTCTGACTCTTTGAAAAAATTATTCAGTTGAAAGTTTGTGCCTCCCTATGAGACTTTTCACAACTTTAAATTATAACCCTCTCCCTCCCTATTTTTGTCCAGTCGAACATGACTGGACAAAAATTGTCAAGGGGAACCTTTACCTTTTACCCTATGTAATATTCCAGAGCTGAGCAGCCCTGCTGCTAGTGTGCACATCCTGCATCGTGCGAGGTCCCCCTATTCACTGCAGGCACAAAGATTTGAAATTTTGGAGGGCAACTCCCAGAATTCCCAAAATTCCAAGTTTTGGGATTTGCAACCCGGAGCAATACAAATCTGGGCATCTCTTACCATTTGCAGTATGTGGGACTTCCCAAGCTTTGCCTCGAGTTCTGCAACCCGCCAGCTCTGGCGAAGCTCCCCTGTCCCAATACATAAGCAGCGTCAGCCCTGTCAGTTTTGAAAGCCCCAAATGCTGACTCTGGACTGTTGTCTCGAAACTGCTTACGCTAGATGTTCCAATATATATATATATTTTCTCTCCTTACCCACCCCCCACCCCAGCACTAGGAAAAGGCTCTGACCTGGAGAAAGCTGTTGCAACAGCAGCCTTGGTTTATGATAACGCCGCAGATGCAGATGGCAAACTCAGCAAATCTGATGCTAAAAAGCTGCTCGAGAGCCAGTTTGTGCATTTTATGCAGGTAAGAGGATTGGAGTTTGTTCTTAGGCCTCAGAACTTTGCCCTCTTGAAGCGCCGGCTGACTGGGTGAGGTAATGAGTGTGGAAGATAACATTGCCTAACGTCTCACAGAGCCAGAGATGGAAAGGAATGCTTTAAAACCTCAAAGGAGGGGAATTCTAGTGTGGGAACAGATACTAGGAATGGCAACCTTGGGAAATTAAACATAGACAGCCCCTTCTAGAGATGAGCAAGAACTTCTGGTTTGGTGGTTTGTGGCAGTTCCTTTATCAACCAAACCGGTTTTCAAAGCCCCACCCCATCGTCTGGCGGGCATCTACTCAAAGGCAATGGCCTGGCTTCTTTGCCCTACATCTGAGTGTGTGCCCACCAGAGGAGATGGGGCTTTGAAGCACCCAACACTTGTTCAGCCAATAAACAAACTGGCACAAACTGCCAAACCAGCTCATCTCTCGCCTCTCTTCCTCTAGTTCTACAGGATAAATACTGCAGGCTTTCATGCTATGAATACATACAACTCTGGCAGGAAACCTTTTAACGAACCTGTTTAAGCATAAGTTGCCCAATATGCAAGTGGGGACAAGGGCTCACCTGAAATTTAGAGGAGAGGTTCCCCTCCCCACAAATACACACATACACACACACACACACACACACACACACACACACACACACACAGAGAGAGAGAGAGAGAGAGAGAGAGAGAGAGAGAGAGAGAGAGAGAGTTGGGTCATGAACCACTGTCTTGTTTAAATATTAAGTTAACCAATGTATTTACAAATGTTGAAGTAACCAGAGTTAAGGATGATAATGGTAAAGAGAATTCTTGAAGGCTTTCACAGCCAGGATCTGATGGTTGTTGTGGGTTTTTCGGGTTCTTTGATCATGAGTATTTATAGCTTCCCTGTGCGTTGAAATCCATAAACATGAACAGAACTTCAACAAAAAGGAAGAAGGCCTCAAACTAAACACAGCCTGGCTCCCAATATTGAAAAATATAGCCTGTAAAAGGTCAATGAACTCTACCCAGCCACAAGGACCAGGGATCATTGCACAAAAAAGACAAGCTAACGACACCCATCAGTGACAGTAACAGGTACAGTGGGGTCTTGACTTAAGAACGGCCCGAGTTAAGAACATTTTGATTTGCAAACCGCTCTCATAGGAAAATATTGACTTGACTTACATACTTAGATTTGAGTTAAGAACTGAAAAAAACCCACGTGGGAGGCAGGGAAAGTGCAAAATGTGAACTTTCAGTTAACTGTTGGCCAGTGAAAAGGGTGCCTGTCCGCTTCCTCACTCCTCCCAGCATTTAGAGAGTGGATTGGGAGACAGTCTTCGGACTGCCTGGTACTGCCTGGACTGTATTTTCCCTGCCTTCCCTGAACCTTTCTTGACCTAAGAAAAAAAGAAACAAAATATCCCCCTCTAGTAGTCGAAGGCGAAATAGCAGATTCCCATTAGTTTCTATGGACGGAAAAGAGCAGATACGGATCAAATGGTTTTCAATGCATTCCTATGGGAAATGCAGATTTGACCTGAGAACTTTTTGACTTGAGAACCGCCTTCCAATACGGATTAAGTTCTCAAGTCAAGACCCCACTGTAATCTCTCCTCTCTTATCACAACAAAAAACACGCTGATCACCCTATCTCCTGAAAAAAGACAAAAGCTGTTCCCACAGCTATAAATATTCAACTATCCAACAAACAGCAGCAGAGCATGGACAGTCCTATGAAGATGCTGGCCACAGAGACTGGCGAAACTTCAGGAAGAACAACCTTCAGAACACGATCAAAGAACCTGAAAAACCCACAACAACCATCAATGGTAAAGAGATTTCATCAAGGTTTTAAACTCCAGGACCAGATCAGTATACTGTGCTTCCAAGGATGCCAATTCTCATCTTTAAAATCCTAAACTAAAGAAAGACGGAGAATATATCAGTTTACTGATTTGCTAGACTACAAATTTCATTTGTTTAGATGTAGCCTTAATTCAGGCTATTCTTCCGTTCCCCAAAGTGGACTCTCTCTCTCTCTCTCTCTCTCTCTCAATCTCTCTCTCTCTCTCTCTCTCCCTCTTGCCCTTCTACTAGATAATGCTGCATAATGCTGCATTCTATCATTGCTTCTTGCCTTGTAATGTTTGTTTCTTTTTAATATTAATATATGCAGCTCTATCCAACTGAGGGCCACAAAGCCCTACTGGATGTCTCAAAATGTGGTTGTTTAAATGAGCATAATAATAAAGGTGTGGGCTAGACCTGAGGCACTCCGATGGAGTGTAGAGCACCAGGGAAGTCTCCTCAGGAATGGTGGCTTCTTCTAGAGCAAGTGACTAAGTGACTTCTGACAGAGCAAGCCTCCGCCCACAGGGAGACTGAAGGATAAACAGCCCACTCTCAAACCTTAGGACAGATTGATGACGCACTAAACCAAAAGATCTAATTCTGCCTAGGCGTGGGACAGCCAAGCCTTGCTTCTGGCACCCAGTTTACTGTTTTGCTATGAGTTGCCAGCAGCCATATTTATTTCTAGACTCTCTATTTGTCTCTTTTGGCTGCTGAGTTTGGGTCACTTGCTCTGCCTTTGGCAACTCTGTACTTGGTTGCCTGCAAGGCCTTGATCTTGCTTTGCATGTTTCCCAGACTCTATTCCTGCCTTCTCTTCCTGAATTATTGCTCAGCACTTGACAACTTATGCTGAGGAAAATTTCTCAAGTTCCCCTGGCTGGAAGCAGGACAACCTACTCTAAAATTGACTTTAATACATAGGCTTCTACTGAAGCTGGTAACTATAGTTTCCAGTTCAGAGGAAACAAATTCCTTGATAAAATTTGGTTCGTGCAAATGAGTTGAGTGTGAAGGGAAAAGGCTTGGTGATGCTTTAGTGTGTTAAATGAAGATGTGATAAAATGTGGTCAGAGGCCTTCCTTAAATGGCCTCTTGGGAGGTATGTATATTTTAGTTCTTTACAGCTCTCACTAGAGACCTTGAAATATGGCTTCTATATTTGGCCATAAAATGCTTCACCTTCCTTCACAGGGTCAAGAAACCAAACCAAAATACCAAGAAATAATGTCTGGGCTTGATGAGAACAAGGACGACCCAATTGACTTCGAAGATTTCATGGTTCAGCTGCTTAGCCTTGCCCTGATGTCTGACCTCCGTCAAGAGATCCAAAATGTGCAAAAAACTAAGTGACTATGGATGCTTCATGTAACAGATAAATTGGCAAGGGAGAAGAGAGAATCTCATTTGTCAGGGAAGCTCCAGAATGGAAACTATATAAGGGGTGTGACTGGTAGAATCACAGATGACTACATTGTTAGAAAGTAATAAAACAAATGTAGAATCTGGTGTTGGAGTACAATCTAAGCAGCAAAGATCAGATGTGAGATTAGCAAACCTGTGTTTATATTCCTCTAAGTACATGCTGGGTTGACTAAGGCTTCAATGCAGGGCACATTTACTAGAGAGTCAATTCAGTTAAACCCAGTTGGACCTTTGACTAGATATGCATAACTGTGAGTGATAATAGATATTTTGATTAAATTACACAATAATGGATGGAGAAGTATAGCAGAAACAAAAAAAACACCCTAAATTGCTGTTCCCAATCGAGGAATAATTATACAGTGCACTATAAAGATGCTGCATGGAATGACTATCCTGAGAGGGAAAGCTCTCTGTGTTGATCCCAGATATCTTATCCGTATCAAGAGGCAAAGAAGACAGAAATACACACCTTCATTCATTCAATGTGGGGCAATGTGAAAGACATTAGATAAGGCCCATCCAGGTACACATGAGTTGCCTGCCCTTATTAAACTGAATTTGTATTCTCAGATGGTACCTTATCTGACACTTTACCTTCTGCATCCAATAAAGAGTGTAAACAGATAAAGCATTTTGACACCTTTAAAACTTCACCAATCTATTTTATTGAAAGGGGGGGGCATCCCTCCTCCACCACTCAGATTAGAACTCCAGAGGGTAAATATATGACCTTCCTTCCTTCACATACCTGTAATACTGAAACAAACCAGCTCCATTTTCTTAGAATGTGCACTAAGTGTACCACAATACAGTAAAATGAATTGAACAGTAGCTGTCATCTAAGATTTAAGAGCTTGAGATGTGCAGTTAAACATCAGCTTGAGAAATGGATGCATTATTTATTCCCAGATTAAATTTCCAAGCTGAGATTGATAAAGATTTCGGTGTGTAAATGTGTATATGCTCCATCCTGACAATTTCAATTAATATACTATGTGTAATAAATAATAATAAACAGCAAAGCAATATATATATGGTTAAAATATGCAAATGAAAAAATGTTATTTCACATGGTACACTTTCATCTGTCCTAAAATCGACTTGTATTGCCTGCCTTTTGGCTAGCCAGAGACCTGCTACGAACCAATTTTGTGACAGCTGGAATCTGCCTTTCCAGCTTGCTTGAAAATTAGGGCAGAGATACTCTTTGTTGCACAAGAGGTAAGAGGCAACATTTTGTAAGTGTGCATTACTTCTCCAAATGCCAGGTTGCAGGGCTGAGAACTCAAAAGCAGCCCGAAGCTACTCTATCTTTGAAAGCTGCACACCAGTATACATTTAATTGGAAGTAATGCCCACTAATCACAGTGGGAGATCGGAATA
Source organism: Pogona vitticeps (assembly GCF_051106095.1). Classification (NCBI taxonomy): domain Eukaryota; kingdom Metazoa; phylum Chordata; class Lepidosauria; order Squamata; family Agamidae; genus Pogona; species Pogona vitticeps. The sequence goes on from NC_135784.1 coordinate 40,057,198, forward strand.
AAAATGGACTGGGTCATGGCGTGAGGCTGCAGCCCGACTTAAAACTGTTTAGGAACTAACAGCACAACCCTGCACATGTGTACTTGGAAATAAATTCCTCTGTTTTGAAATGATGGGCAGGATTTCAGGCTACATGACATTGAACATAACAGCTAGTCTTCTTGTAAACATATTTAGAAATGGGACTTTTTTTTTGCCCTAAAAAGGTTCAAATTAGATTATTGTAGTTAGCATGCATTGACAATGACTTCTCCTTCAAATGGTGAAGAAAGATTGTTTGTCATAGAACATGGTTTTCTTCAACTGCTTATTTTACGTTTAGGGTGCTGGGGCTTTGTGAATGGTCTTTAGAAGGTAAAAGATGAGCTGAATTTGCAAGTCTTAACTGTGGAAGCATGTTATTCCCTCAGAGGAGGGGAAGAAGAAGAAATACACAGAAGATGTAAGCAGAATAACTGCACATTCCCCTTAATGTCTAGTTTGAACCTAACAGGCTACCTTGTTCAGAAGAGCTGACCAGCCTCTGGTAATTAATAAGATCTGTCATGGTGATTAGAGGAATCGAGGAATCAGCACAAGTTTTCCTGTTTGCTAGAGTCCTATCGCAAGGAAAAAAAATAAGTGAGGGAGATTGCTTCTATCTTTCTCCAGCTCTGAAGATTTGATGCAGAAGCACAGAGCAGAATTTCTGGCCTGCCATGTCTTTTAGACTTCATCTGCTACAATCCTTTATTCCAGGCCATGTTGGGTGTGGCTGATGGGAACAATAGCCAAGACACAAGCTGAGCTAAAAGTTCCTCACCTCCAACTTAAAGGTGTGACTGTGTGTGGCCAAGAGAGAAGTAGCAACTCCAAACCTTTGTCAACTGCTCTTTGTAAAACAATTCTGGCACCATAGGCTGTGTTTCTGAATGTATGTGGCATTTTTATTCTTCCAAATAATTTAGATTTTTCTTTTGAAATGAATGTAAGGATGTGAATGGTGTGAATGAACATGTACAGAATCCCTTTCCTTTGTGAGGGAAAGATATTTTGGTGTGCTCTGAAATCTGATACCTGCCCACTTGCGTGAGGGCACACCACTGGACAATGAACAGCCTAAAATGACACCTAGGTCTCTATTTTGTCCTCTCCTCTCAGTTACCTGCAAGACTATAACTACATGTTAATGTGCTGGATTAGGAGTGACCTGGGTTCAAATCCTCACTTGGGGCAAAGCTGGCTAGATGTACCAGGGCAGTGCTTATTGCATTGCCTAATCTGTTTTAGGGAGTTTTAGTGAGGGTGACGTTTGTGGGAGGCAGCCTTGAGTTCTTGGGAAGAGTGGAATATAAGCACCGTGAAATAAAAATGGCTGAGAAGGTGGCACACAAGACCTGAGGTCTTCTCACCCAAGAACATTCTGCTTTGCTCCTGAATATTCAGTGCCAAAATGATTCAGCAAGTACATCCAAGGTTCATTAAGAGCTTCTCAGGAACTGCAGCAAAATCATGCAGATCACTGTTCAGCTATGTTTGCATGATGATAGGACACAGTTAGACTGAAGATAAAACCTCTTTTTCAAGGAAGGTTGGGATTCCAGTCAAATAACACATGAGCCCAAAGGGAGAAATGGGGGAAGTGTTACAATGGTTGCTTGACCCTTCATTGTCCCAAATCTTGTTGTTTAGTTAGTAAATCATACTAGTAGTGCTAAGCCTTCATCATCCACAACTGTGAAGGACTGTGGGGGTTTACATACTTCCCTTTGACACAATGACCCAAATCCTGTTACTTAGTATAGTAAATTGCACCAGGGTAGGCTTATTGAATTAGTGGGGATTTAGTGAATCAATTCCTCCATAAGTCCCATTGACTCAAATCCCAGTCACATTAGGCTTTTGTATCAATGGTACTTACAGAGGACCTGGTGCACCAAATCCCCAGATTTACTACAATAAGTAACAGGATTTGAGCTATTGTGTCAAAGGGAAGCGTGTAAAGCCCACAATACTGTGGATGATGGAGGCTTAGGGGCAGCTGCAGGCCTTTAGAGAATAATGTCAAAAATAAACAGTAAACTTCAGCAAATCCTGTCCTCCATGCTAAAAATATGTTTAAACTTCTCTATTTTAAAAGCACAAAACTTTCTAAGTAATAAGCTAGAAGGGAAATGACCTAAAAAGACGATGAATGTATCAATGCTACTACAGCTGTTCCAACCCCTTCATTTTCCCTCTCCTGCTTGAGAGGAGGGGGGCGGGGGCGGTCCCTGAGCTTTGGCATGCACTTATTTTCTTCACAAGAAAGAAGAAAGAGAAATGAGAAGAAATTAGTCCGTTCACTGGTAACCTTTGGTGCTAATGAAGGAGTAAAATAAATAGGTTTAAGAGACATATTTAGCTGCCATGAGAGTCTTTGTAGCCTTGACAACCTGCAGTTCTCATGTGTTCAATAGCATCTTTCTGGGAGCATAATGTTTTCAATGATTTGCATGACAGATGCATTAATTATATTACATTTTTACACACACACCTTTTCCTACAAGGACCTTAAGTAAATATGTATGGTCGCAAAGTTGTGAGGCAGGAGACGGACACTGATGTGAATTGGCTGAATGAAGATCATGACTGAATGTCCTTCTATAAATGCAGTTTGATGTTCTCATTCAGAGAGTTTTTACACAGCAAATTAAGTGTGAATATAAAAAACCCACACAGATCATGAACAATATTTTAATATTATTGATGATCTGTTTTTTTATATTTACACTAAATTTTTATATTCACACTATATATAAAGAGAATAGATACACAGATTTTCCCCCAGCCAGCCAGCCAGCCAGCCAGCCAGCCAGCCAGCCAGCCAGCCAGCCAACCAACCAACCAACCAACCAACCAACCAACCAACCAACCAACCAATCAATCAATCAATCAGTATTTATTCAATAAATGCTGTGCCCGTGGCCACCCAGAACCCCAAGCATTCAAGAGAGAAGGCATCAAAATTGTCTACTTGCCCCCAAACACAACATCTCTATTTCAGCATCTAGACTGAGGGTCACAAGGACCTTTAAGTTTTATTTCCTGTACAGTAATGTGTAGACATTACTATATGGGAAAAGATGGTCAATGCTATGGAAGAGAACCGCAACAGAAAGAAAGTGTGTCTCTCTCTATATGTAACAGCTGTTTGTGATTCGTAGTTACATTTGGGAGGGCATAAGAGTTATATATGGACTCTGAACTACACAGGGGCCATCGCCCCAGACCCCAGCATTGTAGAAGGGAGAAGTGTAATCATTTAGTCATAGTAAACTTTAAGAATATTTATTGAAAAGCATGTTGAAGAATAAATTAACAATAATTGAAATTTGACTTGGTATAGATTTATTTGGTTTGTGTTTGACACACTTCTTGTAACAGTTTCATAATCTCTTTAGTAACTGTTGCTAACAGCAGGTCATTAGCAGGAGACAGTCCTAACTGAACATCTACACAACAACAGACAAGCCTCACACTATCACTTTTTCTTATATCTGTTAGTTAGTCCTCTAAGTACCTATTGGTTGATACTAGACAGAATCTGATTGGTTACACATCATATGCAAATAATGCAGATCATTCATTCTTATATACACAGAGACATGATGGGTTGCATTATATTTACATATTCTAGCAAAGGATTCCCTGGATGTGATTGGGCTGTAATCCCTATTCCTGACCATTTGTCATACTGGCTGGTGATATTAGGAAGTGCAGTCCAACAGCATCTGGGGGAACCAAGACTGGGATCCACTGCTCACCAGCAGTGGATTGAACTTGTGAGTTATAGGGTTTATCAAGGTCTACTAAGTAGACTCTAGTGGGGGGGGGAATTGAGCTCATTTTTAGAATTTAAGGGGCACACAGCAGTTCTACCAAAACATCAGCTACAAGTCACACCAGTTCTTCTTCATTTAAACAGGAAAATCTTTTGATTACTGCCCTTGTTCACAATTTGAGCTCATGAATCCCTTGCCAATCTATTGCAAATCATGAAACATCTACCAGTAGCTTTAGGTCTCCTTGCCTTCCTACATAACACCATGCATACTCTATTGTAGTATAGCAAGAGTTTCCACATGAGAATTTCCAAAGGAAATATGCAGCTGTCCAGGCTTCCCCAAATGAAATGCAACTCCCAACTCATGCATTACTGGAAATAATTGTCAGTATAAAATTCAGAACTTCTATCACAAAGCTTCTCGGAGCAATGTATCTCGCTGAGCTGAGCACAAAACATTGTCCCTGAGAAAAGATGTAGGCAGAGCCATAGCTAAAAATGTCGATACCCGGACCCAACTGCACCATCTCCCTCCCACTTGGCTTTGAGACGTGAGTGGAAACCACCACAAAGAAAGGAGGTGAATATGGTATTCCTCCTGCAAAATGAATGAATGAATGAATGAATGAATGAATGAATGAATGAATGAATGAATGAATGAATGAAAATTCTATTTTCCAAAAAAAGCAAAGTGAATTAGGGTGGGAAGCACTGCTATTAATTTTCCAAATATTCACAAGTAGATTCACCTCTAGATTTTGGTGCTGTCAAAATTCTGGTGGCCAGGGCTTCTCTGACTGCAGGCCTTCGACATCACTGCTTCTCAGACTCTACTGTGGTGTTTTCCCTTCACAACAGGGCAAGCAAGAGCCAGGCGGAAAGGAAGGGTAGCACAGCTTTCAAGGGGTTGTCCTCTATTGGCCCAAGTAAATGAGGAAAAGGGGACACACACACAGAGGCTGAGCAAGCTGACCTCGTGTGTCCAGGTGAACAATGGGGTATATCGAATGGCTAAGGTTGGTTTTTGAAGCTATAGCCTTCTCAAGCTTTTCAGGCATGAGTGGTGGTATACAGTATTTTTTTTTTAAATCTTATAGGAGTGTGATGCTAATCTGTGTAGTCCGACCTGCCTCAGATCCCAGTTGTGGTTCTTCCCTTCAGCGACCAGCTGTAGGATGAGGCTCCTGTACCTTTAACATAGTTGTGTCAAGAAGAACATTTTAGCGGGTGCATTCACAAGACCTGCTGAAATCTCTCTGTGGCATGAGTGGCTAAGGCAAAAGTGGGGCAGAGTCCCTGTGCCTTAACTACTCATGCCTAATGGCCTTGCCTTCCTTCTCCTGACCTGCCTGCTGGAGATAAAGGAATTAGAGCAGAGGGAGCATCCCTCTGGCCCTCCAGATGTTTCAGCCCCAGTCAGCAGAGCCAATGGAAGGGGTGCGAGGGTAGCTGCCCATGGAGGGCCACAATGGCCCAGTCTTGGCTTAAAGCAAGGATGCACAATATTCTCAGCCCCATGAGCTGCATTCAAGTGGGAATAGAGTGTGATGAACATCTGCTTATTCTAACCTGCCTTAGATCCTAGTTGTGTTTCTCTCATAAATGCATTAAACCGTACACTCTAAATTCCCCCTCTCTCTGTGTGTGTGTGGCTTCTCCCATGTCCCCACTCTGTGATTTCAGCATTGCCAGTGACCCTGTACCTGTCTTCCAAGGGCCTTGGATACTATCGCTCTGTGGTTGAGCACTGCGGACGTTTTCCTTCGGCAGGTTCAGACATGTTTCTTCCATTCCAAAGGTAGCTGTTTATTTTGCTTTCTCAAGAACCCTGATGTTTCAGAAAGCAAACAGCAAAGCCGTAAGAGAAGGCTGGATGCTTGCCGTCCTCCTACTAGCTAAATCAATAGCAGGTCACTGTCACAGTAAATGATTCTCACTGCCAAACTTTTGCCTTCCTGTATGTATCTGTCGCATGACTTTGTCAAGGAATTATCAAGGAATGTCACCATGTTTGCACAAAACAAACAGCCTCTGTAAAGAAATGGCAGCCAATCAGTCCAAGATCAGGACAGCAGCTGTCCAGACAAATTGATCTCTGCCCTATAATTAGTCTTCCCGGCCTCCCTGCCCCCACCCAGTGGCAGGAATGAGTATATATTAGTACCTGGAAATGTACCAAGGAAATAATGTAGTGAGAAATGGCAGCTTTCCAGCTAAAGCTTGTAAACAGATCCTTCCAGTTTTAGCTCATGGGCTACTTTTAGAATGCCAGGACTAGAGAGAATGACATTTTTAGACAATAGGGGCAAAATTTTTTTAAAAAATGTGGGGTCCCAATATCCAGACTCTGTGCATTCCACAATTTAGCAATTTCCTAGAGTTGGTGAACTTGTTTGTGGTAATTATTGCTGAAAAAGGAATCCTGGAAATTTTAAATGGAAATGGAAAAGAACTAACATGCCTGGAAATTTTAAAAGTGGGATATATATATATCCTAAACATCAACAGCAAATGTGTCACCTCTGCCACCCTGATCCAAGGCGCAATTTCATGGAGCCCAGGGTCTCCTTCACCATGGTTCCATGAAGTCACACTTGCACTGGTCTCGATTAAGATGGGGTAGTGGGGTACAAAAGATGGCTGGCCACCTGGTTCTACCCATCCTGATAGTCCATCGAGGGGCTTAGTTCACCCCACTAACTCCCTGCCACTTCCAGTCCTCACCTGGGCCCAAGATTCCATCTCTGGGGCTATACAGTCCATGGCTAAGTTCTAGCTTGCTGCACTGACCCCTGCCAGCTGAACCCCCCATAAAGAGGGCCAGTAATGCCAGGCTGTTGCAGGCTCCTATATCCCACAAGCTTACACTGCTTTCAATGGCTCTGCTTCCAGTGGCTTCAATGGTTCTGGCTGAAGGCTCTTCTTCTGATGCTTCCTCTGCCAGGGCTGGCGCCAGAGTGCCCAGTGGGTCCTCTTAGTCTTTAGGGAGTTGTCACAGTTGGTGACCTGAACAGCAGTGTGCCTCCCCCACATCCTCACCCTTTAGCAATCCAAAATTCCCCAGTCCAGAGGTTCTGGTCCTCCAATGGAGATGAGCAGCAATTCTTCTGCAGCCTCCACCCACTCCTTCCCTTCAGAGCTTGTAGAAGCACACAAACCTGAGCTGTAGTCTTCTCCTTCCTCCTCCTCCTCCTCCTTTCAGCCAGGGACCTGCCAACCTAGCCCAGCCTCTGCCCCACGCCGCAGATGTGGCTCATCCGCCTCAACGGCCTTCTTCCCACCCGAGGCTTCTCACTTCTGGTGCCCTCAAGCTGTCCTGTCACCCGGGTCTTTGTGAAGTCCAGTGAGTGTGGGGCCTGGGCAAATGGCCCACCATGGATAGCCGGAGTGCTTTCCTTACAAAATGTAATGAGAACTCAGTGGCCGAGTGCATTTGGAATGGAGAAGGTCTCAGATTCCATCTCTGCAGTTCACAATTCAAAAGAACAAAAAAGGGAAGCTCCTTTCTCAGAGAAGGCTGACAATCAAAACATTCAGAGAGACAAAGGCAGCTTTCTATGTGTCCAGCCATTTTAGCTAATAAGTTGGGGTTCAATATATTCAGGCAGCTCCTACCCCCACATCAGAAGCCAAAGGAGCCTGCAGTTTGACATTCATCTTGATTAGGACACAGACTCTGAGGAGTGCAAGTAAATCCAATGAGTATATGGTTGCTTATTCCACATATTATAACCTACTTCTTTTAACTATACTACTATATACTTGCCAACAACATTGCTATGACAGCTGATGGAAAGTGTCAGGAAATGTCAGTGAGTCCAAAATACGGCAGTCAGATTGCTGACTGGGGTTGGTTACAGGGATCACATAATGCCCCAGTTATCATAGAGCAACTCCATTGGCTGCGGATCTGTTCCTGGGCAGAATTTAAAGTGTTGGTCCTAACCTATAAAGCCTTCAATGACTTGGACCCAAGCTCTCTGAAGAAGTGTGTCTCCCACTATGAACCTTTTTGGTATTTAGATAATCAGGAGAGGCCTTTCTCTTGGCCCTACTACCTTCACAGGTGCATTTGGTGGGGACATGGGTACAGGCTCTCTCTGTTGTTGCTCCTAGACATTAGAATTCCCTCCCACAGAAGACCAGGTTGCCTCCATCTTTACTGTCCTTCTGCAAGAAGGCAACAACCTTTCTTTATAGACAAACTTTCACTGAGTGACTGGCTGATTGAGCAGGGTTTGTAAGTGGATTGTTATGCCTTATTGCTTAATAAGATCCTCATGGTGCAGTGGTTAAACTGCTGTACTGGAGCCAAAACTGTGCTCACGACCTGGGGTTCAATGCAGGTAGCCGGCTCAAGGTTGACTCAGCCTTCTATCCTTCCGAGGCTGGTTAAATGAGTACCCAGCTCACTGAAGGTGGCAATATGTAGCCTGCATAATTAACTTGCAAACTGCTCAGAGACTGTTTTAAATACTATGGGGCAGTATATAAACAGCACACTTTGCTTTCGCTTTTTCACTGCTTTGAATGTGTTTTTTAGTATTGCTTTTGCTTACCATTTCTTGGAATGGTATTTGTTTGATCCGTTTTAGTATTTGTATAGTTATTTGGAAGCTGAGTCATGACAACTGGATTTCTTTCTTGTTAGGTTGACTAGGAGAGCCCTGATATATCTTCCAAGTTTGTTTCACTTCCCCCTGATCTGAAGAGGCTCTTTAGGTGGAGAAAGGACAGGAGTGAGTGAAACTCCCTTCTGCAGTCCTTCTCCCCATGATCATGGGCCGTTAACAGTTGCTAACGGTGATATTTCTGGTGGGTGTGGTACTGATCTTTCTGGGGATGGATGAAAGGGCAGCATGATAAATAGGAGTCAGATTGTGTCTAAGGCCTCCACCCCTGTTGAGTGAGGGGTTTTCTATATGCACATCTATGGCTTCCTTGACCCCTCTCTCAAACCACCTGAAGAAGCTTCAAACGTTTCAACCTAATAAGAAAGAAATCCAGTTGCCATGACTGAGCTTCCAGATAACTTCACCTGGATGACTGAGAATCTTCACATATTGTATAGCTATTGTTTGTAGTTTTAAAGACTGCCTTTTAATGACATGAGCTGCCTTCGTATATCATTCTTTTCAGCTTTAAATGTTGTCTTTTAATGATGTACGCCGTTTTTGGTCCTTTTTTTAAGGAGAAGAGGGGGATAAAATATTTTAAAGAAAGAAAGAAATGGTTGCCATGTTGACATTAAGGAGTGAGCTGAAAAGATATGGGAAGCTATGCTGAAGCAATCATTCCAGTGTATTTCAGCCATTTCTTATTCAGTTTGTCTAGATACAGACCTCACCTTTTGCTCCGGTCTGCCAAAGAGACCAGTGAAACAGAGAAGCTTGTGTGTTCCCTCTGGTACTTTCTAACCTTGGAGACGATCCTGACAACCACCACAGAACAATGGTAGCAGGTTTTGTTTTCCCTGTCCAAAGGACACATCTGCCTCAAGGGTGGGGACCCTGCTATTTGCTCCTGGGCCATGAACACCAACCACCATTATATTCCCCATTCAGCAGCTACGGACTAAGCCAGTTTTCAAGGGGGGGGGAGCTGTCAAGAAGAACCAGGCAAATTGCCAACATTTTCAAACTACTAGTTTAAAACCATCATCACATCCCTCCCCCCCTTTTCGGAACCTTTAATAGTACAAACTATTTAAAACATGACTTTATGCACTGGAAGAATTCAAGTCACTGGAGAATAGAGAGATGGGTAGTTTTATTCAGGGTGTATTCATTGCTCCTTTTCCCGGCTGTGTTTTTGTTTCTTGACTTTGCAGCATTTGGAAGGAGCAGAGCAGTATGCACAGAAGCCCAGTGCAGGATTATATTTGCATCCATAATTTTGCAGAGTAGGGCAAACTAATGAAGAGACTTAATACATTTACAAAGAACTGTCTATCATATAGATGGATCTCTCTCCCCACTAGGCTGCTTAACGATGAAATATTATAGGATTTGTAAATCTGGTGGTTGAAGCAAATTTCTAAAACATAGCTCACAGGGACCTAAAAGGCCATTGAGCCCAACCCCCTGCTCAATGCAGTAGATCTGACCAATCACATTGATTAAAAAATCCAGGAAATATTTTGGGTTTGTAGCAGGCTGATTTACTTTTTTTCCTGTTGATCACACAACTCAAAGAGAAATGCAAGTCAGACAAAAAAACTATCCCCCCAAGCTGTAGTTTTCCCCCTCCACTGCTGGGGCTTCAACTTAAAAAAAAACACTAATCCATTTGCATTGGTGTGAGGCAGAAAAGGAACGATGACACACGTGTACACACACACAAAGTGGTGCTTTGCCAAAGCACCTTCTGCCTCACCTCTTGTTTCATGAGGACAAGACATGTGCACACAGACACACAAAGCAGTGCCAGCACACACGTTCTCTGGCAAAGCTCCATGGGCAACGTCCTCCTCCTCCTCCTTCCAGCTTCTCTCTTCTGAGCAAAAGTTCTGGTTTTGGGTTTGGGGTTCATTTGTTTTTTCACATCTTAAAAATGGAGCTTCTCTTCATGGGACTTTTTTTTTTAAAGATAACAATAAAAAGAAATTAAGGAAGGGAAGTCTTGTTACAGCTTGTTTAGGTAGTTCTTTGTAATGATGCCATCTGCAGGACTATAAATACAACTGCAAGCAAGCAGCAAGGAAAGTTTTTCTCCTCTATCTGAACAGCCAGGCTTAAGATTTTGCCGCAAGTGATAAATCTCCGAGGAAGTCAAAATGCATAAAGGAATCTTAAGATAATGGAACAAGATCAAGAAGACATTTTTCCCTTTAAGGAAAAAAAAATCCTTGGGACAAAGTTATGATGCTGTGTACATATCCTGTTAAACTATAGCTTATATAGCAGGGAGAAGACAGAATGAATCTTGTGGATGTGCATTTTTCCCAGACCCCGCCTTTCCTTTCACAGCTGGCAGGTATCCTTCAGTTCTGCTCAGCTGCAGTTTGTTGCTCCACCTGGATAGACAAATGGTGGCTAATATTAACTGAAGTTAGCTTCAAAAAAATGCCACCACATTTCTCAGTCCAGGGAACAGGACTGGCAGCAAGGGCACCTGGTCTCTTGTGGAAGGTTCGAGCCCGGGTATCCCAGTTCCCAGCTCTTGGAGCTCCCAAGGTTCCAGGTCTCATAATGTCCTGTCCCAGATGGAGTGTGCCATCTCCCTTTTCTCCTGGGCTATCTTAGCTCTCTCTCCTCTCTTATTCGCTGTCTTAACTCCCAGGCTTCCTTCTCGCCCCTACAGGATGGCTTTGGTGGTCTCACCTCCCTTCTCGTTCTCTCAGCTTCCTCGTGTGGAATCATAAGCTTCTCCCAATGGTGAGTCCAGAGATTTTCCATCCAGACTCACTCCAATCCCGGTGGCAGCATTTTTCTTCCCTTTTTGCATCTGCTTCTCCTGCTTCCACTATCCCCCTTGTGGGTTCTCCTCTTTATATATCCCTGTCTCCTCCCTTTCCTGTATTCCTGCCTTTTCCAACTGTCTTCTCCATCTTATCAGTGGACCTGGTTTCTTTCTTGGATGTTTTTCCTGGCATCAACGGTCTTGCCCCGTGTTTTTCAGTTTCTCCTCTGTGCCCTTCAGGTTTCGCCTCATATCTCTCCCTCAGAGGGGTGGTCATCTTCCATATGGTTTGGGACTTCCCCTTTTGGGCTTTTCCCATTTCTCTGTGAGGAAGGACAGCACTCAAGCCAGGACTTTACTGGGCCAGCTATCCTCTTCATATTATCTAAATGTAGTTTCCTTCTTGGTAAAGGGATGAATGCCTGTAACCTGTTGATTGGCAGAACTGCTCACCATCCTCCTCTCTCCTGTTCAAAAATGCATTAAATCTGCACCCCAGCTTCCTTATCTTTGTGCATCTCGGTCTTTGCACCAAGTGCCTTTCCACATGCAATAAATTGCCTGTCAGCCTCACGCTTATTTATTGTGCATTTAGACCGCACTGAAAGAACAAACCTCTAGCTGTGTATCGACCACACCCACAACAGAAGAATAAATGGGATATCTTATTTTATAATCTTATAATTTTAGAGAACTGCAGAGCTGAAATGGACCCTATTCAGCCCCCATTAAAGAGACACAGTGGGGCTTTTACTAATATCAGTGGGTACACATAACTGTGGATAAGATTACAGTGTAAATGTTTCATTATTTGCTGCCATATACCCATGCCTGTAATTCTCTGTGCTTTCCTATCTTGTTCTGTTCTCATTCTCTCTCTCTCTGCCCCCCCCCACTTTCTTTTCTTTCCTATTTACATTTTTATTGATATTTTAATGAAAACTGTAAGGCAAGTTCTGTTATAACATAATTATTGTGAGAGACAGAAAATTAAAAAGCATCGGTTCATTTTACTGATCCTTAGACATGGAAATAAGAAAAATAAGTTATAAAACCTCTTATATGCTATCTTCTGGGAAACGTTGGGAGGAAGTATTGGAACATATCCTTTAGATGGAATTTGCATGAGTTTACAAAGGAATTGCAGAGATCAGAAAAGGACTAAGAGAAGCCAGGTGAGGTGCTGTGGGGATTACTGAAATGGCCAGAAGAGAAAAGTAAGGTTTTTGTAAAACAAACAAAACATTTTGTGCCAGTTTAGCCAACACCATGCAGAGGGAGGAAGGTGTGCACGCGCACACACACATACACACAAACACACACACACACACACACACACACACACACAGAGAGAGAGAGAGAGAGAATGACAGTGTTGGTAGCTCAACAAAGAAGAGAGTGTGCAGAGCCATATTAACCCATGGCTGGGCTCCTAGGCTTTTTGGTAGTTCAGGCCCCCTCCAGCAGGTCAATCTTTCACCTCACTACAGCTGGTAACTGCCCTAGGGTGCCTCAGGAAAAAAAATATGGACGGGTCCCTAGTTCCTGCAGGACCCTTAGGCTCCAACTTAGACAGCCTTATGACTAAGGGTGTGCATGTGTTGCAGGGGAAAGGAGTGTGCATGCATTGTGGGGAAGAAATTTTTAAAAAACACATGTTCCTTCATTAATCTCCCTAAAATTAGACAAACACACTTCTAAAGTTCTCAATTTGACTTCCCAGGGAAGCTAGCAAGTCTTCTTTGTCCCTCAGATGGAGTGATTCATTTCAGTTTATTAGATGGAATGGATCCATGAAGCCCCATGACCTGCCCCAAATGATCTTCCCATTCATTCCAGTGGTTCTCCGTGAGGTGTCTGTGTAGGGTTTGTTGTTGTTGTTGTTTTGTTTTGTTTGTTTGTTTGTTTTTGGTACATGCACACATATGGCCCCTACTGAAATGAACAGACAAGAAACATGTGTCTCTTCTGGGCAGGCTGCACCTCACAAAACAAGGCAAAGACTGTGTGGGCACATAGAAAGGCCAGCAAGATTTAGTAGGCAACGGTGACTTGGCACCAGACATTCAGACTGTGGCTGATAGCAGATTTGTGTAGTGTTTATACTAAAGGGTCAAATCAATCAATCAATCAATCAATCAATCAATCTTGATACCTAAAAGATAAGGTGGAGGGTCAGTGGATAGAAGAGATAGCAGAATTTAATACTTCCAACACAGCTGCCTTATTTTATTTTAAGAGGTGAAACCAAAACTTTCTGCCACAAAATTAAACATATCCAATCCACAAGTGAAGATATAGTAAGTACAGTCATGCCCCACTTTACGATTACCCTGCATTACGACAAATCCGCTTCACGATAACGTTTTTGTGATCACTTTTGCGATCGCAAAATGATGGTCTAAATGGGGGAATTTCGCTTTGCAATGATCGGTTCCCTGCTTCGAGAACCGATTCTTCGCAAAACGATGTTTTTTTAACAGCTGATTGACGGCTTCAAAATGGCCACCAGCTTTCAAAAGGCCCCCCGCTGTTTTCTAGGGATAGACTCCTCGCTATACAGGCACCGAAAATGGCCTCTGTATGGAGGATCTTCGCTGGATGGTGAGTTTTTAGCCCACTGGAACACATTGAATGCTTTTTATTTTCGCTTTACGACGTTTTTGCTTAACAGCAATTTTCCTGGAGTGGATTATCGCTGTTAAGCGAGGCACCACTGTATACAAAAAAGCCCTGCTAGATCAGACCAATGGCAAAGTGTGCCTCTTTTAGACTTCAGGATTTTTTTTTAATATGTCCACCAAAATGACAGACACAGAACAAGATCTCTGATGTTGATCTGGGGTGGTGGGAGCCAGGCTCCTTATGGGAGGAGTTCCTGGTTTCATTTAGTCTACGGCTGCAGCACGGGAACCAAATCAACACTTCAGAGGCCAATCAATGCAGGTGAAACAGTATCAGAGCAACAGGTTCCAGCTGATCCACTCCAATTAGTCATTCTCATTAACAAGGAGTCAGTTCCTCACACCAAATATTCTTTGAGGAAATAAGATTGGACACTTTTAAAACGATGGAGGGTGGGGCATCCTTTATCACGGCAGGAGGCTCTGCTGTTAATGATGTGCTGTTTCATTTACCTGAAGCCTTAGATATTGGCATGCAGAAGAGGAGAGCATCAATGGCAGGAACTGAAAGGCAAGGGAAAGAGAAGGGAAGAAAAGTTCTGAAAAAGTGGTTCCGCTGTCTCATTATGCAAGATGTCTCGGCTCATCCTGGTGGTTAATTAGGTTAATGTGAAGTGCAGCAGGGGGACTTCAAATTAAAATTAAGGAAAGCTTGATGACTTCCAGTCGCCATGCCAGGAAGAGACAGGCATGTTGGGGAGATGATGCATTGGGCGCTCTGCTGTGTAACTGTGGGGCGGCCAGGTGGCTTTCCCGGGCTCTGTCGTACAAATGAAATAGGAGGGATTGGAAAGGAACTCTGCTCCGAGCAAGTGGATTTGAAAAACAACATGTTACATACAGCACTGATGTTACCTGTCTGTCATGGGTTTGGAGGGAAAGTTCCATCCTATGGGGAGTGGAAGGCGGGACATCAGGAGGAGGGGCTGTACTGTATATATATGTGATGCGTGGGTGGTGAGAGTAGAGACACTGGGAGACACTGGGATGTGACGAAGCAGCAGCTGGGAAGAAGAAGCTGTTGTGGGAGTCTGTGTGTCAGACAGGGTACTTCTGTGTGTCAGAGTACCAACCTGATAGGTTCAGGTGTCTGTTGGTTAGCCAGAACTGATAGGTTCAGGGTCTGTGCTTCAAGTTAAGGGTTCTGTGTGAACCAAACTGTATGCTTGTATGAGTGAGAATAAGCCACGTTACTTTATCTTATTTACCTGATTGTTTATTTTTCCCTGTGTGTATTTAAAATAAACCTTATTCTTTTTATTGTTTGAAAATCCATCCCTGGTCTGTGTGACTTCTTATAGGGAATGGTTGGTGGCAGCTTAGTAAAAGTGTGGCAGATCCCAGTAGGTCTGGGTTTGTCACATTGATTGGTGTCCAGCGTGTGGGATACGACTGGTCCAGTTGTCCAGTGGTCCAGCAAAGCCTTGGCAAGTGTGCCCAGAGCAAGGGGGGTCTAGTCAGGGACAGTCTGAGGCGCGTAGGTAATCTTCTAGGTGTACCTCACGGGGAGGTGCGCTAGTAGAAGAACGTGCCAACTGGGGAGACTTAGATTAAGGTGCTCTGAGGCAGCCTAGTTTTGGCGGGAAAAAGCTGAGGCAAAACTGCGTAGTAACAGTGATCTAGCTTGCCAGCTGAGAGGCCCAGCAGAGGGGGGTAGGCTCTGACTCGATACTGTTGCAAGTTAGTGCTGAAGAACAGCAGCAATCTCTAGGGAGAGCTGGTTCTGAGGCAAGAAGGAAAAAAGTGGTCGTTTTATTTTGAGGCTTGACTTTTTAAAGCAGCCTGTTCTGAGGGGGGATTATGCCCTTGACTCGAAGCCAAGTAGCAGACATGAGTGAAGTGAAAGACCCCCAGATTGACCAAGGTTCTGAGGATGAATTTGGCTCAGTGCAAGGTGACAGCACAGGAGAGCAGAACCCAGAACTTAGAAAATTGCTCATAGCCCAACAGCATGAACTGAGGATGAGGCAATTTGAAGTGGAGGAAAAGGAAAGGGAAAGGCAATTTGAAAGGGAGGAAAGGGAGAGAGAGAAACAAAGGCAATTTGAATTAGAGAGAGAGAGAATGGAGAGGGAGGAAAGATTGGAGAGAGAGAGAATGGCGTTTGAATTAAGAAAACTGGAACTGATGAACCAGAACAATAATAACAATAGGGATTCTGAGGGAGGCCAATTGTCTAAGGCTGACCTGAAGAAATTCCCTGTGTACCACAAGGGAGATTGTCCTGAGGTGTTCTTTTCCCTAGTGGAAAGAGCGTTTGTGGACTTCTCAGTGAGGGAAACTGAGAAGATGACCATCATGCGATCTTTAATCAGTGGTAGCCTGGCTGAGGTCTATGCCGAGATGCCTGAGGAACTGATGAAAGATTTTGCAGAGTTTAAAAAACTGGTGTTTGCCAGACATGGGATAAATGCGGAACAGCTGAGACAAAGATTCAGGTCCCTCACCAAGAAACCAGAACAGACTTTTACCCAAGTGGGGGCCCAATTGGTGAGGCTGCTTGAGAAATGGCTATCGCAGGAGGGGACAGAGAACTTTCAACAGCTTAAAGATTTGATAGCGCTGGAACAGTTCTATTCAGTCCTGCATGGGGAATTGAAATTCCAGGTGAGGGAAAGGAAACCGAAATCTGTGGCAGCAGCCGCAGAGATCGCAGATTTTATTTCCCAAATAAGAAAGCCCTTGGGTGAGGGGAAATCTGTAGGTAAACCCAAAGAAACCTACAGCAAGTACTCTCAGGGACCAGGGAAAAGCCAGCAAGGGGGAGGGGCCCATGGTGAAGGGAAGCCCTCAGACATGAAACCAAGACCTCAGATTTTGGAGGGAAAACCAAAACAAGATGAGAGATAATCAAAATACACCAGAAAATGTTATTTCTGTCAGGGAAAGGGTCATCTAATCTCAGAGTGTGAGAAATTAAAGCAGCTAAAAGGAATGGTGCCTCAGAATGCTAGTGGGACCAAGCCAAAAGCTGTGTTCTGTGTCCAGAAAGAGCAAGGCTCAGTGTCACTGAGGGAGCCTGTTGCCATGGCTACTCAGTCTGGAACAGCTACTTCTGCTGATCAGGCTGAGGAAAATGGTCCTCTTGTGGAGGTAAAACGCTGCTTGCTGGTGAAAACAGATTCTCAGTTGTTTGAGACAGCCGGGGTGGACGTAGGAATACTTGACCGTCAGTATAGAGGGCTGCGGGACACTTGTTCCCAGGTAACCCTGTGCCATCCAGATATCATCCCTAGGGAGTTTATAATCCCAAATGAGAGCATAAAGGTGGCAGGGATTGAGGGGCAGGTAATCTCTCTGCCAGTAGCAGAGGTACCTGTCAACTTTCAAGGCTGGAGGGGAGTTTGGAGGCTAGCGATTTCATCGACTCTGCCAGCAGCCGTGCTCGTGGGAAATGACCTGGCTGAACATGTGAAACGGGTGCTAGTGATTACACGCTCACAAGCCACCACAGGGACAGTTCAGGGGGGTAATGATGAGCCAGAGACGGAAGCAGAGGGGAGTTCAGAAGCTGTGGTGGAAACCTTAACCACAGACAGCAGATTTGGACAGGAACAGAAGGCAGACGCCACT